>NC_089250.1:40154035-41451133 GCF_963930625.1 Muntiacus reevesi | reverse complement strand
GTTTGTCTTTCTGCTTTTTTTTTTTGGGGGGGGGGGCGCATTTGTTCTCTTCTGTTTTTCTAGTAATTCAAAGAACTTTCCTGTGGCAGTACGTAGGAATTTTTCCCATGACATCCAACTTTCATTATCAAGTTTGTGAGGTATAGCATATATACCTGTTAGAAACTTGTAATTTTTTAAAAAATTTATTTTTAATTGAAGGATAATTGCTTTACAACACTGTGTTGCTTTCTGCCATACATCAACAGGAATCAGCCATAGGTTTACATATGTCCCTCCCTCTTGAAAGTCCCTCCCACCTCCCAGAGTAAGTGATAGATGAAATATCCTGAGAGGGAAAACATGTGATTCATATGCACACAGGCACACAGACACAAGTTAAAGTTCGTAAATGTTTCCATGGGAGTTCACCCTCTCAAGGATTATGGGTTTGTTATGGGGAGAGTCTTCCATAACTTCTGTCAGAATGGTTTTCCATCAGGAAATATTTGTAGGAACTCCCAGCAGAGTGATTATCGGGTGGTGACTGACCTCGTATTCTTGTGGTAACCTCTCAGGATTGCTTTCTATCTGATTCTGACCCAGCCCTGTTAGACGTGGCAAAGGGTACATCTCCCATTTCTGTAGGAGAAGATTAACTTGGGAGAAGATAAATAACTGTCCCAAAAAGACAGGAAAGGAAAAATTTATATACCTTGACATGAGGGTGACCCTGAAGACCAGGTGCGCAGTGGCTGCTGGTCCCAAAGCTGTTCTTAGGTATTTATTTCCCTGCTGATGGGGAGGTGAGGAATGAAGACAGACCACGAGGGCCGGCTGGAAGGGGCTCTGGCAAAAACCAGCCAGAGCCAAGCTCACCTTGAAGTCCAGTCAGTGCTGGTGAACAGGAAGTTAGCAATGAACATGATCCTACTGATCTTCAGGTTGACAGTAAACCACCACAACCGACCTGTTTTTGTGGGCAGTCATATGACCTGAGCTTTAGTAACAGAGAGGGAGGGGAGCGAGCCTCCTGGAAAACTAGCCAGACGTTTCCCTTGTCAGTGCATCACTTCTGGGAGTTGGGTGCTGACTGGACACCTGAGAAGGGATGTGGGTCCTTGTCCTGGATCGCACCCCTACCCCACAAGCACCCTCTCCCTGCACTGCATGGAATCAGGCCATCCTGTTTGCCTCGAGTCTTCTTTCCTGCGGCCCAGGCTGCAGTGCTCAGCCCTGGCCTGTGTGTCAGAATCGCCAGGGAGCCTTGAAAACCGCAGGGCTGGTTGGGTCAGGTCGCTGGTGGGGGGTGGTGGCGGTGGGGGCGGGGAATGAGGCTGGGGATTGGGACTTGGGGAGTCCTCCACATGTGAAGCACCTGCTTCAGAATTCCCAGTGGTCACCTGCACCTGAGAGATCTCTCAACCGAGGGAGAACGGTGCAAACCAGGCCGACCGGACCCTCCCCGTTCCAACACCAGGGGCATCAAGTGTAACGTCCATGCACCTGTTTTTGTGCAGTCAACTGCTTGGATCAGCACGTTCGGAAGTCCCCGGAGAGCATCGCTTTGATCTGGGAGCGAGATGAGCCTGGAACTGAAGTGAAGATCACCTACAGGTACGGTGTGTCCCCTGATGGCGGGTGCCTCTGCGTGCACATGTGGGCGCTAGCACCAAATGCTGCTGCCAAGTTGTGGATGGGAGCAGGCCCGGCATCCTCATCCACCTGGGCAGTACTTGATGTCTTTAGATTCCGCTGGAGAGAACAGGGTCCTCAGAAACAAGTATGACGAATGTTCAAGGCACAGGGTCACTCTTGTTCAAGCAGTCTCATGTGCCTGTGACCAGTTCTTGGCAGGGCATTATATGGGTATCAGTGGGGTATTTCCACTTTGGAAATGTTCTCTGGTCTCTGGAAAAGTAAACATGAATGTGAGTTGAATCACATACATGCTGGGGTAACTAAAATCAGCTCCTCTTAGTGCGTCATGACAGTGGCACAACAGTAAACCCGAGTTTTTGAAATGGGGTTAAAATAAAACAAGGGCTATGTACAGAATCCTTCACGTATTCTGTATACCAAGTGTGTGCACTGGGCGGGTTTGTGCAGACCTGGCATTGAGAGCAGGTACTTGTCTTCCTGAAGCCCTGCTCCTTCCCGGGCCTGTCTTGCTCAGAGGTGTCTGGTCTGTGACCACATCCTCATGGGAAAACCCCTTGGCTCAAGCTTCAGTTCACCTTTACAGGGCTATTGCAGGCCCACTGGGAGCCTAGGTTGTGGTCCCTTAGTACCCCAGGTAGTTGTGGGCATGATTACCCTCCTGGTGGGTGGCTCAAGGCTTCTTGGCCAGCCATTCAGCAGGTGTCACTGAGTGCCACTGTAGCAGTCAGGGCAGGCTGGGATACATTACAGTAACGAACATCCCCACTGTGGCCAGCGACCCAGTGAAGGTCGCTTTACATGACCTTCAAGCTGAGGTGCTGCTGACAAGGAGCGGCCTCAGGAAGATGGAGAGAGAACGCCCAGGGATCCCAGGAACAGAGAGAAGGTGCAGGTGTGCTTGGCTGATGGGGAGGAGAGGAAGGGGACACGGCAGGAGGAGAGTTCAGAGTTCCAGGCCCTGGGGACCCCTGGTTTCCTGCTTGTTTCTCAGACTCAGGTTTTATCACAGATTGAGTGCACCAGGCCTGGTGAAGCTGTGTTCAGGTGGACTCCTGGAAGCAGCAAAGTGACGTTAGTTAATCTGCTGTGGCTCCTAGTGGGCGCTCTCCCGCTTGTCCCTCCCCCTGAGTCCAATACCCTCAGCTGTCACAGTCCCTTTCAGCCTTTACTGCGCATCACTGCATTGAGCTGGGTCCCCTGGACAGATACCCTCCTGACTCCATGTGACCTGGGAGCCCCGGGCTCTGCACACTGGAGTCAGGGGCGCTGCTCTAACAGGGGAGCCACTCCAATGTTCTTCACCCTCACTGGCCCGACTTGATCTATGTGAGATTGTTCAGTAGAAGATGAAGGCTCTGTGATGGGGGTGAGGTGAAGGGGGTCCACCTATGGACTAATTTCCTCCTGTCCTCCTGTGGGCCTGGACCATGAACTGGTGTTGGGCCATGGCAAGCCTCTGAGGGCCTCTGGGCGAGCCTCTGAGTATGTGGTTGTCACTGTGGGGGAGTCTCAGGAAGACTGCCAGCTCGTTAAAACAAAGAACAACTTTATTTCCATTGCAAAGCAGCCCCGAGCAGGTATAAATCTATAACTGCAGGCAAAGAATTTATTATTCTCTCTAAAAATAAACAGACTCAGCCTAACAAAATGGTTTTACAAACTTCAGCTAGTCTTAATGCCCCGTGACTGTTGCTATTTACTGTTTGAGAGAAAAGAGAAGCGTGTGACCAGGTTGTCTGTAATGGCAGCTAGTTTTTGAGGGACCTGGATTAATCATTTTCCTGGTCATGTTAGATTTTCAATGTGAGGTTTTCTCCCTTCTGGCTCAAAGGAGAGCTGCCTACACTTGGTGCTAGTTGTCCTGCCAGCATACAAACTGCCACTAAACTGAAGTGCACTCCTGCCAAGTGTCTCACGTGGTGGCACCCAAGGTGCCCCAGGACGGTCACAGGCCTTGGTGGCCTGAAGACAAAGTTCCAGACCCGTGATCTGAGAGCCCTTGAAGGAGGCTGTGTGTGGCTGAGCTTCTCAGAGACCAGAGTGCCAAGGGCAGTGTGTTTTCCTGGGACCCCACCTGCCTTGTCTGTCTGAAGCTCGGGGGACCCGTCTTCTTGCTCAGGGGCACAGGCTTGTCCTTTCTGAGTCTGCCGAATTCTTCTGAGGAAGTGTATCTGAAGAATCAGCAGAGAGCTTGTAACATGAACCCCCTTCTGCCCCAAATACTAGTGGCACATGGGTCCACATGTGCACACACACCCTTGCACACATGCCTGAAATATGCACATATCTACAGCCTGCTCTCCATGTCCAAGGATCCTCACTGGACCGCTCTCCGGGGTTGCGGAGACCGCCCTGCTCTTATTCTGGGAGTTGGGCCATTGCCTGGGGGGTGGGGTCTATGTTGCCTTCAAGTTCTCAGTGCTGTTGGCATGTATTTCCAACCGTACCTCCCTAGGGTGCAGGAGGTCTGGCAGGACCTGCTTTGGGAACGGGGCAGCCCAGTGTCCTCATCCTGTCCCTTGCCCGTCTGCAGCGCTGGCTGGTGCCAGTTCCCAGGCGCCTCCTGCCCGCCGGGCCGAGGCCATGGGGAAAGCTAGGCAGCGCGGTGGGACTTGTGCTGGTGCCGGCCGCATGGCTCTGGGAGAAGGACAGCCTGTTGGCTGGGGTTCTGTCTTCCAGAGGCGCTTCCTCCTTCAGGCGTGGTGCTCACTTCCTGATGGGAAGCAAAGGGGCAGGCATCTCTGCTGGCAGGGATCAGCCTGGGATGGCCGGCAAGCATCTCCCGGGGAGGAGGGGCAGTCTGTGACCTGAGGCCGGAGCCCGGGCCGGAGGGCCTCCCAGCTGATTTCCAGCCTGCCTTTGCACAGAGGTGTGCCTGAACCTGTCTGAGGGAGCCAGCAGGCCAGCAATCCTGGGCCCTCTGGCACTGCCTGAGGTCTGTAACGCCAGGCAGGCGCAGATAACCTGGGTGTCTCCCCGAGGGGTTTCAGCCAGATAGCACTGGCCGCTGCTCCTCCCAGCTGTCCACGTACCTGTTTCACAAGCTGGTCCTTCATGGTCGGTTCAAGCAGACAGATTCTAGAGATGCTTGGGGGTGGGGATGTGTGCAAACACAAATCCCTTTCCTCTAGACAGGTGGGGGGCAGTTCAAGACCACTGCCTGGAGCTCTGGGGTCTGGCCCAAGGATTTCCAAGCGGGGGATGGACAGAGGGCGTGGAGCAGAGGGGACAGCTGTGGCTGGTCCCTGTGTACTGCATGTGGGGCCTCTCAGTGGGGGTGCCTGGTGCCCAGTCAGAGCAGAGAGTAGGCTGAGAGTATTCACCAGGCCCTGACCCAGGATCTCCCATCTGAGGTTCTCTGAGGAAGGGTTCAGACATGAGCCCTTTACAGTTTTTTAAAAATTTGTTTTATTGAAGTATAGTTGATTTACATGTTGTGTTACTTTCTGCTGTATAGCATAGTGATTCAGTTATGCAGATACATATATATATTCTTCTTCACATCCTTTTCCATTGTGGTTTATCACAGGATATTGAATGCAGTTCTCTGTGCTCTACAGGAGAACCTTGTCACTTATCCAAGACGTGACCTTTTGAAAAAGCTGGAGCAGATTTTAGCCCTGGCGTGGCCTTCCTCTGTGAATGTGGGTTACTGTGAGGGCAGCGCGGCTGCGGTCATGGTCAGGCTGTGCAGCTGAGCTGGGCGGCTGGGCTGTAGTGAGGAGAGCAGGCCTGGTCCTCCCCGCCCCCCATATACCCACACGTGAGCTAAGTGGAGTTTCCATTGTGGCTTCAGCCCTGGAGGGGGTGATTTCTGTGGTTGTTCCAGCTGGGCTTTCTTATGTAGAGGGTGCACAGTGAGGAGCCCCTGTGGAGGCACAGAGCAGAGCAGACACATAGCCCCCTATCTCCCCCCCCAACCCCCCATGAAGGACACTTCCTCCCTGGGCCAGCCGACTAGGCACTGAGCATTACTGGTCCCTAGTGTGGAGGGGCCACAGAGAACAGAGGATGGGTCCCAGTCTCTGAGGTGCCCCTCTGTTTGGCAGTCAGACCAGCAGCCCTGGGCAGAGGGAGCGGCGAGGTCTGAAGCCTGGAGGTACCTCCTCAGAGACTGGCTCGTGTCCCGGTTGTGGCCACTTATTACTGTCACAGAAGGGCCCCCTGGGCTCTGGCGGGAGGAAGCAGGAAGTCTCGCTGGGACGTGGCTGGAGACGATGTTGAGGAAGTCCTGGGAGTGAGTTTTAAGAGGCCAGGAGGGTTTCGCAGGCCAGTGTACTGTGGGGTGGGGCAGCTGGGTGGGCGCCCTGTGTTCCCACCCGCTTTGTCCCCAACTGTGGGCGACCTAGAGAACATTTCTGGCTCCCTGAGCCTGTTTTTCTCCTCCCCTGGGTGCTGGGTGCTGAGCAGCCCAGGGGAATGAAAGCCCAGGCCAGGACCTGGGAGGATGCAAGCCTCATTTAGCTGTAGGTCGGGGTCAGGCGAAGGGATGCCAGGAAAGATTTCAGATTTGACGAGGGGAAGGGTTGGTGGCCCTGCTGCTGCTGGCGTCGGGAGAGGTGGGTGGGTTTTCCAGGGAGAGGACCTCACCTTGGGAGAACAATTTAGGGTCTGTTAAAAGGCAGCACTTCTACCCCTTCCAACCCCCAACCTTGCACCTGGCATTTCTCACCCGCAGATTAATTACAGTTTGCAGTGAGCAAACTCCTGTATTAACAAATTAGGACAACTGAAGGGAAGGATTATTAACTGGTATAGTGAGGTGGAGAGGTGGGGTGCTTTAGGATGAACCAGCGCCATTTACCGTGAGGCACCAGGACAGGGGTACCTGTCAGGCAGGGGAAGTGGGTTTGTGGGGGTGGGCTCCTCTGGGTGGGGGCACAAGAGGCCAAGGGCCGCCAGGCTTGTGTGCGGTGGCCCCTGAGTAACTCTGACTGCAGAACTCAGTCAGGAATCCCCGTACAGGCACCCAGAATCCGGCGGGAGCCCTGGGTTACTTGGATCCAGCTGGTTTTAAACCAGTATTTAAGTTTTCTTGAGACTTTAGTTTGAAGCTGGCAAGTGCTTTGAATTCTTTTCTACGTGATACTGTTCTTCCCCCTTCTTTCGAGCATGCTCTTGGAATCTCACATTTTAGAATGGCCCTATTTTGGGACTGCAGTGGGAATGACCTCCACGAGAGTCGACTTTCTTGACGGGGCCCTTCTGGGAAGCCCCTGGCTGATGTTCAGTGTGAATAACAATCGCCTGCCTTGGCACTGGCCCCTTGTTTCTGTAAGCCCCCTTCGGCTGTGCGAAATGCGGGAGGGGCTTGTCTTGTGGGAGGGAGCAGCCTGCCGAGGACAGGGGCGGGGCTCAGGCACCCGGGGGTGGGGAAGGGGAGGGGCGAAGGCCTCCGCCTGGCCCCTTGGGATCAGCCTTCCGGGAGGGGAGGGGCCTCTGTTCCAGCTGTGTGTTTGGTCTTCTGGGCGGCTGCAGACCCGGTGGAGTGGCGGGGGGGAGGGGGGAGGGGGGGGAGGGGGGAGGGAGGAGAGGGGAGAGGGGGGGAGGGAGGAGCGGGGGGCGGGCGGCGAGAGCTGTGCCTGGGCGGTGCAATCGGCCACGCTCCTCTGCCACCTTCCCCGCCCCCTCCTTGGCCACTTCAAGACTCCAGGAAGTAGAAAATCAAGGCCCCCTGGAGGGAATGGCCCAGGGGGACTGGCAGCCTTGAGATCCTGCAGGGCCACCCCGAGGCTCGGCAGACATGCAGCTCCCAGTGCCCACGGTGCCAGACCCTTCCATCTGCTGCCCAAGACCTGCTGCCTGGAGGGCTCCCTATAACCAGCCAGGGGCCTGCTGTCCTCTGGTCACCTGACTCCGACCCTGGCCCTGACCCTAGGGCTGGGCAGCCTCTGCTGTGTGGATGGCTGACGCCTACAATCTTCGCTGGAATTCGCGGTTGTCCTCAGTTGTAAAGGGTGGGACCTGACGCCCAGCCTGCCTCCAGGGCTGTCAGGCTCCCCCAGCTGGAAAGGCCAGAGACGGGGTCGGACAGTGCAGTGTCTGCTCTGTGGGTTGTGCTCTGGAGCCTCGGAGGTGGTGAAGATGTGAACAGTGGGGCTGCCCGGTGGCCGAACCTGGTGACAGGCCTGCACGCCTGTGTGCAGACAACACATCCCTTCACTGACCAGGGCCGTGTGTTCCTGGCCCCCCGCGCCCACCCCAGGACAAAGTTAACCATGAATACTGACTGGAGGGGTCAACGTCAGAGAGCTCCAGGTGGCCTCCAGGAGGGACAAGGGATGGCTGCAGAGCAGGTGGGCCTGAGGGTGGTGGAGTCCTGGTGTGGCTGTGGGCTGAGGTGCAGAAAAGTGCAGGTGCTGGAGCGGCTGGGGGGTGGGGCTTGGGGATCTCAGGCCCTTAGAGGCAGGAGGGGTCACTGTGGGTACCAGGGGAGGGGTGATGGCCTGGGGAGGGAGGAGGGGCTACCTGGCCCTTCATTTTCTCTGCTGGCCCCCTGTGACTGTTTTGGACCTCATCCGAACCTGGGAAGGAGGGGGTCCGGATCCGGGGAGGCTTGACAATTTCCCATCAGCAAATCCAGTCAGTGTCCTCTGGGAAGCTGGTGCAAGGTTTCTGGGCCATAGGGAGGGTGGATTCCTTTGCTAGGTCTGGGCTGACAGCCCCATCCTCCCTGCTGGTTATGGTTGGACTGGGGCCGCAGACCGCTCTTGCCTGAGGCTGGCAGGAACCTCAGGGTTTCTTAGTGGGTTAGTGCTGGCTCCTTCCTTGTGAGCGGGGCTCTGAGTCTGGAAAGGAAAGAACTCCTTTTCTGGAGACAAAACTTGGGCTGAAGGCCAGTGCTGAGGTCCAAGGGAAATCAGGCGTGAATTAGGGAAGAAGTCAGAAGAAGACCTGTCACTTCTGTGCCACAGGGTGGTGTCTGGGTGGGAAAGACTTAGGATGAGCGGGAGACAGACCCTGGGTCAGGTGGTTCGGAATGTGCGGCCAAACACTGAATCGTGAAGGAAATCCAACCCCCACCCCATTCTCTTCTGTCCTGATTAGGCTCAATTCAAGTACTGTGAGTGGCCTGGAACACTTCTCTTGCTAATTTGAACCAACCCAAGTAAAAATGTTGGTCTTCCCTGGAGGCTCAGTGGTAAAGAATCCACCTGCAGTGCAGGAGACTTAGGTTTGATCCCTGGGTCAGGAAGATCCTCTGCAAAAGGAAATGGCAACCCACTCCAGTACTCTTGCCTGGAGAATCCCATGGATGGAGGAACCTGGCACCCATGGGGTGGCAAAGAGTCTGACACGACTTAACAACTAAACAACAGCAACAAAGTAAAACTATTACATTGGAATTGGCCAATGGCAAAATTGTCAAGACTATTATAAGATTATAATATAATTATAAGATTATATAATTATAATCATATTATAATATATTATATATATAAATATATATTATATATATTATATATATAAATATAATATATTGTTATGTATATTATATAAATATAATGTATATTATATAAAATAATATATATTATAATATATATTATAATCTTATAATTATAATTATAAGATTATAAAGTTTCCCACCTTTATAATAGGATTCAAGTTGTTCTGAAGCTGTGGGTTTTGAGAGCAGTCCTTGGGGCCAGACTGGGTTTTAATCTTGACCTGATTCTTGACCCTTTCAGCTGAACAGCCTTGAGAAGTCACTTAACTCCTCTGTGCCTTGGTTTCCTCATCTGGAAAATGGGATGGGTGATGGTAACTTCCAACCCTTGGGCTGTTGTGAGACTCCATGGATGTGCCTAGGATTCAGAGCAGTGCTGGGCACAGGACATATGCTCAGTAACTGTTGTCACTGAGGGAACTGTGAGTAGGAGTGGGGTGGGTAGGAGGAGAGTGCTCTGGGCAGTGATTTGGGGGTTGGGGAAACCTCAGAGGCCTGGGGGTGGCTGAGGCTGCCTGGATAGCAGGGTCCCTGTGCTCACAGTGGGTGGTGAGCATGGCTAGAGAAGATGGGGCAGCTGGTGGAGGTGGGGGGAGACACAACAGGTGGTGGAGGGACAGGGTGCACCTGCCTTCCCCCAGCCTCTCAGAACCCTGGGCCGCGGCCAAGTGCCTAGAACCTGCTGCTGGCAGCGGCCCCAACCGTGGGTGACGTATCCTTCTCAGACTCCTCCCACCTCAAGCAAGGGCTTCCCATCAGTACCCACTGCAGGGCATGGGGCTGTAGGGGAGGGGTTCTGTAACTGTTTTCAGATACAGCGGTGACCCTTATTCACCCTGAGCCAATGATGCAGCTGCCTGCGATTCACACAAAAGCAAACTGACATCCTCACACTCCTTCCTGCTGTTAAGGAACCACCCATTGTCACCCGTTTTCTTTTTCTGCCTTTTTCTGCAGTAATTATAGCTACTGTTTATAGGATGCTTTTATATATGCCTAGAACTTCAGATTTGGTCCTGTCCTTTTTTTTTTTTTTTTCCCATTGGAGTATAGTTGCTTTACAACATTGTGTTTTTTGACTGTACAGGCCCTGTCTTAGGTCTGTTTGGACTGCTATAACAAAATGCCACTGACCAAGGGGGCTGAGAAATAACAGAGACTTGTTTCTTAACAGTTGTGGAGGCTGGAAGCCCAAGATCAAGGTGCCAGCATGGTCGTCTGCTGGTTGGGTTCTCCTGGTCATAACCAGTGCCTTCTCTCCGTGTCCTCACCTAGTGGAAGGAAAAAGGGAGCTCCATGGGGTCTCCCATATAAGGGTGCTAATCCCATCATGGGGCCCCACCCTCATGACCTAATTTCCCCCCAAAGACTTCTCTCCTAATGCTACCCTCTTTGGGGGTAAGGACTGTGCAGACATTCAGACCACAGGAGTCCTGGAGATTGCCTTAGAAGTACTCCTATTATTGGATCATACTATGGTTGGGTCAGTCAAGACCCAGGTGTATGGGGAGTTGGGGGGTGGGGGGGGAGCCCCATCTCTAATCAGATGTCCTTCCCTGAGACACTCTCCTGAGAGGGAAATTCTCTTGAGTCCAGAACTTTCCACAGAGTATAGTAAAGCCTCAAGGAGACTACATTTACTTTTTTGTAAGGAATTTAGAAAACATGCAGCTTCAGTGACCCCCAGTTCACTGGCTGGCCCAGGGTCAGCAGTGGTGGTTCAGCTCTTGTTTGCTTTGAATCCTGAGTGTGTCCGGAGCTTTGTTGGCAAGGGCAGCTTGGGCATTTTCGTGTTGACATGTGGCAATGGCTTTACAGTTCCCTGCAGCTTACCTTTGCTCAAGGTCATGGTCACGAGATCAAATCATGATGTGAGAGGAATTTCATACTTGGGTTATGAGCCCGCTCAGCTGAATTTCCTGGGCTTCTGTTCTCTGGTGGCAGTAAGTAGCAGAGTAAGCACATGGCCTCGTGTTAGATCAAATTTAGTGGCTACAGTAATGTCTGGGCCAGAGGACTGTGCCAGAGGGAAGGGGATGGTCCCGAGACCTGGCGAGCCTCTTCCTGTGGGAGGGAGTCTCTTCTGCCATGCCCTACTTTTTCTCTTGCCAACCTTCACTTCTCTTACCATCTTTACCTTCCAGAAATGGCTTACTGAAGAGAATAGCAAAGTCTAGAGAAGTAGGGGCTTCCCAGATGGTCCAGTGGTTAAGAGTCTGCCTTGTAATGCAGAGAAGGTGGGTCTGACCCCTGGTTGGGGAACTCTGATCCCACATGTTGCAGAGCAACTAAGCCTGTGTGCCACACCAAGATCCTGCATGTCACAACTAAGACCTGGGGCAGCCAAAGAAGTCAAGTCTAGAGAAGCAGATTGAAGGAAGACCTGTCCTGTTCAGTCCTGCATCTGGACCCTGGGCTTGACCCCTCCCCTTAGCACCAGGCTAGGGGAGAGAAGACACTGTCACAGACCTTCCACATACCCAGTGACACCGTTCCCTGGGCTCCTTCCCTTCTTGGCAGAAGGAAATGTAGACAGAGGAGTAGCCATGGGCTGGGCTATCAGTGGGGTTGTCCTGCCCATCGCCCTCTCTGAGGGGCAGGATGTTTCCTCCAATGTGACCCTCTCTCAGTGCAGGAGGCTGGGAGGCATCTGCAGGTGGACCTGCGCTCACAGTTAGACCCCAGGGTCCAGTCACCCTGTGCCTGCCTGGGCTCTTTCAGGCTTACCTACTGGTTTCTTCCATTCCACAGACATCTGTCACACACCTTTTCTGCACTAGGCCCGGTTCTGGATACTGGGAGGAAGGCAGTGAACAAATCCCTGCTGAAGGGAAGCTGATACTCAGTGGGGCAGGTGGACAATGAAGGAGGTAGCCTCTTAGCTAGTGTTTAATGAACACAGTAATTGTAGCAAGTAAGTAAGTTGTGTGTTCCACATTAGTTTCTTAAATACAGCAGCAGTGCATGTGCGCACATACACATGTACACACATGCGTACACACACACACACACACAGAGCTTATCTTACTTCCCTGGGTCTGTCCAGCTGTGTCCTGTTTTGGATTGAGCTGGACCAGAGGTGGCTTTCTTCTGTCTGTGTTCAGGCATGTATTATGTTGGTTGCACATACTTGTGATTAGATTACCATTGGATGGGCGTTCCTCCCAGCTGAAGTTTAGAGTTGGCTGTGAAAGGTTTCCTTTCTTTCCCAGGGCCAGGCAGCCTTTTGCAGTTCAGCACCCTGAAGGCGAGGCCAGTCTGTGTATTTGTGCCTGTCATTTTCATGCCTCCACGTGGAAGGTGTGGCCCTGAGACGTCTCCTGGCAGACAAACGTAGATAGCTTGTTCAGAAACTGATTGACAAATAATGTATTTCTCCTCGCACTGGGAAATAGAACTCGAACTTATTTTGTTGGGTGACTTCTCAGAAAGCTGCATGTCACTGTCCCTTGGAAAAACCCCACAGACAAGGAGGAAGCAGTGTTTCCTGCAGGGACAGCCCAGAGCACTGGTCATTGAGTGACTGCACTATCTATTTGATACAGAAGCAGCATATCGGTTTGTGAAAGTCTGAGGAGTCATGAATATCCAAGGACAGCTTTTGGGTGATTTTTGGGTACTCTGGAGTAAATTTTTAAGTACCTGGAGGATCGCTTGCATAACACTTACATTTTCATGATTTGAAGATCTAGGTGTGCTGACCTTAGTCTCCAGTGGTGTAAGTCTGGAGAAAATTGTTAATGAAATTCAAGTTTAAAAAAATAATGGGTGAGCTGGAAAGTTGAGTAGAAATTGAAGTTGAATTAAATAGGGACAAATAGATAGTCTGGAAAGTCTGATTTTGAAAATTAGTTCCCCGACTGTGATAGGGCAAAGCCCTGGTTAGAGTCCTGTTCTGGGTGTGGCGGTGGTTAGTGGGTTAGTGACCTCATGTTGAATTGGGGCCACCTGTGTTAGTCATTAAAAATAAATGTGTTCTTCATTTACATGGTTAAATATAGAATTGGGATCAAGGGTCTGGGTTCCCTTATTCTGACCCGGGCAGACACCATGGGAGTACTGGGGTCTATTTGGTGACCTGGGGGTTTCTAGGGTGTGAGAGTGGGTTCCTGGAGGGCTGGGGGAGAGAAGCTGGGAGAGAAAGGCTTTGTGGGATGGTGGAGGGAGTGTTCCAGGAATCTGAAGGGCTGTTATTACACGACAGAGTTATTCTGGATATCTTTAAGGGCCTGAGCTGGACCAAGGGCTGGAAGTGGAACAGCCACAAGTCTTGGCCTGATTCTAGGAAGACTATTTCTCTATTGAAGTAGCAAAGAAAGAGGGAGTGCTGTGCGACGTGACTCCCAGCCCCTGATTAAGCAGAGGCTGGACTGCTGAGGCCAAGAACCCCAAGGAGGCTTCAAGGATTTCTTCGACCTTGAGTTTTATGGCCTTGGTGGAGAGGACAGGAAGGGCAGTGAACTCAAGAGCTTTACCTGGATCAGATTCTTTATCAGAAACTTCTCTGGAGGCAGCAGCAAGAATGCAGGACCCGGGCTTCTCAGGTGGCTCGGTGGTAAAGAATCTGCCTGCCAATGTGGGAGACACGGGTTCCATCCCTGGTCCAGGAAGATCTCACATGCCATGGAGCAACTGAGTCTGTGTGCCTAGAGCCGGTGCTCCACAACAAGAGAAGCTACCACAATGAGAAGCCTGCACACTGCAACTAGAGAGGCGCCCCCACTCGCCACAATGACAGAAAAACCTGCACAGCAATGAAAACCCAGCACAACCAAAAATAAATAAATATGAAGAAAGAGTGAGGGACCTAGCAGACTCAGTTGCAGGGCCCGTGGGGAGGCCCCTTGATCCTCCAGGGAGCACCTTGGCTACTGCCACTGGGTCTCCACACCTTCCCAGGGCCACACAGGTCGGTTGCCCAGCTCTGGCCGCCAGGCAGCTTCTGGCCAGAAGGAATCCTCTCCCTTCTGCTGCCTTCCTCCTCCTCCCCACCGCCGACCTTTCCCGAAAGTTCTCCCTGCTGCCCTCAGCAATCGTACCCGAAACTGAGTCAGTGAACGCCCTTCACGCTCTCACGTGCCTTCACTTCCCCATCAGAGCTGTGCTGCCAGAGGACACACTCCTCTCATTTCTTTGGTCTGGTGCCCAGCTTGCCCTCATGGTACCGAGAACAGAATTTCAACCATCTTACAAATTCACCAAAGTGAACGAGTTGATTTTAGTACTTTCAGAAAGTAATTTCAAACAAAGACGCCTGATGGTAGAGATAATCTCTACTGAATGTTTGGCTGGGTCCTGAGTGGGTGATGCTTCTCGGTCACACGTGTGACAGTTCAACAAGGTGGAGGGGCCTGCTATTTCTCAGGTGATCTCATGGCGTCTGTGAAAGCTGAGCTCCCACGCCTGTGCAGCTATAGAGAGTAATCCAGGCCACTCTGTCTGGGCCGTTCTGTTCCTTCTTTCACTTCAAAATGCTGCCTTCCATCCTTCTGTCTGTAGAAAAAGAGCATGATTTCATCACCACTTATCTCTGACACACTTGAGCCTCCATCTCCTCAGCACCAACCGTGTAAGTCCTTAGGGCTGTCGGAAACAGCATGTGGGCTGCGCTTAAGTCACCTTCTGGGTGACTGACCATGACTGCCTCTTCAGTGCTGTCACATGCAGGAGGCATGTTTCCGGGCCCTGGTTCTGGGCCTTTGCTATTGGGGGCCCTCTGGGTGCTCTTTCTTTCATCACAAGCTCAGGTGCAGGGTGCATGGGGCGCCAGTGAGTGGTGCTTTTGTCCTAAAGCCTTAAGAGAGGGGATGGGGTCTGTGCCAGTCTGGGCAGGAGTCAGGGGAGAGTGCAGGCTGCGCTTGTGTTACCAGACCAGACTTGAGTCACTCCGCTCACCCGTGCCCAGTAAAGCCAGCCTACTGACAGCGGGTTGTGGTGAAGGAAAGTGCAGCGTTTGTAGCAGGGTGCCAAGCAGGTGTCTAGGGTAGCTGGTGCTCAAAACACCTGGACTCCCCGATGGGTTTTGGAAAGCCTTAAAGTCCAGGTGAGGGAGGGGAGTCCCAGGGTGTGTGACCAGCTTGTGCAGAGTTCTCTGGTTGACGGTGATGTAACAGGGCTGTTAACATAATCAGTCCTCAGGCTCCAGTAGGTCTAGAGGCTACAAGTAATTCATTTCTTCCATCTGGTGGGTGTTTTAGTATCTATAAGAGAACTCAGGAACATGTTTGAGATACGGTTATCTGAGTGTTTCAGAGAGGAGCTAAAGCAGAGGATATGGGGGAGGGGTGTGTCCCACAAGGTTCTGCTTGGTTACACCAGTGATCTGCTCTCATCTGGTCTCCCCTAAAGCCTATCACCACCCACCCTTTGTTTCCTGGTGGCCCTTGCAGGGCTGCCCCTTTCTGGGTCTCTGACCACGGGGCAACCACAACCACTCCTGGGTCCTGGCCACAAGGGTGGAGCCATGTGTGTGGGGTGAACTCACTCTGCCCTTCCATGCCAGCTCTTTCTGTTAAATAATAAATACAATAAAACAAGAGCAGCAAAAATGGGTAACTTCCCTTCCTGTGGGAAGTGAGGTTCAGCAAGACCACTTGGGAAACAGGGCTGAACTCATTGTGCAGCTGCTTCTGCCCCTCTGTACTTCTCCCACCCGTGGTTCTGCTGCAGACCCCTGGTTTCCCGGGGACTGTCATCCTCTCTGGGTTGGGTTGGGTTATGCAAACCTCAGGTCAATCAATCAGCTTGTTCAGGGGATGCTGCACTCTGATTGGCCAGCCAAGCCTAAGCCTGGGAGTGGAGGCAGGGGCCTCGTGGGTGTGTGAGGTGAGGGCATGGTGTTCAGTGTTCCCATCCTTCACCCCCATAGCCCTGCCCCAGGCCGTGGGCTGCCTTCCCCAAATCTCTGTGGCTTCACAGAGTTGGGGGTCCCCTGCTCAGCAAGGCCTGTGCTGACCTAGAGAACTGGGGCCTCTCAGGGTGGATATGTCAGAAGCCTTGGGGACCGGATAACCCAAGTCTGAGAAGCCCTGTTCTCTGTGGACAAGGGACAGGTGATTTTCCTTAGCAGTGTGATTATGAATCCATGTCAGTACTAGCCTACAAAGTTATGTTTTCTGAAAAGATCTTTCGATGCACCAGGTGTTCGAGTGGCTGCCCTCTCCAGGCTGATTGGGGTTGCAGTACCTGCAGTTTGCAGAACTGTTCCAGCCCTCCCCCTTCTCTGACGGCCCTCCCTCCCTTGTGCTGCAGGGAGCTACTGGAGACCACGTGCCGCCTGGCCAATACACTCAAGAGGTATGGAGTCCGCCGAGGGGACCGAGTGGCCATCTACATGCCTGTCTCCCCACTGGCTGTGGCTGCCATGCTGGCCTGTGCCAGGATCGGAGCCATCCACAATGTCATCTTTGCTGGCTTCAGTGCGGGGTCCTTGGCTGGGAGGATCAACGATGGTGAGCACGTGGGCAGTGGGATGGAGGAAGAAATCTGGGTCCCTCTTGGCCTTCAGGGACTCAGGGTGGTGGCAGACATCACTGAAAGTCACGGAGACAGGTGACGGGCACTGCCAGGCACAATGCATGGCTGAATGAGCATTTGCTCTATGAGCTGAGATCCAAGTGCACTGGATTGAACCACATGAAGAAGGAAGATTCCAGGTGGAGCGAATGGCATAGGTACCTGCTGGAGGAGACCATGTGGCTGCAGTGGAGGCGGGAAGAAACGTAGGGTGAAAGGAGGCTGGGGAGGCCTGGGGAAGATTCCACCAGTCAACAGCCTTTGTGGTGAGGAATGATGGAGTCAGGTGTGGGCCTTGTGGTGTATCTTTAAGACTTTCTGTCTGCAGGTAGGTCAGAGGCTCCCAGACAGGTGTGTAGAACAATATCATTTTTTTTTTTTTTTTCTGGTGTCAGAGGGCAGAGTGTCTGTATGGTTGCCCCGTGTTTGTACAGCCAGATCCCTACTCCCTTGAGATCCTGGAGGGCTCGCTGAGCTGGCTGCCCCAGGAAGGTGCCAAGTTCTGGGGGCTGTTGGGAATTTTTTGTGTCTCACAGAAGACTTGCCTTTGGGTAGTGGGCAGAGTTCTCAGACCTCTGCTGACCACCCTCTTTAGGAAAGACTGGGGAGCCTTTCCGCTTCCTTTCAACATCTCCTGCTGCTTTCAGGGTTGGTGCTGCCATTCCCTTCTCTTTCTCTCTCAACTTTAGCACCTACTATGTGCCAGGCTCTGTCTAAGAAATCTGTAAAGGTCATCTCCTACAATTTTAATTTAGTCTTCATAAATACCACATGAGATAAGACTTTTGCCATTCCCACCCTCTCCCTTTTCCTATTATCATTGCATCACTTTAAAGTGTACAATTCAGAAACATTAAGCGCATTCACAGTATTGTGCAACCATCATCACTATTCCAGAATTTTCCATCCCTCGAATGGACATCTCATATCCACAAAGCAGACATTCACCATTTCCCCTCATCCAGCCTCTGGCAACCACCGATCTGCTTTCTGTCTCTGTGATTTGTCTGTTCTGGATGTTTTGTAAAAATGAATTCCTATAATGTGTGGCATTCTGTGTCCTACTTCTTTCACTAAGCATGGTGTTTTCAAGGTGGACCTGTATTGTAGTGTGAATCAGTATTTCATTTATTTTTGTAGCTGAATAATGTCTCACTGTATGGATAGATTACATTTTATCTATCCATTTATCTGTTTATGGGCATTTTGACTTGTTTCTAATTTTTGGCTATTGTGAATAGAGCTGCTATGAATGTTTATGTACAAGAACACCTCCTTTCAATTGTTTAGGGTGTATACCTAGGAATGGAATTGCTGGCACATGTGGTAAATCTATTTTAACTTACTGATGAACTGCAAAACTTTTCCAATGGAACTGCTCTGTGTTCCATGTCCACTACCAATGTGTGAGGGTTCCAATTTCCCCAAATCCTCATCAGCATTTATTTTCCTTTTAAAAAAATTATAGCCATCCCAGTGGGTCCGAAGTGGTATCTCATTGCAGTTTTGATTTGTATTTTCCAGATGACTAATATCACTGGATGTCTTTTCATGTGCTTGTTGTCCATTTGTGTCTTCTTTGGAGAAATGTCTACTTAAGTCCTTTGCCCTTTTTTGTTGTTGAGTTGTGAGTTGTCTATACATTGTAGATACTTTACCTTTATCAGATATATGATTTGAAATTATCTCATTCTCTGTGTTGTCTTTTTGCTTTCTCAATATTGATCTTTTATGCACAAAAATTTTAAATTGTGATAAAGTCCAGTTCATCTATTTCCTTTTGTTGTTTGTGTTTCTGGTGTATTATTTAAGATTCCGTTGCTGAATACAATGTTATGGAGATTTGTCTCTGTGTTTTCTTCTATGAGTGTTTTAATAGTTTTAGTTTTTTCATTTAGGTCTTTGATGCATTTTGAGTTAATTTTTGTATATGGTGGGAAGTAAGGGTCCAACTTCATTTTTTAAAATCTGTGCATATCCAGCGATACCAGCATCCTTTTTTGAAGAAACCATTCTTCCCACATTGAATGGGCTTGGCACCCTTGTCAAAACTAACTTGACTGTATATTTGAGGGCTCTGAGTTCTCTATTATGCTCCACTGATATGTATCTATCCTTGATTTTCATATGTTGAACCATCCTTGCATTCCAGGAATAAATCCCTCTTAGTCATGATGTATAACCTTACTGCTATATTCTGGATACAGTTTGTTAGCATTTGGTTGAGAATTTTTGCATCAGTGTTTGTAAGGGATATTGGTCTGTAGTTTTCTTTTCTTGTGATGTGTTTGTTTGATTTTGGTATCAGGGTAATGCTGGCCACATAGAATGAGTGAGAAAACATTTCTACCTCTGCAATTTTTAGGACGAGTTTGAGAAAGATTGATGTTAATTTATTTTTATTTGGTAGAATTCGCCAGTGAAGCCATCTGGTCCTGGGGACCGAGGCACAGAAAAGTGAAGTGACTTGCCCAGGATCATACTGCTGCTTAGTGACAGATCCAGGGTTTGAACCCAGGCATCATACTGATGCTTTTAACATTACATTAGGCTGCTCCTTTTCTGTCTTGCTGATGTGGTCATAGTTACCAAATGTTTCTGTTAAGATTCTCTGAAATAAGCAAAAGAACTGATTCTGGGAAATTGGGAATTGGTAACTGGATGCAGGGCAACTCCTAGACCTCGAGAAGCCTAAACAGCCAGGCCATGGGAAGGCAGGGCCCAGTGAGCTCCAAGAAGCTCAGTAGGGAAAACTCCTATAGCTTTTCTCCAGAACTTTGCCATTAAGCAACTCTTCCCCAATACCCCACACCTCCATTCAGGTGTCAGTTTCCTGAGGATAAGACCCTGCTGGGACAAGTGTCTGTGTTCTCTTGGGTCAGTGAGGGTAGTATTTTGGTTATCTGTTGCTGTATTAACAAGCTACTCCAAAAGTTAGTACTTAAAATAGTATATTTTCTTATTATATTTTATGATTCTGTGGGGCAGGAGTCAGGTGGACATAGTGGGAGTGGCTTCACCATGCTCTGTGGTATCTGGGACATCAGCTGGGTTGGCTTGAATGGTTGGGGGTGGCCAGGGGTCTCTTCCTCTTCATGTGGCCTTGCACATGATTGATGTAGACTCCCTCATAGCAAAGGCTATGGGGGCAGAATAGTGGCCCGAGCGATTGCCAGTGCCCAAATCCCCAGTAGCTGTGAATACGTCCCTTCCATGGCAGATGGCCTCTGCAGGTGTGATGGGGTGCTAAGACGGGGGATGATGCAGGTTGTCCCAATCTAACCACCCAAGTCCTTAAAAACAGAGAACTCTCTTTGGCTGAAGCTGTGGCAGAGAGGAAGGTCAGAGAGAGTCAAAGTGGGGCAAGGACTTGACCTGCCTTTGCTGGCTTTGAGGATAAGGAGGTGTTGCACCGGGGGAGTGTAGTGGCTCTAAAAGTTGAGGACAACCCCTGACTGACCGTCAGCAAGGTGAGGGCCTCAGTCCTGCAGTCACATGGAACTGAGTTCTGCCAACACCCTGAACAGCCTGGAAGCAGATTCTCCCCCAAGCTTCAGGTGAGATCCCCAACCCATGACCCCTTGATACTGGCTGTGAAACTCTAAGCAGAGAACCCTGCCGAGCTCACCCAGGCTACAAACCATGAGCTAAAAAAAAAAAAAAACGGTGTTCTGAGACACTAAATTTCTGGTAATTGGCCTTGGGAGCAATTAAAAACAAATATAGGACTCCTCTGGTGGTCCAGTGGTTGGGAATCTGTCTGCCAATGCTGGGGACATGGGTTCGATCCCTGGTCCCAGAAGATTCCATATGCCACAGGGCAACTAACCTTATGTGCCACAACCACTGAGCCCGCGAGCTGCAATTCAAGAAGCCCTCATGTCCAAGAGCCGTGCTCTGCAACAAGAGAAGCCACTGCAATGAGAAGCCCATACACGGCAACTCGAGAGTAGCCTCTGCTCACTTCAACTAGAGAAAGCCCATACACAGCAACGAGGACCCAGCATAGTCGAAAATAACTAAATATTAAAATAAACAAAGACAAATACAGATGCTGAGATCTGGTAAAAAAAAAAAACATAGGGTGAAAGCAAATTCCCACAGACAAAGTGTCTGTGGTCCTGCCTGTGCTGACGCACTTGCCACAGCCCTGCTGCCTGTCCTCAGGGGCCTCAGGGAGTGGAGGCTCCCCAAGCACCTCCTAGGGACTGGGCCTGCCAGGGCCTAGAGGTTGCAGTCCTGGAGGACCGCTCGGGCAGGGAGGCCTCACACAGGTGGGCACCAGGAGTAAGGCCTGCATCACAGAGGCTGGGGTCCCAGCACCCAGGATGGGCAGGGGCTGCTGTCTCCTCCAGGGGATCCTGCACATCCTGCCTCACATGCAGTTGAGGGGGTCCTTTTCCCTCTGCTGGCCCATCTCCCTTCCTGCCCAATGTGAAGCTTCCCTGGACAGTCCCAGCCCCAGGGAGACAAGCCTGGAGAGTCTCAGCCAGGCTCTGTCCACCTGTCTCAGGTGGCCGGCAGGGCTGTGCCATCTCCAGGGTTCTTGCTTGGGAGGAAGAGAGGCTGTGAGCATGCCTTTCGAAAGTGCATCTCAGACCGCAAAGCTGAGGGAGACTAGTGCCTCAGGTAGGGCCCTAGGAGCTGGTCCTGGAGTGACCGTTCAAGTACAGGCAGTTCACTGGGGAGGGGGTCCTGGGAGGCACTGTGGTCTGTAGGGTGTGAGGCCAGGGAGCTGCTCCCGTGGGTGCCCAGGTCTCAGACCGCACGGGAATCCCCAAGGCGATGGGGCCCCATGCATCAGCATGACCCCTGAGGGGTGAGAGACCCAGTTGAGGGCTGCTGGGTGGGGTGGTTCCCTGGCACCTCTGCCCATGGCTCCGAATCAGGCCTCTGTGCCCACATCACAGGTTGAGGGCCATGTGTGGTCATCAGCAGGGCAGCTGGATGTTTGTTTCAGGCACTTCCTCAGGGGCCAGTTGTACAGTAGCCCACCTTAGCCCTGATCCTTTCAGTTTATTCCGGGTTGGGGTGTGGTGGGTGGAGGGTGGGTGGTGGAGGGTCCCCCCAGAGCAGGTGGGAGCGGGAATCTAGAAGAGTTGAGCTTCCGGTGGTTCCTCTCCATTATACCCACTCCTCCCAGGTTCTGAGCATGATGTTCGCAAAGCAGACAGAACGTCACGTTTCTGTGTGGACTCTTCTGCTCAAGGATGGACTTGCTCCATCATACCCTTAGGCCTAGGGTGTGTGGTGGTCTGGGCTGTGAGAGTCAGAGTGGGGAGGAAACTGACCAGAAATTCCTGCATTTGACTCCGATAGCCCAGTGCAAGGTGGTTATTACCTTCAACCAAGGACTCCGGGGAGGGCGCGTGGTGCAGCTGAAGAAGATTGTGGACGAAGCCATAAAAGTCTGCCCATCCGTCCAGCACGTCCTGGTGGCTCACAGGACAGACAACAAGGTCCACATGGGGGATCTGGACATTTCCCTTGAGCAGGTGAGTCTATCTTTATTTGTATAGTTTGAGCAGAAGAGGTTGTCATTGGATTAACTGGGTCTTATCAGAGTATGGTTCTCAATCTGGGTCCCCCAGAGGTGCCCTTTCCTCTGTGTTATCTGATGGGCTTCCATCCTGGTGGGGGAGAGGAACTCAAAAGTCCACAAACAGAGGGAAACACTTCATATAACGAAATGATTGGATCCATCCTTTTATTTGGCATTAACTAGGGCAGGCTAGATAAGGTGAACTCTGAGCCTGGTCTCCTAAGTCCTGCGGCCCTTGGGGAGAGGAGGTCTCTGGGAGGCTGGGTGGGGGGCGAAGTTTCTATCCTCAATAGACCATCTGGTCCTCTCCCTCACAGGAGATGGCCAAGGAGGAGCCGGTGTGTGCCCCGGAGAGCATGGGCAGTGAGGACACACTCTTCCTACTATATACCTCGGGGAGCACTGGGAAGCCCAAGGGCCTCGTCCACACCCAGGCGGGCTACCTGCTGTATGCTGCCCTGACGCACCGGGTAAGGCACCACCCTGGGGAGATCCGGGGGAGGGGCTAGGGGAGACTGAACTTGGGGGGCCACAACTGCTGCTGTGCTCAAGAGCAGGGCCAGGAGTCCTGGCACCAGTGTGGTTGCAGGGGTGGGCTTGCAGGGCAGAGTGTCTGTGCCTGTCAGAAGAGCCTGGGTCCTGCACGCGTGTCTCCTGCTTGTCCTCAGCCCATCACATGTGTGCTGAGCCTTTGTGGGGTCTGCCCTGCTGCTGGCACAGCTGCCTTCAGCGCTGGGTGCCCCAGACACTCCAGCGGGCCCTTTTCCCATATGACTGTGTTGGTGTAAGGACGAGTACATTGCTGTTATTTGTTAAAATGCTTTCTTCTATTTTAAGAGGTCTTTGGGTCTAATTTTAAAAGAAAGTAAAACATTTTCATGGGCCTCTAAAGTGCTGTGGCCTCTAGGCTCTGCTTACTGGGGCCTCAATTTAAAAGGAAAAATATTTTAAAAGATTTGTTTTTATGAGGAGACTTAAATTTAGTGCATGGAGATTACATCCAGGGGACCATCCTTTAAGGATTATGAAGCAAATGATCTGGAACAGCTTTATTCCAGTAAATGCATTTAAAAATGCATTTTAATTTAAATGCATTTAAATATTAGTGGGTGGGTGGGGGGTTCTGGTTACTGTGCATCCCTGGTTGCCTTGGGGAGGAGCTGATGCCTCCCAAGGGGTCAGGGATGGGGTCTCAGGATACTGTCTGTGGACCTGACTTTTTCTGGCCAGAGGCAGAACTCAGCCCCTACCAGCGTGAGCAGCAGTGGAGCAGACTGGCCAGGTGACCCGGAAGCCCAGGTCCATCCAAGCAAAGCTTGGATGCTGAGAGCACCCACAGTCTGGCTGAGGGCCAGGGCCCTGTGCTCTCAGTCGCTGGCGGGGTTGGGGGCAGGCTATGCTGATCAGCCAGGTCAGTCACTTGTAGGCGGACCTTATGGATGAGAGTGGACTAGGAGCCAGTGATGAGAGGCAGAGATGCGGCCTGTGAGTGTTGGCTACTTGTGGGCAGCACTGAGGATGTAGAAGTGAGGCAGAAAGACAGATATGGCTAGAACCGGGCCAGGCAGACAAGGTATTATGCTTGACACTATACATGTTAAAGCCCCTGTTTTCTGGCTGCTGGGTGACTGTGATCATCACAGAGCCATTCTTGTCGGAAAGTCCCTTGCTCAGCTCTGGGTAGGCGTGTTGCAAAGACTGAAACATTGGGTAGGTCAGAACCCTGGAAAATGTAACTACTGAGACTGAACACTAAGAAAGTTGAAGAATGGGTCAAAATATTTCCCTATTTCCCTAATGCTAACAAAATTAGCATTAGGGCTTCCCTGGTGGCTCAGATGGAAAAGAATCTGAATGCAGGAGACCTGGGTTTAACTCTTGGGAAGATCCCCCTGGAGAGGGGAATGGTAACCCACTTCACTATTCTTACCTGGAGCATTTCATGGGCAGAGGAGTGTGGTGGGCAAGTCTATGGAGTCACAAAGAGTCGGACACAACTGAGCATGAACATAACTAACACACACACAACATTAGGGAAGCTGTCAATGTGGTGAAATAGTCTTCATTTGTTTTCCAGCGTTAGCAGGGCACTGTCTGCATGAGCAGAAGCAATGGGGATGCAAGGGCGGGACCATCTTTTGAATTTCTCTTCAATACAGTGAGGGCATTTTAAAACATTAGGAATAGAAACTTTCAGCCTTTTGTACGTAAGCGTGTGTTTGTGAGTGTGCACATCTGTGTGTGTCTGTGCATGTGCTGAAGGTGTTAGGACTGTTGGTTTCTTCAGGGAAAGGGCAATTAAGTCTGCAGGGGTGTTTGAGACATAAGCAGGCTTCAGGGATGTGAGTGGTTATGCTGGGGTGCCTGGCTGGTCCCGGGCGCCTGGTCTCCTTCCAAGAACAGCAAGGAGAGAGAACACCAGTCTCTTGAAAGATGTGGCACAGTGGGTACGCATTGTATTAAAACCCTCTCAGTCCCAGGATGCTGTGGGCTTTGGGCTGTGGATGTCCTGCTTCACTGGTGGAGCAGGAGTGCTGTTTCCTTGAGACTCAGCCTCTGCTCACAGCTCCTCAGGGTCCTGGCCAACTCGGGACCACTGTGCTGTCTGGGAACTGCTGGGGAACCTCAGGGTGTGTCTGTGGCAGCAGCAGATGGGACTGCTCGTCCAAAGGTTAAAAAACACCTTTACCACAAAAGAGAACACAGACACAGGGACTTCTCTGGTGGTCCAGCGGTTTACACTCCACGCTCCCAATGCAAGGGGTCCAGATTCAATCCCTGGTCAGGGAATGAGATCCTGTATGCTGCAACTAAAGATCCTGCAGTGAAGGCTGAAGATCCTGCGTGCCACAACTAACACTTGGCCCAGCTAAATAAATAAAACAAAAACATAGATACAGAAAACCATCGAAATGAAATGTATGATTTCACAAATGATTGCTCAACAAACCCTTCAGTCAAAAGCCGGAATATCTCCACCTGACACAGAAGCCCCTTCATGGCCCATCTGATCATAGTCACCCCTTGCCCCTCGACATGTATCCTGGGTTTTATAGTGTTCCTGTCCTGTTTTCCTAGTTTTGTCACCCTAACGTGCATCCCTAGATACTGTAGCTTACTGTTGCCCACTGATTGTTGTTTAGTTACTCAGCTGTGTCCAACTTTGTGACCCCATGGACTCCTTCACTATCTCCTGCACACTGATAGTTGTGGGTAAGCCATGTTTAACTGGTGGATTTTCCTCCATCTCTTGATTACCTTAAACATTGTCAATCATAGCACCCGGCCCTGTGTCCCTATATCTCTTTGTTTCCTACAAATGGGCAGTTGGACCTGCAGACTGAGTCAGGCTCAGGTTTGACCCTTTTGCAAGAATAAGGAGACAGCCATGTCTCACGCTCTTAGAAGCTGATGATGCTTGATGTGTTTCTTGGTCGATTTGGCTTTTGTTTTGCTCTTTTTAAAAGATTAAAAAAATTATGGCGTAACTTAATGTAGAAGAAAATGGCAACCCACTCCAGTAATCTTGCTTGGGAAATTCCAAGGACAAAGGAGCCTGGTGGGCTACTGTCCATGGGGTTGCAAGAGTCAGATATGACTTAGTGACTAAACCACTAAAGGTAGAGGTGCCCTTATTTTAGACATAGGACTGGATGGAGTGCACCTGTGGGTACACGTGTGGCTACCACCTGTGTTAGGACACAGTCTTCTGTAGTTCCCCCAAGGCCCTGACTTCCGGCCCCCACAGCCCCACCTCAGGACCAGTGCTGGGTGACTCCTGGCATACGGGTGGGCTTGGGCTGGACTCCCGGAGTGTCCCCTCTGGGGTCTGGCACCCTCTGCTGTCCCCAGTGACCTGTTTCCTCACTGCCGTGGCTGCTCTGCCCTCACTGCTGCTCTCGGGGGCCGTGGGAGCAGCCGGGCTCGGTGACAGAACACACCCAGCGACGTGCGGGAACTGGTGCCAGGCTCCTGATAGCCCCTCCCCTGTCTCTGCAGCTTGTGTTTGACTACCGGCCAGGTGACGTCTTCGGCTGCGTGGCTGATATCGGCTGGATCACAGGACACAGCTATGTGGTGTACGGGCCCCTCTGCAACGGAGCGACTAGCGTCCTTTTTGAGAGCACTCCGGTTTACCCCAATGCGGGTGCGGGCTGCAGAAGGGGCCGGAAGAAGGAGCAGAGGTTGGGGGGTGTGGGGCGAGTGGTAGAGGGTCCTGGTGACAAAGCTGCTGGGCCCGGGCCAGGTGTGCAGAGGGGTCATACGAGCAGTGGAGAGGGTCTGACCTCTGAAGGCTTCAAGAGACCACCCACTCTAACGTCCCTCTCACCTCTGCGGCCACCTGACCGGATGCTGCTCTTCCTCAAAGCCCAGGCCAGTGGCCAGCCTCCTGGGTCCCCTGCTGCCTGTCCTTAGGGCCATTCAGGCAGGGTGACCTGGAGCCGCTGCCATGGAGTGACATCCTTTTGAGGACCCCCGTCTTGCTCTCCTGCATCTCCCTCCCTCGTGCCACTGCGTCCTCCAGCATCTGTTCAAATGTGACCAGATGTTGGAAGTTGTGCCGAGGCTTTCGCCCAGGTGGTCCATGGTGATGATGGCTCCGTGCCCAGAACTTTGATCCCTTGCCCGGGTCCTCTCCAGCCTCCTGCAGAGGCCAGCTGTGCTCCTGGAAGATGTGCAGGGGGCCTGACTAGGGATGGGAAGCGCGTCTCAGGTGGCCTCAGTGAGTTGAGGGTGATAGGGCCCGTGCGTCCTGTGTGTCACCGCTGCTCCAGGGAGCAGTGATCACCTCTGGAGGCCGCTTATGTCCTCCTGGACATGGGTTCTGCATTGATGCTACCTCACTGTAACACTCCTGGGACCGCTTCCTTGCTGTGTCACATGGGTCAGGACGTGGGCTGTCAGTGCCTAGGGCCAGGCGATGGCTCGGGTCCCCCATGTGGGGTGTGCGGAGGTGGTGCTCGGGGACCCCCTCCCATTCCAGCAGTGGTGCAGAGTGGATTTTGTGGACACTGTAGGTGTTTGCATACATCCAGCACATGGTAACGTGGGTCACCTCTGAGTAAGGCTCACAGAGGTGACATGACCCGGGGCCTCTCATAGGTCGGTACTGGGAGACGGTGCAGAGGCTGAAGATCAATCAGTTCTATGGCGCTCCGACGGCCTACCGGCTGCTGCTGAAGTTCGAGGACTCCTGGGTGAAGAAGTACGACCGCTCCTCTCTGCGGACCCTGGGCTCAGGTGAGCAGCTGCAGGCGCGTGTGTGTCAGAGCCCTGCAGGCTTCTCGATGCTTCATCACAATGGCCATGTCTGCACTGAGTCCACTTGACGTGGCCACAGCCAGTAGAAAGCAGATGTCCTCCCTGGAAGCCCTTTCTCGGAGCCCACAGCCGTGGAGGGACGAGCTCAGCACTGCGACCTTGTCTGTGCTCTGTCTTCATTATGAAAACTCAGCAGTGTGGGAAGGTCAGGCCCGGGCTGGTTTCCCGCAGCTGCCCGGGATTTTACCCACTCTGTTCCCAGCACTGGCATCTGTGCCATTCTGCCCTTGGGTGCGTGTCTCCAGGCAGGGACAGTGTTTTGAGATCAGAGGTTACCTTCACTTGTATGATAATTTGGATCCATGTTACCAGGTCACATGAGGGCATTTTGGAAAGGTGACCTAGGTGACCTTGAGTTGAGGTGGTCCTGGGAGGGGGAAGGTCTTAGGCCTGTTCTCCCTTAGGGGATTGAGTTGCTAAGGAAGCAGGTCCAGGTAATGAGGGAGATGCTGCTTGAGGGTCTGTGTGTCCCCCAGGCCTGGCAGACTCCTGTGGGCCTACCTCCCTAAAGCCCGTGACTAGAGCCACTCGCTCGGACCAGGAGTGTGCTGAAACCCCCTGCTCCAGGGAACCCTCTCAGGCTAGCCGGGCCTCTGTAACAGGGGGCAGCTCAGCTGCATAACCAGTACCAACAGCAGGGCCCTGTGGGGTGTTCTGAGACCAGGGTATTGTCGGGGAAAATAATCAGTAACCAGTGTAT
Organism: Muntiacus reevesi; assembly: GCF_963930625.1. Classification (NCBI taxonomy): domain Eukaryota; kingdom Metazoa; phylum Chordata; class Mammalia; order Artiodactyla; family Cervidae; genus Muntiacus; species Muntiacus reevesi. Next base: position 41,422,966 of record NC_089250.1, on the reverse strand, counting down.
AATAAGAATTGTTGTTTAGTTGCTCAGTCATGTCTGACTCTTGGTGAGCGACTAATAAGAACAGAAGAGAGTTTATTCAAGCCAAGCTGAGGAGGATAGCTCTGAGGAGCTGTTCCAGAGAAGTATGGTTTTTAGCAATTCTGTGTCTTATCAGAAAAAAGTACATCAAACAAGTCAGGGATACATACCTTCAAGGTTCTGAAGAAGCCCATCAGCATGTACACAGAGAGTCAGTACAGCCGTGGCCCTGGGAGAAGAGTCTTATCATCAAAGGAGCCCCAGCGTCGGTATCCCAGGCAGGGTGCATTTATCTCTATCTCCTAAACTTCTGGTTGGTGTGCCCTTTTCCCTTTTCTTTAATGACTAAGGCAGATTATAGGGTCTGTTTGACAGGCTGTTGTCGTCAGCCTAAGTCCAAGTTAAATGGCATGTGAGCCAGAACGACTTCCCTGCACCTCGACGTGTGGCCACGCTGGCAGAGGGGTGATCAGCGTGGCGGCTCCTGCACTGGGACGGCTCCGTGCTTTGGCCGGTGCTGGTCCATCAGGAAAGTGCCATGATTCACTTTGCTATTCTCTGTTCCATGGACCCTTTTTAGCTCCAGGCTGCAGGAACACCCTCGTCCTTGTCTCCTTCTGGGGCTGGGCGCTGGGAGTGGCCTTCTCATCACAGAACGAGCGTGTGTGGCTTTACTGGGTTTTGCCAGCAGCACGCGCCTAAAGCAGTTGCAGCAGGAATGTCATTTCTAAACAGGAAGAGAGGGACTTCCCTAGCAGTCCTGTAGTTAGGACTCTGAGCCTCCGCTGCTGGGGCATGGATTCGATCCCCAGTTGGGATGACCATAAACAAACAGGAACAGAAACGCCTGCATCGCTCCCAAGCTGCACTCAGGTGGTTATGTGCTGGTGTTTCCTCCACACTCTTGCCAGCCTCTTAGTTTTTGACTCTCTGATGGTGAAAATATCTCACTGTCATTTTTATTCTTCAATGGCCATAAATAGGATGATCTCACTGCTTTCTCAAGTCTCCCGTGTGCCTTTCAGGACAACTAACAGAGTTGTTTTCCTCATGAAATTCGCTCCTTTGGTTCCAGCCCTGTTGAGTCTCTTAACACTTCTGTCTCGTGTGGTTGCAGTGGGAGAGCCGATCAATCACGAGGCCTGGGAGTGGCTGCACAGGGTGGTGGGGGACGGCCGGTGCACGCTGGTAGACACCTGGTGGCAGACAGGTGAGCCTGTCCAAGGGGGGAGGCTCAGCCCCACGGGTGCCTGGCATTTGGGGAGAGGAGCTCGGGGCTGCTGCTCTGCCACTCTGACACCTGGGTGTGAAGGCTTCCCCCGGCCTCCTTTCCTCGTCTGTAAGGTGGGGCTTGGGTGGGCGCGAAGGGGGAGACACAGGAGCCCACAAGGGTCCTGTCCATGGTGGCCCACCTCCTGAACCTGGCACAGCCCAGCCTGGGGTCTGCCGTTTGCGGGACCTTGAGTCTAGGATTAGATGATAGTGGGAAAAGAAGTTTTATTTCCATTGTTTTGCTTTGAATTGCCCCTCTCCTCTGGGGTGTCTGCCTTATCATGATTTGGGGGCCAAGAGGCCCCCACTGAAGTGGCTGAAATCTCATCCTTCAAGAAGTCAGAAAGAGATGTTCCCAGTGGTGCAGGCCTCGTGGTTCAGAAAGGCCCTGGGTGTTCCCTGCAGCAGAGCCCCGGTGGGCCTTCCCCTGCAGGCTGATGGATCCAGAGAAATGCCCGGGGCAGAACCCGGGGCCGCTCTTCTCCCGGTCTGGGGTCCTTGCCTTGAGCACTTCCTTCCCTCCGTCCTCCTTTCCGCTGTCCCCATGTCCCCATGACACAGGTGGGGCCCTCAGCTCCTGGGGCTGCCCCTGGTGTGCCCTGGTTTCCACAGTGGAAGGATCAGCACTCCAGCCTGGTTTCTCCTCAGACAGAGGTCCTTTTGTCACCAGGGCCATTTCCTTGCCCCGGATGGCAGGTGCTCCCCCCTTCTCTGGAGTGCACCCTTGTGTGCCGACCCAGTGCCCATGTGGTCTGGATGCACGTGTCAGTAGCCCCAGGCCCACCAGCATTTCTTCTTATCCCCTGCAGAAACGGGGGGCATCTGCATCTCTCCGCGGCCCTCAGAGGAGGGGGCAGAGATCCTGCCCTGCATGGCCATGAGGCCCCTGTTCGGCATTGTTCCCGTTCTCATGGATGAGAAGGTGAATCACCCGGTCCACGCACCCTGCCCAGCCCCACTGCTTGTCCTACCTCCCTGGCCTCCGCTGCCCTCTCCCCCTCACGAGGCTCCCACCACAGGGTCACCTGTTAAAGGGGAAAGCCCCTCTGGGGTGCCTGTCCTGTTTCTGCCTTGGGCCCGGCATTTTGGAGAACAGGAGATGGTCACTCCTTCTGTCTCCCTGTCTCCTGGGTCTGCAGGGAAACATCCTGGAGGGCGGAGATGTGTCTGGGGCTCTGTGCCTGTCCCAGGCCTGGCCGGGCATGGCCCGGACCATCTATGGAGACCACCAGCGATTCCTGGACGCCTACTTCGAGGCCTACCCTGGTGAGCCTTTCCCTGCTGCTGCTGCTGGACAGTGTCAGAACTGTTTCCAAGGGGCCGGGGGTTATGTGAACTGTCCCTGTTTTCCTTCCCTCTGAGCCGGAAGTGGCCCCGCTTGGGGTCCTCCTGGGGGCTCAGGCTGTGGGCTCCCAGGAGAAGCACAAGGATGCCACCCTGGCAATGACGGTGGTGGCCCCATGCCTTCCCTGTCCCCCTGTTATTGTCCTCCTGAATTGTGTAATGTGGTTGGGCGGAAGTTCGCAAACGTGTGCCCATGGGAACTGATGCCCAGCAGTGGCAAGCCCGTCAGAGACACTACTGGGGAAGCTGGAATGGGCTCCTTGCAGCTCCTGCTTCCAGGTTCAGCCTCCAGCCGTCTGGGAGCCGCTCTGCCCTTTTACTGGCACCAGCCAGGCAACACCTGGGGGGTGTCTCCGGCGGCGGTCTGTTGGGGGGGGGGGTGTTCAGCACTTCCTCCCGTTCAGGGGGTCCCTCGTGGAACGACGGGAGCCCTACCGGTCCTGGCCAGGAGCTGGGGCCGACTCCCGCGCTGTGGTGTAGGCTACTACTTCACGGGAGACGGGGCTTACCGAACAGAGGAGGGCTACTACGAGATCACTGGGCGCATGGACGACGTTATCAACATCAGCGGCCACCGCCTGGGGACTGCGGAGATCGAGGACGCCATGGTGAGCACGGCCGCCGCTGGTCTGGGGGCTGAGTCTGAGTCAGTGCCTCACCTCTGCGTGTTCTGTCCTGCCCAGGCTGAGCACCCCGCAGTGCCCGAGACCGCTGTCATTGGCTATCCGCACGACATCAAGGGAGAAGGTGCGTCCCCCACCCTCCGGCCCTGAGGGCGGGGCCTCTAGGAGGCGCGGACTCGTGGGCGGGGCGAGGGCTTTCCCTGGGGTCAGGCTGCTGGCTCACCCCTACCTCAAGCAGAGGTTTGGGGGAGGAGGCGGAACAGCACCAATGGTAGAAAAAAGTCCGGAATCTGCAGTGCTGCAGCTCCGCCATCTTTGGGGGACACTCACTCGCGGCGAGCAGTCCTGACCTGTCGGCCCAGCGGACGGGGGAGCTTCCTCTCCGTCCATAGGCCCCCCCTGGCCACCCTGCTAGGGATATGTGTGCACGTGCCCCTCGCTGCCCGCAGGTTGTGCGCCTCGACGGCCCGGACTCTCTCTGGGGGAGTCTGACCTGGGTTCCCCTGCACAGAGATGGGCCAGGGAAGTGCAGAGCCGGTGACAGGACCAATCCTCACTGACACACTTTGTTTCAAAGCCTGCCGGTTTCTAAGCGGTGGGTCTGGGAAGGAGCAGGCTCATCTGAGCGCTGTAATGCCAGGCAGGCAGTGGCCACACTGCCTGGCCTGACCGACTGTCTGTGTTGCTCTTCAGGATAGACGGAGCTCTCTGCCTGGAGCAGCCCAGGCACACTTCCTCCTGGGGTCCCAGTGTCTCCAGCTTCCCGGCCATGTTTGCGTGCTATTCTTCTATTAGTTACTCAGTGTCTCTAAGCCAACCTTTAGGAAAACTCAACACTTATTAAGTGCTTTAAAAAAGCGTTTTCAGTTACCATGGAAGGACATACCCATGAGGCTGTTGCCCTTGTCAACTGGCTGAGACTCAAGGTGGGGGGTGTTGGGTTGAGGGGATGAGACAGGACAAGTCCTTGCGTGTGTGTCTCAGGGCCCTTGGGCCATGCCACGTTCCACCAGCCTCCCCTGCCTCCTGCCAGGCTTTGGGAGAGAATTTGTGTATCGGCTATGGTTATGTGCATTTTCCTGATTTCTAACACATTTGAGCATTTGTCCACTTGTAAAACATGAACAACAAAAACTGTGGGTGTGTATTTTTCCCCACTCTCTCTGCACTTGACCTGACGGAGGGGAGCCCCCCAGGTCTCGTGTGATTAGGATGCAGACCTAGTGAGTGACCTAAGTCCCTGCCCTGTGGGCTCGCATGCTGGAGGGGACTGGGGAGAGGGGAGAGGCAGCTGGATCGGCTCAGTGGGGTTCGTGGGCACCTTGATCAGGGGTGGGCTCGGGGCAGGCAGAGGCAGGCCAGCGAGCAATATGGAGGCTGCATGTGAAGGGAGCTGTGGTGGGAGGGGGCAGTGCAGGTCAGACTGTCCAAAGTGGCGCTGGGACAGTGACTGCTCACACGGACAGAAATGGAGTTGGGTCCGTATGTGACATCGTAGTTAAGGAGACCCCCGGGAGCCCCTCTGATCCTCGCTGGAGTACTGAAAACAAAACCTGGTGTTTATGCTAAACTATTGATTGACCAGCGCAGCCCAATAGAGCTTCCTGCCGACCAAGCCATTCATCTGTGCTGTCTGCACAGTGGCTCCCAGCTGCATTTTACACTGAAGTTGCATTTAAATAGCTACGGGTCTGGTGCCCACAGGCTGGACACAGGTCCACAGACTAGTACCCAGGGAGTGATTCCTCGCCTGGCACACATGGTGGAAAGCGAGTCTCTGACAGCCTATGTCACAGCTGTGTCACAGGCGTAAGGACAGAGGTGAGTCACGGCTCCAGGGTCTCTCTCTCCACACATGTCCGCCACCCCGGGGCACTCAGAGGAGCCGCTGGAGTCACTTCCACCTTGAATGAAAATGGAAATGCACCTTCAGGGGGGCAGCTACAAGGACCAGTTGCCATGGGTGCACCGGCCTCTGATCTAAAACCCGTTTGGACTTAATGGCAATTGTGTGAAACACGTTGCCCCGGGAGGTGGTTTGTGGTCTGAACCTCTCTGCTCTCCTTCCAGCCGCCTTCGCCTTCGTTGTGTTGAAAGATGACGCAGGTGATGTGGACGTGGTGGTGAAGGAGCTCCGGTCGGTGGTGGCTGACAAGATCGCCAAGTACGCAGTGCCCGATCAGGTCCTGGTGAGTGGATGCTCCTCAGGGACCACCGAGCTGCTGCTATGCAGCCTCCTTTCCACTTCCCACCATTGACAGGGTGGCAGCAGGAGGTGGGCGAGGGGGTGGCTGCTGCATCCTTGGAGTGGGGGAGGAGACATAGTATCAGTGGGGACAGCGCCTGGGCACTTAGGCCTGGCTGGGCTACAGAGAGTCAGGGATTGTAAACAGGGAGGCCTGGGTCTCCTGTGGACCAGAGGTCCCTGGGCTTGTAGGGAGATGCTGACCGAGTCTGCCTGGGAGCCTTTCCTGGGGTGGGTTTTGGGGAAGGACTGGGCCACCTTCTCAGCCCCACTGGCTTTTCAATCCTTCGTTCAACACCAGCCCACAACCTTCTTTCGCTGGGAGTTAGGCCTCTGAGGCAGGAGGGCCCAGCCTCACTTGGTGCTGTACGAGTCACACTGTTGGCCTGGTGACCAGAGCTTCACCTGAACTCCCCATAGGTGAACAAGTTTCTTTCTAAGTACCGGCCACTGTTATAGGCCCTAAATGCAGCCCTTCATGTATTGCCTTGACATTGAATGCCTGTGGTTGGATAATGCCAAACGCTAAGTTTCAAACACTGAGCAAGACGACATTTTCCTCTCAAGCAGCTCCTACTTCTTATGTTAGAAAAGCCAACTATGGTCCCAGCCAGGGGAGGAGACAAGGTGCCCCTCGAACACCTGGTTCTGCTGTCACCTGAGAGCCCTCCTAGCTTAACTGGCGGGAGAAATCGGTGTCGGCAGTGAGCTCCATCAGGTACAGGTACAGCCTCCACGGTGGAGGTTCAGCTGACCCCTTGGCAATGGATGATTTCAGCTTTAGGTCCAGATGAAGGAGAACAAGGGCTTCTCAGGTGGAGCTAGTGATAAAGAACCCACATGCCAATGCAGGAGATGTACAAGATGCAGGTTCGATTCCCAAGTCTGGAAGATCCCCTGGAGAAGGGCACAGCAACCCCCTCCAATATTCTTGCCTGGAGAATCCCATGGACAGAGGAGCCTGGTGGGCTACAGTCCATGGGGTCGCAAAGAGTCGAACACGACTGAAGTGACTTAGGATGCACGCTTGGAGAATAAAACCAGAGGCCACAGCCCCGCCACTCTCTGGGCGGTGCTGCACCTCAGCCATTCCTATTGGGTCCTTGGGGAGAGGTGTCTTCCTCTAGGACACCCTCATCTCAGTGCAGCTGGACACCGGCTGGGAGTCTGAGTACCACCCAAACGCTAATGCTGCGCCTTCCCTTGCCAGGTAGTGAAGCGTCTTCCAAAAACTCGGTCTGGAAAAGTCATGCGGAGGCTCCTGAGGAAGATCGTCACGGGCCGAGCTCAGGACCTGGGGGACACCACCACCCTGGAGGACCCCGGCGTCATCACGGAGATCCTGAGCGCCTACCAGGAATACAAAGACAAGCGGGGGGGTGCCAAGTGATGACTCTGCTGAGACCCTGAGCCAGGCCCCTGTGTGCTCCTAGAACACAGCTCCTGGGTTGGCTCATTCCTAAATGCCCTAGCAGAACCCAGGCTGCCCTCCTCGCGAAGCCTGAAGTCCCTGCCTCCCCTCCCGGGGACCCATGACAGGTCCTTGCCCAGGGCGAGCTTCCTCCCACTTGTCCTGAATCTGGTTTCCTGGTGAAAAGTCCATCCCCTTGTCCTCTTGACAGCACAGGAAGGTGGAACCCCTGTGTCTGCTCAGGTGAACTGGGAGCCAACAGCAGTCATGTTTCCTCCAGATGTTTCTAGAAACAAAAGGTGAAGATTTTATTTTTATACTTTTATATTTTAGAAGAAACATGGTGCCCACACATGTGCTGTGTGTGCTTTACTTGTACACACTCTTCTTAACAGTTACGAAAAGCTCCTTTTTTGCCTCCGCTCGTGGGGAAGCATGGCGGGCTGGAGGGTGCACTTTGGGTTAGTTTGGCCTGTTGGAAATGTTAAGTTGGAAATGTTTGTGCCTCTGTCTTAACACAGCTATCTTGAAACCTCTCACGCCCACAGCATCTATTTTTGGTGTGTTTCCACTTCTCTTGGGTTGTGTGTGATGAAACCTAGCTGCTAGAAACACCTGTGGGGATGGGCTCTGGTTGCATGTGTTTGCGCAGGCTGTGGTCTGGGATGATTCCCCTCCCCTGGCCTGGGATCCTCTTAGCCGCCGGTTGGTGTGCTCCACTCTTGGAGCTCTTCAGGGAAGCTGGGGATTCACTAATGCAGCTGAAACTGGGTCCCCGCAAACTGCCCTACCTCCCTGCTCTGAGCCAGTCTTTCTCTTTGCCAATGTGCCTTGAGTCCTCTGGACTTAACAACATGATGTGGACTGGTAGACTGCAAAGGGTCTATTTATAGCCAAGCACACGAGGGTCCACTTGTGGATCAAGGGGAGGCTGGCCTGCTGAGCTGGGTCCCAGAGAACAGGGAAGGCTGCCCCCACCTGGCCCTGAGCCCCACAGTGGGCGGTGCCCTGCAGGTGTTCACAGGGCATCGGGTTGCTTAACGCCTGCTGTTGCCGTGCTGGGTGGCCAGGCGAGGATGGGTGACCTTGGCCGTAGTGCACGGCTCTAACAGAACCACACACCTGCACTTGTAGCATTTCAATGGACTTAGTTCATTATGGTCAGGGCACTACTTAGGAAATGACTTTGCTATAAACTGGGACAGTGACCAGGGCCTCAAAATGATCTGCAGGACCGTTCAAATAAAGCTTTATTTTGTTCATTCTCTCCTTTTTGTGGTGACATTTTCTGATTAAAAAAAAATTGCTATTCTTGGTTGCTGAATATAATCCTTGGAACAAAACTGGAAGAGACCCATTCACTCAAAAGAGAAAACTTTAAAAATTCACTGTCTTCCTGGAGGAAGTACAACTCCAGGAAGCTCACCTATCTTAGGCTGTTATTTGGTTAATGTGTCTCTAGACCACTGGTGCTGGCCAATCACTAGTTACACGTGTCTAGTTAGATATGTTAAAAAAACAAAACTAAAAATGTAGCTCCTTGGTGGTGCCAGCCAGTAATGCTCAGGTGCCACATGGCTGGGAGCTACCAGGCTGGATAACACAGACCGCTTGTCAGCTGTGGGGGCTGATCTAGAGCACAGAGCTAAAGGGGGTAGAAATCCACCCAGGCAGTGCCACCCGCCCCGGCACCCCCCTGCCCCCTGCCGCCAAGAGATGGATAGGAGTTGTTTCCTTTGGTGGATGAGAGGCAGGCTTCAGAGAAAGACACGCCGAATGGGTGCCCTGAGAGGTGGGGATGAGAAATGAGAGTTGGAGCCCGGTGGCCCAGGGACAGTGTCCCTCCTGAGCCCCGGGCGCGGGGAGGAGGCTGGGAGGATGCTGAATTTATGAAGGTGGCTCACCAGGGAAAGACCTGGATCTACCTCTGGCTGCCTGGGAAGTCCCAGCCACAGCAGTCTGGCCCCAGGCAGGGCAGTGGGAGGGGTTACAGGCCGACTTTAAACAAGTCCAGTTGCCCAGCGTCCCCTTCCGGTGAAGCCACCCTGATCTTGGTCTCCTGGGGGCTTGTGACTGTCATTCCCAGGGAAACCATGTACAAGCCTCTGTGTCCTTGTATTTTGAAGTAAAAGGCTGATTCAAGAGTTAACGATTGGGAAATGTGAATATGTAGAAGCAAAGAATAGCTCTTGGGCCAGGGAGCTGTGATGGCAGAACTACCAAATTCTCAGTTCCCTGAAAGATATGGATAAACGTCTGACACACATTCCTAAGTTGTTTTTACAGGCAGTAGATCCCCTCTGCATGAAAACTGCAGATTCCAAGAACACAGACCCTAGACTGGTTGAAACCAGAAGGCTGATACTTGAAACTCCACCTTGATGCCAACCAACCTAACTCTCCATGAGCTGATCCTGCCCTGACCTCTGAACACTATAAATGCTTCCCTACTCCCTCCGGGGGCGGGGGTCACCTGGTCTTGAAGGCATTAGCCCACTCTGCCCTGCTTCGCCTGGCAAAGCAATAAAGCTACTCTTTTCTACTTCACCCAAAACACAGTCTCCATGTTTCTACTTGGCGCTGGGAAATAGGCCAAGTTTCGGCAATGCTGGCGTCACAGTCCTTAGCTGTGTGATGCGTCTGGCCTCTAAGAGGACTCAGAGTTCCAGCGGGGCCTGCCTGGGACAGAGTGGGGCACACTGTCCTGCCCAGCTCAGCCCCAGGCTTTGCTCCCTGTGCTACCTCTTCTGTCAAGACTGACAAAGACCCGACTTGGAGCCACCGACAGCAGAGAGCAGAGCGGAGATGGATGACTGATGGCGTGGAGGCAGAGCAGGGACCAGCGGGACAGAGACCACTGTGCTGTGACGGCACGGCACCGACCTAACGGCAGATCCCGAGGTGAAACAGGCACACCAGGACACACGTGCTGGTCCTGGGTCACCCACAGTGGCTGCACATGCGGAGCAGGAGTGGTCGTGTCAATTCTCACCCCACTGCCTCTGCCTGACTCGAGTGCAATTAGCTCAGGTCCTCCCAGACTGACTCGCCCTCACCTCCAGTCCTCAAGATACCCAATGTCATTACGGAAATGCTTCCACGGGGCTAGCCTGGTAGTCCAGTGGTTGAGAGACTCTGCCTGCCATTGCAGGGGACACGGGTTTGATCCCTGGCCCAGGAAGATTCCATATGCTGTGGAGCAACTAAGCCCACATGCCACCACCACACACACCCAGTGAAGCGCCTAGAGCCCGTGCCCTGCAAGAGAGGTCAGTGCACCGCAACCAAGAGTAGCCCCATCTTGCTGCAACTAGAGAAAGCCAGAGAGTAGCAGTGAAGACCCAGCATGGCCAAAAATAAATATGTGAGTTAAAAACAACAAAACCACTTCTGCTGCTGAAGGAGGCCCTGCCAGGTGCTCGACTCAGTTCACTTCACCCTCACAGCGCCTCCTGAATAGACAACTTGTCCCCACTTGGCAGAGGAGGTGGGAAGGTGGTGGAGTTGGGTTTGGATGGAGCCTGTCTGACTCCACCCTTGACCTCTATGCTCAGACCCCTCCTGAGAGAGCTTAGGGGAGCATCAGTATTTAACTTTTATAACTTTGAAGGCATCTGTTGGCCTTTGAAATGCTATCTGGAATGGGGAGAGCTGAGGCAGGTGCAGGCCTACTGGAAGCCTTCCGGGAGGCGGTGACTTTGGTGGGAGGAGGCAGGATGCTGACCTCTAACCCGAGTTAGAGGTTTTCCCTTCATCGTTGCTTGGGAATTCTGCTGCATAACAGGTTGAAACCAAGCAAATAAATCCTTTCTGGTCTGTGAACACCAGTTGTCTTTGGTTTCACAGTATTTCATTTCACAAATAAAACCTATTTATCCTGCTTGGTCTCCCCAGAACTTCTTGAATCTGTGGGTTGATGTCCACCTGAATCAGTTTTGGAAATACCTCAGTCATTTATTGTATCTTTAAATATAGTTTTTATTATTCTCTCTTCTTTTCTGAGGACACAGACGTCTCACGTTGCAATTTCTCACATTCTCATCTTTCTTCCTGCTTTGGTCTCACCTGCCCTGAAGGAGCTGCGATATAGGCTTGTATGTGACTTACTTAGGAATGTGATTTCAGGAACAAGTGTGAGGGATAAGGGTGTGAAACAGGAAAGCAGGCAAATGAGTGCCATGGCAACCACTGCTGACCTCCCAGGACTCAGGAGTACTATAGCTGGGTCTCTGAACTGGCTGGCCTCTCAATCTCCTCCTCTAGACCTGTGAATGCACTTGGGGAAAAAGTGGCTCCCAGCCCTGGGCTCATCTTCCCGGGCCACTGTCATTCCTGGATCCTGATCACCATGCTGGGCTCGGTGGTGAGTTCATCGTTGTCCCCACTGTGGGTGTGTCTATTACCTAATCTGCCATTACAGGAATAGAAAGTCATGCATAATGTTCCTTACATGTGAAAGGTTCTGAATTCCAACATCCGTTTCACTCAAGCATTTCCTGTGTTACTGAGGTTGTTTACATACTACTTTGTATTGTTTATTCCCTCCCAGTACAATGTTAAGTATGTGTGTGTGTGTGTGCGCGCGCTAAGTCGCTTCAGTCGTGTCTCACTCTTTGTGACCCTATGGACTGTAGCCCGCCAGGCTTCTCTGTCCATGGGATTCTCCAGGCAAGAATACTGGAGTGGGTTGCCATGCCCTCCTCCAGGGGAAGTTCCCAACCCCGGCACTGCACCAGCATCTCTGTCTCCTCCATCAGTATATTTCAAAGATTCCCAGATGATCTAATGTGCAGCTAAAGTTAAGAACTCGTCTTAAGGAGTGGTGGCATTGCAATCAGCACCCCGCAGGGCATTTGTCACTGCTGCCTGGCAAACATGTTTATTTTCACCCTCATGTTATGCCTTTGGGTCCAGCTGCTGACACTGAAGGCCTCAAGAGACTGACTGTGGCGTTTAACCGCTGGGACAGTCCTCCTGGCCCAAATGACTTAAGAGCAAGCAACTGGGAAGGCAGCACCGCTGGAAGTGGGCCTCAGCCACGGTGGGCTGCTGCTCAACATCCTACATGTGCAGGAAAGCTCCTTTCTCTCTTCTCTCCAAGGAATTATCTGGCCCAAATTGTCAACAGTGCAGAGGTTGAGGAACCTGATCTAACCAACCAGGTGGCCCCATCCCCCCTTGCCAGGAACGGGATGGCAGCTCTCCTGGAAGGTATGGGGAGTGGGGGGTTCTGAGAAGGAACCACAACTAGCACTAACTTAAAAGGTTAGTGCTAATTTAGCTTCTTACGACACCTGAACAGAAAAACAGGACTAAACTGTGGTGTTCAACATGCGGCTCTGCTTGTGCAGAGAACATGCTCCAAGGCAAAACCACTGACCCCTCCAGTGACTCTTCTGGTTACAAACTCTGACCCATCCTTGCCAAGACCATCTATGGTTAACTCCAGCCCAGACCCCTTGGAGAACCTTCTATTACACTGCTGTCTGGAGGAGACTCATGTGTCCTCTGCTGCATTTCCTTGCTGAAGCAAGTTCAATAAACCTAAGTTTTTATTATTTTCTTGTACAGCTATGTTCCTGTTTCCGGTTGGCGTGGAATACAGAAAATTCCAGTGAGAGTGCCTTAGACACAAAGAAGGTGTCCTGCTTGTGAAATCAGGGGAAAGATTCGCAGCAAATGACATTAGTCCTGAGAGATAAAAGTGGTTTTGGCCAAGTGAATGTGAAGGAAAGCGGTATCAGAGAGACAAGGAGTAACAGGGAGGAAGGCAGGGAGGCACAGAATTAGAAACAGCAAGCAATCCTGAGGGTGTGAAACACAGGATTCACGGCGGGAGGGATGCTCCAGAAAGGCAGGAAGGAGCCCATCCTGTAGCGCTGTTAAAACCCATCCCTGGGACAGCGGCCGTCCTGGTTGCATCAGCAGAGAAAGATGTTGCCCAGGTGTTAATTATATAACCTGGAACCCTACAGACCTCGATTCACTAAGAAAGCTTCATCCCCTCACGGTGGGTCTTCCAGGTTTTTCTCGGGGGCAGTCGAGTGCGGAGTCTGACCCCACCCCCTCCGCCCCGAGCACCCAGAAAGGCCCGGGGAGCACACTGGCCTGAGGAATGCCTTGTGAAACAGCAAGGAAAGCGATTCTCAGGACTTCATTCTGAGCGGTCTTTTCTGGAGACGTTGCATAGTAAAAGAACCCGGTTTCCTCTGCCGGAAAAGCCCCGTCCCAGGGTCTTTCCCATCCCGTCCATCTTTCGCTCCTTCATTTCCCAAACGTCCCTACGAGCCCGCTGGTTCCTTTCGGTGTAACTGCTTCTCAATACCTCCAAGTGTCTGACTACCGGCTAGAGGTGGCTCCTCCGGGAGGACCTCGTGCGGGCCCGTGGACGGGCGCGGGCCTCGGCCTGCCCACCGCGCCCGGCGACAAACCCGGCCACACGCTTACAAACCGCCCACCGTCGCTGTGGCCGTCACAAAAGCAGACACGACCAGCCGTCCTTTTCCAGCGCGTCCTTTTCCACTTCTTTCCTTCAACCCCGCCGGTTCGGAAACGGCCCCGGGATTCCCGGTGGGGGGGCCGCGTCCCGCCCGCCACCCGTGGGCCCCGCCTCGCGGTCAGATCGGACGTGAGGGGCTGGGGCCGCCAGGGGCGAGGACGCGGCAGTCCGGAGCCCGGAAGCAGCTACCCATCGCGGATGGCGCGCTGGTTCGGACTCGCGCGAAAAAGCCTCGCAGCCACCGCCTTCCGGGCGGCCGGAAGGGGCGGGCCCTCCGTCACTTCCGCGCGCGCCCGAGCAACGAGGTGGAGCCTTGGTCGTCACTTCCGCGCGCGGGGCTGGAGGTGGTCCGCGCGGGGAGCTGATCGGCGCTTCAGAACCATGACCGAGGCTGACGGGCTAAGGCAGCGCAGGCCCCTGCGGCCGCAGGTGGTCACGGACGAAAACCTGACGCAGGACGCCAAAGGCGGCAGGTAGGCCGGGCCTGGAGCCGGGCCGTGCCCCCAAGGCGGCGACAGCAGCTGGCGCCTCATTTAGTCCTCGGCAGCCTCGCTTCACGGGTGGAAGCGGACTCTCGTCGCGGGGTGCACCTGCGGCCCTTCGGCCCCGCCGCTGCGTCATTGCCTGTCCCCAGAGCCCCCCGGCTTCAGCTGTGCCTCACTTTGCCGCAGGGGCGTGCACGGAGCCGCTTCCTCACCTGCCCTTTTCGGAAAGAGCGGGAAGCAGAAGGGATGTCGTTGGGCAATTTCTGTGAGGGTTCGGCCTTGCACGTTTTCCCGGCAGGGACAGACATGCATAGGGCACCAGCGATGTTGGTGCCTGATAAAGGGAATATCAGATCTTCTCCCAACTTCTTTTCTTCTAACCTTCCCGAGTGTAAATATACTTTGCTTTGTTAGCTAGAAACTGAGGTATAATCCTTTAAAGTTCTTAAAATTCTCCTCTTAACTTTGTGCCCCATGTGGCATAATTTTGGGTTTTTAGTAACCAAGAGGCCCCATATAGACCCAAGTTCAGAGTTTGGAACTGATTGACTAATATGTTGATGGTAATACTGGGATATTTTTTGCCGTGCCATTGGGTGTGGTACATACTGAATGCAGCACAGTTTTTGCTCAGACACTGAATATATTCCCTGATGATAATGAAAGGAAGGAGTGTTTGGCTTCTAAAAATCTCTGATTCTCAGAGAAGATTTTTCACTAGCAAGAGTCCCGGGACCAGTGGAAAGGCCAGGAATACACTCCTCTTTGTGGGGTGACTGGCCATTCTGGTTTCCTCTGGACTCTAGGGTGTGGGACTTTCAGTGCTGACCTGGACAGACCACAACAGGTCAGTCACCCTTTTGACTGTGGATGTTGTGAGATCATCTGGTGATGACCTAGGAGCCTTCAGAGCAGACAGGCTGGGACTAGCAACCGTGCCCACTGGCGTTGCCACACACTTGTGCCCAGGAGACCAGGGGGCACCTGGCCCGGGTCTGCTATGAGGCACAGGGCATAGAGCACCCAAGGGCACTAGTTGGATGGGCCCAACTCTCAGCTGGGCCCTGTAGGCCCCAGGGCAGGGGGCAGAGTTAAGTTAATTGTTTTTCAGTTTCTCTGGTATTTCCTTAATGGCAAGGTTACTTTGTGTTCCAAAGTCCTCACCTGTTGCTAGTCTTCCCCTGGGTGCCTTTTGCTGTCTGTTGATTCAAGACATTTTCTTGGCTTTCTTGTGTTTCCCCTTCTCTTTGATCCTCTTCTGGGTCTTTGTAACAGTCTGTTTCCTGTCACCCACCTTTCTTCCTGTGTGTATATTGTAATTCTTTAGCTTTTTCTTATTTTTATCATGCAGTTTTCTAGTTTTCATTTCTTTTGTAGTGGTTTCTAGTAGTTCATCTGATTGTCATCTTGATTACCTTAAAATTTGAGGGTTCACTCTAAGACAAGAAAGTATTGTGTATAATGAGTAAAGGAAAGGAATCTGAAGGAAATAGAAATGTGATGATAGATGTGTTGAACAGAGTAAAGAAGGGAAAATTTACAAAAGCAGGAAATTTGCTTCAGTTTACAGAAGCAGGACAATAGATTTTAGTGAATGGGACACTGAATGATACCTTGCCCAGTCTCCTGGCTTCTGGCATGAGTGGTGGCATTAGCTCTGTTTTGCTGGTGAGGTCATTGAAGTCTTTGTGAGTGACATGGTTTTTGTAGAGTTACAGAGGAATAGAGTCTCAAGAGACATTAAAACAAATGAAAGACAGAATTGGCTTCTGGACAATGAGAAGTGTATTTTTAGTATATGTGCTGCCGAAGCGAGCACTGGACAATGAGAAGTGTATTTTTAAAACTAGGTTTTGGAGATGTTTTATTTCAAAGTTGTTGAGTGTCTGTATCTGAACAGTAATCTTTTTTGGTGTGGCATGCAGGATCTTAGTTCCCTGACCAGGGGTTGAACCCGTGCCCCCTAAAGTGGAATTGCGGAGTGTTAACCACCACTGGACCACCAGGGAAGCCCCCAGTGCAGGTTTCTAATGATTGTCATTTGGCATCAGTTTCCCCACATGTTTAAGAAGTTTATTGACAGAGTGATTGTAACCCAGAAAGGATTCCTTCCCTTTTCGAACACAGTTCTGTTTGAGAGGAGAGAACAACTGTTTAATGTCCATGTATACTTGTTTCGGAGTGAAGAGTTGAAAAGTTACAAGCTTTTTTTTTCAATAAGCTTCCAAAGAGTTTCAAACTATTTAAAAATCTCTCGTAGGTCCATTTTCATTTTTAAGACTGAAGTGTAAGGGAGACAGTGGGGAGAGACAGCTGGGGCTGTCGTAATTCTTGAGGTTGTGGGGAGCCAGGATTCCAGAGTTTTCTCAGCCCTTCCCCTGGGTGTGTGTTTTCAGATTGCTCTTTTACCATGTTTTCAATTTGGTGTAAGCACTTGTTTAAGTGCTTGTTTAATGCCTGCAGTCTCGGAGCCCTGGCTTAAAGGACTGTGGAAAGTGAACCAATGCAGGGCGTGGCCAGCTGAAAGGACTGGGCCATTGTGTGTGTGTCTCGGGTTCCAGGTGGGCTCCGGTCTCTCGTGGATTTGGGCCTGAAATCACCGGTCTGTGTTGATCTCATGGAGCGTGTGGGTCAAGACTTCAGTCTGTGCCTCGAGGCCTTGATGTCTTGTGTGCAGAAGCCATTAGAGGACACCTGTCGCCACATTTTGCCCCATTAAATCCCATTTAACAGGATTTGGTAAGTTGTGACCGAGCCGTTGGTAGTTGTCAGATCCTGTGCTTCCCAGGCGTGGATCTGAGGGTGCAGGTGTAGGGGTTGGGGCAAACAAGCTGACCTCCCGGGTGGCACCTGGGAGGGAGGGCCTGGCCTTCTGGGGTGTGTCAGCACAGGCTGAAGAGAGCCGGATGGGCCTGTGCAGCACTGTGTTGGTGAAGATGGTTTGGATAAACGGAGGTCCTTCAGATGAGTGGACGTAGTGCAGTTGTGCACAGCTTCCCATGTGACTCAAGTGGTGAAGAATCCGCTGGCTAGTGCAGGAGACGCAGGCAGGTGATGCAGGTTCAAGCCTTTGTGTTGGGAAGATTCCCCGGAGGAGGAAATGGCAACCCACTCCAGTATTCTTGCCTGGAGAATCCTGTGGATAGAGGGGCCTGGCGGGCTATAGTCCCTCAGGTTCATAGAGTCAGACATGACTTTGCAGTGGAGCACAGTGCAGAGTGTGGTCGGGCAGTTACAGAGCAGACGCAGAACTGTAGTTGACTCTGAGTTCACAGGAGCCAGAAGTGAGATGGGCCTGCCAAAAAAGTTAATGAACCTTGGGCTACAATAATCGTGCTCTCAGAGCCTGGGTCAGGAGCTCTGTGACCTTACCTCCAGGACCTGTGCACCCACCAGTTACAGACTCAGTGCCCAGGCTCACATGGCTCTCACCTGTGCCCGGAGCTCCTTGAATCCTGTGTTTCCTCGGCTGATGAAGGAAAGTGATGTGGCTGTGAGGTGACAGCAGCCACCTGAGCTTTGTTGGTGACACTGACAGGTTTGCATGTGGCGGAGTCTCATAGGGGAGGGGACAAGAGGGGCTTCTGGGTCAAGGTGAGGGTCAGAGAGCTCCAAGGGCAGGAGTTGGGGTAGGAGTGGAGTTCAGTTCAGTTCAGTCACTCAGTCGTATCCGACTTTTTGCTACCCCATGGACTGTAGACACGCCAGGTTTCCCTATCCATCACTGACTCCCAGAGCTTGTTCAGACTCATGTGCATCGAGCTGGTGATCATCCTCTGTTGTCCCCTTCTCCTTCTGCCTTCAATCTTTCCCAGCATCAGGGTCTTTCCCAAGGAGTCAGTTCTTTCCATCAGGTGGCCAAAGTATTGGAGCTTCAGCTAAAGCATCAGTCTTTCCAATGAATATTCATTGGAAGTGGTGAGGCTCTGTTTTATTGAAGGGTAGCCACTGTCTGGATGAAGCGCAAACTGGAATCAAGATTCCTAGGAGAAACATCAATAACCTCAGATATGCAGATGGCATCACCCTTACGGCAGAAAGCGAGGAAGCACTAAAGAGCCTCTTGGTGAAAGTGAAAGAGGAGAGTGAAGAAGTTGGCTTAAAACTCAACATTCAGAAAATTAAGATCATGGCATCTAGTCCCATCACTTCATGGCAAATAGATGGGGAAACAGTGACAGACTTTATTTTCTTGAGCTCCAAAATCACTGCAGATGGTAACTGCAGCCATGAAATTAAAAGACGCTTGCTTCTTGGAAGAAAAGTTGTGACCAATCTAGACAGCATATTAAAAAGCAGAGACATTACTTTGTCAACAAAGGTTCGTTTAGTCAAGGCTATGATTTTTCCAGTAGTCATGTATGGATGTGAGAGTTGGACCATAAAGAAAGCTGAGTGTCGAAGAATTGGTGCTTTTGAACTGTGGAGTTGGAGAAGACTTGAGAGTCCTTGGACTGCAAGGAGATCCAACCAGTCCATCCTAAAGGAGATCAGTCCTGAATATTCATTGGAAGGACTGATGCTGAAGCTGAAACTACACTACTTTGGCCACCTGATGTGAAGAACTGACTCATTTGATAAGACCCTGATGCTGGGAAAGATTGAAGGCAGGAGGAGAAGGGGACGACAGAGGATGAGATAGATGGATGGCATCACCGACTCAATGGTCATGACTTTGAGTAAATCCCGGGAGTTGGTGATGGACAGGGAGGCCTGACATGCTGCAGTCCATGGGGTCACAAAGAGTCAGACATGACTGAGTGACTGACCTGAACCGAGCCACTGTCTGGGGACGTTTCACTGAACACGTAAAGCAGGCGGGCTCTGAATGGCTAAAAATTTCCGTGTTTGGGCCATTTGTCAAGTTACTGGATATATAAAGTTGGAGTTTGATGGCCCTGCAGAGATAGAATCTCAGCCTGCAGTGAGGAAGTAAACTGTGGGGCTGAGCTGCTGGTTCTAAAACTAGACCCTGTATGGAGCTTTCCAGTAGGAACTGGCTGGCGGTCAGCTAGGGTGCTGATGGACTTCTTTCTCTGGAGAGGGGTTGGATCAGGTTGGCGGTGTCCAGCCGCACATCAGGAACAACTGGGGCTTGAACCTGCCCGTCAGGTTGCACTGTGTGGACACAAGGCTTTGCCGGAGTTCTGGCCGCCTTTCTAGCTGCAAGCAGTCACTTTCTATCCAGGCTGGACTTCTTGTTTTCCCTGTTTTAGGAAGGGGCAACCAGGTCTTCAGGCACGCTTCAACAATCTCCGAATCACATTCCTAAATTAAGATTTTAAAATATACACTACCACATAGAAAAGGAGAGTTGGCATAGAGTCCAAGTTAGACAGGAAGGATCTGTTTTATGTGGAAATGTGTTTGGCAAGGAAAAGGGAAAGGGACACTTTGGCCAGTGTCACCACTTTCGTTGGTGAGTTTGCACAAGACAGCTTCCCCCAGGGGCTGCAACTCTATTCAGGGTGGGGGTGGGCTGATTGCATCAGCCCCCTTGGCAAGACACCCGTCCTTCCTCGTGGGCTCTGAGGGGCGGTTTGTGCAGTGCCATGTGGCCCGCTCTTTGGGACTCTACTTTCAAAGGAACCACAGCACCACATCATTCCTGCCCAAAGCCCTGGCAGACACCCTCTGCCTGTGCAGTCACCAGCTGTGGTCATCACACTGACAGACCGGGCACCGAAGGAAGTGCTGAGTGCCGCATGTCCCAGCCTCTGGACGGGCGGTCACTGACTTTTACTTTGTGGACATCTTTGTAACTTGCATATTATCAGTCATCGGTTTAGAATGTCCAATTCAGGGATTTTTAGGTTATTTAGAGAGATTTGCTAAAGTGACAGATCACCACAGTCTAAGTGAAGAACATTCTCGTCACCGTTAACGTCTTTTTGAGGTGGGGTCCATAACGTAAAAGGAACCTCCGTAGAGTGCACACGTTCAGTGATGGTTTACTGTTGGGCAACCACCACTCTTTTCTGGTTTCAAAACTTGTTCTTATCCTACGAAACTCCTTGTTGCCATTAAGTAACCCTTTCCCATCTCCCCTCCCAACAAGTGTCTGTTAGTAGATGAGCGGAAAACTTTTGTGTTGTTGAGCAGAAAACTTTTGTGTTGTTGAGCAGTGGAAGGCATGACAGGAAGTGCTGCCATGGGCTGCTTCTGGGATGAAGCGGGACACACGGTGCTGAGTGCATGCTTTCAGGGGCCACCCCAAAATCCCCCAGGAGAGCAGACACGGTTAGCTTGTGCAGCATGTTTGAAACCTGACTCTGGGCCCTGGGTCCAGGCATCTCCTCCTGTCCTCGGCAGGCGGTGTTGTTAGTGGTGACCTCAGGCTTGGGGTCAGACGTGACCCTCGGTCCTGTCCTGGCATCGGACTGCCCACCCCCAGCCCCCAAATTTCTGCATTCTACATTGAAACCATCTTGTCAAAAATCAAATGAAACATTGCCCTTAGTTTGTCAGGTGTGAGTCCTAACTTTTTTCAAGTCAGCTTTTTTAGATAGAAAAAGTTTTTCCACTTTAGGAGCTCAGGATTTTAATTTGCTCTAAGTTACTCTTGACTTCAGGTGTTTAGTGAATCTGAATATCCTGATGCAGGCAAATAGTGATCGTGGCAGTTTCTTTCTTAGCAGGAGGCTTCACGTGCTGCCTGGCCCTCGAGTGAGTGAGGTTGTTTGTGAGGGTTGTTGAAGGGTGTTTCAGCCCCCAGTGGTCACTTGTCCACACACTCTGCTTGAGGTCCCAGGCCGCTGTCAGGTCTCCCGTGGCTTTTGAAGAGATGGTCTGGAGGTGTGGCTTTGTAGGTTCTCAGTGTCTGGTAATGGTTGGGTTTGGACCTTCAAGATGTTCTGCCTCCATTTCCTTTGTGAATGTGTCTCTTATCCTTGCTGCTCTGAGCCTCGATGGCCAGAGGTGGTGACTGAGGGCCGCCGTCTTCCCGGTGGATGAGGGCGGCTCCTTCCCACAGCTTCACTCACAGCTCCGTCACTTTGGGCCCATTGGTTCTTTGGGTTTGCCGGCTTTTAGCATCTGCCGGAGGATCCAGGATACTGCTCATCAGACTACCTGGGAGGTAACTGTTGAGTGTTCCACACCCCGCAAGATTAAAAAAAGAACAAGGCATGATTGCCATCCTAGCAAACAGTGCTGACCTTTAGTCACTGCCACGGAGGTGGTGGCCTCGAAAGGGGCAGGCCGGGTGGGAAGGCTGCCCCCGCCCGGAGGACTGAGGGCGTGGCCAGTTGGTCTGAGCCCCGCAGGTGCCTTCGTGTGCTTTGTCTCTGGCAGCTCCTTCAGCGGCAGAGTGTTCCGAGCCACCTTCCTCATGCTGGCAGCCTTCCTCACCATCCCCCTACTCGGTGCCCTGGTGCTGCTGGACTCGCCTATAGACCCGGAATCTCTCAGGTGAGTAGCCGCACAGCTTGGGCAGGGTGGGTGGCTCTGCTCGACCAAATCGGGCTGTGAGCTTCCTGGCTAGTGAGGTGACCTGCTGCGCAGGGTGGGTTGTGCCAAGCAGTGGAGAGCGTGAGCTCTTTAGTGCCTGTGCCCCGTGTTGAATCAGGTGTTACACAACATATGCCCAGCGTTAGGCATGCTACTCTTTCAAAAACAAGACTGTGCAAACCAAAATTAAAAACTAGAAAAATCCCAAGCAAGAGAAGCTTAAGTATTAGAGGTGATTAACCTGAATTCATTTAAAGTGTCAAGAGCACACACAAACAAAGATTAAGTTCAAGTTGCCGTGTTTAAATTTTTTAAGTAGCTGATTTTTTAAAAATTATCGATAAATGCTATTTATTTGGCAGTCAAAACTATGTTTCCTGAAGTAAGGATTTATGAGTAGTTGATTTTTAATAAACTTTATATAATAATTACTCTTTTATTTTTTCTAAATTACCATTCATCAGTGGGGATATGTAGGTAACGCAGTCCGTTATAACTCGAAAAACTAGTGTGCACCTCAGGTCTCGTGAAGGTATTCACATTTGTAGTTACAGTCATGCAGAGCCAGGCTTCTCTTGATGTGCTTGTTCATGACGTCAAGGGCTGTGCAGTCTGGTTTCCCCTCAGAGCCACTCATGGTGGTGAAGCTGCCTGAAGTTTGCTGTGAGTCCATGTAAAGTTGAAAAGTTCAGATAAGAACCCCATCTGAGTATAGAGGGAAGCTAACAGGTATAACTGAATGATGTGTTGTTTTGTGAGTGAGAGTTGAGGCTTCATAGTGGGCAGAGTGTTGGGCGTCCTCTGAAGGTTTCCCTCCTGCCAACCCCCCTCACTCTGTAGAAGGAGGTGGCTAAGCCGGCCTCAAATGCAGACTGCGTGGGCCTTTCTGCTAATCCAGTGCGCCATGTGGAAGTGAGATTTGTGTCCAAAGCTGGGGGTTGAAACCTGGGCTGGAGAGTGAGGTGGTGGGGAGCAGGTGGGCATACGGCTTCTAAGGGGACCCAAGATCTTTCATCTCAGTAGAGGTTGTTAATTTTGCTAAGAGTGGTGAAGAAATTCAGGGGAAAGGTAGTGTGACGTCCTGGCAGCCTGGAGAAGAGCCAGGTAGGGAAGGTTTTGAGGTTGTGCAGAACGAGCCCGTCAGTGGAGTAGATGCGCCTGGTGAAGAGAAACCCATAGAAACCGGCGTGGCTGATGGATCTCTCCTGGGCTCAGAGTTGGGGAATGACTGGCTCCCGCTATGGGGGTGTGGGCCCCCGAAGCCAGAATGAAGGCAGAAGACTGGCAGACAATGAGAGCGGGAATGAATTGAGGTTTGGGGAAAAGTACTGCTAACAACAGCAAAAAGGGTTTCTGTGAAACTGATCAGAGCAGAAAGAGCAAGGACAGGGGCAGACACACCGCCTGGGACGAGTGGTGCAGTCTCCAAGCCGGTGGGCTTCAGGAGACTCAGGAAATCAGGATAGACAGACCTGGAGGGCCCGGGACCGCGGGAGACCCCCCCCCCCCCCCCGGGTGGCGGGTTATGCAGATGGTGGCAGCCTTTTAGCGAGTAGAGTCCCGGGGAGGCCGCCAGGCTTGGCCAGACCTTGCTGTGCACAGCAGCCTTCATTTTTCCTTGTTAGGAAGATCTGGGGCTGGTGGACACAACACCCGGAACTTCCTGATTCCTGGAGGGTGTTGCCCAGCGTCTGTTGGGACACGTGTGTTCCCAGAGGTGGAAGCACAGCGGTGTCATCAGGCGTGGATGATGTGGGCTCAGGAATATCTGCTTGGTGGATATTCCTTCCTCACCACAGCGGAGCGTCCACCTGTGGAGCCAGAGAGTTGGGGTCAGAGGGGGGCTCCGTGGGTTTCCTGAGCATCTGTGAGGAGCCCAGGCTGTCTCCCTGCCTGAGGGTCGGGGGCATGGGCCACCATCCTGCTCCTTCCCCTGCAGGTCTCTCATGGGCCTTTCCTGAGTTTTATTATTTTGTGTTTCTGTTTGCCCCTCACATCTCTTACCACTGGTAGCACTTTGTTGTTGCTTTCTATTATCTTCGAGTTTTACAGTTTCACCCTGTTAATAAAATGCACCCTGTTGACAGTTAACGGTGATAGTTTTCAGCTGCTACAAGAGTTACTGTCCCTGTTGGGTTTTTTTTTCCCCTGTTATTTTTAAAATCATAGGTACAAAATCTCTTCTTTACAACACTACTGTGTCTTTTATGTTAAATTTTACTGAAACTGAAATATGTTTTAAACATGACAGAAACAGTCCTGTCTTTTCGTGAAAACTCATGTTTCTGTGTCTTTCTGGATGGAAACCCAGTCCTTCCCCAGAGTTGGGGGTGGAGGCCACAGTGACTGCTGCTGAGTTGAGGCCACCGGCCGTGTCCTCGCCCCATGCTCGTGAGACACACTCACAGCTGGTGGGGACATTTTTATCAGTTTGATTTCAGAAGAAAGATTAAAGAATGATCCAAATCGGATAGATAGAACCATGGGGAGAAACAGGACGAAACTGGAAACAGCATAGGCGGTGACTGAGTTCGGAGAGTCAGCAAGAGCGAGCAGGAGGTAACAGTTAATGAGTTAACCCGAGTGCCTGGGCTGCTGTCCCTGGTGCCTCTGTGCCCAGCGGAGCGCCCAGGCCTTTCCGTCGAGCTGCTGCATTTTCTCCTGTGTTTTCTCGTCTCCCCTTGGGGGCAGGGACAGCGCACCACCCTGACTAGATTGACGCTGCAGCCCTTCGGGGTCTTCCTGCGTGCAGGGAATCTGGCAGCGCCCACGGGGGTGGCGGGGAGGCTTGGACTCCCTGCTCCGTGTGTTTGTCTGTCGTCTGTCTGCACACGTCCCTGCCCCTCCGGAGGTGTGACCTTCCCGCACAGAGCTTGAACCCAGGTGTGTTGCAGGCCCCAGTCCTACTCTCCCCCTTTGGAAACAAAGCTCTTATTTGAACCACGAGTGTGCTTTTGAAGAGGAAGCTGTATTTGTGAGACAGGGCCAAGTGTGGAGGGGGAGGTTTAGTTCCAGGGGAGTTGTGCTGAGCCCTGATTAGGGGCGGCAGCAAGTGAAGAGCTTTGTCTGGAGCGGGTGGGGATGGAGAGCTCCCAGACCGCCACCCCCCACCCCCTCCAGTTGGTTCTTCTACTCTCGGCCCGGTGAGGGGTGGGAGAACTCCCCTCCCCCGCCCCCTCTCTGGGAACCTCCTAGGGGCCGCGCGTTCAGAATACAGCAGTGAGAACCCAGCAAGTCCCAGACCTCGTGTGTGCTCGGGGGCACAGGCAGCTGACAGAGGAGCGGAGTCAGTCGAGTGGTGTGGGGTCTGGGCTTCTGGGGGCAGCGCTGAGTGTACATTGCGTGGTCAGAGCAGACTTCACTGAGGAGGTGATGGGAGGAGGCAGCGGGTTTAAAATGGGAGATGCCCAGGGCCCTTGAGGACCCGCTGGGAGAGCAGAACGAGGGGAGGAGACGGGAGGCTGTGGCCGGACTGTTGGGTGAGGAGCTCGTGGGAGACCTTGGCTCCAGGGAGAGGGCCCCGTTTGCAGGTATTGAAGGATGGATGCCATTGATCTGTGTTTCAGAGCACAGGTGGGCTGCTGGGTCGCAAGCAGACTTGGAGGGGACAAGGGAGGAAGCAGGGAGGGAAGATGGTGGCCTGGCCCTGGGTTGCTGACTGCTTGGAGAAACAGTGTGTTTGCCTGTGGATGGAGGAGACGGGAAAGCTCCCAGGCACTTCTGTGTGAGCCCGGTCGGGGGTTGGGAGTGGCCCCAGGTCCAGCTGTCTTCTGTCCTCTCCATGGATCAGGACGCAAGGCTGTCCCTGTGAAATGTCCACTCCGCTGTCTCCGTCTTGGTTGGGCCTGGATGGCTGGGCAGCTAGTGAGAAAATAAATGCCGAGCTTTGTGAACTGGAGGGTGAAGCAGGTTGGATGGGTTGGGGAGGCCTGGCGCCCTGGGCCTTGGGTGGCAGGAGAGTGTTCTTACGTCAGCCACATTTACACCTTCAGTTTTCTTCTGTGCTATGACCTTTCCTGATATCCTGGGAGGTTTTCTCTTTTAACTAGTGCTTCTGGCAACTAAAGATATTATTGAAATGTGTGCCCTTTGTCAAAGAACGGGGAGTTATACATGTAGGTCCTTGCAGGTCTTCAGTAAATACTTTCTTCATATATTTTTATAGACAAATGCCTATAATTGCATTATTTTACAGCTTCAAAGAACCCCCTCTCTTCCTTGGTGTGCTGCAGCCAAATACGAAGTTACAACAGGCGGAAAGGCTATTTGAAAATCAGCTTGTTGGGCCAGAGTCCATAGCAAATATTGGGGGTAAGTAGACCCCTGGGACTTGGCACTGTCTGCCGCCTGAGCGGGGTCCTGTGGGGACAGTGCCCAGGGGAGTCCTGGGCAGCCTTCTTGGCTGTGATTGTGCCTGTTTGTCTAGCAGATGCTCCGAGGGAGCCTCTTGCCTCTCTGAGTTTCAGGCTGTTTTAGTGCTGGGTGATTTTGAGTTCCTGTCTGACAAGCTTTATTCTGCTCAAACTGTTGGATCCTTTAAAATGAAAGGAGAAAGGAAAAATGTGAACATTGGTGTTTAGTTCATTGGTCACAGTTGGATAGATGTTACTTGATGTAGCATAGGTTGTCTTTGTGTAGATTTCATTTTTGACAAGAACAGGAACCGTTCTCAGTGTTTCCACTTTTTTTAACGATCACCTTGGTGGGGACATTTTAGGGTAACCATCTGCTTCAGACTTGCCCGAACCTCCAGACTAGAAGAGGATCTGGTTCTAATTCTTGAGTCTGTAACAACCTGGAACAGGCGTTTCCTGTCTGTTAGAACCAGAATTAAGCTTAGGAGTCAAAAGATACGGTTAGTGAAAAGGTTGGCAAGGATTGAGGCGTGAGGATTTCCTGCAACTTGTTACCTCAACTCACTGGCCATCACGTCAGAGCGTGGTGGAACAGTCATGGGTGGCTGCCCATGCTTCTGTTTCCTTCTGAAGGCCTGTCAGGCCCGCGCCTCCACCTCCGAAGCTGTCAACCAGCCTGCCTTTCTGAGCCCTGCTGTTTGGCCAGCCTGAGGTATTTCTGTAGTTGGTTGTTACTTTTTGTCCGGCAGAGTTAGAATTGCTCAAGAGAGATGGGCACTTTGTGATAGAACTTCATATTTCTCTTAAAAAGACATTGATGTTTATTAATTTCACAAATTTTGTATTTTTGGTTAAGAAATCTAGTATTAATGTTTAAGATTAGAACTTTAAGGAGTCCCAGTGATCCCCCCTGCCCAAATCTCCCAGAGAATGCTTTTCTTGTCTTTTTCGCTGGGCCTGATGCCTTATCTTGCTCTGTCATCACACCTCCTTTCCTCTCTTAAGGGAACTGCTTGTCTTTTGGTGACATTCCTGGTTATCCCCTGCAGGTGTGAAATGCTTGAGGGCACCTGGACCCACTGCTGCTGACAGTGGAGGGAGCTACTCACCTCAGGAGGTGCCAGGAGAGGAGTCACCGATGAACATCATTTAGACTTTACTTTTTAGAGCAATTTGAAGTCACAGCAACATGGAGGGGAAGATAAAGAGATTTACCATATATCCCCTACCCCCTACTTGCCTTATTATTAATATCTCCCCCAAGATGGTACATTTATTGAGAGTACAGTTGACAACTCCTCATTGTCACATCATCATCACCGGAGTCCATAGTTTACGTTAGGGTTTACTCTTGGTGTGTACATTCTATGGGTTTGGACAAATGTTTAATGACATGTATCCATCGTTAGATTATCATACAGAGAATTTTTACTGCCCCCTGAAATCTGCTGTGTTCAGCCTCTTCATCCCACTCTGTCCCCAAGCCTCTGGCAACCACTGATGTGTTTCTTGTTTCCATAGTTTGCCTTTCCCAAATGTTTTAGAGTTAGAATCATATATCAGGTAGTCTTTTCAGATTGACTTCTTTCACTTACTGTTATGCATTTTAAGGTTCTACTTACTCCAGTATTCTTGGGCTTCCCTGGTGGCTCAGACGGTAAAGAATCTGGTTGCAATGTGGGAGACCTGGGTTGGGAAGATCCCTGGAGAAGGGAAGTCTACTACTCCAGTGTTCTTGCCTGGAGAATCTCCACGGACAGAGGAGCCTGGTAGGCTACAGTACATGGGGGTTGCAAAGAGTCAGACACGACTGAGCAACTTTCACATTCACAAGTCTTTTTACAGTTTTGTAGCTCATTCCTTTTTATTAATGAATAATATTCCATTGCCTGGATATATCATAGTTCATTTTTCCATTCACCTTGTTTAGTTTTATAAGTTGCCAAACTGTCTTCAGAAGTGGCTGTACCGTTTTGCACTCCCCCCAGTCATGAGTGGGACCTCTTGTAGCTCCGGATAAATCCCCGGTGTTTGGTGCTGTCAGTGTTCCAGATTTTGGCCATTTTAATAGGTGTGAAGTGGTATCTCATTGCTGTTTTAATTTGCAGTTCCCTGATGATGTGGAATATTTTTTCATGTGTTTGTTTTCCACCATAGTAGATCTTCTGTGGTGAAGTGTCTTAAGTCTTTGGGATATTTTTAAAATTGGATTGTTCATTTTCTTATTGTTGAGTTTAAAGAACTTTTTGTATATTTTGGATGCAAGTCCTTTTTCAGATGCATTGTTTGCAGATATTTTCTTCCAGTCTGGGCTTGTCTTCCCATTATCTAGACAGTGTCTTTCTCAGAGAGATTTTTAAGTTTTAATGAAGCCCAGCTTATCACTTCTTTCTTTTATGGATCATATATTTGGTGTTGTATTTAAAATGTCATCACCACACACAAAGTCAACTAAGTTTTTTCCTTTTTTATCTTCTAGGAGTTTTGTAGTTTTATGCTTAGGTCTGAAATCCATTTTGAGTTAATTTTTGTGAAGGGTGTAGGGTCTGTGTCTAGGTTCCTCTTTTTGCATGTGGATGTCTAGTTGTTCCAGCAAGATTTGTTGAAGAGACCATCTATACCTCATTGTGTTGCCTTTGCTCTTTTGTTAGAGATGAGTTTTGGGTCTACTGCTGGGCTCTGTATTCTGTTCCATTGATTTATTTTTCTGTTCTTTTGCTGTTACCACATTGGCTTCGTTATTGTAGCTTTATAGTAAGCTTTTTTTTTTTTAAGTCTTTATTGAATATTGCTGCTTTTATTTTTTTTTTGGCCGAGAGGCATCCCTGAACAGGGACCAGACCCATGTCCCCTGCATTGGAAGGTGAAGTCTTAACCACTGTACCATCAGGGAAGTCCCTATAGTAAGTCTTGAAGTCAAGTAGTGTCCGTCCTCCAACTTTATTCTTTTTCAGAATTGTGTTGGCTCTTCTGGATCTTCTGCTGCTTCGTGTAAGCTTTAGGATAATTTTGTAGATTATCTACAAAATAGCTGCTGGAATCGCTCTGAATCTAGAGCTCAGGTTGAGAAGAACTGACCTCTTGACAATGTTGTACTTTTAATCCATGAACATGGACTCTCTCTCCCTTTATTAAGTTCTTTGATTTCTGTTATCTGAATTTCATGGTTTTTCTCATCTAGATCTTGTGTATATTTCATTATATTTAGACCTAAATATTTCATTCTTTTTGGAAGGTAGTGAAACACCTTCTGATGCTCTGATTTTAATTTCAGATTTCACTTGTTCATTGTTGGTATATAGGAAACTGATTGACTTTAGTATATTATCTTTGTATCCTGCAACCTTCCTATAATTGCTTATTAGTTTTCAGAACTTAATGTTGTTGATTCTTTGGGATTTTCTACATAGACAGTCATGTCATCTACAAATGAAGATAGTTTTATTTATACCTTTTATACCCTTTTCTGGTCTTACTGCATTAACTAGAACATTCAGCCCAGAGTTGTAAAGAAGTGATGAAAGGGGACAGCCTTGCTTTGTTCCTGATTTTAGTGAGAAAGCTTCTAGTTTTCACCATTAAGTATGATGGTAACTGTAGGTTTTTTGGTAGATATTCTTTATCAAGTTGAGGAAGTTCTCCTCTGTTCCTAATTTGCTAAAAGTTTTTATCATGAAATGGGTGTTGGATTTTTGTCAGTACTTTTTCTGCATCTGTTGATACGTTCATGTAATTTTCTTTAGTCTGTTGATACTATGGGTTACTTAACTGATTTTCAGATGCTACACTAGCCTTACATACTTGGGATAAATCCCATTTGGTTGGGGTGTATTATTCCTTTTATACATTTTGGATTTGATTTGCTCATATTTTATTGAGAATTTTCACATCTTTGTACTTGAGAGGTATTGGTGTGTAGTTTTCTTGAAATGACTTTTATCTGGTTTGGTATTAAAGTGTTGCTGGCTTCATGGAATGAGTTAAGAAGTATTCTTCTTCTGTTTTCTGGAAGATATTATAGAAAGTTGGTACCATTTTTTCCTTCCTAAATGTTTTGTTCAGTGAACCCATCTCAGCCTGCTGCTGTTTTGGAAGGTTATTAACTATTGATTAATATCTTCAATAGATATAGGCCTATTCAAATTGTCTCTTGTGTGAGTCTTGGCAGGTTGTGTCTTTCAAGGAATCGAACTGTTTCATCTACATTATCAGATTTGAGGACTTAGTTCCTAGTGCTTCTTTAGTATCCTCTTAATGCCCATGGGGTCTTTTGCTTCTGATATTGGTAATTTCTGTCTTTGTTAGCCTAGCTAAAGGAGTATTTATTTTATTGATTTTTTCAAAGAACCAACTTTTGTTTTTGTTGATTTTTCTTTATTGATTTCCTATTTCAATTTCATTGATATCTGCTCTAATTTTTATTCTTTCCTCTGCTTACCTTGGGTTTCCTTTGCTCTTCTTTTTCTAGTTTCCAAAGATGGAAGCTTAGATGACTGATTTTAGGTCTTTTTCTTTTCTAATATGTGTCTTTGATGCTGTAATTTTCTTTCTAAGCACTATTTTCTCTGCCTCCAGGAAATTTTTGATAGGTTGTGTTTTCATATTACCTTAGTTCAGAATGTTTTGTAATTCCTCTTGAGATTTCTTCTTTGACCTATGTGTTATTTAGAAGTGTGTGGTGTTTAATCTCCAAGTATTTTGGGATTTTCAGCTCTCTTTTTTTAGTGATTTTTAGTTTAATTTCATGTTGGTGTGAGAATTGTATCATTTCTGTTCTTTTAAACTTATTAAGGCATATATTATGGCCCAAAATGTGGTCTGCCTTGGTAAATGTTTCATGTGAACTCAAGAAAAATATATATTTTGCTGTTTGTTGGATGATGTGTTGAAGGGTGTCAATTATATCCAGTTAATCAGTGGTGCTGTTGAGTTCAACTGTTTTTATGATTTTCTTATTTATTTATTGTTTTTGTCTGTACTGAGTTTTCTTTGCGCGGGCTTTCTCTAGTTGTGGCAAGTGGGGGCTACTGTTTGTTGCAGTGCAGGGGCTTCTCATTGTGGTGGCTTCTTTGGTGGAGCACCGGCTATAGGCGAATGGGCTTCAGTTAGGGTTGATTTTTTGTTGGCAGAATCTGTCTATTTATTTATTTTTTTGATGTATAGTTGATTTACAGTGTTGTGTTAATTTCCGCTACACATTAAAGTGACTCAGTTATACATATATGTACATTCTTTTCTCTTTTATTTTTCATTATGGTTTACCCCACGACATTGCAGATAGCTTCCTGTTTTCTGACTGTGCTGTGCAGTTGGATCTTGTTGCCCATCAGGGTCTTTCTATTTCTGAGGGAGGGATGCTGAGGTCTCCTCCTCTAATCATGGATTCCTGTGTTTCCTTGCAGTTGTATCAGTTTTGCCTCATGTATTTTGACAATTATTATCAGGTGCATACATGTTAAGGACTGTTGTGTCCTCTCTACAGTTGACCTTTGTTGTTAACTGATGATCTTTATCCCTGATTATGTTCCTAGCCCTGCAGCTTTCTTTTAATTAGTGTTAGTGTGGTATATTTTTCTTTAACCCTTCATTTTTCATCTCTGTGTCTGAATATTTAAAGAGAGCTTCTTACAGACTGCATTTCATTGCGTCTTATTTTCTAATACACTCTGACAATCTCCATCTTTTAATGAGGTTTTTTGTACCATTAGCGTTTAAAATGATAATTGATATACAGTTGACCCTTGAATAGCTCTCAGGTTCACTTAAACATGGATTTTTTTCCATTGAACACATTCTGCAGCATAGTTGCTTAAATCTGTGGGTGTGGAATCTTGCAATGCAGAACCTCACAGATTCAGGACCTTGAGGATGTGAGGGCTGACCTTAAAGTTATCCACAGATGTTTGACTGTGCAGAGGGTCGACACCCCCTAAACCCCAGTTGTTCAAGGGTCAGCTGTTGTTGGGTTACTCTCTCCCATGTTTGTTACTGTTTTCTATTCATTGCTTATGTTTTTTCTTCCTTATTTTCTCATCCACTTTGGGAGTTTAGTAGTTTCAGTTGAGCATCTTATATGATTCTCTTTTCTGTCCATTCTTTGCCTATCAGTTATACTTATTTTAAATACTTTTTTTAGTGACTCCCCTAGAGTTTGCAATATTTACGTTTAAAAATACGGAGCATTTCATGAATTTGCACATCATTGCAAGTTCTGCGTGGTTCTGGTTCTAGTATATGTGCTGCTGAAGCGAGCACTTGAATTTACACCCAGGGGCCTTCCCAGCAGTTGTTTCCCTTTGGTTGGATAGTCACCTTCAGCAATTAGACACTGCCATGAGGCAGATGTGAACAGACCCAAGCGCTGAGCACCAGCCTGAGGGTTCCCGCTTCTTTGAGGGTAGAAAACCCTGTTTTTATCTGTGGTGTCTGCTGTGCCCTTGCTCCAGCCTCAGGGTCACGTGCATGCTGGTTCCAAGGCCTCTATGGTGTTATTGCTGCACATGTTAAGGCTTTGGCCCCAGACACCACTTGCTTTCATTTTCAAGACTGCCGTTTCCTCTCTGGAGACAAAGCATGGACTGACCACCTCTGTTGTAGGTGGTGGTGAGAGCATAGTTCTTAGGCTAACCCAGTAACACCCTTACTCTTTCCTGTCTTTGAACAGATGTGATGTTCACGGGTACAGCAGATGGCCGAGTTGTAAAACTTGAAAATGGTGAAGTAGAGACCATTGCTCGATTTGGCTCAGGCCCGTGCAGTAAGTTTTGGTGACCGCCTTCGTGTCTCTTCCAGGCATCCAAGGAAGGTGCTGAGAGGAGCTGTGTTTCCTGGAAGTCAGGTCTTTGGAAGAGGAGAGCCCCGCTGCCCAGCTGAGGCCCCCCTGTGGTCATACTTTCTCTGTAGGCCCCTCACACCCCTCACCTCAGCACGCACTCCAGAGCTGCTGTGGGAGGCGCTAAGGCTTTGTTCCTCAGGTGCCGAAGTGCATTCTCACAGTAGCCTAGCATGGACCTCAGCCCTTCATCCAGAGTGAATTACCCTTAGGTCCCTCAGGTTTTAGAAATTCATTGTTGAAGCACTGGTAGCACAGACCTACTATCCTTTTGTTAGGAGCTAGAATGTTTTTGTAAAAATGATGCATTTCTATAGTAAAATGTGAACAGCACAAAGAAGAAAGTAAAAAATCACCTAGAGTCTTCTCAGGTGTAACTTGTTAACAATGTAATGAATAACTTTTCAGATCTCTTTCTGTTCATGGACTCACACCCACACATGGTTGTAAGTGATGGGATCATACTCTGCATATGAGTATTTAACCCACTTTTCCCACTCCGTATTGTGGCCATAAGTGCCTCTGCAGTAAGCATCCTGTGGTAAGCATCCTAATGTAAGCACGCATGTTAAGTGCCTCTGCAATGAGTGTCCTGCAGTAAGCCCTCTGCAATAAGCACTCTGTAGTAAGCACCCTGCAATAAGCACTCTGGTAAACACCCTGCAATAAGCACTGAGTAGTAAGCACCCTGCAATAAGCATTCATTAATAAGCACTGAGTAGTAAGCACTCTGTAGTAAGCACCCTGCAATAAGCACTGAGTAGTAAGCATTCAGTAGTTAGCACCCTGCAATAAGCACTCATTAGTAAGTACCCTGCAGTAAGCACCCTGTGATAAGTGCCCTGCAATGAGTGCCCAGCACTAAATATGCTCTGCCACAGGTTTAAAAAGAATATAGGTAGTAAAGCAGGAGAATGGATCTAAGGAGTAATATGGTAGCTTTTCCTTTATGATGAGTGGCACAGCATTCAGGTCCAGCTGTGGGGCTTCAACCCCACTCCTGGAGTGCTGGGGGATCCGGGGGGGGGGAGGGGGGGCCTGTGTCTGCTGGGGGATGTGGGGAGGGGCCTGTGGCTGCTGGGGGATCCGGGGGTGGGGCCTGGGTCTGCTGGGAGATCCAGGGGTGGGGCCTGTGCCTGCTGGGGGATCTGGGGAGGGGCCTGTGGTTGCTGGGGCATCAGGGGGTGGGGCCTATGCTTGTACTGACTGAGTCTCCAAACGCTGATGTGAGTGTGATTCTTGAGTGCTAGTTGCTGTGCATGTGTCCACATCCTGACTCTCTGGTGGGCTCTCTGGATAGACTGGACAGTTGACCTAAGCTCTCAGGGCCTGGAACACGGTGGGGGCTGTGTCAATCTCTGATGCCATGGTCAGTTTTGTTCTCTGCAGCACGATGCAGGTTTAGGGCGGGATAGATGAGGTGATTGGACACTGATGGGCCACAGGCAGAATCTGGGGCCAGCCACTGACTCCTGTCTGTTTCCTTAGAAACCCGAGATGATGAGCCTGCTTGTGGGAGACCCCTAGGCATCCGGGCCGGGCCCAACGGGACCCTTTTTGTGGTTGATGCGTACAAAGGGCTGTTTGAAGTAAATCCCTGGAAACGTACGTGCCAGTAACTTGCTTCCTTCTGTGATGATTGCTGATCTTTTAAACAATGTGTGCATTTATTTATAAATGGGTTTAGTAGAACTTGTTCAGTACAGCCTACCGGAGACCCTGGTATTTTTCTTACGTACCAAATGGTACTGAAGGTCTTACCTGCAGAGAGCACCAGTATTCACATCGTGTGGCTCCTCACTCGAGCCTGCCTCAGGTTCATACCTCCCTCTCCCCTGACCGCTGGGTCCCAGAAGGTCTCATTCCGAGGGTGTGAGGCTCCTCTTCCTATCTTCACTTTTCTGTGTATCCATCTGGGCTCCCTATTTGTTTTCTGCTTCTCAGTCTTCTCTTTTTCCTTCCCCTTCATCTTTTGTCATTTTACTTTTCCTTCCTCCAGCTCCTTCTGCTGTTTCCCTCCCCTGACTGGTCATGGTGTCCTGTGGACCAGTGCTGTGTGTGCTTAATGGGGAGGGTCATGTGGAGGGAGGAGTTGTCATTGTGGGTGGTGCACAGGGCCCCTGGGTGGTCCCCACTCTGCTGGGTGCTGGCATGTGCCAGTTACCTCCAGCCTCTGAGCCCACTTGCTTCACCACAGAGTAGGGCTGACAGGAGGGCCTGCCTTGTGGGATCGTTGTGGCGGTTTAAATGGGGTTAGACGTAAAGAGAACTGAGCACTCCATGAGTGTGCTACAGTCTGAAAAGACTTACTACTACTTCTCCTTTTCGCATTTAAAAGCAGGTGAGGGGAGCATTGTGTATTTCTCTCAAATAGAAAATTGCCTCATTAACCCAAGACTCTTGACAGATTTTTAAGTCAGTTGACCTTGGGGAAGGAGTTCCTTGTCCAAAGGGAAGATTCTGCCTTTAGTGGGGTTGTTCTAAAAATTTCATCACTGAATAGAAAGGAGGGAAACACTGTGAGAAGTACTGCATCTTCTGAGATAGGGAGTGGAGAAGCTCCCTTAGTTTTTCCTTTTAAATAAGTTAGGTTGATTAATATTTCGAAACTATTGAGCTACATGTTCTTATAATGAAAGCAAGTCTCCCCCCTTTCTTTTTTCTTTCTTCCCGTCTTTTCCTTTTCTTCCTTCCTGTTCTCGCAGGTGAAGTAAAACTGCTGCTATCCTCCGAGACCCCCATTGAGGGGAGGAAAATGTCCTTCTTGAACGATCTTACAGTAACTCGGGATGGGAGGAAGATTTACTTTACAGATTCTAGCAGCAAATGGCAAAGACGAGATTATCTGCTCCTGTTAATGGAGGGGACGGATGATGGGCGGTGAGTGTGCTCCTGAATCTTCTGCCCAGGGAGGCTGTAGATGGGCAGGATGACGTCAGAGAGTATATCACGCTCAGGAGTTGGTGGGTGTTTTTGAGCATCTGCTCAGCTTTTAAGGGAGGATCTTAATGTCTCCTGGAAATAGGTGGTGGACACAACAGGGCAGTGAGATGTTCTCACTTCTCTTTGGAGAAATGAAGCTAAGAACA
This sequence comes from Muntiacus reevesi, assembly GCF_963930625.1. Taxonomy (NCBI): domain Eukaryota; kingdom Metazoa; phylum Chordata; class Mammalia; order Artiodactyla; family Cervidae; genus Muntiacus; species Muntiacus reevesi. Next base: position 41,387,344 of record NC_089250.1, on the reverse strand, counting down.
GCCAGGTCATCTGAGGGTGTGGGGAGTGGTCTGGCACTTGGTGGGGGGAACCTCAACTCCTGTGAGGCTGAGCCATGGTGACCCACCCTGGTGTGAGCTAGCGCCCAGGTCAGTGAGAGAACTGACTGTAGCCTTGTCTGGAGGTGGGTGCCTGGGGGGCCCTGTAGGGCCAGCCTGGAACTGGTCTGAGTGGAGGATGGGGGCCCTGCCGCTCCAGTGGAGGCCAAGTGCCCCTGCAGAGGCCCTGGCCAAGGGTTCCAGCCCAGCAAGGCTCCCAGATGCCCCCATGTGACCCTCTGTGTTGGCGCCCGCAGCCTGCTGGAGTACGACACCCAAACCAAGGAGGTGAAGGTTTTGCTGGACCACTTGCGGTTCCCCAGTGGGGTGCAACTGTCTCCTGCAGAGGACTTTGTCCTGGTGGCGGAGTTGGCCATGGTGAGGATCAGGAGGTGCGTGAGCTGGCCAGGCTGGGATTAGGGGCGGGGCAGGGCCGGGGTGAGGGGTGGGGCTGGACCGAGGTGAGAGGCCGGCTGCAGAGCCTGGGACGCGGCAGACGCCTGTTGTTTGTGAGGAGCGAGTTGTCTTCCCTTTCTCTTCCTCAGCCTTGACCATCACGGGCTAGGGAGAGTCTCGATGGAACGCTGACTGCGGTCCTGGCCCGGCCTGGTTCCCGCCCCTGCTTCTCGCTGGACCCATGGCTCTGAGGCCTTTGCAGCAGGCCCTTGCATCACGTGCCTTCATTGGTGATGGATGCATTGGTGTTTGGCTTCAATTTTTTGTTTGGGGGGCTGCTGTTCATTGCCTGCTTGGTTGACTTTTTCAGGTTTTACGTCTCTGGCCTGATGAAGGGAGGGGCTGATGTGTTTGTGGAGAATTTGCCTGGCTTCCCAGACAACATCCGAGCCAGCAGCTCCGGAGGGTACTGGGTCAGCATGGCGGCCATCCGGGCCAATCCCGGCTTCTCTATGTTGGATTTCTTATCCGAGAGGCCTTATCTTAAAAAAGTGATTTTTAAGGTAAACACGAAAACTGGGATTTCAAGAAACAAAATGAAACTGCATCTCATTGTGGGTTTTTTTGACCCTTGTGAAAGCTCTAAAAATTCTAGTTCTGCTTATGATACCTGATATTTTCAGTGACTTCTTTAAACTTATCCTTTGGCTTAAAATGTAAATTTACATCTTTGAGCCCTCTGACTCTTTCCCTCCTAGTTTCCTCATCTGGAATTGTCACCCTCACCATCATGATCTGTTGGGCCTCTGTCCTGCCTGTCGCTCTTGCTCTCCCCCGGACCCGCAGCCTTTGGCTCTTCCTCGAGTGGTTTAGGTGCCCCTTCCTCCTGCCTCCTCGGAGCCTTGTCTTGCCCTCCGTGGGATCCTGCCCATGTCCTTAGTTACTGGTACTGAACTGTTTGTAACCTAAAGTCCTGCAAGGTGCCAGGCGGTGGTTCCTGAGTCTGTATGTGCACACGTGTTCATGGACAGACCTTCGTACCTACATTCATATATCTTTGTTCCTTTAAACTGAAAACTCTAAGTAAGATTGGTATTTCTGGTCCAACACCACAGGATCTATGCCTGTCTTCTTACCATCCATGTTGGTACTTCCTTTCTCTAAGGGTGAGAACCCTGGGTCCCATGCTCCCTTATGTCTGTTTGACCAGATTCCCCAGGTGTCCACATTTGTAGCCTTTGTCCCCAGGGCCAGCCCTTCTCACTCCTCCCCGCTTCTCCCTCCCAGCCATGTGCAGGGGCCTGCCGTCCCCTTGGGGGCCCACAGCCTGTGCCGGCCGCCCCACTGCAGAACACCGTCTCCCCTGCTTGGAGCCATGGCCTCTCCTCCAGGGTGGATGCTCCCTACTCAGACTGACTCCCTGGTCTGGGCAACCCTTGTACACACCTAGCCTGCTCAGCCCCACAAGCCATTTTTTGACTAAATGTTTTGGGACCAATATTTTAAAAAGGCACTCGCACTCCTGTGTGGAGGGGAGCAGGTGGGGAGGTGGTTCAGCGGAGGGCAGGGCAGGTGGGATGCGCCCAGCAGGTGACAGGACTGGATGCCTGGCTGCGGGTCTCCAGGTGGGCCTGTTGTCTGGGCTGCAGGGACTACACCTGTCCTGCCATACTCTCTCTGCTCTGTGCTTCTTTTGCAGCTATTCAGCCAAGAGACGGTGATGAAATTTGTGCCGCGGTATAGCCTTGTCCTGGAGCTCAGTGATAGCGGAGCATTCCGGAGGAGCCTGCACGACCCTGAAGGACAGGTGGTCACCTATGTGAGTGAGGTGCATGAACACAACGGGCACCTCTACCTGGGCTCCTTCAGGGCCCCCTACCTGTGCAGACTCCACCTGCAGTCTGCTTAGGCCTGCTGTCACCCTATGCTCGTTGTCACCGGAGCCCACTGTCATCCCATGCGCCGCCCCTGGGCCTGGAGGCACGTGGACACCCTTCCCCCCACGCCCACTGGTCCGGGACGTGTGGTGCAGCCCCAGGACACCCTCACCTGGGCTCGGCCTTGCATTTGCTGAGGGGAAGATGAGTCCTTGTAAAGCCATTTTCTCTTAAAAACCTCCCCAAGTGTGATTGTCTATGGGACCTGGGGACTTGGTGTACTCTGGTGGGGTTGGATTTGTGGGTGAGCAGCTTGACGTCTCGTCCCTGCTGCCGGCTGTGTCTCACCAGCCTTGGTGTCTTTGCTGATAAACAGGTGATACTTGTCTTTGGGGGAGGGACCGCAGGAGGGTGAGGAGAGCGCAGAACAAATGTGTGTGAGACCTCAGACGGGCTGTGCGGGTGAAGACTCTTCCCCAGAGTCCTAAGGGACTGGGCCTCAGCCCTGGGCGTCCCTCCTGTGGCTCCCACCCTCCTTCCCCGCCTGGCCCCCTCCATCCCTTCCCTCTATGGGCCCCCACCAGTGTTCTGAAGGCAAGGACCCAGATGTGTGTGGAGGAGGAACATGTTTATTCTAGCCACTCAGAGGACTAGCCGGCTTCTCTGTGAACAGCCCGCTGTGCACATCACAGAATGGGGATGGAAGGTGGACACCGGGCACCGGGAGCCCTGTTCACAGCTGGTTCCTCGTCCCCAGACCCAGGCGTGAACAGTGCATGTGCCAGGGTCGCTTGTCTTCCAGTGTCATAAGCCTGACGGATGTGTCCACACGTGGTTCTGGTGGTGGGCGACCCCTGTGGATTGACCTGTGGATGGTGTTGCCGGGACTTCGTTCTCTGCTCTGATTCACTCCAACACTGAGTGAGGTCTGCTTTTCCGTGTGTCGTGAGGGCTGTTCTGCTGGGATCGTGCTTGCTTGCTTGGCGCCTCCCCCATGGGCTCCCACACTGACTCGGTCCACACGACACCGCTGTCCTGTTTCCAGCCTACCAAGCAGGGCTGACGTCTGCTCCTCCCTTTCCTGGTATTCGTGAGAACACATCAGGGATTGTGTGTCTGGAGTGGTCTTTGTTAGTTGAAAATACGGTATTCTGAATAGATGACGACGTTGAACGTCAAGGATGGCCGACAGCAGTCGTGAGACCTGAACCACTTGTGTTGTGTGCTGACTCAGATCACCCCCCCGCCCCCGTTTTAGGGGAGGACAGTCAGTCTGACGGGGGTCCATCCCGGGTCGTTCTCTGCTCAGGGCCAGCTTCCCACAGAGCTGCGCAGAGCAGTCAGACTGGCTGCGTGGCAGTGACCCGTGTCCTGTCAGGTGATGTAACCTCACGGGAAATGGTGTTTAATAAGCAGCAGTGCACCCGTGTATGACGTCTGCAGGAACAGTAGGGTAAAACCTGACCATTCTGCCATGAAAACGCCGCCCAAGCGCGCTGACCCTGAACGTTTCTTGGTTGGGAGCCGGGAGCCGAGGGCTGCGCTGTCAGCGCAGAGGAGCTGGTGGCTTTTCACAGTTTTCAGCAAAGTTGTCTTTTGTTTTTTTCTAACTCAGGTGTTGCTTTTCTGTCTCAAAGTGTCATTTCCTGTGTTCTTTGTGGTTATTTGCCATGGCAAGGTGTAAAGCATAGCCTTGTTAGTCTTAAATATACGATAGACTTTTGTTGTAAACATAAAATGGATTTGTTCTAATGTGAATTGCTAACATGCTTTTAAAATTAAAGCAAGTGATTCATTGATTGTGTGCTGCTTTATCATCTGTTACAGAAAGACCGTCTGTACTCCGTCGCTGCCTTTTATAGGACCGAGGCCTCACGTTGAGGTTCTGTCATCAGGATTTGCTCTGTTGTGCTAAAGGGTTTTCACATGTGCTGACCTCTTAATGATATAAGGAGACTGGCCAAGTCTATAACTGGGGAGCTGAGGGTGGGGAGGGACCTGCCCAGAGGTGCAGGTGGCCGGGGGTAGGGGACAGGGTGACTGCCCAGCCCAAGGTCAGACCTACAGGTACCTGGGTCCCTGGTACCAAGGCTGGGCAGCAGTGAGACTTAGCCTTGCGGGCGGTTAGTACACCAGGCTGCGGGCATTCCTCAGAGCCTGGTCCGTCTGCAGCCCGGGGTAGGGGTGGGGAGGGGGCCTGGAGCCAGATCCCAGAGTCTCCACGGCTGATGGTCAGGGGCAGAGGGCCTGGCAGGGAGGCCAGGGAACACTCAGGGTGGGCTGGCTGGCTGGAGTTTGGTTTTGGTCAGTTTGAGACCTGAGTGTTCCTTCTTGGTGGTAACTGTATGTCTTAGAATCCTGGGTCCTTAACTTGACGTTTTCCCGGTGACACTGAATGAGATGGAGGGCCAGCTTGCCGCTGTCAGAATCATTCTGAGGGCAGAGCCGCCGAGTTTTAAAAAGCACGCAGACTGGGTGGCAATGCGGGCCGGAGGCCCCTGCTGGCTGGCAACCACCCTTGTGGTGAGTGACGCTGTCACGGACACGGGGTGGGGGCAGCGGTCAGGGTTGGGGGTGCCCTGGAGCAGCTCCCCCAACACCTCTCCGTTCTGATGTCCCGTGAGGCCTGTGGGGCAGCGTCCGGGTGGCCCCGTGGTTGTCAGGAGAAGCCTGGCCTTGTGTTCCAGCGCATGTTGGTGCGTGAGGGCAGGGGAGTTCAGAGCCTGTGTGCTGCGTCAGTCGTGGTGCCCCCATGGGGGTGTCCCAAGGCATTTGGCCCTGGCGCTAGACCCGGGGTTCCCACTGTGCCCCACCGTACGGCAGGCCCTCCTGTCACTGAGCTGCCTTTCCAGTTCTCCCCTCAGTGGGTCAAGCACCAGGCAGAGCTTCAAGGGGGTCAGTTCTTTATTCAGGTTTATTCCTAAGTGTTCACCTCGGAGGTCGTGACTGAGCTGGTCAGATCCCTGCCCGCTGCTGGGTTGATTATTCAGCCTGAAGGACAGCCCTCTGGGCTTTCCTCGAGGGCCTGGGACCTTGGGGCATTTGGGTGGGAGGGCCCTTGGGGTCGAGAACCCGTGTAACTCGCACCAGAAGACTCGCCCCATCTGTGCAGACCGGCTTCCCGCCCCAGCGACGACGTAGCTGTCCGTGGGCTCCTGGCGCCACCATTGTGTTCCTGCAGGTGCCGTTCTCGAGGACGGGTAACAACAGGGACGGAGCTGGAAGGCGGCAGTCAGTGACAGTGGAGCATGGACACCTCAGTGGTCTGCAGCCAGGGGATGACCCAGACTTCAGAGTAGCAGCTGAGGGTCTGAAAGGAGGGGTGGCCTGAGGGTTCCCTTCCTGGAGTCTGCCCACCCCACCAAGGCACCCCCACCCACTGCAGAAGCAGGTTCCCAGTGCCAGTGCCTTTGGGGGGGTTATGTACTCACATGTGTGCTTATGTGGATGTGTTCACATGTGTGCACGTCTGTGTGCACACCCACACATAGGCATGTGTGTTTTCTTTACTGAAGAGTTCTCTTCCTGCCCTGACTTTATTTAGAAAAACTTCAAATCTACAGGAAAGTTGCAAGAGTAATTCAAGAATTCACACTTGGGCTTCCCTGGCAGTCCAGTGGTTAAGAGTCCAGTGGGGGCACGAGTTTGATCCCTCTTAGGTGAAGTTCCCATGTGCTGTGGGGCAACCAGAATTCACACTTGGGCTTCCCTGGCAGTCCAGTGGTTAAGAGTCCAGTGGGGGCACGAGTTTGATCCCTCTTAGGTGAAGTTCCCATGTGCTGTGGGGCAACCAAGCCTGTGAACCACAACTACTGAGCTTGCGCTTCGCAACGAGAGAAGCCTCCGCAGTGAGAAGGCCCTGCACCACGACTAGAAAGTAGTCCACTTCAGCAACGAAGACCAAGCACAGCCAAAAAGAAAAAAACAGTACATCCTCCACACCTCTATTTACAGATTACCAAGTTTTGCCACTGGCAACACACTCTAGTACCCTTGTCTGGACAACCCCATGGACAGAGGAGCCTGGCAGGCTGCAGTCCGTGGGGTCACAGAGTCAGACATGACTGAGCGACTAACACTAACGCTAAGTTCTGCTGCCTCTGCTTTCCCCGAGTGTGTATATGTAATTTCTGAATTATGTCAAAGGTGTTTCTGCTCTCCCTGCACCTCCATGCCTTCAGTGTGTGCTCCTGGACACGTGCCTCTGGGAGCAAGGAGGGCTGGGCGTATGGGACGTCCCGGGGGGGCTGCCTCCCACCTTCCAGTGTCAGGGCGGGATCTGGAGCCTCATGGGAGAGAAGTGCTGAGGGTGACCTCAAGGCTGTGGAGGTGGTTGGGGGGTGTGAGGGGCAGGGAGGCGAGACCCCTCTTACCCACTGCAGGGTGCGGTTGGTCTGGAAGCCGCAGTCATCCAGGTTTGCGTGCCCGGTTTTCTTGCAGGTAGTTCTGCTGATATCCATGTCCAGCATGAACTTCAGGCCTTTCACTATCTGTGGGGACAGAGGGTGGGCCCGAGACACTGGGTCCAGGACATGGTGAGAGGGGGGGTGAACTGGGGGCCACCTCCCTCCCTCCAGGCTTGGGCCCGGGTTCCTACAGGCAGTGGGGAGGGAAGACCCCAAATCCCCTGGTCTGGGCCCCTAGGGCCCAGGCGCAGCTTTCATCCACGCAGACTGTCCTCTGTGATCCAGACAGCACCGCTCTCAAGAGTTTGCAATCGCCAAACAGAATAGAAATAACACAGTCACCTGCCAATCCTGTGCCAATGGGGTGACCATGAGTGTGTGTCAGCATGCCGGGTGGTGTGGGGCAGCATGGGTCCTCGGGTCAGCGGATGCGAAGCTTGTGACTGGCTGCCTTGGGCCCCTGCTTTTAGAGGTGAGTGACTGTGTCCTGTACCCTCGACCTGTGTTCTCAGGACCCAGGATGAGCCAGGTCTGGCTGCCCCATGGGGTCTCTGTGTGGGGAGCATCAGGCCTCCCATACGAGGTCACTGAGGAGCATGGGGACCTCCCAGGATGTGATGTGTGTGGGGACAGGGCATGGTGGGGGCAGCGTGGCCAGAAGTGCTTTGGGGCTACGGTGTAGCCGCCTGCAGGCAGCTCTGAAGGTGGGTAGCAGTGCAGCTTGTGCCCCCGCCCCAGGGGCTGCACTGTCCACTCTGGGGAAGCCTGATCCGCTGAGAGATGGTGCTGGCCTTGGAGCCTGACGCAGGTGGCCCCAGGCTGGTTCTGGGAGGTCAGATCTGGTCAGACCTGGCTGCCCTGCGCTGTCGCAAGCCCAGACCTCACCTGGACAAGGGCTCTGCTGACGCGGGACTCCCGGAACAAGAAGGCGTCGTTGCTGCAGTTGTTGAAGCTCTCAGCGCTGTGCCGGGCTGCCCTGAGGACCTCCGGGTCGTTGGTCTTGATGGTCTTGGGAAATCCTGGTTTCACATCTGATTTAAGAATCTGGGAGCAAAAATCTGGACGAGAAACAGAACCAGATGAGAACTTTGCTGAGGGGTGGGGGCTTGGCCCAGGGATCATGCCTCCCACCTCTGCTCCCGGTGTGGCCCCCGCCCGTCCACCCCTCCCATCCGACCACCTTGCTTGTCCCTGCCTCCCCTGGCCATATACCCTCCTGGCCCGTCTACCCCGCACCTCCCGGTGCATCTCCTGTGCGTCCTCGTGGCTGCCCCGTCTCCAGCTGAGGGCCAGTGTGGTAGGGGGCAGAGAGATAGATAAGAAGAGGTTCTGTCCCTGCCCGCCTGGCCCCTTTCAGAAGCCAGGTCGTCTCTGACAGTCACAGGAACCTGGACAGCCCCCCCAGAGCCTCTGTTAGAATGAGCCCTGGTGTGCAGAGAAGTCGCCCCTGGCCTCCGAGGCTGCCCTCTGGCTGCGACCCCTCCTCTTGTCTCCAGCAAGTGGCTGAGGGGGAAGTGCCTGGAGGCCGTCCATCACTCCCGGGACCCTGGACTGTAACCACCAGGCTGCCAGGTCCCTGGGGCACCCGTGTGCTGCTCCTCTGGAAGTTCAGGAAGCAGGTGGATGGCAGAATTCGTAGTTGGCAGTTCAGGGCTGACTTGATCTCAAGCCGACATTTCTCAGTTTTGCTGCGGTGGTCACAGACTACTTGTGCATTAAAAATTGTGGGGGAGGGAGAACGGGAAGAGGGTTTGGGTGGTAGATTACTTCTCTTTACTAGGAATTCCCCCGATTTTCCTGAAGTCATCTTGTGCCCGAGGTGATCCAGAGCTGTCCCATCCCCCGGTGCCAGCTCAGCTGTGGTCTTCCTCTGAGTCACGTGGAGTGTGGGGTCCCCGTTTCATGCACAGCCCGAGTCAGGGCTCAGCTGCGTTCTGGCCGGTGTGGAGGGTCTGTTGGCCTGTGCTGCCTGGAGGGTTACTCTGCCTCCCTTGGCCATGACCTTGAGGAGCACCTTGAGGATTCAGTGAGGCTGGGGTAAGCACAAGGTGGGCAGGCCGGAGCCACAGACGTGTGGATGAGCTTCCAGGTGTAGAGTGTGGAGAGAAGGGGTCAGTGCTGCCCGGGTCCCTCCTCACGGGGGACTCGCTGGGAATGCAGAATTGGGGTGCTGGGTGTGGGCCCCACTATCAGAGGACACACAGCTCCCTAGTTGTGAAGAAATCTTGACTCCTGGGAGGAAAACCATGCTGTGAGGTCAGCAGCGCATGGGGGCTTCATTCCTCAGGGGCTGGACTGGGGAACAGAGACCCCAAGTCATGAGGCTGACAGGCCGAGAGGACCTTCAACTTGAGCTGGGGGTAGGTGGGGGTTAGGCCCAGTGGGCTGGTTGGGCCGGGGTCCGGGAACCTGGCAGGATGGCCTGTGTGGGTCTGTGTGCTCAGGAGCCCGGGCTGGGGTCAGTCAGAGATGCTGGAACCTTTCCTGGGGCCGGCCTGTTTTGGGTTCTAGCAGAGGCTGGGACGTGGCGGACACCCGGCTCAGCTCTGCAGGGTGATCTTGCCGGGGTGTCACTGATCCCATGGTTTAGATTGAGGCTCCCAGAGGAGGCTGGTTCCCCCGTCGCCTGAGGTCATCACGAAGTCCTCCTTAGAACTGGGTGTCTGACGTGGCAGCAGGCACAGGAGACCCCCACCGGGAGTGAGAACCAGGCTGGCCGGGCCGGCCACATCAGCCCAACTGAGTGGTGGAGCATGGAAGGGGCGCTGGCCGTGGGCAGAGAAGCCGCGGGCCCCGTCTGGGTCTGGGTAGGGTCTCTGTAGGGCCCCTGACCCTCCGTGTGACCCGCTGGCGCCTGTGACAGCCTCTTTGTCAGGGGGACTGGCACTGGCTGCCCGAGCGGGACCCCTCCTGGCAGGTGGGCCCAGCTGGGTCCTTGGTCGAGTTGGAGCTCCGGACGGCTCTGCGAGGCCCGCTCAGCTGGGGGCCTGCTCCAACCTGGTGAGAACGTCCTTGCACGGGATGCTGTCACTGGTCCCCCACCAAGCTCTGTCCCCAGCGTCTCTGAGACTCTCCTTTGCAGTGACCCGGCCCTCATGATATCCCACAGAGGCTGGCCGTGGCTGAGGTCTCTGGACATGGCAGCTGTGTTGGTTGGCCATCTGGGCCCTGAGCCCGTGGCTCCGACTCTGGTGCTGGAGAGCTCCTGGCCTGCTGTTGACGACGGGAAATCCAGTGTGGTTTTCTGTTGGGAGAACAGCTTGATTTCTGCTCATCAGCATAGTCTATAAACAGAAGGAGCACCTGTTGGACAGCCCAGTCTCCCGTGTGTTTATAGATCTATATCCATGGCTGTCGATTTTTCCTTTGTACGAATCACATATGGTGCCTTTTATGATTATTAGCTTACCTATCTGGTAGGAAACTTGAAAAATATAGAAAAGTATAACAAAAATGTTAGAGCTCACTCTCTGTTGCAAAGATAATCACTGTCACCTGTTTTTTAAATAAAATGTATTAAATTTCATTTCACTTGAACTTAACGTGATTGTATTAATAATAACGAAGTGAAACTGGGCGAGGCCAGACCTCCGATGAACGTCCCTCCCAAACGTGTGACGTCAGTTCTTAAGTGATTTCGGTAAAATTACAGAGGTTATGAGAATCATTGAATTTGGTTTATTTTTAACTACATTTCCTAAAACATAGGCTTCAGCTCACTGAGGCCTTGTCAGCAGAGTAGTCGGAGCAAACAATAGAACCTCGTTTTTAGTTTGAAAAAGTTGAAAAGTCAAACCTATTTTCGGAACAATTCTTCAAGACATCAACAGGGAAAAGCTAGGGGCAGAATAAGCCCAAGGTGGAGGGGGGTCTTCTTCCAGAAGAGAGGCAACCGGGTGGGGGCTAGGATGCCAGCCAGGTAGCCCGGCCCCCCACACCCACTGAGGGGGTCCCGGGGGCTGTCTTCCTTGCACCTGTACCCCGTCTACAGGGAGAAAACAGGCCTCCAAGAAGTGCAGGGCGGGTTTAACTCCAGGTTCTAAAGCCGCGCTCTTTTTTTCTCTCAAGAAGTATTTCAGGAGGGGTGCTGGGAGTGATGCCGGGGGCTGGGGGGCACACAGTCCAGAGGTGGGGGGCAGTGATGGTGACAGTGACTTGGCAGAAGGGGCTTCAGGAGGGAGTCAGGTGGGCACCAGTTAGAGGCCCGGGAGGTACGTGGGGGTGGGGGGTGGAGGGTGGGAAAGGAGAGCAGAGAGCCCTGAGCTGGAGCCTGGGTGTGGGGCCCGGAACAGGACTGTGACTCACGCTGGTGGCAGGTGGTGGCCTGGTGACGTGGGCTAAGAGGACCACCAGGAGTCGAGGTTGTGAGGAAGAACAAACACTCTGCCTCCCACACCCAGGGGCAGCGTGGAGGGAAGTGAGGTCTCCAGATGAGGTGGGGCGGTGGGGCCTGCGGCCCAGAGGGGCACATGGGAGACAGAGGTGGGCAGATTCCTGAGAGGGGTGGGCCCCTCATGGCTCTTGGGAGAGAAAGAGCTCTTCAGCTGGTCTGGAAGAAATAACTCAGGCAGCAGGAGATTCGGCAAAGAAGACATGGAGGGGCCAGGGACTTGGGGAGGTTAGGGGGACGGCGGCAGGTGGCGGGCACTGGGTCGGGATCTGGCCGCCCCCGGAGACACAGTTGTCATGACACCCGGATAAGCCCCTGGGCAGGAGCGCAAAGGCCTGGAGGGAGGACGGCAGAGGCCCAGCCTTCCTGCGGCCAGAGCAGACACCCCTGGTGGAGACAGGGTGTCGTCTCAGACCAGGGTAACAGAACTGGGCCCGGACAGGTCATGGGCAGGAACCTGTGTGGGCCCGGCCCCTGGCAGACCCTGCCCACCCGCCCTGACACCGCCAAGGCTGCTCCCACTGACCCCCGGATGGCTCGGACCAGGCCATCCCAGTGGGACCAGGCCCCGGCCACTCCCTTCGGTGAAGTCACCCCAGGCCCCTTCAGCCCCGGATGCAAGGGAATCGAGGACTCTCTCCTCTCCTGGTGGTCAGAGTGGGAAGCAAAGCGTCAAGGAACCGTTCTGATGTTTCTGGCTGATAAGTTAACTTTCCATCAGAATCCCGAGTGACCCCTCCTCCAGTTGCTGTCCTCCCTGCTGGACAACCCCTTCTTCAGAACCAGCCTCCCCCCGTGCTCTCAGTGGCCAGGCCCTGCGCTCGCCCTCATGGGTTGGGGCACTCCGCTCCCACCAGCAGTGTGTGGGCGCTTCACAGGCGTCTAGGGGTCAGGGCAGGTCCACTGCTGACCAGGTGGACCGGAGCTCAGGGGACGCTGTCCGCAGCCCCGGGAGTGGCAGCAACCATTAACTGTTCCCACGCAGGTTACAGAGGACAGGGTCTGCCCTCGAATCACCACCAAATGTTCAGAAAGCGTCCCGGGAGAGGACAGCAACTTCCTGACAAAGACCGGCTGTAAAATGAATCAGTAGCAAAAGTTTTGCATAAACAAACGTCCCTCAACTAGCTTTTCTAAAAAATGAAGACATGTGGGAGGCACTGAAGCCTGGGACACTGGCCGTGGTCCACGCACTGAAGCTGGGGAGGGGGCCGGGCCCTTTGGGGAGTCAGTCCCTCCAGCCTCTCGGTCCTTCCCTGTGGGTGGGTGAGCGGCCCTGAGGGGAGGGGAGTTTCCTGGTGTGGAAGAGCAAGGGGGCTCCTGAGTGGCCCAAGGCTCCCCACCTCTTCCTGTTTCAGGAATGTTCTTCTAGGTGTGCCTGGGAGGGGGGTAACCGGAGAAGAGAACCAGGGTGCCCAGGAGTGGAACACACTGACGTCTCTACAGAAGGTCCATCCCCCACGCCACGTGCCTGGGGGTTTCCTCCTGGTGGTTGCTTCCCTGCCAGCTTCATGGGGCCCTTGTCGTGGGCAGAGCCTGGGGCTCACACCGGGGTGGGGGGGAGGGGTTGTGCCCAGGGACTAGGATGCTGGTGTCCATAGTCTGCCTGGAGGTTCACCCCGAGCCATGCCCCCTCATGTGACATCACATCTCAGTGAGCCGGTGGTTGCCCTTAATTCCGTGGGGCCACACCCACCGGTGTGCTCTGGGGGCGCTGAGGGATGAGTTGCCCTTCGTTTAGGGGCGTGTGTGTCCCCCGGCACAGACAGGATGCTAGTTAGTCCCAGCCTTGACCTGCTGGGACCCGCCCAGAGTGAATCCCACCTCTGTCTCTCAAAGGCTGTGTGGTCTTGGGGAAATTGCTTGACCTCTCTGAGCCTCTCTTGACGGCACCTACCTCTCAGGGTTGTGGTGAAAGTGCAAGAGACCATCTGTAGGAAGGTCTTGTGGCTAATGGGCGTGTAATAGTGTCGCAACTGTCAAATATCAAATATGCAAAATGCATATTTGGGGGTAAAGGGTGTCCCAGGTGGAAAAAAAACCTCAGAATGCAGAGGGCGGGTCAGGGGCCCCCATGCCGAGATGTGGCCTTCCCCCCCATGGGATGCAGCCCAGCATGGGCCTCCCTTGTGGATGGACAATGGTCTCTGGGTGTGCCCAGGTCCTGGACCCCAGGCCCTGCCCAGGTGGCCTGTGGTGGGAAGCTGGGCCCCTGGGAGCCTGACTAGGGGGGCTTCCCAGGAGAGGTGAGAGCCAGCTTGAGAGAGAGGCCTTTCCATTCTCAACAGAAGGCAGAGCAGCTAAGGAAATCAGTGCAGCGGTTTTCTAGGTTCTGAAGGGCTCAGGTCAGCGCAGTTCAGCGCCAGGGATGGGGAGAAGTCAGGAGCCCAGGGCTTGACAGTGGGGACCCCTGTCCCACCACTGGAATCTGTTCTTGGAGGAGGGCTGTGGTGAGGGCAGACTTGGGGCCAGGGCTGAGCCGGACCACCAGCCAGGGATGTCTAAGCCCCTCACTCTATAGACAGGGCCAGAGGCCTTCGCTGGGCCTGGGCTCCATCACAGCAGAGAGGGTCTGTGTGGCGTGGGGGCTGCTGCCAGCAGAGACTCAGGACCTGGGGTTTGGGCGGGTGACTGCCCAGCACCCCAGACCCAGGGGGACTGCCTTCCTTGGGCCACAGCAGCCAGGCTCCTCCTGGGCCTCCGGCGGTCTGGTAATTTGCCCATTTCATGGACAGTGAGACTGAGGCTCAGACAGGCTTGAGCTCCCAAGGCCTCTGCATGAGAGTTGGACCCTGGGCCCTCCTTCATCTGGGCTGCGGGGCTGTGAGCAGAGCTGACAGGGGAGGGCCCGGCCAGCCAGAGGGGGCACAGCAGGGGCAGGCACAGCACGTCTCTCCCGTGGGGTTGGAGATGGCTGGGTTCAGGGCCAAACCCCAGCAGAGGACAGGCAGTCCCACCCAGGGAAGAGGCCCACGCCCAGTGCCTCTGGGCCAGGATTCCCCTCACCATCCCCTTTTTAGGGGAGGAAGGGAGGCAGCAGGAGCAGCTTAGGGCCAGGGAGGGCAGGAATGCCCATCCCAGTGTGGTGGAGACGTGGGCCCCTCACTCAGGCTTTTCCTTCGGATGGGCACTCGGGGGTCCCAGGCAGACAGATGGCCCAGAGGAGAGGCCCTGTGGGGTTCACAGTGTGAGCTAAGACCGCGACCCAGGGGAGGGGACCGAGGCCGGGTGTCTGGTCCCTGTGATCCCCGAGATGGGCCAGAGCCCCAGGCAGTGTCGCCCACTCCCAAGACTGTGACCCCTCCAGGGACTGAGAAACTCGGGCTGTCTCCTTGTCACCTGCCCGGGCACCTCCACCTGGTCACCTGTGGCCAGTCTTCAGCCTCCTTTGAAGACAGAGGAAGGCAGAGAACAGTTGCTGCCTGGGCACTGCCCCCACGCCCTGCACTGCCGCTGGTCATTTCAGCTCCGGCCAACAGCTTCCTTGTGCACGTGGGGCCAGGTGCTCAGGGGCTGTGTGACTGGGCGAGTCACCTACCCTCTCTGGGTCTCATTTCCTGGCGGCTCCCCTCGCCTTCCCCTAGTGGTGGCCTGCCCGGAAGGATAAATGTTCCCCTAGACAAGTCACAGGGCCGCAGTGGAGGCCGGAAGGATGCGCTCTCAGAAATGGCCTGACCCTGCGAGCTGTCCCCACGAAGGGGCCCTGGGGGAGGGCCTCCTCTGGGCACCCACAGACACCAGGAATGGCGGGGAACAGAAGGCGGTTCATTGGCCCCCAGAGCCCCCAGTATCCCTAAAACCTGTTCCCCACAAAGGCAGCCTCTATGAGGTCCCCTGGAACGTGCCTTGGTGACGTGTGAGCAGCAAGCTCATAGCACCAGGGCAGTGGGGAGATCCCCTCTTACCTGGTGAAGACTTCCCCAAGACACCCAGGACCAGGCCACAGACGGTCAGCAGCGCCCCGGCAGGGTGCATGGCTGTGCTCAGACTGCTGGGCAGGGGTGCCTCCCCGAGGTGGTGGGGGAGCCCCGCCCCATGAACCGCCTCTCTGGGGCGGGCTGGTGGTTTCTTGCTGTTCACCTCCACATCTCTCAGCTGCAAACTCAACCGCTTCCTTTGTAAGAATTTCCAAACAACGATTATTTGTAGAGGAAGGAGGAAGAAGTGAGAGCAACTAGCAAAACCTCTGCAATTTTCTGCCCTGGAAACGCGTGGAAGAGACGTCTAGAGAAAAATGAGCAGGGATTTTCAGAACAGATGCTTGGGGTTTCTCCTTCAAAGGCCCAGATTCTGGGGTCTGAGTGGCCCCCT
This sequence comes from Muntiacus reevesi, assembly GCF_963930625.1. Lineage (NCBI taxonomy): Eukaryota > Metazoa > Chordata > Mammalia > Artiodactyla > Cervidae > Muntiacus > Muntiacus reevesi. The sequence goes on along the minus strand of NC_089250.1, from coordinate 41,371,907 downwards.
ACAGGAGACTGTCCTCCTGGCATGAACGGGCCAGTCTCCCTGGGAAGTGGCCAGAAACCAGGGCGCAGATTGCAGTTCAGAGGAGCCAGGTGAGGAGCAGGGTTTGCTGATGAGTGACTGATCCTCCAACCTTTGGCTCAGAGCCGGCAAAGGGGACGAAGGAACAGGGTCTGGCCCAGTGGTCCTGGCACCCTGCCTGAGCGCCCTCTACAAGCCCAACCCACGGTTAGGAGACGGGCTCTGGAACCATGTGGCCTGCAGCTCAGCTCCTGAACACCTGGGTGACCTGGGGGCGAGGGTCTCCAAGCCTCAGTTCCTCAATTAGTTTGTGCTGAGGATTTGGGGACGTCGTGAATGTAACAGCCCTTGTTACAGCCTGTTAGTGTTAGTTAGTGTGAATCTCTCAGTCATGTCTGACTCTTTGCGACCCCATGGACTGTCGCCCACCAGGCTCCCCTGTCCATGGGATTCTCCAGGCAAGAATACTGGAGTGGGTTACCTTCTCCAGGGGAATCTTCCCAATCTGGGGATAGAACCTAGATCTCCTGCATGGCAGATGGACTCTACCGTCTGAGCCACCAACTACCTGTGTCTTCCCCCAGGTGTGGCAGGGAGTCGGGCTGCCCTGTGCTCACAGCCTTGACCCTGAGGTAACTCAGGAGCCTGTGGTCACTGCTGCCAGTCCTCAGGGCCAGGGGTCATTCCTACTTTCAGAAGCTCTGGGGTAGGGGGGCTCAGAGTGGTTATGGGACCTGCCTACGGCCCATTTCCAGGCCTCGGCCCTGTCGTCTGTGAATGTGGGTGATGGTCTACTTCACCGCCCAGGCCTGTGGGTTAGCAGAGGCTTGGAGATGAGGAAGGAGTGGGGATTACAGTGTGCTACAGGACCTGGGGAAGTGTGTGTGTGTGTACTATGTATGCATGTGCACCCTGAGGAAGTGTGTGTGTTCTGTGTGTGTACTGTGTTACCTGTGTCCTGTGTATTCGTGTGCATCCTGGGAAGTGTGTGTGTGTGTCCTGTGTAAGCATGTGCACCCTGGGGAAGTGTGTGTCTCTGTGTGTGTGTGTGTGTGTGTGTGTACTGTGTATGCATGTGCACCCCAGGGAAGTGTGTGTGTGTGTGTGTACTGTGTATGCACATTCAGCAGTCTTTGTTTCAGTCTTGACATGTGAAACGTGAAAGTGAAAGTGAAGTCGTTCAGTTGTGTCCGACTCTTTGTGACCCCATGGACTGTAGCCTACCAGGCTCCCCTGTCCATGGAATTTTCCAGGCAAGAGTACTGGAGTGGGTTGCCATTTCCTTCTCTGAACGTGAACATGTGTCTGAATGTGAACCCATGTGTAAACATGTGTTTCTGAGTGTGAATGAAAGGTGCATATGTGCTTATAAGCAAATGTGTGTAAGTTTGTGTGAGTGTGTGAGGGCTTATGCTGTGATGTTGGTTTTATGTGTCAACTTAACTGGGCCACTGCGGGCCCAGACACTTGGTCAAGCATGATCCCCTGTGTGTTCATAAGCAATGTTTCTAGAAGGGATCAGCGTTGGAGCCAGTAAACTGACTAAGGCACCCAGCCCTCCTGTGTGGTGGACCTTGGCCAATCAGTTGGAGGCCTGAATACAACAAAGGCTGAGGAATAGGAATCCTCCCTGCTTGCCTGTCTTCCAGCTGGGTCATCTGTCTTCTCCAGACTTCAGAATTGGACTGGGACTGTCCTGGGTCCAGACTTCTCAGCCTCCTTGATCCCACAAGCTAATTCCTTGCGATAAATCCCTCCCCACTGCCTCTGTCTGTCTGGAGAACCTGACTGAAACCCTTGGGCAGGTGTCTGTGTGTGTGTATCTGTGTGAGAGTGTATACAGCTTGAGAGTCTGCCTGTTCCTGTGTGTGTGTGTGTGTCTATGCATACGTGTGACTGTGTGTAGGTGTATACATGCACTCTTTCTGCCCCACCTGTGGCCTGGCTGCTGGGGGTCTCGGACTTTGCACTGAGCCCCACTCATCCCTTCAGGGTCCGTTCATCACTCACCTCCTGCCACTTCTTCCTGCATGAAGCGTGGTGTGTGGTCCCCTGCCTGGTGTAGTCAGGACTCCCTGCCCCGGATGTAAGTACAGCTTTTCAGGCTCTCCTCCTGATCAGGCTCTGTGAGGGGGGCCTAGGAATGTTCCACAAACCCTCCACGAGACCTTTGGTCTCCAAGGTCAAGCTTTCTGGCCTGGAGGGTCACTGGCATGCATGGTGTCCTTCTGACTTCCACGTCGTGCCCGTTCCTGATTGGCTGGAGCCATCCAGTTCTCAGACTGTCCTTCCCGGGCAGCCCAGGCACATGGCCATGGAGTGAATGGGACACCAGAGCCGTCCTGCGGCTCTCGGGTCCTGAGCTTCCTGCCTCGTGCTGCCCATCTTGGCCATGCCTGGGCTCAGGGAGCCGGGGCTCTGTCTGCAGTGCTGCTGCGTTAGTTCTAAGGACGGTGGTGGTGACGATTAGAGGGTGTGTTCCAGCACTGGCTCTGTGCCCAGCCATTTTCTAAACTCCGTTTTTTTTAATCCCCACACTGTTTGACAGACACACGGGTTGAGGAGTTGCAGGACATTCTGAAGAGCTGGGGCCCAGGCAAGCAGTGTGGTCTTGGCCGCTGTCTTGCACCCCCTGCCCCCAACCCTGCCCAGGGGCCTGAGCCGGAAGTGCTGGCAAGCCTACAGACGTCAGCTTGGCCATGGGGGTCCTTGACGGAGGCCCAAGGGGGCTGCCATCTGTCCAGCACGACTGTTAGCAAAAGCATTACTAGACCCTGCAGAGCAGGGAGTATGGGAGCCTTGGGAGTAGTCTGGGGGTGTGTGTGTGTGTGTGTGTGTATGTGTGTGTGTGTGACTTTTGTGCACCCAAACAATGTACAGAAGAAACACGAAAACAGATTGCCCCTGGAGAATATCCAATGGGCCTCTGACCCTTTATGTCTGCATGTACTTTATTTTCTAAAGTCCACAGTAGTTGTCTGAATGGAGAAACAGGAGGGTGCTTTTTGGTCCAAAAAGAGCTGCTGGTCTGAGTGGGGGGCGAGCAGACTTTGTCCACATGGTGGTGCTGTGACCCAAGAAACAAGCAGGTCTAGCCTGGCATTTCCCAGGCTTGGGGCTGGGGCCTGGGGGCTTCCTCCTCTGCTCTGGGACCCCCCTGCTCCTGTCCTCATGTCTGCACTGTTTTGGTGATGGATTTCAGCAGACTTTGGCCCTCTCTGGGGTAACGCAGTTCTTAGCAGGGAGGACTCTGCAGGTCTTCGGCCTGGGGACTCTTCACCCTCCCCAGGCTGGGCCTCATCCTGGGGGATTTTGGTGCTCGTGGGGGTGGGGTTCCCACACCCAGTGCCGCCCACAACCCTTTGTCAAGGCCACGCTTCTGCACATGGGGGCTGCATGACTGGACACAGCTGCTCCACTAGATCTGGGATGTCCCTGGGGAGATCCCCAGGGGGTGTCTGGAGTCACCTAAGACGCTGACACCCCGTCTGGACAGATCTCTGCAGGGCTGTTGGCCTGGTGGCTCCTGAAGCGGCAGGCAGAAGCTTCATTGCCTTTTATGAACTAGCCTTCGAAGTCACACGGGGTTACTTCTGTCATAACCACAGACCTGTGCTGTGCTTATCAGTCAGTTGTGTCTGACTCTTTGCAACCCCATGGTCTATACAGTCCATGGGATTCTCCAGGCTGGCATACTGGAGTGGGTTGCCGTGTCTTCCTCCAGGGAATCTTCCCAAACCCAGGGATTGAACCCAGGTCTCCCACATTGTAGGTGGATTCTTTACCATCTGAGCCACCAGGGAAGCCCAAGAATCCTGGAGTGGGTGGCCTATCCCTTTTCCGAAGGATCTTCCCAACCCAGGAATTGAACTAGGATTTCCTGCATTTCAGGCTGATTCTTTACCAGCTGAGCTACGAGGGAAGCTGACTGACTTAGACTCAAAGGACAGGAAACAAAGCCGGCCCCATCTCTCGGGGCGGGGTCACTGTAAGAAGAGCGTGGGGGAGGGGACATGTCTGCCTCGGGTGTGTCCAGAGAGAATCAAAGGGTAATTAGCCTCCAACGAATAAAAATAAATGGAAAAACAAAACAAAACAAAAACAAACACACAAAAAAGGCTAAATCTCTCTGGAAGGGACCCTGCCTCCCTGACTTTACCACCCGCTGCAGGTAAGCCTGCAGGTGAAACTTTACCACACCTGTTGCTGCCTGCATGGTCAGGAGAGGGCGGTGGGGTGGTGGGGCAGTGGGCTAGCGGGCCCCACAGCCCAGGGGTTCTGTTTAGGAGGGGCTGACACCGGCTCTTGGAGTGGTCTCTGATTGGCCTGTGTTAGCTCAGTGGGTTAACAGATGGACAAATGACCAAAGGACTTATGCCTGTGGTGGGGGCGGCGGGGGGAGGAAAATGTGTCTTGCTTTACGATCCTGTTCCCCCCTCTTTCTTCATGTACATCAGTTAAGCAGCACATAGCCCCCCAGAGCTGCTGGTAGCCTTCTTGGTATAGGAGGACAGCCTGGCTGAGGAGGAAGCTCTAACGGCAGAATTTTAGAGACTCAGCTGTAACAAACTCCTGGATCAAACCCACCCTGAAGCTCATATGCTGCTAGATCTTCCAGTTATGACCGCAGGCACAGTGGGCCTTGGCTCCTGGACACTGCCTTACTCGTGGCAGTGCTGTGGCTTCTGTCCAGAGGTCACCTAAAGGCCTGGCTTGGCTTCTGATGCCCATTACCTAAGGTTACCAGTTAAAATGCAGGGCACCCCATAAACTTGAATTTTAAAGAAATTAAAGTAATATTTTGGTATAAGTACAGTGTAATAAAACCTAAGTAGACTTCCCAGGAGGCTCAGTGGGTAAAGAACCCGCCCGCCAATGCAGGAGACACAGGTTCAATCCCAGGGTCGGGAAGATCCCCTGGAGGAGGAAATGGCAACCCACTCCAGTATTCTTGCCTGGGAAATCCCACGGACAGAGGAACCTGGTGGGATACAGTCCATGGGGTTGCAAGAGTTGGACGTGACTGAGCACACACACATATTCTAAGTATTGCATGAGGTATACTTACACAATAAAATCATTCACGTCTAAAAGTCAAATTCCGTGCATTTTTATGTGCTAACCCTGGCAGCCCTTCACTCGCTTGGCCTGGTGACCTGGTCAGAAGGACAGACTTGCCAGCTCTTTACACACGATTCTTCTGGGTGAAGTGTGGGGCTCTCAACTCAGGGCCCTGGTGGGTCAGCCTGGTCAGCCGACCACACCAGCCATGCAGGGTCCTGGTTTGGAGCAGCGCTTGCTGCTGCTTTTGCCCTTACGTTTTGTGGGTCGAAAGCTGGAAGAAAGCAGAACGTGTTCCCAGCTGGGCCCCACTTCTGGTCACCTGCCGCCAGCGTCCCCCTGCCAACCTGAAACCTTCCATGTCCCCCACCCTGGCCTGCATGCCTGTCCCTACCACATGTCAGTGACTGAGTTCCCTGGTTGTCACACGTTCTGAATAAGGGAGATGGCTTTTGCTTGCTCTCGTCTGGGTGGTTCTTGTTTATTTTCTCACCAGGAGATGTGGGTGGTGATTGGACTGGGGACACGGCCTGCGCAGGTTAAAGCATAGGTTCTTGCTGGGCAGACACACCAGACACTCTGCTCAGGCAGACACACCACCCATCCCACCACTGGGTTTGCCTTCCTCCCTGCATCCCTCCTCCTCATATTTTAGGATGATTGAGGATTGGAATGGGTGAAGGTGGCTTCTCTGCCTCAGTCCCCACCCCTCGGCGTCTGTTGATCCATTTATTACCATTAATTTGGCACCGAGTGGGGCTTTCCCCGTGGCTCAGTAGTAAAGAATCTACCTGCAATGCAGGGTTCGATTCCTGGGTCAGGAAGATCCCCTGGAGGAGGGCATGGCAACCCACTCCAGGATTCTTGCCTGGAGAATCCTGTGGACAGAGGAGCCTGGCAGGCTATAGTCCATGGGTTTCTAAAGAGTCGGACACGACTGAAGTGATTAGCACATACACACAAGCAGGCACCAGGCGTACCTTTCCTTGTGCTTTTGTAACTCTGGGGCCTCATTTTCTTGACTCCACGGTGTCGTGGATAACACAAGTCACTGACTTTCCTTCTGCCGTTAGTTTCCACAGCCCTTGTATAAAATTCCACATAGCAATTTCCTGACCCCAAGTTGTGTCGTGAGCTAGGGTTGGTTTTGCAACCTCCTTTAACTTTGTTGGACCGGCCCAACCTGGGGCTGGCTGGATTTAGCATGTCGTGTGTGTGGTGGGTGCAGCTGTCACAGAACCACAAATCCAGGGTCAAAGGGATGGTCATGAAATTAAGTTCTCATTTGATTTCTTCTGCAACATTTTAGTAGAAAAATGTTCAAGCTTTTTCAGAAAAACTGAATGAATTGTCCTGTGGATACTCACATGCCATCCCTGAGATGCCACAGTTAACTTCTTCTATACTGGCTCTGATAGAGAAAGAGAAAAGGCACAAACTGGATGATTAAATATTTAATCCCACTAGGGAATTGCAAGTAGGAAAACTATGCAAGACCCCTATAAGTTAATGATTATTCAAGAAAGCAGGTTGCCTCTCAACAAAACCATACAACAGAAGCACGAGGCATGACCCCAAACAATAAAACAATAGTGGCATGAGTCCCACACCCTGCCCAGTGAGCTCAATAAGTTAATGATCCCTAGGACATGCTCTCTGCTCACATAAAAACAATAATTTGTGGACCTAGCTGGACCTAGGGACAAAAAAACTCCCCTGCCCAACCTGGAGGGGAAGCTGATGATGGAGGCATGAGGTCTACTCAAGAAAGACAAAGAAGGTCTTCTCCCCCTCCCTCCTTTTCCTTTGATTATAAAACTGTGGCCCAGTAAGTTCTTGGGGTGTGGTACCTCCTTGCCCATCTGCTTGCAAGCCTCATAAATGTCCTATTTTAATAAATCACTTTGCCGTTCACTGAATTCTTCTCCGTGCTAAGACATAGAGGACTATGGTAATGGAGCTCTTTGGAGCCCCTGAAATGACACCTAACAGTTTCAGCTCCATCCATCCATCCATCTGTCCATCCATCATCCATCCATCCATCTATCATCCATCCATCATCCATCCATCCATCATCCACCCATCTAGCCATCCATTCAGCCATCCACTCATCCATCCTCTCACCCATCCATCCATCCATCCATCCATCATCCATCCATCCATCATCCATCCACCTGCCATCCATCCATCTATCCATCCATCCACCCATCTGTCCATCCATCCATCCATCATCCATCCATCTAACCATCCATCCATTTATCCATCCATCCATCCATCATCCATCCATCCATCATCCATCCATCACCCACCCATCTAGCCATCCATCCATCCATCCATCCATCCATCCACTCATCCATCCACCCACAATCCATCCATCTATCCATCCATCCATCATCCATCCATCATCCATGCATCTATCATCCATCCATCCATCATCCATCTATCCTTCCATCCATCCATCCATCCATTCATCCATCTATCCATCCATCCATCTAGCCATCCATCCATTTATCCATCAATCATCCATCCATCATCCCTCAGTTCCTCTTGCTATTTTTGCACATTATTCACAAAGTAACTGCACTTCAGTTGATATTGAATTCTGGGGACCCCATCCTGCCCAGTGACATCAGGGACTTGGTTTAAATTCTCCCAGAGTCAGTAAAGCCTCCCAAACCTGCTGCAGCCCAGTTCTACCACTCCAGTGGCCACCAGGCCCCTTTTCGCGCCAGGGGCCCAGGGACAGGCTCCCTTGTTCCCAGGGTGATTCTTTATTTTATTTTATTAAAAAAAAAATTTTTTTTTTTATTAGTTGGAGGCTAATTACTTCACAACATTTCAGTGGGTTTTGTCATACACTGACATGAATCAGCCATAGAGTCACATGCACTCCCCATCCCAATCCCCCCTCCCACCTCCCTCTCCACCCGACTCCTCTGGGTCCTCCCAGTGCACCAGGCCCGAGCACTTGTCTCATGCATCCCACCTGGGCTGGTGATCTGTTTCACCATAGGTAATATACATGCTGTTCTTTCGAAACATCCCACCCTCACCTTCTCCCACAGAGTTCAAAAGTCTGTTCTGTACTTCTGTGTCTCTTTTTCTGTTTTGCATATAGGGTTATTGTTACCATCTTTCTAAATTCCATATATATGTGTTAATATGCTGTAATGTTCTTTATCTTTCTGGCTTACTTCACTCTGTATAATGGGCTCCAGTTTCATCCATCTCATTAGAACTGATTCAAATGAATTCTTTTTAATGGCTGAGTAATATTCCATGGTGTATATGTACCACAGCTTCCTTATCCATTCATCTGCTGATGGGCATCTAGGTTGCTTCCATGTCCTGGCTATTATAAACAGTGCTGCGATGAACATTGGGGTGCACATGTCTCTTTCAGATCTGGATTCCTCAGTGTGTATGCCCAGAAGTGGGATTGCTGGGTCATATGGCAGTTCTATTTCCAGTTTTTTAAGAAATCTCCACACTGTTTTCCATAGTGGGTGTACTAGTTTGCATTCCCACCAACAGTGTAAGAGGGTTCCCTTTTCTCCACACCCTCTCCAGGGTCATTCTTTAAAAGAAGGCCATGAAGGGGAGCAAGAGGCAGAACCTGTGGGGGAGTTAGAGCCCAGAGTTGGGCCTGTCCTGCCCCTGGCCCAGGGTTCTGGCAGGCCCAGAATATGTGGGTCTAACAAGCTGGCAGGTGAGGCTCCACTTTGAGAACATCTGGTTTAAGCTGGCACGGCTCCTTAGAAGTCCAATGATCCCTAAAATAACGGCTTAGTCAGAGTCTGGGGTGTCCTTTTGGAATAGAGATGGAAACATGCTTCTGGCTCAAGGGTGCTACAGTTTTTACTCCCAAGGGAGGCCAGGCCGGCCTCTCCCCTGGCCTAGTTGCCCCTGGATGCTGGTTCTGGGACAGCACCTTCAGGGCGGTGGCTTGATCCTGTTCTGGGTGTGTTTCCTCTGCAGGCTGTGTGTCTCTGCAGGTCTGCCTCAGGCCACACCTGCAGCGCCTCCGTGGCTCTCCTAGTGTCCATGGCTCCACTGACCCATGGAGGAGGGAGTTCAGCCATGCCCCAGAGAGAGAGGTGTCATCATTAGACCTGCATGCACCATGGCACCAATAACCTTTCTTTTCTTATTTCCTCATCACCCAAAGTAAAATGTGCTGTAAGAAAGCAAGTGTGTGTCTTTGAGAATGCCTTTGCCTCCTTCTGCGGACCGCACAACGCTGCCTTTCACACTCTGCTGTTGCAAATTAAATCATTAACAAAAGAGTAAACTCATGTTAATTGTCGATGGCTTATTAGTACCTATGTGGATGGCCAGGCTGGGGACGTGTGTGAATTTCATTAATTTCTCCAGGCTTTTGGAGTTTGGCTTGAACTCAAAGGCCCTTCTTGAGCGAACTCTTGTAAAGCTTTAATTAACTCTTGCCAGTGTCAATATATTTTATTACCTTCCACAGCCCACAGGCTCCCTCATGACTAATTTACTCGGATGTTCCCAGCCGCTCTCATGGAGGCCGATGCTCCGGGCCGACAGGAGTGGATTGCGTTGCTTTATGGGTTACAGCTCAAGGGCAGTGCGTGTCCATCAGAGATGATAACTGGGGTGGGGTGGGGAACACTTTGCTCTGGGGAGTCAGAACTTGTTGCTTTAGAAACCGAGGGTCTGAGGTTGGATTGATATATACACACTACTATATAGACCACTTCATATAGGTCTATAAAATAGACCACTAATAAGGACCCGCTGTATAGCACAGGCAGCTTGACTCAATACTTTGTAATGGTCTTCATGGGAAAAGAATCCAAAAGAGTGGATATATGTATATGTATAACTGATTCATCTTGCTGTACAACAAAAACTAATACAACATTGTAAATCAACTGTAGTCCAATAAAAAAAATAAGGGAACCAAGGGGCTGAGCTTGGAGATATGAGTTTGGCCATAACCTCGAAGACCGGGTGGGGTCTGGGAAGGCCAAGTCTGGGTCCTGACCTTTGCTTGAAAGCTATGGAATGGAGGGTCAGTCACCCCACCTCCCACTCCCTTTCCCTCCATTTGAAGGCCCGGGTGGGAACCTTGCCCCTAGAGGGTCAGGTGCGGGGGCATCTTCATGGACACAGGTATAGGTGGAACCGCTGACTTCCACTGGCTCGGTGGTCTGGGGTCTGAGATTGCCTGGCCTCTTGAGGTGGGAGCCAGGGGGACAGACATTGTCAGCATGTGGCCCCTGCAGCAGCTACCTGCCCATTCCACCTGCACCCGCAGCCCCTGCCTCTGCCCACAGGACCAGAAGGGTCGAAGGGCGACAAGCTGAATTTCATCATTCTTGCGGTGGAGGAGGTGGCGGTCTGCCCAAGGAGGGCATCCCAGGCTGTCAGGCCTACTTCCCCGGGCCGCTTCTCCCCCTTGTCTCCAAATCCGGATTTATCCAAATGGTGAACTTTGAGGCTTGCTACTTTGATCTGTTTGAAGGCACATTTACGTGTAGTGGATGTAAGATTGTTAAGTGGGTGATTCCATGAGCTTCTGCAGATACATGCACTCATTACAGAGCCATGGATTCCCACGATCCCCACATCAGTCTACCGGCTCCCTGGGCACTGTGCTCTGATCCTGTCCCCAGAGACTGGCCCGGCCACCCGCAGCTCTGCGTGGGGGACTTGCGCAGCTGAACAGTTTTCCCAGCCCCCCTCTTCTGTGTCATGTGATGTCCCTGGGGTGAACCCTGCGGTTCCTGTGTCCTTTCCTCTTACTGAGGAGGAGGGTTCTGTCCGTTTGTCCATTACTTGCTGATGTGTGTTACATTTTGTCCAGGTTTGGCCGTTATGAAAAATGCTGCTGTAAATGTCCTCACGCAATTCCCTGTGTGGACGTTGTTTTCGCTTCTCCTGGGGCGGGGGGATTGGTGAGTCGTTGGGTGGGTGTGTTTTCAATTTCTGCAGAAACGGCCAGGCTGCTTTCCAGAGCAGCTGGACTGATCTTCATCCCCAGCAGCAGTGCTGTCAGCACTTGGTACAGTCACCCCTGTTTAAAAACACTTCTCACCAGTTGAGCCTGCCTCACTGTGGACAGGTCCACAGGCCTATTCCAGACGTGACTATTTTGTTATCTTTGTCGGTAGGATTTCCACCATTAGTGCTTTTCTTATTTTGCATTTCTTTTCTCCCAGGTGTGACTTTTGCGTAATTTTGTCACTCTGCTCTTCAGTTGACTTTTTCTCCCTCCAGCTAAATCTAGTCTGCTCTTTAACCCACGGAGTTTTAAATCTCAACGATTATATTTTTCATTTTCGGAAATTCCACTTTGTACTTTATTAGGACTCTGTGGCCAATTTGGAGAGTCTCTCGTTCCTTTGGTTTTTGTCCACTTCAGCATGTTGAGCACCTTTATATTTTTGAATTTGATAATTTCCTTCTCTTTTGTCTTCACAGATCCTCTCTCCTCACTTTTTGTTGTTGTCGTTGATTCTAGATTGAAGTGGTTGGTTTCCTCATTCATGATTACTCCCAAGTCTCTGTCGAGCATCAGGGATGCTCACTGTGCCCTGCGGGGAGGCAGACCTCTGTCCTTGTTCTCTGGTGGGGTCTGTGTTGGACAGGCCACCCCCTCTGCCTGCCAGGTGCCTCTGCCTCTGCAGTCCTGGGGCCTTGTCCCCTCATCCCCTCTGATAATACACAGGCTTGCATTTTGCCATCAAAGCTCAATGACTCTATGACCTCGGTTAGCTTTTAAAAAACTTTTCTAAACCCCAGTTTTCTCATCTGTTATGGTCACAAGTCAGCACCCGGAGGACAGTTAAATTATTTCTTCCCTTTTCCTTTCTCTCTTCTTTTACATCCACTTTTTTCTCACTTAGAGTGACTATTAAGCCAAGACTATTAGAAACTCTGAACTGTGTATTAAATTAGGCTGAAGCACTACTTACAGTATAACAATGATTCTTTGAAAATATTTCAACTTTTTCTTAAATATTTTTATTTTATTATTTACTTGGCTGCATGGCGTCTTAGATGTAGTACACAGGATCCTCATTGCAGCATGTGGAATCTTTCAGTTGTGGCATGCAAACTCACGTGGCATTTTAGTTCCCTGACCAGGGATTGAACTTGGGCCCCCTGCATTGGGAGCACAGAGTCTTAGCCACAGGATCACCAGGGAAGTCCTGGTGAAGTGTCTTCCCTGGTGAAGTCCAGAGAAGTCTCTTCTGCTGTTGCCTTATTGATTCTCTGATTTGTCAAGAGGTTAGAACAATCAAACAAAAGGCTTCAGTATAAAGTCTCTTGTTGCAGGTGTAATAAATCTTCCACTGAAATTCAGGTAATTGTCGCCTTTGAGTCATGATGGGGAGGGGGCAGAGCAGAGGAACAGTCCCTAGGGCGGCTGTCCTGGGAAGGTGTTCTCAGAGTTCGTATTTAAGCTCTGTTGGGGTGTCCTCTGAAGTTTCTCAAAAGATAACATACGCTGACTGCTCATCTATCTTGAGTCCTTGCATGTGATAAAAGCCTGTGCTTCCACTGCCAGATGCTTGGAAGGGGGATAAAACATTAACTTGTCGTCAGTGAAGTTCCCTCGCATTTTGATTGTGATGGCTCTAGGACCTGGGATTCCTCTCCTTGCCTAGTCAGAGCTGCTTGGCGGTCACAGCTATGAATGTCCAGGAGGTTTGTTTGTCATTTTCTCTGGTTGGCAGGCCCCTCACTTCCTTCTCCGTCACGGCCTTGTTTTCCTACAAGAGATGACACACGATGACTCCTTTCTGGTCCTGCGCTCACTTACCCGTCTGGATAAGGCCCCTTTATCCTCTGGCAGTTGGGGCCTCTGCTTTAGCAGTGGCACCTTAGGAGGCAATGTTGCTGTGTCCGGAGGCTTCTCTGCTTCAAGAATATTATTGGAAACACCCACCCCCCCCCCCACCTCCAGACACGCTTGCACACAGGGGAGCCTTGGAAGGGGAGTCCTGCTGCTGTAAACGGCACCCGAGAAGATGCCGGGGGGAGGTTTCACTGGTGTAGGCAGGAGGGAGCAATGCAATACGCAAAGGGATGGTGGTGGGACCCATCTTTCCATCTGTCCATCCACTCATGCACTACATGTGGCTTAATTAGATCCTTTTCTTCTCTTCAGAGGGCATGTGACAGCTCGAAGCCTGGTGCTGGAGTTACAAACACAGGACATGTCTTGACCTCACGTTGCTCAGTCTCGTGGGCCAGAGTGACCCATAAACAGATTCATTGCCCAGTGTGAACATCACCGGTGAGTGCATCAGGGTGGAAAGGAGGGCAGAGCTTCGGGAGTCGGGCTGGGTGACCAGGGATGCGCCAGAGTTCACCTTCACACGGGGTGTTGGACTAGGGGCTGGAGGGCTTGAGCTGCAATCCCCAGGAGGGTCTGGCTTGGATGAAAGTGTGGCCTACAGCCTGGACGAGATGGCAGGTGCCAATCGTGAGTGCCCCAGGGGCCTGGCTACAGGACTTGCATGTTATTCTACAGGAGCTGGGATCTTGTGAAGGGATGTGATAACAATCAGAGCTGCATTTTGAAAAATTGTTCTGGATGCTCTTTGGTGGACGAGGCAAAGGGGCCAGGTGGGAAGCCACTGTCCAGGCAGGAGGTGCTGATGCTGAGCCCGGGGTGGGGTGGGGTGGAGGTCAGCAGGGGCTCCCTGGGAAGAGGCTTTGGCAGGAGGTGAGGGGGAGACATGGACGGAGGCAAGATGAGGTTCAGCAACTGAAGCTGGGGCGCCTGGAGACCCAGAAAATGGGCTGCAGGCGGTATGGGTGTGGGTGTGCTGGGTGGGTAACAGGTATTAGGGCATAGTTCAGGTTTAAGGGTCTATGTGCATTGAGGTGAGGAGGCCTCACAGACAGTTGTGAACATATCTGAGCTTAGGAGGAAGAGTGACAGACTCAGGGGTGATGGGCAGGACAGACAAGGGGTGATGGGTACTCCAGACGCAGGGGTGATGTGCCATAGAGATTCTTCAGATGCCCTCTGTGAAGGGCCTAGCTTATTAATTAATATCTCTCTAGCACATCATGAAGCTTGTGGTGGACTAAAAACCTAGGACTTTCCCATCAGACGTGCCGATGGTTCCAGTCTCTGCCATCTCATTTCTGAGTGACTGATCTCTTGAGTTCAAACGCATGACCTTCCATCTGGTTATTTCTGGTCTGACCCTGGCCTCTGGGGCCTGGCTGTCGTGCTGCTGGCCCCTGAGTCCCATGGCTCCTGCCGCCATGGCGGGGTCTCTGCTGCTGCCCCCCAGGGGGCTGTTGATGGCACAGGGCCCTGGCTGCTCTGAGCCTCTGAGTTCTGCACGTGGGGCACAAAGCGGCCCCTGCAGGATGGGTGGTGCTCACTGTCATGACACCCCCACGTGAGCGTGTCAGCAGAGGTCAAACCACGTGCCGTCAGTCATCCTGGATGCACCGCCCGACTGAGGTTTCGGCCTCACTTCCTGTCCCTGGAATTTTATATTGGAAGGCAACTTTGGTGGCCTGCGGTGTTCAGGGGCAAACAGGAGATGGAAAACCACCCCAGCCCCCCTCTCTGCCAGGGGCTGTCTCAACCCAACTCACAAGACAATTTCTTTGTTATTTGTGGAAAGAGGGTGAGGAATTTAGAGGAATTGTATTAAGTGGTTAAAATATTTTATTTCATCTTTGTCAAATAGCAGATTTTCAAAGACTGGCAGGCAAATTGAAGGGAAGTGTGTGTGTGTGGGTGGCATGTGGGTGTCCAGTGTGAAGCTGTGAGGTCTGTTCCCAGCAGCACACGTGTTCCAGGGTAAGACGCCCCCACAAGACTCGCTGGGGTCCGGGGGTCTGTCCTCTCGAGTCCTGCCCTGGTTGTGGGGGGCAGGATGTGATTGGCTCAGACCTTCCAGGCGGCGGGCTGGAACCTGCGACAAGGGGCTCCCACCGCCTCTTCACTCAATGTTAAATTGTTTTACGTTAATCAGGGTGAGAAGTACTGTCAGCAAGGAAGATCTCCTGTGGTCGGTTAGCAGGTTAAAAAGCTACGTGTCAGGGATAAACAGTTTCTTCTTCAGTCTGTGTGTCACGGGGACCATGAGACCTGCCGATGAGCTGAGAGGAGCAGCTGCCCCCGTGTGGGTCCTCAGCCCGCCCTTCCTGCACATCCCCAACCCTGAGTCTACCCCATCGCCTTTGGCCGGGGGCCACCCCCGTTGTCTTGCTCCGTCCACTCGGACCTGGGCAGTAGTGCAGCGTCACCCTTGGGGTGGGAGCTATGCCCTTGCTCCTGCAGATGAGGTTGGCCATCATGGCCACTTCCCCAAAGCAGCCGTCGATGCTGCCCACCAAGCTGTGGTCCCGTCTGGCCCTCTCTCAGAGGGTTGCTCAGCCTCGGGCTGTCTTCCTAAAGGGACCTGAGCCCCTGATGGACACTCTGGCCCCGCACAGGGAGGGTGGGGCTTCAGGAGGGCTCTGGAGAGAGGTGCTGCTGGGGAGCGGGGTGGGTGAGGAAGGTTCTGGGAGGTGCTTCTGTGGTTACAGGGGAGGCGTCCGGCGTGGACCAATGGGCCAGGGTCTCCTCAGTTGTGGATGGCGTTCCTGCCAGCCGGTTGGTTCTGTGTGGCCCCCACCCCATCACTCCGGGCATGTCCTTCCTGAGAGTTCGGCTCAAAACTTAAGGGCTAAATCCATGTGCTCAGGGCATTTTCGCCTTCTCAGTTTCTGCGACATCTCAGGCTTTCCCTAAGACAGGAAGTTGTCTGGGTTTCGGTGCTGGAGGGGTGCTGGGCAAGGTTGCACGCCCGTCCACACTGTCTTTACTTCTGTAGCTCTGCGGTCATGCTTATCTTTGAAATTGATTTTATTGTAAAGATGAAGGGCATTTAAAAAAATGTTCTGCTCTGGAGACACTAAAGACACCTTTGACAAGAAGAGATGAATAAGAGAGGCTCTTGAGGAGGAAATCTGAGCTCAGCTTCTCCCTGGGGCTCCCTGAGCAAGAATCTCCCTCGGGTTCGCCCTGGCCTGGGGAGGAGGACTGTGGTCCCGACATGGCAGGAAGCTTGGCCAGGAGTATAGTCTGCTGGAGCTTGGAGCCGGGGACGACCCTGGGGAGGTGGGGGTGCCGGTAGAGAGAGACCAGGCTGGAGTTTCCACCAGGAGACACTCCACGTGACACTCCTACCATGAAATTGACAGATGGACAGGGTCTCCATGAGCTGCTGGGCAGGGCTTGTCCCGCACCCGTCTGCGGAGTGGGCCCTCCCTGTTCTCAGATGTTAGTGGCCGTCTCCAAGGCACTGACGAGTTGAGGGATGGTACATCAATAGCTCATTCTGTAACTGCCCCCCCAACACTGTAATTAGCTTGGGTGACACTGAGGACGGAGTGCCGTCTGGGTTGCGGGTCCACAAGGCTTGCATGACATCTCAGAGGAGGGCCATTTATTTCTCCTCAAGCATTTTCGTTGACCCAGAGCATCCTGTGCAGGGGGCTCAGCCTGGTTGGCGACAGCCCAGCTGCAAGCCCAGCTGGCTGGAGCCAGGCGCCCATGTGGCGGCGGCTGTGGTTTCTGTCCCCGAGCTGACGGAGCGCCTCATGAGCCCTGGTCTGCAGAACGATAGGAACATTTGCAGTGAGAGGCAGATGGCTAGATGGCCGCTGCCCTGATCTGCTCTAGAGAGGCTGGTTCATGCCTGTGGTCCTGTGACATTATCCGTTGCCACCTTTGTACTCACCCAGTGCCCTCATCTGGATGATAAATCCCACAGTTATCCTGAAATGGTTAATACGTGTCATATGAAGAGTCTTTCTGTGTTAAATGGGTGAACACCCAGATGGAAATGTGGAGGAAAGCCACGAAAGGTACTGTGTATGCAGATTAAAACAGATGGTCAGTTCATGTTGGAAAGCACTGTTAATAAAAAAGAAGGCAGCATGAGGAAGTGTTTTTGCCAACAATGGGAAAGCTTTGCAAACAAGTATAAACACAGAGTCGGGACTTCCCTGGTGGTCCAGTGGTTAAGACTTTGTGCTTGAAATGCAGGGGGCACGGGTTCAATCCCTGATGGGGGAACTAAGAGCCTGCATGCCACATGACATAGCTGAAAAACCCCGAAACAAACAAAAAAACCCCACAGCAATGCACAGTCTTGCATGGGTATGGGGAATGGGTTCTGTCTCATCTTTTTGGTCACAGCAGAACTTAGAAGACTCCTCCTGGAAAGCAGCTGTGCGCCTTGTGGGAGAGGGTTTCCACTTCCAGGAATGTGTCTTTAGGAAATATTTCAGAACAAGTAAAATCACAGGTGTTCACTGCAGCCTTGTTTATAGAAACTTGGAAAGACACGACGTGCCCAGCAGAGAGGAAAACAGTTAAATGTTACTGAGCAAGCTTCATAAGCCCTCAGCAGAAATGATCCACTTTGACCTCCATTGCAGCCCTTGTGATGTAGGTACCCACATTGTCCCCACCTTACACGTAAGGAGGCCGGGGCATGGAGCAGTGAAGGGACCTCAGCTGACTCTGGACGTGGGCAGCGTGGCCACTAGACCCAGACCCAGACCACCTCCCCCAACACAGGGTGTGGCCCGTCCAGTGGGATGGATGGTCTTGCCGTCAGACCTGGTGTCCAATACTTAATGACTTGGAAAGGTCAGGATGAAATCGGTGGGAGCAGTGACAAAGCAGCGTGGGGCTGAAACCAGGGGATGTGGTGATCCTGACTTCATTTGTTCACACAGTAACTGAAGCTGCTCCCCTGGGACCTGAGACAGCCGGGCAAACACTGTGCAAACCTGCCTCATCAGCAGGACACAGTCCAGGCCTACATGTCTGTGCCTGGGTTAGTCAGGGGCCCACCTTTATCATTTTTTTTTAATTTAAACAAAATTGACAGAGTAAAATACATAGATCCTTCAGTTTGATGAGCTTTGATAATATCACGCATCTGTGTGAGCATCACCCAGACAAGATAGAGGAGGTTTTCATCATCCCGGGAGTCTCCCTGTGATCCTTCCCACCTAGCCTGCTCCCCACCCTGGGATCCCAGTTCTGATCTTTCAGCCCAGACTGATTTCTTGTTCCTGCCCTCACAGGTGGTGGTGTTTTTTTGTCAGGCTGCTGTTGCTCCAAGTAATGTTTTGTTGCCTTGTCCAGGCTGGGGCTGAGATCAGAACCCTCCTTTTGAGTCATCCCCATGGTGATGCAGATCCTGGGAACTTTTGTCTCTGGACACCGGTTTTCTCTTCTCTTGAATACATGCCCAGGTGTGGGCTGTTAGGTTACAGCCACAACAGAGGTATAACTTTATAGGAAAATGTCAGTTTCCAGGTGGTTTTGTTGTCAAAAGTTCCCAAGACAGGAGCTCCCCTCTGTTGGCACCTTGCTGGCATTTGACAATGTCTGTT
This sequence comes from Muntiacus reevesi, assembly GCF_963930625.1. NCBI lineage: Eukaryota > Metazoa > Chordata > Mammalia > Artiodactyla > Cervidae > Muntiacus > Muntiacus reevesi. Next base: position 41,353,421 of record NC_089250.1, on the reverse strand, counting down.
TTTCTGCACTGGGGGATAGAGTGGAATCGTGCCCTTGGCTTTATTTTTTTAATCTTTTAGAGCAATAAAACATTCTTTAATTTAAAAAGAAAATAAAGCTGTTCACAAATCCTAAGTTATATTATATAACAGAAATTCATAGAGACAGAAACACCATTTTCAGTTGGAAACTAAGAACTTAACACCCCAAGTCACCGAGCTCTTCATATCCAGCTTAAAATTTTTTTTTTTTTTTAATCCTTCCCACTCCCTATTTTCCTTTCTCTACTTGGAAACCTAAAATGTCAAAATTTATTGACCCTGCAACCCATACCTTGTGTCCCAATGTGGTATGTGCTTATTTTTCTTTGTCCAGTGGCTTATTCCTTTGAAAGGAAGCATCTACAGTAATCTGGAAACACACAAGGAGACGGATGAGATGAGGAATGAATGACAAAGTACTTCAGCATTCATACTGAAAATGGGCTTGATTAATTAATAATACTACTGGGGAATAACCTAAGATTTGCAAGTGTGTGCTGATTTTTCAATATGTTACTGGTAGGAAGACTGACTGCTTCCAAATTCTTTCCAGGCACTCTCAGGTGATGCAGAGGTGAAGAACCCGCTTGCCAGTGCAGGAGACGTGCAAGAGACCTGGGTTTGATCCCTGGGTCAGGAAGATACCCCTGGAGGAGGAAATGGCAACCTACTCCAGTATTCTTGCCTGGAAAAATTCCATGGACAGAAGGAGCCTGGTGAGATATAGTCTATGGGTTCACAAAATAGAAAGACACAGTGAGCAGGCATGCATAGAACATTATCTCTAATCTTAGAAAAGATTTGAAAGCTGAAGTGTGTTCTTTCCATGCAGTTTGCTGTGGCTTTAAGTTGTGCTTACTGGTCATGAGTTTGTCCAGCTTCTCAGCTGTGCTTGTCATTTTTCATACAACCTCCTGTTAACTATCTGCTCAAGCCTTTTGCTCTCTCTTTGTCAACATCGCCATTCAGCTCTTCGTCCCGCTCCTCAGTGGGTGAGGTAGGTGGATGCAGAAATCAGTCGTGAATTGGGCTTGATGGCAAGTAAAATTTGGAGAAATATGTTAATTCCAGAAGCTGGAGAAATTTTAGTCCAATGCTCTCTCTACCTTCTCTTTAGCTGTTTCTGGTTCTTTGAGGCCTCTCTGAGTCTGGAGTTACTCTATCCTCTTTGACCTGTAGTAGCTCTTACCTACTTCTACAATATACCTGTGAGACCTCTGTCAGTCCACCACATGTCGGCCTACTCAGAGGTCTGCTCCTGGAGAGGCAGTGTCTGGGCTCTCCCCATGTCCCTCCCGTCACTGGATGGGACCCTCCTGGGTGCCCATTCAGTCCTGGCCCCCGTCCGGGTTCAGCCATGTCTGTGAAGACCGGAGTCAGGCAGGCTGTGGCCTTGTGCAGTCCGACTGGGCCTGGGCTCTGTCCTCTCCTGCTCAGTCCTCCCCGATGCCTTCGTGCCAGACATCCTTGTCCCACATGGCCCTACGCATCCCACCTGGACCCCTGGGCAGGTCAGCCTTCCAGGGAGCCAAGGGGTAAATGAGGAGGGTCATGAGGGTTCTTAGTTGTCATGTGCCCTCTGATTGAGAGTCTGTGGGCCTGAGCTGGGGAGGTGGACTTTCCTCTTGCCTTGCTCACCCCTGTCCCGCCCCCCTGCTCCTGGGACCACAGCCCCATGAGTCTTTGACTCAGAGTCTCTTTTTGGAGGCTCCAGGCTGAGGGCATCCAGAAGGTGGTGCTTCATCCTGCCTCCATGTGGGAACCCTGCCGTGGCTGACTGCCCTTAGAACAAGGTGCCTTGTCACAGTGGGGCTCCTCCAGGGCCAGGGCCTGCCTCCATCACCCCTGCTTCTCCCCCAGGACCCAAAAGTGAAAGTCGCTCAACCCACTCCAGTATTCTTGCCTGGAGAATCCCATGGACAGAGGAGCCTGGTGGGCTACAGTCCATGGGGTCACAAAGAGTCGGACACAACTGAAGCAACTTGGCAGGCATGCGTGCCGGGGGTTCTGGTGACCTAGAGGACCCTGGTGGACAGGACAACGCATCATCCTGCCCTAAGGACCAGATGAGATGAGATGAGGCTCGCTTTCCCAGTAAAACGAGTGTTCCTGCCCGGCATCCACCCAGATCTCTGCACTTACTCTTGGGATGGCTGTTGACTAGCCACATCTGTTGACCTGGAGACTTTGTTCCCCACTCTGCCTCTGTCCCATGGGACCCTCGCTGGAGGGAAGGCACTGGGATTTCCTGGGGCTGCTAAAGATGATAAGACAGCTCCTGCTGCTCTTTGGAGAGAAAAGCTTGTCCCCACAGCCAGCAGAGCAAAATGTAGGGAGAGAGGATTTATACCTGTGTCTGTCCAGGGGTGCAGTGCCCCTAATGCAGACACAGTCTCTGAAAGTCTCCAGAAGCTTCGTCAGCTCAGGATGATACTCCATGGTTGAGGAGAGAGGAGGCCCTGGGACCAGACCCTGTAGATGGTTCACAGGCAGGTAGTTTCTAAGGAAGTGCTCCCAGGTGAGGTTGCAGGGAGTTGGGGAGGTGGGTGGGAGGGGAGAGGCTGCTGGTGTGGGCTGACTATATGTGGAACTCTGTTTGGCCTGGGTTCCCCCTGTCTTTGGTCATAAGAGCAGAGTAAGGAGGTGATCCTGGTCTTCTCTAGGGAGAAGCTGGTCACCTCTTATCTAATTATTGCCCACTGCCCTCACCTGCCATAGTGACACCGGCAAGTGGACAACTGTGAGGATGGCCCTAAGTTGACTGATGCTCATGATTGATTCTTGGGGAAGATCAACCAATAGCAGACACAAAGACTTAGGTGGATGGCACCTTAGCATTAGTCTCTCAGTCATTTCTGACTCTTTGTGACATCATGCAAGATAGTCCGCCAGGCTCCTCTGTCCATGGGATTCTCCAGGCAAGAATACTGGAGTGGGTAGCCATGCCCTCCTCCAGGGGATCTTCCCGGCCCAGGGATCAAACCTGGGTCTCCTGCATGGCCAGCAGATTCTTTACTGTCTGAGCCACCTTAATAATAACATTGAAGAGCAGAGGTCCTTCATCTCCCTCTAAGGTGCCCCAAACTGACACACTCACCTGCTCTACAACCACTGGTGGGCGTTTGTGTAGAAAGTGCAAGTCGCTCAGTTGTGTCCGACTCTTTGCGACCCCATGGACTATACAGTCCATCGAATTCTCCAGGACAGAATACTGGGGTGGGTAGCCTTTCCCTTCTCCACAGGATCTTCCCAACATAAGCAGGACTTTATCGCATGTTGGTCACGACCCAGAGCACATGGTTCTGGAAGCCCTGCAGCCAGGTGGCGTCAGCAGATGGTTGGAATGGTTTCTGAGCTGGGAGGCGGCTGGCTCTGGACTCCTGTGGTTGTGCCAGGTGTGATTTCAAAAGGAAAATCCAACAAGAATCTCTGTGGTCATGGGAGATGGGGCTCGTGGCTGTTCAAGCAGTTTCTGGAGAGGTTTTTTTTTTTTTTTTTATGATCTTTTGATTTTTGCACATACATTCAGGCCATCTTGTCCAAACAAGGGCGGGAAGACATTTCCAAAGAAATTGAGGACTGTGTCTGGCGGGGAGGACAGACTGGCAGATGGGAAACCTGCTGGTTGGGGTCTCGTGTGCCCAGACTTTCTGCAGCAGGACAGCAGTGCCAGGGGTCGTGTTGCTCGGGCATTTCAGACGTGTTCAGGGTGACACTGAAGGGGATGGGCTGGGGTGGGTGGGGGAAAGCATTCACTGTAGCAGAGGTGTCCATTTACAACGTTCACGTGGTGCCTGCCATGGATAAGCCACATTGACTTCAGTGTGTGCAGGGCTTTGCTTGAAAACACAGTGCTGCATCTGTAACACTAGACAAACACCGAGGTCATGTCCTCCTCTCTCTTCACACCAAGGAACCAAAGGTAGAAGAGGCTTAGCTAAGCACATCACCTGCCGACCGGAGAGACGGCGACAGACATCGGCCTCGTCCATGCCAGTCTGGCTGTTACTCCGCCAATTGATTGTCTGATTAAAACTCAGCATGCTCACTTGAAATGGGACATTGGACCCCCCAAAGACATACCGTCCAGAAGCGGGAGTTAGGGTCAGGGCTGGTTTGGAACCCAGCCATTTCTGATAACAGAGTCTATTCTGTCCTCTGAACCTTCCATAAACAGAAATCTGTCCTGTCTTTTTGAACTTTAGCCTTTATTTATTTGAAATGAACTTGAAACACCTGCTGTGTCTTTTCCATCATCATCACCAGCTCGTTTGCACAACACCTTAGGGTTTGGAACGGCTCTTGCAGGGATGACCCCTGCTGGGGATAATAGCTCCACGATGCAGGTTGTTAGGGCCGCTACAGAAGGAGGTGGAATCCAAGGTGACTTGTTTAACTTTTCTCCACCTGTCAGTGGTGGGGGCTGCTGGGGTGGAGGGGGTGGGCATGTGCCCTGGAATTGTCCCCTGCTTGATCCATGGCAGGTGGAAGACTCGCTCCTGTAGGGCTGGCTGTTCTCTTTGGCTCCAAATTCAGCAAGTATCTCTGGCGTGTCTGTTCTATGTGGGCAATCTTCCAGACACCAGGGGGCAGCAGAGGACAGAGCCCCCTGAGCCCAAGGGTCTGGATGCAGAAGCGAGGGGCGCGGTGGGGGTGTCTGATCATCAGAATCCCTGGGTTGCCTGTGTGGGTACCCACCTGCATTTAACCACCAAATTCGAGGCCCCGGGGTGTCCTGCCGTCTTTTCTATTCCACTTACCTTGCTCAGGAAGGTCCGGGGCAACTCGTCTCTCAAGATGGGTATCTATAGTTTCTTATGCTTTTGGCCTCATTGCCTGTCTGTTTTACTTGAATTTTAGAAATCAGAGAGGGTAAAACAGCTCTTGCTTTCTTCACCAGCTCCCCCGTTGCAGACCCCAGGTAACACGGTAACACTGTTTCAGGGGGAAGCGAGTCCCATCTGTCTCTGGAAGATGGTCCCCCAGCTGGACGCCCATCAGCAGCTGAGCGCTCGTCTGTGCGACTGGGATGCCACGGGGCTCCTCGCTGCTGCAGGACGTGAGGCCGGTGGCTCCCAGGTCAGGGGCTTCAGAGCTGATGACACCAGCGGGGAAGGGGTACATCTGGCCAGGCAGAGGAAGGGTGCTTGCTTCTCATGGAGGGTGGGGTGGCTAAGCAGGGCCCTGGACAGAGGCTGGGGGACCCGAGGTCCTGTAGTAGCACATTAACTTAGCCTACAGTCTGACGGCGAGGCCCTTCTGGTGAAATGTGTGTGGCTGAAATCCAAGACGGTAAACCAAACAGGAATTTGGTTCACTTCACGAGTCCAGATAATTGTACTTTGAAAAATGTTTCCAACATAACATTAATTTTGACCTTTATGTGAAGTGTGACATAAGCATGTTTTTAAAATGGATATTCATGCGTGACACATTTTCCATTAGCACCTTATCAGATTTTCTGAGTTGCTGCTGCAATAGATAGGTTAGGTGTTTAAAATAAGCAATCAGTTACTTTTATGCTCCTGCAAGGACAGGTTATGGTGATTGAATGGAATTTGCTTTTTTTTTTTCCCTTCCTGGTGCCTCAAAAACAAAGGCCAGGGGAGGATGGTGGGTCCTGTCACCTGGACCACTCGAGGTGGGTGGAGGATGGAGGGGTAGAAAGTGAGGGAGGGCCCCGCAGGTGCCCACTCCTCACCTCTGATGGGATTGGCAGCTGTTTCCTGTACCCTCTGACCTTTAGTTTTCCCTGGGAAATACCTAAGACCCAGGCTAAGATTTAATCTGTGGATTCCCATGGGAGCCACTGGCTTCCTGATTCAGAATATCTTCCCTCTTGCCAGCGCTGTCCCAGCCAAGGGATGGAGGGACCAGGAAACTGGACTATCTCCCCCCAACCCCCATTTCTTGTTGGCTAAGGTCTGCTTCTGGGAATCCACCCTCTGTCCCTTCCTGCTGGACCCCATGGCAGGAAAGCCACTAGGCAGAGTCTCCAGGCCACACAGGGGAATCTGAGGATATGCCCTGAGCCCTGAGAGCTGGGGTCTGTGGCCAGGGCGCCCAAGGTACCATGGTTTGCATTGGACAGTTTGGGAATATAGTGACCAGTGTAAAACTTTTTGGAATTAATAGAGAGGAGAATCTATTTAGGATGGGAAGAAGTTTATTGTCTGTGTTTCTAGTTAACTGGGGGACTCAGGGACTAGAGGACTGGGATGAAGCTGTGTGATCTGGATTCCCGTTTAACAGAACAAGCCTTTGCACTGCATTATTCCAGCCACCACGTTCATTTTTCAAAATCACTTGGCAGCACTAATACCCTTAATTGCTAAATAAATATAGTTGCTGGAAATGTAAAATAATACATTATAAACTCTATTTAAAGTGGTAAAAGAATTCACACTATTAGGAGCTTGGAGGAAATCAGCCATTTTTAAGTGCCTCGGTAAACAAAGACTGTGTGGCACTTTGTAGGCACAAAAATTGCAAGGAATTGCTTGTTTGTTTCAGAAGAGAGACATGTATTCGGGTGTTTGCCCACAAGTGTTTAGTTGCTTTGTGGGGGGTAGAACCTGAGATCTCTCCTCTGAGAGGCAGTTCTGGGTCCAGCGCATGCCTGGAGGAAAAGAACAGAGCTGGAATCCAGTGAGAATTCTTTCCGCCTTATATCACTTTGTGCACTCGTGTCCCTCTTTCCGTCCTTTCTGCAGCCTGGTTTCCTTTTCAGGAACTATGTTGTCTCCAAAGGGCTGGCGTAGCAGACAGTTCAGGCCAAACCACCAGGTATTCCCCCTATGGTGTTTGCATCTCGTGTCAACAGTGGCTTCCGGGAGAGACTGCCCACTGTAGTGAGTTTTCATTTCTCTCCTGGTCTCTGGGGGACCTGTCCCCAGTCTTGCCCCTGAACCTATGGGGTTCCTATATGTTCTGGTGAATTCTCTGGGTTGGAGCAGTTCTTACAAGGACAACATTCTAGCTGATATACTTCCCCGCCACCAGCTGCTCTTTAACTCGGGCCATGATGGTCCTTCCCTCCTCCTCACATCTCATCAACAAAGTATGCACCATCTGTGACTTAGTTTTGAGGACTCATGTTGTGCCAGAAGCTGCCGGGGGCCTGCCCTGAACCCTGCAGCTCATGCCAACCAGACTCCATGGCTAGCATCTGCATCTCCCAGTCACCCCGATCCCAGGCGCCCCAGATGATGTAGGGGAGAGACGGCCAGCCCCACAGTGCCCTTTCTGAAGTCTGGGTACTAAGGCACCACAGCGACCATCTTGAAATTAACAGAGTGAAGCAAAATGGAGTGGTGCTTCCCACCATTAATTTCAGGCTGACTGCTGGGCTGCATTGGCTTCTGGAACAAGGGCAGAGGGATGGGAGCTGGGAGCATGGAGGGAACCCCTGGCTCACCCCAGGATGAGCCGAGGCCGAGGGGTCATGGGACCGAGTGGAAGCCCCCAGTGGGAAGTGGCCAGGCTAGACTGGGGCTCAAAAGCCAACCCCAAGGCATCCACAGGAGTGAACACAATGCCAGTTCTCTGTTCATTTAGGATGTTGAGACTCTTACCACCTAGGTTCTCATGAACAAATGGGTTAATAATTGTCCTCAAGCCACAGGGTTGCTATGGGGCTTCCACTGAGAGACAAGCTCCGGTGCACTGTGTGGGTGATGGATGTGGCCGTCCTCACTGGTCATTATGTTTCTGCTCCTTCAGTGATGACAGGTGGTGATTTCCAGACACTCCCTGCAGAGGCAGCGCCATGGACCCTGGACCCCTGGAAGCAGTTTGGGAAAGAAGGCTCTGCCCGACTCCCTTGTAGATGAGGGTGGCAGCTGGAGCACAGAGGTGAGGGACTGGCCCCAGTGCAGGGCTGGAGACTGAGGTTTCAGGTGTTTCTGAACAAGGGCTTGTTCATTCCAAACTGTGAGTAGAGAGTCACTCAGAGGCTGGGATATGACACGCCCTCGCTGGGCGGAAACTGGCGTGGACTCGCATCCTTACAGTCTCCTCCTTTTGGCTGAAGGGTTGGCCTTTGATAATGTGCAAATTCAGCTATCTTTTTTTGTTGGTACCTAGTTTATCTGTTTGTTCAAATATATATTGGGTAGTTCCTTGTGGCTAGGAAATTTTCTGGGTGCCTGGGGAGAAAGTGGTAAGATAAAGGGCCAAAATTCCTTGTCCATTCAGAGTTTCATCCCAGTGAGAAAAGAGGAAGGCTATAGACAAGACAGATAAGAACATGGCACAGGTTGTTGGGAGCTGGTGAGTTCTAGGGAGGAGAATGAGGAAGGAGATGAGAACTGATGAGGGAGGGAGGGAGGGAGGATGGGGGAGGGATAAGGGTGAAGGGTGCGGTCTAGGCCGAGCAGCAGCAGGTGCAGGTGCCCCCCCATCCCCTCCCCCAGTTCTGAACAGAAGTTTGGGAAACTTCTCCAAGGAACTCCAGGGAGTGGACCACATCCCCCATTCATGGGCTGGAGATGTCCTAGGAAGCTGAGGGATGGGTTTCAAGTCACCACTGGCATCCACCTCTCTCACCCAGCTGGGGCGGAGAGAAACTGTAACAGTCAGGACAGAAGCTCAGCAAAAGCAACCAGAATTTTGATGTAAATGCCATTTTGGAGAACTGATTAATATGTCAAAATATTCAGCTCCCAAGGTATGTGATAAAAATAACCAATTTCATGATTTAACATTCAAATGAATGATTTAAATTCCATTTCATCAACTGCTTTTCAAACCTGTCCCCTCTTTCCAGGGGTTTTGGGGCAGCTTCTCTGCTGGACTCCGAATTGATATGGGCCAGAATTTCTGGGGAGGGGGGGATCCACATGCTCTGGAGAGCTGGGGTAGGGGGCTGTCTGTGGGTTATCCTGACCAGAGCGGTTTGCCTTTGTACTGGCCTAGCCTTTGTGTCCAGCATGGAGGAAGCACGGGTGGGGGGTAGTCATAGCCCTGCTCCTGGAGGGAAGTGACTCCCAGTGTGGGGTCACTTCTCGGTGGGGCCCATCCTGGTTTCAGCTCCTCAGAAAGCAGAGCCTGAGACACACAGAGTCCGCATTCCCCTTTTACAGGGAGGGGATTAGAGAGGGGTGCAGTAGGGGGCAGAGGAGTGTGATCCTGGGGGAGTGAGGCCAGTGTGGGTGAGGAGGGAAGGCGGGGAACAAGCAAATGGGCCACTGGGCGGGTGGACACCTTCAGAGAGGCCTTAGAAACTGCGGGGAGGGGTGTGTACCCCATTTCCCACGGCCCTTGGGTCCAGTCACCATTCTGTGTCTTCAGGGAGCCTTGTGAGCGTGGGCATCAATACCCCTTACCTTAACCACCCTGCATCTCCAACCCCAAGCCTCCTTGCCCGGCAGCTGGGGAGGGAGCGGGTGTGGGTCCAAGTGCTGCCCCAGAGCTGCGACCAAGGAGGAACAGAGGCCCCATGGCAGCCTAGGGGGCTGGTCCAGGTCCGCCTGGCCAGAAGCGCACAGTCTGGGGGTGCGAGGCTGCTGACACGCGGCCTTAGAAAGACTCGTTAGGAAACAGTCAACCCTTAGGATGGGAGGAACTCCTGTGAATCAGCATCTCCCGGTGTGGCCCACAGGTGGGGTTGACATGGATGCTGTGAGCCTGCACGTGGAGCCACAGGGTGGGGGTGGGCAAGGTCCTGTATTCCCTTCATTTCAAGGAAGCATGGCTGAAGCTGCGTCCCAGTGGGGGAGCACCCTCTGCACACAGAAGGCTCAACCCTGCACCCGTGCTCATGGAAGACTCAGGTCAGGGTCCTTATTTAATCAGCTAAGGGCATGACACTTTTTCAGGGACTTGGGGGCTGAGGGAAGAAAGGGCGTGGGGCTCCCTGTGGACTAGCCCCCTAGGGAGGCTACAGGAACCCTCAAGTGGTGGTCCTCAGAGGGTCTAGTGTTACCACTGAACTGACTGGCAGAGGGTGGACTGGGAGAAGTCTGGGGCTGAGCAGGGCCTCTGATGCCAAGCTAGAGCTGGGTGATGTCACCTTCTGGCCCGGGGCTGGTGGAGGGGGTCTCCCCCACACCTTGCCAGGCCCCAGCCCGGAGGCTGCTAATTTTTCACTCTATTTTCTTGCTGCCCAGGTGGCCTGGGATCCCTTTGCAGCAGCGCTCCAGGTGGCTGGCGTCTGTGTGGCCGTCAGGAGCCTGGGCTGCTGTCTCTTAGGGGAGCTCTTATTGTCTCTTAGCCAAGGAAAAACCAGAAAAAGCATCCATGAGCCAGAAATAGAAGTTGAGGCCATTAAGCAAATGTCCAATTATCTTTCGAGATGGGGCCTAAGGACTGTCTGCCTGTGGCTCTGCGGCCTTTTGGAGCAGCCGGCTGCTGGCCCAGGCAGGGACTGTTTGGGGAGGGCGGTCTAGACAGAGCCCAGCTCACTGTCCTGGCAGGTGTACATTTCAGGGCACTAATGTGGACGCAGGCGCTTGCTTCCACGTGCAGCCAGACACGTTTTATCAGCACCTCTCTTCCTGCGACAGCAGCATTCCGGTCTTTGTAGATCCCAGTCTGCACATCATGAGGTGATTACCTTGCAAAGCCAGGTGGAATCTGCAGGAAGCCCGTGACCCGCCCGCATCTGGCTCTGATGGTGCCTCTCTCCTTTAGATGTGGCCGTTAGATGGCCATTTTGTGGCAAGCAGGCACTCTCCCAGGAAAACCAGCAGAGAAGATAGGCGGCATCAAGCTCTCTCATCACTCGCGAGATGAGGCTGGGGCGGCACGGGGAGGCCACTGCTGGGGGACCAGCACTGTTGCTGGAGCCTTCAAGAGGTGCCACCAAGGCTGGCCTCGCAGCATCAGGACGCGGGCTCAGCCTCGGCCCAGCGTCCTTGCCTGTGGGGACCTCGGGCCAAGCTCGTTCCTCACCTGCTCAGAGAGACTGCTGCCCTTGCCACGTGGCTTGTCCGGTACCTTCTGTACAAGGGTGATCAGCTACAGTGGTGGTGGCCCCAAAGGAATGTGACTCTTCTGTTGTGGTCCTGACTCCGGCCTGTATCACGTCTTATAAAGGAGTTTGTGTGGCTTCCCCAGTTCAAAGGTCTGTCCGAAGGATGCTGTTTGGACTTCAAAATATTGGTTAAAATTTCTGGGAAGATGGAAGATTTGACCCGGGGCCTATTTTTAAAAGTCCGAGCTGACGGCTGCTATGTACACATGACCCCTGTCATCATTGCTACAAATAATTGGTAAAGCAAATAGCCAATGTTTGTTGAGTACACACAAGCCAGCCTGGATCACAGGCTTGGCTGAAGTGGCCTCATCTGAATGAGGTGTTTGCTGTGTAGGTGATGAAGCTGAGGCTTGGATGTGAAATCATGGTTCAAGTTCAACCAGATGTGAGAGGAAGACCTGGAATTTAACCCAAGTCTCTGGCTCTAAATCCAGATTCTTATCATCCCTTTACATGACCCCTTTCCTTCCAGGAGTTGAAGATTAAAGGAATCAGTCCACATAAACCCCCTAGGTGCTGCGTTTCACAGCACAGTGGACAAGTGCCTGCTGTTTCCGCATTGCTGTCACCATCGCTGATTCTGGAGTAACTGAGGGGGCAGAGTTTTAAACCGGGGCATTTTGCCACAGGAAGGGAGAGCCTGGCTGAGAAAATGCCAACACAGAGGTACACGGAATTCTCCAGGCAAGAATATTAGAGTGGGTTGCCATTTCCTTCTCCGGGGTACCTTCCCGACCTAGGTATTGAACCCAGGTCTCCCGCATTACAGGTAGATTCTTTACCATCTAAGCCATCAGGGAAGCCTCCTCATAAGCCTCACCCATTCAAAAAATGAAAAGACAAAAAGAGCTTCCTGATGACACTTCCTGAGTTCTCCTGAGTTCCTAGAGGCAGCTATGCCTGATATCCACTCCTGGAGTTTTCAGTGCTGTGGGCCACTGCATGTCATGCCTGACTCAGTCATGTCCGACTTTTTGCGACCCCATGGACTGTAGCCCACCAGGCTCCTTTGTTCATGGAATTCTCCAGGCAAGAATCCTGGAGTGGGTTGCCATTCCCTTCTCCAGGGGATCTTCCCAACCCAGGGATGGAACCCACATCTCTTCCATCTCCTGCATTGGCAGGCAGGTTCTTTACCACTAGCGACACTTGGGGAGACCAGGTGATATAGCCAACTTGAATTGGGGTCCCTTCACTTACAACCAAGAATTCTAAACACGTCCAAGCAGAGACAACCTCATCTTCCCTACAATCCCCACAGCCTATGTCTGTCATATATCCCTTGAAAGACTGGATTTTCTGAGTCTGAAATCCTGATCAATGCCTCGACACAGAGTTTCTTTTCCTGACTTGAATGCTTCATTACAGGAAATTAGTGGTTTATTAGAGAGTCACCTTTGTGAAAGAACCACTGTTCCCTGAGTGCACTCATTGCAAACCCAGAGCCGCTCAGCACCCCTCAGCCACAGACATCGGCTCTCTCTACCTCCCCCTGCAGGGACCCATATGCCGGCCGATTTTACCTTCCTGGCTGCGGGCATTACACTGGGGTCTGCATCTGAGTGATTTTTGTGTCCCCCATGCTGGTTTACATGTAGTCCCCTAAAAGGAAGGTTTTTGGTGAAAGTATTGATATACAACATTGGTGTGGTTTTCTGGGAACTCCTCTTAAACCCCCAAGTCCAAAGACATCAGTAGATTTTTTTAAATCGGCTTTTCTAGACCCTAGAAACACTGAAAAATTAATTAAAGGGGCACAGTTCATGTTTCCCCAGCTGGCAGGAGCCTAATGCACAGCTTAAGCATCTGATTTGGAGCCAACACCATTAACCTCTAATTAACTTCTATCCTCCTGACACCCATAATGTTGTGATGATGCTAATATGTGAGGTTATTAATTATACCTAATTATTCAATTAACAAATAGCAAATACCAGTGGAGATGAAAGTTTGTGAATGATTAACGAGATGACTCCATTTTGACAAGCTATGAGCTTCTTAGCGGCAAGAGAGAGGATTTCTGGGGCTCTGAGTGGCCTTCAGGGGAGGGAAGGGTGCTCACCTGGCCTCCCTGGAGATGTAGATTTGAGGCCTGGAAACCCAGGTTGTTTGTGGGCTCAGAGTCTGCCTTGCCAGGGAGGGTGTGTGTCTTAGCTAGAGCTGGGGTGCCCTGGTCCCAAGCCCAGATCTCCCCGGGGGTGGGCAGGGCTTTCTGGCCTCTTAGCAAATGGGGCTTGTTTTCAATGCTCAGTGATTCTGCACACAGTCCCTGGATGCTGGCTGGGCCTTGAATAAGATACTGAGAAAGTCATGGCCCAGAGGGCAATGCGGACTCAACGTTAATTTGGGGATAAGCAGCAGATGTGAATTCTCATCTGGGCACTTGCAGCCTGGGGCACGTAGACACAGAGGAGAGATTCCCAGATCCTTGGCATCCACATGCTGGCCTCTTAAGTCGACCGGGGGGCATGCAGGGCCCCTGTCCCATTCCCCACTCACGGTGCCCACTGATACCTCATCTCTCCTGTTCTGGAAATCAGGGCTGCTGGAAGACGGCAGGTGAGTGTGGGGACCCTTCCCACATGAAACCTGCTCTGTCGGGAGAAGTGCTGGAACGGTCTGCACCCAGAGATGCAGTCAGTGGAGCAGTGGGGCTGTGCATGTATAGCCAAAGTCAGCATCGGTTCCAGGGGACAGTCACATGGGAGGGAGGCAGAGAGATTATAGGTGAGAAACACCGAAGTCAACTTCTTTCATGAATTTAAAAATATCAGCTTTCTCCCTGACTTTGGCAGTGCTTGTCATCTGGATATGTCACTTGGCTGAAAGACAAGTATCTTTGAGCAGCGGAGCAGGGATGCTTGTAGCTTAATAAAATTATGGTTTTAAAAGTATTTTGAGTTTAGGGAGGAATAACCATTGCTTTCAATATAAACATGGGCTGAAATTTGCTGATTAAAATTTTGTGTGCATTATTCTAAAGGAATAATCATAGAGTGAAATATTTATCTGAATTATAGTCAATCCTCAAAAATAAATATTTACTAAATAAATATTTAGCAAAATAAATATTTACTAAATTTATAAATTCATATTTTCATTAAAAAAATTGTAAGCAACCAATAGATTCTTAGATTTTTAGCATTTTCACCTTCTCTTTTTTTTAAATATAAAAGGAAACTTTGGTTACTAAGTTGCATAAGGTAGATAAAGCTATTTATGATTTTAATAGATTATGTTAAATTGTTCTCAAGGCTTTTATCATATATTTTATTTCATAAATAGTAATTTTTCCTACATCTGACATTATGATATTGCATATGACAAATCCAGTTATGAGAAACAGCCTTTAGACTTATTTTCACAATCTATCATAAATATGAATTATTTGTATTAGTTTTTGCATTGTTTTTAAATATACTTTCAAGATATTATAATTTATACCTAAAATATGCATTATTTTTGTATATGGACATTAATATGGCTTCTTTGGAGAAATGTCTATTCGAGTCCTTTGCCCATTTTCCCATTTTTGAATCAGGGTTTTTTTTTTTTTTGTTGTTGTTGTTGTTGTTGTTGAGTTTTAGTTCTCTCTATATTTCAGATACTAATCCCTTACCAGATATTATCATTTTAATCTTGATGGCTGTTAGTAATCTTTTTTGTAAGATACATTTCACAATTTATTTCTCAATGATTTTCATACTGTTTCTTGAAACACACATTCACACACTCATTTGAGTTGCGAAATGTCTTGCGCCATCACTGGGAGAAGTCCTGGCTGGCAGTTCGTTGAGCTGTTTGCAGCCACAGTGCCTGGCTTTCTAAGCACCTGTGGGTGGCATATTCATATTTGGGTTGGCTGAGAGATTTAAGCCTATGATAAAACAAAATCTAACTTTCTCTTGGTGGCTTGGACCAAGTGGGCAGAACTGATGGTCCCCTGGGAATCTTATAATGGGGTTTTGGGGCAGACTTTCCAGAGAAGGTATAAAAGTGATTTTAGTGTCAGGCTAGCAAGTCCCTCGCTAAGGCAGGGGCTTTCTAATTCTCGGCTTCCAACAAAGTCAAAAGGAGACATAACTGCTGTAACTCAGAAGGGGTTCCAACTGGGTGATGCTGGTGGTGGAAGGAGGCGTGGTGAGTACAATTCTTGGTGCTTACAGGTGTAACATAAAACCCTGAAAACAAAAAGTGAGGATAAAGGGAACGCCAAGCCTGCCCTGCTAATTCCAGAATGAAGCAATATCCGCCTATAGTGAAGCCCCAGCTGAAAAGACAACGACAGGACCCCCAGCAAAGTGGATTTGCGTTAACATGAGACACAGGAGAAGATGCTCAAGGGGCTTCTGTACCCATCTGCTGCCACTACTGGCCTCATTACAGGGTGTAGACAGTGGGCACCGCCTCAGGAAACAGAGCAACAACTATAGAACCACCATCTCGTTTAGAGATGCTTTCCCAGCACAGCCTCACTTTCTACATGTAATCACTTATCAAAATCTCTACTGTCTTGACTTGCTCAGTAATATCAATAATAATCATAATGAAACTCAAGGAAAACATTTAAAACACCTAGGTCTTTTTGATCATAAGAAACCAAAATAATTTCCATTTATACATGTGTTTCTGTTGCAGGATTTTATGAGGATGATAATAAAGCATGTTCAGGCATAAAATTCTATAATATTAAGTTAAAATTCTTAAGGAGGGGAATGTAATGAAACTATGTTTAAGGAGAAAAGAAGAAGGGGTAGAATTTCTAACTACTGGAGTAGAAATTGCCTGTGTAGTATTATTTTTGCTCATGTATGTTTTTTAATACTTAGTGTATTTATTAAGTATAATCTTCTTTTTAAAAATTATTTAATTATTCTCACTGTTATTTTATTTACTTTTATATTTTGGCCATGCGGGATCTTAGTTTGCAAACCGGGATTGAACTGGAGACCCCTGCATCAACAGGGCAGAGTTGTAGCCACCAGACCACCTGGGAAATCCTGCTCGTGTATGCTTTATCTTTTATTTTGCTTTATTTTTTGGCATTACTGACACGATAGACATGAGTTTGAGCAAGCTCCGGGAGTTGGTAATGGACAGGGAGGCCTGGTGTGCTGCAGTCCATGGGATCAAGAAGAGTCGGACACGACTGAGCAACTGAACAGAACTAATTTTTTGGGTCTTTGTTGCTCTGCGGAGGCTTTCTCTAGTTATGTCGAGTGGGGGCTGCTCTTTTGTTGTGAAGCTTCTCATTGCAGTTGCTTCTCTTGCTGCAGAGCCAAGGCTCCAGGCTTGAGGGCTTAGGAGTTGTGACTTGTGTCCTCTGGAGGGCGGGCTTCAGTAGTTGTGGCACATGGGCTTAGTTGCTCCTTGGCACGCGGAATCCTCCCAGACCAGGGATCGAACCTGTGTCCCCTGCACTGGCAGGTGGATTCGTATCCAGGGAAGTCCTCATTTATGTTTTACCATTCGTGGTGGGTCTTACAATGATATGAAACTTGCTTTCTACAGTGCACATTCTAAAGAGATCTGAGAGTTTTACATTAAAATAATTTATAATATATTATAAATTTTATTTATGTTTATATACTTATATAGTATATCCATATAATTTATTTAAATATTTATAATTATATTATATTTAATATTTACAAATATATAAATATATTTATAAATATACACTTGGGTAAAAAAGCACATGTAATCTTAAATGTACATGAGGGGAGCATCACAGTTTTGTCAAAACAGTTGAGAAGCCAGCGCCGTGAGAGGTGCATTACCATCATGGAAGCTGCAGCATGGCCTGGGTGTAGACAGCGGGGTGCCCAGGTGAGGAGGGTAACGGGGAGCCCTGGGGGGAGGGGGGAGTCTCTGAAGTCCTCAGTGAGGAGCCACGGGAGTGTCTGGGTGGCAGGCTAGTGATGGTGGAGGCCATGCAGGCAGTGGCCGACCGCGTGTGGGGAGGACGGCGGATCAGGCCCCAGGGGCTGAGGGAGCAGGAGCGCTCAGGCCGGGGAGGCAGCAGCAGGAGGGAGGTGGCAGCCCGCGTGTTTGGCAGGTAGAACTGACAGGTGCTTGTGACTCACAAGGAAGAGGTGTGGGCGGGGCGGGTCCAGCCTCAGGCTCGTGACTCATCTCTGAGCACAAATGGTGCGGGGGATGGTAGCACAACCGGAGTCCTCAGGTGACACCTCCAGCTCTCTTGGGCCTAAAGAAAGATGAGGTCTCATCACAGCCACCAGCATTTTGCTGCATGTATACAAATGTTCCTTTTGGTCTCTGAACTCTACTCTCAGTGATGGAAGCAGGAGGAGAGGGCTGGATAGGTCCCTCCCCGGGCAGGGATGCAGGTCTCATTTAGAGGGGGGCTTGTCAAAAGAATAGCAAACATCCATCGCAACTTCTTATTTTACAAAGGAGGGAACTGAGCTAGAGGGGTAAAGTGCCGGGCAAGGTGACCAAGTAGGTGGGTGGCAGTTTTCTTGAAGATGCCTTGGCAAGGAGTAGAACAAGCAATCCTTTATGCTTCATGGGTAGAAGGTAAAGTAAGGCCCCTCCTCTCGTATCTCCAGTTGGAGGCAGGTTTGTAAATGGGCCAAACGTTCCAATTAAAAGGCTGAGATCAGAAGAACAGGACAAAAACCATGATCCAGTGATACGATAACGAAGAAGAGACACACTGGAGATTTCAAGACACAAATCAATTGAATGGGAAAGAATGAGAAAAGAGATTCCCTGGAAACAGCCACCCAAAGAGAGCTGGAGTAACTGTACTAAAAGAAGACAAAAAAGAGTTCCAGGCAACACTTGCTGCTAGAGAAAGTTAAGTACATTTTATAATGATGAAATAGAAAATCCATCAAAATGACATAGCAATGATAACAACAGAGTCCCAGATATATGAAGCCAAACAGGCAGATTTAAAGAAGAAATAGGCAATTCAAAATAATAGCTGGAGACTTACAATAACTCATTATCAATAATGTATAGAATAGCTATACAGACATTAGCAAATAGACTTCCAACATCATGAAACAATGACTCCTCACAATTGTCTGTACAACACCCCACCCAACAATCATAGAAGACACATCCTTTCCAAGCACATTTCCCAGAACAGATAGTTTATCAGGCCACAAAACAAGTCTTTGTATGTTTAAAAGGACTATAATCATACAAAGTGTGTTCTCTGATCACAATAGAATGAAATTAGGAATCTATACAAGAAGGAAATTTGAGAACTTCACAAAAATGTGGAAAATAAACAGTATACTTCTAAATGATCAATAGGTCAAAAAGAACCGCAAGGAACTGGCAAATATTTTGAGATGAATGAAAATGAAAACACAACATACCAGAATTTATGGATATGCTGAAAGTAGTGCCAGAAGGAAAATTATACCCGTAAATGCTTACTTTAAAAAAGAAGAAATATCTGAAGTCAATAACCTCACCATTCAACTTAAGAAACTAGAATAAGCAAAGCCACAGTAGGAAGTAAATCAAGCAGATGGGAACACATGAAATAGAGGATAGGAAAAAAACAGAGAAAATGACGCACAAACCCTCAAACCAGTTCCTTGTAAAGAAGAACGAAATTGACAAACCTGTGTAGCTGGACTAATCAAGAAAGGAAGAGAGATTCATATACTAGATCAGGAATGAAAAGGGACATTGTTATGTGCCACAGAGAATAAAAAGGACTGTAAGTGGACACTGTGAATACCAGTGTGACAACACACAGAATAAAAAGATCACAAGGGGACACTGTGAATAATTGTGTGACAACACATTAGGTGATTTATAGGAAATGGACACATTCCTAGAAAGACACAGACAGCCACAAGTGACTCAAGAAGAGATAGAAAATCAATAAATTTATAACTGGAGACTGAACTGGTAATAAAAAAGCTTCACACACACACATACAAACCCCAGAACCAGATGGCTCTCCTGGTGAATTGTTGACAAGTCTGAAGAAAAATAAACAGGGTGAGCATTCATTTTAGGCAAAGAGGGGAAAAAAACACCAGGCAAGACAGGAAATGAAGAACAGTAAAAGCAGGAATTGGTGAATCTGAAAACAGAAAATGAGAAGTAAATAGTAATCTTAAGTTGAAGATACACGTGTGTGGCACTCACAAGCTCTGTGTCTGCCACACACACATATGCACACGTACAGACGCTCAGTAAACTCAGCCTCAAAGGACAATTCAGGGTGGGAAAGTTGAAGAAACCACAGATGCAGGGAAAAAAAACAGTCAGATTCAAATGGAAAAGGATACTTTGCTTAACTCTGTGGATTAGATGACTGATGCCAAAAGACCCAGGAAACTAAAGGGTCAGTGGCCACGTCCGAAGCTGAGCGGTCCTTCAGATGACCTTCAAGAGAGGGGCTGTGAGAGGGGTGGCCGTGGCCAGGAAATATCTCCAAGGTGCCCTGTGAGCTGCAGTAACACGGCACACTGGTGAACGCCCACATGTAGTGTGTGCGGCCGGCTGTAACCTGAGTACACGGGCACGCCGGGCACCATTGTTTCCTGGGCACCCAAGGAGCAACCCTGGCATATTGAGTTGGGGCACTCGGGTGTGCAGGTGGGAAGAAATTGATTTCCACTGCACATCCTTTTGATCCGGCTGGCTGATTTTTACCACTTCTTGTCATTTCCTAATGCAAAAAAAAGGGGGGGAGGAGGGAAGTTCCATGGAAAAATGCCAAAGAGATCTCTCCATACCTTTTTCTGATAAACACCCTCAGATACAAGCCTCAGGGGAGCTTGGGACGTCAGCTGAGGGTGCAGAGTGTCCTGACTGGAGTGTAGATGTTGGACTCCTGTAATGACCCCATGTGTCCCACTGGCCAAGTACTCTGTTGGCAGTGGTAATACTCTGGGCTTGTGGCCAAGGTCTCTTGGCCAGTAGCAGTTCTAACCCCTCCCTTCATGGCGAAATGATAAAATTGGGTTGGCAGAACGGTTTCTGAAATGAGAATGGTGATGAATGCCCACAGCTGTCAGTCTTTAGCAGAAATTTGTCATATTATACACAGAATTAAATCCATCCTCCATTAAAAGTATGACAAAAAGAATTAATTCATTTTCAAGGTAATGACTTAAGCAAGCAGCTCTTGCATAACAATGAGGGTTTCTGAACTTCTAATGAACTGTTAAAAGTGTTTGAGTTGAATTTGGTTCTCTGATAATAATTGCTAAGATCCAAGACTCCCTAGTTGGATGGCAATGCCAATTCAATGGACATGAACTTGGGCAAATTCCAGGAGATGGTGAGGGACAGGGAAGCCTGTTGTGCCACAGTCCATGGGGTTGCAAAGAGTTGGACATGACTTGGCGACTGAACAACGAAAAACAACAAGACTCCCCTAAAGGAGCTGTTTGGTGAGATACTCTCCAAGGGAATTGATCTGGAGACTAATGAACATGGGTGAAAAAGTCAGAGACCATGGCATGCTGCTGTCTCTGTGGCCCCCAGGGTGACCTCACTCCCTGCTGACCTGGAGGTTGACCATGTGGTTGTTCAGGGTGAGGTATTAACAACAGTGAACTTGCTAATCGCCTGTGTGTTGGGGTCTGTGTTCCTGGGACACGGCTTTGTGGAAGCCAGTTGCCATGGTCTCAGGTGGCCTGAGACCACCTGCTGTCAGGAAGCCCAAGCTGGCCAGTAGTAGGTCACATGGAAAGAGCTCTGTGCCATCAGCTCTTGGCTGGGTCAGCTGGTCTGGCTGAAGCCCTGTGGCCCAACTGTGCGTTAATTTGATTGAAGAACTGCCCAGATGAGCCCAGGTTCAAATTTTTACCGTTGCTCAAGCTGCTAAGTTTTGAAGCATCTTGTGAAGCTTAGACAAGGGCTAGGGTCGGAGGTGAGATGCACCTGGAGGAAAGGGAGCAGGTGCAGGAAATAAATGCAGAGAGTGATGATCCTGTCATTGTAAGGCCATCAGAACTCCGATTGCTTCACAAGGACTCTCTGGGTGACAGCATAACCAAGATCCACTCGGCTCAAGTGTGGTCCCCACACCGCGGTGCTGACATGCTCTGGAAGCTTGTTCATTTCTTAGAAAACCCCAAACTTGGGGACCTGCCCCAGAAACCTAGCTCTACACATGATGTCTAGGCACTCCATGAGGAGGTTCATGTCTCAGAGGCCTGGGTTCTGGTTTGTGAGCCCCAGGGTTGCCACACTCTGGGCAGTGAGCAGGTCATGACCATCTGTATGTATGCAGATGGATTTCGAGATGTCCATCTCCCTGGAGACCTTTGCGAAGGAGTGATTCATCCGCTGAAGGTGTCACAACACCCTGCCCCCCCCAACCCTTCCCCACACCCCCTGAACAATCAGCCTTCATGTTCCCAACCAGGAGCACACGTTTCTAGGTATGTGGCCGTCCTCAGAAAAGATCAGTAAGAGGGGTCTTTGTTCACTGCCAATGCAGAGGCACTGTGTCGGCCGGGAAGGTGATGGCCTGCGAGGGGCCCTGCGGAGGGGCGTTGGTGGCGAGGGTTCCACGTCTCTGAGATGCTGGTCATACAATGGAAAGGCTGGCCCAGTGGCCGCTGGAAGTCTCATCTCTGGTCAGAACCCAGAGGCCAGGTCCTGCCCCTGGTGCAGACCTTGCTCCAGGAGCTGGGGTGGACCTGAGACGGGGCCTGCAGTCTTGACAGGCAGTTCTGGGACCATCCTTCCTAATTAAACCTGAGCAGTAAGGCTCAGTGTGCTGTGAACTGGCAAGGCGAGATGGCAACAACCCACAACCCCGCCGCCGTGCAGTGTCCCCTAATGCCTCCCATTAGAACACTCTGACCAGCTCAGACTCCAAGCCACCAACAGCTTAACCACCAGCTCCCTAAACCGAGCCTGGCGGAGCCCGGGAACCCTGGTCGGATGTTCACAGGGGCGTAGGGGTGGGTGGGGGTTGGGGGGTGTCGGGGGCTGGCCCACCCCTCCTGACCACAGCTGCTGGGCCGATGGGATGAAGGGAGCCGAGGCTAAACTCCCGCCCAGGCCTGGGATGGGTGTCTGGAACGGAGCCCAGGGCCCCGGTGGATGGCCGCTGGCCTGGGGAAGATCCCTGGTGCATCTTTTCCCGGAGCTCCAGCGCCACCTGGCGGCAGGGCCCCCACGTCCGGGTGCACCTGGGATCCAGACGGTGCCAACTGGACGTGTCCTGGGTGAGCTTGGATCAGCGGGAGAGGGTCCCAAAGAAGTCCCAGGAGACCTGTGCCCCCTGCCCAGCTTTGGGCCCCCCTGCCTCACTGCTGCGTCCTACAGGCACATTTCCAGGAAACGTATCAGAGTGAGGCTGTTGTCCCAGGCACTGCTCTACAGGGACAGAAATTGAACCCGGTCCTGGTCCCCGCTCGTCCCCCTGTGCTGCCTCTCTCCTTCTTGGTGGTGACGTGGGGTGTAGGGTCCAGTGTCTCTGCCCTGGCTGGACATCCGGGCCTGAGCGCCCCGTCCTGCAGCCTGACCCGCCTCAGGCAGGATGAAATCCAAGAGCTGGGGAGCAATAGCCCTGATCATCTCGAGAGCCCAGGGTTAGGAAAGTGACCAAAACAGGAAAGTTCTGCTTTCTACAAACCTTTTAATATCTTCTCCAAATCCTAAATTCCCATATATATTTATTGTAATATTAATATGCAACATATTCATATATTATATAAAGTTCCCCAGTGGCTCAGTGGAAAAGAATTTGCCTGTGATGGAGGACACATGGGAGATGTGGGTTCAATCCCTGGGTCAGGAAGATCTCCTGGAGAAGGGAAATGGCACCCCACTGCAGTATTCCTGCCTGGGAATTTCCATGGACAGAGGAACCTGGCGGGCTGCAGTCCATAGGGTTGCAAACAGTGCTCTGTACCCCATTACCAGCCCTGAAAGGGATGCTCTGCCCTTTTGTTCCGTTTGGCACATTGGCTGTTTGGCTGTTGTCAGCCATCAGGGACTCTAAAGTCACCTGAGAAAAGCCCCCGCGATGTTTGGACCAAGAGATGTGATGTAAGGGGGGCCAGCAGAGGCTGAAGGATGAGCTGCTGCCCCCGGCCTGTAATGCTTTCCTCACTCACTGTGTTCCCACAGGCTTTAGCCTAAGCAAAGTCATCCTTGGAGACACACCCATTGTTTCAGTTGCTATGGCTTCACAACAAACCAGCCCAGGCCTCAGCAGCTTTTAACAACAGTGTTTGTTGACCTTGAGCATGTGGGTGAGGAATGTGGACAAGGACAGTGCTCTCCACGTGGTCTCCAGCTCCGAGGTGGAGGGGGCCAGCCCCCATGTGGAGGCTACGCCCCAGGAGAGAGAGGCGGCTTAGCCTCGGACGTCAGCATCACCTCCTGTGAGGGGCACCTGGGTCAGATGCATTTCACGGCTGCCTTTAGAAATTCTTCATCCAGGATGCCGTTTCACAGAGGTGACCCCAGCAGCTGTGCAAACTGGACACTCAGGGACCATGTTGCTGGGCTGGGATAGAACAGGCTGGGGCCGGGCACTGTCCCAGGGAGGACCCAGGGTGTTTTGGAGGGTCCTCGACCCACCCAGGCCTTGGTGATACCCCAGGTGGAGGAGGATGACTGGAGGCTCCAGGCAGGGGAGGAAGTGGATCTTGGCGATGAAGGGCCCCCTGTTGCTTGTGGATCATCAGTTCCTTCTGACCAGGAGGCCAGCTAGTGGCAGAGAATGAAGAAAGGGAGTGGGTAGAGAGGGAACCACACCATCAAGATTGGAACCAAGTTCTGTAGTGGGATGCAGGCAAGAGGCAAGGTTTCCATCAGCCCCATCTCTTAGCCCAGGGAGCCTCCCCACCCCAAGAGCCATCCAACAGCGAGCCAGAGGCCTTTCTGCTGGGAGGACAGGCTGGGGCCTCTAGCAGCCCTGCTGGGTGGGGAAGGCTGAGGCTTGCCTTGTCCTGTGTCCAAGGAGATGGTCATCTCTCAGATGAAACTTGGGTGGAGGCAGGGCTCCCGAGAGTACAAACTTCCCTGCAGAGATGTGGCTCTGAAAGCCAGGGTTCAGTGGTTTGCCCTGAAGCCGGGCTAAAAAACGTCCCAGGATTCTTCCCCCCATTTTCCCCTTCCTTCAGGAAGCCCTCCATGACTTCCTGCAAACAGGGTTCCGACCTCTGACCTGAGTGCCCACTGTTCCAAGGTGAACATGTGGTCAAGTCCTCCAGGCACTAGGTGCTGTCTGGGGCACAGCGGAGCCCAGACCCCCTTGCAGGCCTTGCTGGGCGGAGGGTGCAAGACCGTGGTTACCATGCAGGGGGTGGGGTGCTGGGCGTGACAGGTGTTATGTCCTGCACACCCCAAGGGAAGGGGTAACAGCACGTGTTGGGAGCCTGTCTGAGCCCTTGGCTCCTGGCTCTGGTCCTGTGGGCAGGAACACGCTCACCCACGTCCACCCTGGGACAATGGGGCTGCAGGCTTGGTGGCTGTTACCCCAGCGTGTGGGAAGGATGCTTACGTAACTTGTACCCCGAGCAGGGCGGACCCTGGTGGGGAGAGACTGCAGCCTGGGTTCGGAGGAAGGGCTGGGCTGTTCCCTCCCAGGGGAGCCCCATTCCTGGACCAGCTGCTGCGACTTACACGGGTGCCAACCTGCCTGGCTCTTGCCCTCACACCCACTGTCTCCATAGAGAGCTGCCCTGTTGGGGCCATGGGTGTGGCTTCGGCTTCTCAGGTGGAGTCTGGGGTCCAGGTGACCCCACTATAGACTCAGGAACCCCCTGGAACCCCCACCCTCATCCCCTGTGTTCTGGTCTCCTCCTCTGGAGGCCCACACACCCAAGCTCACTGCTGTTGTTTGAGGGGAGTTTCTGGGACTTGGTTTCTCTTTTCACTTGTCACGCGTCCTCAGGTGACTAAAAGGGACTCTATCTTGGCACAATTTTTGTTCAAACAGAGCGTGACTCTTGTTCGTGATGGAAAGATAGGGGCACCAGCATGACCTTGAGGCGGCAGTTTGGAGGCGGAGGTAGGGGCAAGGATGCTGGTGAGAGGAAGGAGGAAGATGGGGGCATGTTAATACAAGAGGGTTTCTGGGTACACCCCACGCCCCCAGCGCTCAGGAGGCTGGGAGCAGAGTCAGAACTCCACCCTCAGGGTCAGCCTCCACCCAGCACTCGAGCCTCGAGCTGAGCCCAAGAGGCTGGAAAGGAGCCTGTGTGAGCCAGAGCCCTCCCTGGACATGGCTCGGGGATGTTTGGACCCTTAATTAGTGTGAATGTTCCTTAATCATCCTTGGATGGAGCTCCTGATGAGGGTTGCCATGGCCACAGGGCTCTGGAGAGTGAAGGGCCCTCCACACTTTCACATCAGTCACCTCGCCCATGTGGAGCTCGGGCAGCTCTGCTCCGAGCCTCGGGCACCTCCAGGAGCTCCTGGCAGCTTCTCCTTCTGTGACACCCGAGGTTCCTTGGGTGATCCTGGTAGGAACCCATCACCACAGGCTATGACGTGGTGTGTCCTCTGGGCCCTCCCAGTAGTACCACTGGGGGTGGTGGAAGAGGAAACAGAAGTTCACAGAGGACCAGTGACGTACCCAAGCCCAGTGATGACGGTCCACGCCCTGTGCCGGGTGAGGACGTGATGGCACTTCCATGGCATCAGGTGTGGGCTCGTGGCCCGAATACCAGCAGCCTGTGAAGTAAGTGCAGGTAGCCATCCCTGCTTTGTAGGTGAGGTGAGCGGCTCAGAGAGGCTGAGTAACTTGCCCCAGGTCATGGAGCAAGTGAGAGGTCGAGGTGGGCTTCCGGGGCTGCCAGTGCCTGCTCTCGGGAGCAGAGGCAGGGCCCGGGGTTTGCTGCAGTTTCTGGGCCTTCCTGGAGCATGGAAGTTATCCCTTCTGCCCCCTCCACTGGCCCTGTGGTGGCCCCTTGGCATGAGGCAGGGAAAGTGGGGGTGACAGGCTGCTCCATACATGGGCACCCGCATCCCAGGGCGGGTTTCACTGTTCAGCGCCCTATGGAGACTGTCCCCAGCCTCAGCCCAGCAGCTCCCACAGTCTCCTTCAAAGGGGGCTGAGTCTTCCTGGCTCCTGTCAGCGCACATGATGATCTGGGGGCCAGGCCAGATACGTGACGCATCCCATGCCAGCTGTGGACATGCCAAGGGCACGCGGGGGGTGGGGCAGCAAGCGCCCGATGCCCTCCAGAGGGGCGCTGACAGCTGGGTCCCCGTCCTCGTCATGAATGTCATGAATGTCGCCTGTCCTGCTGTTCCCGGTCTCCTAATTAGAGCAAAACATGGTCATCTGTATCCCCTGCAGCTTTTCCGGACTGTTTTTCACCCAGCTGAGCAGAGGCAGGGCTGTTAGTCCTCATCACGGTAGATGATCACGGGTCACGCGTGGTCAGATGTTTATTCTGGGAAGTTGGGTCTTCAGAGTGTGGGACTGTCGCCTCTCCCCCTTGTCCGTGTTCTGGAGGCTCCTAACCAGCGAGACTTAAGGAGGCTCCAGGACCCTGGTGGGCTGCTTCTCCCACCCTAGGCATGTGCCTTCCTGGACTCAACCTGGTAATTGGTGTGCAGTCCTCTCTCCTCTTTTGAACGACTGGCTTTGTTCACACGGGTGGGTCTCGCGACAACCTTCTCCTTGTGAGACATTCTGCAGGTCACCCAGGTCTGTCTCCGTGGGGGGCTGCGGGCTGCTGCAGCAGAAAGACCAATGTCCAGACTCTAAAGCACAGACCTTGGTGCTCATTTACTGAGCAGTTTGGCAGGCGGCTGCCTCCATCAGGAGGCTCCTCCCGGGGGTGTGTTCTCTGTGTCCTTCGCCCCAGGCCTCGTGGCCTGTCCCTGGATCCAGTTGCAGGTGGTGAGGAGCATGGGGAAGGCAGAGCCACTTCCCAAATCCTGGACCAGGTGCTGACTGGCTTTGCTGGCCCACGTCCCCGGGGTGAGGATGCAGATGTCACTGCTGCCTGCAGGGAGGTGGCAGGCGGTGCTCTGGGAGCTGGGCGGAAGAGGGGACACAGCCTTGGGGGGGCCTCAGGCACAGGTGTGAGTGAAGAGGGGAGCTCCCGGGGCCCGGGACAGGCCTGTCCTCAGCACCTTCCTTGCATATCCTCCTTCTTTGTGACCCTCTAGGAGCTCGTCCCAGACTTGGCCATCTCCTCAGATGTCTGGCCATTTCCAAGCTGGTTGTGCGTCAGAATCACCACAGTTCTCTGGAGACATGGACGCCTGGCCCCAGGTCCCACTGTGCTGCTTCACAACCCCAAGGTGGGACCTGGGCGCCTGCAGATGTAACAAGTCCTGCAGGTCCAACCGTCCTAGTCCCTATGTTTGGCCTCGGTTCTGCCCCAGGTCCAAGGAGAGTCATTCCCGGCCCACATGAAGACAGCGCCGTGGATTCACTCCCCGCCCGGCTCCCAAAGGATCTATGAGAGTCCCAGGGCAGAGTGGTGAGGACGTGTCCGCCTTGGGGAGACAGGAGCTGGGAGACGTTATGCCCCTGTCTGGAGGCGAAAGCTGCAAATTGTTTTGTTTTGTGTTATCAGCATCTGCGGGGAGAGAGCAGACGCTGCCACTTGCCTGGCCTGCTGTCCCTGGAGGTGACCACCCTGTGGTCAGGTCTCTTGGCACAGAACCTGTCAGACGCACAGCTGAATGCCCCATCTGGCTGCCCCTGTGTCCTTGCTGCCCTGAGGACCGGTGCTGCGGAGACCGCCACTCCTTCCTGCAGCAGCGCCAGGAGCATACTTTCTCCTTCTTGAAGATTCCAGGCGGACCCTCTCAGCTCAGCGCCACAAACCCGAATGCCTCTACCGAGGTTTCTCTAATTTTAAAGGCAACTTTTCCCCCACGTTGCAGCTCTGAGTTCTCAGAGGATGCTGGCGGGCCAGAGCACATGGGAGTGAGGGGTGGGGGAGCGACTAGGGCTTCCCTTACAGAACACCTTGAATGTTTCTTTTTAAGTGGGTGGTTGGGTTCTCAGATGCAGAGAAAACCCACATCTTGGTTCAGTGGCTGTCCTGTGTCGCTTGTAGGAAGAGGAAGTGCCTTGTCTGCTGAGATGAGCTCCGTTCAGCCTCTGAGCCTCAGTTTCCCTGTTTGTGAAACAGAGAACTAATTGCCCCTGCAACTGCATCACAGGGCTTTCTCAAGAGGATCAAATTTAATCAGATTCAACAAGCTGTGTATTAATACAACACTTAAACTGCTTCCCAAATGACTGGAGCTGAGGGAATACACGTGTGCATAAAATGAGATGCTGTTCTCAGAAGAAATGGAAAACGCAGAGGAAGGCACACTTATGTCAGCAAGCAGGATGCAGGGCTGAATTAGTGATCTTGAGGCGACCACGGCCCCGGGACTCCCGTCTCCATAGCAGGCTGTGCCCTTGCTGGCCTGTGCCTACCCTGCCCCCAAGTGATGAGGGTCCATCACATACCCGCAAAGGGGAGAACCCAGCCCGTCCTGTTGGGAGTGGAGACGGTGACCCCTGGGCTCAGGGGCTATGTCTTCTGAACCTCCTGGTGCCTCAAGCTCAGCAGAGTACCTGGCACAAGCTCAACCTCTGAGCTTTTTTTAACCATGAAACAAACTAGACGCATAGTGACCAGTATAACAGTTTGAGAACCACAGCCCCCGCCCCACGCCTCCACTTGCTTCCCATCTTCTTCATCACCTAAGGAAGCGTTACTACTGTTTAGCTTTTCCTCCTTTGAACCAGGTCTGAATGGACATTGACAGGCATCTTCTGGGATGTGTGTTTCTGCTCTCCGCCATCTCTAACTTGAGAGTCAGTTAGTTAACGTTCCCTCCAGGGCAGGACTGATGGTGGCGGGTGCAGTTAACTCCGCTGAGTGCAAGCAAGGGGTGTGGGGGCAAAGACCCTGTGTGCCCAGCTGAGAAGAGAGTTGGGAGCCCGTGGGAGCCCGAAGGCCAGGCTTGGTGACAGCTGTGCCGCCTGGACCCTGGAGGGCGCGCCTGTCTCAGCTGGATGCCAGTGTGGGTGGGGCCGCGGTGTGTGGAAGCTGGGGGCCCCGACCAGACGGGTGCAGGATGCTGGGGTATCAGCAAGGGCAGGGGCGAGGACGGGCCTCCTGGGGCCGAGGCCGGAATCAGTCCCTGAGCACACAGCTGCCCCCCTCCACCTCTCACCCTCAGAGGAGGCCTCCGCCCAAGTGAGGGCTGAATTGCCCACGCCCAGGCCCCCCAGTGAGCTCCATGTCTCAGGATCAGGGCATTTCTAGGTGGGCTTGTCTGGTTCTCTGCTTGGCCTGGGTCATGTCCACGTCCTTGGCCTTTTCCCATCCAAGACCTTTCCAGGATGCATGTCCACCAGATACAGATGGACAAAAACTACAGTGGGCCTGGTCAAGCTAGACTGAGCACATCCCCAGATCTGATCTCCTTCTGCCTCGGTCCCCCGAGGACCCCTTGCTGTCCTTGTACATGGTAGGCGCTCGACAAACTCTCTCTCTCTGGCAGGGATGCGCAGCCCCCCTTGCTGGCTGCTGGTGGGAAGTGCACCCCTGGGTGACGAGGATGCTGGGCTGTGCTCAGCTAAAGGGACAGTCATCTCGGTGGTCAGGGGCTGGTGCAGAGAGGCAAAGAGAAACTGTGACCCAAGGCCGGAGTAATCTGGAGGCTGCTTGCTGCTGGGCTGGGTGGGGGCAGGAAGCCAGAGCCATTTCAGACCAGTATACCCGCCCCCTGGAGAGCCCGGGCTGCCCCTCATCCCCACCTCTGAGGGTGTCCACCTGGGGCTTCTCCTTGAAGGTCCCCACATTCTGCTCCTGTCACCCTAACCACACATCCTGATCCCCGTGTTACCTTCTCCATCCAGCAGATTCGGTCAGATCTTCAGAGCCCGAGGGATTTCCCTGCCCTGTGACTCACTCAGGACACCCGCAGGGAGCCCCAATCCCAGGGGTCACCACACCCTGCTGAGCGGGACAGCTGTACTTGCCCTTGTCATCCACCTTGGAACCTGCATTGAGGCTGCGGCAGGCAGACCCCACCTGTCGTTCCTCAAATGCCCTGTGCATCCTCACCCACGTGGAACTCTGGCCCCTTCCCGTGGGTCAGCGAGATGACAAATTCTTTACCTGAGTTGAACCCTTGTCTAGTGGGGAGCTGGCTGTCCGCAGGCCCAGGTGTCTGTGGGTTTGGCATCTGCCTTTGCTTTGCTACCAGGAGCAGAATCTTCAGGGGGTAAGAATCCCAGGGGGTGAGGCCCTTGATCATTGGGGGGAAGCTCAGCTGATTCTGAAGACCAGGGAGGGGCTCTCAAGAGGCCAGGGGGAGTCATCACAGCCCAGGCCTCACGCCTTTTCTGGTGCCAAGGTCATCGACAGCAGAGCACCGACATGAGCGTGGTCTCTAGTTGGTCAGAGATAGGACAGCTGCCTTTCAGAGAGGTCAGCCTTAGCTCAGGGTCTGAATTCACACTTAATGGTTTATTGACAAAGTGGGTCAACAGATGTCAACATCCGTGGCAACAAAGGCAGGTGGACTTTGAGGGGATGAAACAAAACTGTCTTCAGGGCTGGTGCTGAATCCAGTCTGCAGGGCCCCTGAGGGCTCCTCCAAAGTCTCAGGGGCCCTAGAAAGGCAGCTTAGTGCAGTGGCCATTGGGCATTCATGTCTGGAAGGGACAGCAGCTGTTGGTCGATGAGAAGGCGGCCCATGGATGATTTTAAACCCGGAGTCTGCCCCAAATGTGAGGTGGCCTCTAGCATCTGGAGAGGTGCAGGACGACTGGCAGGGATGACCTGCTCAGCTCTCGGTGTCAGTGGGCCCTGTTCCCAGGCGGCCGTGTGGCCCCGCTGTGGCGTCTCTGGTGAGTGCTAAGGGCGCAGTGACTGAGGGGCATGGCTTCCCCCACAAGGCTCTCCTTGGGACTCAGCCTCGTTCCCTAGACAGAGTTGGAATAACTGGGCAAGTGGGGAAGCCTGGTGAGGTAGGGACACCTGGTGAGGTGGGGGCACCTGGTGAGGTGGGGACACCTGGTAAGGTGGGGATACCTGGTGAATCAGGATGCCCAGGGAAGCAGGGGAGAGAGGGGTCTGGGGCAGCAGGAGACCAGCAGGCCACAGGCATCTGCAAGGATGTGGGAGGGCCTCACTTGTGTGAAGACGACATTTCCATGGAGGTCTCCTAGGCTCTTGCCCACCCTGCCCCACTCCCCCCACCACCACTGCCAGAGACATGCTGAGAACATACACCAAAGTCTTTTCGGATCCCTGAGTCTTGACCCACTAACATCTGGGCCCAGATGTGATTTCACTCTTTGAAAACCAAGGCTGAGGCCATGTGCCTTAAGAGGGGTGACGGATTAGGATCTGGCTGTTCAGGGGCAGCCTGACTTTGGTGTTTCCGGGGAGTGTGACTCTGGGGAGATTACAGGCTCTGGTCTCCATTGCAGAAAGGGTTTTGACAAGAATGCAGTGAGCTGGTCAACGGGAGGCTGTGCCCTCAGGGAGACCGAGGAGGCGACTTCCACCGGGCACTTTGTGGCCTGCAGGGGCCACCGGGGTGGGCCTGTCCCCACTCTACAGCTGCTGCGTTGGTGGTGCCGGGCGCGTCACCTTCTCTGACCCTCAGCTCTGACTCCCAAACCTCTGGCGCTCTCAGGACTCTGTGGGGAGAGGGCCAAGGGCTGGGGCAAGGCCTGCCTGTGATTGCGGGTCAGCTTGGGTCTAGGGAGCACGGCAGCCTCATACTCTTAGAAGATGGCATGGGGGCAGCAGCGACTGACACAGTCCCCTCCCCAGCAAGGCTGAGGGGGCCACAGGGGCCATCCTTAAGTGAGCTTCAGGGCCACATGCGGCCGATCATCAGTCGTCCTCTGATGGTTTGGCCCTGACCCCCACACCCTCCAGGCTACAAGGCACCGTGCGTGGTCATGGTGCTGGCCCTGGGAAGGCCTGGAGGAGCAGAGGGCATGGGGAGGCCTGAGTGTTTCTGACAGAGGCTGAGGGGACAGAGGATGTAGGTGCGGCAGCAGCCCTGAGGGGAATAGAGCCCCGGATGGTGGCAGGGCCGGTGGGAGGGACATAATCAAAGCCAAAGATAGGCAACTCTGGGCACCGCTTGAGTGAAAAATAGACATTTTAGGACAAATACAAAGAGCACTTTACACAATGGCTCATGATGAATGAACTGGAGAGGCTAGGTTGAAAGGATGGGAGGGTGGCACCAAGCCGGGGAACGAGCCCTTGGGGCCTGTGACCACCCATCTCTGCACCCGGTGGCTGAACCTGGCCTTCAGCCTGTGTTCACCAGCATCCTCTCTCATCACCTTCCCCGAGAGATGAGGACCAAGAAGTGTGCCCACCTGCCCAGGATCACAGCTAAAACCTGGGTTGGTTCGGTCCCAAATCCAGTCTCTCTCATCAGATTACTGCAACTCTTCCAGAATTCTCTGGGCTTCTTCCACATATCCTGTTTTGAGTGTGGTTGGTTTTTTTTTTTTTTGGCCACGCCGTGTGGCTTATGGGATCTTAGCTCCCCGACCGGGGATTGAACTTGTGCCCCATGCGTTGGTTCACGCTGGTTGGTGGACCACCAGGGAAGTCCCTAGGGCATGTGTTTGGAGCATCCATAGATGCAAATACCTGATGGATCTCAGTTTTGACCGAGGAAGGCAGTGCTAATAATTTTCAGAATGGGTGTGTGCTAAGTCGCTTCAGTCATGTCCGACTCTTTGCGACGCTATGGACTGTAGCCTGCATGAATTCCTGTCCATGGAATTTCCCAGGCAAGAATAACGAGAACGGGTTGCCATTTCCTTCTCCAGGGGATCTTCCTGACCCAGGGATCGAACCTG
The DNA here is from genome assembly GCF_963930625.1 of Muntiacus reevesi. NCBI lineage: Eukaryota > Metazoa > Chordata > Mammalia > Artiodactyla > Cervidae > Muntiacus > Muntiacus reevesi. Next base: position 41,320,632 of record NC_089250.1, on the reverse strand, counting down.
TGTCTCCTGCATTGCAGGCAGATTCTTTACCATTGAGCTACCAGGAAGTGTTTAAGGTCGGCGAGAAGAGCAGCAGGTGAGGGGATCAAACCTGAGTCCTTATCCCAGGACTGTGGTTCTTAATTTCCACTGCACCCTGAAATCACCAGGCTGCATCCCTGATCAATCATTTAAGATTTCTGCGCCTGGGACCCAGGCAGCAGGGCCATCCTAAGTGCCATGGGCGGAACCACTGCTCTGGAGCGAAGTCCTCCGCATGCGCTGAGGTATCAGGATAAAATATTTACGGACATGTTCACGTGGCAACGTCAGTGCCTGGGGATGCTGTGACCCCCCCGCCAACCCCAGGACGCCCCGCTACTGCTCCTGGTGGCTCTGTAGCCACTTAAACAACAAGGAAAAAGCTTCGGTGAAACCCCAGGATTGATATTAATCAGAAAGTCTAAGCTAAAAGAAAAAACAAAAAATCTAGAAGATAATTTTTGTTAAATAATGAACACTCGTGAAACAGCCATGAAATGGTATTAAAATGTCTGTGATTACTTATTTCTCAGCATTCATCTGATAACTGAAGCAGCAGGAAGCAATAGTTGCACTTAAAAAAATGACAAGAAAATAGCTATTCATTTAGTCGTGTCCTCAGTAAGATCACTAGTGTCACTGTCGTCACCAAGGTGTCAGCAGGTGGGGAGAAGCATACCCCGGGGTGTCCGCGGCTCCTGGGCCTGGAGTTCCTGGAGCAAACCTGGGTCCTCCGGGGAAGAGTCCGGGGAGGGGCCAGTCTGCCCCTGGCCCCAGATCAACGAGGACCCCAGGACTGCATATTGCTGCGTGGTGGCTGCGGAGGTGGGCGTGTTCCAGAGGAGGCCTGACATTCCTCGGCCGGGGTCAGCGTGGAGGGAGTGACGTTCTGGGCCTGGGGGTGATTCTGGTTTTGCATTCTCAGGGCTGGACTCGTCTGAAGACCTGTGACAGCTGGGGGTCCTTCCAGCAGCTGCTCTATCTCTCCCCTTGCCTGGCCTATTTCCTTCCTGCAGGGACAGTGCATGGACGGAGGGGGCGGTGCTCTCAGGCAGGGCCACCGGCAGGATAGCATGTGTCCCCTGCCCTCTTCCTGTTGCACCATATTCCAAAATAAATAAATAAATAAATGAACACGTGTTCCTGTTTGTCTGTTGCTAATGCTCTGGCATCCTGGGCAATGGCCATTAATCCACCAGGATCCTTGCGGAGATGGCCTTGAGGGTCAGGATCTTCGGAGCATCCACTGGGAATGGGTCAGCAGTGCCCCATCTGTCCCAAGCTCTACACAGTGCTGTGAAAATGATATGAAAGGGTGAAAACAAAGGGAATCCATAAATCCCAGGGCTTCGTGGCGTCATTGGCGATGACTTACACCGTGATAGCCTCACACAGGTGTATCTCCACCTGTGTGTCTACCCTGGCCAGCCCTGCTCCTCTGCATCCACACACGACTGGCCCAGGCTCCTCGTGCGCCCGGGGAAGCTCATAGGTGGTTGCTCTTGGAGAGGTAGGCGATGAGGGCCACGGCCACCCCCACGTAGATGCCGGTCCCTATGGTGATGGACAGCACGGCCAGGAAGAGGGCCCGCCGGGAGCTGGTGCTGGCCTGGTGGAAGTCCCCCTTGGCCACGGCTTTGTTTGTCTGCAGAGGGAGGAGGGAGAAGAGAAAGGGAGCCAAGATGAGTGAGGGGCACAGAGAGGGGACTGGCCGATGGGAGGCCATGCATGCCCCCAGTCTATGGGAGGGGAGTCAGAGGGGCTGTCACTCACCACTGTTCCCCCCTCCCCTCCTGCCCCTGTCCTGCAAGGCAGGCAAAGCTTAAAAGAAAGACAGCGAAGCCCCAGGGATGCCCAGGCCGGCAGTGGTCAGCTGAGCACCAGCCCCTGGAGTCCTGGGTCTCAGGCACCAGGATGGAGGGTGGGGACATTATAACTTGGTGCCTTCTTCTGCCTGGTAGACACTCAAATGATAGTTCTACAGTGTGTTCACACTCACCTCCTCTAGTCCTTACAGCATAGGGGCCCACGGGGAAGGACACTGTAGTTCTTACACCTGGAGAGGAGCCTGCCATCTAAGATCGTCCAGTCTGCTGAGGACACTGAGACTCTTCAGCCAGTGGCCGGGGATCTGGGTGCCCCACGCTCCCTTCCCGCCACGGAGGGGGTGGTAAATTCACCCACCAGGGAAATGACTCTGGTTGAGACCAACGCCTCTATTTCTGGTCACCCAGTTGCACAACGACATGTTGGTTTCACTAGATTCACATTCCGCGGGGTCATGAGTTGGAGGGGATCGTGGAGGCTTTGGGTGTTGTGTTGGATTTGGCGCTTTGTGGTGGTGCCCACCTCCCCACCGCCAGCCCCGTCCTCCTTGTCCCCGTGACCAGCGGGGCACTGGGCTGTGGGGACCGTATATGGTTCAACTGTTACATCATCGAGGGCCAGCCCCCTGAGTGATGGCAGATGAGGGTGGAGGCCCCCCAGGGATAGCCATACTGACCATCGTAGCCCTGACCTGGAAGTCATCCCAACATCCAACCACAGCAGAAGAATAGACAGCAATGGTACCTGAGGCAGTGGGTTTCCCAGGTGGCTCAGTGGAAAGAAAATCTGCCTAAGGCAGGGCAGCTCTGTTGTAATGGAGGCGCTTAAGTCTGTTCTGCCCAGCCTGGTGGCCACGAGCCACCTGCGGCTACAGAGCGGTGGGGTTGTGGTGAGTGTGACTGTGAGCTTTTAATATCATCTGATTTAAATGAATTTAAATGTAAATAACCAAATGTTGGAGGCCATCATGTTGGGTAGCAGACATCCAGAAGAAATGAGCAGAGGGTCCCACAGGGAGCAGGGAGGAGAGGAAGCCCAAAGGAAGAGAGCGGGATGAACCCAAAGGAGGTGGAAACCCCAGAGGGTTGGTTTAGGCATCAGTGCTGGGGAGCTGGTCGGGGGGTGGTGGTGTCCCTGCAACCAGAAAGTTTCACATACACATCTGCCTCTGCATGTACCTGTGCATTTGTTTTGGTGGCTCAGTGTCAGGCAGAGATAATGAAACAGCAGCAAGATAAAAGAGGCTGGGGTGACCCTGTGAGGGGGGAAGGCCCGTGAAATCCACAGATGATGGGGTCCTTAGGACTGGGGCGTGGAGTGGGCGTCCTGGCCGGGGTCCACTGGCCTTGCTCCCAGATGGAACCTCTCAGGTGCTGATGCTGGGCTCCAGGTCTCAGTGACACATGGCAAAGCCCAGAGCTCCATCCCTGCTGGGGTACCTCCCCAGACCCCCAACCCCTGGGAGATGATGCTCCCATGGTCTGGCACTGGACTGACTTTCCCACAAGCTTTTGCCAAAGTCCTCATTTCCTTTGGCTGCAAAATATCTACTGCTGTTTGAGGTTCAGGAAAAATGTGACTTTCTCTGCAATATATCCCTGCTTTGATTTTCTTTCTTTTTTCTTTTTTTGACCACATGGGTTGGGGGATCTTAGCTCCCCAACCAGGGATCAAACCTGGGCCCTAGCAATGAAAGCATAGAGTCCTAAGCACTGGACCACCAAAAGTTCCCATTGCTTTGTTTTTCTTAAGGGTATTTTGTATTTTTATTATTAATGTTATTTCTATGATATCTTATTTTAGGGGCAGGAACCGCTAAGGTTGGATGAGTCTCTGCTCGGGTTGAGGGGCCAGGTCCAGGTACAGCTGGGATGGACTGGGCAGGACACAAGGCTGGTGCCAGACTCCCATCTCCAAGGAGCGTGAGGGACGCACTCTCTGCCTCCACAACCATCTCTCTGGAAATCTAGAGCACGCTGGGTGCTTTATGGCTCATTTTTCCTCTAGCACCAATATCTGTCGGGCTGAATTACATTTCTTTGCATTATCGCAAAGCTGATTTCCCTTATTTATTATTGTCTCCTGCTCGCTGTGTGCCGACGGGCACTAGGAGCTGTGTGGGAGGAGGAGGCGACCGTGTGGCAGTTTAACAGGCTCCTTTGGGGAGGGAGACCCTCTCTGGTCACGTCTCACTCAGCCCCACACATGCATTTCTTATGTGTGTTCAGTTCCACGTGCATTGCTATGACCCCTCTCTCCCCTTTTTATTTATTTATTTTTAAAATTTTATTTATTTTCAATTGAAGGATAATTGCTTTACAGTATTGTGTTGGTGTCTTCTATTCATCAACCTGAACCAGCCATAGGTAGACATATGACCCCCCTCTTGAACCTCCCTCCCACCTCCCTCCCCATCCCACCCTCCTAGATTGCCACAGAGCTCGGGTTTGAATTCCCTGAGTCATATCGCAGATTCCTATAGGCTATCTATTTTACATAGGGTGATGTCTGTTTCCATGTTACTTTCTCCATATATCCATATAAAGCAACTTTTCTATTTTAACTTATTAAGAAAAATAAATGTTGTTAGTTAGGTCTCAATGGCAGACATATCAGCTATGAAACAAATGTATCCCCCATGCATGAATGAAACCTGATGGGAACACAGTCCCTCCCTCCTGTCCACTGCAAGGCCGCCCCCCAACCTGGCCTTGGCTTGGGTCACAGATGGAACCCAGGCCTTAGGACCAGGGCGTGGAGTGGGCATCCTGGCCAGGGTCCACTGGCCTTGCTCACAGATGGAAACTCTCAGGGGCTGATGCTGGGCTCAAGTCTCAGTGACACGTGGCAAAGCCCAGAGCTCCATCTCTGCTGGGAGATACCTCCCCTGACCCCCTAACCCTGGGAGATGATGCTCCCAAGGTCTGGCACTAGACTGAATTTCCCACAAGCTTTTGCCAAAGGAGGGGCTTCCTATGGTGGTGTTTGTGGGCCCATCAGCAAGGTCGTTTTGTAGGGAATACGACAAAAACATCAGAGGGGCAACGGCCCTTGTGCCATCTTGTGTGGACGCCTGAATGGCCTTGTCTCCATCCTCCATCCTTCAGCTGAGCTTAGAGGAGTCCCAGACCTCATGGCTCCTTGAGAGGCACCCCCTTCCCCATGCTGTCCCTCCCTCCCTGCAGGCCTCTCCCCGTGCTGGTCACGGGCCCTGCTGGACAGAAGCCTGCCTTGGTTACCCCTGGGGACGAATCATTATGAACTCATGCTTAGCTTAATATAGGCACAGATGGATACAAACAAAAATAATTTTACAAATAGACTACTTCTATATACAAAGATGTTGTCATTGTTTAGTCAATAAGTTGTGTCCAGCTCTTTTGTGACCCCACAGACTGCAGCCTGCTAGGCTCCTCTGTCCATGGGATTTCTTAGGCAAGAATAATGGAGTGGGTTGCCATTTCCTTCTCCAGGGGTAGACACATGTATTTCTACATATAGAACTAATAACATGTGAGTATGCACATGTGTATTTCCTATTTCCTGGCTCTGTTACCAAGAAAATCCAGAACAAATGACACCCCAGTAGCAACAAGCATACCCAGAATCTAGACTGCGGTTTCTAAAACCATTTTTCCAAGAGGAGGGACTAGATCTCCATGGGGAAGCAGCTGCTTTTACAACTTGGGCAGGAAATATACAAGACGAGCCTAGGGTGGCATTTTAGAGTACAGGAAAGGAAAAATACTCCAAGATCAAAAGGAGAGGGGCAAGTCAGGGGGACATAGGAAATGCTCCCAATGGTCAAATGACAAAACATTGGGTTGGCTGGAAAGTTTGCTTGGGTTTTTCTGTAAGACAGCATGGAAAATTCAAATGAACTTTTTGGCCAACCCAATAATGTAGTATTGGATTATAAGTCAAAGTGTCAAATAAACATCCATACTGATGTTTGGTATGGATGTTTGATCCATACTGATAAATAAATGATCGGATGGATCAGTTCCCTGGAGAGAAGAGACAAATCTCCCATACAGATAAATTCCAAATCATCTAAGCAGTTCCTCCACCCTCAGGGAAGTGAAACACAAGCCCCACCTGTGGACAGTGGGCAGCACAGTGACATCCTAGGGCTGAGGATGAAACAGAGAGGGAGGAAGAGTGACTCTGAGGTGGAGAAATCCGACAGTCATGACCCCGGCCAGGAGACCAAGGTCAGCATCTTCAGCGACAGGTCATGGTGATGGGGTACAGCCCTGGCCTTCACCTCTGCGCTCCACCTCCCCAAACCCGTAACCCCAGTCTGAGCAGGAGGAGAGCATCCCACAGCATCCCATGCTGTACCCAACCAGGGCTCCTGGCAGCTGTCAGTCATCAGAAACAAGGGACACCTAAGACACGGTCACAGCCCAGAGGAACCCAAGGAGGTCTGACCACCCAGTGCTGGGTGGATCCTGGATGGGACCTTGGGGCAGAAAGAGGGCCCCAGGCAGCTGCTAAGGCGATCTGGACCGGGTGCTTAGAGTACGATGCTGTGGTAACACCGGTCATCACCTGGGACAGATGAACCCCACGTGAGATGCTGATGAGGAAGCCGTCAGTTCTGCACCACCTCTGTCCATTTCCTGCCGAGCTAAACTGGCCTAAGATAAGCCATTTATTTAAAAGGCAGGGTATGGATGGGGCAGGTGAGATGCCCGACAGGTGCATGTTACCCGGGCTCCATCCCTGAGAACCTGGGGGAGACAGAGGGAGCTTGGGACGAACATACCTGCTCAAATCCAGCCCTGGTGGGACCTCGCTCAGCCCTTGAACTAGTTACTATTTCTCTGAGTGTCTGGTTCTACTTTCTTCCCTAAAGCAGAGTTATAACACTTGTCTAGTGGGTACGTGATGATGTCAGCACAGGATACCCTGACTTACTGCTATGCATTAAGAGCCACACAGGCAATTTACTTGCCTGTCCTTACTTCCTCCTTCCTGACACCACAGAGAATGACTGTTGTTAATATTGGTTTCCATGAATATACCTTTAATACAACAATGAATTATGAAGATGTTCAAACACACAGGAAAGGTAAAAGCTCAGCTGAAGGATGGAGGATGGAGACAAAGCCACTCAGGCATCCACACAGATGGCACAGGGGCCGTTACTTTTTGTCGTGTTCCCTACAAAATGACCTTGCTGACAGGGGCTCTCAGATGCCATAGAAAGCCCCTCCTTTGGCAAAAGCTTGTGGGAAATTCAGTCCAGTGCCAGACCCTGGGAGCATCACCTCCCGGAGGTAGGCAGGTTGGTCAGAGGAGATTAAAGATCTTTAAAACCCAAGAGGGGAAAATCAGACCTTTCTCTTTAAATAGCCCTTGGGGACAAGAAAAATTCTTCAGAACAAAAACATCAGAGCCAGGAGTTCTGGATTCACACTTAATCCGCCATTTATCTTGACAGCTGCCCCTTGGCCCTCCAGCTCCCTTGGCTAGTCTGTCCATTTGCTTGTTTTCAGTAGCCATCACTTTTGCAGATATTCATCCAGTGGCGAATTAGAAAAACATACACTTCTGTTTTTACCTGCCACCATATTGCTGCTTTAAATAGTTGCACGTTTATCAGTGATTGTCCTTCCTTTAAACAATCCACTTTTGCATCCACAGCTGGAGGTGAGGGCTACCAGCAGACTCCTGAGTCCTCAGCCATGGGTGGCGGGGCAGTTCTGCAACCTGCTGGGATTGCTGTTCCCTTTTCAGCTCGTCTTCCCAAGGCCGGTCGGGAGGGTCTGTTTTTCAGTCCTTTGATGAACCCTGGCAATTTCTTCTATCCCCCGGTCACAGGAGGGGAAGCGAGGGCAGGTTCTGTCTTTTCACTCAGGAAGCCAAGTCCCCCAAAGCCCCCTCTTCTCGGTGCGTGGCCACACTGGGAGTCTGGTTCCACATCCAGCCCTTTGGCCAAGTCTTTTCATAGTGACCTGTGGCCACCTCTCTGCCCAGTCTGCAGCCTTCCCCGTCTGTCTGGAGCAGGGCTCGCAGCCCCTTCCCCTCCCGTGAAATGGCTGGCTTGTCCCACTGCATCCCAGCCTCTCTGTCACAACCTGATCCTCTTGGCCGGTCCTGGAGGTGCTCAGCTGGTGAGACCTGCCCTGCTGGTTGCTGAACCTCTGGACAGTGCCTGCTGGGGGGACATGTGCTCTGATTTTTGCTGGTTTGTTTTGTTTCTGGAACACCTGCTTCTCGTTCCCTTGATTTGAAACTTAGTGACTTGTTTGGTACCACATCTAGGAGGTAAGCATTGGAGAAGACTCACCCCGTGGCCGGAGCCCATATCATGCTCGAGTTTTCCAGGTCAGTAAGAGGGTTCACGAAGAGGATCCAAGGGCCAGATGGGATCCCGAGGACAGACCTCTTTGAAATGGCAGGCTCACCTTCCCCATCTCGCCAGCATCATTGCTTGTCTCAGGGGAGAGATTGTTAGAGTGAAAGGAAGGGAACATGGGGGACTCCAATCCTGCTCTGGGTAGAAGGGATTTTATGTTGCCTTATTTTAACTGGGCTTCCCTGGTGGCTCAGATGGTAAAGAATCCGCCTGCAATGCAGGGGACCTGGGTTCGATCCCTGGGTTGGGAAGGAAATGGCAATCTACCCCAGGATTCTTGCCTGGAGAATCCCATGGACAGAGGAGCCTGGAGGGCTGCAGTCCACGGGGTCACAAAGTGTTGGACGCAAGTGAGAGATGAACAGAAACATGTGACACACACATATATACTGTGTTCTGGGGCTGCTCTGTACCCACGGGTGTGTTCGCTGCGTAGGTGGCAGTTATGCTGTGTGTAGCAGGTTCTGAGCCTAGACCCCTTGGCAGGCCAGTGCCCCATCCCTGCTACAGGGCATGGCCAGCATCTCTCAGAGGGCACTGGGGGTGGCCTCACTGCTGGTCCAGGGAAAAGCACCTTGAGACCCACCGTGGTGCTTGGTAAAGTGAGCATGTCCTACTGAGCTTTGGGGCTCCATCTAGGATGATGAACTAGAAGTGAGTCAGCAGAGTATCTGGAAACACCCGCTCTGGAAGGGCCAGCCTTGACATCTATGCCTGTGCCCTCAGGGGCCCCGAGCTTGCTGGTGCCGGGGACACCGCCAGATGCCGACCATAAGTGGGCAAACCTGGCCTCAACTGCACTCCAGTGCATGCTGCCAGGGACTCGGGCCAGCCCTGCCCCAGTCAGTCCAGCTTTGCCATCCTCAAACTCAATAGCAGAGGAGCCCATCCTGTTCAAAGTCTCACTAATGACCCAAACATTGATTTCCGCCTTTACCATAATCCACCGGCTCTTTTTAGGTTCTTAGGACATCTGTTCAATGAGAAAGACAAAAATAATATCACTTTTCCCCTTATAATGAATACAATTGCCTGACTCCTGGCCAGGGTGTTTTGGGGTTGCAGAGAAAGGAACACTAGGGTGGCAGTGGGTGGGGGCTGCAAGTTAGGTGGCAGAGCCCGGGGTCAGCAGCCGCTGGTGAAGCCACACAGAGTGGAAGGCCAAGGCCCCATGTTTGTATGCAGGGCTGTGACATCTGTCCAGACTGAAGGAAAGGTGTGCTGGGTCTGTTTGGAGGTGAACTCGCCAGGCGGACCATTTCCAGGCCTGCCTCCTCAGTGAATATTTACAATGGCAAGGAGCTTGCTGCAGGCCCCCGAGCACACCATGTTCACATTAACCTCAGCCCATCCCTCGCTCCTGATTTCCTGGGGGGACGAGGACCAGAGCAGAAATACGAAGAACCACCGGAAACGATGGGAAAGATTGTTCTGAGCTGTGGATGCCGATGGCCACTTTACCAACCAAGAAGAAAATAAGAACCCTGGTGTACACTCCAGGGACCTCCAAAATGCCATGGCTTCTCATGGATTCATTTTCAGAAGGAGGAAGATGGTCGAGAGCCCCTGTCTCTGGAAGCCTGGGCATCTCTCCCACACCCTCATCCTCACTCGGCTGCAGGAGACCTGCTTCCTCCTGGAGGCACTGCTGTTTGCTGCCTTCTTTCCTCCAAACACTCGAGAACTATCCGAGGGAAAGGGCAACGTCCTGCTGCTCTTCCCTGGTAACTCCAAATGTCAGTTTGAAGCTACCCACACTACATCTTAAGGGCTTCCCAGGTGGCTTAGTGGTAAGGAATCTACCTGCCAAAGCAGGAGACTTGAGTTCGATCCCTGGGTTGGGAAGATCCCCTGGAGGAGGAAATGGCAACCCATTCCAGTATTCTTGCCTGGAGAATCCCATGGACAGGGGAGCCCAGAAGGCTACAGTCCATGGGGTTGCAGAGTTGGACATGACAGAAAGACTGAGTCCATTGCACACTACATCTCTTCCTGGGTTTCCAGCCTTCCTTGACTTCACAGACAGGGGCTCCCAGGCCAGCCTTTAATTCTCAGCCTCACCCCGTGGATGACATGGGTGTGACTGACATTCCCCAGTAAACCTTCTCCCCACTCATCAGGAGCCTCAGTCGTTACTCTTCCAGACCTTGCTCACTGCTCCATCTTGCTGTCCTCTATCTCTGTGGAGTCTTATTCTTTGTTGCTCTTTATGGCTTTTCCCTTGAATCCAGTGTGTCTAGTAGTAAAATCACTGCAGTTGATTGCTTCAGAATCATCTGCGTTCCGGTCAGGAGATTCCATAGTCCGGGGGGTCTAGAAGCAAGTGGTGCTAGGAGTGGTTCTAGGAGTAGGTGGTGCTCAAAACTGGTCCTGAAGCCTCAGAACAAGGGGGATGACCCCCACTCATGGCCCCTATCAACACACGGGCCGGGAAGAAAGGCCATGTGGGACTCCACAAGGAAGATGCTCCAACCCACCTGGATTCTAGGTTCACAGTCGGCGTCTGCTTCAGAAGAGTTCTGGCCACCCCCAAAAGCTTCCCACGAGCCCTGGCAGCTGGGGCGAATTCCTCTTCTTTTTCCCCAAGGGATTTTTCCATCAGAAGGGGGCTGAGCAGCTAAGGATGGCTCGGGAGCTGGAACAGGGAAGCTGTGTCCATGATTCGCCCACATCCACCACCTTCCCTCAGTTCCCTGGTTCCCAGTGGGGACCTCTCCTCTCTCACCCGAGCGTGTTAAGTACAAATGATCGAAAATGGTTTAATATCCACATTGTACACCCAGGACATGAATAAAAGATCTAAAGATACACCACAGCGGAGAGCGCCGTTCTTCCGTTTTTTTTTTTTCCCACTTCTGCTCTCAGCCTGGAGGAACTCCGTGCCCAGTGATGTGAGCACTTTATCCTCCGCAAGCATGTACACTGTTGGCTGGGGGTCCCGCTCCTGGGGAAGTTCTGGAGTCCTGAGGGCCCATTCCTTAAGATTCCTTCATCTGGATATCAAGCACAAGCTCACAAAGGTCCCTTCCACTTTGGGAGCAAAGTATCTTGCTGTTGAGAATTGAAAGTTTTTCCATTTCTAAGGATGAAGATGAAAACCAGTGTCAGCTCCAGGCACTGGGATCGGGGAGATGTCACACTTTTTAGCTGTTGGAAGACCGACCAAGAGAAAGACTTTGTAAGAGCAGGGAAACACCATCTTCCTCAAAGGACTTCAGGACATGGAGACACCTGAAGGTCCTGGCCGCATGCAGACCCCATCCCAATTACATAAAAATGCCTAAGATGGGGCCCAGACGCTGAGAGCTAGTCAAGGGTTCCAGGTGATTCCAACATGCAGTCAAGGGTTCCAGGTGATTCCAACATGCAGCCAAGGAGAGAACCATGGTTTGCACAGAGAGATGGCAATTCAAGGGGAGTCAAGTGTCCTTGCTTTCAAGGAATTGGTCCATTTCATCTGGGTTATTGAATTCATGGGCACAGAACTCTTCAATCTGTTGAAATCTCTTATTCTTCTCTTAAAGTCCAGGGCATCAGTAGTGACGACCCTTTCTTCCCTGGTACAGGTAATTTTGTTCTTTCTCTATTGGTTAGCCTGGGTAGCAGTTTATGAATTTTACTGACCTTTTCAAATTGCATTGATTTTTTTCCTTTTTGATTTCTTTCAAAGAACTGGCTTTTGATTTTGTTGATTTTCTCTGTTTTCCTGTTTTCAGTGTTAATTGATTTCTCCTCTAATTGTAGCTATTTCCTTCATTCTGTTTGTTTTAAGTTACTCTTGTTTCTGTAACTTCTTAAGGTGGCCCCTTAGGTTACAGATTTTAGATCTTTCTTTTTTTTAATATATGCATTTAATGCTACAAATTTCCCTCTACATACTGTTTTAACTACATCCCACAGACTTTAATGTTTTATTTTCACTTAGTTCAGAATATCTTTAAATTTGTCATGAGATATCTTTGACCCACGAGTTATTGAGAAGCATATTTTTAAAGTGCCAAGTATTCAGGAAATCCCAGCTATCTTTCTGTTATTGACTTCTATTTTAATTCCTGTGTGGTCTAGAATGAACTTTATATTGTTTTCTTTAAGGTTTTTTAAGAAATCAATTTTTATCAGAGTATAGTTGCTTTATAATTTTATGTTAGTTCCTACTGTACAGAGAAGTGAATCAACTATATGTATACATATAACCTCTCTTTTCTGGATTTCCTCCCCATTTAGGTCACCACAGAGCACTGAGAAGAGTTCCCTGTGCTATACAGGAGGTTCTCATTAGTTTTATGTTTTATGCATAGTAGAGTATATGTGTCAGTTCCAATCTCCCAATTCCTCCCACTCCTCCCCTCCTTTCCCCCTGGGAACCCACACATTTGTTCTCTACATCTGTGTCTCTACTTCTGCTTTGCAAATAAGATCGTCTATATTATTTTTCTAGACTCCACATGTATGTGTTAACATATATTTAACAATTTTTAAGGACTGTTTCTTGGTCCAGAACACAGCTTATCTTGGTGAACACCCCATATGCTCTTCAGAAGCATATGGATTTGGTGGTGTTGGCTGACTGACAACTGTTCAGGTTGTCTATATCTTTACTGATTTTCTGTCTACTTGATCTATCAAGTACTGACAGAGGGGACTGACGTCTCCAACTATAACTGTATCTGTTTCTTCTCTCAGTTCTGTAGTTTTACCTTATATCTCAACTCTGTGGTTAGTGCATTCACTTTAGTTTACAATTGTTATTTCTTCTTGGAGAATGAATCTCTTTATCATTATGCAACATAACCTGTTTATCCTTGATAATCTGTCTTGTTCTAAGGTCAACTTTGTATAACATTAACATAAGATACTCCAGATTTATCTTGATTTGTTTTAGCATTGTATATACCTTTTCCCATGTCATTGCTTTTAACATTTACTTTCAATTTGTCTGGGCTTTATATACAAGTTTTTTAAATGTAGACCGCATATAGTTTACAAGTAGACAGCATATCGTTGGATCTCATTTTTTAAAAACCAGTCTGACAATCTCTGTGTTTTAACTGGTGTGTTTAGACCAGACAAATCATTTAACATATAAATGATATTAATATAATTGAGGACTTCTCCAGTGGCTCAACGGTAAAGAATCTGCCTCATTGCAAGAGCGGCAGGTGACGCGGGTTTGGTCCCTGGGTTGGGAAGGTCCCCTGGAGGAGGGCATGGCTGCCACTCCAGTATTCTTGCCTGGAGAATCCCATGGACAGAAGAGCCTGGTGGGCTACAGTCCATAGGGTTGTAAAGAGTTGGATATGACTGAAGTGACGTAGCATACACACACACACGCGATAATTGAATTAATATTTACCATCATTGTATATTCTTGCATTGCTTTATTTCTTTTTTCATTCTTTTCAGTCCTGTCTGGTTTTAACTGAGCATTTTGTGATTCCATTTTACCTCCCCTATTGCCTTATCATTTATACATCCTTTTAAAATTTATATCTCAGCTGCTAAGCCTACTATTTGAAAAACAGCACCACGTTGTCTCAAGTATAGTGCCAGTACCTTATGATGGAATATTCCCAAAATCATTCCAGTCACTCCTTCAAAACCTTTGTCACTTTTCAACTTTTACATATTTCCTAATTGACAGAGCATGGTCACTATTACTGCATTTCCCACCCCCCCCCCATTCTTGCTTTAAACAGGCAGCAATCTTCTAGATACATTAAGAAAAAGAAAAAGAAAAATTATATCTCACTTTTATTTATTCACTTTCTGCTGTTCTTTTTTAAATCAATGTAGATCTGGTTTTCTGACCCATATTGTTTTCCTGATGCCTGAACAACTTGAATATTTTTCTAGACCTCAGGTCTGCTGGCAGTGAATTCCCCCTGTTGTTTATTCAAAATCAATTTTATTTATCTTTGACTTCTGAAGGCTATTCTCCCTGGATATACTCCCAGGTTGGCAGGTTTTTGTTTATTTGTTTTACTCTCTGAACACTTTCAATATTGAGTTCATATTCTTAGTTATGCAAATTCTGAAGAGAAGTCAGCCACAATATATTTTTTTTTAAAGGAGAGATTTTATTTTTTTCAATTTATACTTATTTATTTATATGGCTGTGCCAGGTCTTAGCTGTGGCAGGCAGGATCTTCAATTTTCATTGCAGCAAGTGGGATTTTTAGTTGCAGCATGAGAACTCTTAGTTGCGGGCTATGGGATCTAGTTCCCTGAGCAAGGATTGAACTTGGGCCCCCTGCACTGGGACTGTGGAGTCTTAACCACTAGGGAAGACCTTTGGTCACAACTTTTAATCCTTGTTTCTTGGTAGGTAAGGTGTTTTATTCTCCTTTTTGGGCATCTTCAAAAATTTCCCTTTGTTTTCAATTTCTTACACTTTAAATATAACACATGTAGATTTTGTTGTTGTTTTTAATTCTGCTTGATGCTCTCTCTCTGCTTCTTGGAACAGTGATTTGCTATCTGTCACTAACATTGGAAAACTCTTGGTATTATTTCCTCTTCTTTTGGTATTCCAATTACACAGGCAACACCATCTCCTGTGGTCTCACAGCCCACAGTTCTTGGATGTTGTGTTCTTTTTTCACTTCATGTTTTAGTTTGGGTAATTTCTTTTGGCCCATCTTCAAATTCACTGATTCTTTTCTCAACTGCATCAAGTCTACCAACAAGATATCTTCATTTCTGTTATTGGCTTTTACTTCTAGCACTTCTTTTAGTTTTTATCTCTCTGCTGACATTACCCAGATATTCATGCATGTTGTCTACCTTTTCTTTTAAACCCTTTAACATATTGGACATAGTTATTGCAAATGCTCTGTTTGATAATTTCAACATCTGAGCCATAATCAAGTTTGATTCTAATGATTGCTTTGTCTCTTCAGACTTTTCTGGACACCCAGTATGCCTTGTGATATTTTGTTGAAAGACATCTTTATAGGGAAGCAGATATTAAAGCAAACAGGTCTTTCGTGTGAGTGTTTATGTTAATCTGGCCAGACGTGGAATGTGTTTGATGTTTGTTGTAGCTCAAAATTTTGTTGTACCAAAAACTTTACAGTCTTCTAATGTCCTCATTAAAATTTTTTATTTATTTTCTGATTAACTTGTTTGACCGTATCGGGTTTTAGTTGTGGCATGTGAGATCTAGTTTCCCAAACAGGGATGAAACCCAGGCCCCCTGCATTGGCAGCTCAGGTCTTAGCTACTGGACAACCAGGGAAACCCTAATGTCCTTATTTTTGTCTTTCCTCTTGGCTTTGGGATTTTGCTGTGTCCTGCTCCTCAAACAGAGTATATGTCTCATGTCCCCTGCTCACATCCATGGTTATCATACTGGAAGCTTATATCCACAAGTTGGAAGGGTGTGGGGGAGGGAAAGCCCTCTGATCCACTAAGTCTTGTAACTGGAGCATGCAGTTGGTCAGGGATGTACTCCACAAAGTGGGATGAATTCCATGATCTTTCTGTCCCTCCTCTAGAGTAGGATCGCTTCCCACATCAAAAGCCTGCCAGAGACCACCTGGCATCAGCTATGACTACAAAGGAAGTAATGAGATTCCAGCAGAACCACCAACAAAGGGAAATGAAGCCAAATCACAAAAGAGTTATTTCAAAATATGAATAAGCAGGATGCTGACTTAGAAATGCAGTATTTGAGTAAATCTGAGAGGATACATCTTGTAAACGGCCACTTAACAGCATAAGGGAACCAAATCAGTGTTACCGGTATGCCCAGCCAAGCTCAAACCTTTGAAGCACAAGGCACTTATGATGCAATAAATTCTTTACTTAAGTGCAAAAGTAAATGTGACAAGCTTTCCCAGTACTCTGCTTTTAGAATCACAAATGAGATGCATGTTGAAGATAAACAAACGTTTTAAGATGAGTGTCTTTTGTTGAGACAGTTTCTATTTCTTTCCCTACACACACATACTGGAAGGCTGTAGATATCTGAAGAAATATGTTAACTTATTTTAAAAATCATGTAGGGACTTCCCTGGTGGTCCAGTGGTTAAAAATCCACCTGGCAATGCAGGGGACGTGAGTTCAACACCTGGGCTGGGAAGATTTCATGTGTCACCGAGCAATTAAGCCCTTGTATCACAACTACTGAGCCTGCACCTTCTAGAGCCTGTGCTTCACACAGGAGAAGCCACCACTCCAAGAAGCCCATGCCCCACAACTCGAGAGTAGCCCCTGCTCGCTGCGAGCAGCAGTGAAGACCCAGCACAGCCAGAAGAAATCACTTAGCATACTTAATACTGTCACTTCGCCTTACCACCATAGTGCTGCTTGCTCATTGAAAATTCACAAGATTCTCAGCCCTTCTGTCTTCACTAGGCAGTGTGTTTATCATCAGTGTCACGCGTGCCAAGTTGCATTTGATAAGTTTAATTGCTTTGGGGTAAAAATACCCTTTACTTTTTACTGTAATAATGCCATGACCTCATAAACTAGAAGGCATTTTAGGTTTCAGAGAGTTTGCTAATTTGATGTATTCTTTCTGAATATAGTATTCAGGAAAGAAAGCTGTTTCTTTCCTAAGAGTATCACAATGTTATGTATCTAATTTTCTTTCATCCCCGTCAATGCAGCTATGACAGGCTGTACTTTCCCCAGGATGGTAGCTGCAATGTTTTCCCTTCCTCACAGTCTTCTGGAGCTTTGACTCTTATGTTCCCTCCCACGAGTCTGGGTGGACCATTACCAAGGCCTCAGCCGGCAGCGTCTGGTGGCGGTGATGCGGCACGGCTTCAGAGGCTGGGTCTTACCAAGGTGTTGTGTTCTGTCCTGTTATTGTGGGACACTCGCTTTGGGAGCCCAGCTGCCACGCCGTGAGGGAGGTCAAATCAGCCCACATGGAGGAATATATGGAAAGGCCGTGTACTGGGTGCTCCTGTGGACAGATGTGAAGTCCCAGCCAACAGCTAGCATCAGTGCCCAGACGTGGGTGTGACGAAGCCACAGAGGTCCCGGCCTTGAGTGACCCCAGACACGATGAGCAGAGGCAGGCCTTCCCCATAGTGTGTCCTGGATCCCAGCCATAAGCACGGTGTAAAGGTTGTTTTATGCCACAAGGCGCAGGGTGGTTGGCTTTGCAGAAATGACTGGATTGGCACCCAAAATAAAAGGCAGAGGCTTCTCAGAAAACCAGAGGTAGGTATGGTGTGTCAAACACTTTCACCGTAGAACCAGGCAGGAGGCATGGAGGCTGTGAGTGTTTGAGAAAGCCATACCAGCCTCCCTGAGGCAGCAGGACTCTCCCCTTCTGTAGAAGTCTCAGGGCATTTCTCTGGAGAGGCCTGGGTTTGTACCTCGTATTTCTTGGTGCACGTCCAATGAGTCCACTTAGACATGGGGGCCTCAGCTTCCTCATGGGCAGAACTTGCCAGTGTTCTGTGTCCCCTGCAGGGTCTGAATCCCTGAAGAAGGCTCAGGGTCATTTCTCCTCTGCCCCAGCACTGGAAACTCCACCCTCTGTGAGTTTAGACAAGAAAGTGCGGCTGGGTCACACCGCAGGGATTCGGCGTCAGGCGTGTTCTGGTCACTGCCCTGGAGATGGTCCTTTTATCTCTGGAGGTTTGTAGTCTGATAAGCTCATGAAAATAAGAAAAGTTAGCCAGTAAGGGCTAGACGGGGGCTTCCCTGGTGGGTCGGTGGTAAAGAATCCCCCTGCCAATGCAGGAGACACGGGTTACAGTTCATGGGGTCGCACAAGAGCCGAACATGGCTAAACACCAATACAACGACAACAGGGGTTAGACTATTACACAGCGACAATGTGATATCTCTCTGACTTTACAAACCTTGCAAGCACAATGTATGGGTAAGGTCCTTAACTTCATGTGTGTGTGTGCGCATGTATGGCCTCATTTATGCCACGTAAAGGCCAGTTCCTGGGAAACTGTCGGTGGACACGAGCACAGGAAAGGCAGATGGAGGAGGGAGGGGAGAGCTGTCTTGGGCTCACAGACTCTCTCTCGGTTCCTCCTATTTTTAAAAAAAAATTTTTTTTCACTTTATTTCTTTTTGAGTCTTTATTGAATTTGTTTCAATATTGCTTCTGGTTTTTGTTTTGGTTTTTTGGCCCCAAGACATGTGGGATCTTAGCTCCCCAACCAGGGATCAGACCTGCAACCCCTGCACTGGAAGGCAAAGTCTTAACCACTGAACTGCCAGGGAAGTACCTCTGCTTTTCCTTTCGTTGATGTGTCTGCCCCTTTAGGAAGCAGTCTTTTTCAATAGTCTTGCCATCCTCTTCTCCATTGTAAGAAACAAGCAACATCTTTTGGAGGAAAGTGCCTTTCTGGCTGGGGAATCAGAAACAGCAGACTAGTTCAAATTTCACTCTTCCCTGTTGCCCACCCCTTCCAGACAATTTCTTTTGCTGGGTCCCACCTTTGGGTCAGGTACAATCTGGCTGACCTCTGTCTTTCTTCTCTCATCACCTCCTAGAAGCCGAGGAGGAAAGGACACCGATGAATGGCGTGCATGCAGGGACCTGCCACCTTCCGTTCACTTAAGAACAGCTGCACCAAGCGGACAGCCTGAACCCTGACAAGGGACCGTGGAACCTGGGGGGCCCGGGGTGCCGGCTCAGAGGGGCCCGACCAGTCCAGGTCCTTCCCAGCCACCAGGAAGCTGGGGGTTCCAACAAGTCAGATGCCTGCTCTAAACACACACTTTTTCACTTTTGCAGTGTTAAGTGATATATTATACACCTTAAATATGTAGTTTTGTCAGTTATACCTCAATAAAGCTGGAAAAAGTGATAAACCCAAGACCACAGCTTCCCTCTAGACCCTCTGGCAATTCTAAGTTATAGGGGCTTCAAACAAGGGCCCCAGGGTTCAGGTGTGACCTGCACCCCCAACTACACCCCAAGGTCTGTTCCTCCTCCTGGAAGAATCTGGGACTTTGCAGGGACCGTAAGTAACTGGAGGAAAGGAGTGTTTCCTCCATGTCATTTGATGACTCTCTTTGCTGTTGTTTCTGGAAAAGGCTCCTGAAAGCTGACATGCAAAGGCAGGGTGGTGGGAGTAGGGGGCGGGGAAAGCAAATTAGGAGGGGAAGGAATGAGAGGGAAAGAAGTAAGAGCATCTTCCACAAAGAAGAAAGGTCACTGGAGCTATTTCCAGCATGTAACATATTCCATTAGCTTTATTATGTGGAAGACATTAGCATTATGCGCGGCGGGAAGGGACATTTTCATACAGAGCTTCTTTTGCCAGCTTCAGAGATGAGAGTGAAATATGAAGATAATGGGATGATGTCTTTCTCTCCTCGGGGCTTTGTGGGCTGGCAGAATAACGGGCTGGAAGGAGCATACTATGTGGGCCAGAAGTGACCCTGGCAAGAAAAGGACATTCAGGCTGAGCTCTTGGTACTGTCGTCCCAGTTCTGACCCGCAGTCAAGCTGCAGGACCACTTTTCTGGCCCCTCTGGGAGCCCCTTCAGGGCTCCACCAGGACCATCCCTCTGGCTTCTCTGGGGCTGGGGGCCATTTTCACAATGGGGAGAAAAGCTAACTTTCAGTTGGAAGTTGGTGAACATCACAATGAATTCATTTCCCACCCAAGCCCATGGATGCCCCCGCTGGCCTGCTGCCTGCCCTGGTGGGGTCTAGGACCTGCCAGCCCCCAAGTGACACTGCTGGTAAAGAACCTGCCATTCAATGCAGGAGACGACAGGGACATGGGTTCGATTCTTGGGTCAGAAAGATCCCCTGGAGGAGGGCACGGCAACCCTCTTGAGTATTCCTGCTTGAAAAACCCCATGGAAGAGGAGCCTGGAAGGCTACAGTCCATGGGGTCACAAAGGGTCAGACACGACTGAAGCGACATAGCGTGTACACACACACACAAGGCGCATCCCTCCGCTAGAGGAGGAGGGTGGGGAGGGGAAGACCACCCAGCTGTCCACACTGCCTGAGCTGAAAGAGGACATCCAGGACTTTGAGGAAAGGAGGAGGTGGGGGTGAAAGTGGGTGCTACCTCAGGGGTGGTGTGTGGGGGTGACAGCGTGCTGTGTCCCCAGCAAAGCCGCCTATGAGGGGAGGCCCTTGAGCCGCGGGTCTGTGAACAGGACAAGTAGGCTCAGGGGGGGTCCCGGTGCTTGGCCTCCTCAGGAGCGTCCCCTCGGGCTACATCCCTCGGTGTTAGGGTGTCGGTGTTTAAAGGAGTGTCGCATGACTGTGGGGAAGCATGATGGACAGAGACATGGGGGCTGATTAAACAGATGTTAAAATATCACAAAGACACTGCATCACCTACTTAAGGTACTAGTGTCATTAAGAATTTGATAAAGAGGCCACTGAAAGAACTCTTTAAAAAAATAAGCCACTGACTTCTACGACTTCAGAGAAGCCACTCCACTGCTGTAGTGGAAATGTCTGAGCATTCATGCTTTCTAGGATTTTTCTCCTAAGGTATTGTTACCTTCTGTTCATTTCTTTCCCTGACATGCCTGTTGGGCTACACTCATCTGCCTGTAATAAATAACTTTATTGCGAGCATTTAAATGGGTGAAGCAGGACTCCTCTTTGACAACAGCTTGTCAGCGAGGACTTGAACTATGTGTCTGTCTTATCTGTTCACAGACCGCCTCCAAGAAGGACTGAGGAAGCCTGACTGTTTTCTGAAGGCCAGGGGCCCCTTCTCATCCCGTTTCTCAGCTGTTTCCCAGTGAACTCACTGTCCCCATCAGGGCATCCTCTCAGCTCAGGAACTCATTTCAGCCAAGGAGAGTGGGCGACTTGGGGAAGAGGTCTCCCTTTCAGGCCCCTTGTTCCTGGACTTGCTCCCTTGTTTCTGTCTTCACACCAACGAGGCAGACAACTGGAGTGTGTTTACGAGACTCCTGTTCAGGCCACAGACCACAAATACCACACCCTGGAGATGTAGCTGACTGGAGAGAGAGACAGCCCCCCATCCATCCACAGCCCACTGTGAGCTGAAACCCTTCAGCCACGATTTCTGATGACAGACTATCACTATAATTCTATGCTGGGAGCTAAGGGGGAAGAGTTCTGAGTTTAGATAAATTTAGAAATATAGTTAAGCCTGATTCTGCTTGAAGCCTTCCCCTGGCTTTTGAACTCTGTTAAGTTCCTGGGAAATAAAGTTACTCGTCTTGCAGGTTCATAAAGGTTGAGCCGAGAGCACTTTTACGTCCAGCCGCCCAGGCAATTCTTCAGTTTTATGGCTTGTGGGGCACCCGCCTTGTGCCTGGGATGTCCCATTTCTCTGCTGGGAGACAAGGGCAGCAGGTGGGCTCCGGTGGGGGTTGAAGTCTTCCTGATTAGATGGGTGGGGTGTTTAGGGCGCACCCGATCCTGTCCTGGCACCAGAGGGCTAAGTCCTCTCTCCTGAGTAAAGGCAGTCCTCCCCAGTCTCTTGGCTGGAGCCAGACAGCTCCTGTCTGCTGTTCATTTCTCGGGAAATGAACCCAGTCACTCTGGGTCTCCCTGGTCTCAGGGGGATGATATAACAGGGAAATTTCAGAAAGAACTGGCGTTTCTCATGAAAGGCTCTTATGCCAAGAATGGAGGCAAGTGGAATTTGTCTGCATTTAACCAATCAGGTGCTTATCAGCTTGAAGATAAACAGATGTAATATCCACAGGGCAGTATTTCCTTGTTACTGATATCAAGTGATCATGCAGCTGTCAGCACAGATGCGACAGACTCGGACAAAGCAGAGGGATCCATGGGTACATCTGGTTATAGCCCAGAACTCCTGAGTTACAGTCATCTCTTCCTGGACTGTATTTCTTCGGATGCTGACAAAGTGCAGGTCTGGCCTGACTCCCTGTGAATCCTGCATTCAGAGCTGGTCCCCACACCAACGAGGTGGGAGCCACAGAGCAAAACAGCCAGAAATGCCCAGCACGTTTCCCTGATGGTCCCCCTTGTGTATCGGGGTTGTGCCTGCTCAGAGCTCTGAACACTGAGGGGTCCTCCGGGCCAAGAGAGGCCTCCTGGGAGGTGCTGGTGCCTGGTGATGCTGTGGGGGTGGGTTGTGGGGTCCTGGGGAGCAGACACCTGAGTCTGGGCCCAAGGGGCTCTGGGCTCCAGGTGGGGGGCACTGGCTATTCTGTGGGCTGTGGAGTCACTGAGGCCTGTGAGCTGGGGACCAGCCTGGGCCCATCTGCACACAGGGCCCTGGGAGGAGAGGCGCTGGAAACAGGTCTTGAGCTGGGAGGCCTCAGAAAAGGGGCCATGAGATCAGGAGTCGGGCGAAGGGGCTAAGTGGGGAGTGGTGAGGATGAGGCTGGTACCCGGAGGGTGTGAGGAGTCAGAGCCCAGTGAATGCAGTGGGCGGGAGGCGGGTGGGGAGGCCTGGGCATCTGTGTGCTGTTTGCAGCCTTGACCGTGGGCCAATGCTGCGTCTGTCCACAGAGGAAAGAAAACACTCTCCGCTGCATCCATAGCACCCTGAGCACCTCCAGGTCCTGGCCTGGGAGCAGATTCCAGACTCGCCTCCTGGACAGGTGACGGGAGCCGACCCGGGGCAGAGACAGCCCTTAGACCAAGGGACCAAGCCGCCAGCTCCTGCACCTGCTGCTGCAGATGGACACACACGCCTCTGGGAGGCCAGGCTGCGGACGGCACTTCCCTGCACCTGGGGCACCCGCTTCCCCAGGGAAGCCCCAGGACAGCTTTGGGAAGAGAGGCCACGTGTTCTTGGGGCTCCAGCCTCCTTCAGACTCCAGTGGGTCAGCTGAACTCTGGCACCCCCTCTCCTGATCCGAAATTCATGCATAATAAACTGACTTTCACAGTGAGCGGTCCTTGTAAGATACCTGCCAGTTATCTGAAAACCAGCTGAAGGGCTAGAGCAATCAGGTGTATTCTCTGAATTGGATCAGCATGCACCTCCTGTGCGATGTGACGGGCACAAATGCACTCCCAGCACCCCAGACGGACGAGGCCCAGGAAGCCTTACGTGGACACAGACGGCGCTGGACGAACATTCGTCGTTTACAAGCTCCACTGTGGTTTTGAAAGGCTGCCTGTCATTTCCAGAGGAATGCAAGGCGATTCATACACCTCTAAGGACCAGGCAAGATGATGCAGTCATCTCAGGAAGGCAGAGACTCATTTTAGAACTGAGCTCCAGGGGCAGGGTCTCAGGATGGACTTAACACGGCTTCACTGTGCTTAGATTCCTGGGATGACCACAAAGTACTGCCAGTCTGTTCTCAGTACTCTCTTCCCTTTTAAAATATTTATCTATTTATTTTTATTTGTTTCACTGCACTGGGTCTTAGCTGTGTCGTGTGGGACCGAACCAGGGATGGAACCCAGGTCGCCTGCATTGGGAGCGCAGAGTCTTAGCTCACTGGACCACCAGGGAAGTCCCTGTTCTTACGGCTCTGTGTGCCTGTAAACCCATCCTGGACAGCCTGGAAGGTTCTGAGGCTCTCAGTGACCAAAAGGGGACCACCAGAGACCCAGTCTGGTGGTGGTGGGCAGTGCAGGCCTGGGATGGGGCGGAGGTCTTGGAGGGAGTGGCAGGAGGCGGGGGGTGAGGGCAGAATGTGGGTAGTAGGGAAGTTTTGGGGTTCAGGCTGGCTTTGAACACCTCACTTAATTTGGACGGAGAGGGCAGTTGCTTGGGCTTTGATACTATCCACCTGGGACTGAGGTGGGTCAAAGTGTCCCTAGACTGTGAAGCTTCCCGGAGAACCCAAGCTGTGCCAGAGCGGGGATGGGAGGGGCCCAGGGCCACATTCACCACCTGCATTTCTCTGCCCCCAGAGCAGGACCAGTTCTAAAGGACACTCTCCACTTATGCATCTTGCATTCCCTAAGCCATCTGCAGCACATCACCTAAGAACTCACTGCTTCTTTATTTTTGCTTTCCTCTTTAGGCAGCCGGCCCCACGGCTCTCCCTGACCAGCTTGGGCTGGGCACACAGGGCTCCTTAGACCCCGCCCTTGTATGTGCATGGATATAACTGTGAGGCAAAAAGCTGAGACCCATGTAAACACAAGCTGCAGCTGTGTTTCAAGGACTCCTTCCTATTTATTTGTAATTTAAATAAAATTAAAGGTTAAGGATGAAGAATCCCCCGTCTAAAAGGAGAGAAGGGAAAATAAGAACGAGGAGCGCTCCACATATGCTCTGCAGGTCACAGTACATGCTGTGCTCAAGGTAATTTCCCAGCTCTAAATTCAGCATCCTCTAAAGCTCTCTGTCTGGGATTCATGCAACTCTCAAGCACCAGGAAATGCCAAAGCTCATCAAGGAAGCAAGAAAAGAGGAGTCCTGCTGAGAGCAGCACCCCCACCCCGACCCTGAGTCAGGGGCCGAGGTCCCGTCCTCTTGCTGCATCAATTCCTAGGCCCGAGGTACCCGTGTAACGTCATCAGGACCTTTAACATCCATGTACAGCTGGCCTCCTGGGTGAGGCAGCCCATTTAGGGGTCTCTCAACGCAAAAGGCTAAGTTCCACTAATGCCAACAGCGTCAGAGATGTACCAACAATGGCCCTGATTCCCACTAGAGTCCACTCGGCGGACTTCACTGAGCAGTGAGTCATCACAACGGCCCCCAGATTTCTATGTCCTGCTGACGTCACTGTATCATGAGTCCAGACACAGGAAGTACTGTCCAGCCTGTTTGTGCTACGGACAGTGAGACGACTCAGTGGCCTGGCCGCCCCTGTGGCCGGGCCCAGAGACGCCTGTGCTGAGACTGGTGTCTGTCACAGATCAGGGCCTTCTTGGCTGAATGTGGTCAGGCTGGACTCAGCCTTCACAAGCCAGGCCACGGAGGTCACGGGCCACTGCACAGAGGCTAGAGCTCCTGAGACCACAGTTGTTTGGTTTGTTTATTATCAAGTTGTCACAGGACCCTTGCAGAGCCTCAACCTCAGAAGAGAGGCGAAAGAAAAGACCTGCCCTGCTTTTAGAGGCTATGTCCTCAGAACTTTTGACACATGGTCCCAGAGCAAAAAGATCACGCATTCGCCAATATAATCGGAGGTGAGCATGAGGCCAGAGGGAAGAATGTAACACCTGCTGTGATTTCACTCCAGATTGCCGGGCACTGCACGGGCTCTGCCCTTGGACAATTAACACACAGGGTTCTCTGCTCCGAACAAATAAGCACAAAATCAGGACACTAATTACTGAGACAATACACATCCTATAACTGAAAAAAAAAAATTCATCTAACCTACTCCAGGGAACAGAACAGACATGATGCGTTTGTTCATTTATCCACCAAAACAAGCTGAGATCAGTGACTCAACTCCAGCATGCATCCCCAAGGAAGAAAAATAGATCAGAAATCTGGTTTGTCTTGGCTGCACCGGATCATTAATATTTATAAAGAATTGTTTAGATCCAGAAGTTGCAAAACAGCTCTCGGAAGCTACAATCAGCATATTAAATATACATACAGAGACAGAGACGGAGGAGGAGAGCTCGGGCAGGAGGGAGGAAGAGAGGGAGGGAGAGAGGAAGAGAGGGAAAGGGGTGGAGGGGTGGAGGGGGAGGGGGAGGGGTGGATGGGGAGATACAGGTTAAAATATATCCGTCTGATATATTAGGCTATCTTTCTCGTCATGTTTTCACTCCACTTCTGCAAAGTCAACACCATTCCTGGGCCTGGTGGGACTCTTGCAGCCCCAGTAGTTTCTTTACCATAACCTTGGCGGTTGTGGGGGAAGAGGTTGGTCTGTCCAAATCCTTCCCACCCCTCTGCCTCCTTCCTTTCCAGGTGGTCTGGTCACTCCTGCTTCTCCACACCTGCTGAGACTGGAAGGGGGTCCTGCCAGGTCATTCTCTGTGACTCCAGAGGGTTCATGGCTGTAGTATTTAGTTACCAATACTTTGCTGCCTTGCTGAACCAGATGGTAGCTCTGTTAGAAGACCTGGGACTCTCATATATGAAACTGGGTCTTGTGCTAATTCCGAGTCTGCTAGAACTTACCAATGCAGTCACCACAGTACTCAACTTCCTATAAATCAGAAGGCATTTGGGGATAACAAACTTGAGGACAAAAAAAGGGACGCGGTGACATACATAAAACATTACCTCCAGACCTGTGGATGATTATAAACCACAGCACTCAGTGCAGGGAGGACACAAGGGTCCAGTTTTAGTGATGCACCTGTTCCAAGCACACAGCTTTGAACAAACAAGAGCATTTCAGAAACCTGTCCTTGTTTGTGACAGGTTTAGCTGGGAGAGCATGGAAATGCCGGTCCCTCTGGTGAGATGAATGGCTAGAGATGGACAGGTGACAGCTCCTCAAAACGCCTGCGGCATCTGCCAGTCAAGAGTCTGCTGGAACCAAGCTCCTGGCTGACGCGGGGAGGGGAGGGAGGTGAAGGGCCCCGTCTCCCTCCATCTGTCTCCGGCGACCCCCAGAGAGCAAAGCAGAAACCCACGGAGGGTGGCATCTGCTAGCTTTCTTGTGAAAAGGTTTTCTGCTCTGAGTTGACTGTTACAGAGCGTTTGCTTCTGGGTGGTGTCCTCTGCCACCTGTTTTATTTCCCATCCTCATCCTCTGGTTTAAAACCTGGGTTAACAGACCGACTGCAGTGTGCGTTCAGGACTCTTGGGCCCTGCCCTGCCCTCCCTGGGCCCTAAAATCACCTCTGTCTCTGTGGCTTCCTCCAGTGGGGAGCCCTCGGTCTATGACCGATGGAAGCCCCTCCTTGGTGGGCAACTCGGAGGATGGCACTGCCTCCAGGGGGCCCGAGGTGGGGGGTTCGTGTTGGCTCCCACAGCCCTGAGTAGGGCGCGTGCCCAGAGTATTTGGTAGCTTGACTTGATCTTCGTCATGTCAACTCCTCCTGGTTGTGTCTGGATACCCTCAGGAGACGCCACGTTTATAAGCCACGTGGTTCATCTTTAGGAAGCGACCAAACAGAAAATGGGTGTGCAGGTGTTTGCATCAGACACACATGCACCTAGGACTCAGCAAGCCCCTCGAAGGGCTGGGCCTGGGGCTTTCCACCCATTATTCACACGGCGCTGCCACTTCTCTGAGTCTGAATGAGACTCTGATGGGCTTTGGTCTGTATGTCCCAGTGCACTTGACCACTCACCCAAAGAGCCAGGGTGAGTTCCACTTGGTGCCGGAAGGAATGGAACTCAAGTGACAGATCATCTAAGTTCCTCAGTCAAGCCTTCAGTTTGCTAATTAAAAACATTCCTGTTGTAAGAGGAACACATTCTCTGTATAAGTAATTAAGGGAGGAGAGAAATACAGATTTCTGCTTCTGCTGATGCGACAAGTCTTCTGCAGAAGACAGCTACAGATTCTTTATGAAATATTAAATGATACTTTTAAGCACTGATGCTATTCATAAAATTCATAATCTGGCTCTTAATTCCCTTTTCTCATTTAATTATTGTTATAATAGTGCAGTTAATAAAGGAAAGAAACATTTTGTGAAATGAAATGAAATCAGGACATGATAGATGCTCAAATGTAGACGATGCCTGAGGCAGACACAGCGCATGAAGCCCTCAGGCTTCCCTTGGCTCCAGACTCAGGGCCTCTGGGCGGTGGGGGGAGGGAAGGGTCTTCTAGCTCCAGTCTCAAGCTCGAACCTGCCATGCAGGTGAAGGCGCCTAGGTAAATGCCCAGTCCCTTCTTAGCAGGGTTCTTTGCCTCACTGTAACACACTCCAAGCAAGTGGGGAGAGTGGATTTAGACATGAGAACTGTGCTTCTATTTGTTGTTTGCAGATAAAAGTCAAAGTTATACTGCAAGAGGGGAAGGAAGGGACTTCCCTAGTGGCCCAGTGGTTAAGACTCTGTGCTTCTACTTCAGGGGTGTGGGTTTCATCCCTGGCTGGTAACCCGCACGCCTCATGGCCAAAAAATAAAATAAAAAAAGTCTTAAAAAAGCTATATTGCAGGAAATTTGATTTTGAGGGTTAGAAACATTGATATATGCATCATGTACCATACTTGCTACATCTCTGATTTCAAGAAATTATTTAATCCCTTGAAACTTCAGTTTTTTCATCTATAAAATGGGGATAATAAATTCCCAGCTTTCAGACTCATTGCAAAGATGAAATAAGATAAAGTGAGCACATCAACTAGGTCTTAGCATCGCTCAGCAAATTTGGGTTCTTCTCCACCCTCATCATCACTCAGAGCATCGGTTCCTTGGTGGACCCACCAAAACTACACATAACACTCTCTTCTCTCTTTGGTACATAAACCACGCCTGCACTGGGGGCTGGATCAAATGATGAGCATTGGAGTAAATGAAGTTGTGGACAAATATTACACTTGGGCCTCCACGCTGAGTCCTCCACACTGTCAGCTCCAATTCGCTGCCTCTTCTGGGGGTGGTTCTGGGCCAGGCTCACTGCCAGTCAGGTCTGGCCTCGGGACACCATCGCCCTCCCTGATACCATAGCTACCAAGCAATGTGAGGGCAGTGCCCTGTCACGGACTTCCCAAGAGAACATGCATGTGCAACAGCTCAGACTATAGCAGCATCAGGAGTGAGGGAGGGCTTGTTCAAATGCAGGCTCCACGCCCCACTCTGGTGGCTCTGATGGAGCAGGTCGGTGGGGCCAGACAACACGACTTTCTAACCCCACTGAGGCTGTCGATGCTGTTGGCCAGGACTGCCTGAGAAGGCAGGTGTAGGGTGTTTAACCTGGACCAGGACCCGGCAGGTAAAGATGCTGCCCACCTGATACTTTGACTGCTGTTACTGCTACTTAAGGCCTATTTCGAATCATAAAATCTGTTGGAGAAAAGACCCCACGTCTCTGTCCAGCTGTCCCTTCACCTGGGGACCCAGGTGTGTGCTGACAATTCCCATTTCCAGTGTCTGCAGTCGGGCTTTAGAGGCAGGGACAGAAGGCCCGGGGGCCTCAGGGCTGGGCTGGAGCGCTGGGTGCCTGGGGCTGCCTGCCTCCCAAGCCTGCAATGCCCGGGTCTCAGCCACAAGCTCCCATGGACCCATGTTCCTCAAGGGGCAATTCATGCTCATAGCACAAATAGGAGAGGGGCTGAAAGCGGGGGACCTCAGAACCCCTCCTCTTATTCCAAGAGTGAAGGCAATCCCACAGGCCTCTAAACACTTGCTCTTCACTCCAAGAATGTGGGTAGCAGCTTCCATGGAGACGGTGTTTCATTTGCTGTTAATAAATGATCAGAATCCTTTCCATCGAAGGTATTAAACATCCTGACTGGTCAGGCCCAAGTCTAGGAGGTTCTTAAGGTGTGAAGGATAACATTACTCTCCGAGAAGGAGGATCTAATGCCAGTCTCCTCAATTGTGGCTGGATTTTTGCTGTATTACCATCTTTCAGACAAAGATTCTATGCCTGCCTTGCCCTGCTCCAGAGACGGGCCTCCCCCAGGGTCAGGGAGAAGCTGAGATCAGGAACAACCTGGTCTGTAGGCGACCTGTCCTGGACCCCGCCTCTGCTTACCCGGGGCTCACTCAGCCCCTGTTGGCAGGTGACACCAATGTCCACTTGCAGAGTGAAAATATTGGTCCGGTTCTACAATTTGGCAATTAAAACATAGCTCTAGTGTGGAGGGCACCCTCTGTGGGGGATGACGTGAGTCAGCAGGCCAGAATAGGAGGCTGGGGGTGGGCCTCCTATTAGGAGGCCGCCCGCCTTCAACTCTGGATGTGTCAGGACTGGATGCAGGGGGCGCTGAGGTCATACCCGGGCTCCCGGACAGCCGACTTCCCTTGACTCCACCCTCCTGGACCTTCCTTCACCTGGTGGAACCCTCTTACCTGTTAGCATTGCAGGAACACAGGGTCAGGGTGCTATTGACACTGAGCAGTAGGGTCTGAGCCTGAGGTCTTCTGGGGGCCCCATCTACCCACGTGCCCTTTGACCAGGTCCCACTGTGTATCCCAATCCTGGGTGCACGCAGCCCCCATGGCCACTGCTTGTGTCCAGGAGCTCCCAGCCTCGCTCCACCCACCACCCCCAGGCCCCTGGTGGCCCAGAGTCTAGTTCTACAACCTGGGTTTGTGCACCCCAGAGTAGGGGCCTCTGGTGTGTGTAGAACCAACTCACCAAAGAGATGCTCAGACAGACCCTCCAGGCCAAAGCTGGATGTGGAATAACCACTGGGCACAACTCTGGCCAAGTAGGATGGCTCCATCACCCCTCCCCACACCCGTCCATCCTCTGGGACCAAGATCTCAGAGAAGCGGCCACGCCATGCCCCCCTGGAAGGGCCTCTGGGGCCTCTTGGTTTTCTTGCAAAGAGGGGCTGCCCTCGAGGGCCGCTAGTGGGTTCTC
The DNA here is from genome assembly GCF_963930625.1 of Muntiacus reevesi. Taxonomy (NCBI): domain Eukaryota; kingdom Metazoa; phylum Chordata; class Mammalia; order Artiodactyla; family Cervidae; genus Muntiacus; species Muntiacus reevesi. The sequence continues at coordinate 41,290,138 of NC_089250.1, read as the reverse complement.
CCCTCCCTCCTCACTCCTTGTAGGATCAGGAAAGGGGGGCAGGGGACACAGGAGCACTCATGGGGACTCTCACCCAACACACTGAATAGGGACAGACAATGGCAAGAAGCAGTGAGAGGCCAGGGTCCTTCTCAAAGCAAGAGGAAGGAACATTTCCAGCACAAGGCCTGGCTGGATGGCCCCAGGGTCCCGGACACTGGAGAGGGAGCCCCAGGGGCCCTGAGGATGCTGTGGGCTCTGGAGCAACAGAAGGGGCTGCCTTTCCCTCCATCTGGTGGGGATAACGGGTGAGGCTGAAACTCTCTCTCTAATTGACAAGTACATGTCTTCCTTTGATTAATAAGAATGGGAACATAGGTAATTTCTGAATGACAGGAACACAGAGGAAGTATTTAAAACCTGGGGTCCATGAAACACAAGGAGGAGGTTTGCCATGAAAAAGGGCCAGGAACTGACTCTCTTAGAGCCTTGCCACTGGACAGAGGGCCCAGTTACTGGCCAAGACAGGCTGTTTGGGATGAGGGCACAGGCGCCATGTCATGGGACCCTATTTTATGTGGGAGCCTTTTACAAAGAAAATAGAACCCACTTTGCCTCTGTTCCAGCACCCTCCACGGACTCTCCCAACACACGGTCTGTCCTGCTGGCACCCCACGAGTGTCTGCTCGGAGGCCCGGCTCCCAACCTGCTGCTTTCCCCACGGCCGCCATCTGAGGATGCGCCCGGGTCTGCTGGGGTAAGGCTGGGCCCCCTAGACCAGGTTTCCCCCCTCAGCATCCCCACCCTGTTCTCGCCGGCCTGGGCATACCGGCCGCGTGCGTGTGGCCGACGGGAGGCCTTACCTCGTGGGACAGGTAGAAGGCGGCGATGCCCAGCGGCCAGAAGCAGCAGAGCATGGAGAAGACGCTGAGGCCCAGGTGGTCCCGCGGGGGCATCACGAGGAAGTTGTCCTCGCTCTCCGTGTCGCTGGAGTAGTCACTCTGCCGGGAGAGACGGATGGGAGGACGAGGGTCAGCAGGGGTCTCCCACCATCACTGACGCGGGGGTCAGGCCCTGCAAGCCTGCCCAGCAAGTGCTGTCCCCCGTAGGAAGAGAAAGACCCCAAGGATGGGCTCTGGGCTGTTCCAGGGAGATTAAACCCACAGACAAGTGGACCTCTGGGATGGGTGCGGACAGCGGGGTGTCCACTGGAGAACGGGGCTGGGGGGAGCACACAGTGGCATGTGGAGTCCACTCCTCGTTCTAAGATGTCAACCTGGTTTCAGGTCGAGGCAGGGCTGGTGTTGGGGCCCGGACTCTGCCTTGAATCCCTTTTTCCCTTGGACTGTGACCTAAATAAGGACGTCGTGGGCCTGGTCTTGAGCCCTGGTGTCCCTCCTGTTTTGGTTAGTCAAACGCACATAAAACTGCAAATTGGAGCCTCCGCTGCGCCTGCGTAGGAAGCTTCCTGCTGGCCTGTTTGTGTCTTGTCTGGGGGAGAAAACAGGCACACGGGGAGGGGCTCACCCCGATGGCAAGGAGTGACCTTCTCCTGGGCCCTCAGGGTGGGAGCGGGTGACACTCTGTCCACACAGCACCCAGCTGGCCTCCACGTATGCAGACACATGGGCACACACAAACACATGCACAGACACACAAACACACACACAGACACACACATAGACACATACAGATACACACAGACACATGGGCACACACAAACACATGCACAGACACACAGACACACACACAGACACACAGACACACACACAGACACACATATATACACAGACACAAGCACACACACAAACACACAGCCAAACACATGAACACAGTTACACACACAGACACACAAACATACACACAGACATATGCACACACACAAACACACACAGTTACACACACAGACACACAGTTACACACACAGACACACAAACATACACACACAGACACGCAAACACACACATAGACACACAGATATACACAGACACAAGCACACACACAAACACACAGCCAAACACATGAACACAGTTACACACACAGACACACAAACATACACAGACATACACAGACACATGCACACACACAAACACACATCCAAACACACACAAACACATGCACACAGTTACACACACAGACACACACACAGACATACACACACAAACACACACAGACACACACACATACACATACAGATACACACAGACACATGCACACACAAATACACATCCAAACACAAAGAGACACACACAAATACACAGTTACACACACAGACACACTAACATACACAGACACACAGACACATGCACACACACAAACACACAGAGACACACACAGACACACAGTTACACACACATGTAGACACAGACACAGATACACATAGACACATGCACACACACAGTTACACATAAAAGCACACATACACACAGACACATACAGATACACACAGACACATGCACACACACATCTGAACACACAGAGACACACAGAGACACAGTTACACACACACAGACACATGTAGACACAGACACATGCACATGCAAACACACACATAGATACATGCACACACACACGAACACATACGCACAGTTACAGACACACAAACACACACAGACACATACGGATACACACAGACACATGCATACATACACAAACACACCCAAACACACATCCAGATGCACACACACACACACCCTCCTCGGGTCCCCAGCACCCCTCCCTTTCCCCTCCACTGGGCCAGGTTTGCAGAGCTCCTGTCTTTCCTCTGTAGCATCGCCTCCCAAAGAATAAAGGGAAGGCGGGGCGCCCATCCTCACTCCTGCAGAGGTGGAACCAGCAGCCCCAGGGAGGCGTCTCACATGGCGGGGTCTGGGACTGCGGGCTGTGGGCAGGTGCACATGTGCCCCCCTGCAGGGAGGCCAGAGCCCTCAATCTGGAATGGGGAGGCCAGGTAGGGTCTCCAGGAACCTCAGCACTGGGCTGCCCTCGCTGCCCTCAGTGGCCCTCTACATGGGGTCTGGGGAAGGGACCCCACAGTCAGGGCAGGACCTGAGGGCCTGGGAGAGACACAGAGGATGGGGCCGAAGGCCAGATGCAGAGAGGATATGCGTCACGTGACAGGTCAGTCTATGCAGGTGGGAATCCTGGCGCCTGTGTGACAGCTCTGACCGTGGGTACTTGTTCAGACTTTGGGCTTCAGTGGAGGTTTTGGTTTTGTTTTAGTTTTCTAAGAGTTTAAGTATGTGGGCTGGCTGGATTCTCACAGCCCCTCTGGAAATAGCGGCTGTGGCTATTTTTCCTGTTATTTCTATTTGGCAAAGGATACCCTGGCCTCTGGGAGGCTACAATGTCCCCAAACCACAGAACTGGCCAGCTGGCCAGTTCACCCTAGACCTCTGTGCTCCCCACTGTCTGAACACCAGTGTCTGGTCATCTGCCAATCTCACTGGCCTCAGTGGCTTCTTATCTGAAGCTGGGGTGTCTTCTCCACACCCTTCCGCCCTGGGATTCTGATGACCACTTCTTGACTGCTCAGTTTCACGGTGGCGAAGGGGAGGTTGGCGGCCAGAGGGGTCAGTTGGGAAGTCCTCCAATCAAAGAGCACTGCAGTGAGAGCTGTGACCACAGACCCCACAGAGATGCCTGGGCCTTGACCCCGCTCTCTGGAAACAGCTTCTGATGACACAACCATGTAAAGGGTCACTCTTCAAAATCTTCACAGAGTGTTATTTAGAGTATAAGGGGGCCACTTCTGTAAACTACAAAGTTGTGGCTACATGGCATCAAAACAACAAGTCAATTTTGATTAAGATTGATTTTTAAAAATTCAGATAAATTACAGGGCAGACAAAAGCAGCCCAGCTCTTGGTACATTCTCCCTCCCATCAACAGCAGTGCTGGATATACAATTGGTCCTGGACATTGTGCCATCAGATGGGGGTGGGGGTCTTGGGGGGTGCTAGGGACGCCAACAAAACAAGAAGAGAAAAGACACAACTGCCACCACCAAGGCACGAGCCACACACAGCAACTGTTTCTGAAAATCCTCTTCATGGGTCATTAGATTAGAATATCTGCAAGGCAGGATGCAAGCATCCAAAGGCATTCACCGTCCATGTGGTTGGAGGAACAGATGCTTTAAATGGGCAGGGCAGGTCTGGACTCCCTCCCCGTGGCCAGGCAGTCTGCCTTCAGCCGTGACCTCCATGCAGAGAGCTGGTTCTCCGCCCCTAAGGTTTCTTTTTATTTATTTATTTTTTTTATTAGTTGGAGGCTAATTACTTCACAACATTTCAGTGGGTTTTGTCATACATTGATATGAATCAGCCATAGAAGATACACGTATCTTCCTTGGGAAGATTTCATAGGATAATCACAGAGCCCGGTTGGATACGTATTAACCCTGTGAGCATGGCCACGGAGGGTGCAAGGGTGCAGGGGGATGCAACCCTTGTCACTCATCTCTCTCAAGGCCTCACCCCCACACTAGCTCCCTGGGCCCCCACTGCCCCCTCATCCCCTGGCTTTCTCTGCTGGGGGGAAGCAACTCTGCTAGGGGGAAGCATCTCTGCTGGGGGGAAGCACCTCTGCTGGGGGGAGCATCTCTGCTAGGGGGGAGCATCTCTGCTGGGGGGCAGCATCTCTGCATGGCCTGGGTTGGGAGGCAAAGGCCAAGAGACACTAGGAATCGGGAATTCCTGTGAAGCCTGTATGGTGCTCCCGACAGCACTGCTTCAAAACAACCAAAATCACAGAGGACTCTATGTGGACTTCTACACAGTTATGGAAAATGGTGATGTAAGTGCTTATTCACTGCCCTGGAAAGATGCCTGTAACAACTGAGGGAAAGAAAGAGGTAGAGCGTGAAACAAGTTATATTTCCTCCAAAATGTCAGAAATTAAGCTGCTTCCAGATGAGGGGGCACATCAGTGATGTTTTCTTTCTTTTTGCATTTCTATTTTTTCCTACAAGAAGCAAGGTTATTGGTGATGAAACTTATAAAGGAGCAGACGTGCTGACAGGGGCTCCCCCGTCCTTCATCCTCACATGGAGCATGTGGGATACGGTCCACTTGGAGACACTGCATTGGGGGCCCAAGGAGCAGGCAGTGGAACAGATCAGAACTCAGCACAGCATTGGAGCTCCTTGAGATGCAGGTCTGACCCACCAGGCCATGGAGGGTTAAGACTGCCCGCAGCGCCCATGTCTACACTGACCATCATGGCACCACTGCCTCACTGTCTACTATTGTTGTTATCCAGTCACTCAGTCGTGTCTGACTCGTTGCGACCCCATGGACTGCAACATGCTAGATTTCTCTGTCCTTCACCATCTCCTGGTGTGTGCTCAAACTCATGTCCATTGAGTCGGTGATGCCATCCAACCATCTCACTGTCTGTCGCCCCCCTCTCCTCCCACCTTCAATCTTTCCCAGCATCAGGGTCTTTTCCAATCAGTCAGTTCTTCACATCAGATGGCCAAAGGATTGGAGTTTCAGCTTCAGCATCAGTCCTTCCAATATATATTCAGGACTGATTTCCTTTAGGATTGACTAGTTTGATCTCCTTGCAGTCCAAGGGACTCTTAAGAGTCTTCTCCAGCCCCACAGTTCAAAAGCATCAATTCTTCAGTGTTCAGCCTTCTTTATGATTCAACTCTCACATCCATACATAACTACTGGAAAAACCATAGCTTTGACTAGACGGACCTTTGTCGGCAGAGTGCTATCTCTTTGGAGGGCATTCTGTGTGCCATCTGCTATGGGCCATTTTCTTTGCCTAGAGACTAGTGAATTGCATTCTTTGTCTAAATACTGAGTTTTAGCACTTTGGTTTTGTTTAAATACTATGTCAAATGCAACCTTAAATTCTTCCCATTTAGCTTTATTAAACTGAAGTTCTCTTAAAAACATCTTGCCTTTTGAAAGGTACTCAGATGTGTGCTTAAATATATATTTTGAAATGGGTATAACTTGCTTTACTTACTAGATGTGTAAATATAACTTTTGTAAGTAAAAAACAATATGCTCTCTAGGTTTGTCATAGCTTCCCTTCCAGTGAGATTTTCTTTGTGTCTGACTTTCTGCACATAAGAGCTTCATGTAATTGTATAAAGCAATGGTTATTCCTTTAGATCTTCTTCCCCTTGATGTTACACCTGTCAGGGGAATATAACACTTTACCCACTGGGTTCCCTACTCTTTGCAGGTGGAAAGTCCAAGGTAGATTTGGCACCGTGGGCTGGGAATGCTTTGAACTAGGACTTGACTCTCAGAGTCACATGGGCACAGGGTCAGCATCTGAAATTCCTGGCTGGGTGCTCTGATGGTCTCGTCTCATCCAAGCGGGATGATGTCCACCCTCACTTGAAGAAAGGAGAAGCAAAATCGCAAGAAGATACCATGTTCTACCTAAACCAGCCATCCTGTCTGTTAGGATGTGGGGATACCGGCTGGTTAGATGCAAATTGGTGCCACCTTAGGAAGCAGATCTGTCAATGTGCAGCACAATTAAATACGTGCTGAATTTTGGCCCAATAACCTCACTTCTAGGTTACTTATCCTGAAGATTCACCTCCGATAATAGAAAAATATATATGCTCAAGGTTATTTATTGCAGCCTTGTATGTAATTGCAAAATATTGGGAATGACCTAAACGCTCATTCAAAGGACAGTGGTTACATAAATGGTGAGGTGTCCACCCCATGGGATAAAGAGCAGCTGAAAAAAGCCGCTGATACTGATGTGAGCAGTGATGTGAGCAGACTGGATTAGACTGAGGATGTTGGTTTCCATCTATCTATAAATAGATTAAAAAAATAAGTATGTCCATATACACACGGACTGTGTACACACACAGTTACACAGATCTGTTTATGTACATATGTGCTACATGTTTCTTCCAGCTCAGTCTGTGGAGAGGGGCTGGGACAACACACCCACTCCCAGGTGATGAGCAGACCCAGTGTCTAGACATTGGTTTCTAAACATGGTTCTCCAATATGTGGAACCAGGGATCTTTGAAGAAAGGACCGATTTCAGGGTCAGGGCTGCCAAATCCAAAACAGACCTGGGACAGATCGCTGCATACAAAATGATGATAAAACGGGTAAGAGACGACGAATTGTGTCAAAGAGACACAGAACTAACCAGAAGGGGCACCTGTCTAATCCGTAACAAAGTGAGCATAAACACAACGTGAATACTGTAAGGACGGACAGGAACCCACAGAGTAACAATCAATGGTCCAGCCAGTCTGAAGCAATAAATGTGTAAAAAAATAAATATGGAGGAAGGGAAAACTCTATCCCATGGATGAATGCCCAGCTAATGAATACAGAAGGAGCCATGAGGTTAGGAGCTTGTAAAGAGTTTTAAAACCAGTAAGTGAACAACTAGTGCTAAGGGGGATGCTCCATTCTCACACAGCACTTCCCCGCAAGATGCTTATTAATTCCAGAGAAATGCTGCTTGGCTGGGAGGCACCTGGCAGATGCCACTTGCAAAAGGGGATAGAATCACCACTTGTCAGGTGTCCCACAGACATGCCACGCTGGTGACAGGACATGTGGAGGCAGGTGTCTCCTTGTGGGGGCCCTTCCCACAGCACCATCACCTGAATCCAACCAGCAGGAATCACCAGATGACCCAGAAGGAGGGCTACCCTGAAACAACCGACCTGGACTCTCAAAACATGTCAAGAACATGAAGGTGATGGCAGAAGAAAGGTTCCAGATTATAGAAGACTATGATCAGAGAATAGCCTCAGGGCTTCCCTGGTGGTTCAGTGGTAAAGAATCCACCTGCCAAGGAGGAGATGTGGGTTGGATCCCTGGTTTGGGAAGATGCCCTGGAGAAGGGAATGGCAACCCACTCCAGTATTCTTGCCTGGAGAATCCCATGGACCGAGGAGCCAGTCCATGGCGTTGCAGAGTCAGACACGACTTAGCAACTATACAACAAAAAGAGAAGAGCAAGAAAATGCAAGATTGGGTCCAGAACTGGGTCTGATTTTTCTCCCTTTTGCTATAAGGACAATATTGAAAGAACTGGAAAAATGTACATAAGGTCTATAGATGAGATGATAGTACTGGAATGACTTTAATTTCCTGATTTTTATAATTGCACTTGTTTTTAGAAAACACACCTGGCCTGTTTAGGGATAAAAGGACATCTTGCCTGACACTTTCTTGCAAAGAGCTCAGGAAAACATATATGCACATTGAGAGAACAGTAACGCACCCAACGGTAAACGGTTAAGACCAAAGGAAACCGGGTGACAAGCATATAGGGATTCTTCGTACCACTCTTGCAATTCTTCTGTCTGAAATTATTTCAGAAATAAAAAGTCAAAAATTCCCTCACACGTGCCATTTTAGAAGGAAAAAAAATTATACTTTAAATCGAATTCTTTCTTTTGGGGATTAAACATTGCATTCACTTTTCCCTCTTTTTTCATTACGCTTTAATGGAACACTGTGAAAGTTATGGGGGGGAAATGGAAAAATATCGAATTCACTCTTTTTATGACACATGAATAATTCATTTTACACTGCGATTTGGCATTTCATCAAGTTTGTCCTTTTCGTGTTTCTGCAGAGAAGCCATTTAGTAGTGTCGGTGTCACACACCTGCTCTCTCAGGAGCTTGGAGATATGCGGAGCCTAAGGCATCTCCTGGAACAAAGCCAGGTCACCTAGCTGACGGGTGGCTGCATGTCCACCCCCGGGGCCAGTGACAAAGGGCTCGCAGGGGAACCTGGTGGCGGACAGCTCACCTGGGCCCGTGAAGATGATGTTCTCAGCTGAGAGGTGAGGAGGGTGGGCGGGAAGCGGGGGCCCTGGTGGAGCGTTCACCTCCTGGGAACGAGCTATGGGGACACAGTATCCATCCAACTGTCCTCACCCATCTGTCTGCCCAGAGAGGTGGGATGCACGCCTCCTGGGAATAAGTTATGGGGACACAGCATCCATCCAGCCATCCTCACCCATCTGCCCACCCACCACAGAGGATCTGCCCCCCCAAGGAAGTGCAAGAGTTACTTGTGCCTCGGGAGGGGCCAGTGAGAACCGCAGGGCCCTCCTCTGAGAGTCCAGCTGCCCCCTCCCTCCTGGACCCCCCACCTGGCCAGGCTCCAGAAGCCTCTCTGGCTGGAGTGGGGGCCATGGTTGTCGGGCTCTGACTGTGGCCCCTCTGCCTGTTTGATGCCTCCTTCCTCCTCCTGTAGCATCAGGGATTGGCCAAGGACACCAGCCCCTATGCAGGTCGAGGTCCTCAGAGCTCCATGCCCCACCTCTGCAGCAACAAGAAAGCCATCTCTCTAGGAACAGGGACCCCAGGGCCTGCCTACTTGGTGTCCCTCAACCCCTTGATACTGAGTGTGGCCACCGCCCCTCGTCTGCATGCGCCTGTGGCACAGGTGGGCTCCCTAGTTTGTAAAATGAGAGTATTTTCTAAACCAAGGGATGCCTCTATGCAAGGTCTCATCGCAGTAAACCTATCAAGGCACTGGCTGGGCTGTTCAAAGTCATCAGTTACTAGAGGTTCAAGAGGGAGGGGACATCTGTATGCTTCCCCAGAGCCTCTTGCTGGGAAAGACAGAAGGCAGGAGGAGAAGGGAATGACAGAGGATGAGATGGTTGGATGGCATCGCCGAATCAATGGATGTGAGTTTGAGCACACTTTGGGAGATGGTGAAGGAAGGGGAAGCCTGGTGGACTGCAGTCCATGGGGTCTCAGAGTTGGACACGACTGAGCAACTGAACAACAATGGCTGATTTGTGTTGTTGTTTCGCAGAAACCAACAAAATTCTGTAAAGCCATTATCCTTCAATTAAAAAATAAAATAAAAAAAATCAGTCACTCATTTCCCAAGTTTCTTTACTATTCTGAAATATTCCATTTTATTGAAAGGAAGGCATGTATTTAAATTATATTTTAGTTAGTTTGAAGGTTATAGAGTATTAAAATTCATTGAAGATGGTCTTGTACAATATGTGTACGTATGTATATGAATAAATTATTTCACTCACTGTGTCTGTGTGCGAGGTCGCATCTAAAAACTCTTCAACTAAGTCTAGGTCACAGAGATGTATATGTGCATACACACACAAACAGACATACACACACATACCCTTTGAAACAATTTTAGACTCACATAAAAGTGTTGAAACTAGAACAGAGTTCCTGTAGGGACTGCAAAGATAGAACGCAGCCTCACACCCGTGACTGCACCTCTTACATAAGTGTGGCCCAGAGCCTAAACTAGGACACAGCCTCTGCCTAGGGCAAGACCCCTGACCAGTCCCCTCAGCACCAGGCCCCAAAAGTCACCCAGGCTGCTGGGAGTGTCAGCAGTTCACTCCATTTTATTCCCGAGTGATTTTCTACGATAAGGAAGTGCCGCTGTGCGTTCGTCCGTTTGTCCACCAAAGGCTTTTTATTTTCAGTTTTTGATTCTTACTAAAGAAGGCTGTGATGCACTCGTGCAGGTTTCTGCTTGAACATAGACTTCGTGTCTACGGAATACCAGGAATGAGGTTGCTGGGTTGCAGGGTGTTTAACTTTACAGGAAAACGATCAACTGTCTTCCGGGGAGGCCATCTGGCTTCTGCATCCTTGAAGCACTCGCTTGTGCTGGCTTTAGTTTGCACTTTTCCCGAGGTGGTGATGTGGACATCTCTCTGTGCTTATTTGCCATTTGTATCTCCTATTTGGGGAGGCATCTGTTCTCTCTTTGATGTGGCAGCTGGCTCCTTCCACACTCTCCTCCAAGTCCCTGGCATCCTTCCCTTAGCTTTTGCCTCCCAAATGTAGACGTCCTACCCGCCAGGTGGACCCCGGGTGTTATGGGAAGGAACTCAGAACTGGTGGATCAGAGGTCAGCCTCCTGTCTGACATTTTCCTGTCTGCCAGAAGTCTGACATTCTCACACCTGACCCCCAGCCCACGTTAAGGACAGCAGATGGGGGGTGGGCAGTTACAGGGAGGTGGGTGGGCAGTTCCAGCTGGAACAGAGGACAGAGCCATGAACCCCTTAGGAGCATACTGGCCTCCAGTGGAGACTACCCGATGCCAGGACCTTGCCCAAGCTGCTGGCATCCGCCTGGCAAGGAGCTCACCTGCCTCCTCCGTGAGATTGCACCAGTTCCTTGCTACGTTTCTAGAAGACATATGGTGAGGATCCTTAGCCATCCTCACTACCCGCTGAGGCTAAGTGTGAGGCAGTGAGGACTTGTGGAAAGAGCCTGAGGAGGAGGTGCCTGGGCAGAGGTAGCGAGTGAGGCCAGTGCCACCCAGACGCCAAAGGCCTGGCAGTACCGGTGGGCCTCGGGGAGGGAGGTTCTAGAAGGAGGGGCAGGAGCTCCAGTCTGCCCCACACTGCGCAGATCACCTCTGGGTGATCTACTTCTCACCTCATCTCAAGAAGGATCCAGATCGACCAGGATGATGAGGAGGGTCAAGTGATGCCTTACTGGGAAGAGCAGGGTCCTTGAGCAGGGCTCAAGGGGTGAGCTCTGTCGATGGGTTAAGGGCCCTCCTTAGAAGGAGAGAGGGGTCCTCAGGCATCCCAAGGGGGCACTGGGGGCAGCCCCTCTTTAGCGAGAGAAACCTTCTTGTAGCTTTTCCATGAAGTGGCTTAGAAGCTGCCTGGGCCACTAAGCAGTGATGCTCTCTGCCTGCCCTGCTCACAGTGTGGTCCAGGGGCAGCAACATTGGCCTCACTGGAAGCTGTCAGAAATGCAGATGCCCAGGCCCCACCCTGGAGAGCCGGGACCTACCTACACAGAGGCCGCTGGGCTCAAGAGAGCTGTTTGGATGGGGAGTCACGGGGATTCTGTCTTGAGGGCATCTCTTCACCGTCGCATGTCAGGAATGTTGCAAGTTCTCTGCCCTGATACCTACCTCTGGACCAACGTCTACTTCAGCAAATATGCAGCAACGACAACCATGACAAGCCCACCGTCACTCATTCTTCTCTGCCCTCGATTCTCCTGGATTCTTCAGCCTCCACGAGGCTCTTCATCTTGTTTCAAGATGCACAATCTTCTGCAGGGGACAGCGACCCAGTGGCCTTGCCAAGCTTGTTCACATGAAGCACCTCTGACTCCGTCCCCTCCAGAGGGATTGCATGGCTGTCCCTGGGAGCTTCGATCTTACTCAATCCCATGGACACTCTAAGGATGGGCAGGGGTCTGAGTGGGGTTGGTGGGGCCCCCCTACCCTCTCCTCTTTCCTCTGCAGTCACGGGGAAGGTCTATTAGCTAGAACGACCTTGGGATTTCTCTCTTCTCTAATAAAATGCCAATAACAGTCTTCATGTTCTGCTTTCTCCTTATTCCTTGTTTGGAGCCCATCCTGTTTTTGTAATTTGCTGGAAACACAGTTTGCTCTTGTGTCTCAGCACCAAGCCAATCGCTGCCAGGAGGCCCTGGGGCCACCGGAGGCCCTGTGGAGCGCTGTTCCCATGTCTGCCCCGTGGACTTGATGTTGGAGACTTTTTAAAGCAACCTATTAAACAAAGTCCAGGTCACATAAGTGCTCACCAGAAGCATAAATGCTCCAGGAGCATGGGTGCTCACACAGGGAGAGTCTGACTGCATTTTGATTATAAAAAAGGACGACACTGACCTGGAGGGCCCTCAGACAGAGTCGTTTATTCACTGATAGACCGATCAGCGTGATGGGTCATCAGGCGCCCACTCAGCGCTGAGTTGGGGATGTATCCAGGAACTCTGCCTCCGGTCCTCACCTCGGAGGCTATACACGACTCACCAATGGCCCACTCCGTCCACGGTGTCCATGGGGACATCACTCACACCCCTGGTCCTGCGGTCAGGCCCAGTGCCTCTGTGCTTTGAAGCCCGTGCCTCCTGGATGCCTCCCATCTTGCTCCCCCTGCTGACGAGCTGGTCTCCAGAGGGCATTTCCCAGCAAATCAGGTGCTCTCAGTCCTCACATCACTGACCGCTTCTGGGAAACTCAACCTAAGATGGCTCGTCGGTGTCCAGTGTGACAGGATATAAACAAGCCAAACACAGAGACTTTGTCAGCAGGGGCACGAACACTGTGACCTGCATGCTGACGAGAAACTAGCTCAGCGAAGGGGAGGAGAGAACATTCTGGGTGCAGGAGAGGCTGCAAAGCCATATTGGGGGCTGTGAAGTCAAGGGGATCAGGAGTCTGGGGGTGGGGGGAATGAATGAGAAGTGAGGTGACGGGGGAGGGGACTGCTCACAGGACCCTCGAGTGTCCGCACTTTATTTAACTCTGTTTCAGTGATCTGCTGCTTACTGACATTTCAAAAGGGATAAAAACAAAAGGACTAGAAGAGGAGACTCAGGAATTGGCTAACCTATCAAAAGCTAGATCTTTCTCCTATTTCCTAGAAGAAAAAACACAAGAGGAAAATCCACCCAATGCCATGCTGAAACATGCGCAGACTTCACCCAGCCTGGGCCAGCAGAGCACTGGATGGTGTGCTGGTAAGACCACCGTCGTCTGGGATCTGACTTCAAGTTACAGCTGCTCCCCCTTCACAACCCGGACCCTCCTCCACCAAGCCTCCCCGAAACACCACTGCTTTCTCTGCTAAATCCTTCTTGAATCCGTATGTCACGGTGTAGACCTCTGTGGGCAGCGCCTTATGTAAGGTTACGGTTCCAAGCAACGTGTTCTGTTTCTAAATATACTTCTCTCCACTCTGAGGAGTGTCTTCCGACTTCTCAGGTTCTACCTGTTTGAGGAGGACATGGCCATCCCCCAGGCCCCCTGGTGGTTCTCACTTTTCCAGGCTTGAGGTTTCTGATGAGCCGTCTGCTTGGCATTATTGCAGGCTGGCGGATGTTTTGCTGACAGATATCAGGTGAATATTTATGGGCACCTCGGGTGAACCATGCAAAGGGGACATTTTCCTGTGTTTTCCTACAAACACTGCCGTCAGCAGCATGCACCTCTTGCTGTGTGGATTTGTTTTCTTAACAGAGGTTGCTTTCCTATCTCAGTTTCACATTTCTCTGGTGACAGGGGTGTGATATGTGGTGTGGTTTTCATTATCAAGGAGAAAAGATTCTTCCTTCGGGGGCCCTCAGCTGACATCCAGGACAGCCAAGATGGGACCATCCCAATTCTGAATAGGGACAGCACCCTCCCTGGAGACCAACCGGTCAGGAACCCTCAGCACTTTGCACAGTGAGGCTTCTCTCTTGCCTTCTCTGTGTCTGTTTCCTCCTGGTGAGTATGAACACCACGGACCCAATGCCCGGGACCACAAGGACAACATGTGGGCTCTTTGTCCATAAGGATGGAGTCTCTCTCACCTGCTAATAGTCAGAATGATCTGATGATCCTTGCACTGGCCAAATGCCTCTTTGTTACAGAAATCTAGCATAACTCCAGCACACGAGGGTCAGCCACCTGCACTATTTCCCCTGTGTTGGTTTCTTTTTGCATCTCAGAATTCACAGTATGTCTGTGAACAACCATCTGCATGTCAGCCCTGTGAGCTTTTCCTTATCTTTTTAGGAAATGCTGTGAAATGGCTTGCCAACGGAAAAAAAAAAGGAAAATATTGGCAATCATGAAGCTGGGCTCATGCTTGATTTCTGTGGTTATTCTCCCATTGTTCCCCAGAAGCACGATGGACAAAAAGCTGAACAGACCATGATATAGGGGTGATGCTTCCCAAGATTCCCTTAGAAAGGGCATTGTCAGACTTCCCTGGTGGTCCGGGGGTTAAAACTCTGAGCTTCCACTGCAGGAGGCATGGGTTTGATCTCTCGTCTGGGAAGTTCTGCATGCCTCGCAATCCAGCCAAAAAAGGGTGGGGCACGCTGTTATCACCAAAACTTTAAATTCAAAGGATATGCTTCTTCTAAAACACTTGAATGCTTATGATCACTTTCCTCTTCTGATAACATTATACTGTAGTAAGTGGGAGATGAGGTTTTTGTCAACATGGGCCAAGGTTAAATGGCCTCCCCAGGGCTCCAGGCCGTGACGAGTGTTTTCTGCATGCATGGCAGTCACTGAACATGGGTATTAGGGGCACGAATTGAGGAGAGACGTTTCATGAAGCATTGAGCAAATCTGTCTCTCAGGGACCTCAAAGTATGCCCTTGGTACTGGGTTTTGTTACATGAAGATTGCTTAAAGTAGGTGGACCTTTGGTTAAGCTTGGAGAAATTTTATTAAACTCCAAGGTGGTTTAGAATCAAATTTCACTGGTGTTTGTTCAAACTGAGTATGAAAGAGATTCACCAAAGTCATGGACTCTCCTTTCACTGTCATTCAAATCACATTTACTGTGTTAGTGTTTGACTCACAGCTATCTGTAATCTTATGAGAGCTGATTTCATTAGGATTGTTGTTCAGTCTCTAAGTCGTGTCTGACTCTTTGTGACCCCATGGACTTCAGCACACCAGGCTTCCCTGTCTTCACCATCACCTGGGATTTGCTCAAATGCATGTTCATTGAATCGGTGATGTTATCTAACCATCTCATCCTCTGTCACCCTCTTTTCCGCCTGCCTTCAATCTTTCCCAGCATCAGGGTCTTTTCCAATAAGCTGGATCTTTGCATAAGGTAGTCAAAGTTTTGGAGTTTCACCTTAAGCATCAGTCCTTCCAATGAATATTCAGGGTTGATTTCCTTTAGGATTGACTGGTTTGATCTTCTTGCTGTCCAAGGAATCCTCAGGAGTCTTCTCTAACACCACAATTAGAAAGCATCAATTTTTTGGTGCTCAGCCTTCTTTGTCACCCAACTCTCATATTCATAAGTGACTATTGGAAAAACTGTAGCTTTGACTATATTGACCTTTGTCAGCAAAGTGATGTCTTTGCCTTTTAACATGCTAAGTTTGTCATAGCTTTCCTTCCAACGAGCTAGTGTTTTTTAATTTCATGGCAGCAGTCAACATCCACAGTGATTTTGGAGCCCAAGAAAATAAAATCTGTCTCTGCTTCTACTTTTTCCCCTTCTATTTGCCAGGAAGTGATGGGACTGGATGCCGTTATCTTTTTGAATGTTGAGTTTTAAACCAGTTTTTCACTCCCTTCTTTCACCTTCATCAAGAGGTTCTTTAGTTCTTCACTTTCTGCCATTAGAGTGGTATCATCTGCATATCTGAAGTTGTTGATATTACTCCTGGAAATATTAGAATAGCTGTAGTCTTTTTAAAAAAATTCATTTGGCTGATCTAGGTCGTAGTTGCAGCACGTGGGATCTCTGAACTTCGATGTGGCATGCGGGATCTAATTCCCTGACCAGGGATGAAACCCGGGCCCCCTGCATTGCGAGTGTGAAGTCTTAGTCACTGGACCACCAGGGAAGTTGCAGAGTAACTGTAGTCTTATAATGAAGAAAGATTCTTCCTTTGTCAAAACAGATAAACAGTTTTCTCCCAACTGTGATTCTGAGCAGGGGCTCAGAAGCCACGGATGAGAGATCTGATCAGTGTGAGCTTGAAAAAGTAAAAAGGTTTTATTTCCTTGGCATACAGATTCAATCTGATGCCCCAATCCTTCTGCTTATTGTAAAGTATTTCAGAGGAACATGACGAACGATCCTCTTGTGTTCTTATGACAGATGGATTTATTATCTCAGAGATTCTCCCCTCATCAAATGGCTATAATTACACACTCCAGTGCCTTTTACTGGCAAATGTAAAATGAGAATATAAAGATATTGATTTTTACTTTTTAAGAAACATGCTGTGAATCCACATTTAAATGAGAGTTCCCCTTGACACAGAAAATGAAAACGGTAAATGGCACACTACTATTCCGATCATGCTTATATTGCACATGATATTTTTGAATTTGTCTTTGGAAATTGTCAGTATGTAGGATGCCTTCAAAATATTTATTCCATAAAGGTAAATTTAATTTCCAGATAGGAAGTTATTCACATAGGCCTGTTTACAGAAAGAGGAGTTTGGATAGCACTAGATCAGATGTGACTACAAGGAGAGTTAAGACAGATCTGATCATTTTGAGTGATTTTCAGATCATTCATCTAAGGGTGAATGATCCGCACTTAGAGCCATAAGAAACTGGGATGTCTAAATATATTTTTTTATTTATGGAAAGATTGAAGGCAGGAGGAGAAGGGGACGACAGAGCATGAGATGGCTGGATGGCATCACCGACTCAGTGAACATGAGTTTAGGTAAACTCTAGGAGTAGGTGATGGACAGGGAGGCATGGTGTGCTGCGGTCCATGGTGTCGCACAACTGAGTCGGACACAACTGAGTGACTGAACTGAACAGAACATACTGTCTCAAGGGAGGAAAATGAGTAGTTAAATTCCCTAATGCTTTAAGTGGATATATGTCAGATTATTTAAAGATAATTAATTTGATTAAGATTCTTAACCTAAGTAAAAGCCATCTGTGGGCATATTCTTTGTTCACATCTAGCGCCTGCTGGAAAACACACATAGCACTTCAGATAATATCCTGTAAGACTTCTGGTATGACAGAGCCAGGAGGCAGGCAAATCCTGTCCCTGAGAAATGACTGAAGAGAATTTTCAAAACAGCCTTCTTGGAGGGCTCAGCAATGACTCCGGGTCAGTGATAAATGGAGGGGTGTTTGCTTACAACCACCGCTGAATCCTGAGTCAGAGTAGTGTGAGTCTGTATATGTATGTGAGACAGCAAAAGAGACACAGATATAAAGAACGTGGACTCTGTGGGAGAAGGCAAAGGTGGGATGATTTGAGAGAATAGCACTGAAACATGTATATTATCATATGTGAAACAGATGACCAGTCCAAGTTTGATACACGAAATAGGGCACTCAAAGCCGGCACTGGGACAACCCTGAGGGATGGGATGGAGAGGGAGGTGGGAGGGGGGTTCGGGATGGGGGACACATGTACATCCATGGCTGATTCATGTCAATGCATGGCAAAACCACTACAATATTGTAAAGTAATTAGCCTCCAATTAAAATAAATAAATTAATTTAAAAAAGAATATTATAAACAAAATCATGGAGTATTAAAAAAAAAAAAGAATAGTGTAAGTCTGGTTGTTCTTGCCCTGAGCTCATCCAGACCCACCACCAGCTTGGCCGTGAAGTGTTTCTGCTAGGGAGGGGCTCCTCTTGGAGACCAGATTCTCTGCTGCTAGATGGAGCTGGGTGGACTGGGGAGCAGAGGGTGGAAGCTCCATTCCCAAGCTTTCAGTGCTCCCACCTTATGGCTCTGGTCTGTTTGGGCCAAGTGGCAGATAGCTGGATGACCCGGGAATTTAACAAGGAGTTCCTGGAAAGGAGAGGACCGCGGTGCCTGGGAAGCTCTCCTCACATCCCAGTTTGAACTGAACAGGAAATGAAAACACAACATATCACAGTTTATAGGAGGCAGTTGAAATAGTGTTTGAAAGTTACAGCTTTAAAGACATATATTATACAGGAAGAAAAATCTCAAAGCGACAGCTAAGCTCCAGCCTAAAGAAACTAGACAAAGAAGGGCAAATTTAGACTATAGGAAACAGAGAGGAAAATATCATAAACATCTGAGTGAAAATCACTGAAATGGAAAACCGAAATGAAGGACAAACCAATGGAACCAGATGACAGATATTTGGAAAGATCATCAGAATTTATAAACCTTTGGCTAGGCTGAGCAAAGAAAAAATGGAAAATCACCAAATTAGGCAGGAAAAAGAGAAACATCACCAACTGTGCAGAAAGCAAGAATATTTAAGTGGACTATTAGGACAACCTTATGCTGACAAGTTAGGTAACTAAGATAAAAGGGGGAAAAAAATCCCTGGAGTGGCACAAATTACTAAAGCTGAGTCAAGCAAAGGAGGCAAGGATATACAATGGAAAAAAGACAATCTCTTTAACAAGTGGTGCTGGGAAAACTGGTCAACCACTTGTAAAAGAATGAAACTAGAACACTTCCTAACACCATACACAAAAATAAACTCAAAATGGATTAAAGATCTAAATGTAAGACCAGAAACTATAAAACTCCTAGAGGAGAACATAGGCAAAACACTCTCCGACATAAATCACAGCAAGATCTTCTATGACCCACCTCCCAGAATATTGGAAATAAAAGCAAAAATAAACAAATGGGACCTAATGAAGCTTAAAAGCTTTTGCACAACAAAGGAAACTATAAGTAAGGTGAAAAGACAGCCCTCAGATTGGGAGAAAATAATAACAAATGAGGAAACAGACAAAGGATTAATCTCAAAAATATACAAGCAACTCCTGAAGCTCAATTCCAGAAAAATAAACGACCCAATCAAAAAATGGGCCAAAGAACTAAACAGACTTTTCTCCAAAGAAGACATACAGATGGCTAACAAACACATGAAAAGATGCTCAACATCACTCATCATCAGAGAAATGCAAATCAAAACCACAATGAGGTACCATTACACGCCAGTCAGGATGGCTGCTATCCAAAAGTCTACAAGCAATAAATGCTGGAGAGGGTGTGGAGAAAAGGGAACCCTCTTACACTGTTGGTGGGAATGCAAACTAGTACAGCCACTATGGAAAACAGTGTGGAGATTTCTTAAAAAACTGGAAATAGAACTGCCATATGACCCAGCAATACCACTTCTGGGCATACACACTGAAGAATCCAAATCTGAAAGAGACACGTGCACCCCAATGTTCATCGCAGCACTGTTTATAATAGCCAGGACATGGAAGCAACCCAGATGCCCATCAGCAGATGAATGGATAAGGAAGCTGTGGTACATATACACCATGGAATATTACTCAGCCGTTAAAAAGAATTCATTTGAATCAGTTCTAATGAGATGGATGAAACTGGAGCCCATTATACAGAGTGAAGTAAGCCAGAAAGATAAAGAACATTACAGTATACTAACACATATATACGGAATTTAGATAGATGGTGGCGATAACCCTATATGCAAAACAGAAAAAGAGACACAGAAGTACAGAACAGACTTTTGAACTCTGTGGGAGAAGGGGAGGGTGGGATGTTTTGAAAGAACAGCATGTATACTATCTATGGTGAAACGGACCACCAGCCCAGGTGGGATACATGAGTCAGGTGCTCGGGCCTGGTGCACTGGGAGGACCCTGAGGAGTCGGGTGGGGAGGGAGGTGGGAGGGGGGATCGGGATGGGGAATACGTGTAACTATATGGCTGATTCATGTCAATGTATGTCAAAACCCACTGAAATGTTGTAAAGTGATTGGCCTCCAACTAATAAAATAATTTAAAAAAAAAAAATAAAAAAAAAAAAATAAAGCTGAGTCAAGATGAAAGGAAAACCTAAAGATTTTCTTTCAAATCATAAGGAAATCAGGTCTGATCAGTAGTAAAAAAAAATCTTCCCACAAAGAAGAGCCCGGGCCAAGGTGGCTTCACTGTGAATATGAATGACTATCTGAGAAGAAAAAGTCCCAGCGCAGGGCAGCATCTTTTGGACAGAAGAAGAGGGAACACTTCCCAACTCATCCTTTGTGGCCAGTGTCACCCTGACATCAAAACCAGAGAAAGACACAAGAAAAGAAAGCCGCAGTTGTCAAAGACCAAGGGTCCTCATGGACACAGAAATAAAAATCCTTACCAAGTTGTTAGCACGTTGAATCCAGCAATATTTAAAGAGGCGCAAACACCATGGCCAATTTATCCCCAAATATAAAGGATAGCTTAGTATATGAAAGGATAGTCCAACATGTGAAAATCAATTAATGTAATAGGTCATATCAATAGGATAAAGACAACCCCCCAACACATATGATGATCTAAATGGACATTTGGCAAAGTTAAGCACCTGTTTTTTATATTAAAAAACTGTTCAACCACATCTTGACAAAGGCCACTTTCTACATCTGATAAAGAGCCTGAAGTGCTTGGTCACTCATTTGAGAGTCTGAGCGCTGCCCCTGAACCAGGAGTGAAGGGAGGACCCCCACTCACCATCTCTGTCATCACTGCGTGTGAGGGTCCAGCCTGGGACAGCCAGCCAAACCAACCGAACCGCATCCTGCTTCCTCACCCCACCCCAGATCAGCCTCTCCCAGCCTCACAGGACATGAGATTGTGTTCAAAACACTGCCTGCTTTTTTTCTGAGTGATTTCTGTTTCCTCTGGGTCCCCTCTTCTATTTTTGTTGTTCTATCTCATTCTCACTTTGGGGTTCTCGTCCAGTGTTTGCGCATCCTCCCAGCTCTTCTGTGTGTGAAGAAGCCTCTGCAGGTGCTACCTGTAGTGTGAAATCCTATCTCTCCCGACAGGTTTCTGGGACTTCTGGTTTTTCACGGGAGGGAGGTCCAGCTGAGAGCTCAGATGTGAGGAGGCGGCTGTATCTGAAACAGCCGTTTGGGGACCACACAGGCGTCTGGAGGCAGCAGAGGCACCTGGGAGCCCTCCAAGCTTCTGCCTCCCATGTGCAGTGTCAGGGACAGAGCCTGCCATCTGGTGTGGCTGCTGAGGTCAGACGGGATGGTGAGAGGAGGGAGGGAAGATGCTCCAAAAGCGTGCATCTCCTTCCCCTTTCCTCCTGCGTCACTGGTTCCCAGTGATGACATTCCATGGGCTCTCTGATGGATGTGCAGACTTGGCTTTGTCACAAAGGGGTGGCAATCAGCCTTTCAACACGCAGCGAGGCCCTCCAGTCCTGACCTGCAGCCACTTCTTTTCACAGCTTTAAACCCGAATTTGACATTTTGCAGAACTGCTTTATTAGGTGTGCCTGCATCTCTCCATTTAAATTTGTCTGTGTGACAAGGAAATGTGATTTCCAGCAGTTGGGGTCCTGGAGATGAGGTTTAGCTGTTGTGTCTGGGAACCAGGAGGAGGCCCCAGGGCTGCAGGGCCCCAGCCTGGTGATCACACACATGGAGAATGCCCAGGGCCCCTGCCACCCTCCATCCTTGTGCACCTCCAGAGCCCCCCAGGACTACTCTCCACTGTGAGACAGTGCAGGGCAGATGCTGTGGCCAAGGCCCCTCCGTGAGACGCTTTCAAAGAGCTGCAGATCTGCTTGCTAACACCGCCGACCCCAGACCCCAGAGGACGAAACCACATGAGCTCCTGCAGATGCGTGCCCGGAGAACAGACCTATCTGCACTAGGAACACTCTGCTGCAAGTGCAGGGCGAGCCCAATCAGGCAGGAGATGAGGGCAGAGGGGAAGCTCCTGCGACAGACCCTGCTCCTACCTGGGAAAAGCTCTCTGCAAACTGCGATTTCCTGGAAAAAGAATTGCTCTGCTGTAGACCCATTGATGCTATGGCATTCCCCAAGGATGCAAAACCATGTTTTCTCTTTTGTCCGAAGTAGAGCCGCTTCCTGGGAAGAGCCTCAGGTCAGCGTGGGCTGTTTTTTGTTTCATTCACAAAAGGAGCAGGACTGGTCTCATTCCATTCAGTTTGACGATTAAAGAGTGATGCTCAGTGGTCTGCACCCTTGCTCTCTGGGGGCTGCTGCCATCCTGGCCCCCGGTTGATATGTTCCTGTCCTGTCACCCTGAGCAGCCCCTTGCACACCGACTTTGGTCTTGGCCACATGACTTGCTTGGGACGGTCAGATGTAACGTGTGTTCCATGCACAGGCTTGGAGAGCTCTGGCTTGCTGGACTCATGTGGCCGCCATGTGATGACAGGTGTGTGGGTCTGTCTCCGGGGCTAGTGGCCAGCCCGCATTCTCAGGCTCAGGCCAGTAGGGGAACCCGGCGAGCCCAGTGGAGCAGCCTTCTTCCAGCCATCCCCACAGCCATGAAACGACTGCCCCCCAGCCTAGGTGCTGGTCTCCTGGGCTCAGACCCCTATGGCATTGCTCTCACCCCGCCATGGGGGCAGCTGTGCGGCACAGCATGGCCAACTCGCATGCTTCTAAGAGTGTGATCCCACGCCCGTGCCTGCCCTGCGGGAGACGGGACTCGACAATAATTCAGCTTGTCTGCCCCTTATGCTATCAATTTCAACTATTTCTTCCAGCCGGTTTTAGGTTTCAGCTGTTCCAACAATCCTTAGTAAACACTCCAGAATGTCAAATTAAGGAAACCACATGTGGCAACCAAAACATCCCAAATTGTCCCAAAGTGTGCACTTCCAGGCTCGTGCGGAACCCCCTTCCCCTGGGGGCTTTGGCCAGTGGCCACTGTTCCCTGGGCCAGGAAGAGTCCCTGGATGAGGGCATGGCAACCCACTCCAGCATTCTTTCCTGGAGTATCCCTTGGACAGAGGAGCCTGGTGGGCTGCCATCCATAGAACCGTACACAGCTGAAGCCACTTGGCACAGTACAGCACTCTCCCCTGTGGCCGGGCGGTCAGCAGAGACCCCCAGCCCCGTGAGCTGCCAGCACGGTCAGCCCTTAAACACGTCTCAGTGCCATCCTGATGGCCTCGACCTTGTGTCCCCTAAGCAGAATCCCCGCTGAAGCCCTAGGTCCCAGTCCTCACCTCCTTCTCCATCCCTGTATCTCTCACACAGATTCTGAGTGAAGGGCGCCCAGGAGGCTGAGGTGTCCTTGCACTTTCGCTCACTGGCTTCATGTCCTGACTTGCACCGGCCTGGCTCTCGTCCCCCCAGGGCCCCACGTCCCACTCCCGAGGGCCCGTGACAAACACGCGCTCTGACCTCCAGCTCCTGGAACTCCTCCTCCTCCTCCACGTCGTAGGAGAGCGTGTGGATCTTGATGTCCTCGGGCGAGAGGTCGATGAACCTGCCATCGGGGTACTCCAGGCTCTCCTTGGTGGGCGAGCGGTCCTCGATGAAGGTGGTCTCACAGCAGTCGGCCGCCACGCCGTCCCCCCAGGGGCGCAGCACGCTCTCCGAGTAGAGGATGAGGTTGGGCCGGTAGCGGGACTCCACCGACTGCTGGAGCGTGCTGGGGTCCAGCAGCTGTTGGAGCGGCTCGTTCCTGGCGCCGTCTGGGCCAGCCGGTGCCACGCTGCCCACCACCCGGCAGCTCTGGTACTGGGGAGCGGGGT
The DNA here is from genome assembly GCF_963930625.1 of Muntiacus reevesi. Lineage (NCBI taxonomy): Eukaryota > Metazoa > Chordata > Mammalia > Artiodactyla > Cervidae > Muntiacus > Muntiacus reevesi. The sequence continues at coordinate 41,266,214 of NC_089250.1, read as the reverse complement.
ACACGGACACCAGGCCATCCCGGCTCTCGGCCACCAGGCTCCTGGTGTTGATGAGGCCGTTCCTCTTGCCAGCCTCGCCCAGTTTGCCGTGCACCAGCCCGCTCTTCTGCTCCACGACTCCAGCCATGGCTCTGTCCTCCCGGCTGGTCGTCGGGCTGGCGGGCTGGACTCGAGGGTCACGCTTGCCTGATGGGGCCCATTTCTCCTGGAGGAGGAATAAACGGAGATGAGACAAGGAAATCACACCTGAAAAGCTCATCAATCAGGCCCTGATTGTCCCAGGGTGTCCTGGTCGCTGGGGTGGACGGTCGCTGATCTGAACCCACTTACCCTCATGGTTTAGACAGGTTCGGTGGGGGCAGTGGCCAGAGGGAGGCAGAGATAGACCCTGTACATCTTTGGACAGACTCTGCTTCCCAATGAAGGAGGCTGTGCAGGAATTAGGACCACTGCCGCCGCAGAGAGCCCCAGGATTTCAGCTGACTCCTGAAACCCACAGGCAAGCCCATCCACACCAGCTTGACCACGGGACGAGTGGGGCCATTCATTCAACTCTCCCAGGCTCCTCATCCCAGCAGAAAAACTCGCACCAAGGAAGAGAGGGCTGACTTACAAAGATCTTGTGACTTAGTACTAATGGAGCAAAGGAATAAAGAATTATTTTAGCTTTTGATCTTTTCAAATAGATTTTCAACAAGCAACCAAACTACAACCTCTTGTGAATGAAATTTTGACTAGAGGGATTAAAAGCTCTATATTCTAATAAATTCAAGATTTTTGGGTAATGTATTTTTATCTTTATATCTTCAGATGTTTTGTCTAGTATATCTTAAATATTGATCTATTTTATCTTTTATTTTTCCTTAAGAACTAAGTTGCTTTTGCATATAACTTACCATAAAATGCTTTTGTAGGATAAAAACCAAAACAAAAATGCCCCACACAGATTTAGAAGGTAAGTGATAAGAAGACCTACATAAGAAGTCCATGTACAACATGGACTAAGCTCCCCAGCTGAGGAAATCTTACATGCAAATTTTAGTATGTTCTACACACATGTTAGAATTATTCTGACACTCACACTAGCCTTCAGCAGGGTCACAGGAAGTGGACTGAAAATTTCCCTGTCTCAATGGTGCTTGGCTTACAGAAACACCTGTGCATCTGGGATACAATTAAGAATTATTCTAAACTATTTCCCCCAGATCAGGTTCCTTTCTAGAGTTTCAAATGTTAAGAAGAAGACACCAAAGGTTACGATTTTGGGGAGACAGCTTTTCCTCTTTGCAAGTTAATAACTATTATGTAGCAACATTCCATCTCGAGGCTTTTGCTGTTCTGGCTTTCTAGGAGATTTAAGAATTGTCTTACATTATAACTGCTTTGTTTGGGGGTAGCTACAGGAATCTAAGGTGGCACTAGTGGTAAAGAACCCGCCTGCCAATGCAGGAAACATAAGAGACTCGGGTTCAATCCCTGGGTCAGGAAGATCCCCTGGAGAAGGGAATGGCAACCCACTCCAGTATTCTTGCCTGGAGAATCCCATGGACAGAGGAGCCTGGGGGGCTACAGTCCACAGGGTCACAAGGAGTTGGACACAACTGAAGCGACGGAGCATGCACATGCACAGGAATCTACAATTTCACACCGAGCAGAGGAGGAGAGAAAGAAGACACTCTTGCGATTAATGGGAAAATAGCAGTTTAATCATGTCGACAGATGACTGGTCGAGGGCAGGGTATGCATTGAGAGGTGTGGGTGTCACCACTTGACACTGTGACACGTTTGAGAGGTCCGAACACAGTGCCGGCTCTGCTGCTGGGCCTCTGAGCCCTCAGCTCCGGGGCCCAGTAACAACCAAGAGCTAAAACCAGGAATTCTGAGCCCCTGTGAAGCACGTCCTGCGTGTGAGCATCACCTCCACACCTGGTCACCTTCCCAGCTCCTCCAGGTGTTTCTGGTCCAAACGTCCAGCCTCTCTGATCTCCATCTTTCCACAGAGAAGCTGACGGGCCCCTCGTGCAGGGCTGGATGTGCCACCAAGACCAGAAAAACCTTCTTCTCAGACTCAGCTCCTTCTGCCAGGATCTGCAGTGAGTATCTTACAAATGACATGTGGTTGCATTTGTTTAAATTCCTCTTCTTGGATGGAGTCCCTTGTTCCAGCGTAGCCAGTGTGACCCTCCCTTTTCTGGTGTGTTCCCGGCCGCTGGGCTCCGGTTCCTCCTACAGCTCCTGGTGTATCCTTCTCTGCCAATGTGACAGCTACTCAACATCACCACCTCCTCAGCCCTGCCCTGCCCAGAGCCCGAGACTAAAGGACCACAGTTCCCTCCCTGTTCTTGCCCTGGTATACAGCCAGTGTTCAGTGAATGTCTGTCAAAAGTAACAGTCTCAAGGGTTACAGGACTGGACTAACCCTACTTAGGGATCTCCTTGCCTTGTACCAATCCCGAAGTCGGTTGAAATCGTGGCATTTGGAGGCAGGCACAGCTTACGTCTCCACCACCCAGAGTCGGCTGAGAACCTGCAGCATCAGCACCCCCTGGGATTCAGTCAGGAAGACAGAGTCTTGACCACCTGGAGCTACTGACTCAGATCCGAATGAACAACACAAGGGCTATTTTGCACTTTTTAGGAAATGCTCTCTAGTGAATTGCTGGGAGGAATATCAACAACCTCAGATATGTGGATAATACCACTCTAATGGCAGAAAGCAAAGAGAACTAAAGAACCTCTTGATGAGGGTGAAGGAAGAGACTGACCTAAAATTAAATATTAAAAAAAATAAGGAAGCTGTGGTACATATACACCATGGAATATTACTCAGTTGTTAAAAAGAATTCATTTGAATCAGTTCTAATGAGATGGATGAAACTGGAGCCCATTATACAGAGTGAAGTAAGTCAGAAAAATAAAGAACATTACAGCATACTAACACATATATATGGAATTTAGAAAGATGGTAACGATAACCCTATATGCAAAACAGAAAAAGAGACACAAGTACAGAACAGACTTTTGAACTCTGTGGGAGAAGGTGAGGGTGGGATGTTTCGAAAGAACAGCATGTATATTATCTATGGTGAAACAGATCACCAGCCCAGGTGGGATGCACGAGATAAGTGCTCGGGCCTGGTGCACTGGGAAGGCCCAGAGGAGTCGGGTGGAGAGGGAGGTGGGAGGGGGGACCGGGATGGGGAATACGTGTAACTCTATGGCTGATTCATGTCAATGTATGACAAAACCCACTGAAATGCTGTGAAGTAATTAGCCTCCAACTAAAAACAAAACAAAACAAAAAAAACACCTAAGATCATGGCATCTGGTCCCATCACATCATGGCAAATAGGAGGGGAAAAGGTGGAAGCAGTGACAGGTTTCCTCTTCTTGGGCTCTAAAATCACTGTTGGATGGTGACTGCAGCCATGAAATTGGAAGATGATTGCTTCTTGGCAGGAAAGTGATGACAAACCCAGACAGTGTGTTAAAAAGCAAAGAAAAAGAGAAAAGATGCTCCAGCCAGGAAGAGAAACAGGTGGGATTTGAACTAGGTATGTCTGACTCCAAGGTGTACATTCTCCTCGCTCAGCTGGAGTGACACCCACACGTCACCCAGAAAATTGGGGAAGCTTGTCAGACTGTGGACCCCACTGTCAGCCCTCACAGCTGAGGGGTGCGTGCTGTTTCAGGAAGATCCCAGTTCTGTTGTTCTCTCATTTTAGTTGGTAACTTCATTCATTAAAAAAAAAAATAACAACATTATTGGGATATAATCTAGAGACACAGGTTCAATTCCTGGGTCAGGAAGATCCCTGGGTTAGGAAGATCCCCTGGAGGAGGAAATGGCAACCTGCCCCAGTATTTTTGCCCAGAAAATCCCATGGACAGAGGAGCCTATGGGGTTGCAGAGAGTTGGACACGATCCAGCACACACGTGCCAACATCATAATGTTCACCTGACTTTTACTTTTTTATTTTTAAAACTAGTTTTAAAATAATAATTGATTTATTCGGCTGCCCGAGGTCTCAGTTGCAGCACGAGGGATCTTGGCAGTGTCAGTGGGCTCTTCCGTCGTGGTGCACGGACTTGAGTTGTGGCGCACAGGCTCCGGAGCGCGGGCTCAGTAGTTGTGGCACATGGGCTTAGTTGCTCCGCAGCTTGTGGAATCTCAGCTCCCTGACCAGAGATCGAACCCACACCCGCTGCATCGCAAGGCGGATTCCTGACCACTGGACCACCAGGGAAGGCCCCACCTGACTTTTAAAGTGCACAATTCCCAGGCCTGTAGCATACTCACAGAGGTGTGTAGTCTTCCCCCCCCATCCATTTCCAGAATATTTCCATCACTTGTTACACAGCAAGCACTGCCCTCTCCCCCAGCCGCTGGCAGCTGCCAGTCTGCCTGCTGTGTGTATGGGTTTGATTACTCTGGATGTTTCACATAAAAAGAATCATGCATGTGATCTCTGTGACGGGCTTCTGTCACTGAGTATCATGTGTTCAGAGTGCATTCGTGTGTCCGTGGCAGTGCTTCGTTCCTTCCAAGGCCGAGGGGTCATCCGTTGTGTGGCTGCACGGCATTTTGTTGGAGGGGGTGGTTGTTCTCCTTGAGATCCTATGTAATACTGGATTAATTACGACCGCACCTCTCCTGTTGCATTGTTAGTACAATGGAGCTTTCTCTTTCTGGAAAATGCGCAGTCAGAATGGAGATGACTGCATTAGTCACTCAGTCGCGTCTGACTCTTTGTGACCCCATGGACTGTAGCCTGCCAGGTTCCTCTGTCCATGGGGTTTTCCAGGCAGGAATACATGAGTGGGTTGCTATTTCCTCCTCCAGCGGATCTTCCTGACCCAGGGATCGAACCTGGGCTGCAAGCACTGCAGGCAGATTCTTTACCGTTTGAACCACAAGGGAAACCAAGTCAGAATGGAAACGTCTTCAAAACAGAACAAAGCAAAATGAACTCTCAGTCTGCGCCTCTGGAGTGTGAGAAAGGCATTTCACGTCTGGCCCCAGAACATGGAGTGACAGATGCCCTAGAAGTGTGGAGAGCAGAGGCAGGGTCTCCCCCACCTCAGCTGGACCAAAGAAAGCCCGTGAGCAGACAGGCCATGTGACCTGCTGACGGAGGGCACACCGCGGGCTGAGCCTGCCTCCTCATTGGACAGAAAGCTCGACCCCAGCACAGCAGGGGCTTCAAACAAGGCGGCACAGACTGCGGCCCAAGCCTCCATCTCCCTCACCAGAAACAGGGTCTGAGCGATGCTGAGCTCTGCTGCATCTGGCCCCACCACACACGCGCACCACCGGGACCCTTAATTATGAATATGGCAGAATTATACATGAACCTCTCCGTGGAGAAACTGGGATTACATATTTCAGGTTGTGTTTCTCTCAACCTTGTTTCCAATATTTCATAAATGTGTTACTCTGAGGAAGTAACTCAGAAAAAAAAAAAATCTAAAGAAAGTTTTGAGAACCAGAGTAGTACGTGTAATAATTTCCGGAAGTATGAGCAATGAAGTAAACGCAAGTGAAGAACTAAACCTTCTTCCTATGAGTTGTCTTTTTCTCTGAACCTGTAAACAATTCTAGATTTTGGAAAAAAATCTATCTCCCCACCTCCTCTCACTCACTCTCGCATCTCCTGGAAGACAGGAGCATCTGCACTGTTAATGTGTGTCTATTGGGGGAGCAAGGAATTTCGTAGAGTAGTACTTGATGTCTGTGCCTCTGCGGCTGATTAACACCCTTATCTGTGCCAGATTTTGTGCAGCAAGAGTCACATTTAACACGTAAAACTACCTTTAGAGCAGCATCTTTGAATCAAAGGAGAACAGAACAAACTAACTAGGCAGTCGATGGGGAAAACAAAACTAATTAGCAGATTCGTTTCGCACGATGCTTGGGCCCTATGACAGGTCTGGATTGCTCCTCACACAATCTGTCCTCACACGGCTCAATCAGCAAAGCGTTAGGAGGGTACCAGGTACGGGGTCTTCCCTAAACCCCAACACTGTCAGACGCCTCTTGTGTCAACAGTAATACTTCCCTCCTGCTAAGCAAATAATAGATGCATTCTCACCAGTGCCCAAGTGTCGAGAGAAGAGATCTGCTTGCAAATCCTCATTAAAACAATTAAAATCTGCCTTTAGCATAAACACACAGAAAAGCCTGTGATTTGGCAGTGGAGAAAGTTAATGAAGCATTAGAACCAGATCGGTTATTGTTATTTAACGTTTAAATGGCACATTACAATTGCAAAATGCTGCATCACCCAACTCATCACTTCAGGTGGTTGGGGACTTCCTGATCACACAGCTGATTCAGACTCCTGTGGGGAGCCAGGCTCTGTCACAGAACCTCTGGGATGAGCACAGGAATCTGAGCCTGATTCATGACTGTGGAGAGGCAAGGCTGTGATATCGGAAGTGTGTAAACCTGTGTATCAAGGACTCTGCTGTTTGTGAAAGTTGTGCTAACTTCCTTTAGCTTTGTGGGTCTCTATCTCAGTCTTAAGGAAGATGTTGTGGGAAGAGTCTTCCTTTCCAATAGTACCTCCATGTCTACCTTCACCACCTCTAGCTTTTAATCACCATCATCTCCACCATCACCATTACTACCATCATTACCATCTCCACCATCACCACTACCACCTCCACCATCACCATCACCTCTATCATCACCAGCTCCACCATCACCACAATCACCATCACCACCATCTCCACCATCATCATCACCAGTATCATCACCAGCTCCACCATCACCATCACCACTATCATCACCAGCTCCACCATCACCACAATCACCATCACCACCATCTCCACCATCACCATCACCACTATCATCACCATCTTCACCATCATCACCATCACCACAATCACCATCTCCACCATCATCACCATCACCACAATCACCACCACCACCATCTCCACCATCATTACCATCATTACCACCACCATCACCATCACCTCTATCATCACCATTTTCACCATCATCATCACATTACCACCACCACTGCCATCACCAGGAATTGGCAAACTATACCCCGTCGGACAAATTCAACCCACAAGCAAGAAAGATTTTTTTACATCTTTAAATGACTGAAGATAAGAAGTATATTCCATGATACATGAAAACTGAGAAATTAGAAACTCCTCTGTCCATGGGATTCTCCAGGCAAGAATTCTAGATTGGGTAGCCATTTCCTTCTCCAGGGGATCTTCCCAACCCAGGGATTGAACCCAGATATCCTGCACTGCAGGCAGATTCTTTACCACCTGAGTCATCAGGGAAGCCTGTTAGTATCCATAAATATAGTTTTATTGAACCCCATCCACATCCGTTCATTCACATATGCTTCTAACTGTTCTGCACTAAAAGAGCAGTTAAACACCTGTAATAAGAAGCCATATGATCTGCAAAGCCTAAAATAGCTTTTATCTGCTCTTCAAAGGAAAAGCTGATTCCTGACCATAACCCCTCCCATACCACCACCACCACTACCACTAACATCACTACCACCAACAGCACAAGATGATGTGGACACTACCGTCACCATCAATAGCAATGACACCCCACCCCCTACACAACTCTGTGGTTCAGAGGTATGGAGGCCACCTGTGCGGTCAAAGAATTCCTCGAGAGGGCTGTGAATGAGGACACAGACTCAAGCAAGAATCTTCCTCCTCACCAGTGAGTGACAGAGACAGCAGTCTTGCAAGTAAATATTCTTGTTCCTTAGATCTTGCGAGTGACCTGTAGCTTGGGGCAACTTCAACTCAGAGAACCTGCAGCCACAAGCTTTCACTTGAACCCCAAGCCCTCACCCTTTGTGTGCCTTGAACACTCAGTTTGGAGTGTCCAGGGCTGGGAAATCCCACTCACCTCTGCTCCGATTCTTGGCAGGAGCAAATGAAAATCCCCTCTGGAAGGATGTGCTAAAGACAGATCTCAGAAAATGTTCACAGGTCATGCTGTGGAACTCTAGTCTGGAATTAAGCACTTGAGGAAACAAATGCTAGTCATCAGAGGTGGGTGGCTCAGCTGGTAAAGAACCTGCCTGCAGTGCAGGAGACCTGGGTTTGATCCCTGAGTTGGGAAGATCCCCTGGAGAAAGGAATGGCTACCCACTCCAGTATTCTTGCCTGGAGAATTCCATGGACTGTATAGTCCATGGCGTTACAAAGTGTCAGACATGACCGAGTGACTTTCACTTTCACTTTTAGCAGAAGTGAGCAAACACTGCAGAACTGGGGCCACACATGTCAGATACAGGTACAGGATAAACATGCTTACTGTGTTTAAAAATGAAGGACTTAAAACTTTAAAAGTAAAAAAATATATTTGTGAAATTAAAATCTCAACAAATAGACCATCCCTTCTGACTTTAGAGTTGACAACATGCTCCAAGGGTTTCTCTTACTGCAAAACAAGACCCAGGATTAGGACACACCTGGAGACATGCTGGTTGTGGAGGAAAATCACCAAAGACCACTGCCTTTCCATGAAGAACTACTGGGAGGGGCAGCGTTGCACTGATGTAGGATGCCAACCATAATAGTGACAGTGAGTTACACAGCTTTGGTAGAGACACAGGATGGTGAAGTTGATACCCGACCTCTCAGCTGAGGCTCGATGGAAGTGGCCTCAGTGTAAGGACTAGCATCACCAAGCATAGATTCCCAGGCCCCCAGCAGTTTCTTATCCAGTGGGATGTGTATATGCAGATCCATGGACCACACTTTGAGACTCGCTGTTCTATAAATTCTGACGTAGTGTCAAGTAAGTGATGACCCCTGGTTCCAGGCGGAAATAGAATCAAAGCTCTGGGATGGAAAGCTCTCCTAATTTAAGCATATAAGAGAGTTGGACCATAAGGAAGGTTGAGTGTCGAAAAATTGATGCTTTCGAACTGTGGTGTTGGAGAAGACTCTTGAGAGTTCCTTGGACAGCAAGGAGATTAAACCAGGCAAGTCTCAAGGAAATCAACCCGGAATATTCATTGGAAGGACTGGTGCTGAAGCTCAAGCTCGAATACTTTGACCACCTGATGTGAAGAGCCCACAGATTGGAAAAGACCCTGATGCTGGGAAAGACTGAGGGCAAGAGGATAAGGGGGCAACAGAGGATGAGATGGTTGGGTGGCATCACTGACTCAATGCACATGAGTTTGAGCAAACTCAGGGAGATGGTGAAGGACAGGGAGGCCTGGTCTGCTGCAGTCCATGGGGTTGCAAAGAGATGGACACACTTAGTGACTAGACAACAACAACAAAGTATCAAATAGGGACTTCTCTGGTGGTCCAGTGGTTAAGAATCTGCCTTGCAGTGCAGGGGACACAGGTTTGATTCCTGGTCGGGGAACTAAGATTCCACATTTCATGGGGCAACTAAGTCCTCACCTGGCACCAGAAGAACTTGCATGATGCAGCAAAAATCCCACATGCCACAACTAAGACCTGACCCAGCCAGAAAATATAAATATTAAAAAAATAAGGCCACACAATAAGCTGACAATTAAGGTTCCTCCCACACAAAGACTTCATGCTCTTGTGAGTGAGAATCAATAGAAAAAAATAGGTTTGGACAATCAAGAACTTCAGATATTAGATAGTAGGAATATAGAACAATTGTTAATAAAATATTTATGGAAATATTTATAGAAGTTAACAGAATTAAATGATAGAAATAATTTGTGAAATATTTATGAAAGAAATAGAAATATTTAAAGATGAGCAAGTAACAAGAGACTATCAGAAATAAACAGAAAAAAATAAAAAGTTTGAATTTTAAAAAGTGAAAACATTTCAGTTGTCAGAAAAACTCAACAGAATTAAAAATAGCAAAATAGACATAGCTGAAGAAAAAAAAAACAAAACTAGAAGATACTTTTGAGGAAAATATTCAGACTGCACTATTAAAAGAAAAAGAGACAGAAAATATAAAAAGGTGGTTAAGAGTGTGGAGTACAGAATAAGAAGGTTCAACCCATTTCTAGTAAGAGTTCCAGAAAGAAAGAAGAGATAAACACAGGAATGCCTCACAGACATGCTGTAGTCAAGCTGATGAATGTAAACTTCAAAGAGACTTTATAAGTAGTCAGAAGAAAAAGGCAGATGATCTACTCAGCAACAAACATCAGAATGACACTGTGTCGAGAGAAAGTAGCTGCCGACTTTATTTTTTTGTGGGTCTTTAAAAAAATTTTATTGGAGTAAGGTTACTTTACAGTGTTATCTTAGTTTCTACTGCATGGCAAAGTGAATTGTTTATCTGTGGACATCGATTCCCTCGTTTTTGGATTTTCTTCCTGTTTAGATCACCACAGAGTGCTGAGCAGAGTCCCCAGTTCTGTACAGTAGGTTCTCATTGGTTATGTTACACACAGTATCAAGAGTATAAACACGTCAACCCCAGCCTCCCAATCCACCCACCTCTGTCTCCCCCTTGGTGTCCACATCGGTGTTCTTCACATCTGTGTCTCTGTTTCTGCTTTATAAATAAGATTGTCTACACCAGTTTATTTTTCATATTCCACATATATGCATCAATGTACAGTGTTTGCTTTTCTTTCTGACTTACTCCCCTCTGTATGATGGCCTCTAGGTTCATCCATGTCTCGAGTTGCCAACTCTGAACACAGGAAAGTTGTCTTTCATGAACAAAGTGAGATAAGATAGATTAAGAAATGAAGAGACTTGAGCCAAAACCAATTCTAAAGGAGGAAGAGAGACAATGCTGGTGGGCAGCTTCGGGGGCAAGAACTGGTGAACAGAGAAACCAACACCTTGTTCATGAATCCAAACAAATAATGAGGCTATATGACCCCTGCCCCTAAACTGTGAGGTTCATTTAAAGAAGTTAAACACTGGAAAACAATAGTATGTAAATCAGGAGGTGGGTGATACTAACATCTTTTCAATGTTCCAGAAATGTGCTAAATTATTCAGTTTTAGGCTTAGGTTAAATATGCCTGGGTAAATTTCAAGGATAACTACAAAATGAATAAAAATACTATACACATTTCAAATTAGGAGAGAGATAAAGGGGGTAAGACTGAAAAAAAAATAGAGCAGGACAAAAATAAAAATAAAAATTGAGGTAACAAGTGAAAATAGATTAGCACTCCTAATAGACATTAATTAGTTGAAATTGCTAGTTAAAATTAATTTTCACTCTGGGTTTAAAACAGTATCCTGACATATGTTATTTATGAGATATACCTAAAGCATAAGGAAGTGGAAGCGCTGAAAACAGAAGGATGAAGAATATGTATACAAGAAAAATCCTAGGCAGGAAATAAACCTGGAACAGCTTAATGAATCTAAAACAAAGTAGAAGGGGCTTCCCTGGTGGTCCAGTGGCCAAGATTTCGCCTTCCAATGCAGAGGATACAGGTTTATCCCTAGTCAGGGAGCCAAGATCTCACATGCCTCAAGGCCAAAAAACCAAAATATAAAACAGAAGCAATGTTGTAGCAAATTCAATAAAGACTTCAAAAACAGTCCACTGTCCAAAAAAATCTTTAAAAAGATAAATAAAACAAAGTAGACATCAAGGAGTAAAAAAACTACCACCTGGTAACATAGATGCTACATAGTAAGGGGTTTAATCCAACCGGCTCAATGCTCGACTTCCCCGCACACAATCACTTTATATCATGGTCTCAAAGCAAAACTGGTAGAATTACAGGGATAATGTAATATCTTCACCAGCAGAACAAGAAACTTCAAAACACTCTCTAAACCATGTTAAGAAATAAACAGACCAAGAATAAGAAAGATGTGGAATATTCAAAAAGCAATAGTAGCAATTTTAAGCAATGAGCACATATAAAATTCTGCATCCAGTAATTATAGATTCTTCCAGGCACTTGTATGCTGTCTTCTTCTCTTTCTCCTAATCTTTCCTTCATTCTCTTTCTCCATTCGCGTCCTCTCTCCCTTCCATAAGTGGATCAAGTAACTAAGCCATGAAGCACCAACACATCTCACATCATTTTGTACCTTACAGATTGTGTTTCGGAACCACAGTACGGTTGATACAGAAGTCAACACGTTTAGGAAATTTCCCAGGTGGTTTGGTGGTAAAGGATCCACCTGCCAATGCAGTTGACCCAGGAGATGTGGATTTGATCTCTGGGTCGGGAAGATCCCCCTGGAGGAGGAAATGGCAACCCACTCAGGTATTCTTGCCTGAAAAATTCCATCGACAGAGGAGCCTGGTGGGCTACAGTCCATGGGGGTTGCAAAGAATTGGACAAGCATGCAGGGTGGTCCAGTGGTTAGGACTCTGTGTTTTTACTGCTCAGGGCCCGGCTCAGGGAACTAAGATCCTGCAAGCCATGAAGTGCGGCCAAAAAAAAAAAAAAAAAAAGTCAACACATTTAGCAAAAGCCACTCTCAGTTAGAAGTGGAAAAAAAAAACAAACACTTTCTTAATAACCATTGGACCAAAGAATGAAATTATTTAGAAACTGAATCCTGTTGAAAAAACTACGTATTAAAGCAAACTACATACCAAAACCTAGGGGTGCAGGTGAAGAAGTACTTAGACAAAACAGCTTTATATGCACATATGAGGACCATAAAGGTTAGAACATAAATGAACCAACATCCAAATTGGTAAATTAGTCAAAATAATAATAATGAAGTGAAAAGATACATGTGACAGGTAGTAATAAAGGTAAGAGCAAAAACAGTGAAATGGAAAGCGGAGACTTGACACTGGGAACCAGCAAAGCCAGTCTGTTCTTTGGAAAAGAAGCCTCTGGTGGCCCGGATGACAGGCTATGATGGAGCCGGGCTTCTGACTCCGGGAGGAGGATTTGGCATGTTGATTGTCTTCTGTGTCTTGAAAACCTCATTAAAATACTACTGAAAGAATGAGAAAGATCTAGGCAGGGATAAACTGGGAAATTTGAGATTACATATGCACACACTTATATAGAATAGATAACTAATATGGACCTGCTTCTATAGCACAGGGAACTCTAGTCCATACTCTCTAATGACCTACATGGGAACAGAATCTAAAAAAGGATATACGTGTATGTACAACGGATTAATTTTGCTATGCAGCCGAAACTAACACAACGCTGTAAACTACCTATACTCCAATAAAAATTTAATTTAAAAAAGAAAGGCCTTACTAGAAGAGAAAATAGTAGCAAATAGTGAAAGGATGAAAAGCCACAGCAAAATGTCTTTTTCTTTCCTGAAGAAGGAAAGTACTGGAAGGGACGAGGTGGCCCCAGCCTGGAATCTGAGAGGAGGTGAGTGGCGGCCGGGGGGACAGGCACACGAGCTGACATCTGACTTCCCATTAAGACAGGACACGTTGAACAGTGGGGTCGTGCCTTCAAAGTTGGGAGACAAACTTTGAGTTATGCACCTCACAAGCGATCACTCAAGTGTGAGCAAAAACAACAAGGAAGCCAAACAACAACAGTAAATATTTTCAGCACTCAGAACATTTATCTCACTCACACCCTCTCTAAATAAGTAGCTCACAAATTTACTCCACAAAAAAAAAAAAAAAAAAAAAAAAAAAAAAATGACAGTGGAAAACCAAAGAAGTGGGAAATCAGAGATGAAAGAAACAGTGAATATCCAGAAATGATAAAAAGAAATCCCTGTCTAGCAGCTGTCCTGCAGCATTCTGTCCAGTTTATAACGAACATCTGTGGGCTTCACAAAGGCAAGTTGTGCTCGTTGTGTTGTTTCCGTGAACAACAGGAAAGAGAACAAACACGACCCTGGAAGGCATCAGCGATGCTGGAGGAAGGCACAGGTTTCTTCCCTCAATGTTAAAAGAAGGTCATTCAGAAACTCCAGGAGAAATGCACAACCAGAAAAACTGCAAGAGTTCTGTGAGTCTAAATACAAAAATCCACTCCCCCTAAACTTCCCATTATTTTGGGCAGCTATGGAATATAAAAAGGCAGATCCTGTTTGACCTGGACACTAAGAATATTTCTTCTCCTAGTACTAAGGTCTGATACTGGCAACTAGTGTAGAGGAAATAGTATTTTATCATAACAACTTGGGTTTACAGCCAACGATGTTTAAAGAATTATGATGATAACTTTTATAATTCAACATTTGGAATGTACATAATTAAAAAACACATTTTAAAGGTTACCAGTCCTGACAAAGTTGTCATCAGCGTTATCACCATCATCATTTTGGCCAAGAAATGCTGGGCATTTCCTAAACACCAGGCACTGTGCTAAAGTATTTATAATGATTATCCTGTTTAATTTTCAAAATAACCCCTTTGAGGTAAGTATTACCATTATCTTCATTCCACTGACAAGGACCAAGAGGATGAGTACCTTGCTTCACGCCGTCACCTATGAGCAGAGCCAGAATCACAGGAAGCCTGATTTCAGGGTCTGACTCACAGCCATTAAGCGAGACTCATCCATTCTGGTGTAAAGTCAGGACACAGTTGAGCTCATGGGAAGGCACATGGTATGAGGGAGGAAGAGTGGGCAAGTGCACTGCCCATCGCCTCCCCTTGCCTGGTAGGAAGATGGGAGATGGGGGTTTAATTCAGTCCCTTTATAGATACAATAGTGATGGATGGAAGGACTCAAAATCACACACCAGAAAGCTTGGGGGAAGGAGATGGGCAGTAATGTTAGTGATCTACATTCTAGCCTTAAGTAAGTGAAACTCTCCCCTTTCAAAACAAGAGGTTTACTGGACAGAATATAAAGCCAACAGAGCAAGAAAAAACCAGAAGCACCCAGCAGTCCAGGTGTGGTGCTGGCTGTCGAGAGGGACAGGGGGCCTCTGGAGAGCAGGTTGGGGATATGGCTGATATGCTAGGACTCAAGGTGACAGGTCTGAATTTTTCACTGCTATCTTTGTCTACTACTTAATATCTTGCCGTGCCTTTGTTATCCGAGTCAAAACAACCACAAAGATAATTTTCAAGTCACTTATCGTGGAGGAATTGGAACCCTTGTACATGGGTGCTGGCAGTGTACAATGGTGCAGCCACTGTGGAAAACAGTTTGGTGGTTCCTCAAAAATTAAACCTAGAACTAGCAGATGATCCAGCAGTTCCACTTGGGGGATTTACCCAAAAGAACTGACAGCAGGGTCTCTAGGAGGTATCTGTACACTGTGTTTGTAACAGCATTATTCACAACAGGCACAAAGAGGAAGCAACCCACGCGCCCATCAATAGATGAAGGATCAGCAAAATGTTTTATGTTCATATAGCGGAATATTATTCAGCCTTCAAAAGGAAGGAGATTCTAACAACACGGAGGAGACCTCAGAACATCATGCCCAGTGAAATAAGCCAGACACCAAAGGACAAATACCATATGATTCCACTTCTATGAGATACCTTGGTCAAACTCATTGAGACAGAAAGTAGGATGGTGGTTACCAAGGGCTAGGGGAGAAGGATGAGGAATGATTATTTAATAGATGTAAGTTCAATTTGGGATGATGAGAAAGTTCTGGAGATGGATGAGGTGATGACTGCACAACAATGTGAAAATACTTAACATTACGAAGCTCATATCTAAAAATGGTCAAAATGGTAAATCTTAAGTAATGTGCATTTTACCATATTAAAAAAAAATGACTTTTGGGACTTCCCTGGTCATCCAGTGGTTAAGTCATCCAATACCCCTTGCAGTACGGGGCACGTGGGTTCAATTCCTGGTGAGGGAACTAAGATCCCACGAACTGTGGAGCAGCTAAACCTGTGTACCACAACTAGAGAGCCCCTATCCCGCAACTACTGAGCCTGGGTACTGCAGAGTCCACGAGCCACAACTACTGAAGCCCGTGGTCTTGCTTGCCTCCCGCTGCTGAGCCTGAGGGCCATAACTAGAGAGTCCGTGTGCTACAACGAAGATCCGATGCACCCAAATAAATAAACGAATATTTTTTTAAACAACTTTAAAAAATTGCTTTCTTCAAAACAGGAAGCAGTGACTTTGGCGTCCTAACCAATAAGACATGGTAGATTTAAAGTTATTTGAGTTTAAAATAAATTATCTCTTTTATCATTTTCTGGAAAGTACAAGAACTCTAGAACATGTTAATTCTGATTATGACCTCCCAATTTAGTACTATTATTGCATTTATTTTAAAATGTATATATAATACATACAAAATATTATTTTAAAAATATATAATTATATGAAGTACATATATTTTAAACCCTAAATTACTTTATTGCTATTTCATGAGGTCAATATTCACTTAAATTTGCCCACATACATAAAGACATGCTCAGGGAAGATCCCTGTCATAACTCAGCAGGTCTCAGTAGCCATTGATTGTAAAATGCATCCCTATTTCAGAATTTCAGAAAAACATTAAAGTGTGAAGACTGTGCATGCTAGAACTGGAGAAATAAAATATTAAAGAGAACCTCAGACTGCAACATCTTCCCAGAAAATCCTTCCACGCTGGCCGGTTAATAAATGGGCTTCACCTGCAGGAATTACATCTTGTGCTTAGAGGGGTGGCAGGGGTGTGTGTGTGCGTGTGTTGGTGTGTGTGTGTGTGTGTGTAAGAGCATGCACGCAGGGGAGAGAGACAGAGGGAGAGAGAACTCGACCGTGCACCCAGCAGACCAGAGTTTCACGAGGAATAAAATTACCAAGGGATCAAAGCAGCAGCATAGCAGCCCATCCGTATCCACAGAAAAGACACACACTGAAGTGGGCTGTGGATTGGCTGTTGCTAGGATTCATTTCATGGAAAAGGGTAAAAAGAAGGCTGCAACAATGACATGCTTCTTACCTTCCCAAGTTCTCAGCAATAAATCCAGAAGGAGAACACGGCCAGCTCCTCCTTCACACCGTAAACCAGCTACTAAAAGATACCTATAGGACAGCACACGATCTCAGGGACCCACGAAAACAGACGAGGTTTGCTTTTTCCTGTACGAGGTTTTCCTAAACCTCAGATTTGCTAAAGTACACTAAGAGCATAAAAACTAAAAGTGATATCCCCTTACATTTTCCTCAGAAGGAAGGGCTTCTTCAACTCAGAAACACACTTGATTACAAAGATTCAGAAATGGAAGCACCATCTCACGCTGCGTCCCTGGCCCACCTTCTAGTTAATGGACACAGTAAACATTCATGCTGCCTCGGACCTTCATGGGGGAAGCACTGACCAGCTCATCTGTAGCTGAAGTGCACCTACCAGAGGCTGCCTAAGAGACAGCAAGCCACCTTTCAGCCCAGCCTTCCCAGGCGATGTCTCAGGTTTTCCCCTGCCATGTATTTTCAGTCTCTCTGCCAGTCTGGCATCCTCACAGACCTGGCAAACACAACTGGAGTGAGGGAACCGGCTGGGCCGGTCTGGACCAATGACAGAAGGTGAAGATCTTAGGAGACTGGGGTGGGGACATCCTCATCACAGGTCACCTGCTGCGCCGTCAATCTCATTAGCTTTCAGCAGACCAGAACTGGCATTTCCCAGGGGAATTCTTCAAAGTTCGGTGGCTGGGACTATATGGAGTGAAGACGCAGAGCTCCCAGTGGGGTCACACACATAACGCAGCAAGAACCAGAGGCAGGGACACGGGCAGGGCCGGGAACTTCAGAAGAGCAAGGCTTTCTTTCAGAACAAGGAGTTTCTCTTTGTGGAAAACATTTCCCTGAAAGGCTAGCTAAGTCCCAGGAAACCAGAAAAGGAAAAATCAGCCCTGTTGGTGGTAACAATGTTTCCACTAGGACAGGGAGAAGTCCTACAAAAATTCTTGTTTCTGCATGAGAAATCCACTGCAGACACAACATTGAAACATATACATTATCATATGTAAAACACAGTCGTGGGAGTTTGATGTATGATGCAGGGAACCCTGAGCTGGTGCACTTCTGACAACCTGGAGGGATGGGGTGAGGAGGGAGGTGTGGGGGGTAGTTCAGAAAGCAGAGGACACAGTATGCCTATGACTGACTCATGTTGATGTATGGCAAAAACCATCACAATATTGTAATTATCCTCCAATTAAATAAATTTTAAAAACATGGACAAATATACACTACCGTGTGTAAGACGGATAGCTCGTGGGAAGCTGCCATATAACACAGGGAGCCCGGCTCTGTGCTCTGTGATGACCTAGGGGGGTGGGATGGAGGGTGGAGTTGGGGGGAGGTTCAGAGGGAGGTGATATATGTATACACACAGCTGATTCACTTCACTGTACAGCTGAAACTAACAAAGCATTGCAAAGCAATTATACTTCAATAAAAATATAATAATGTAACCTAAAAAAACCCCAAAACCTGCCTCAAGCTTTGCTTCCGAGTGATGCCCTCTCCCATCACCCAGCCCGGCTGCCTGGACACGGATTACAGTCTGGGCTTCTCTGCAAAGTCACATCCATCGCTGCCCCCTCCCCAGTTGCTCCTGAGAAGCACTGAGCACCGACCCCAGTCCTCAGGAGCCTCCTCCTCTGAGCGTGCCCCCACCAGTCTATGCAGCCCCCTTGACTTGTGGCCGTGGCTGAATACGGCCAATTTCATTGGATCCCAGGCTGTGTTCCTTCTGGCCTTAGCTGGTGGACCCGGACATAGTGAGCCTCAAAGTTAGAAAAGCAGGCACCGCAATAGGCTGGATCACAGACGCTAGCACGGGGACCAGGATCATATTCAGAGTGATAAATCAGAGGCTGAACCCAGGGCACTTGCCCCACCCCATTTCTGCCTATTTCAGTCCTGGTGTCACCAGATCACTGTTTTTCTTGGGAGAAATCTGCTTTGAGACAGACCATGCGTGTGACGTGTGACCTCCTGTGACAGAGCCTCTGACCACGTTGCATAGCAGCAGACGCTGCCAAAGGCAGAGCTAGCACATGAGAGAGCAAGGGGGACGTTCCGGGGCAGAGATGTTAAAGACAGACATGAGATACAGAACCAGACACCCGAGTTGGGGCTGCTGCCTCCCTGTGGAGAGGTCAGTCTTGGTCAGCAAGGCTTGGGTTGTAGTGGTCCCTCCAGGAGGAGTAGGAACGGACACCCCACATAAAGATGGGACTCTCAAAGGATGACATATCCAGTGAAAGTGCTGCCTAGAGTCACTGTTCATTGGCACAGTGGGGACAATGGGGGTGATCCTCTGGACCTGAGACTGGGGCATGTTTTCTGCAGGAAATTCCATGTCATGTAGAACTGAGGTCTGAAATGTTAATATGCACGTGGTCAGGAAACCTCTCAAGTTGAGAGATTTACATTAAAAAAAACAACAACATGGTCTCAGGTCAGGGATCCCTGAGGCACCTGCCAGACACACCTTCCCATCAGGAAATCCTCAGCTAGAATTTTCAGAGTTCCACAGAGAAGGATCACAGTACAAACATTTACAATTTACCAAGAAACCACCCACCATGTACCTGTGTCTCTGGACAGAGCTGCCTTCCAAGAACTTTGGGACAGTAAGAAGTGATTCGGTAAATCTCTTTCAAGATGTTCAAGGCATGCAAGGAGGAAGCATTAATAAATCATGAAGGGGGAAGCACACTTTCAAAAGAGACGAGGCAAATTGGAATTTCCTAAAGTAAAAATACGCACTGAATTTAAAACAGGACAGATGAGTTAATGAGCAAATCGAATGTATCTGATGAGAGAATTAAAGACCAGAAACAAGGCAGTACTGACACTGCCTGCAGTCAGCATACGGTGGGAAACGGGAGGCACAAGAAGGCAGGCAGATGAAATGAGAATGTCCTTTAATCAACTGATAGAAATGCTGCAGGGAGAGATTGGGATTCCAGGAGGAGGGAATATTGAGAAAGGAGGAGGCAATGTCTAAAGAGATTTGAGATTTTCTCAGAACTAGTGATGGAGAAGGAAATGGCAACCGACTCCAGTGTTCTTGCCTGGAGAATCCCATGTATAAGAGGAGTCTGGCAGGGTACAGTCCATGGGGTCGCAAGGGTCGGACACGACTGAGTGACTTTCACTTTCACAGAACTAGTGAAAGAAGCATATAATGCAGGTGATTCCACACCTATACATCTTAGAGAAAAACCACACAGAAAGATGATCCTAACCAGAGGAAAATATATAGACTGTCCCCAAGAAAAAGGCAAACCAAGAGGAGATGTGTCAACAACAGTCATAGAAATGGTAAAAAAAAAAAAAAAAAAAAAAGAATCAACAAGATGTCAGAGAAAGTGAGAAAACACACTGGACCTAGAATTCAATACCTAAACTAGTCTTCACAAATGAAAACATACTGCATTTGGTCAAACACTGAGAACCAACAACAGACCCTTACTGAAAGGGCTACTGCAGCATGTCCTCCAGCCAAAGAAAACTGATCACAGAATCAAGAAAAGAAATGTAGATGTAAGGAAGGGAGAAATGTGGTCAGTCATTAATAAGAACTGACTCCAGAAGATGACTACAACCATGCGGCAGTAATGGCAGATTCTGAGAGGAGTGAGAGGGGCCAGAAATCCTGAACAATCACGCAAGATGGGAGGAGAATTCTAAGATCCTTACATCATTAAGGAGCAGGATCATGGTAGCACTAACGAATTAAGGAGTACATATAAAATTTTAAGAATCACATAGCAATGTGAATAAAACGTATACCTTCTAAATAAGTTGAGGGGGGGAAGAAAAGAATAAATAGTTCACAAGAATGCAGAGACCCAGATTTACTTTAAAATGACAACGAGTTGAAGTTGTGTGTGTCTGTGTGTGCACGTGCATGCACTTGCTAAATCCCTCTGGGACTGAGTATAACGTGCCTGCAGCCCAGTGGGTCATAAATTGAGTGACTGGTGTCTGTGCCAGGGGTTTCTGCAAAAATTACAGGGACCCAGTGACATCATAGAGTAAACTGATATTCACTCCAGAGAGAGATTTACTCCTCAAGGCTGTGCTGTCCTTCATATATTTTATTTATGGTCTTTTTACGCTGTGTTACTTTCTTGAATCACAATGAATGCATTCTATTGTAGGACCTGGCATCCTGGCAATTGTGTTTTTATTTCTTATTGGCCTGGTAGTAGTACTCTTTAGTTAATCTACAGGCTCCTTATTTCTACCTCTATTTTCTTTTCCCTTCAATTTCTCACAATCATTCCAGGGTGCAGGGAGGTGGGGTTGGGAGCTGGAAAAATCATGTCCTTTAAAAAAAAATTTATTGTTTTGAAGAACTGTATCTATTTAGCTTTCACTTTCTATTCTTGCTTTAGCATTTGTGTGCTCATTTATTTTTTGTTTTTATTTAAAATTTTAATCTTTAACTTTTGGTTTTCCTCTTATTAGTTTTGTGACCTGTATGTTTTATATTTGCTTGTTTTCACATCTATTTTCAATATTTTTTTTTTAACTCATTGATTTTTTTTTTCTTCTTGGAGCTTTAAGTTATCTGATGGTTAAATATCATCCCTAGTTCTAACTTTCCATTTCCCCACTGTTAATATTGAGTCACCTCTTAACCTCCTTCCCACTTCCTTAGTTTGTTATTTTTTTAAAATTTCCCCAAAAGGTAGATTTTATTTATTTATTATAAAAATGTTTATTTATTTGGCTGTGGCAAGTCTTGGCTGTGGTATGTGGGATCTGGGATCTTCGATGTTCGTTGAGGCACTTGAGTTCTTTAGTTGTGGCTTATGGGATCTGGTTTCCTGACCAGGGATTGAACCCAGCCACCCTGCATTGGGAGTGCAGAGTCTTAGCCACTGGACCACCAGGGAGGCCCCCACAGTGTTTTATCTCTTTCTCTTCTTAGGGGGTTTTCTTTCCTTTGTTTCTGGCCTTTGTATTTAAGCCCACATTGTGCCTTTGGGAGACCCAGACTCTTCTCTCTATTTATGCCTAAGTGGCCCCCTTTAGGCCAGGGCTCTTAATAGGAACCACTTTTAGTTGACCGTCCTGCTTAGGGCTTCTTGGGTTTGTGGGAACAGCACTCCGGATAGAGCCTG
This sequence comes from Muntiacus reevesi, assembly GCF_963930625.1. Classification (NCBI taxonomy): domain Eukaryota; kingdom Metazoa; phylum Chordata; class Mammalia; order Artiodactyla; family Cervidae; genus Muntiacus; species Muntiacus reevesi. The sequence continues at coordinate 41,244,276 of NC_089250.1, read as the reverse complement.
GGGTCTTCTTTGCGAGGTCAGACCTGATGGAAGGGGAGTTCTTCAATCCAGTTAGTAACACCCGGCGAGCACCCATGCATGGGTGGACGCTGTCCTTGGTGCTGAAGGCCACATGGGGGCCCAAGTGAGGAAGCCCCATCCTTATGAAGCCCACGCTCTACTTGAGGGTGGGAGGCAGACTTGAGTGATGAGGCTGGGAGCTGTGGGCAGGGTGGAGTAGGGCAGGGGGCCTGGGAGCAGGGTGGGGAGGCACCCGGGGGTGTTTGGGAGATGCTGTGCATCGCAGCGTGATGTTGCTTCCAGGACAACTATGCATCTCATTGCAGGAGCAGAAATAGATGAGCCTCGCATGAGCCCAGGCTATTTTTACCACTTGGACACCGTGAGTCATGCTGCTCACAGTGTCTCCCTCCTTTGCACTGTGGCTGTGAGCTCTCGGTCACTCTGGACACCATGATAGGATATGGGGCGTTGACCTCTGTCCTGGCTCTGTCTCATTTTTTCCCCTAATCTTTTTTCTTTACTCATTAGTATCACCTATGGATTAGCTGGATGGTTGGTTAACCAGTCTTGTTAACTGCCAAGCATCTTTGTCATGCCCAGGTGATTGATAACATGCATGACCCATCTGGTGGATTCCTGGCCACCAGCAGCAGGGAAGCCAGCCCCACTCCATGGTCCACAGGGAAGAGCAACTCAGGGGAGGGATGAGGGTGATTCACTGACCAGGTTTGCTTCAAGGCCACAGAGCTTCTGAGACCCCGGCTACAAATCTGGGGCAAAGAATGGTTCACACATCCAGGATAACCTCAAAACTTGGAGCACAGGTGTGTCATGCTCAATGCCATGACTTCTGAATGAGTGTGGAGTGGATCTGTCAGAGTTAATATCCAGAGACAACCTTAACTAGTCAGAATTGAAAGTGGAATAAACACAGATACAGATAAAACTCTCTGAGGTGCTTTCCAGACATGCTGGAAGCAGGTGTCTGCTGATGCTTTGTAACACGGTTGCTGGCACTCTCTTTTTTCTTCTATGACCTTTGGTTTTTGTCACCTTGGATGGTTTAGGACAGTTTGGCAGGCCTTCATGCCTTCCTAACCAGAGGACAAATGGTCCTGCAGGTAGGGATGCGGTTTTGATCTGGAAACGCAAGCTATGTGTTCTTAAGGGATTCTGGCTGGGCCACCCATGGATTGATGCTTTCCCTTAAAAGTCATTAAAATGCCTGCAGAGGCCAGGGAATGGTTGTTTCAGTCATGCTGGCTCTGCAGGAGAAGGCTCCTTTGTGGGGATCTGGAGAGGTTCTGTCTCCTCCAGATCCACTCTCATCTGTGCCCGGGAGATGATTCATCCTGAGAGGCTGTGAATCAGAGCAACAGCATCGTGCACAAGCAAGGCCACTTCCCAAGGTTCACTGCCTCCCATGACAGACCAGTCCTGCCCTCACTGGCCCGGGACAGAGCTCACCTCCCGAGCAGCGGAGAAGCGTAATCTTGGCAGTACCACCATATTAGTAGGGCTATAACTCCACGTCCACAGTGATGCCCAAGTCTGCCAGGCAGGTAAGGACTGGCGTGTAAAGGGTTTATATCAGGTAGGAGGTTCCAGAAATGTGGAGCAGGTAGAGGGGAGCAAGGCAGAAGGCAAGAAGGTGTGCATTGTTAAACTGTTCCCGCAGATGGCGGTTGGATCCCATGCCACCAGGGAGTCCAGGGATGGTATAAAACCTGCAGGTGGAGTTATCCCACCTGAGGGGCCTCTGCACACTCACCCTCGTCCACCACTGGTCCAGGGTCACTTCCAGCCCTTGCTCCCTGGCCCTGTGAACCCGCAGGCTGAGAGCTTCTATTGCTGGACAGCTAGGAAGTGGCAGGTGTTTGCTCTAAGGAGCCTGGACTACAAGAGTGGAAGGTTCAAAGGCACCTGCACACGAGACTCCAGGACGAGACTTCGAGTGGTTGTTTTCTTTATCTCCATGGGTACAGCTGAAGTGTGGTGGGTGGTAAGTGGGCAAGCTCCTCATAGCCTATCTGTCCTGGACATCCTGTAAATGGCCCATGTGGCCTCAGAGCCTGTCTTCATCCTCTTCTCCATGCAGCTACTATGTCAGGAAGGCAGCTGGACACAGACACGGACAAAGCTGGGCTGTGCACAGACTTGTTTGGGGCCTGGAACAAACATGAATGCTGGATGACATCTTAGCTGTCACTGGGGCTGGTGCCAAGGGCGGTACAAAGTCAGCTGAACTGCCATCAAAGCACCAGAGGCAGGGCAGCCTACGTGATTGACACGCATCCTCTCACAGTTCTGGAGGCTGGAAGCCGAGATCAAGGGGCCAGTGTGGTGGGTTTCCAGCGAGGGTCTCTTCCTTGTCTGCCATGGTTTCTTTCTCCCCATGACCTTTCCTGGGTGCCTGTACTACACAGTGTGAGACCTGCCTCCTCCTCTTCTTTTAAGGCCACTAACCCCATCATGAGGGCTTCCCAGGCGGCATTACTGGTAAAGAACCTGCAGGAGACGTAAGAGACCTGGGTTCAATCCCTGGATCTGGAAGATGCCCCTGGAGGAGGGTAATGGTAACCCACTCCAGTATTCTTGCCTGGAGAATCCCATGGACAGAGGAGCCCAGCAGACTACAGTCTATAGGGTTGCAGATTTGGACATGACTGAAGCAACTTAGCACGCACACACAATTCCATCATGAGGGATCAAACTCATGTCTCCTGCGTCTCCTGCATTGCAGGTGGATTCTTTACCCGCTGACCCACCGGGGAAGACCTTATCCCTCCCTGATCACCTCCCCAAGGCCCCACCCACAAATACTATCACATCTGAAGTTGAGGCTTCAAACATGAATTTTGGGAGGGATACAAACACTCAGCCTGTACCACCATTACTAGGAATTTTCAAGAGTTTTAGTATATTACCTATAAAACTATATACAAAGCAAAGCATAGATACTACTATTTAAAGTATAAAATAAATAACATACTTAAATATATGAAATATGCAAATACCCTCAGTACCTAGATCAGGAGACCTAGATATATTTCTTTGCCTAAAAGCCACTCCAAATTATTCCAGATGCTTGCTAGCTTGAGGAAATCTCATTTTTTCCCTGTGTTTTTAGTGTTTGTATGGTAGAGTTGGTAAACCATCTGCTTCCATTTTAATTTTCTCCACTAATTAGAAAATGCTCCCGTGGGCCTCCCTGGGGTCCTGAGCACAGGTCCCCACTGTGCGTGGCAGAGCCGGGGTGTGGCTTATTCTGCTTTGTGGGAAATGGATCTCCCCCAGCAGCAGCTTCCAAGCACAGATCCCACATCCTCTGTCCTGTGCTTCTCCCGGGGCAGCGCTGATGTCAGATAGACACGCTGATCTGTGTCAGCATCTTTAAAGCCGTGTTTAACCAAGCGCCTCACGGAGCCAGACGGTGAAGCCCTGTGGGAAACACAACGCCCTGCGGGGCCTGGACGCGAGTGCTGCCCTGGATTTTACGTCCTGTAAAAATTCCACGCTTCTGAGAACACATGAGCGAGCAAGGAGGTAGTAAACAGAGAAAGTTGTATTCGTGCTACTTGGAAGAGAGAAAACTCTTTAATCAGACCATAAAAGCTGGATCAAGGGCAAAAACAAAAACAAAAACAAAAAAACAAAAAAAACACAAACCAAAACCTCAAAGGAATTTTTCAGGAGTGGGAGATAAAGAGAAACCGAACCTTAGAAATAGATAAAAATTACATCACTCAAAAGAAAAAAGGGAAAGAATATTTTAAAATATCTGAAGTACAAAAGCATATTTTTTTTTCTTTGACTTTGTTGGGGCTTTTAATTTAGTGCATGGGGGCAAGATGTCAAATGTAGGAAAAAAAACATAATTTTTACTGCAGACTCAGTAAAGGAAGGGTACAGCTAGAATTTACTTGCTCAGTGCTGAGCACTCTCGCGTTCATTACCCTGGGTGATCACCTTGCCGACCCCACTATTAATGGACCTGACTCTCACTTTATGGAGGAGGAAGCAGACGAGAGAGAAGCTGCCTCAAGCTGCTGGTCAGGAACAGAGGCAGAGCTTACACCCAGGTTTGTTGGAAGCCTACCCTCACACCATCACACACAATGCCATGCTTTGAGAATCAAGCATAAAATACATTTAACAAAAGAAGCTGAAATGTGTACACCCAAAACTATCGAGACACCATTAAAGCAATTGCAGAAATAAGTAAAGACAGAGACTGTGTGTTCATGGACTGCACACTGCATGGTTGGAAGGGCCCGCAGGTCAGCCAGCAGATTCTGGGCAACCCTGTCAGCATGAAGCTGGGCTTTGGGCAGAAAGTGACAGGCTGACCGAAAAATGCACACAGAAATGCAAGACATAGGGTTCCTCTCCTGCTGCTCCTGCAACATAGGGCAACCTGATGGTTACTGAACACAAAACAGTAACAGTCCCACCTATCGGGCAGCTACTGTTAGTCTAGGGGTTCATATACTTCCCCCAGGTGATCTTGTTCAATGCCCTCAAAAGTTTGGGATTAAAATGGGAATCACTCCCATTTTATGTCTGAAGAAAGTGAAGGCCAAGTTTTAGGATTTGACCTTAGGTCTGAGTAAAACCCCACTGGTTTGTTATAAAGGAAAGTTCTTTACTGTGTTTATTCCAATCTAACCAACACTGTCAGAGGCTAGCATTGTCAATGAGGTGCCTTCCGGTCCCAATCCAGGTGACACTCCAGCCTCTCTGCCATCAACCTTTGTAAACCAGGTAACCAGGGGAATGGAATGACATGGCCTCAGATTATAAACTGGATTAAGCTCAAGACATAAGTGGGATGAGGGCAAGAAAGGATGAGTGCTTGTATCTCCCCCGAAGGCAGTGATGGGGAGGGTACCCCCCAAAAGGTGGTCATGTAGCTGACCTCCAGCAAGGTGGGGCAGCAGGCAGGTGGGTGTGAAAGATGCTTCCTGCCCATGGAGGCCTGTCACCTGAAGCGGCTTAGAGAGACCTGCTCTCCCTGGCCTCAGGTCATAGAGTTGAGCTGGCACATTCCATCTTAGTGGAACTCGGATACACGTGTTCTTTGCCAGGCAAGATCCGTGCCTTACCTTATTCAGGGTAAGTGTAATAAGTACAGTGTCAATGACCACAATCATAGCAGGTACAAGAGTGACTGTTCCAATAAATAGAAATTCTTTCTAACTGACTGATGCTATGTAATAAATGAGAACTGGCATTTCTGGGACCTTGAATTGAGCAGTGTAAACTGTTCCTAGCAGGGACACCTACACAGACATTCTGGGTGCTGGGAGGGACCTCACACCCACCCGTGGGAGAGAGGGCATCTGGGGTTCCACCTTGGAGGGGGAGGAGGGCTCCCAAGTGCCTCCCACCCCAGGGGCGTCCTGAGAGCCAGAACCACATGGTGCCTCCTCAGGGTCCCCTCCTCTGCATACAGGCACTCCGCTGGGCAATCACTCTGGGCTTCTGCACAGCAGAGGGAATGGTGACCAGACGGGAGCCCTGGGTCCTCCCGGTGGCTGGTCCTGGCAGCCCCTCCCCTGCCTGCTCCCTCATCCCACCTGCAGGAACCACTCACAAGTGGGCGACGTCACACACTCCACCAACCACCCCTTATATCACTGTTCTGTGGTTTCAGGGTTCACCCAGCTCCCTGGCTTCTTCAAGGGGTTCCCTCCCTTCTCCGCATTCTCCTTCCAGAGCATCAAGCCTCCACCATCGCCCCCAGCGCTGAACTCCAGCCCAGGGACCCGATGTCTCTCACTGTCTGATCACCTCACACCCCAACCCCACAGCGTGACCTCTGATGCACCATCACAAACCACACTCACATGCACAATTCCCTTACCTTCTTGGAGAAGCCTCTGTTCCCCTCCAGCCTCCCTGGCCCCACACTCGGTAAATGAAAGGGGTGATTGAGCCCCCAGCCTGGGCCCCTGTGGCCTTAGATCTCGAAGGGCCGAGCCTGAGGAGTCTGTGGCTCCTGATTTCTGTTTCCTGAGCTGATCCTGGATCTTCAGGATTCAGACTCTACAAGCCAGGTGAACTTAACTCCTTCCTTCATCTTTCCTTTCTTCCCTCTCCTCCGGGTAGGCTCTGCCAGTCCTCAGGCTCAATACTCTCCACTGAGCCTGGTGGTGTTGGTGGGTGTCCACACTGGCAGGCACCATGTCTCCTCTGAGCTGGCAGCCAGCTGGATACACCTCCTGGTACTTCATGGGATCAGCCCGCCCTCCCTGCATTCCTCCCCCACCTCCGCACAGCACAGAACACCCTCTGGGATTCAGATGAATTTTGGGCCCTGGACACTGGGCAGTGAGCAAACAGGACTGGAGCCTTGCCTCGAGGGCATCCAAGTCTCATAGCCACATGGTCCCAGACCTGAGCCATCTTCCACTTGTCTCTTCCTGCCGTGACACTGGCAGTCCAATCCCAACCGGGCATCCTTGGCCCCGCCCCACCTACCTGCTTCCCCTTCATGGTCAGAGTTGGACCACTCAGGAATCAGAGTCTCTCTCTCCTGCTTCAACCACTTGTGAGGGTCTTAATGGACTCAGAACACAGCCTGGCTCCGGCCCGTCCGCCTGGAGATGCCACGTGATCCCACCTCTCCATCAGTGAGGCTAGCTCTGTGAGGTCTGTTCGGTCTCAGCTGCTGTACCTACACCCTTGACACACGTCTGGTCTTGGCCAGATCCTTCTTGTCCTTAGGGTCTCAGGTCCAAAGTCATTTTCTTATAGATACCATCCATGGCCACCACATAGATACCATTCCAATGGACTGTCTGTGGTGCTGGAGAAGACTCTTGAGAGTCCCTTGGACTGTAAGGAGATCAAACCAGTCTATCCTAAAGGCAATCAACGGTGAATACTCATTGGAAAGACTGATCCTGAAGCTGAAGCTCTAATACTTTGGCCACATGATGTGAAGAGCTGACTCACTGGAAAAGACCCTGATGCTGGCAAAGATTGAGGACAGGAGAAGAGGGAAACAGAGGGCGAGATGGTTGGATGGCATCACTGACTCAATGGACATGAGTTTGAGTAAGCTCTGGGAGTTGGTGATGGACAGGGAAGCCTGGCGTGCTGCAGTACATGGGGTCGCAAAGGGTCAGACACGACTTTGCGACTGAACAGCAGTGGCCTGTCTACCTGTCATGTGAACCTGCAGACTTCTTCCACAGTCTACACTACCTACCCATCCCCATGCCGCCCAGGAATGCATGTCCCAGTAGCTGACGCCAGCCTCACTCTCTGGTCGCTCACATCATATGAGCCTGGCTCATAAAAACGCTCAGTGGTCCACAGGATGGAGAAGGGGTCTTTCTGGAAGCTTCCAGCTCACACTGTTCCAGGTGCCTGCTTCATGTCCATGATCACTCACACCCGAGAATTTGCTTGAATCTGCTTGTTCATGATTCACCACCAGACCAGCCACTGCTGGGCCTGAAGGAGGGCACTGGTCACACTCAGCCTGCTCTGACCTGGTCTGGTTGTGAGTGGGCAATTCGCCTCTGCTACCAGGCTCTGGCTTCACCCTGTCCACGATCCCGGACTCAGCAGCGACCAGGAAATAGCACCAGCTCTGGGTCCTTGGTCAGCAGAGTGGCCTGAGGAAGTCAGACCAACCACAGCTCCACATGGAGACTCTAGGGAAAGGTCATCTGAACACTTCCAGAACTTATATTAATACAGGAGATGTGGCTCAGCTGGTAAAGAATCAGCCTGCAATGCGGGAGTCCTGGGTTCGATCCCTGGGTTGGGGAGATCCTCTGGAGGAAGATCCCCTGGAGAAGTAATGGCTACCCACTCCAGAATTCTGGCCTGGAGAATTCCATGGACTGTACAGTCCATGGAGTTGCAAAGAGTTGGACACAACTGAGCGACTTTCATTTCACTTCAAGGATAGTTTGGAGTTGGAGGAAAATACAGCTAAAATAAATACACTAAAATCAGGAACCAATCTTCAAGAAGTGTGTACACATGTGGGCTTCTTGCCCCAAGGGGAACTCGACCTAGGAAGTGAGTTCATTTAACCTTTAGCAAGGTTTACAGATAATTATGAATGTACAGACTCTCTGAGCAAGGAAGATTGTGTGGTCAGGTTTGCTGGTGTAATTAATTTTTCCAACAAAACCAATTTCACATCAACTAGAAACAGAATGATATTTACACACTAGTCAGGGTTTCCCTAACTTTTGTGAGGACTATGCCTCCATAGCCTCATGTTACACAGGACTCCACCTGGCCTTTCCTGGCGTGTGTATGTGCTAAATTGCTTCAGTCCTGCCCGACTTTTTGTGACCCTATGGATTATAGCCTGCCAGGCTCCTCTGTTCATGGGATTCTCCAGGCAAGAATGCTGGAGTGGGTTGCTGTGCCCTTTTCCAGGGTATCTTCCCGACCCAGGGATCGAACCCAGATCTATCTCCTATATTGACAGGTGGATTCTTTACCACTAGTGCCACCTGAGAAGCCCTCTCCTGGCACTTGCTCTCAACAGCCACCCTCACCTGCATGGCAATCAGGCTCTTAGGAAGTCCAGGGGACCGGGCACCCCCTACCAGGCCTGGGAGGTGGTCAGGATCCCTTGGGATTTGCCTCCTCCCTGGCTTGGCCCCACATGGACGGTTCAAGTTTACAGAGCGTCCGAAGTGGCTGCTGACTTGGCATCTGCCCCGCCTTCCTCTGTGCCCACCTGGGCCCTGGCTACCCAGGTTCCCAGCATGGCCTGACCCCCCATGCAAAGCCCACCCTTGGTCAAGGCCCCATACGAGGCAGTGCATGCCCCCTCAAACTGGCCCTGACTTCAGCTGACATCGCTGAGCATTGCCTCATCTCAGCTCACGTAACAACCCTAGCGGGGGCAACTGGGACCTCCTCTTCATTCATAGGAAGACCGAGGCAGAGAGGTTGAATACCTTTGCAAAGGGCACGGGATAAGCCAGGGCTCAGCCCTGGGCAAATGGACTGCAGAGCCCCCAGCACAGTCCCTGCGCACCCCCGCCTCCCCATCACCACCCCTCCAGCTCAGCCTCTCTCCAGTTTCCAAACACCCCAAGCAAGCCCCATCCCAAGAGCTCACAGGCAAAGCATGACTGCTATTTTAGGTGCAATAACTCTATAAAAATCAAGAAGCTGCAAAGACAAGCCTTACATAAACTCCTCTAGGAACTGTACTCTTCCCTCCGCCCCAACCCCAAACCCATGTGAACACAGACCAGCCACCAGGAGGTCCAAGCACAACAGAAGAGACCCCCTTGCAGACTCTGCCTGCCACTGCTCATCATAGGGGGAGAACAGAGAGAATCCGTTTACCTAAAAACCTGGGCCCCAGATCCGCCCACATCCTTGCCTGACATGTGCTCTCAGGCTCCCACTGCCCCCTCTCTCCCACCACCCCTCTGCTGTTGTTTGCAGGCATCCACCCCTGGGGGTCACATTCAGATCTGCTAGCCGGACGAGCCAGGGGCTCTGGTGCCCTGGAGAGAGCGCTGCCTGACGAGGAATTGAGTAGCCCCCTGAGGCATCTCTGTGTCCCCAGAACTGTCCTCTGGCTCACCCCCTGCCCAAACAGCTCTGTCCAGCAGTGACGTTTACATGGTGGAGTTTACTGTTCAGGGTGTGAGTGTGTGTGTTTCTGCAAGTGAATGTACCCATGTTTATGTTGGTACGTTACGTGTGTGTCTACACATGTATGAATAGGTCAGTGTGTGCATATGCAAGTCTGTGTGTGTATAAAGGAACAGGGAAGGAATGTGACCTTTGTCTGCCAACCGTATTGTCTTCTAGGAGGAGCTGGACATCCAGTTCTAGGTCAGGGCACCAGCAGGAATCTCGGCCTCTACAGGCAGCTCAGACTTGCCAAGACCATGGACAAGGCTGAGTCACTGCCGGAGAAACAGTGTCAACACAGGAGACTTTTTACATGTCACCCCCTTTTGTCCCAGAGCCAGCAGAGCCCTGGCACAGTTCTGGCCAACCTGGAGCCGTGCTTCTAGCTGGGGATCCCGGCAGAGAGGGTGTCTCCATATTCAACACTTGTTCTGCAGAACATCTCAGCTCGTCGGTAAGGCATGTGGGCCCAGGATGCAGAGCCCTCAGCGAAGGCCGACCGGGGGGGATGCCGCTCTCTAGGCAGAGCCAGTGTGCCCACGGGGTGGGCTGCCTGCACCCACATCCTCGGGTCACAGCACAGAGGACACTGGTTCCCTCCTCAGCTGGTTCTGGAGCCCAGGGGACAGTCTGGAACCTGGAATGATTATCACCACCTCGCTCTAGTGCTCATCCATCTGGTCTACCCGTTCTCAAGCCACCCTGGGGCAGTGGAGCCACAATTAGGTCACTGACAGGGAGGTCAGTCCACACGGCAGTTTTGAGCACTTTGTGTGGATGAAGAAGGAGTGATGTCTGCCCGGGATGCTAGGTCCAGCACCCTGAGGAGGCAGCAGCTCACGTTGGGGCAGGTCCTCTGCAGGGGTGCCGGCTGTGTCACTTCCCACCTTTCCTCTCTGCAGGGTAGCGAGTGGCATGCTAAACTCCCATCTGACATTTGCTCAAGGGCTGCAGTATTGGGAGTTTCCTGGTAGTCCAGTGTTAGGATTCCGCCTTTTCACTGCCATGGCCTGGGTTCAATTCCTGGTTGGGGAACCAGGATCCTGCAAGTTGTGCAACATGGCCAAAACTTAAAAAACACAAAACAGGGCTGCAGTATTGAATGCAGTTCAAACACATATTTTTATGCAGATATATTTCCAGCCCATGTTTTTCTAGCCACAGATGTCAATCATTATTCGCTGTGTAACAAACACCCCAAAAGTTAGCAGGTTAAAATGCTAACTGTTCTATTTGCAGCTGTTCTATTTGCTCACAGTCCTCTGGGTGACCAGGTGGGCTAAGCCGGGCTCCTTGGTTTTTGGCTGGTCTCTTCTGGGGTCACTCAAGAGGCTGTGATCACTGGGACTCCACTGGGACCGGGAAGCTCTGGTCAGCCCCACCGGCGCAAGGGGTGGCTCCTGGTGGCTGTGGGCTGGACCTCGTGCTGGCCAGGGCTCCTTCACCAGTCAGGCAAGGTCCAGAGGGTGAGTGCAGAAGAAGCCAGGGCTTCTCAGAACTGGTACATCATTCTTCCACATGACAGTGTGGGTCAAAGTCAGGCAGGCTGCCAGGCCCCACCCTAGAGTGGAGAAAGAGACTCCTCCTCTCAGTGGGAGGGACAGGTGTCACCGTGCAAAGGAGGGGCGTGGGGAGAGGAGAGGGATTGGTAGCCCAGTGGTCTCCAACATTTTGGCTCCAGGGACCTGTTTTGTGGAAGATAGTTTTTTTTTTTTTTTAATTTTATTTTATTAGTTGGAGGCCATTTCTATATGCAAAACAGAAAAAGAGACATAGAAGTACAGAACAGACTTTTGAACTCTGTGGGACAGTTTTTCTATAAACCGGGAAGGGGGAATGGTTCAGGCAGTAAAGCAGGCAATGGGGAGCAATGTGGGGGGGCGGCGCGGGATGGGGAGGCACAGGGGAAGCTTTGCTTGCTTCCCAGCCCCTCACCTTCCACTGGGCAGCCCAGTTCCTAACAGGCTGAGGACTGGGGGTGGGGACCCCTGCTGTAACCCATGTCTGCAAACAAGCTACTGTACCTCCCACAGGTCAAGATATGGAAGGAAGGAGACATGCATGATTCACTCATGTGCACATGTGCACATGTGAACACATACACACTGTGGGTGTCTACACATTTGCAGTCCTCTGTTTATTTAGACCCACTGCCGGTCAAGGAGTGCTCTGGAGCCTTTGTGAGATATTCTATCATGTTCTTAGCACTAACAACACTGGTCTCTGGTTTGGAAATGGAGAGAGCAGAGCACAGACGTTAGAGGCTGTAGGATGGTATGGACAGTCCCTCTGGGCTTGGGCCATAGCCATGCGACCTGCAATACTCATCCTGGTCAACCCAGAGGCACAGCAATTGCCAACTTTAGCATTTGGTTTTAAAAAAATATTACATAAGATAAATTTTAAATATATGTTACTTCTCAACCATAAATCCAGGCTGTGCAAGTTTGTTGTTGTTGAGTTGTTCAGTTTTGTCTGATTCTTTTGCGACCCCATGGACTGTAGCCTGCCAGGCTCCTCTGTCCATGGGGTTTTCCAGGCAAGATACTAGAGTGGGTTGTCATTTCCTTCTTTGACCCAAGGATTGACCCCACGTCTCCTAGCTTGGCAGGCAGATTCTTTACCACGGAGCCACCGGGGAAGCCCCATGTAAGTTTATATATGGTGAATAAGCCCACATGTAAGGGTCATCAGCACGCTGGCCTCTCTTGCTACACAGCTGGGACCCTTCCTCAGCTCACAACAGGCACAGGGAATACAGTCCGCCTCTTCTGTGCCCCCACCCTCTCCCACCCCCTCAGCCCTTCACCTGCCTGCCCAAACTGTGACCTGGGACCACCAGCAGCAGCAGCAGAGGGCACTTGCTAGAAACACAGATCTCCAGCTCTGACCCAGACTTGCTGAGCCCGGCTCGGCTGTCTGCAAATCCCTGAGGGTTTCATGTGCATTAGAGTTTGGCGAGTGTGGCTTTAACAGGTGTTTCGGTAAGAAAAGCCGACTCAGCTGCTCCTTTAACATTATTGAACTCAATTTGTATTCTGTACATTATTAGTGGATAAAACAGTTTTCAGCATCCCCTGGTGAATCCACTGTGCCAACTACTCTGAGAATCACCTGGACCTGGGACACTCAGAAGAAGGCAACAGCATCAGCTCGGTGCCTGGTGGGAACGCAGCATCCCGTGCCCCAATCTGCTGCCCCAGAGCCTGCATTTACCAGCCCCCAGGAGATGTGTGTGATCACTGAGCTGAGCCAGCTCTGCTCAGCCTTGGTCCTGTCTGCTGGGCTCAAGCCCAAGGTTTGTCATCTCCCTTGTCTGCACCTGCCTGCCATCCCTCCCCTGTACACTACACGCAATTTGTCACCAGCAAACCACCGTGGTCCCTTGTGTTCACACGTACAGTAAGTCTCCTACATATGAACCTTCAGATTGCTCCCTTTCAAAGAAGCAAAGGTGCATTTGCATGTCCAATCACGTACGTTACTTCACGTTGTCTGCTGTACATTGTCACGTGCGTGCATCCTCTACAGGTGGTTGGGCTTTTGTGTGTTTCACTGTATGTTACGTACAGAGTACAGTAATATGATATCTTTATTTCAAGTCCAGGATATCTGAAAGCAAGCATGAAAGCATGATGTACTTTTCAAGGTACTGTACTATAAGATTTAACATGATTTAATGTTTTTTTATGTATTATTTGTGTGAAAAGCACCATAAACTATTACAGTACAGGACTGCACAGCTGACTGTGTTAGTTGGGTACTTAAACTATGTTTGCTGAACTTATGAAGATATTGGACTTACAAATGCACTCTTGGAATGGAGCTTGTTCACGTGTAGGGAACTTAGTGTACACACGGTCTGGTCTTCCCATCCCACTGCATCCCATAATACCCCTTGGCACTCTTCTTGTTGACCGGTGGATGACAGTCACTGGCTGGGTGAAGAATCCACCACAGGATATCACCTTTGCCCACCTTCACCTGGAGGCTGGAAAAGTTAAACCCTCCTCCTTACCCCAGGCTTTCTTATAACTGAGAGAGGCCACACACACAGCTTCAGGCCCAAGACAGCTGTGGGCAAGTGTCTTCTGGAGGGTCTGTGTCTACCTCTCCCACCTCTTGCCTTGATCTCAGACGTGATGTTTGGAGCTGAAGCAGCCGCCTGGGAACCAAGAAGTGGGAAAGACATAGCCCTGACCCCACCGAGTTGCCAAGTCACAACCTCCCACCTCGCTTATATCACATCAGAAAAATAACCCCTATAGTTCAGCTCCCATGCCCCTGGTTCTCTGTTATTGTTGCTGCTTCATTTCTAACCTATGAACTCACACAATTCTTTAAACAGGTCTTTTCATTTTGCACACAAATAAGGAAAAGGAGAAAATAAGACATGTAAAGGCAAAAGGCTGGATCCAAATCAGCGTTGCCACTGATTTTTGCATAAATTTGGAGAAGTTGTTAGGCTTGTAAGGACATGCAACTTCTGTTTTTCTCACCTATTCCCTTTTATCTCTGGAGAATGATGGAATTGAACAAAATTCCCAACACCAAGAATTCAATCACATAATAACAAATGCACCCACATAATGTGCAAAATCAGTGCTATTAATCTTTGCCCCAGTTTCTGACTATGGGCCTAAGATAGCATCACATTCTAGAAGATACTTTTGAGAAACAATGTGACTTGTGACTCACACATAATTGATGAGATGCGGCAGGAGTTACTCCTGAGGCTATATCAGAAGAGTCCACATCAATTATTTGCTAGCAATTAGAACCTTAGCGCTCCAATTAATATAGGTCTTTTTTTTATTGTGGTAAAAATATACAACATAAAATTTACCATCTGGACTACTTTCAAGTGTATGGTTCAGTAGTGCTAAGGGTATTCTCACTGTTGTCAAACAGATCTCTAGAATTTCTCAAAAAAAAATTTTTTTTTTTAGGATCGAACCTCCTCAGTTCCAAACCTCCCCAGTTCCCTACCTAAGTTCTCTCTCCACTTCATCCTTTATTTGCATTTTCACAGTAATTCCAGGAAGGAAGTGGGGAAGCATCTTCTTCATCTTACATCTGTGAAGGCAGTGGTAGAGTCAGGTGGCCTCACCTGAACCCCCTGGGCTTCTGGGTCATCTGGTACCCATCCCCACTCATGCCCAGTGGGGTTCTCCTGAGCACAAGAAGCAGCCAAGCAACCCTTGCCACAGTTGTGTCTTTGTTTTACTGAAGCATAATTGACATATAACATTATGTCACTTTCAAGTGAGCAGCATATGATCAACATTTGTATATATTGTGAAATGATCTCAATAGGTCTAACTGACATCCATCACAGGCATACTTACAACATTTCTCTTGTGATGAGAACTTTTAAGATCTATTCTCTTAGTAAGTTGCAAATATATAATGCAGTACTGTTAACCACAGTCACCATGCTGTACATTACATCCCATAACATTATTCTTACAACTGGAATTTGTAACTTTTGACCCCTTTCACCCATTTTCTCCACCCCTCCACCACTGCCTGCCTGTAGCAACCACCAGTCTGTACTGTATCTATGAGTTTGGAGTTTGTTCATTTTTTTTTTTTTTTTTTTTTGATTCCACGTACAAGTGAGATCCTATGGTATTTATCTTTCTCTGTCTTATTTCACTTAGCATAGTGCCCTCAAGTTCCATCCAAGTTGCTGCAGGATTTCCTTCTTTTTATAGCTAAGTAATATTTCATTGTATATATGTGTGTATATATTTATAGCTATATATGTGTCTATAGCTATACATATATCACATCTTCTTTATCCATCTGTCAATTGCTCCCATATCTTGGCTATGGTAGATAATGCTGTAATGAATACAGAGGTGCATATATCTTTTTGAGCTACTGTGTTCATTTTCTCTGGATAAACCCAGAAGTGAAATTGCTGGAATGTATGGTAGTTCTATTTTTATGTTTTTAGGAATCTCCATTCTGTTTTCCATAGCAACTGTACCAATTTACATTTCCACCATCAGTGCACCAGTTCCCTTTTCTCCACATCTTCAACAACTGATTTGCTGTCTTTTTGATAAGAGCCATTCTGATAGGTGTGAGGTGATGCTTCATCAGTCAGTCAGTTCAGTCACTCAGTCGTGTCCGACTCTTTGTGACCCCATGGACTGCAGCAAGCCAGGCCTCTCTCTCCATCACCAACTCCCAGAGTTTACTCAAACTCATGTCCATAGAGTCGGTGATGTCATTCAACCATCTCATCCTCTGTCATCCGATTCTCCTCCTGTCTTCAAACTTTCCCAGCATCAGGGTCTTTTTCAATGAGTTGGCTCTTTGCATCAGGTGGCCAAAGTATTGGAGCTTCAGCTTCAGGATCAATCCTTCCAATGAATATTAAGGACTGATTTCCTTTAGGATGGACTGGTTGGCTCTCCTTGCAGTCCAAGGGACCCTCAAGAGTCTCCTCCAACACCACAGTTCAAAAGCATCAATTCTTCGGCAGTCAGCTTTCTTTATAGTCCAACTCTCACATCTATGCCTGACTACTGGAAAAATCATAGCTTTGACTAGATGGACCTTTGTTGGCAAAGTAAGTCTCTGCTTTTTAATATGCTGTCTAGGTTGGTCATAATTTTTCTTCCAAGGAGCAAGCATCTTTTAATTTCATGGCCGCAGTCACCACCTGCTGTGATTTTGGAGCCCCCCAAAATAAAGTCAGCCATTGTTTCCACTGTTTTCCCATCTATTTCCCATGAAGTGATGGGACTGGATGCCATGATGTTAGTTTTCTGAATGTTGAGCTTTAAGCCAACTTTTTCACTCTCCTCTTTCACTTTCATCAAGAGGCTCTTTAGTTCTTCACTTTCTGCCATAAGGGTGGTGTTATCTGAGGTTATTGATATTTCTCTTGGCAATCTTGATTCCAGCTTGTGCTTCATCCAGCCCAATGTTTTTCATGATGTACTCTGCATATAAGTTAAGTAAGCAGGGTGAAAAGATACAGCCTTGACATACTCCTTTTCTTATTTGGAACCAGTCTGTTGTTCCATGTCGAGTTCTAGCTGTTGCTTCCTGACCTGCATACAGATTTCTCAAGAGGCAGGTCACGTCATCTGGTATTCCCATCTCTTGAAGAATTTTCCACAGTTTGTTGTATTTCACACAGTCAAAGGCTTTTGTATAGTTAATATAGCAAAAAAGGTTTTCTGGAACCCTCTTGCATTTTCAGTGATTCAATGGACGTTGGCAATTTGATTTCTGGTTCCTCTGCCTTTTCTAAATCCAGCTTGAACATCTGGAAGGTAATGGTTCATGTACTCTTGAAGCCTGGCTTGGAGAATTTTGAGCATTACTTTACTTTACTAGCATGTGAGATGAGTACAATTGTGCAGTAGTTTGAGCATTCTTTGGCATTGCCTTTCTTTGGGGTTGGAATGAAAACTGACCTTTTCTAGTCCTGTAGCCACTGCTGAGTTTTCCAAATTTGCTGGCATACTGAGTGCAGCACTTTCACAGCATCATCTTTTAGCATTTGAAATATTTTAACTGGAATTCCACCACCTCCACTAACTTTGTTTGTAGTGATGATTCCTAAGGCCCACTTGACTTCACATTCCAGGACATCTGGCTCTAGGTGAGTGATCACACCATAGTGATTATCTGGGTCGTGAAGGTCTTTTTTGTATAGTTCTATGTATTCTTGCCACCTCTTTTAAATGTCTTCTGCTTCTGTTATGTCCATACCATTTCTGTCCTTTATTGAGCCCATCTTTGCATGAAATGTTCCCTTTGTATCTCTAATTTTCTTGAAGAGATCTCTAGTCTTTCTCATTCTATTGTTTTCCTCTATTCCTTTGCATTGATCACTGAGGAAGGCTTTCTTATCTCTCCTTGATATTCTTTGGAACTCTGCATTCAAATGGGTATATCTTTCCTTTTCTCCTTTGCTTTTCACTTCTTTTCACAGCTATTATTTCACAGACAACCATTTTGCTTTTTTGCATTTCTTTTTCTTGGGGATGGTCTTGATCACTGCCTCCTGTACAGTGTCAGAAGCCTCCGTCCATAGTTCTCCAGGCACTCTGTCTGTCAGATCTAATCCCTTGAATCTATTTGTCACTTCCACCTTATAATCGTAAGGGATTTGATTTAGGTCATACCTGAATGGTCTAGTGGTTTTCCCTACTTTCTTCAATTTAAGTCTGAATTTGGCAATAAAGAGTTCATGATCTGAGCCACAGTCAGCTCCCAGTCTTGTTTTTGCTGACTGTATAGTGCTTCTCTATCTTTGACTGCAAAGAATATAATCAATCTGATCTCAGTATTCACCATCTGGTGATGTCCATGTGTAGAGTCTTCTCTTGTGTTGTTGGAAAAGGGTGTTTGCTATGACCAGTGCATTATCCTGGCAAATCTCTATTAGCTTTTGCATTTCTTTGATGACTAGTGAGTAGAGCACCTTTTCAGGTACTTGCCCATTTATAGGTCTTCTTTGGAAAAATCTTTACTCAGATTCTCTGCCCATTTTTAATAAGGTCATTATTATTATTTGCTATTGAATTGTACAGTATTTATCTATTTTGGATACGGACCCATTATCAATACATAATTTGCAAATATTTTCCCCAATCAGTAGGTCAGTTGCCTTTTCATTGTCAATGAATGGTTTGCTTTGCTGTGCAGAAGTTTTTAACTTTGGTGGAGTCCCACTTGCTTATTTTTGCTTTTGTTGCCTTTGCTTTTAGTGTCAAATTCAAAAAAACCATCACTAAGAGTGATGTCATGGAGCTTAGCACCTACATTTTCTTCTAGGAGTTTTATGGTTTCAGGTTTTACATTCAAATTTTCAACCCATCCTGAGTTACTTTTTGTGTGTGGTGTAAAAAATAGTGGTCCAGCTTCATTTTTTGCATGTGATTATTTAGTTTTCCCAACACCATTTACTGAAAAGACTGTCTTTTCCCCGTTGCATTTCCTTGTCTCCTCTGTCATACATTGATTGATCATATATATACACATGTGCTTATTTCTGGGCTCTGTCTTCTATCCCATCAATCTATGTGTCTGTTTTTATGTCAATAAATACTGCTTCGATTACTATAGCTTTGTAGTATAGTTTGAAATTAAGATGTGTGATGTTTCCAGGACAGTTCAGCTGCTCAGAGTATGAGGAGGGTACAAAGAGTGGGCTCCTGCCAGGCTCACCTGTCCTGGCCCAGAGGACCTGGTCGGGGAATCTAAGGAGGTCAAGGTGGGGAAGAAGAATTCAGAGGAAAGAGAGGTGTAGATCAGGACTGTGTTCCCAAGATGTCCTCTAAGGCTGAGCTGAACTCCAGCAGAGTCGATGGCCCTCTGATCTGTGCCCCCGAGAAACAACTGAGCTCATCTTGGTTTCATTCTCCAAGAAAGGGACCAACTTGGTCTTAAGGAGAAAAGGAAGCAACAAGCAGAGTCCCATCTCACTGAAATGCATTGTTGAAACATCTGAAGCTCTGAATACAAATTCTAGGAAGACCAGCCTTTCTGGGCAGTATCTAAGGACATTTCTAACTTCTGGGAAAAGCCTTGTGCCAGAGCAGAAAGCAGGTCTCGCCAGGTGACCTCCCGCCCTGTTTTATGTCTTTAGACATTCTCCGTGCCATCTGGAGCCTGCCGCAATAGAGGACGCAGTTTCCCCTCCGAGTGTCGTGTGTTGTACTGGACACACCCGTTCTCCTGGGTCTGTGGGCACACACCCCCTGACCAGTCCACAGCTGGCCTTCCCCTCACCCCTGGTCACTGTTTGCTCACCCGCATGGACACTTTCCTCCCAGGAAACCACCACCCAGCACAGAAGGACAGATGACCCAGTGATGCTTGTCCCACTTGGCTTTTATCACAAAATGGAATTGTCTGTGTCTGTCAGTCCAAGATGACACAGGATGGGCAATTGTCCTGCTCTTTATACTAAGCGCAGCACCAAGAAACCTGAGTGTGGGGGTGGGCAAACGTGACCTTGAGACAAACAGCAAAGGAACAGACCCCTGAAGGGTTCATGCACTGGGCCCTTCCTCTGGCAACCGGAGTGCCACAGAGCGGGCTGGGAACCCCCTGGGGTTCACCCCACTAAGTGAGAGACAGGGGATCTAGATAAAACCGCGTGATACACACACTTCCCATGGTCAGTCTCTCTTCCCGGCCTGGGAGGGAGATGCAACATGGGACAAACAGGAGAAGCTTCTGTGGGTGGGTTTCCCTGAAGAAGCCCCGAAGAAGCTGCTGTGCTGTGAAAGCTTCCGTCTGGCGCTTCAGACGCGCGCTGCTGCTTCTCCTCCAAGTGCGTGAACTCAATTTACTTCACTCGGCAACTGGGCCATGGGGCCCCCTTGGTGCAACCAGTCTACCGTAGCTCAGGTGGGCACAGCAGCTCCATCCGGGAAAACACAGAGAGCAGGGCTGCCAACCGGGGAGGGGAAGCCAAGGGCGGACTCCCTGCGGTGGCGGTTCCAGATTCCCCGCCCCCAGCCTTTGCCACCGGAAGTGGAGGAGGGGCCCTTCCGGCTGGCTCTTGGCCTCCCTGGGCCCCGCCTCCCTCCTCCCTCCCCCGGTAGCCCTTATTTCCACTGAAGGGCTGCCAGCTCCCCTGCGTCTTGGATCCACTGCAGCCAGGAGGGCAGGGCTGTGGGACTCACTGTGGATCAGGGTTCACAGTTCAGAAGGCCCCGGGCACCCCGATCGCTGCTCTCCTCTCAAGCTCAGCCCCTCCTGGAGTAGCCCTATGTCAGGCCCACACTGCCTTCAGCCCCCACACGTGTTCACAAGCTCCCAGGCCCTCAGTCTGAAGATGGAGAGACGTTCACAGGTCTGGCTGGGTTCATGTTCCCTAGAGGTCACACACTTTATCCTGGGGGCCAGCTGGACAAGCCAGGAGCACGGATCCTGAGGCTGGGGTGGCTATAAGAGTGGAGGTCACTCTACAGATGGTGCTCCCATTCCACAGATGGAGCAGAGACCTTTGAGCCTGGGGGAGGGAGATGTGCCCTGGGAAGGTCCTGGGGACAGATCAGTGGTGCCTCCCTGACAGCAGAGAGGGGACGACCACAGCTCCAGTGAAGAGACAGCTATTTGCCCTCTTCCCCTCCTCCCCCAGCAATCCCCCATGGTGTTCCAAGGCCCGAATGGAACAGAAGAGCTGATGGCAGACGGACGGGTTGCACTCCCAGTGGGCAGCGTTCTCCAGTCCACAGTGTGATGGGGCTGCACTTCTAAACTGGACTAGGCGATGACTGTCTGAAAGCGACTGGACATCCAGGTAGGAGCCCAGGAACCTGAGGCAGCTGGGGTGCCGTGCAGGTGGCTCTAGACGGGCCATAGCTCCGGAGCCCACCCTGACCAAGGTCACTGGGAAGCCCTTTGCTCACACATCTGGGAGGTTGGCTGCCACTGTCTTGCTGTCTGTCCACAGAGCTCCGGGCAGGACGAGTTCAGAGCCCCCCAAGCTGCACTCACCAAGGAGCTTCTAAGTCGAGGGCCAAAGAGGGGAACAGGAAGGGGGGACGGTGGTGTGTCCAAAGCATCCACTCTCCTGGTGGATGGAGCGTGGGGGCCGAGGACGTGAACACATGAAAACCTCTCTACTTTGGACCAGGATCAAACACCCATGGGCAGTGGGCACAGCCAAGTGGTCACAGCTGCACTGGAGCCACTCACCTTGGGGGGTGGGTTTGTCCTACATACAAGCAGAGACAAAGAGAATCCAGGCAGGATCTCATGTCTACCACCCAAGAACCTGAAGTACGTGTTCTTCCCAGAAAGGGACTTGGAAAATCACTGCTGGAGTCCAGCAAGGGAGAAGGAAAGTGCATTATTCGTCCACAGCCCATTTTCCTCCATGGCTTCAGAACAGATTGTGATGGCCTCAAATAAACTCAGTGGCCCTGTTCACAGCTAAGGACCATATACCCCGAACACTCAGATCAACAATCCTGCCAAGAACACTGGGGTCAAAGGGGGACGACAGGGTCTGGGACGCGGTCACATTGGTGGTCCTCGTGTTCTGAGCCGCTGGGCAGGTGTGTTGTGCTGAGTCCGGGGGATATTAGGGCTGATGCCAGCAAGAGCCCTGAGATCTCATTCTGAGCAAAGGGGGCAAGGAAGAGGGTGCCCACGTGTTGGGTGGGACCTTCCATCCACAGCCAACAGAATATCAAGGGTGAAAGGCAGAGAATGGACTTAGAACAAAAGAGATGACGTCCTTTTAGTTAAAAGTGGAGTTTAACAGGAATCCCTTAGTGATGGCGTTGGGGATATGGCCCTGCGCCAAGACCTGAGCCAGGCGTGCTGTGTCTCTGGGTTCAGTGTAGAAAAGCAAAGCTGTGGGCAGTGAGCGTGCTAATTCGTCCGCTTGGAGCCTGTGTTTTGCAGCTGCTTGCAGGGAGGACATGAGGGGAGAGGAAGAGAGTGGGAGAGAGAAGATGGGACGGGATTGTTTGCAGCCCAGGGGTCTTGGAAGGCCTTTCCAGGCTGGGCTGGGAGGGGTGGGCTTGCCCAATGCAGGATCCTCTCCACTGTCTTCGCGCCACTGGGCACAGTCTGGAGCACATGCCTGGCTCTTGAGTCTACCAATGACTGAGCCGTGGGCACGGGCCAGCCTCAGATGGTGTCTCAGACCCAAAGCACACTGTTGACCCGCCTCAGCTCACCTTTCCTGCTGACCTGCAGGACACAGCAGCCTCACCCCAAGTGGCACTGAAATGTTCCTTCTAAAGGAAACCTGAGGGAAGGGGTCGGGGCTGAAATTTCAGATACTAAGATTGGCTACAGAAATGCAAAGACTTTACCTTTACTATTACATCTTTAAAAAATTTCTGCCCCACTCTTTTTTTGGGGAACATTTATTTTGGCCCTATCACTTGCCAAGTGGGATGTTAGTTTCCTAACCAGGGATTGAACCTGTGCTCGCACTGGGAGCACAGAATCTTAACCACTGGAGCACTAGGCAAGTCCCTGTGAATATTTTATTTAAAGGCAATCTGGATGCATGAGACAAGTGCTCGGGGCTGGTGCATTGGGATGACCCAGAGGGATGGGATGGGGAGGGAGGTGGGTGGGGGTTCAGGATGGGGAACACATGTAAATCCATGGCTGATTCATGTCAATGTATGGCAAAAACCACTACAATATTGTAAAGTAATTAGCCTCCAACTAATAAAAATAATTGGGGGAAAAAAAGATAAAGGGAACCTGAGACATTGCCAACAAGAGATCGGGTAGCAATCTTTGGTGGCATGATTTGGACATCTGTGGAGCCCTTCTGGTGCTAAAGGGAACTTAAGCCCAGCCCTTAGCGCTGGGTTTCCCAACCCTGCATGCATGTATGCTAAGTCACTTCAGTCATGTCTGACTCTGAGACCCTGGACTGTAGCCCTCCAGGCTCCTCTGCCCATGGGATTCTCCAGGCAAGAACACTGGAGTGGGTTGCCATGGCCTCTTCCAGGGGATCTTCCCAATCCAGGGATCAAACCTATATCTCTTACATTTTTTGCATTGGCAGGTGGGGTCTTTGACACTAGCGTCACCTGGGAAGCCCTTCCCAGCCCTGACCTAGGACTTAATCACACTGGAATCCTCAAAAGCAAACACTTTTATTTCAAACATTGCAGAGTTGAGAGCCCGTGACACCAAGGTGAGAAGGCCAGAATCATGAGGGTCACATAAAAACCGCATGTTGTACCAGGGCAGGAAGGTTAAGTTTATGTCATGTGTTTGTTTATCTGCTTTCCTGAGCAGGGCTGAAGCCTCAATATATTTGAGGTAAGGGATTTTTCTCTTTCAGGAGTATCTTTGGTTTAAAACTGAGGCAATGGAATAAAACCTTTGTGGCTCTAATTGTCTGAAATGTTTGTTTGCTTTTTGGTTTTGTTTTGGGCACTGATGTCTCCCAACAAAAAGGATTAAGGAAGGAATGGAAGACAGGTTTGAAAAGTGATTACTCAATCAGGTCAAATGTTTGAGAAGTAATATGTTTTAAAAATGTGAATTTAAGCTAAGCAGGCCCTTGATGAAAGACTCAGATTGCAATCAGTTAACACCCACGTTCTCTCCCTCAGAGTCACAGCCCCAAAATGTCACTGTAGCATTGTTAGGACCAATGTTTAAAAATGACTGTGATGAACACAAGATGAAGTTGGAAGCTAAAAACTCAAAATGTTTTACATTGAACACTGACTTGACCCCTAAGAGCAAAACTCCCACCTTTCTAGGATAATGTAAATTGAACTGGGTGGTAAGATCTTTTTAAGCAAGCCAATGTGCAGAGTTGTCCCCTGGGCTGGTCTTTCAGAAGCAGCTTTTCTGTTTATTATTTTCTATGCACACATACTGTTTCCTGGTTGTGTTAGTCTTAGTTCTAACGTTTCTCTTGGGTCCCAAGGCTTATTTGTTTGTTTTCCTTTAGTATTTGATTTTACTTCATTTCATGCAATTTAACAGGTTATCTGTCATAACATCGTTGAAGATGACTTGTACTTTTGGCCAAAACATTTGTAACTAAATCATCGTGTATGATAAGCAATGCTTTATGGTTGGTTGATGATCTGCTTTAAATGTTTCATCCTAGAGAACAAACTTCACTTTTCTAAGGTGACTTTTCTAAGTTGATGTGAGTCTAAATACAGTTGTGTTAGAGGTATCCTTCATGAGCCTTTTCCATATACATCCTCTGAACCCACAGAGCGGCAATGTTGACAGTGCTCAGGCAGTTCGTACTTGAGGATATGTCTCTGTGGATCGGTGGCCCCCTCCCCAACCTTATCCTGACTCCTGCCAACAAGAAGTTGGAGGATGCGGGAGCAAGGATAGGCCAGGGCTCAAACTGTGTCCTGAGAACCAAGGGGACGCAAACTTCACCCAGAGAGACAACCAAACACTCTAACCGAAGTACTCCTAAACCAGAGTCACTCCCATTTAAAAACGCTGGCAACCATTAATATTTTGTTTTCAAAACCCAGGGAAGAACACGGAGGGAAAGAAACAGAATCTCAGGAAAGTTAAGGGAGCTCAGCTCATCCAATGGACAAGCAGCAGAGCCTGTTTCAGCACAGAAATTCCAGAAGGTGTCCTGGGGCAGACCCACACCTCCTCCAGCTTTTTCCCCCTTCCACTTCCCCTTCCTCCTCCCTCCCAGCCCAAGTCCTCAGGCTCTCTGACCTGAACTGTAGTCCAGTGCCTGAAAGAGTTACAGCTGTTCCTGTTTAAAACATAAGCTCTCTGAAAAAAATGTGAAATGTCCTAATATCTTGCACAGAGAATGTAGAAAAATCACATTTGTTTAAACCACTGGGTGCTACCTGCCTTATTCCAATTCTGGTGACGTAAGCAGGAACTGGGTCAATGTTTGGAATATTTAATATTTGAATACCTTTCATGTTTTATTTTTATTTTTGACGTGTTGGCACAAGGCCTCCAGCGTAGTGATGTTGGGTCAAAGCTGTGGCCCCAATGTCGACCCCGATTAGTGCCTTTTCCCCCCAAACAGCCTCATGTGACTTCCCACTGAAGGACCAGGCATTTCTGCTTCTCATTAGCTCAAGGCTGTGCTGATGCTGACAAACCAACACCCCATCCTTCAATCTTTGCACCTTTGCCTGCCCAGTCCGAGGATGTTGCTGTGACTACAGGTCGCAGTGCTTCAATCAGCCCATGTGGCTGTGAGGATTCCCATTGTGCGTGGGTCCTGAAAAGGCCAATGGGAGGCGCTGGGGGTCATGCTGGTTTTGTCTGCTAGGGGCAGAGGACATAAAGGTGCTGGCCTAGGGGCTGGTTATTCACATCACAGCAGGTTGGCTGAGGATCCTGTTCAAGAGTGCACCTTATCAAGGTGTCCGAAAGCCCGCCCAGTCCTCCAAGCGCATTATTGGCAATTTTTAGGAGCAGCTTTTCTCTAAAGTCAGCAGAGGCGTAGGGAGTGTGAAGGGTGTGCAGGTGTGGGGGCTCCCTCCCGCGGTCTCTGGAGGCTGGCCCCAGGTGACTCTCTCCAGTTCACAGACCCCACATTTGGAACCCATCCGAGCGAGCAGTTTCCAGATGTGGCCAGGTGACCAGCACATGCTCTCTAATTGAGAGATGAAACGTCAGCACTCTCGTGAACCTCAGAATAGCACCGACTAGTGTCTCCCATAGAAAACTTACATAAGAAATAGCTTTTTATTCTATTACAATAGTAATAACTCCTGAGAAAATATGCATTAGAGCTAATGAGGATCTCAGGCCAAGTCAGTGCAGCACTTCTAATGTGGGGGAAATTGCTTAATGATTCAAGTTTGGTTTTTTTTAACCAAAACATATTCTTTTGCTTATCCCGTTTTAAACTGGGATCTGTTTACCCCTTGCACGGTCACTGGCACAAGCCAAATGCAATTGTTCTACATGTCTCTTTTCTCAGCGTCTGAATTTTTCTTTCCTCCTTCAGTTCCCCTCTTTGGGCCTCCAGGAGGTTAGCAGGTTTCTTTTCTACCCCAAAATGGACATGGGGACATCTTTGTTTCTATTTTATCATCACCTATTTCTCATAGAATCATTCGAAGAAGTTGTTTCTGCCTCTGGTTACGTGAAAATGAAATGAAACGTCATCGACTGGAGATTCATGGGGCCGCGTTGAGCAGTGAAGGGAGCTGCGAATGGATTTCCAAACCCTTTTTCAGACATGGCCTCCAACTCGCAGGAGAGTCGTAAACAGGAGGAAAGGCAACAGGGTTGGAGGAGGGGCACGGCCCCTCTGTGAACCACTGATGTTCTCCATCATAAAAAACTTCAGACATAGATTTCCCCAGTTTTTTCTGTATTTGACAAGGCCTTCTTGATGACCACGATTCCATTTTCATGCAGTAGGTGGGGGCAGGGTGGGAGAGGGCAGCGGATGAGTGACAGACTAACCTCTGCTGGGAGCAGAGGGACCCCGGGGTGTTGGAGAGAGAGAGGGAGGGAGAGAGGTGAGGACTCGCCCTCAAACGGCTCACAGGCCAGCACCTGTGGTCTGATCTCCAGAAAGACATTCCACACCACCGCCAGGCACACAGCATGCAATAATTCATCCCAAACCTGCTCCAGCCACTTCCTGTCCTAGCCAGAATGGACATCAGGCCACCCCCGGGCAGGCTTCGCACTCTGGTTGCCCTGAGCATTTTGCGAGCCAAAGCCCCTCAGAAGACCACATCTCAGAACCAACTCTGACTGCCCAGCGATCTCTCCTCAGCAAGGAAAAGTTGGCCGGCTCCCGGTGTTGTTACCCGCGGCTCACCCTACGGGCTGCAGGTCTGCGCAGCGCAGCAGCCGCTCCCTTTGGGCTCTGACCAAACACACTGGCCAGCAGGAGGGGGGTCAACAAGATCCACAGACCCGGGGGCTCACCCCACCGCCTGAGACTGGGTCTAACTAAAGCACGGAGCCACCTATTCCCGGCCCCTAAATCGGCCATACCCTCGGCCAGTGTCTGCCGCACCGAACCTGAACCCAGGACGCGGCCGAGAAGGCGCAGACAGGAGTCCGGCCAGCAGCCGGGCGGGCGCCAGCGCATCTGACGCCGCAGAAGGGCTGTGCGCACCTGAAGTCTGGGTGACAGGCGCCTAAGGCTCTGCGTGCACGGGGACCACCCCAGGAAACGAAGGCGACCAGAGGACCCCTTACTCTAGTCCTTCAGAAAAGCCGAGCGACCCCACTGGCAGCCTTCCCAAAGCAGGAGTCGAAGCGCCCACTACACTGGAACCGCTGCAAACGCATCGCCATCAAAGCCCCTTTGCTAGGAAAAGTGCCCAATTTCCCCTGTAACCCAATTCCCTCGCTCCTCACCTCCGAGAGCGCACACGAAGAGACAGAAATCGCACCAAGGAAAATCGTGACCACAACTTGAACCCCCAAATGCATCCACTCGCTGCCCTCTCCGCGAGGTGGCTGGCGGCTCCCGGGGCTGCGGGCTGTAGCGGCCGCGAGGGGCTCCCGGAGTCCCGGTCTCCGTCCCGGGCCCCAGCGCGCTCTCACCCTCGCCTTCCTTTTTCCCTCCGCTTGGTGAAGCGAAGCCCGCTTCCCTTCCCGGTCCCAGATGAACCTCGGTCCCCACCTCCGCCGCGGCCCCGCTCACCAGCCCCGGTCTGTCTCCTATGAGTCACTCGAAGGGGTCTCCCGGACCCGCAGAGCCAATGCCTGCCGCGCGCCTCCACCGCCCGGGCATCCCTGCTCCACCTCGCTCCCGGGTCTCAATATCAGCAGCTCCCTCCGACTTTGCACAGCGGCCCCTCGGCGCCGCCGGGGCGTCTGGGGTGGCGAGGCGCCAGGCTGCAGCCCGGACTGCCGGCGCCCGGCCCCTTCCTCCTCATCTTCCTCCCTTGCTCCGATTCTCCCAGGCGCCTGGCGACCCCGCGCCTCCCGGGTCCCGCCGCCCGGACCGCCCGGACTCACCCCGGAGCCGCGCTACCGCCGGTCTGCGCGCTCCGAGGCGGAGCCAGGACTCTCTCCCGCGCTGGGGCCGCCTCCCCGCCCCCCCGCCTCCCACGGCCCCCGCCCCACTCCCGCCGACCCCTCCGCTGCCCGCGCGGCCGGGGCGGTCGGGACTTACCTCCTGGGCAAGGTGACCCGCTAGTGCGCTCGGCGGCGGCCCGCGCGTCTCCGGAGACAGCGAGCGAGCGCGCGGGGCGCCGGGGATCCTGCGCCCGCCTCTGCTCCCCGCTCCCTCCTCCGTCGCCCGGCCCTCCCCTCCGTCAGCTCCGCGCCTCTCGGCCCTGCGCTCGCCGCCCGCGCCCCCGGCTGCCCCGCGCGTCCTGGAGCGCCGGGGCGCGGGGCAGCGGCGGCGGCCCGGGCGGCTTGAGCTAGCGGGCGGCGGCGGCGGCGGGGCGGAGCCCGGCCCTCGGTCCTCGGGAGAAGAGGGTGCGGGGAGACTCCCGCAGCGCGCGCCCGGCGGGCGGGTGGGCGAGGGGCGTCCGGGGCGCGCCGCTTGGCTCGTCTGCAGAGCCTGGAGACACGCGTGCCTGAGGCGGCGGCCACGGGCGCGGGGGGCGGCAGGGAGGAGGAGGAGGAAGGAGGGAACTGCTCCGTGTGAAGGCTCCGCCAACTTTGCCCCGGGCGGCCGGGCCCCGCGGGGGATCGCTTCTGGCAGGTGGCCCGGGCCAGTGTCTGGGAATGTGGGTGACGGAGGCTGAGGGGGAAGGGGGAGGCCCCTGGAAACTAGTGGGGCGGATTTGCCTCCTGGCTGGGAGGAGCGATGGCTCCCCTCGGTCCTAGAGGCCTCCCCAGGCTCTGGTTCGTTCTTTCTGAGGTTCCTAAGGACCCCTTTACAGGCCTGATCTGCCCGAGTCCTGACCAGCCAGCCACCCCCGCAAAACCCTGCGCGGGGCTGAGACTCGGGTCCGGCCCAGCGTCTGCCTGGGCATTGGGGATTGAGGGGAAACTAGGGCGGGTGAAGAAGGAGATGGCGGTGGGTGGGCATAATCCTGATGAGGAGAGTGGGTAGTGGGGAGGGAGCGAGGGAGGGCACCTCCCAAGATAGTCTGCATTTCCAAGGTTGGGGGAGGCGGGGGAAGTGGTGTTTTCAGCTGGGATTTCACAGAGAAAGAAGAAGAAAGAAATACCAGAAAGAGTGATTTAGGGAAAGAATCTGTGAACCCACTTCTGTCCCAGGCACAGAGGTGCCAGGCAGGCAGGCACTGGCCTCGAGCTGGTGGTCATGGTCTGTTTCGTCCAGGAGACCCACCACGGTGCACTGTCTGTCCCTGCCTGGTCACCAAACCTTTGCCCCCAAGAAGGCATCTCTTCCTCTGCCAGGAGCCTAGGGTGGAGTTTCTGGAGGGCTGGGATGGGAGGCTGGGCCAGAACATAGGTCTCTCCCCCGCGTTCCCTTTGAGGGACTGACTCCTGTTGGGTCCCTGGCAGCCCAGAGAGAAGGCTCCTAGTGAGTACGGGGGTGGGGGCATGGGTCAGCAGACCCGGCTCCATCTGTGCTCTGTCTTTATCCACCAGAAAGCCACCCCCTCTCCATCTTTGCCGGGTGGCTAAGTGCAGCCAGGTTTCTTCCTCCATGTCCCTGCAAGGGGTGTGGTCTGGAACTCTCTGGAAAGGGCAGGGTCCACTCCTCCCGGCTAGAAGAACTGCTTGGATGGGAGGAAGATGCCATCTTACCCTAGTGAACTTGCCTAGTGATCCTAGTGGATCTTTTCCTGACTAGAACATTCTGTCATCTGAACCGCTGGGCTGAGCAGATACTATTAGACTCATTGGACGTGGACAAGCATGACTCCTGTTTATCGCCTGGAAGTTTTGCAGCCACCGAAGTACAGCTGACCTGGGTTCTCACCTCTCATTGCACTTGTACTTGTCCAGGCTTTGCCTTGACTTTGGGGGCTTGTTTTGTTTTCTGCTCCAGAGAACACCAGCGTGGGGGTGCAGTTGCACCTGCCCGTGCCTCTAGGGCACGACATGTCTTTTCTACTGGACTTTTCTGGATAGAGCAGGCAGGCACCTCGTGAGTGTGGTGTAACATGTGACCCCTGGCTGTGCTGACTGCCTGTGTGGTGCTCCCTCCAGAAGTGAGGGGTGCAGAGAGCAGGGAAGGGAGTCTCTTCTCAGTGGCCTCCCATGTGGAGTTCTGTGGTCCACCTGTGTGTCGTGTCCCTGGTACTTTGGAACATTCCAGGCTGGTGCTTTGGAACTCAGTCCCCAAGCTCTTCCAGGTGACGTGTGGAGAGTGGGTACGTGGGGTCAGTGTGGTGCATTTCATAGCATTTTCCAAGGCTTCATTTTCAGAACACACCTTACTCAGTTTAGCATTTAAACAGTCTAATGGTCTTCTATTGTGGGGTGAATACGGTGGGCCCCTTAGGTCACTATGTTTTATTCTCATAAGGCTCTTGGTCCCAGTGCATCCCAGGTCCTGAACAAATAGTGATTGACTGCACTAGATGGGGGTGGTATAGATAAAATTAGATGTCTCTGAGGAAAGAGGGTAATTTGAAGGAAAAGGGGAAAGTTGATGATGTGGTGAGTTATTATTATTGTTCACTTCTCCCACGCCACTCACATAGCTTCAAGGATTCCAGAAGTATATTCTTTTCTAGACCCCACCCCTACACGTGCACAGACATCTTTTACTGTCTGCATTTCCATTGGGTGTCAGCATTCACTGCATGAAAAACCTGCCAGGGCCAGGAATCTCAGATGACAAGATGGGTGTCTCCTGCTCTGGGCAGATGTGGCCGCTTGGGGAAGGCACCAGGGGCCAGGTGTGCACCTGGCTGGTCTGGAATGGTAGGCAGCTGCACCTACAGGGTAGCTTCTCTTGAGCCTGGATCCCGAGGTGTTGCTCAGAATGTCATCTCTGTTAGTGCCATGATGAGTGTTGAGATAGGAAGACAAGAGGGACTGTCACGTACGGAACAGCGGGACACAGCAGAAGTCACCAAATCTCCTGGGTATCAAATAACCTCAACAAGGCTTATCTCTTAGGAGAGATTACAGAACTTGCAGAGCTAAGAGAGGTCGGGGGGGCCAGTTCCTGTGCTGTGAACTGTCGCTCAGGTGCCAGCCGGCAGTCAGACTCTGCACGAGTTTCAGGAGAAGCTGTTAGTGCCCAGAGGCAGGCGGGAGGATGAAAGGATGCACCGACTGGAGGTCTACCGATAGGAGATACTCCTCAGCACGTCTTGAACTGAAAGCATCCAGACCCCGGGCAGAGCTTCCAAAGTGCCCTGCATGGTGCCTGCACCTCAGCAGGCTCCTTTTAAACCACCTTTAGATCAAACGTGTGACGTGCTCAGCCTTATTATGTGCCGATTGTAATACTAAGGATAGAGCAATAGAGCAGGTATACCCAATTTTAAGGCAGTGTCATTCATCTTGTTCCAGTCCTCCAATCTGTTATTACATAAATTGTCTTGATAGATGACATCCAGGAATTGAAAATGTCTTGTCCCAGGAGAATCTTGTGGACTCAGAAGGACAGAAGGATGACCAGTCAGGTGTTCAGTTGCTAAGTCATGTCTGATTCTTTGCAACTCCTTGGATTGCAGCACTCTAGGCTCTCCTGTTCTCCACTACCTCCCAGAGTTTGCTCAAATTCGTGTCCATTGAGTCGGTGCTGCTATCTAACCATCTCATCCTCTGCCGCCCTCTTCTCCTTTTACCTTCAGTCTTTTCCTAGTACCAGTGTGCTTTCCAGTGGGTTGGCTTTTCATATCAGGTGGCCAAAGTATTGTAGGAATGATAGGCAAGGCTCTAAGAAAAAGGTGAATTTGGTATCAGAAGTAAAGGGAGAGAGATTCTGAACCTAGACAAAATTTTGAGGCAACGTCAAAGTGGGAATTTAAACCAGGAAAAGATGCACCAGAACTCCAGAATATGGGAGTCGATGGAGTTCCTGGTGCCCACCTGGTATGGGCCTCTGGTCCTCAGGCGGCCTGAGTGGGGTGTGAAACCCAGGTCTGACTTTCAGATCTGTGGTCTGGCCCCTGGATCCCTTGCATCACTTTTTAAAAATTGGGCTTAGCTTTATTGTGCTTCACAGATTTTTTTAAATTACAAATTGAAGGTTTGAGGGAACTCTGCATCGATCCCGTCTATCCATGCCATTTTCTTGTATCATTTGGAAATGAATCGAGGAGGGCAGGAAGCTAATACATCGTGAGCCACCTCTGTAGTCCAGTGGATCAGTTACCCACTGCTGCAAACAAACCAGCCCAAACCTTGTGGTTGAAAATGGCAACCCTCCATTTGCTCACATATTTAAGGGTGGCGGTGCCGGCTGAACTGCTGGGCGCCTCTGACTCCCATGGTGTCGCCTGGTCTCCCATAGACATCCGTGATCTGCTGCCTACCAGGCCTTCCTCATGTGTCTGGGGGTGGTGACTGCAGACTGGGGTGATGGGTCCAGGCTGGCGGTGCCCAGCCCCTTGGGCCCAGTGCACACGGCCTTCCAAGCTCACGTTGTATAGTGAGGTCTCCCTGACCAAAGTCATCACATGGTCCAAGGTTGAGAGGTAAGAGATGGCTTGAAGCCTTTGATGGTGGGCCTTGAGGTCCCACTGGAGATTGGATGCATGGGGATGGGAGGCGTTCAGGCCGTTTTTTCAATCAGCTGCTGCTGAATCCTGATCTGAGCTTGGTGGGGTGGCAGAACTGACTCCAGGAGAGGAAGAGGCTGAGTGATGGGCATGGTGGTCTCATGGCCAGGGAGTGAAGAGGGGGCTCAGGTCTGGTTTGTTTCTGGCTCTGTGAACAGCCAACCTTCACCCAGGGTGTGCGTTATGGTGGGCTGGCAGTTTACCATGGTGAGGGCTCAGTGAACCTGGGAGTAAGTGTCTGCCACTGCTGTCGCCTGTCCTCAGACAGGGAGCCTGGTTTCCTTGTATCTAATGATTGTGGTTATTGTATCTGCTGCCCAGCTGTGTACAGAGTGCACCAGCTGTCCCGTGGGCAGGGATGGTGGGGTATTGTTCTTAAAGGCAGTTGGCAAGACTGCCAGGGCTGCTGGGGACTTTTCTCAAGGAAGTCGAGGGGAATGGCAAAATCTAGATTCTCAGCACAAAGCATGCTGCTGCTGGAAGGCCTTCAGATGCCACATGAGAGGGCGATTGATGTTTTCTTTCAACCAAGTGCCTCTTCGTTTCAGGGGACAGAGTCTGAGCAAGGCTGGCACCTGTCAGATCCCCCGGGTCCCTCTGCCGACCCCTGGCTCCATGGGCCTTGCTGCTCAGGACTCGTTCCGACGTATGTCTCAGTCTCTCTTCCTGGGACGGCCTTCATTTCTCCTATCAGAGTGTGAACCTGTGGACTCCTGCTCCAGTCAGCTCCAGACTTTAAAGTCAGAGCCTGGAGAGATAACCAGGTGAGTCTAGGACCACAGGACACACACGGGACTCATGGGGGGACATGAAGGGGCAGGCCTGGTGACACTGTCTGGCAGGGGTCAATTCTACACCTTTCCCAGGAAACAGCCCATATGCACCGGGCAGAGAGACTGACTGGGAAAGAGGTCAAGTTCAAGGGCCTGCCTCTTCTCCAGGCAGATGTCATGGGCCCTTTCCACTAAGAGTATCCCACCCTCACCCATTCTGTCTCCTGATTTTGACAGGTTAGTTCTTCCTGGACTGTCACTTGACTTGAGCACAGATCTGGCCTCACATTCTCCTGGATACGTGGTGTCAGGTGATGACCCAGCCTGTCACATCTTTGTGGCCAGTGGGGCTGGTTCTCTCTGCTCCCCCTGATCTGCCTCGCAGGTGCCTTCTTCTTCTAGGGACTCATTTCCATGACCCAGTTAATGATCCATAACCCATATCTGTTATCATGACAGAGGACAGTATCAGCATACTCAGTATCTTTCAGAAAATGTATTCTAGCTGAAGGTTGGAAATAGGATTGGTTCCAGGATGGTTGGACAGAAAAATAATTAGGAAAAGCTGATCTTTACAAAACTTTACTATTGGGATGGACTGGGAGGCCAGAATTTACATCAATGTGTTCAGAAACACTAGCCCCAAAACGAGGCTTCATAAATCCACTTCGATCCATGCACCAAAGTGGACACTGCACCTTCTTCACTCAGATGAAAGAAGACTGTGTTTTCCTTGCAGAACAAAAGAACTGTGTGTACTGATCTAACATAATGAAAAGCTGAGAGGTTGGGGTCTTTGAAAACATTGCTGGTAGAGAACTAAGCACACAAATGTATCACTAATTATTAGCATGGTTTCTGGCATTTCTTTTTTAATATATTTTTTAAATTAATTAATTAATTAATTTTTTTTTCAGTGGGTTTTGTCATACATTGATATGAATCAGCCATAGAGTTGCACGTATTCCCCATCCCGATCCCCCCTCCCACCTCCCTCTCCACCTGATTCCTCTGGGTCTTTCCAGTGCACCAGGCCCGAGCACTTGACTCATGCATCCCACCTAGGCTGGTGATCTGTTTCACCATAGATGATATACATGCTGTTCTTTCAAAACATCCCACCCTCACCTTCTCCCACAGAGTTCAAAAGTCTGTTCTGTACTTCTGTGTCTCTTTTTCTGTTTTGCATATAGGGTTATCGTTACCATCTTTCTAAATTCCATATATATGTGTTAGTATGCTGTAATGTTCTTTATCTTTCTGGCTTACTTCACTCTGTATAATGGGCTCCAGTTTCATCCATCTCATTAGAACTGATTCAAATGAATTCTTTTTAACAACTGAGTAATATTCCATGGTGTATATGTACCACAGCTTCCTTATCCATTCATCTGCTGATGGGCATCTAGGTTGCTTCCATGTCCTGGCTACTATAAACAGTGCTGCAATGAACATTGGGGTGCACGTGTCTCTTTCAGATCTGGATTCCTCAGTGTGTATGCCCAGAAGTGGTATTGCTGGGTCATATGGCAGTTCTATTTCCAGTTTTTTAAGAAATCTCCACACTGTTCTCCATAGTGGCTGTACTAGTTTGCATTCCCACCAACAGTGTAAGAGGGTTCCCTTTTCTCCACACCCTCTCCAGCATTTATTGCTTGTAGACTTTTGGATAGCAGCCATCCTGACTGGCGTGTAATGATACCTCATTGTGGTTTTGATTTGCATTTCTCTGATAATGAGTGATGTTGAGCATCTTTTCATGTGTTTGTTAGCCATCTGTATGTCTTCTTTGGAGAAATGTCTGTTTAGTTCTTTGGCCCATTTTTTGATTGGGTCATTTATTTTTCTGGAATTGAGCTTCAGGAGTTGCTTGTATATTTTTGAGATTAATCCTTTGTCTGTTTCTTCATTTGCTATTATTTTCTCCCAGTCTGAGGGCTGTCTTTTCACCTTACTTATAGTTTCCTTTGTTGTGCAAAAGGTTTTAATTTTCATTAGGTCCCATTTGTTTATTGTTGCTTTTATTTCCAATATTCTGGGAGGTGGGTCATAGAGGATCTTGCTGTGATTTATGTTGGAGAGTGTTTTGCCTATGTTCTCCTCTAGGAGTTTTATAGTTTCTGGTCTTACATTTAGATCTTTAATCCATTTTGAGTTTATTTTTGTGTATGGTGTTAGAAAGTGTTCTAGTTTCATTCTTTTACAAGTGGTTGACCAGTTTTCCCAGCACCACTTGTTAAAGAGGTTGTCTTTTTTCCATTGTATATCCTTGCCTCCTTTGTCAAAGATAAGGTGTCCATAGGTTCGTGGATTTATCTCTGGGCTTTCTATTCTGTTCCATTGATCTATATTTCTGTCTTTGTGCCAGTACCATACTGTCTTGATGACTGTGGCTTTGTAGTAGAGTCTGAAGTCAGGCAGGTTGATTCCTCCAGTTCCATTCTTCTTTCTCAAGATTACTTTGGCTATTCGAGGTTTTTTGTATTTCCATACAAATTGTGAAATTATTTGTTCTAGTTCTGTGAAAAATACTGTTGGTTTCTGGCATTTCTAAAAGGCCTACAAACTCGTTTTTGGTTCAAGAATATATATGTATATATATATATATATATATATATATATATTGCTGCCTGTGCTTTTTTCCTGCAAAAAAAAATAAGAAAGAAAAGAAGAAAAAGCAGCAAATTCTGTGGCAAAAATAATCACTTCTGTAATTTTGCAGGATGTGGAACTGGAGGGGAAAACCCACAAAGGTAAGCAATTTCATCTTTGTGATTCCCAGTTTATCACTCATTTTTCAAGAAAAGAATGTTCCATTCTGGAACAAAAGGAACTCATTCGGAAAAACGCTGGAACCTGCCCTCTGTGCCCGGCTCTGCTCCCCTGGGTGACTGTCATACGCATCAGCAGCTGATCATTCCTGGGGTGCCTTGGACGTGCTTTGCTGGATATCAGGGCATGTGGGGAGAGGAGGGTCTCCTCCCACAGCAGGGGCTGAGTGTGGCCACAATAACTCACTTTGGGGCTGGCAGCACAAGGAAAGAGTCCTCTCTGGACCAGGTGCCATGATGAGAGCCCCTAGATCAGGATAGATCTCAAGTTCCCTTGGCTGCTTCTGTGCTCTGGGTTGGGCGTGCATCTCCACCCACCCCCGGCCTGCGCTGCACCCGCCCACAGGCAGGCTCACTGCTGATATCCCCAGTTCCTGGACACAACCTTGGGGCTTTGTCCTCCCTTCAGGAAAAGAGTCCCCTTCCTCCGTGTCTGTTTCCCAGACTGCCTCCTGCCTGCAGCACTATTCTGCTCTTTATCCATCTCACTTGCTCTGTTTGCAGGCCTGGAAGGCCTTTATAGGGAGGACCATATGCATGGGGTATTTGGCCTTTGTTTGTCCCCAGGGTTCCCCTCTGTGGCTGCCCGGGTGCTGTCCATGGTAGCAGCGGAGAAGCAGAAGAGAGCTGGGTGCACACAATTTCAACACTATGGGGAGTTCTTGCTGCAAAATTATGCATGTCCTAGAATTTATGTGTATTATAGGGCTTTTTCCTTCCCACGCAAATGCATTTGATAATTAAAAACTTAAATTAGCCATAACAATAATTTTGAAACATTCTGTGGAGATTTTTAATTGCTGTGAGCTTTTGGCAGTGGCTCTTGGGTCACATGGCTTCCACTGACTGGACACCACAATCTCACAGACAGATATCCCAGCACAGCTGGGGTGGCCAGAGGTGGGGGTGGCACCTGGCAGAGGAGGGAGGTTCCGTCTCTGCGGGACAGGCCGGCCCGTCCTTCCCGAATGAGCAGCGGCTTGTGCTGAGACAGTCTGTTCTAGTCCGTCTCCCTCTGGAATCTCCTCTCTGGTTATTTCTGCTCTGCTGCCTCTGGCTCTGGCTGCCCCAGGTCACCTCAGCTCAGCCCGCTTCCCTTCCGAGCGGCTCAAGCGGGGAGGAGCGGGAGGAGCCCAGGTGTGCCCATTGCCTCCGGCGTCCATGGTGATGGGGGCCGGCCCTCCCCTCCACACTGAGCGCCCGGCTAGTTTAGGTGCCAGGCCAGCAGTGCGTCCCTGCATTTCCTCGGTTCCTGCCCAGCCCCAGGCTTCAGATTCATGAACCCTCACCTTCCTATAAATAGCCTGCTCACCAAACCAAGATGGTGACCTGAGAATTACCCGATGTCTTCCCGCCGTCATCGGGAGGAGGCCGAGATAACATCCCTGTCCCAGGGGCAGGTGGACCCTGGCCGAGGCAGTGGTCCAGCGGCTGTGGGCGCAGTGTCAGCTGGGTTGTGTCTCCTTCCCTCCCCTCCCCGGGCTCTGCATTGCTGTGAGGCATGGATGAACCCCAGCCCTGGGCACATGGATGAGCAGATCTGCTGACCACTTCGGGAGAAGGCGCTGGGCTGCTCTGGGCACCGGGCTGGTCTCTGGGCTCCGGGGCATCTCGTGGCTGCATTCAGGCCATCTCTTCTGCAGGCATCGTGACCTGCGTGCATAGGCTTGGCTCCTGGGTTGTTGTGTGGGGCAAAGAGGAGGAACCTGGCTTTGAACCACAACCCTAGGCCCAGTGTGGCCCCTGTTCCTTTGGCTAGTCTCTCTCCTGGCAACTCACCCATCTACTTATCTCACCTTTTCCTTGGTCTTTGGCCTAGAACTGTGTTCTGGCTGCAGACTTCAGCTTCTCCCACTGCAGGTCTGGGGCTGGACCTCAACCATCCTGCCTGCAAATTAGGGGCTCAGCCCTCTTCCTGGGAGTGGGACAGGCCACCCTTGGAGCTCCCTGTGGCCTTCAGGATCCCAGCCGGGCCCCTAGGTCACATTTACCAAGTGGCAGAATTGATGCTTGCATCTGGGCCTCCTGACTCTGGGTTTTTTCCAGACCATGGCCTGCACCTTGACTCGCTGACCTTGGAGAACTGGGTCTGAGGGGAAAAAAGTCAGAACAGGGAGAGGAGGGAAGCGTCCTGGAGACTTGGCTCGTGGAGCGGAAGCGTGAGACTGGAGGCGAGGAGCAGGCGCGAAACCTGCTCATGCTCTGGATTCAGGAAGTGGCGATTCCATCCTTTCTTGGGCTCTGTGTCTGTAAAGTGGAGGTGCTAGTCTCCAGGTTGTGCCTCACCGCCGTCCCCACAGGGCAATAGAGGAATGATGGGCCTGAGACCCACACGGCCCTGAGGTGATCAAGGTGCCTCTCCAATGGCTGGAAGAAACAGAAGCAGTAGAGTTCATCATCATGGTGCCTCGGGAGGACCCCTCACACCACTGCGTTGACTCGACATGACTCCCGCTTGAGCAGACAAGTGTTTAAATCCCTCTGAGCGGCAATGAGTGCTGCCCTCCACTGGGCCTAGGCCTGCGCTTCTCCTTTTGCGCCATCCTGGTAGACCCGCCAGTGTTTGCTCTGGGCTCTGATGGCATCTGTGTTCCTGCCACACACGGCAAGGCTCCGCATGACTGCTGCTGTTCCCAGTGGGAGGGGTCTAAGACAGGCACTGAAGACCCTCCAAAGGTTGAAAACAGGGGGAGAAGGGGATGACAGAGGATGAGATGGTTGGATGGCATCATCGACTCCATGGACATGAGGTTGAGCAAGCTCCGGGAGTTGGTGATGGACAGGGAAGCCTGGTGTGCTACAGTCCATGGGGTTGCCAAGAGTAGGACACAACTGAGTGACTAAACTGAACTGAAGCTCCTCCACTGAGATGGCTGTAACAAGAACCCCCTCCACCACGTTCCTAAAGCCAGCGTGGGTACTGTCTTCAGAGGACTCAGGCCATAGGGACTTCTTGCCCTGCAAACGCAGAGAGCTGGACGTGCCTGAGGGCGACGTCCTCCCTGGAGGCTGGTGGGGATGAAAGGAGGCACAGTCTGGCTCCCATACTTCCACGTGGGGTGAAGCCTGAGGTGCTGCCCACCCTCCAGAGCCTTAGGAGTCCCAATGAGGCTCCCTGCTTCAGTATGCCCTCCCCCTCCTTGAGATCCTGCCCTGGTGGACCTGCCTCCTTTCCCACCCCTTCTCCTGCTTCCTTCCTGACCCTTGACGGGACCTTGTGCTTATCAGTCACTTGCCCATGGGGCCTCATCTCAGGGCTGATTCAGGGAGACCCGCTTGAGATGCTGGGTTTCAGGACTTGCTTACCTTCCCAATAGTCTCTCTGGCAAACCTTCTTCAAGTGACCTCTGGTGCTCTCCACCCGCTCCCAGGCTTGGATTTCTCACTTGAACTAGAGTTTCTAACTTCCTGAGGCTCTGTGGCCACGATCCCAAAAGGAGGCTGCTATGAGGGGTAAGACATTGTGCTCAGGAGGAAGGTACCCAGTCAGAAGGTGGTGCCGGCACTTAGCGACTCTGTATATATGTGTGTGCATGTGTGTGTGTGTATGCGTGTGTGCACATCTGTGTGCACAGATGTGTGTCTGTGAAAGAGAGAGAAAGACAAACCCTGGGCGAAAACTTAATTTCTCCAAGCCTTGGCTCTCATC
Source organism: Muntiacus reevesi (assembly GCF_963930625.1). Taxonomy (NCBI): domain Eukaryota; kingdom Metazoa; phylum Chordata; class Mammalia; order Artiodactyla; family Cervidae; genus Muntiacus; species Muntiacus reevesi. Next base: position 41,204,315 of record NC_089250.1, on the reverse strand, counting down.
TGTAAAATGGGGGCAGTAACAGTGTGTCTTCATCATTTAAACCCCCCACTGGCATTCAACTCACTTTAACCCTCTGTCCTTCATACGTGTCTTGCTGAGGTCATAACCCTTGAGGGTACCTATGTCTGGGAGGACCCCTCTCCTGCTGCCCAGGGCTTAGAGAAGGTGGTGGGATCTATCCTTGGGGGGATACTGTCTGACGTTCTGCAGAGGGTCACTGGGAGTGGGAGATGCTGGACAGTTTCCAGGCCGCCTATCGCCAGGGATGTGGGCTGAGCGCAGGTATCCGGCAGCGGCTACAAAGTGAAGGAGGAGGATGGCCTTGCTCTGCGGGGATGAGAAGACAGGCATCTCTGGAGTCGATGGTAAAAACAAAAGTGAAGTCATTTACTCTTCCCTCAGGCTCTTGGTGGCGAGCGGTGCTTTATAATTAGCGGATTTTGCCAGGGAGGGAATGTCAGAAATTTATGGCACCAAGGCCTGCTCATTGGATGCCTGAATATAAGACAGAAAAGGACAGAACACTTAGGGAAATTAGAAGCCATTTAGAAAATGAATCCCCAGGGGATCTGTTGAATTTCAATTGGCTGGGACATAGGCTCTTTTCTACTATATTTTCCTGTCTCCTTTCTTAGCCCCTAGTCAGGCCATCCTCCTGAAGGGCTGGCTGAGTCCTCATCGTCTTGAGTGACCTCCGGGCTGTGACTGGAGGTGGGTCTGAATCCACTGAACCCTCCTTCCTCTAGGCCAGCGGGCAGTGGGAGACACGGTCCCCTCACACATTTAGGGGTTCTGGGTGTCTCCTTAGGTGCTGCAGAGGATACAGACATGGTTCATTCAGCCTCTGCCTGGTGAGGGCTCCTAATCGAGGAGGCTGAGGTTGGGGAGACAGGACCAAGAATGTGCAAAGCGAAGAGAGCTGCACTCTGCAGAACATCTGAGCTCTGGTGTGATGGGCCCTGCCCGCCGAGGGGGTGGCCTCGGGCCCAGTTCCAGGTCCATGTGGCGAGGTCAATGGTCTCCTCACAAGAACGTTAAATATTTGGTCTAAAAAACTTGAATACTAGGTGTACTTGCACACATTGCTTTTCATTTTATTTCCATATAACCTTGTGATCAATGTAAATATTTTCATGATACAAAAGTTTTGTTTTGTTTTTTTCCCCAGAAAGAAGATTCTATTTTATGACCTCACGAATCTGCAGAGGAAGGGATGAAAATTAAGACGCTTGATTTGGTGCCCAGACTCAGTGAGGTGGTTAGTTAGCTGTGGTGGCTAGACTGGGAGAAAGCATTTATCAACATCTTCCTGGTCAGCCTTGGGGCTGTTTGTGGTTGTGGCCCATGTGAGGCCCACAGGTGATGCTCACAGCCTCAGGTTCACCCCTGCTCCTACTCACCTTTGGCAAAGCACTATTCTGAACAGTTTGAGTGTCTTCTCCTAGCCCACCACCTTCTACCTGTTTAACAAAATCTACATACTTTTACAATTGCCTCTAATCAGGTTCCTGATTTTAATTTCTAATTAGATGCACCATCATCATGTCGCATTATTTTGAACAAATCATTTGATTCACTATTACATTCATATTCTTAGTATGTCTCACTTGTTGTAAAAATATTGGATTGATTCATTAAACTGTGCTTAATAGGTGGAATTCAATGGTAAATAATGCCATGATTTAACATTAAAATAAAAATTAGTAGCTAATTTGGAGGAGCAGGATGCTTTCTGGTCTGCTTCCCTTGTGACGGTGGAGGCCACTAAGTTTCTCTCGTCTGATCCCCTTGCTTCCTTGGCTGAGATCTGAGTTCCCTGACCAGGGATTGAACCTGTGCCCCCACCATTAGAAGCTCAGACAGAGTCTTAACCACTGGATCCCTGATCCCTTCTTTCCTTGTGGACGTATGGACTGTCATCTACCTCTTCCCAAATAGACTTTCTTTTTCATGGATTCAAGCTTGCCTTCTTTCGGATTAATACCGAGCACTGAAACCAACTGGATTTCCTGACCCCGTGTTACACCATACTGGAATCGAGCACAGAAACCACCAGATGAAACAACACAGAGTACCCGCTCCCGGGGTGTGGGGGGACCCTGGTCCTAGCAGGTGAGTCCCAACAGAGACTCTGCTCTCAGGACTCCTTTGAGATCTTCCCTGTGCTGTGTCCACCGAAGCCAAGGCTGCTTCATCAGATGTGCTGCCCAGTTCCAACACTTCCTCACTTTTCAACACTTGCCAAGAATCCCTGCACTTGGGCCCGGTTGCCAATGAGCAGTGTCTGCAGACTTTGCCCTCTGAGCATTGATGCTGGCCAGGAGGGTCCCCTTTCCTGCCGGGGGGACTCTATCTTTGTTCTCAACAGTGGGTTCTGGGTGGGGGTGGGGTTGGAGCACCCATGCAGGGGGTGAGCAGAGCACCAGCTCTGTGGAAACCAGGGCATCTCCCGAGAGCCGCCGGGGCTCGCCCTATATAACAGCAATTATTCCCTCCTAGACCTGCCCTTGGAAAGTGGGTTAGGTGTTGGATTTTTTTCAAGATAAGTCTGAGTGAGGCTGGCAGAGGACCTGGGACAGCAGGCAGAGCAGAGGTGGCCACGAGGATGGAGGAGTGGGCATGTCCAGGAGGGGCAGTGGGTGGGGGGAGACAGTGCTGGGAGTGGTGTGTGTGAGTGTGAAAGTATGAGTGTGTGAGTGTGTAAGTGTGAGTGCGCAGGTGGCGGGGGGCGGGGATCAGCTGGGGTGGGGGGAGGATCTTTGTCCTCATGTTGCCGACTTGGCTCTTGCTCTTACATTCAGACCCAAACACACATTCTGGGCGTGCAAGGACAGACAGACATTGCTGATTCTCTGAACAAACTTGCAGGATTCCAAATGGCCTGGGAAAGCCAGGAACTGGCCCCAAACTGAGAATAATAAATTCAGCAGGATGGCCCTGGCTGCAGCAGTTTGAAAGGGACCCTGAGAAGTGAGGCCGGGCAGGGGAGGGTTGTCCAGATGGAGAGGGTTGCACCGTGTGGGCTCTGGGGAAGGGGCGTGACTCAGGGTATTCAGCCCGAGGGAGAGACGACAGAGGGCAGGACAGCAAGTCCACAGGACCCATCTCTATGTCTCCAGTAGGGTCAGAAGTGCCTGAAGTGAGGGGAGAACAGCTCCTGTGGGAGGGGCTGCCCCAGCACCTCTGGTCTATAATCTGCACCCCCTGCCAAACACACATACACCCCGGGGCAAGGCAGAGGGCCCAGTGTGCTGCCTCCCTTCCATGAAGAGTCTTTACTGTCACCTGAACACAGCGAGAAAGCCGGAATTCTGGAAAGGGAACCTGTGAAAGCACCCTCGGCAGGATGTAGTAGGAGTAGTCTTGGATTCACATCCAAGCTGTGTGACTCTGGACAAGTTGCTTAACCTCTCTGTGGCTCCATTTCCTCATCCTAGGACGTGGCTGTGATTTCCAGCACTTTTGCAGAAGAAGGTCAGAAGAGAGAAGAAAAGCTTGGTTACAGCAAGGCCATGAAAATTCCAGACAGGGTCTTCGCTCCCCACCAGGCACAATAGTAGACAAGAGAAGGGGTGGTTAGACTTTCTTTACCTTACATCTTTGCAAGTAAGGCTTCCTGGCTGGCCTTGTAGGCTGTCCGATGACCCCGGTTTACATGGCTGGTTGGAAGACCCAGTCTCCTGGTTTCTGGACCATTTTGACCAATACCCCAGTTGAACTGTTGGATAGCATCTCAACGTTTTGTGGGTAAATGAAACCCAGAGAACATAGCTGAATTGAGGCCTCATACTTCTCGCCCAGGAAGGGAACTGATTCAGACAGTCAGGGTGATTCGGTAACAGCATTGGTCCTCAGATCACTTTTAGGAAAAATAATTAACATCCACTCTAACCTTGTAAAATGAAGCTTCTAGATGATACAACTCATATGCATGCATCATTTCAAAGAATTCACATTTCAAATCAATTTAATACCCTAATCATCATTTGAGGGAGAGGTACCAGGTGGGAAGTTGCGATAATCACATGCACATTTCAGTCCATAAATTCCAGGGCATGAAAACATGGCAGGGAAATGAAGACCTGTGGTAGGTTCTGGAGCAAAAACCAGTCTCTGGGAAAGTAATGAGGCCAGAATTGTTTGTATTACCTGGGAGGATGAGGGGCCCACCCTCCCTGAGGCGGGGACCACAGGCTGGAGGGCACAGGTGTCCTGCATGGAGGAAATGAGGCCGAGTGGCCCCGTGGGCATGCTGGCCTGCGCACACCACAGGGTCAGTGGGTCACATCACAGGAGGTGTGAACTGGGATGGCCAGGAGAGTGGCATGGGGCCAAGGACATGGATTTCTTGTCTGAAAACCACACATGTCTGCGCATTTATTCAGCCTCCAGTAGTTAAAAGGGAACTTGGAGGCTGGGGTTGGAAACAAAAGAAAATGTAGGTAAGCTTTCTGGTAGACTCCTGAAGAAATAAGTGGACCCCCCCCAAAAAAAATACATTTAGTATGTTATTCTTACACCCTGTATCTTTTTATTTTTTTGCTGTGGTTGAGTACACCCGCACATACCTTATGGCAATTAAATACTTTTTTTTTGCTGCACCTCGTGGCATGTGCAATCTTGGTTCCTTGGCCAGGGATTGAACCCACCTCCCCTGCATTGGAAACATGGAGTTTTAATGATTGTACTTCCAGGGAAGTCCCCCTAAAACATCTTTCACAGCTACTCCTTGGTGAAATTGGATGAGATCCTTGCATTTTCTGTGTCTCTGCCAATGTGACAGCACCAGCTTCTAGGGCTGCATGAAGGGTCCTTGGTCTCTTTCTTATAGTGGGGGGGCTGCAGAGTCCGGGAGGTCCTGTGCAGAGCCCCAGCCCTTAGGGGAGCGGACGGTGAAGGAGGAAGGGGAGGAGCAGGGTGCATTCTTTTAACAAACATTTTCTGTTTCTAATGTGAAAATCAGTGCATAGCCATTTATATTTTCTATATAAATGTGGAAAATTATGAGAAAGTAAAATTCAGGTAGAGCCACACTTAGCACTTTTACAATTTTTGCCTTTATATTCTTAAGTTAAATCAGACTTCTACTTGTAGTTTTGTTTTTCCCAGAACATCACATTATCACACCCTGAGAAGTGAGGCCAGGCAGGGGAGTGTTGTCCTGATAGATAGGGTGCACCGTGTGGGCTCTGGGGAAGGGGCATGACTCAGGGTGCTCAACCCGAAGGGGAGACGACAGAGGGCAGGACAGCAGGTCCACACGATCCGTCTCTGTGTCTCAGGGTCCCTTTCAAACTGGCCTGGTTCTTGTTCCCCGTGTGCTTTATTCTCAGGCTACATTGTGTTGTCTGATTGTAACTTTATTTCATCCATTGTGGCCCTACTGATTGGACAGTAATGTCACTTATGGTGCTTGATGCCTGTAAAACACCCTCTACAGGGACCTTCAGGCATGTCCCATGAGGAATCTCGTGAATATTTGGCCACTCCTGGAGCTCAGGGCTGACAGTGGCCAGCAGCTGATGAGCTGGACAGCCCCACTTACTGGAAGGAATCCACGCCTTATTCAGTTCAGTTCAGTTCAGTCGCTCAGCCGTGTCTGACTCTTTGCGACCCCATGAATCGCAGCACACCAGGTCTCCCTGTCCATCATCAACTCCTGGAGTTTACTCAAACTCATGTCCATTGAACCGGTGATGCCATCCAGCCATCTCATCTTCTATTGTCCCCTTCTCCTGCTACCCCCAATCCTTCCCAGCATCAGGGTCTTTTCCAATAAGTCAACTCTTTGCATCAGGTGGCCAAAGTATTGGAGTTTCAGCTTCAACATCAGTCCTTCCAATGAACACTCAGGACTAATCTCCTTTAGGATGGACTGATTGGATCTCCTTGCAATCGAAGGGACTCTCAAAAGTCTTCTCCAACACCGCAGTTCAAAAGCATCAATTTTCGGTGCAGTCAGCTTTCTTTATAGTCCAACTCTCACATTCATACATGACTACTGGAAAAATCATAGCATTGACTAGATGGACCTTTGTTGGCAAAGTAATGTCTCTGCTTTTTAATATGCTGTCTAGGTTAGTCATAACTTTTCTTCCAAGGAGCGTCTTTTAGTTAATTTTAATGGCAGCAGTCACCATCTGCAGTGATTTTGGAGCCCCCTCCCAAAAAAGTCAGCCACTGTTTCCACTGTTTCCCATCTATTGAAATGATGGGACCAGATGCCATGATCTCAGTTTTCTGAATGTTGAGTTTTAAGCCAACTTTTTCACTCTCCTCTTTCACTTTCATTAAGAGGCTCTTTAGTTCTTCACTTTCTGACATAAGGGTGATGTCATCTGCATATCTGAGGTTACTGATATTTCTCTTGGCAATCTTGATTCCAGTTTGTGCTTCCTCCAACCCAGCATTTCTCATGATGTACTCTGCATATAAGTTCAATAAGCAGGGTGACAATATACAGCCTTGACATACTCCTTTCCCTATTTGGAACCAGTCTATTGTTGTATGTCCAGTTCTAACTGTTGCTTCCTGACCTGCATACAGATTTCTCAAGAGGAATCTCAGAATTTTCCACAGTTTAATGTGATCCACACAGTCAAAGGTTTTGGCATAGTCAATAAAGCAGAAATAGATGTTTTTCTGGAACTCTATTGCTTTTTCAATGATCCAGCAGATGTTGGCAGTTTAATCTCTGGTTCTTCTGCTTTTTCTGAAGCCAGCTTGAACATCTGGAAGTTCATGGTTCACGTATTATCGATGCCTGGCTTGGAGAATTTTGAGAATTACTTTAGTAGCGTGTGAGATGAGTGGAGTTGTGAGGTAGTTTGAGCATCCTTTGGCATTGCCTTTATTTGGGGTTGGAATGAAAACTGACCTTTTCCAGTCCTGTGTCATGTATAGTTAACCACAATAAAGGTGGGTGGCATAACCAGAGACACAGTTTAACTGGCAGTGGTGATGGGAGTGTGGGGACACAGCCCAAGGAGAGGGTTTCCATTCTAAACTTGGGGGAACAGGAATTTTGGGTGCGGCGGGGAAGAGAGATGCCGCTGGCTCACATGGGACTTGAAGGGGAAGAGCCAACTAGTGGGGGTTAGGGATGAGTGAGAACAAAAGTTGAAGCTGAAGGAGAGAGAGAGGCTGGGGTGGGGCTGTGGGGACAGGGAGGGGTTCCAGGCTGGCAAAGAAGCCAGTTGGAGGATGACTGCCTCCACCCTGACCTGGCTGAGGTCACTCAGCCCTGCGGGGTCCTACCAGGAGCCCAGGTTTGCTGTCCCTGTTGCAGGTGCCTCCTTCCCAAAGTTGATCCCCCAAGATGCAAAAAGTCAACCTTCCACAAGTTCACGCTTATTCAGGGGTCAAATTCTACGCTGAAGTGATTAATTGCATGATTTAAAAAATCCTTTTTTAAAGGATTAAAAAAATCCTTCCAGATAGAGTAAAATAAAAACTAATCATTAAATGTAACAGAAAGTTACCTTTTGAGAGTCACAATCTGTGGAAATCCACATGGACTAGACCAAATAGCCATCATCATTCAGAGGGCTTAGTCTCATTTTAAAGCAATTTTGTTGAATTCTGCACCAAACTCTACTTCTTTGCCATTGTAACTGAAAACATTAACTTGACAATCTAGTGGGACCCCAGGGCTATGGTCATCTTCCTTGCCATCTGAAGCTTGCTGAAGCATGAGATTTCCTTGCAGGGTGTAGTGGAAGCGTTGCTGAGTGAATGAAAGAGTGAATAAATGATAACTGTCATCACTGATAGTCACAGCAAAATGGGGGATTGGTTACACCCTGTCTCCACATCATGCAGCAATACCTATAGTACAGATGCATTGGAGAGAACACCTATTCCAAGTAAGCTGGCTTATACTGCAAAGAATCAACACTGACTATTACCAAATCCGTGACATTCAACCCCAAAGTGAGACACCTTAAAGATGTTACTGGGATGCTACTTAAAAGCCCACTTTGCATTTTGGGGAGAGAACGTGGGTTTTGGAATAAGTAGAGAAAGCATTATATCTGAGCTGAATTGCTCACAAGTTGGTGGTCAGTTACTTTACATCTGACCTCCAGGGGTGAAGCACAGAGGACTATGGATGCAGGGTAAGCATCACCCTGGTGTTAGCTGAAGCCTCAGCAAACGAGAGAGATTATTTTTTGAACTATAGGTAGATTCAGTAAAAACCGTGTGTGGCTCAGACTTGCTGACATGGGTATAGGATGGAATTTTGCTTCAGCAGGTCCTGTGATACAGATGCACCTGGGGGAGCAGAGGTTTTGATTCTCAGGCAGAAATAGTTTCTTTTGGATCGAGGAATACACTAAGACTCTCTAGTTTTTGTCTTAGTTTCATCCCAAATGTGGTGAAGCTCATAATTTTTTTCTCCAGGAATCGGCTTCCCAAACTGTTTTTTCCTGTTTGTGAGCAACACTTACTGGCAAGTTCTGTCCTGCCTGCTTCCTGTTCCACCTGAGATGGCTAAAGAGGACCTGTGTTCCTGAGTTCTGCTACATCACTTCACCAACAAATCATCACATACTGATTATTCAAAACAGAGGAGAGTTTCGAGAATAAAAAATAAACAGAAAAAATGACTAACTGAATGCTCTAGGACAATGATTTTTCAAGGTGTGGTTTTATACCCCATCTCAGAAGATTGGACGCCTGGACTGAACAAAACAGGGGAGCCTTATGTCCTCATGGAAAACGTCAATCTCCCCTAAGCTTGTTCCAAATTGGTGGCCTCAACTCCAAAGAGATTTGGAATCAGTACCTTATGGTGTGTGAAATCAAACAATCTCTGTAGTAATGTTAGGAAACTTCTTATTATATTGGGTTTACCCAGAAGTTAGTTTTTTCTGTAAGATGTTACAGAGAAACCCAAACAGAATTTTGGGCCAACCCAATGTATCATGGAAAAATGTTTTTGTTCAAACACTAATAGAATTTTGCCAAGAGAATGCACTGGTCATAGCAAACACCCTCTTCCAACAACACGAGAAGACTCTACACATGGACATCACCAGATGGTCAACACCGAAATCAGATTGATTATAGTCTTTGCAGTCAAAGATGGAGAAGCTCTATATAGTCAGCAAAAATAAGACCAGGAACTGACTGTGGCTCAAATCATGAACTCCTTATTGCCAAATTCAGACTTATATTGAAGAAAGTAGGGAAAACCACTAGACCATTCAGGTATGACCTAAATCAAACCCCTTACAAGTGAGAAATAGATTTAAGGGACTAGATCTGATGGACAGAGTGCCTGATGAACTATTCACAAGGTTCATGACATCGTACAGGAGAAAGGGAGCAAGACCATCCCCCAAAAAAAGAAATGCAAAAAAGAAACATGGCTGTCTGAGGAGGTCTTACAAACAGTTGTGAAAAGAAGAGAAGTGAAAAGTAAAGGAGAAAAGGAAAGATATATCCATTTGAATGCAGAGTTCTGAAGAATATCAAGGTGAGATAAGAAAGCCTTCCTTAGTGATCAGTGCAAAGAAATAGAGGAAAACAATAGAATGGGAAAGACTAGGGATCCCTTCAAGAAAATTAGAGATACCAAGGGAACATTTCATGCAAAGATGGGCTCAATAAAGGACAGAAATGGTAGAGACATAACAGAAGCAGAAGATATTAAGAAGAGGTGGCAAGAATACACAGAAGAACTATACAAAAAAGATCTTCATGACCCAGATAATCATGATGGTGTGATCACTCACCTAGAGCCAGACATCCTGGAATGTGAAGTCAAGTGGGCCTTAGGAATCATCACTACGAACAAAGCTAGTGGAGGTGATGGAATTCCAGTTGAGCTATTTCAAATGCTAAGAGATGATGCTGTGAAAGTGCTGCACTCAGTATGTCAGCAAATTTGGAAAACTCAGCAGTGGCTACAGGACTGGAAAAGGTCGGTTTTCATTCCAATCCCAAAGAAAGGCAATGCCAAAGAATGCTCAAACTACTGCACAATTGTACTCATCTCACATGCTAGTAAAGTAATGCTCAAAATTCTCCAAGCCAGGCTTCAAGAGTACATGAACCGTTACCTTCCAGATGTTCAAGCTGGATTTAGAAAAGGCAGAGGAACCAGAAATCAAATTGCCAACATCCACTGGATCATTGAAAAAGCAAGAGTGTTCCAGAAAACCTTTTTTGCTTTATTAACTATGCAAAAGCCTTTGACTGTGTGAAATACAACAAACTGTGGGAAATTCTTCAAGAGATGGGAATACCAGATGACGTGACCTGCCTCTTGAGAAATCTGTATGCAGGTCAGGAAGCAACAGCTAGAACTGGACATGGAACAACAGACTGGTTCCAAATACGAAAAGGAGTATGTCAAGGCTATATCTTTTCACCCTGCTTACTTAACTTATATGCAGAGTACATCATGAAAAACACTGGGCTGGATAAAGCACAAGCTGGAATCAAGATTGCCAGGAGAAATATCAATAACCTCAGATGACACCACCCTTATGGCAGAAAGTGAAGAACTAAAGAGCCTCTTGATGAAAGTGAAAGAGGAGAGTGAAAAAGTTGGCTTAAAACTCAACATTCAGAAAACTGAGATCATGGCATCTGTCATCATGGCATCATGGTCCCATCACTTCATGGGAAATAGATGGGGAAACAGTGGAAACAGTGGCTGACTTTATTTTTCTGGGCTCCAAGATCACTGTGGATGGTGACTGCAGCCATGAAATTAAAAGACGCTTATTCCTTGGAAGGAAAGTTATGACCAACCTAGATAGCATATTAAAAAGCAGAGACATTACTTTGCCAACAAAGGTCTGTCTAGTCAAGGCTATGGTTTTTCCAGTAGTCATGTATGGATATGAGAGTTGGACTATAAAGAAAACTGAGCACTGAAGAATTGATGCTTTTGAACTGTGGTGCTGGAGAAGACTCTTGAGAGTCCCCGGACTACAGGGAGATCGAACCAGTCCATCCTAAAGAAAACAGTCCTGAAAATTCATTGGAAGAACTGATTTTGAGGCTGAAACTCCACTACTTTGACCACCTGATGTGAAGAGCTGACTTTTTGAAAAGACCCTGATGCTGGGACAGATTGAAGGTGGGAGGAGAAGCGGATGACAGAGGATGAGATGGTTGAATGGTATCACTGACTCAATGGACATGAGTTTGAGTAAACTCTGGGAGTTGGTGATGGACAGGGAGGCCTGGTGTGCTGCGGTCCATGTGATTGCATAGAGTCGGGCATGATTGAGCAGTGAACTGAACAGAACTGAACATATACATGTACCAGACATATATATATATATATATACACACACACAATGCTCTTATGAAACACATAGTAAGGAGGTAAAAGTGATGATGGATCAATATCTAATAACAGTGGTTTGTGGGGGTCTGGAGGCTCTGTGACTCTTTCTTTGAAAAAACTGTTTTCTAAATTTGCGTGTTCCCCTAACCTGGGTAGAGGTCAGGTTACTCTCACATCACATAAGTCTCCTCCTTGTGGATGTATGTTGGGGCGCGGCTGTCATCCTTGTCTGTGTAACCACTTGTTCAGAAGGGAACTTGTGTGTGTAAGTACATACTCAGTCATGTCAAACTCTTTGCAACCCTATGGACTGTAGCCCACCAGGCTCCTCTGTCCATGGGAATCTCCAGGCAAGAATACTGGAGTAGGTAGCCATTCCCTCCTCCAGGGGATCTTCCCGATCCAGAGAGTGAACCTGTGTCTCTTGTGTCTCCTGCACTGCAGGTGGATTCTTTACCACTGAGCTACTGGGGAACCCCAAAGGGAACTTGACATTCAGTATAATGAGGACTCTTCACATATCGGGACTGCAACTTGACATGATGCACCAGCTGCCTCGGGGAAGTGGGGCTCCAGACCTCAGGGTTTCCTTGTATGAGTCAACACCACTTCTGCAATACAGCTACTTCCCGGCTCTGAAATTCCCTCCAGCTCTGAAGACTACACAAGCAGTCTGATACATCTTGCAGCAGGCCTTTGGCCAAAAGCAATAAAAGCCTCACTTATGGATGAGACCGATGCTCAGTGGGAAGGGGAAACATTTGTCCACCTCGACCTGGAGAAGAAGCTGGGCTCAAGGAGGAGGGAACAGAGTGTGGTGGTTTCTGGCTGGGGCCCTGTCACTAGGTGAGGAGTTCCATCATTCCAGGGGACTGAGGGGAAAAGAGGGGGAGGGACATGGAGCACACCCAAGGGCTCCCAATTTCTGAGTACAGGACAGACCATCACAGTTGGTTCCATTTCTAAGAAAACACCTTTGAAAATACCCCTTTCCAATGACCGCATGTGGACAGCATAGGGGAGTGGAGGCTAGGACCCACCAAGACGAGGGTTAGCAGCCTCATAACCCAGGATGTGAGTCCACCTGCATAGTGTTGCCCAACCAGAGGTCAGCATCTCAGCAGACACGGATGGACCTCTTCTCATTTGCTCACAGGGGCATCTGTACCTCCCTCAACCCAGATGGTCATCAAACTCAAAAACCTTCCTGAATAGGCAAATACCTGTTTATTTATTTTTTGCAAATACCTATTTAAATAGGTAAATCCTCGTCTAAATAGGCAAGTCCCTGTCTCAACCCAGACACCAATTTCCAGCACCCTTGGCAGCCAGCAGGGATCAGGTAACTCAGTTCTGACCAACAAGAGGTGAGGTGAAGGGCTGCTACAAGATTTCTGGGGGAAATGGTGGGCCAGATGTTCTCTGATGTGAACTCTCAGCTCTGCCCTCATAGTTCAAAACAGCTATAGACAACGCATAACAAGGGGGTTGGCTGTGTTCCAATAAAATATTATTGGAAACAGGTGGTAGGTGGGATTTGGCCCATGGCTGACTCCAGAGATAGACTCCGGGGGAGAAAAGGCAACAGGTTTTTGTTGCATGTTCTGCACCATCGGGTGTTTCACATGTATTTACCCACTTTCATCATTTACACATTTCTGTAGAATGGACAGCAAGTTCAGAGAGTCACATACAGCATCCAGTGCTGCAAGCTTAACAAACAGTTCAAAGCCAAAGCTTGAAGCTTCACACTGCGTCTTCTGCTCATTTGGGAAAATTCCCATTTCCCATCCTTGGAAGTGACAGAATGCAGCAGATCCCTTCCTGATTTCTTGTTAAAGGGACTCTGCTGTCTGTTCCTCCCACACACCTGCTGACGAATGGCTTTGCTTGAGGAGAAAAGGGTACCTGCAGGCAGGTGAGGGAGCCCTGGGCCAGCACCTGCTGAAGCCCCTGCCATCTGCACTGAGTATGTTTAATGGCTGCAGTGGAGGCCCCCTCCCTCCATCCTTGCACGGCGGGTGGGCAGCCTGTTGAAGGAGGCCCGTGGCGCATGCACACCATGTAGGATCTACTGCTGGAGCATCATGTATTCAGCCTTCGCTGCATCCGTGAACATTTGGCTCATTTCCAGTTTCCTCCTTCTTGGGATAAACCAAGCTGCAGTGACATCTCTCTTCTCCTGCAGGAACAGCCGGGATGCCGTCACTCTGCCAGATGCCGCGCGGACTCACACTGCCCAGAGGAGCTGACTTCTCCCTCTTTTCGGTGTGGAGAGGCTGGAGGTTGGGTTCTCAAGTTTTACTTTGAGTCCTTTTTATTTTTTATTATTTTCTTTCTTTAATTGGAGTGTGATTGCTTTACGGTACTGTGTTAGTTTCTATTATACGGCAACATGAATCAGCTCTAAAGTTTTCATATATCCCCTCCCACCACCCACCCCATCCCATCCTTCTAGGCTGTCATGGCAGCTTCCCACAAGCTGTCTATTTCACACACAGTAGTGTGTACATGTCAATGCTACTCTCTCAATTTGTCCCACCCTCTCCTTCCCCTACTGTGTCCACAAGTCCTTTCTCTACGTCTGTGCCTCTATTCCTGCCTTATAAACAGGTTCATCAGCACCATTTTTCTAGATTCCATATGTATGCATTAATATGCTATATTTGTTTTTCTCCTTCCGACTTACTTCACTCTGTATGAGAGACTCTAGGTTCATCCACATCACCACAAATGACTCAATGTTGTTCCTTTTTATAGCTGAGTAATATTCCACTGTATATATGTATCACAAGGTCTTTATCCATTTATTTGTTGATGGACATCTAGGTTGCTTCCACATACTGGCTATTGTGAATAGTGCTGTAGTGAACATTGGGATGCATGTGTCTTTTTGAATTATGGTTTTCTTACTTTGAGTCCTTTAATTAGACTCAGGTGCTGTGTCCCAGGCAGAGAATCTCACAAGAAATGTTTCAATTGAATAAACTTCAAGTTTTATTTTATCCCACCCACAAAGTCCCTTTGAAAGCTCCCTGGACAAGGGAAAAGGACAAAAGCAAAGTATTTCCACTAGTGGCTGGAAGAACCCATCAGCCAATAGGGCAAGGGCAGGTGGGCAGCAAGAATCAAAGCAGGTCTCCCCTGGATGTGCTCTGAGGTCTGTCCAGGCAGGTGGCTTACACACTTTGCAGACATGGCAGAATTAAGCCTTGGGCATCTGATTTATCACCTCTGGGATTTTAGATCCTTCAGACTCAGCTCAGCAGCTCTGACCTTTGTGTGTATGTCTGTGCATGCCTATGTGTGCACGGACATGTACGTGCATGTGCACATGTGTTTGTCTTGTACAATAGAAGGAAAAGGATTAGGGTTGACTCAACCATAGCATAAACCAGATAAAACAATGATTTACTTTATTTCATTTTCATATCTTTTCATATATTTACACACCATGAAAGAAAAAAGAAAAATCTTTAATGTTCAATTAGTAACAGTTATCAATATTTGAAAGTTTGGCCATTTGATGGCACTTTTGATTTTCTTTGTCAATTTCATTATTATTTCCTGGATTCCATTCTTTTCTATATATTTCCTAGCTATGTAAATTGCTTATTTTGGGAATTACCTACTCTCATACTCTATAATTTTTTCCATCCAGTTACTATTATTTTTCTTCAATATTGTAGTACAGTATTTTTTTTACTATAAAGATAGATAAAGATTATACAATTTTTTTTATAATAAAGATACTATTCCTATGCCAATTACATATGCTAGAAATCACTTTGTCAAGTATATATGCCAGGCTGCTCTTGTTCATTTTGTTTTGTCCCTGAGACCATTTAAAATTTTTTTCAAAGTCAAATTTATCCATCTTTTTGTATATCTTGCTTCCTGTGTGGCTGAGAGGGCTTTCTCTCACCTCAAGGGTGTACACACATTCTGCTGAAGCTGCCTTCATTCTCTTCCGGCCTCACTGTGCACATCTCACTGACATGTGTGTTTGTAACTCTCCAACCAGATGTTTTGTTGTGAAAAAGTGAAAGTGTTAGTCGCTCAGCTGTGTCTGACTCTTTGTGACCCTGTGGACTATAGCCCACCAGGTTCCTCTGTCCATGGGATTCTTCAGGCAAGAATACTGGAGTGGGTTGCCATTCACTTCTCCAACCCAGAGATCGAACCTGGGTCTCCTGCATTGCAGGCAGATTCTCTACCATCTGAGCTACCAAGGAAGCCTTATGTTTTACTCAGTAATGAATCTAGAATTTACCTTTATATGTAGAATGATAGAAACCGTACTTTTTCAAAGTTGTATTGGTTTTCTGTTGCTGCTGTAACAAGTTACCAAAGACTTTGTGGCTTACATCACTGGAATTACTGTGTCACAGCGATGTAGACCAGAAGTCCCACAGGGCTCACTGGACCAAAATGAGGTCGTTGGGGGAAACCTTTCCTTTCTGGGGCCTCGGGGAAGACAAGCTCTCACCTTTTCAGCTCCTGGAGGGGCCACTGCTCCTCTGTCTCAGGACCTTTCCTCCTTCAGTGTCTCTGTGGCTGACATCAGCCAGGACAGTTTTGCTTTCAAAGGCTCTCGGGTTTGGTTTGAGCCCCAGGGGTCTGGGGTCAGCTCTCCATTTCAAGGTCCATGAACTTAATAGAATCTTTGAAGTTCCTTCTGCTGTGAAAGGTCATAAAGTATAGGGGGTAGCATGGGGGCTATGATTCTGCTTACCACAAACGGAATGGATTTGCCAAAATACAATGTAATGAAGGATCCATCTTTTCCCCATTTTTGCGCATCCTGTCTGTATCACATAGGGATCTCTTCCTGGAATATCTGTCTTCTCTGGCTCATCTATTTGTCTAGACCTGTGTCAGCACCACCCAGATTTCACTACTCTGACTGCTGAGACTGCTTTCACATCTGGTATGGCAGGTATCTCATTAATATTGATGTTTTAAAAATTCTTACTCTTCTTTTATATTCTCTTTTCCATATGAACTTTATAGACACCTTGCCAAGGTTCATTAAAAATCACCATAGGATTTTGATAGCAATTTGTAAGTTTACTGATGGGTTTAAAAGTATTTCCACTTTTATAGCACTGGGCATATCAGCATGTTTCACGTCCTTGTCCTTCTGTAAAGGGAGACCAAATCATGCGTGTATGGATTTTTTTAACCTGCTGTCTATGCATTTCTTAATTGGCTTATTCCTGGGTATTTTATTATGTTTGCACTCTGAATGCCATCTCCTTTTCTCCTGATTGTTGCCAGTGGCAGCTTGGCTGGGTTTTGTGTGGAGTTGTTACCAAGCTGCCTTTGGTGCCCTCATTAGTCCCCCCACTCGGTCTGTTGATTCTATCGGAGTTCTTAAGCGGACAAATATTTGGAATTAGAATTCAGAAGCACAAATTATGGTTGTTAATCATTTCCTTTTCATCGTACAATTTTGCCCTAAGGCTTTTTTGCAGTCAAGAAAAAAAGGCAGAGTTAAATAATTTCTTTCAAAGAAGGTTCATTCACCCCACTCCCAATTTATTCATGAGAAAAACAGAATGAACGTGGGGAAGGGGAGGGGGGGTTACTGGGGCCTCCCCATAGGGAGGGGAGTCTGGTGAGTGAGGGAGGGGGCAGAGGGGACGCTCTTCTGTCTGCTCAGGGATCCCAATGCCCCCGCCTCTGCCTCTCGCCAGTCTCCTAGGCCAGTTGCTCAGGGCTGTCTCTCTGTGGGTTCTTAGGAGCTCAGGGCTCTTGAGGAGGGGTCCTGACCTTTCTTGGGTCTGGGCTGTCTCTACCTGTCTCGGAAGTGATTAGAAAAAGCATGGAGTGCATTGTTTTGCTTTAGATCTGAATAGAATATCAAGAACTCCCATGTCACGAGTTCCTTGGCGTTTTTACCCTGGTATCCCCCTATCTGCACCCGCCTCCACCCCCTGCATCTTAGTAGGATGTAAACTGCAGCTCTATTCAGGAGTCAGTGGGCAGAACTGTTACTTTGCTTAAGGGAAATCTACATGGAGGGAAAGCCAGTGGAAGGGTCTTGGGAGGAAAGAGGACAGTTTCCCAGGTGGTGGCAGGATGCAGGATGGGGTGGAGTCTAAGATCTCAGTTAAACTGAGCTCTGTTTCTAGGGCCTTGGAAAACATACAGTTTCACCTTGATGTTCTTCTTTCTAGAAGAATATTCCTGGTTGTGTTTGTGTGACCCTGTTCACTACTGTCCGTTTTGCTTTTCACACACACACACGCATATGTACATGTATATAAACTATTAGCAATAGAGGTTTAACTTTTCCTGCCCGCTATTCTCTGAGTGTATCTTTTTTATAGCAGCCTGTACTTGTTTTATGGATGCAATGCTTTTATTATTCTCACCACTGATCACCAATTAGAAGTATTTTTAGGCTGCATTTTTCCTACATTTAACATAGTTTCAGTGGGTTGATTGGATGAAGCTTGATTCCTCTCTTTGAGTGACAAAGTCTTATATTTCATAAATTATCTTCTGTATAATACACATTATGTTTATATATAAGTATATATAACTATATGATGTAAGCTATCATATTCATATACATGTATAACATATTTATAACTATAAATATATATATTATACTTATCCACCTTAACCACTTTTACTAATTGTGTTTTTACTATTGGGTCCTCATTTTTTATTTTTTATTTCCTTCCTAGGCAGTTTCCTTTGAGCTAATCACATTATTAGTATATTATTTTTTTGTCTACTATAATTTTATTTTTAATGGTTTTTCTAGAAATTTCACTATGCATTTTCATTTGCCACAGTCTACATATAATTAGCCTTGCATCATTTTATAGAAAATGTTCTAATATTACAGCAGAATAAGTCCAGTTACACCATATAATTCATATTTTTATCACATTTTCCCTTTTAAATATGTTATAGCCCTTAGTATCATGTTATTCTATTTTCTTTAAACATTCAAGTATGTTTTGTTAGTTGAAATACAGTTGACACGTAATATTATGTTAGTCTCCAGGGCACTACAAGTGATGTGACATTTGCATACTTAATGAAATGATCACCACAATAATTTTAGTAACCATCTGTCCCTATACAAAGTTATAATTTTCTTGACCGTATTCCTTAGGCAATATATTACATCCCCATAGCTTTATTTATTTTAAATTGGAAGTTTGCATCTCTTCTTCACCTATTCTGCACCCTCCCCACATTCAAGTATCTTTTAAGAAAGTTATAAGAAGAAAAAGTATATGATCTTCAAATTAATCCTTTAATATTTCCAATGCTTTCTTTCCTTCCTTTGGAGTCATTTATCCATTCAGTATTATTTCCCTTCAGCCTGAAGAATTTCTTTGTGCTTAGTCACTCAGTCATGTCTGACTCTTTGTAAGCCCATGGACTGCAGCCCCACCAGGCTCCTCTGTCCGTGGGGATTCTCCAGGCAAGAATACTTGAGTGGGTTGCCATGCCCTCCTCCAGAGGATCTTCCCAACCCAGGGATCAAGCCCACCTGCATTGCAGGTGGATTCTTTATCATCTGAGTCACCAGGGAAATGAAGAATTCCTTTACTATTTAATATTGTGAAAGTCTGTTGGTTAACAACTTTTTTCAGATTTTTAATTAGGTGCATATGTTTTTATTTCACTCTCATATTTAAGGATTTTTTGCTATATATATATATATATACGTATATACATATAAAATGAAAGTGAAAGTGAAAGTCTCAGTTCTGTCTGACTCTTTGCGACCCAGTGAACTATACAGTCCATGAAATTCTCTAGGCCAGAATGCTGGAGTAGGTGGTCTCTCACATTGCAGGTGGATTCTTTACCAGCTGAGCCACCAGGGAAGCCCAAGAATCCTGGAGTGCGTAGCCTATTCCTTCTCCAGCAGATTTTCCCAATCCAGGAATAGAACTAGGGTCTCCTGCATTGCAGATGGATTCTTTACCAACTGAGCTACCAGGGTATAGATTGATGCATTTTTTCAGCATTTTAAAGTTGCCATTGCATTGCCTTTTGATCTATGACTATGATAAAAAGTCATCATTATTTGCACCACTAGGGTCATAAATAATACATCTTTTTCCTCTAGATGCTTTTAAGGTGTACCTAAGGTCTGATGGTTTTCCTTGCTTTCATTCTGATTGGGATTTGCTGAGATTCATTCATCTGTAAATTGGGGTTTTTTTTTTTCCATCTTTAGGGAACTTTTTGGTCCTTATGGTTTCAAATATTTTTCTACCTCATTCTCACTATTCTCCTTCTGAAAGTCCAATCACCCAAATGATATTATGCCAGAGGTCATTTGTATTCCGTTTATATTTTTTCAAACTTTTTTCTTCTCTATTCTTCAGATTACAAAATTTCTGCTGATCCTTGGTTGAGGTCAATGACTTTTATCTTTTGCAATCTATAACCTGCTTCCATAACCCAAGGGAATTTATAACTTATATACTGTAATGATCAGTTCTAGAATTTCCATTTGGTTTTCTTTTACATTTCCGTTTCTACTGAGATTCTCTGTTTCACCATTACAATTCAACTTTTCTTTTAAATGTTCCAGTGCTTTTATAAGCTTTACTTAAATGCTTTTATTGCTAATTTTTACATCTGTGTTAGCTTTCGAGGTGTTTTATATTGACTGCTTTCCCCCTTAGATTAAGTCATGATTTCCTGCTTTTTCACATATCTAATAATTTTCTATTGTATGCTAGGCCATTGTCTTCAGGTTTCTCAGCTCCTAGAAGGGAAGCCAAACCTCCCTTGGTGGGTAAGCACCAATCAGTACCTTCTTGCAATGTCCGCATTGCTCTTGGGCGGGTGCTCGTGCTCCTTGCTGTCTACAAGGAGCCCTTCCCAGAAGAAGAATCAGAGTGAGATGTCAGGGTCAGAAAGCACCCGGGACTGCCTGCAACTCCCCCCTTTTCCAACTTCCTTCCTCACCCTCCATTTGGCATGAAGCTCCTGAAAGTGCCTTCCACTGGCTGTCCCTGGGGAGTGGTCCTGTTTCTCCATCAAGGGGGTCGGCTTTACTGGGCTAGTGAAGTGTGGTCTGCCACCGCCATCCTGGAAGCCCAGGATGCTGAGGTCAGTGGTCCAGTTGCTGGCAGCATTATCCGGTGGTGCCTTAAACTCCCAAAAGGGTCATCAGGACTGAGGACTGGGCACTCCCACAGGGCTCCCTTGAGTGGGAGGAGATGGAAAGGTTTTCCCAAGAGCGTTGGAGCTGCAGCCTGGGGTTACCCAGACAGTCACTGTCCCTGCGATCACTCTGACCAGGCGTGGACTCCCCATCCACCTTCTGGAGTCATATTTGGAAGATTTGAGGACAATCTGTCATGTGTGAAGTCAGGAGAATTGTGGCAAAGTTTGCAGATGTGGCCTGGGAATTGAGGAGAAAAGAAAGAGACCCCCTTTTCTGAGTCCTGGGACGAGTGCATTGTGAAGGAGCCCAAGGAAAAGCAAACAGTGATTCTGTTACCATTCACTTAAATGGAGAGCTTGGAATTCCATTGCTGTCACTTGCAAGGCCTAAAGCACAGGCTTCAGAGATTTGAGAGAAACTGTTCTGTTGGGTCTGATCCCCCTGGCGGTGGGGGGCGGGGGGAGCGCTCTGGGTGGTGGGCTGTGGGTGGGAGATCTCGCGTCATATTACCAACAGCTGGGGGAACACTGAGAAGGTTCACAAGTTCCCACAACAGCAGAGTCAGCAAAGGGGCTGGTGGGAGTCCAGGGCCCTGTTTACCAAAAGCTCTCTGATTCTGTGGGACCATTTCCAGCCAATCCCCATGCTGCATGCTGCACACTGCACAGAGGAGGCAGGATATCTTTTTCAACCTAAAATTCAAGATTCCATTAAAAAAAAAAAAAATATATATATATATATATGAAATGGGGCTTCCGTGGTCGCTCAGCTGGTAAAGAATCTGCCTGCAATGCAGGAGACCTGGGTTCAACCCCTGGATTGGGAAGATCCCCTGGAGAACGGAATGGCAACCCACTCCACTATTCTTGCCTGGAGAATCCCATGGACAGAGGAGCCTGGCAGGCTACAGTCCATGGGGTTGCAGAGTCGGACATGCCTGAGCGATTGAGCATAGCACAGCACGCATATATGTATGTATACCTTATGTATATGTATGCACTTCACAATGAAAGGAGATCTTTCAGTAAAGTCTCTTAGAATTGCCCGAGGTCGGTTCCCTAGAAGCAGAGCCTGAGCACGTGGTTTATGGAGCACAGGCTCTTAGGAGAAGCCTGCAGCGGAGGAGGGAAGCAGGGGGAATTCTGGGCAAAGGGAACCCTCCTGCACTGTGGGTGGGAATGTAAATTGGTACAGCCACTATGGAGAACAAACAGTATGCAGGTTCCTTAAAAACCTAGGAATAAAACTACCATTTGATTCAGCAATCCTACTACTGGACATGTACCCAGAGAAAACCATAATTAAAAAAGATACATACCTCCTGGGTTCACTGCAGCATTATTTACAATGACCAGGACATGGAAGCAACCTAAATGTACAACAATAGAGGAATGGATAAGAAGATGTGAAACACAATAGATTATTACTCAGCAATTACAAAGTCTAAATAATGCCATTTGCAGGAACATGGATGGACCTAGAGATTGTCATACTGAGTGAAGTTAAGTCAGACAGAGAAAGACAAGTATCACATGATATTGCTTATATGTGGAATATTTTTTTAAATGGCACAAATGAACTTATTTACAAAACAGAAGTAGAGGCATGAATGTAAAAAACAATTTTATGGTTATCAGGTGATAGGGAGACTGGGACTGACATATATACACTACTATGTATAAAATAGATAATTAACAAGGATCTACTTACTGTAAAACACAGGGAACTCCACTCAATAATCTGTAATGGCCTATATGGCAAAAGAATTTTAAAAAGATGGATATGTGTGTCAGTATAACTGATTCACTTCGCCATACACCTGAAACTAATACGACATTGTAAATCAACTATACTCCAGTAAAAATTTAAAAAAAAAAAAAAGAGAGAGAGAGGTGTGACCTCAGCCTGATCCCGCAGAACTCTGGGCTGTGAGTGGTTCCAAGGCAGCTCATCCACCCAGAAGGAAGGGACTGGGCCGCTAACCCCAGATCGCCAGTTGGGGGCTGGGGGCCCTTCTGGTGGGTGCTGGGGCAGCATCCCAGGGCCCCTCCAGGTTTGCCTAAGCCCAGAGCCGCCCCCCAGGGAAGCTCATGCAGCTAGGACCTGGCTGCCCAAGCTCAGTTAAAGGGCCCCAGCAGCATCTGCTACAGGCATCTAGTGACTGTTGACTTCTACTATTGGAATGAACTGTTTCCATTCTAGTGACTGAGAATGGAAACAACAGTAATGAAAGATTTATTCACCCTCAGATGCTGAGATAAACCCAGGCCCTCAATTGACTGTATTAGCAAGAACAAGTGCAAATTCTTCTGGAATGCGTTTTAATCTGTGTTACCTACTGAAGAACACAAACAATCTGTAAGTTACATGCAGGCAAATAAAAATAGCTCCACTTGGCATTTGCATCATATTTTAAAGTTATTGAAGTACTTTCATACCTCATTTATTACAAAAGCAACACACAGCGAGTCATCATTTTTTTTCCTAAGAAATATGAACCCCGGAAGGCTGGGGGACAGAACTCAGACCTGAAAGACAGATGGGGAGTAATGCGCTGTTTCTTCCTCTCTGGCAGATTCCCCCATCATTCTCCCCTCACTTTTAAAGTGCTCCCCATTTCCTGGTCCTGGCAGGTTTAGTCATCTCTTTTCTGAACCTCTGTAGAGCCTCATTCTGAACTTCACTTGACCTCTGATCCCTGACCCTGTCCTGCCAAGGCACATGTTGATGCATTTTCTTAGGACTGAACAGATGAGCGCCCACCAGAGACACAGTGGAAAAATCCAAGACTCCCTCTGGACAGAAGCTCCCCTCCCAGGCTCAACTGGAGTCTTTGCTAAGAGACTCTCAGGACCCCTGCCAGGGTCCGCGGTAAATCCTGAGGGTTTGGTTCTCTCTGAAGGCTGGATGCTGCTTCGATTGGTCTCTCTTTCTGAAATGATCTCCAAATTCAGCTTGTGTGCTGTGCTTAGTCTGTCAGTCATGTCCAACTACTGCGACTCCATGGACTGTAGCATACCACGCGCCTCTGTCCGTGGAATTCTCCAGGCAAGAATTCTGGAGTGAACTGCCATGCCCTTCTCCAGGGGATCTTCCCAACCCAGGGATCAAACCCTGGTCTCCCAAACTGCAGGCGGATTCTTTACCATCTGAGCCGCTAGGGAAGCCCATGGAGAGGGTAGCCTATCCCTTCTCCAGGGGATCTTCCCGACCCAGGAATTGAACCAGGTCTCCTGCATTGCAGGCAGATTCTTTACCAGCTGAGCTACCAGGGAAGCCCAAATCCAGCTTCGATTTTAAAAATCTTGGGTTGTGTGCTGTGTTTACTCTCTCAGTTATGTCCAACTTTTGTGACCCCATGGACTGTAGCATACCACCGCGTCTGTCCATGGGATTCTCCAGGCAAGAATACTGGAGTGGGTTGCCATGTTTTTGACTGCAAAAACCCTAGCGAACTTTTTGGTTAACCTAGACTGGGGTTCGATCCCTGGGTTGGGAATATCTGCTGGAGGAGGGCATGGCAACCCACTCCAGTGTTCTTGCCTGGGAAATCCCAGGGACAGAGGAGCCTGGTGGGCTACTGTCCATGGGGTCACAAAGAGTCAGATACGACTTAGCGACTAAATCACCACCACCATACTATTATCACTCAGCTTTGTCAATCTTTCTGGAATCTTGCTTCCAGAAGGTTCCCAGTGAAGTCCTCATCCATAACAGTGTCTCACCTGTGTTAGATTCTGGGGTCTTGGAATTCCGTTAGTCATAGTGCAGTTCCCAGACCCGCCTCGATGGAGTGCCTGGGGGTTCGTTGGGCGAGCAGACCCTCAGCTCCACCCCCACCTGCATCTGAACCGGAACCTGCACTTTAACAGGAGCCCCGCCCCCATGAGTCACGAGCTCACCATCTAAAAACACTGTCCTGTGTCAGAGCTCTTCTGTTCTATTAATGAACACGTTTGGGTGAGAACCACTTTCTTCCAGTGGTGTGGAAGGAGAACTTATAGAGCAGGTGGCCCCTGACCCCTCCTGCCTCCCGCGAGGCCCCGTGGATGCTCAGAGGGAGGCTTTGGGTTCCAGGAGGAAGTGGTTTTCTTCTCCCGCAATCCCCAGAGAGCCGGCCCCGTCCAGACCTCAGCCCAGCAGGTGGGACCCGCGGTTGAGGGGGCGTGGCCTCTTCTCTGGAGCTGGTCATCAGCCTGACGGCGAGCAGGAGTGGACTTGACTCATCCTCCTGAGGCCAGCCAGCCCAGGAGGGG
Organism: Muntiacus reevesi; assembly: GCF_963930625.1. Lineage (NCBI taxonomy): Eukaryota > Metazoa > Chordata > Mammalia > Artiodactyla > Cervidae > Muntiacus > Muntiacus reevesi. The sequence continues at coordinate 41,179,594 of NC_089250.1, read as the reverse complement.
CTGGACGGCAGCTGCACAACAGGAGTGGGCTGCCCGGCCCTCCCCTTGATGCCCCGTGTGCAGGAGCCTCGTGGGCAGCCCGGGGACTGCGAAGAAGGCGGGAGTGGACGCTCCGGGCCTCATGTGATTCCTCAGCAGACGTGCCTTCCAGGCTGCCTTCCATCGAATCCTCGCAACTGCTGGGTGAGGTAAACCCTATCATCCCTCCATCTGCCAGTGAGGACCCTGCAGCTCCAGAGGGACAGGTTATCTGCCCAGGGTAGTGCTGCTGGCTTGGGGCTGGGCGAGCCTTTGCACTTAGGGCTGACCCGAGAGCCATCTTTCACGTGAGCTGTTTTAGGAGTTCAGTTCAGTTCAGTTCAATCGCTCAGTCGTGTCCACTCTCTGCCACCCCATGAATCGCAGCACGCCAGGCCTCCCTGTCCATCACAAACTCCCGGAGTTTACTCAGACTCATGCCCATCGAGTTGGTGAAGCCATCCAGCCATCTCATCCTCTGTCATCCCCTAGATACAGCCAAGGATCTGTCTGCTTAAACAGGTAGTTCAGGGCTGGTAGACCCTCCACTGTTTGCTGTGTTGACACAGAGCTGGAGGAATTCTGGACCGCACAGGCTGGAAGCTGACAACAAAGGAGCCTTAAAATGCAGCCCCTGGAACGATGCCTGGGAATCATTGGGGGCTAGGGGGGCGTCCTATGGGCTGGGAGTGGGTTGGCCTTGGGGGCAAGGACCTGAGCTCCACAGGTGTCCTGGCACCTGGGCAGGAACTTGGCCAGGCCTGAGGGTCTCCAGCTACTCTTCTCCTTCATCACTGCCCACATGTCTCCTTCCTCCCATCACCTCGGACTTCAGGGTCCCTGTCAGCCAATCAAGCCTGAAGACATAGAGTCAGTGCAAAGGACCTGAGCGCCTCATGCACACTTTTATCCCCCAAAATAGACAGCCAACGTTTGGGTTTTAAAAATTAGAAAAGCAGCCAGGGAGAGCTGCCAAAAATCATGAATAATCTGATTGTGAGACCAGTGGGAAAATCCCAGTCTGCACAGGCAGGGACTCGGATCGATTATTTTGGCATAAATATCACTTTTCAGTTCCGGAGAGCATGGCTCAGGGCAGAATTCTTCCTGTCCCTTGTCACCTGTAAACCCAGGAAGAGGCTGGCTTCCTGGCTCAGATATGAAGGCTCACGTTCTCCCGGGCGTGATGTTTCATGCTGGTAACTGAGTGGACTCGGTGACTCAGGGGGGTCCAGATGTCCTCTGAGTAAATACACACATGTTGCGTAAAGCTTGGGGACGGGTCCACCAGCTTGCAGTATTGGTTCCCACATAATTGGCTCATTCAGTGGGATGTGTGAGGCGGCTGCCAGATGGTTTCTGCGGCCCCAGTGGCACTTTCTATGCCAGGCTGGGCACCTGAGCAGATGTGGATATGCAGGCGGGTGTCATCCAGGTTGTGCTCAGCTCAGGAACTGGAGCCAAACTGTCCTGAGCCCACCTGCACCCCGAGTTCACCTGCCGCTGCTGCGGTTGGTTCCACGTGTCCTGAGCATCGCCCCTCGCGCCAGCAGGGGTCTGCCTCAGGGCTTCCTGCCACTTTAGGGGAGCTGATCGAGCCCGGCGGGGCGTCCAGGAAGGACCAAGGAGTTGATGCCCCCAGGGACAACCCTCAGTCCATGAGGGCCAGGAGTCATTGGATGTCTACCTGGCTCCCCTGTCCCCCGGAAAGGAAACCCCCAGGATTTCATAGCCCTGGAGGATGCAGACTGAAGGTGAAGAAACCGCTCGATGTTGAAGAACACGCTTCTTCCACCTGCTCACACGAGGTGATGGAAAAAGAGCTGGAGGAGATGCACTCTTGCTGAAAGTGGGAGCTTGTAGGATTACCACAGTGATTTATTCCCAAACCCGCTGTGTGTCCCAGGTTGCTGACCTTGAGGTGTTGGCCTGCTTGTGCCAATTTTCCCTTAAGAACCTCCCTCCAGGAGCTGGCCTGATTGTCTCCTGTTTTTGTTGCTACATGCCAGACACTGCTGGGGGCGGGGCTCAGAAATCCACCAGAATATGGCCTTTTGGGTGACTTCCCAGATCATAAAGGGGACTGAGAAAAGAAAGGGTTATGCTGCTAAGGCCAAACACAACAACGGAATCAATCAAATTCAGGCAAAGAAAAACACAAGACAAAAAATCGAGGAATAAAACTGAAAGCAGAAGCTGGGATTTGGGAGAAATTGTGCTCTTTAAAATCACCGTATTTCGAGAATTCCCTGGTGGTCCTGTTGTTAGGACTTGGTGCTTTCATTACTGGGACCTGGGTTTCAATCCCTGGTCTGGGAACTAAGATCTTGCAAGTGGCTCAGCGTGGCCAAAAGTAAATAAATAAAATCACCATAATTTATAAAGTTCCAAATAATTGTCTGTCATGCCTGACTTTGCCTGTGTACAGGTGAAGACAAGGATGGACACGGCTGGCAGGGAGCTACCTGATTTGTGAACTGCAACAAACATCACACCCTCTGGGTTTTCTAGGACAGTTGAAAGTGAAAGTGAAGTCGCTCAGTCGTGTCCGACTCTTTGTGACCCCTTGGGATGTAGCCTACCAGTCTTCTCCATCCATGGGATTCTCCAGGCAAGAGTACTGGAGTGGATTGCCATTTCCTTCTCCAGGGGATCTTCCTGACCCCGGGATCGAACCCGGGTCTCTGGCATTGCAGGCAGACGCTTTAACCTCTGAGTCACCAGGGAAGCCTTAGGACATTAGTCTATCTTTAAAAAATGATGATTAAATTCAGGATTAAATATGATTTAATTAATATAATTTCACAAGTATTTTACTAATGCACATATTTAGTGTATTGTTGTTTAGTCACTCAATTGTGTCCAACTCTTTGTGACCCCATGGGCTGTAGCCCACCAGGCTCCTCTGTCCATGGGATTTCCAAGGAAGAATACTGGAGAGGGTTGTCATTTCCTTCTCCAGGGAATCTTTAGGACCCAGGGATCAAACCTGTCTCCTGCATTGGCAGACGGGGTCTTTACCACTGAGCCCCCTGGGAAGTTCTATTTAATGCATTACTAATATTAATATACAAATAACTCTATGAGTTACAAATGATCAAAGCATACATTCTTTTTCAACATTTGACTGATATGTATTATATATACAGCAAGTGCCCAGATAGTAAATGAAAAGCTTGATGAGTTTTCACAAGCAGGGCACGGCTGCTTGACCAGCACCCGGATCAAGAGGCAGAACATCAGTAGCACCCAGGAGGCTTCGTGCCCCCCGCCCCCCACCAACTCCCTGCTTCCTAGGAAGGCATCGCAGCCTCGACTGCACAGCACAGATTGCTTTTATATAAAAGGATGCATTTAGCATGTCCCCTGGAGTCTTTCCCTGTGTATGCATGCTTGTTTAACTTTTGCTCAACATTACTTATTTTTTGGTTTAGAAATTATGTTACTGCCCCAACATCTTGCTGATTCTCACCAAGAGTGGTCTAACTTCTCCTCTCCGTAACCTGCTGCTGAAGTCTTCTCTGGGTCAGCAGCAAAGTTGAGGGGGCCTGGGGAGAGTCTTGGGCTTGTAGTGAGAGAAGGACAAAGCCCTTACAGCTTTGGAGAAAGTTTGCTGTGCAGATGCCCTCTGGGCCTGAAGTAGCAGAGACAGAGCCGGCCCAAGAGCATTTATCAAGCACCTCATGTAAACTTTGCCGGGTGTGGGGCCCCAGAACCACATGACCATCAAGATACATAATTAAGGCTCTGTTAGGGGCCTGTTTATCATAAGTCTCTAATAGCAATACTAATAATAGAAACAGCAAGAATAAAATAAATGATCAGATAGTCACCATGTCCTTCGTGTAAGCAGGACACTGTGCTAAGAGCTTGCCAGAGCTTGCCTTATTCAGTTCTGATGAAAGCTCTATGAGCCAAGAGTTCTCCTTCACACCGCAGTTATCAGGAGACCTAGGATGCTCTGACAAATAACCCCACCCTCCGGGCACACAATACTCGAATGCATTAGCAGGGAGGCTTGTGGCACCGCCCTCTTCAATGCACGGTCCCCAAAGCTGTGGTCAATTGCAGAAATGGTCGTGATTCTTCCCCACTTGCCCATCAGTAGCAGAATACTACTTCCCCAGGCTTGAATCCAGGCTGGCCTCAGGACTTACTTTGGCCCCTGAATTTGGGGTGAATTGTTACGCAGGGAAAGCTGACTGATGCAGTTTTTGTGGGGGAGAAGGAGGAAGTTCTGAGATCTTGGAGGAAAATATATGACCAGAGAGTAGCATTCACTGCTTCCCAGGAGCCAGTCCCTGCATCATGGCAAGGGGGCTGGGAGGGCAGCTTTGTCCTCAGTCTAGGTTTGTCCAACTTAGCCTTGCTGCTGTCACATCCATTTTATAGATGAATCAACTGAGGTGAGTCAAGCAACTTTGCAGGATCACACACGGAGAAGTGGCAGATTTAAGATATGAACCATCAGATGACTCTGGGCCCCGAGCCTTTGTCATGGTGCATGTGCTCAATGCTGTGTGGAGAGAGACGTTGCCTTGCAGTACTAACTGCTACAGATGTGATGAGGAGACATGATGCGGACGTGTGGTGAAGCATGGGACTCCCGGTGCCCTTTCTCTACAGCGTAAGAGGAGACCTGAAGATGTCCCATATGTGTCACCCATTGTAGCTCACACAGATCCTTCACATGCATCCTTTTCTCTGATTTTTAACAATAATCCTATGAAGTTTCTCTTGTTTTCTCATCAAGTGATGAGAAAACTGAGGCCCAGATAACCTGCCACCTAGTAAGGGTGGAGGTGGGCTTGAGACATAGATCTTTCAAGTAAAAGTTGAGCTTTCTTCCCTGTAAAAGTAAACTGTTAAGGAAACAAGATCTTTGAGAGGAAACAGGAAACTGTCCAAAATGTTTTATGTAGAAAACACAGTGGGTGATAGACCCACGTGAGGATCTCTGGGTCCACTGTCTGTGGACAGGGAGAAGATATTGTGAATCAGGTTTTTGTGTTGCTTTTAAGCCTGCAAATGTTATGCAAGTTGAGATAAGAGAAATTCCAGAGAAACAAACTCAGAGAAGACTTTCTGGGCAAGAGGGTTTTGAAGTGTGCCTTATAGGAAGCATTGGCTCAGCAAGGACAGGATCAAGTTGGAATTATAGGCAAAGGTTGCAGAAGGAGCATGAGGGGCAGAGGTGGGGGCTGCAGGCCAAGTGCTGGGGCGGGAGTAAGGGGGCTGTCAAGAGGCCAGGAAGACTGGATTGCCCTTCTGACCACCATGGACCCTGGCTCACCCATGAGTGGTGGGAGGCCTCACCACTGTCGCTGCATTTCATTATCTCTGTGAGAATGGATGCAGTAAAAAGCAGCCCAGTCCAACCCCCAGAGAGAGGCAATATTGAAATTAGCAGGGAATTCCCTTGTGGTCTACTGGTTAGGACTTTCAGTGCAGTGGGTTCGTCCCTGGTCAGGGAAATAAGACCCTGCAAGCCACACAATGTAGCTAAAAAAAAAGAAAAGAGAAAAGAAAGAAAGTAACCAGATTGGACCTGTAAGTGTGATAAATGAACAATCGATGTACTTAATAAATCTCCAGCTGCCTCTTGTTGAAACCTCAAACATGTCATAGAATGACTAAATGGTTTTTCACCACCGAAGCTTGGTTATAGAATTATGTTGGTGATGTATTTCCATGTGTCAACGAATGTATCTCACAAAGGAAATGAAAGCAAATCCACCACAAAGAGAAAGAGGCACCAATACTAAGAAAGAGGCAGTAATCAAGAAATTTTGCAATAATCTGGAGAATTCTTACACACCTTGTGGCAAACTCATCTATCGGAGCAAGAGCCCCAGGAAGCAGTGGGTGGTTTATAAATGGTTGAAAGAAAAAAAAATGATCATGCTTCCTATGAACCGTAACATCAATCTCAAGCTGTCCCTGAAAGTTTAATCTTCCACAAGTCAATTTATGATTGGGAATTTAATTACTTCTTGACACCCTTCCCCGGACATTTGGTTGAGGCTTATTGCCTTGAATTGATAGAGATTCCAGACATATTGGCCTGTTCTTTCTCATGGCACAGAGTTTTGAAATATTTTGCTACTCTGTCACCTTTCAGTTAATTAAGGTTAAATGATCCCATAGGAGATTCACAGGAAGAGGACAGAAAAAAATGGAGGGGAATGTTCAAAATTAAACATTTCCAGAGCTGGACAAGGTAGGACGTAGACCAAAACGGCCCACTGAATGCTGTGTGTGGGACATGAAATAAGATACAGTGGACAGGAGTTTAGAAAACTAGGAATAGAGAGATACCCTAAGTGCTCTGTGTGGTGGTGGTGGTAAGAGACAAGTGGGGCTTTGATTACCATCAGAATCCCTCTCATCAACAAGAAAACAACAGAGAAATACACCCAAACAAGGTGGGGAAGAAAACAAGACCATGAACTTGAAATACTGTAACTCAGTGGAATTGGAGTAAGAACACTTACTCCAACAGAAGTGTTCATAAAATTTGCTCAAAATAAAAAAATTCAGAAAACTTATCACCACTTTAAAAGATCTCTTAAAAAAAAAAAAAAGAGTCATTCTTTAAACTGATTATAGGCTGTACTCCAGAAAGAGTAAAACTAGACTCAACACCCTTTAAAGGGATGTAAGAGGTAAATAAGAAACAGAAACCTCATTTTTTTTTTTTTTTTTTGGTACAACTGAAGTTAATTTTTTTTTGGTAAAAATTTAAGGAAAAGAAATAATAAATCTTTGATTAAAATCAACAAGTAAAACATAGACGGAATTTCTCAATTTGATAGAGCAAACCAATCAAAAACTTAACAATTGGCATGGTGTTTAATGGTGAGAGACTAGTAAGAATTTTCTCCTCTGAACTACTTCTAATACTTATGACACCAAATGGGTGAGGTTTTCCCACATAGACCAACTCTCCAACTCTCTGGACATCTGTTAGACATCATACCATCCAATCCACTTCTGACAGCAGCTACTCAGGGTCTGTGCAGACCCCAAAGGGCCAGGGCTCACTTTCTGTTACAAGATGGCAGAGCCACTTTGGAAAACAGTTTGGCAGCTTCTTAAGAGGTCACATATTGATTTTACATATGACTCAGTCATTCTATAACTAGGCAACAATTCAAGAAAAATGAAAAGATATGTCCACACAAAGACACATTTACAAATTTCTATCGCACTATTGCTTGTAACAAACAAAGTAGAGATGGTCCAAGTGCCCAGTAACTGGTGACCAGATAAAAATGTTGGCTATCCATACAGTGGAATACTATTTGACTACAGAAAGGGATGAAATACTGACAAACGTTCTAACACAGATAAACCTGGACATGAAAGGTATCGGACTTCAAAGACTGCATGTTGAATGACTCCACTGTATGAAATGTCCAGAAGAGGTGGTGGTTGTCTGGTGCAGGGACCAGGGTGGAATGGATGGAAAATAGTCATGGGGGTTCTTTTCATGAAGATGGACGTGTTCTAAGACTGACTTGTGGTGAAGGTTGTACAGCTTCGTAAACTTATTAAAAATCATTGATTTTCACAAAGGGTGAATTTTACGGTGTTTAAGTTATACTTTCATAAATCTGGTAAAATAGAGACAAAATGCCATGTGAAAAAAGTATTAAAGCAGTACTTACAGTAGACAATAATATTCTTAAAATATAAATATCTAAAAGTGGCTGACAGAGAAAGAATCAAGACAATGAAACCTGTGTGAAGAATGTCAATGGGAGAAACAGAGAAGAATAAACACCAAGAGGCTGAGAAACAGGTGGAAACAGCCTCAGGTTCACCGTCACCAGAAAATGACAGTAGCCCTGAAGCATCATGAGATGGGTAAAAATGAAAGATTAATAAGGAGATCAAATGAGTCAAGCCTAAAGGAAATCAACCCTGAATTTTCACTGGAAGGACTGATGCTAGAAGTTGAAGCTCCAGTACTCTGACCACCTGTTGCAAAGAACTGACTCATTGGAAAAGACCCTGATGCTGGGAAAGATTGAAGTCAGGAGGAGAAGGGGATGATAGAGGATGAGATGGTTGGATTTCATTCTCAATGGACATGAATTTGAGCAAACTCTGGGAGATAATGAAGGACAGGGAAGCCCGGGCGGCTGCGGTCCTTGGGGTCGCAAAGAGTCGGACACGACTGAGCAACTGAACAACGACAAGAACAAATGAAGGTTTATGTTGACAATTGGTTTTGAGAATTAAGTGCCTTTACCCACTGCCAGCAGGACTGAGCTTATGTTCACACACAGACACACACACACACACCCCCCAAACGATTTAAGAGGGAACATTTCAGAGGGAAACAGGCCCTGGAAGACAGATGGAAGGAAAATACTGCCCAGGTGGGTGTCGCAACCTTTCCCTGTAGCCCCACAGAGTGTGACCCCCAAGGATATGAGGCCCTCCCCACATACTCAGCTCTGGGTTGAAAATAAACCTGCTGGGATTGTGTGTGGAGTCCAAGTATGCAGGCTGTCAGTACAATCATGTTTATACTTTTGTAACAGATGTTAAACCAGGACTCTTCCTGCACCAGAGCTGACTGAGGGGCCAAGTCGATAGACAGGAATAGAAAACTGCTAGTTAGCTGGCTCACTGAATTCTGATTATTAGAGGATCTGACACACAAGGAAAGCTACTCATGCAGAGAGTAAACCTCCCACCTTGCTCCCTGGGAAGGGAGTTTGTCTAAGTGCCCCAGGGCAAACTGTCTGTTGTATTTATATTGTTCAACTTGTTACAGGAACTGCGCATTTCCCCCTCTTCAGCACCCGTGAAGTACTTTATTGCTAAAAACAATCTAGTAGAAAAAAAATTAAAAGACAATATAATAAAATAGATTGCATTAATAAGAGTAGCAAAATTATAAAATGGTAGTCCTAAAGCTAGAAACCATGTGCAATTATTATACCTCTGGAGCTACTAAGCTTTTGGAGAATCTCCAAGAAGGTCTGAAAAAAAAAATAAGTTATTTATCATGGGCTTGAATAGAAAGATTCAATTTTTTTCACAAGGTCATTTCTCCAAAGATTCGTTTATAGATTCACCACCATCCTATTAAAACCACAACAGTAATTATCATGACCTGGACAAGCTAATCCTAGAGTTCATATGGAAAAGATAATGCATACGAATAGTCAGAATAGATTTCAAGTAATATATAATGAATGTGGACTTGACCTACTAAACTATATAATGATTGTGGCCTTGACCTAACAAATTATATGATTGTGGGTTTGACCTAATAACCATCATGAAAACTATATTGGACTATTTGGTTTCTGTTTTGTTAGACTCTTTGTAACACTACTCATAAAAGCAAATTAAAGGTATATTAAATAATTAAATGTGAAAACAAATTAAACAAGTCTAACCCTATCTTCAAGCCAAAAATTAAGTAAATACAAAATAAGAGAACATATATATCATTGGAGGGGGGGAGGTAAAGAAATCTTTCTTTAAAAGCGCACCTAACATAATTGTTAGAAAATGAATTTGGCAACTTCAAAATTAATATTTTCTCCATATTTAAAATCAACATAAAATACCTTGAAAGGTGAGAGACTGGGAAAAAGCTCTTGTGGCATATATAACACAGTGTTCATGTCCAGAATGTAGAGTAAAATTCTAATTAGTTTCACATAAAAGTAAACAATTCAATAGAGAAAGATACTAACAGACAGTTCATGGTAAAGAAAATGGGAAACATGACTCTATTAAATGTCTCTGTAGATTGATGTATGGGAGGAAAAGGCAATACTTTAAAAGAATGTGGTTGATCTTTGTGTAACAATGTGGACACAAGTCCAAGACAAATATTAAATGAAAAAGACACAGTAAATGGAAAATAGTAAGTTGGCTATGATACCAATTACCAACTCCCAGAACTCCCCAAATGAACAACCCCCTCCAATTTGTCAAAAGAGTCTGTGTAAATGCATAAAAAATCTGGAAGAACTCTCAACAAACTGACTACAATAATGGATTCCTAGTGCTTCCTTTTGTAGTTTTACAAACTTGAAAACACTGCTGTTTCGAGCTCCTGAGTGTGACCAGAAATTGCCAGCGGCCAGGCACCTGCCCGTTTTTGTACCTGTTCCACACAGGACCACACTTGGTCCTCATCAGGAAAGTGATGGGAGAGGTTCCTGGGAAGAAGCATTTTTGGGAAGGCAGCTTCTGAGATGATCAGAGCAGCCAGGGCAGAACCCGTGAGTGCTTCCCTTTCTTGTTAGGAGTGAGAAACCAAAGTGCTCTTTGTTCCCATTTCCAGCCCATCCCAGCTGTTAAAAATACAAGGAGGGTCACAGGCAACCAGGGGTGTTCCCAGCAGGAACTAGCTTGACATGCAGGGAACAGCTTCCCTGAAGAGAGTTGTTCTTTCCACTATTCCTGGACCCACGTGGACAACACGATTTAACCCCCTGCCCTGACTCACAGCAAATAAAACACGTCCTCAAATATCAGGGATAAAGCCTTCACCAGTCTCCTGACCACACACATAAACAAAAGATAATCGTGCACTTTGGCCCAAATTGAATGAAGATATTTTTCCAGATTTCCCTGAGGCATTTACTTTATGAAGATGGAAAACTTGCTTTTTTATTTTTATCTTCCATCAACTAAAACAAAACAGTGGAAATAGCCCTGGGCTCAGGACACTGACTCACCTCCCTTTGTAAAGCCCTGCAGAATTCACCTGGCATGTCCACGTAACTCATCTTTGGTCCTGAACATATCCCCAAGAGGAGGAAAGCTTTAGAAGCAGAAGCTACAACCGACAAACCTGGGGAGATTTGCCCAGAGCCACAAGACTTGGAAGCACCAGTTTAGGAATGTGAACACTGGTCTGAGGGGTCATTCCCTTCCAGGGCCCTCCTGTTGGACCTGAACCCTGTCATTTACTTATTTCTCTTGGGGGATGGGCAGGAAGCAGAGAAGCCATCAGCCTGGGCACACCCACCCTGTGCCTTCCCAGGCCACATGCCCAAGGGACTCCCAGAAGGCATGAAGTTGAGGGGCTGAGATCTGGAAGGGCAGGGGCTGCCATGCATTGTCCACCTCCCCTCTGCCACTACTCCGAACCCCTGAAATGATGCGGGCATCTCTGGCACCCAACCCATTCATTCAGGCACCAGACTCTTTGCTTTCTCCGGAACCAAAGAAGTTTGTGCAGCATCCTGCCAGGATCAGCACCCCAGGGAGCCTCCAACTAATGAGGGCTCAGGGTCAACAAAGAAAGGCCTCCCCCGCTCCCTGCTCCTCTTGCAAAGGCCTGCAGTGGGGAGCTCTGCGTGCTTCTCAAGGGGTCCCAGGGGAGGCGAGCCCCACAGCCCATCACAGAGACTGCCCTTTGAAGCATCCTTAGTTTTGGCTTTTATCCTTTCTCTGTCTCATTCCTGCTGCCTGTGATCAGCTTCCAAATAAAGTATCTGCCTCCAAATCTGTCTCCAGCTCTGCTTTGGAAGAACTAAAATAATATGACGCATATGCTTTTTATCTTTTTTGTGTTTTGTCCTCCAAAGGCCCAGGGCAGAGTGGGTATTTGTTGAGTGACTTAATTACAGCAACTCCCTTTTAATCATGTAATTCTAAGCAGTGGGTGAAGTAAAACGACTGCAACCATAAAGCACATCAATGATAACGTCACCCATTTCCCCCTCTTATGGGCTGGCTGCACAAAAGTATGGGAGAGAGTCAGATCTTGACATTTGTGCTTTAATTTCTGTGGTTATACATCTAAGTCATATCCATAACTGTGCCCAGATGTTGTTCGTGAAAATCCGGTGCTCACGTTGTTGCGTTTTCTTTTTCACAGTTGGGGAGGGGTGGGGGTTGACCTCCTGAGTCATCATCATAAAGCCCATTGTCCTCCCAAGGTTAGGTCCCCAGAACTTCTTTCCCATCCCCAGGAGGCAGCCCAGGTGCCCTGACTGTGGGGTCCTGTCCAGGGTGCAGGGAAGCGGGTAGCTGAGGCCAGTTGTGACTCAGCTCCCTCCTTCCTCCCCTCTCCCTCTAGTGGTCCCTCCTCCTCTCCCTTCTCTCCTTCTCTCCTTCCCCTAGCTTTCCCCTCATGTCTAAGGGCTCCGGTTTTCAGCCTTGAGATGCTAGCCGGACCAAAAAAAAAAAAAAGATCTTGAGTGATGGGGGCTTGGCCTTGGGGAAGAGTTCCCCCTGCACAGACTCCACCCACCCACCTCTGTGCCTGAGATCAGGATTGAGGTCTGGGGCCAGATAAGAGAGGGACACTCTGTCTCCAAATGCCGTTAGCCCTGCACCTCACGGCAGGTGTGACCTGGAGCTGCACTCAGGACTGAATGGGACCTCAGCGATGACTCTGCTTCCGGCCTCTCTCCCATCAGAGCTGGATGGTCTCCCACATGGGGGAGATAAATGGGAGGAGAGCTGGAAACCTCCTGATTTCCCCGGAGCCCCAGTGGGGACAGGCCTCAAATGAGGCAGGGTCCAGGTGGCCAGAAGGAGTCCTGTCCTCGCCGGGACTCTTTGGGCACTGGTGGAAGGGGAGGGTTCCTGGGATCTGGGAATGACTACCTCTGAGTTCACTAAATGCGGCGGAGGGTTTGATGCTTCCAGCTCTCTATCCTTGGCCTGGGATGCCAGGCACACTTGGGTTCCCATTGCATCCACTAGGCTGGTGTCCAGCCTGTGACCTTCCAGGAAAGAAAGCTGGCCGTGGGCCACCACTAACAACCCCTTGAGGGCTAAGTCCAATTGAGAGATGGCATTGATCAGAAAAAAGCATTAAAACCAGCCACCCAATCGATGACTAATGAGAAAGCAGGTGAGGGCAAAATTCCATCAGTGACGGCTCTGCTGTACCTCCCTCAGGTCCCCTGGTCCCATGGTCCCCATGGAGAAGGAGGAGGAAGCAGTGGTTCTTATCCATCCTGGCAGATGCCATGTGCTGCTGGGAAGAGCCAGGGTACCCTTCTCTTGAGGGGAGGTGCTGGGATGGGTAGAAATGCTCATTCTTTCCCTCAAAATACACACTACTGTAGAAGGTAGAGGCAAGGTATCTGAGTGCCGATGTCCACTGGAAGCTCAAAATCAGCTGCTTCAGACACAAGCAAAGGCCGGAGGGCAAAGGAGGGTCCTTGGGCGATCCCCCATCAGCTGCCCTGTTCAAAGAATGTTGATCTTCCAGGGTGAGAATCAGTCTTGATTCTGGCTTAAAGGGACAGTGAGATACTTGTCATCCTTCAGCCAGGAGAAACACCTTTAAGAGCTGTGAAGAGATGGGCAGTCTGCCAGCCCCCACTTGCCCAGGCCCGCCCTGGCTCTCCCTCACTCCCTGGGTCCTTCAGGGAGTGCACTTTGCACAACACTTTGCCGGCTGGTCTGGGCAGTGAAGGTTCTGATGGGAGATGGGAGGGCAGGAGGGAGGAAGGAGCTGGGGTTTCTCATCTCTCTCTGCTTTCTGTGGGACCCCCAAGGACTTCTCAACCCCTCTGGGTGCCCCCTCCAGCAGGTGGCAGCCACTGTGGTTCTGGCTTTGACTGGGGACCCTCAGCTGCATCCAGGAAGCATCACCACTGCTATGGGTCTCTGGGTCCCATGGCCCCTTTGGGGGTCCTTATGTGGTCAATGTCTGGGGCTCCACTTGGCTTCACAGCTCAACCACATTCCCGCAAACGCACCCCACCAGGTAGTACCCATGGAGTCCTCTTTCTGTGGCTACCCTCCACCCTGCCCCAGTAGGCAGTGAGGACACGTTTCTGCTTTCCACTGTGGAACTGCTGGTCTCTCAAGAGTAAGGTACTCACCTGGGATTTTGAGATGAAAGCAAAATCCATTTCTTCCCAGCATGCAATGCATGAAGGTGATCTTACGATTTCAAGTGCCTTGCTTGAGTGGTGTCACTCTGGGTATATTTCTTCAGTATCTGGAAGCCAATGCATTAAGGCTAGATGATGCAGAATTTTTGTATTAAGGACAAGAATTCCTTAAGAAGAGTGCATGACTTAAACACCAAGATTTTTTTAACTCTTTCCCAACATCAGAAAATTTCTTCATTTGGTGAAGAAATCAACTGATGTATGAAAACATTGAAAGAGAAAATAAAGAGATGGTACCCCACACTGAACATAATCAAAGAGTAGGTTAGAATCATCTGCTGCTCTTCCAAAGTGAAATGCTCCTGTGTCCAGCTTCAAAGGGGAAATGTTTTTTATCTTCTAGTCTAGTTGAGTCAAAGTAGACAATACAGAATCTCCCCAAATTTCTGGTCCATATGTTTACTGAAAGATCTAGAAATGACTTCTAATTTAATTAAAGCAGGGAGTAACAATTTGGTGTGGGACTTGACTTTTGACTCAAATGATTCACCATTAAACTGGATTTTTATGCCTTGGTCCAATAATGCAAGGAGTATTACCTTCTTTGTGCTATTGTGATTTTCTTTATTATAAGCTAATACCTTGCAGTTTATTTTTAATTCATATTATATCTTGAAGGCTTATTTATTTATGTCCCTGTAGAGGTACCTAGGGAGATGGAATACCTGGTAAGGGCTGGGACAGAGAAGAGAGAAATGCCAACCTTGGACAATGTTGTGGGCATGAGTGTCTCTTGGGGGGACAGTGAGGAGACTTTCTACACCTTTTCTCTGTAAGAGACGCAAGATTCCCCTCTGAAAGTCAGTGAGTAAAACCAGCACAATATGAATGATGTTGGAAAAAGTTAATCCGCATCTCTAGAGAGATGGTGAGACAGATTGGCTGCATGTCAGTGCAAAATTTGACCTAAGATATTAACACAGATTTTTAAAAACATATAAGTTGGTCAAGAAAGGGAAGGGCAGTCATCAGAAAATATATGAACATTGAATCAAGAATCACAGAAATGAACATTGAAAGTATTCGTTTATGAATTGCCTGAGGCCTGGACATGGTCTCTGGCTAATGACTCAGCTTGAATGATCCAAATAACCCTTTCTTCTGATGTCACAGACTCTGCATAGACATCATATAGGGATTCTATTTTCTCTTGTCTATAGAAAGGGAATATGCCAAGGATGTCAAGAGGAGCTATCTTGTCAACCTGAGGAGTACGTTTTCCATTACAGTTTTCTCAATAGTATCCTTGTTTATACACTTGTATCTTGTGAGCCTTGCTAGTGTGGGTCTATCCTGATGGGCAAGTTTACATTTCAAGAGCTGATAGATCAGATCAGAGCCCGCAAAACCATTGAATGCCAGGCACAGTGACATGCCATTTGACAAACTTTGGGTAGCCTGTGGGCTGGGGAAGGCAAATTGGCCCCAAATTCATTCAAATTGCAGGTCAAGATAGAGGTTCCTCACAGATACTCAAACCATGCCCTGGGACTGTTATCCATACTTATCAATATATGATTCTCCCTGCTTCATCCCACAGGGAACATTCTCCATTCAGCATATGAACTGGACTATCACACACATTCTGTCTTGCCCCAGCCCCACCCAAGGACCACAAACAACATCTACAAGAAAACAACAAAGTAATCTTTCTTAAGAAGAAAAAGCAAAAAGCTCTCACCCTGTAAATCACTTGGAAGCCTGGCAGGGCTGTGCACACCCCGACCAGAAATCAGAACACAAATCATTTTCTTGGAGGTGGCCCATTTCTATTATAGTTCCCCAGTGTCCCGTGCTGTCAGATAGAAATTTCTCTCCAGTCCTTGCAGTAGTACACTCATTTCAGAGCCCAAGCCAGCACCCTGGTCAGCACTGAGCTCTTCAGTTTGGGGGACCCCCTTCCCAGCCCAGGCTGCCAGGCTGCAGGAGCCTGGGTCTCGTGCCTCCATCAGGAGGGAGTCTGTGGGTCCTGCCCACGGTGATGGTGGAGGAGGCAGCTAGTGTGGGGAATGGTGAGGTCCATGGTGAAGAGGGGCCCCTTACTTTTAAGGAAAAGACACTTCTGTAGGTGTCTGTAAATGTTTTCCAAAGAAGGTGCCTGAGACTACTGTGTGAGTCTTTCTTTCCTTGGATGCTTTCTTGGCAAGATGTCCACTCAGAAGATTCAGACTGAGGGAAAGTGGACAAAAGGCCCAGTGAAGGCTGATGCTGGGGTGGCCGAAGCCAGTCTCCACACCTGAGTGAGGCCTCTGTTCCTTTTTTCCAAGAACAGGGATTGCTCAGCAGTTGCAGTTTCTGTTTTGGGGGGCTCAGGAGCCTCCTGAGGTGCTTGATCCAATGATCATCTCCTCTCAAAGGCTCCCCTTTCCTGCAGGCCCCTCTAGCACCCCTGGGATCTGGTTCTGTGCCTTGTGTGGTGTGTGTTGGAGGGGCTCTGAGCCTGAGAGAATTCCTAGCTTTTGTGTCCACAGCCCTGAGATCCTGGGGATTTCTCAGGGCTGATGAAGAGCACAGTGGGAAGTGTGATGCTGGAAGAAACTGGTATGAGGGAGGTTTTCCTGGACTGATGGGTAGGAGAGGGCTTAGGAGGAGGCAGTGAAGCAGGGCAGGAGTTTACTGACCTCAAGAAGGTGCGTTCATGGGGGTGGAAGGCTCCTCTCCCCACTGTTGCGATGGTCCTGGGACCAGAAGTACTGAGCAGGTAGGTAATTGCTGCCCAAAAACCTCTCCCCAGTTGGACCCTTTGAGATAGGTGCAACTCCAGACCCTAGAAACACAGTGTGTTCCTGTGGGAGGCATCCAGAAATGAAATGAGGTGTGTTTCCTGCCAAACCTGTGGGATGGGATCCACTGTCCAATTAACTGAAGGTTGCAGATAGATAGCCTCCTTACCTAAAGCTTCCAAGAGTTTGCATTTTTTAGGTCAAGAAATGTAACAACTCTTTCTGGCTCTTTTCTCTGACAGGGGTGTGGGAGGGATTGGGTCAAATGCAAAGGGTGCCTGACTGGAGTAGATCCCAGGGCCCATAGCCAGACTGTGACTGAGAGGGGGTCCACCAGTAGAGCTAGGTGTAACCAGGGGCCAAGAGATGATGCCATATCAGAGCTCGCCCTGGAAAATTCAGATGAAGAGGTTCCAATGGAAGGGCCAGTAGTGGTGGGGAGGGGCTGCAGGTCAGACCAGGGGAGGCGAAGGCCCTGGAGCTCACAGCAGGGATACTGTGGTCCCGAAGACCATGCGGACAGGAGGGTGAGGACTTCAGATGTTGGTGTGGAGAAAGGTCATCTGGCGACACCGTCATTGGAGGTGGCACAGTTGCAGCCAGAACAAGGTGCTGGAATTGGGGATGTTAGAGAAGAAGCACCCAGTTTCTTTCCACTTCTAACCTCCCATCCCCACTGTTCACTCTCGACCAGAAAGGCAGCTGCATGGTGACAGTCGCCTGGTCCTCAGGGATAAGCCTCTTTGGACAGAGAGCAAGCAGAAACCCTGGGAGGTGTCTGGGGAGGACAAGGAATGAGGGCAGTGCTGGGGAAGGCAAGTTTGTGTCCCCAGGGTCAGGAATGGGAGCCCACTGGGGGAGTCCAGTGCTACTCCTTGGAGCGGCAGAGCCTACCCCAAGGATGGGGCCACGGTCCTGGACAGTCCCCACCCCCACCTCCCCAGAATTTCCAGGGATGCACACAGCTCCCCCACCAGCTGCATCCACAGCAGCTGCATTTAAATCTGCCGAACGAGCCACACACGTGACCCAGAGCCAGAGACTTGTCCTCAACTGATGGCTGAGCTGGGGCTTGCCTCCTGCACCCCATAGCTCAGCTTCCATTTTTAAAACATAGTTTCCAAATTATTTTTTAATTGAGGTACATTTGACATATGAGTATATTAGTTTAAGTTGTTCAGCATCAGTGACTTGAAGTGTGTATACATCCTGAAATGACCACCCTGAGAAGTCTAGTTAGCACCATCACTGCAGTTGCAATTTTTTTCCTTGGGCTGAAGACTTTTGAGATCTACTCTCTCAGTCCTGAGCCTTCACTTTAGTTAAGTGGGAAAGATGAGCTCAGGCTCCAGAAAGTCCTTCTAAATCCATTCGTGTCTCGACCCAAAGCTGCTCCAGCCAAATGAATTAGTGACCTCAAAGCAGTTCAATCAAAAGCAAAAAAAGTCAACTCTGACCTTTGCTGCCCACAAACATCAAACTTTATTGAAAGAATAAACAGAATGAGAGGATTCTCAGAAGAGGGAAGAGCAGAATGAAGGGCGGTAAAGTCCTAAAACACGGGCATCCTGCCTCAAACAGGGTCCCTCCTGGGCGGCCGAGGAGATGTGGCCACCAGTAGTCCCCCTCCCACCTCGAAACCCACACCTGCTCACTGGGACAGGGCTGCCCGCCTGGTGGCCTGGAGCTTCTCCGGCTGTGTGGGCATCTGAGGATGACAGAGGATCAATATGAGCTGTTGGTCTGCAAAGGAGATGAACGGGGGGTCCCCACTCCCACCACTGCGCCTCCGCCACATCACTCACCTGGAGAAGGGGTCTGTGGGCATCTTGGTGAAGAGTGGGTTCAGGGACAGCCTCCCCCCAGGAACCCAGGGAGCTGGTCTAAGAGAGAAAGTGGGGACTTCCCTGGAGGGGGGTTCCAGTGGCTGAGATTTCACAATCCCAATGTGGGGGCCCTGGGTTCCACCCCTGGTCAGGGAACTAGATCTCATATGCCACAACGAAGACCTGACACCGTCAAAATAAATTTTAAAAAAGGAGGGAGAAAAAGAAAGCGGATATAGGAACTGCAGCTGGGAAGATGTGTGTGTGAGTGTGAGTGTGTGTGAATGTGTGTGTGTGTCTTTCAGGGAGAGGTGAAATTTGAAGGGAACCAGCAGGAAAGCTGTGCTGGGTCAGATGAAGACAAGTGTTCCCATTAGGATGCTGGGAGCTGGTTGGCAGCGAGCCCAGTGTCTGCTGGAGGGAGATTTGAACAGGGTGTGCGCTGGCTTGTCTTTCCAGGGAGCAAGGGCCTGTCCGCTCCCCTGGCAGCAGCTCCCCTCAGGTCTGCTCTCGTCCACTAGCTCCCTTCCTGCCCCAGAAGGAACAAGCAAGGCTCTGCCCCGAACTTGGGTGGAAAGAGCGCTAGAAGATGGGTAGAGATGGTTACAATCAAAAGGATTCATTGTTTGATGTTTCCGTAGAAAGGATATGGAGCATCGAAGCTCCTCCAGCTGTAACTCACATATGCTATGCTGGTCTTCGTTGCTCATTTGTGTCCGGCTCTTTACGACTCTGTGGACTGTAGCCCGCCAGGCTCCTCTGTCCATGGGATCCTCCAAGGGAGAATACTGGAATGGGTTGCCATGCCCTCCTCCAGCAATCCCTCCAGGGGATTTTGCCAACACAGGGATCTAACCCAGGTCTCCCACACTGCAGGCAATTTCTTTACCATCAGAGCCACCAGGGAAGCCTAAAGTGAAAGTCACTCAATCGTGTCTGACTCTTTGCAACCCCATGAACTATACAGTTCATGGTATTCTCCAGGCCAGAATACTGGAGTTGGTAGCCGTTCCCTTCTCCAGGGTAGTCTTCTAAACCCAGGGATCTAACCCACGTCTCCCGCATTGCAAGTGGATTCTTTATCAGCTGAGCCACCAGAGAAGCCTATAACTCACATAGGTTAAGTTTAAATTCATTTCTTAATGTTACAGTTTGTGGGTGGATATAATTTCTTTACAGGACTCAAGCACTAGAAAGACTCTCCAGGAAATAATTAAGACAACTGAAAATTTTGAAAAGGTCATGCTCTAAAACGGACTCAGAATTAGAATCATGACACGGCATGAAACGATGCCACATTTGGGTTGTGACTTCTGTCTCATCTGTTCGTCTGTCAGTCCAAAGCAGTTGGTGGTACCCAGCGTGGAGCTCAGGGTGCTCATCTGTGGAGGAGCCCAGCTCAGGGGTAACTGGTCCACACAGGGCTGAGTGTGGGTGACAGGAGGTCTTCAGATGCCCAGAAAGGTAGATAATAGATTGCCTTGCTACTGGGCCAGAGAGTTGTCAACTCAAACACACATGCACCACACACACACACATTTGATATGTACCTTTGTCCAAATAATAGACTAAAAATTATTAAGATAAAGACAGGTTTTACCAAAATTAAAACCTTTTGCTCTAAAAAATCAATTGCTAAAAGAATTAATAGACAAACTAAAGACTGGGAGAAAATATTTGAAGACCACGGCAAGTGTCTAATATCAAGAATATACGATGTTCTTTCAAAACTCAACATTAATTTCTTTGGAAAATGGGTAAAAGATGCAAAGAGACATTTCACGGAAGATGTGAAATAAGCATATGAAAAATTGTTCAGCACCACTAACTATTAGAGAGACAAATTAGGACCACGGTGAGCAATCACTACACACCCATCAGAACAACTAAAATATATAAAAAAAGAACAGCTGACAATACTAAATGCTGTTGCAGATGCAGAGAAATTGGGTCATTCATACATTGTTGATAGAAATGTAAAATGGTGCAGACACTCTGGGAAATATCAACAGTTTGGCAGTTTCTTAAAAAAAAAAACAAAACCCAACCAAACTAAATATACACTTACCATGTAACCCATTAATGGCATTCCTGGGCATTTATTCCAGAGACATGAAAACTAGGTCAGCAGAAAAACCTGTACACAATTGTTCATGGCAGTTTTGTTTGTAGTAGCTAAAAACTGAAAATACTAAAAATATCCCTAATTCAGTCCAGTTCAGTCTCTCAGTTGTGTCTGACTTTTTGCGACCCCATGAACCTCAGTTCGCCAGGCCTCCCTGTCCATCACCAACTCCTGGAGTCCACCCAAACCCATGTCCATTGAGTCAGTGATGCCATCCAACCATCTTATCCTCTGTCGTCCCCTTCTCCCCCTGCCCTCAATCTTTCCCAGCATGAGGGTCTTTTCAAATGAGCTAGCTCTTCACATCAGGTGGCCAAAGTATTGGAGTTTCAGCTTCAACCCAGCTTTAGGATGGACTGGTTGGATCTCCTTGCAGTCCAAGGGACTCTCAAGAGTCTTCTCCAACACCACAGCTCAAAAGCATCAATTCTTCTGCACTCAGCTTTCTTTATAGTCCAACTCTCTCATCCATACATGACCACTGGAAAAACCATAGCCTTGACTAGGTGGACCTTTGTTGACAAAGTAATGTCTCTGCTTTTTAATATGCTGTCTAGGTTGGTCATAACTTTCCTTCCAAGGAGTAAGCGTCTTTTAATTTCATGGCTGCAATCACCATCTGCAGTGACTTTGGAGCTCAGAAAAATAAAGTCAGCTACTGTTTACACTATTTCCCCATCTATTTGCCATGAAGTGATGGGACTGGATGCCATGATCTTAGTTTTCTGAATGTTGAGCTTTAAGCCAACTTTTTCACTCTGCTCTTTCACTTTCATCAAGAGGCTTTTAATTTCCTCTTCACTTTCTGCCATAAGGGTGGTGTCATCTGCATATCTGAGGTTATTGATATTTCTCCCAGCAATCTTGACTCCAGCTTGTGCTTCCTCCAGCCCAGCGTTTCTCATGATGTACTCTGCATATAAGTTCAATAAGCAGGGTGACAATATACAGCCTTGACGTACTCCTTTTCCTATTTGGAACCAGTTCCATATCCAGTTCTAACTGTTGCTTCCTGACCTGCATACAGGTTTCTCAAGAGGCAGGTCAGGTGGTCTGGTATTCCCATCTCCTGAAGAGTTTTCTACAGTTTATTGTGATCCACACAGTCAAAGGCTTTGACATAGTCAATAAAGCAGAAATAGATGTTTTTCTGGAACTCTCTTGCTTTTTCAATGATCCAGCGGATGTTGGAAATTTGATCTCTGGTTCCTCTGCCTTTTCTAATAGATGGTTGTTAAATAAATGATGGTACAGCCATACCATGGACTTCAATTCAACAATAAAACAGAATGAATGTGATACAGAAGCATCCTGAATCAATCTGCAGAGAGTTATGCTGAATAATAAGAGCCAGTCTTCCTCTTCTGATTTTGATTTTGTATTATAATTGTATCTGATGTAACCCTTGGGGATAGCTGGGTAAAGGGCACATGGGACCTCTTTGTACTAGCTTTGCAACTTCCCTCAAATCTATAATTCTTTTTTTAAAAAAGTTTTTTTATTAGTTGGAGGCTAATTACTTCACATTTCAGTGGGCTTTGTCATACATTGACATGAATCAGCCATAGAGTTACATGTATTCCCCATCCCGATCCCCAAAAGTGTTTTTTATAAAAGATAAAGACAGACAACTGAATAAAAAACATAGAAGCCTAGAAAAAGTACCTCTTTAAGGGGAATATTTTAGTGACCAATAAACGTATGAAAAGATAAACTGCCACTTTGACCACCAAGGAAACACATATATATTAAGCATTTCTCTCTATATATTGCATTTCTGTACCTATATATTATATTTCTCTATATATCACATTCCATTTATATTTGCATTTCCTTAGTGACTAATATGGTGGTATTTCAGCCAGTTGTTGAAAAACATGTGAAGCAAATTGAATTCTGACACATTTCTAATGGGAATTTTAATCTGTGAAACTACTTGGAAACGTGCTTAGGAGTGTCTACCAAGATATGACATACCCACAATCTACGACACAGAAATCCATTCCAGAGTCATACCATATTTACACCAAAGATACCTACGAGAATGTTTGTAGATGCACTTTTGTGATGGGAAGGTCGGTAGCAGAATGGGTTGGCACACTGACACCTCTCAGGATGTCTGCTCTGCTGGAGTCAGTCTGGGGCCCAGGCTACACTGCTTGGTGACACAGAGCCAGATGCCTTTCAGGAGGTTTTTATTCGACGCTCTCGTCCCTGCAGCCAGGAGCAGCTGCTACCTCGCGTTTGTCTCCTCGGATTATTCTCTGTGCTTTCCCTCCGAGTCAAACGTTTTCTTGGTTCACTAATCCTCTGGATGAGAATGGACAAGGAAAGCACTCCCCAATCACCCTCTTCCTCCGCAGAGGCAATCAGTTTTCCCAGTTCCTTCACTGTAAACCAGTGTTTGTAAACTTCCTGTAAGTGGAGTCCATTTGAAATGTGTTCTTTTGAATCTGGCTTCCCTGTGTCTGTGAAGTTGATCTCGTTGGCATGAAGAGCAGTGGTGTATCCTTTTATGTGCTGGGCCAGCTTCCCATTGTGTGAGCAATACTTTTCATCCATTCTAGTGTCGATGATGTGTGTGGGGATTTTCTCATTTTCTTGCTGTTATTATCAGGGCTTCTGTGAACATTCTTGTGCATGTCCTAAATGCCTGGAAAATAAGCTGCTGTATCATGAGAGGCACACGTGGTCAGATTAATCAATGGTGTCTGACAGTTTTCCAAAACACTCACCAGCACACACACGGCAATGTATTTTTGAGTTGCTGCCTGCTTGCAGACACTAGTCTTACAGGACTCATTCTGCTCCGTTTCAGCCATTCTGTGGTGTGTCTAATGGCCCCTCTCCTCTATGTTCGTCTGCGCCTCCTCGAGGACTGAGCCATCTAGCCCCCGTTCATGAGCCCCTGGCTCACCGCTCTTATCCAGAGCCTGTTCCACCTTCCACCCACTTTCCTTCGGGTTGCCTCTCTTTTGTTGATTTATAGATGTTAGTGGTCCACTCCTCTGTCCTTATTTTCCTGCTCTGTCATTTGCCTTTCACTTATCCAGTGGTGTTTTTTGATGAACAAACTGCTAAAGGAACAGTCTGATGTGGCAGTCCCTTTCTTTATTGCTAGATGTGTTTTTGTTCATGTTCAAGAAATCCTTAAAATACTCTCCTACCTTATTTTCTGAAAGTTTTCTTTCAAGGTTATTTTTTAAGGAGAGGGAATTTATTTTCCTTTTTTTTTTTTTTTCTTTCTGTAGATGCATACACATATCTTGAAACACAGAAGGCAGAAGAAGGGAAAGAAGTGTCTGCTCTACATGCCCTGGACACCAGTGGTGAAGATCAGAGGCCAGTCGTAGCTACTGCATAAGCTGTGATTCAGGCACATTTGAAAAGCAAAGTGGAAATTTGTGAAGAAGTAGAGAGCTCTCAGTATTTTACAAAAAGAGCAGCGGAATAAGTTCCTTTAGAAATAGAAAAACCAGTCAGCATATCACCAAGATAATCTCCAGGCAACCAAAACCGTGTCAGCTTAAAGCTTGCCTGACTTTAGAAATGCTGAAGGCTTTGCTTATTGAAATTGAACAGAATCCTGACAAGTGTGCCTCTATTTGTGGGAAAAACTGCTTTTTAAAACACACACACACACAAACACACACATACACACACACACACACACATACACACACATATATACATACATTCACACATCACATACATACACATATACACTTATATACATACATACACTTACCTATGCATATACACATATATACACATACATACATCACATATATATACATATATACACATGCATACATACACACATATATCACCCATACATATATACATACATTCACATATCACATACGTACACATATACACTGACACACACACATACACTTACATATGCATATACGCATATATGCACAAACATATACACACACGCACACACTTGGGCCTATTATCAAAATTTCTGAGTTTCAAAGTTTCATCCTCGTTTTCCTCTTGCTTTGACCAACAAAGTCTCTGGGCATCAGTCTTAGGCCTGGCAGCAGCCACGCTCACACCCTGTGGGGACCCCAAGCCCCATGCCTTCAGGACCTCTTGACTGGATGACTGAATGAGAGGATCTTTGGGGAAAGGACAAGGGAGGGGACAGGCAGGCGTGGGGGTCTTCTCAGGCCTTCAGCCAACTGAGTGCAGCCAAGTGAGCGGTCCCAGCTCGAGCCACAAAGAGCGGGTGGCACCTATTCCACTCCTGCCCAAAGCTGTGACCCACAGAATTGGGGGGAATACCACCTGGTGCCGTGTGGAGCCCCTGAGCTCTGCAGGGGATGGTGGCACAGCCCCAGTGCCAAGTCTAAGGGCAGAGCCGATGCCCCTCCTGCATCACACACATGTGCACTCTTTGCAGCTTGTTCTGGGTGCCAAGAATCCCCCGGCCCGCACCAGCAGCAGGCTTGTCCTTTCCGCAGTGTCCCTTGGGCCCTTAGCTAACTCACCTCCCGT
The DNA here is from genome assembly GCF_963930625.1 of Muntiacus reevesi. Taxonomy (NCBI): domain Eukaryota; kingdom Metazoa; phylum Chordata; class Mammalia; order Artiodactyla; family Cervidae; genus Muntiacus; species Muntiacus reevesi. The sequence goes on along the minus strand of NC_089250.1, from coordinate 41,154,495 downwards.
CCTGTCTCAGCTCTGAGGGGGACGGTCTGTGCCCTATAGGCCGTCGACCACTGTTTGCAGATTTTCTCTGCTAAGCGGGTCTGGCCCCTCACCAGGTGCCCCCGCCCCCGCCCCTGAAAGGAGGGCCACAGGAGGGCAGAAGAATAGAGCCTTGTCTCCTTACCGTGCCCCCTCAACAAGACCACACTCTACCAGCCCCCTCCAGGCCAGTGCAGGCTTAGAGCAGGTGTGGATTAGACAACTGTCCAGCTAAAACCTAAATGCTGCTTCAGTGGAGATACACAGGAGAGTGCCTTGCATATAGCTGTTGGTACATGAACACGGAAAACTTTAGAATTAAGCTTTTCCCTCAACTACCCCAAACAATCCCTCCTAACCTGCCTGGCTCTCTGTGAAGCTATGTCTATGCTTCTAGAATTTGCCTCCTCCTAACGGAGCAGTCCTGTGACTCGAGCAGGCACTGCACTCTTGGGGGCAAGGGGCTTTGGGGCGGCTGGCGCTGGAGGACCATCGCCACGACCTTCGCTCTTGGTGGGGCCTGAAGTTTCTGACAGTCACCGGCCTTGGTTTTTGTTGACATATTGACTTTCATATTTTCTTCTTGCTACCTTCAATTCTGCTCTCTTTAGACTAAATCTGGTTGGTTGGTTGTGGGATGCCGTGGGGGGAGGTGGGAGGAGCGACTGGACTCCTCAGTGTCTGTTTTGTTGTCAGTAAGATGCAGGACGTGACAGTACCTGTGTTTTCAGGGATAAATAAGCCAATGGGACGGGGTGCCCAGCACAGAATGGGACACAACAATTGTTTTGTGTCATGACCGATAGCACTAATAGACCAATAGTAGGTTCCATATCTGTCTACACATTACATCTTAGCTTGTGGTGGCGAGGGTCCACCCACCGAGGTTTTATAATCGGGGGCAAAGGGGACCATACATATTGGAAAGTCAGCTCTTTTTTTTTCAGGAAGAGACAAAGACATTGTTCAAGAGGATTTAATCAAAATCAGGACCATTCAGAGCTCCCAACTCCCCCATCCCTAGGACTAAGTGATATTCAGAGTTGCTCTTTTGTGGGAGGGGCTGCTGGCCCTGGGAGATGCTGTGATTGGTACCCACAGAGGCTGCAGGAATGGTGGTTGTTTATGTGGGAGAGGCAGTGATTTTCTGAAGACAATGTAGGTTCCTGTCCACCTTGGAATTAAGACTGACGCCTGAGACATGAGTTACCACACCTGCCCCATGAGGACGTGTGGTTGGAGGGCATCCCAGGTCTTGAGTCACAAGAAAACGTCCTGTTCTGTTGAAGCCTCCCTGTTTTATCTCAAGCACTTTAGCTGGAAATATGCCAGCAGACACTGCAGGCTGAACTTGACCCATATTTGAGCCGTGTGGCCTAAGCCATGACCACTTTGCACAAGTCATAGCTACAAGGAAAATCAGACTGTTGGACCAGATTATGTTCAATCTTTTCCAAACAGCTGTTTAATTATTAGAATCAAATGTTTGCAAGTTGGTAACAAAGATTGGAAATAAGGAACTGTAACTTCATCTCTTCTCCAAGAATAATTCATGAGGATTTTTTATAATAAGATATCCTCTTTCATTCCTGCAAAACAAATCATGAGACAAATGCTCCATTGACCTCATCATACTTGATCTAAACTCTGCTGCTTCTCTGAGGGGACTTTTGCAGATTAATGAGTGATGTTCTTTAAAGAACACAAAGTACCCTGCATTAAAGATGGGACCAAAATATAGATTTTTTCAAATCAATCTTGGAGGATACACTGTAAGGCCAGCAGTGCTGTCCAACACTGGACATCTAACACAAGCTACATATGTAACTTGAAATTTTCTAGCAGCTACACTAAAAAAAGAGAAAAAAATGAAATTAATTCTAGTAACATTAACCCAGAAAGGGGCTTTCTTGGTGGCTCAGATGGTATAGAATCTGTCTGCAATGCAGGATACCTGGATTTGATCTCTGGGTTTGGAAGCTCCCTTGGAGAAGGGAATGGCTACCCACTCCAGTATACTTACCTGGAGAATTCCCTGGACAGAGGAGTCTGGCAGGCTTCAGTCTATGGGGGCGCAAAGTGTCAGACATGACTGAGCAAGTAGCACTTTATTTCATGAACAAAAAATATACCAAACCTTATTATTTTAATCTATAACTGATGTTAAGGAACTATTGTGCATCTTTTTTCATATTAAGTATTCAAGTCCAGTGTGCATCTACACAGCAGTCCCTCTAATTGTGAATTTTGCACATTTTGGGAGCTCAATAATCACAGGAGAAGAGTGAGGTGGGTCTCAGATTTTCCTCTCAGTTCTTGGGAGGCTGTGCCCTCAGCTTCTCCAGGTCCTGCATCTCTGCTGCCCCTTCTGGAACATTCTGCCTCCCCTTTCCCCCACCTCCCAGCCCCCAGACAAGCCCTTGTTCTTTCCCCAAGTTCTAATCAAGTGTCAGCAGCCCTGGGAAGAGCTTCACACCCCAGCCTCCTCCGGACACAGGTAATTCCGCATTCTGTTCTGTTTGAGTACTCAGCACATCTGTTGTTTTATACTGATTTGTCTTCAGGGTTTTCTCCCCTCAGTGCATATCCTGAAGGCTGGACTGTGTATTCTGTGAGTAGCAACACTGACATAGCCCAGGTGCTGAGTCAGTGACTGCAGAGTCGATTTTAAGCTCAGGTCTCAGGAAGTTCCCGGGGCCACCCTCTGCCCTCTTGCTCTCTGTCTGCAAGGGTGCAGCCCAAGTCCTCCGATGAGATAGAATCGTGTCAATAAATCCTACTGATTAGTAATAACATATGAATACATGTCTGCTTTCTTATCTATTATCTTTTCTCTCCTTAGGTACAATCTACTAATTGGAGTCCAATGACCAATTAAGTAGGAAGCAACCTGAATTTGTCTGAAACCAAATGAAGCTTTCAGAAAGTATGAGCAGATTCTGCCCAAAAGGAAGAAAAGGCAAGCAGGATGAGAAGAAGGGCTGAGTGGCCAGTTACTGCTGTGGGTGGCAAGCACTGTGACGGTTGTGGAGGGGGGTAGTACCGGCCAGAGAATGTGGCTGGTCCAGACTGTGTGAATGTGGACTGCAGCACGCCGGGCTTCCCTGTCCTTCACCATCTCTCGGAGACTTCTCAAATTTATGTCCATCGAGTTGGTGATGCCGTCTATCCATCTCATCCTCTGTCGCCCCCTTCTCCTCCTGCCTTCAATCTTTCCCAGCATCAGAGTCTTTTCCATCCATTGAGTCAGCTCTCCGCATCAGGTGGCCAAAGTATTGGAGCTTCAGCTTCAGCATCAGTTCTGCCAACGAATATTCAGGGTTGATTTCCCATGGGAGATCCCCATGGACAGTAGGAAAAGACAGTGCAGTGAGGTGAATATTTTTTCTGTCTTTGCAAGGCCCCTATAACTGAGTCCACAGTCCAACTGGCATGTTTTGGGGATGTTGTTAAAGTAGACAAACATTAGGATCCATAGCTACACCCCCAAGACAGCAGCGAAGAACTTTTTACACTCACTCTCATCCTCCATCCTCCTAGATATATGGATCAATCCATGGCTGTCTTGCAAAGGCAGCACTCACTGTGTACACTGGAGGAGGGGACAGCTCAGACCATCCTCCCCTAATTGGAGTTCTCCCTCCCCATTCTTACGGCTTCAGCCCAGGTCGGCTTTGACTGCAGGGAAACGTGTTTAAGCCTGCTCGGTCAGAGTTGCCTCATGGGAGATTCTCCATGGCTGTTCCTCTATTTGTGTTGCTGTTCATTTGCTAAGTCGTATCCGACTCTTTGAGACCCCATGAATGGCAGTACGCCAGCCTTCCCTGTCCTTCAGCTATCTCCCGGAGTTTGCTCAAACTCACGTCCACCAGCACCGGTGAAAGGTGGTATGTTAGCAGGTAAAGATGTAAAGAACTTGAACTTCCAGAGGACGGCAGGGCCCTGAGATGGGACAAAAGAAAGCAGCTGTGTCCGTGACTCTCCCCAAAAGGTAGATACACCTTATTGTGGGCAGAAGTGATGCCCGAGACTTCTGGACCAAAACATTCAGGGGCTGCTGGGCAGCCTTCCGCTCTCCTCTGTCCAGTGACCTGGACGCCACCCATCTCCGTGGAGGGAGCTTGGATCCTTGAGGCATAGGATGGAGGACAGTCTTACCTGCCTGCTTCAGATTTTGAGTGAAGGAGAAAAAAACTGTGGCCTTGCTAAGCCTCTGCAGGCAGTGCAAGCCTTGCTGCCTCCTGTGGTGAGAGTTAGGGCACCCTAGCTGAGGAAATGGCACTATCCTAAGAAATATGGGGTAATTAAAGCCATAAGAGATGTCATCCTTGCCGCCAGGAAATTCACTGTGTGACCTACAGCACTGACCTCCATCTCCAGTTCCTGGATCAGCAGTATCAGCATCACCTAGATAGCATTAACGTAGATTCATACCCTGGGGGTGGGAGGTGGGGCCATCACGAGTGCTTCCACCAACCTTCCTGGAGACCCTGATGCTGGCCAGTTTGGGAACCATTCATCTAAAAGATGCTGTAGGTAAGCACAGCAGAGGGTTTTCCAGGACCTGTATCTGTAATACACACCCCGGGACACAGAAGACGTTCTGACTGAGTTCTCTGGCCCTTTTGAGGATGCATTTGTCTCTATCTTCCAACACCTTTGAATGAAGAACATCAGTCATTGCCTCCTGTCTCTCTAAAGGGCCTCCTCAGCTGATCCTGGGGCAAACTCTAGACCAAAGGGGACAAGCCAAGTCCCCCTCCCTAGGGCACATACAGAAGATATTCACCAACTTGAGGGCCATTCCTGGGTTCTCACGACCCTCTCTTTGGTTTCAATTAATTTGCTAGAGCTTCTTGCAGGGCTCAGGAAGCCAGTTTATTCCCTAGGTCTACCAGCTTATTACAAAGATTTTAAAAGGTATGAAGCAATAGTCAGATAAAGAGATACATAGGATGAGGTCCCTTCTTTCTCCATGGGATTTGGGGCCCAGCATGGTGGCATGTGGGAGCATTCTGGTTCCGCAACCTGGAACCTCCCCAAACTCCATCATTTTGGGTTGTTACAGGGGCTTCTTTACAGATCCATGATGGATTAAAACATTGGCCATTGGTGATTGGATTCAACCTCTGGCTCCTCTCCCTTCCCTGGAAATAAGGGGGTGAGACGAAAGGCCTAACCCTCTGTTATTCAGTGTTGGTTGTCATGGCGGCCAGCTCCCACCCTTAGGTGGGATTCAGACGTCACCTTGTTGACATAACAAAAGACACCTTCAAGGCTCTCAACGCTTAGGAAATTCCAAGGGTTTATAGAACCAGAGGATGAAGACCAAATATATATCTTATTACAAATAAAAATATCCCAGTCATATTTTAGAAGGAGATATATTCACTCCTGGGGCTTTCCTGGTGGCTCAGTGGTAAAGAATCTGCCTGCAATGCAGGAATCGCGGGAGATGCAGGTTCGATCCCTGGGTTGGGAATATCCCCTAGAGGAGGGCATGGCAATTCACTCCAGTATTCTTGTCTGGAGAATCCCATGGACAGAGGAGCCTGGGGGCCTACAGTCCATGGGGTCACAAAGAGTCATACATGACTGAAGTGACTTAATATGCAAGCACATGTATTCATTCCTAGGGGGCTTATGATTTGTTCCCATACGTTGAGTGTTTGGAGTCAAAGTTTAGAAATGACACAAAAGAACACATGGGAAAATGCAAATGTTGTATCTGTATCCAGCAAACCTCTAACCTCCTGAATGCAGTTACAAGGGGAGGGTCACTAGGCAAGTGAAGCCCCTCCAGACACAAAGGGTCCGTGGAGTCTAATATATCTTTTTAAAACTTTATTTATTTATTGTTGGCTGCACTGGGTCTTTGCTGCTATGTGTGGGCTTTCTCTAGTTGTAGTAAATGGGGGCTACTTTAGTTGCAGCAGGCCTGGGCTTCTCATTGCTGTGGCTTCCCTTATTGTGGAGCTCTAGGTTCATGGGCTCTAGGCTCATGGACCTCAGTAGTTGTGGCTCACAGGCTTAGTTGCCCCATGGATTTGGAATCTTCCTGGACCAGGGATTGAATCTGTGTCTCTGCCGTCGGCAGACAGATTTCTAACCATTGGATCATTGGGGAAGTCCCTAATATATCTTTTGAGCTTTGATTTTTTTCCCCTTGAGATGTTTGTTTCTCATAAAGCACAATAGTACTAATGACTTGTATGTTGAAGAAATAACTGCATCTTCAAAAATCAAAGCAAACCTGCCAATGCCTAAGGTCTTATTTGTAGAAAGGGACGCTAGGGCAGGATGCACAGACTTGTTCCAACCGCCTGTCGCTGACTAAACAATTATGAGAGCTCAGTGTCTAGCTTGGGTCTTTGCCTTTAAGAAAGAACTTGGTGTGGGGAAGAGGTGGGCAGTGGAGAGAGGATTAAGAGAGGAACGGAGCAAGTGATTAAAGGGAGAGTCTGGCAATTACAGGGAGAGGTTAATGGAGCTGAGGCCACTTCTCCAGCAGAACGTGTCCGGGAGGTGGATTAGTGAAGGTCGTTGAGTGTCTGAGAGGTTGTGGTAAGGACACTTCACAGCCATTTGCTTTCTCCCTGGAGGTACAAACAGTGAGACATGAACTGACGTTGTAACAGCAGCAACAGAAATGTTCCATTAGAAAGATAAGAAAGAACTTCTACATGGTGAAAGAGTTAGAATCATTCTACAGACTCCAAAGAGCAGACTCCAGACTTTGGAGGGAGAATGACCTGTCCTGGACCCTGGGGCTGATGGCGTCCTGCTCCCGACAGGTCCCTAAAGCCACCTGGTGCAGAGCAGACCCTGATGTGGGTCACTCCCAACCGGTTGGCCTCTTGACTGGAGGGCCACACTCTCCTGAGTCTTCATCAATGATCGCTGGGTGCAGAGACATCACCCTGACTGATACACTCAGAGGAGGGACTGATTCTCCGCAGAGGTTTCATGTCTACGGGCTTTGCTGGTTACCTAGCTCATGATGGACCACTGGCCCTTTCTGGTCCTCATCTCCCACCCCCCACTTGCCTTGCTGGCCACACTTCCTAACAAGTCACATCCACATAAACCCTTATTTCAGCATCTGCCTCAGGGAAATCTGACTTAAGATCAAGTATGCATTAATTTTGGCTGTGAAACAAATGACCTTACTCTTAGTGGCTCAGAACAGCTGCTGTTTATTGAACTTAACAATTCTGCAGCTTGGTGGTTTGTGCTGGGCTCAGCTGAAAGGTTTTTCCTGGTCTGGGAGACTGTAAAATGGTCCAAGATATTTTGTATCTCTTCCCATTAAGTGGAATCTTAATGGGTGGAATCTATTTTCCTACCCTTTGAGTCTGGGTTCTTCTTGTACTTTGGACAACAGGATGTGACAGTTTTAAGCCCAGGTCTAAGCATCTTTGCAGCGCCTACTCTTTGCCCTTAGGCTGTTCACCCTGCAAATGTACTGAGTCAGCCTACTGGAGGATGAGAGACCCCAGGGAGAAAGGCCAGGGTTGTCCCTGCCATCCCTGCCAGGCCATCCTGCATTATGAGCCCCTGCCACCCAACCCGCTGACCACAGATGCATACACTGGCCTCACTGAGGGCCACTGAGCCCAGAACCCCTCGGCAGACCACATCGCCAACCTGTAGAATAGCCAGTTAAATAGATGGACATTGAGCCACAACATTTGGGGTGGTTTCTTATGCAGCAAGTCTGACCAATACAGATGGACACTTTTAACTCTTAACTCTCTGGAGGCTGGAGCCTAAGTTATTGAATCTCCCGTAGTGCTCTCCAACTTTTCCAACCCACCATAGGTTGCTTGCTTTTCCCTTTCTGACACCAGAAATCTGCAAGTGATGGAGAAGATGAAAGTCATCTTGAAAAGAGAAGCAGCTCAGACCAGGGGGTTAGGGAGCCCACTGGGTACCAAATACTGCTCCTTTGTTGGGGTCACAGAACTACCTTCTGCCCGTGCGAGTGCGTATGCTTTCACATGCTCCTTCAACATGCAGTTAGAGAGCCTGCATGTGGGCTCCAAGGACAGCTTTAGTCTAAAACAGTGTGTCTGACATTTTTCTTAATATTTTCCCCCTGACTCAGGCTTTCCTTTCAGTACTTTGGAAAAGTTCTCTCCAGAAAACTTCACAGACTTTAAATTATTTGCAGAGTGTAATTTAAAAATTTCTGAACCTCCTTGAAGTCTATCCATGAACTCTGTAAATCCTCAGGTTAATAACGTCTGCCCTGGAAGATCTGATATAGTTACACAAGAGAAAGCCTGGCCCTTAGAATGGTTTTCCACAAGTGTAGCATTATTACCAGTTTTCCAAAGGCCTTGACTGTGAGTTGAGTGGGTCTTCCAGCCTGTCAGGGGAACGCAGGGAAGGAGGGATGAAGCTGACAGGAGGGCAGATCCTTACTCAGGGGTTAGAATAAGGCAGGAGGGGAAGGACCAGCCTAACTTAGCGGGAATCTTGGGCTGACCCAGCCCTGGCCATCCTAGGACTTGCCATGAGGATACTGGCAGTGGAAATGTGTTAAGGTTTGAGCCAATAAATCAAGAGAAAGGGATGCGAGGAAAGGTGCTGTCCTTGGGAAGGACCTGATGAGGAGGAGAAGGCTTGAGTGAGACCCTGTAATTTCTCACTCGTCAAATTCAACTTACGAGTCTCAGCGGAAGCCCAACGGAGCCTCCTGCCAGAGGCTCTGGAAACCTCTCCTGGTCCTGAAGCCCAGGGCACCTCTTGATGTCTTGCTTAGAGCTCATGTTCCTGGCTTTTGATGGCTTTAGATCCTGCTGAGGAGAAAAAACCTATCTGACACGAGAAAAGTTTTGCAGAGCCATCTCACAGGGAATCATGCAGACCTGGAAGTGGGAGGTCTATCCTGGCAGCTTTTGGGGCTCAGGAGGCTCGTCTCCACATCTGAAAATGGAGATGTCGTTTTTGCTCTTCCTCAGCCCGGCTGCCTGAGCATCTCTGTCTGTGACCCCGCTGAGGACCCTCTGGGGAGGGGAATGCCATACCTCCCTAGAACCATCCAGAGACATCAATTAGCTGTCAAGGCAAGTCATTAAAATGTACTACGATGACTCTTGGGCTTGGTAATCATAGTAATTAAGTGCGCACACTGTGTCGGGTACTAATTAAGTGACTTCAATTTTATGGGTTTGACTCCTAATGATCCGTCCTTTTACTGATCAAGATGTGTTAAGCTCAGAAGGAAGTGGGGATTCCTACATTCTTGGCAGGAAGCGTGTGAGGCCACACACCATCTAGGGAGGAAACTTCTTCCATTTAGTGGAAGGGAAAAGGAAAGTTTTCTTGAATTTATTCCTAGATGACATCATGCTGGGCGAGAGGTGACTGCACCTAGGCCAGCCCGATTGCTGGAATGTGATGGTTGGAGGAGGCATTGGAATCTGTGCTTTTGTTTTCCTGAAAGTTTATAGAAGAGGGGTTTCACATTTTTCTGCCTTTTCAAACACCAATAATTCCAGAGGACCCCAGAGATGCCTGGTCAGCAGGGGAACTGGGACCAGAAACAAATGTCCAAGAAGCTAAAATCAGAACGTGCTCCCTTGGCCCCTGGCCACAACCCATCACCACACTATGTTGGCTCCAGATGACCAAGGGTTTCATGTTCACCCACAAGCCTTCACCCGAGGCATCCTGCTGAAGGCATGCAAAGGAATGACATCATATCTAACGTGAAGTCAACTATAATTGACTATATCCTGAAGAAAAAAGAGAAACATGTATTCTTTTGTGCTTTTCACATTTTAAACACTCCTGGATTCCTTTATAGGATCCAGAGAAAGGGGCTTGCAGATAAAATACAGAGAGATGCAGACATTTATGTTGTCTTTTCAGTGTTCTGGTGAATTATGAGTTTTATGGGATATTCCCTGGCAGTTCAGTGGTTCAGATTCAACACTTCCAATGCAAGGGACGTGGATTTGACCCCTGGTTGGGGAACTAAGATTCTACCTGTTGCGCGGTATAGCCAAAAAAGTAAAATTGCAATTTGTTGTTATGATTGATATTATTTTTTAAAAAATTAAAAAAAAGAATTTTATGGGATTTGGGGTAATTTTGATTATATGTAAGTTTTGTTTTATATACACAGACCTGAGAACTTTGCCCTACGAATCCATGAATCCTGGCTTCCTTCTCTGTCTCTCTCATTGTCTCTGTCTCCAGAATTTCATAACTGACTTCATCGTAACCCCTCTTGTAAAAGAGAGGACTACCATCCTGTAAGATACCCATGAAGAAGCAGAAGTCATTGTCACTCCATATTTCTCACTGCCCCACTTTCTCCTGGGGGCTGTGTCCCCTCCCCACCATCCTCAACGATGGCTTGAACAGGATGCTTGTCTTCGACCTTGATTATTGCACTTTCTCCAAACTGAGCTCCCTGCTTCTTTAGTGGATACATTGGAACACTTACACACTGCTGGTGGAAACATAAAATGGTGGAATTTTTTTGGGAAACAGTCTGACCCGTCTTCAAAAGGTTAAACAGAATTACCATATAACTCATCAGTTCCACTTTCAGGTATATACCCAAGAGAAATGAAAATGTGTATCTATGCAAAATCTTTTAATAGGAATGTTCAGAGCAACACTCTTCATAACAAAAAGTGAAAAGTCTCTGATATTCATCAACAGATGAATGGATATAAGCAGTGTGGTGCATCCATCCAATGGAATATTATTCAACAAGAAAAAGAAGCACTGATACATAAACTTTAAAAGCATTATGCTAAGTGAAATAAGCCAGTCAGAAACGACAACATATTGCATGATTCCGTGTGTATGAAATGTGTAGAATAAGCTAATCTATAGGAAGATATAGGAAGAAGAGCAGTGTTCCCAAGGGCTTTGGGAGTGATGCTCGCGGGTATGGGCTTTCTTGCTGGGGTGATGAAAATGCTCAAAACTTAATTTAGGTGGTGGCTACACAACCCTGTGAATATAACTTAAAACATATTGAATCATATACTTTAAATGGGTAAAATGTATGGGATGTAGATTATATTTCAATAAAACCATTGAGAGAAGAGATGGGATCTAACATGAAAACAATAGCTTTATTGTTTTAGATTTCATATACAGTCGCTCTATTAAGAAACCCAACTATAACAGCTTTTCATGGCTATAGAGAGTGTCGGTCATCATCAAAGTTGCTTATCAGACACAGAGGGGTCTTAGAATAAACTTCTGAGCCATCCTGGGGCATCTGCTTTCATTTCTCAGTGAGAGCATCTGAATCTGAAAGAAAGAAAAAAAATGTGGTCACTTCCATTTGTCATGATAATTTATCCCATCTGACTGCGGCCACCGTATTTGCAGTCTGCACCATGGAGTCTAGCAATTATGTATCGCTCGGTTGTTGCAGGCACTGCCATTTATTCCCCCAAACGAGGCTGATTGATGGATGCTGGGAGACACAGCAGCACTCGGCAGGTTAGTGAACTCAATTAGAATCCCCAGACATCCTCCCTGTCAACCGCCATCAGCCCTGGTGAGATTAGCTCACCCACAGAACACAATTTTAACCAACCTGCCCAATTAAGAGTCTCTGTGCAGGGCCCAAATTGGCATTTCAGGTCTGAAAACGGGCTTGGCACTCATTTCATACAGATCTCTTATTTTTGTGGGTACAGAACTGAGCCTGACAGACATGTGGAGACTTCATCACTGATGCTAGAAAGCCGGGCAGCACTAGAGCCCACCAGAACCCCCATCTTGGCCTTCGAATACCCATCCCAACCTCACAACGCTGCTGGGACCTTGCATGACCTTGGGCCTCAGGAAGCCTCTGGTTCAGCCCTTTTGGGGCTGACCCAGGTCTTTGATGTTACCCAGGGTGCTGGGAGCTAAGTAAATCCCACCCCAGAAACGTCTTTCTTTGCATACCCTTGAAATACAACACTGTCTCACTACAGACTCATTTTGAGACCTAAACTCATCTGAGGTTCTTGAAAAAAAAAATTAAACTGTTTTAGTTTAAAATGATATGGTTATTAGCATTTCTGTATATATGAAAGGATTATTTTTTACCAAATATACATAAGGACATTTCCAAAGAGACAAGATTTTCCCCCGTTGCTCTTGGACGAATAACCTTCATAGGGTAGGGAGGAGTCACTTTTGCTGGGGTAGGTAGGGGTCCAGGTTTCTCCCTTGACGCTCACTCCGGCTGTCCTGGATTGGGCTGCACTGTGCTAAGTTTGGGTGGGAAGTCATCATAAATCAGGGGCATTTCACCCTGTGGAAACCCCTCCCCTCTAATGCAATAGTCCCCTGAGTTCGCAGGTCTCCTGAGTCACAAAAAACTCTGGAGACTCTCTGCCTAGGCTGCTTTCCCACGGTGGACGGCAGCAGCAGAGGAGTCCGTCTAAGAGCCGAGGGACCCCTTGTGTTTATGCCACGTCAGCACAGAGGTTCTTAGGCTACTTGTCAGCTCAGTCGCTCAGGGGTGGATGTGTGTCAAATCTGCTGCCCAAGCCAAGAGAAAGCTTGATTCCGTTTTGTAAAGAGCGTCGGTGAGTCTTGTCCAAGGTGGCGCCATCCATGTTTCCATGGCAACCATTATCTGTTGGAAAGGAGCCGAGAGCCCGGATTATCGTGTCATGGACCAAGTCGTCTAGACACACTGGGCAAAGGGAGGCAGCGTGGAGGAAATCTGATGCCCAGTTCATGTGATCAAGTCAACCTATGTCCTGTTTCAGGACTCTGTGGCTGGGAGAGGGGTTTGTTTCCTCAGATTTCAGGGCCTGGCTGCCTTTCGGAGTTGTCGCTGGTTTGTCTATGGTTGCAGAAGACACAGCAGCCTCTCTTGCTGGTCTGGGACAAACATCTGCAAGCATGAAACTGGTGCTCCGTCAGACTGTGTGGGAAGGGCCTCTCTGAAGACCTTTCACACCAGCCCACTGGCCACCCAGCAGGCAGGAAGAGGGGCAGTGTGGATAGTCAGCAAATGAGCATCCTCCAGACCTGGAGGGGGGAAGGGGCACCCTCCTATCATGATGCTTCCCCATGTGCCCACCATACTGTCCTCCATGAGACCCTGGGGCACGCCTAGCAGCTCGTACAAAGGGGCCTTCAGACCTGGCTCAGGGTAGTAATGAGGGGTCTGAGGTTAGGATGAGTGTGAGAGTGAATGCTTTCTGCTAGTGACTCTCATGGGGAACTCCAAGTCTTGGTGACCATACTGCTGTTACCTAGTCTGTGAGATGGCAGCTTGGCCTGGACTGCACCGGCATTTCAGGCACTGGACTGACCCTTTTGGTGGTAAGGACTCAGTTTTAGAGTCAGGAGCCAGGCCCCATCCTTGTCACTGCCAAGTGGACACTGACCCTGTAGCAAGGTGATCTTCATACCTCGTCTTCCTGGGAGTTCTTTTTCTTATGTTTGTTTTATTTATTCACTTGGCTGGACTGGGTCTTAGTTGTGGCACTGGAGATCTCTGACCTTCATTAAAGCCCTTAGGACTTTTAGTTACAGCATTTGGACTCTTAGTTGCTGCATGTGGGATCTAATTCTCTGACCAGGGATCGAACCTGGGCCCCGTGCAGGGGCAGCTTGGAGTCTTAGACAATGGGACCACCAGGGAAGTTCCTTCCTGGGAACTCTTGAAGCCGCCTACAGGAATCAGTCAAGGAGAAGAGCCTATTGGCAGGACAACAAGATCTTGTTGGGATCTAGAGCCATGACGTCCCACCTTGTGTCTGGGGGGAGGGATGCATGCATTTCTCTCAGTGTGTTGCACTTTTTCTTGGCCAGTATTATTGCTGGTCCCCAATAATTTACTGAGGATGATTTACTGAGGATGTTGACCTCCCAAGAGCTCAGTGGTGGCTGTTACCCAGTGACACAAGAGCGGGAAGGACCGACCGCTCCCATGCCATAGCTGCATTGACCCTTCCATCCCCAGCAACCCGGTACTGTCCCCAGGTAAACAGCATTCTGCTGGAAACCAAGGAGGTCATTTCAGCCTGGACATAATGGGTTTGGGCCTTTATGTAACAATGAGGCAATTGTCATTTCAGGAAAGTATCCCCATGGAGATGTCGGGGAAGAGGAAACTTTCTTGGCCTTTCTAGGTTCTTCTAGATGGTCTAATAATTAGGGGCATGAGATAGATTAGCAGGAGAAAATCAGACTAAAGTTTAATAATGTGCATATGTTGGAGAGACCCAGGGAAACTGAGCCATTGGATAGCCTATCCTTTCTCCAGGGAATCTTTCTGAACCAGGAATCAAACCTGTGGGTCTCCTGCACTGCAGGCGAATTCTTTACCAGCCTGAGCTACCAGGCAAGCAAATGACTGAAGTCCTCCTTTAAATGTCATCTTCAGCCAAAGAGAAAGGAAGATATTGAGGATAGAGTTTTGGGACTTCAAAGGGGAAGAAGGCGATTTATGTGGAGGTGGGAAAGCAAAGGTTTGATAAACAAGTGTTTGCTGGGCCAGCAGAGACAATGGGGCACAGAGAGGACTTTTAACAGACTCACCATGCTGGGTTCCTCCCTGTCTGCATGACTGCTTCATACTGTAGCGGTCCATGGTGATGCTTCTTTCTTGGAATCAGCCCCATCCGCATTCTTTAGGCAGTTAGGAGAATGACAAAGGTTCTTCCTGCATTTTCTGGGCTTTGATAGTTTCCAGCTCTGAATACCCCACATGCTGAAGAGACATTTTGGGGTGGCAAATTTCACTTCCCTATAGCGATTATTGACGAATACACAGGCATGGCAACCCTTGACTAGAAACTTCTTGGCTGTTGATCTTTTATAAAGTACTGCATAGAGTCACACTCACTACATTTGGGAGATGTAGGCTTAGAAATGTTTACATAAGTATTTTCAGGATGAGATGGGATGGATTCATATCAAAGTCTTGGTGTGTGGGTTTTCTTTCTGCATATTTAACACGAAAGGGGATCGGGTGAGTCTGCTCTTGGCCCTAAAAGCACACTTGCTGGTTGGCAGTGAAGAGGGTTATGGTTTCTGCCTCCCGCACCTACAGGAGCTGTATCTCCATCACCAGGGGAGGGGCCTGCCTGATGCCTGGCCCTGTCACCCTGACCCGCCCTCCTGGAGGCAGGGACGTTTCAGTTTGGGGCACAGAATCAGGACCTTGTCTTGCCGATGCTGATAGATTTTGTAATCTATTTTTAAAAGACTCAATACAGTGAGCTTAAAAGAAGTCCAAGAAACTGCATAATTACCATTTTCTATTCACTGTTCAGACTCTTGACATTTTTTTTCCTGAGGTCGATTTAGAATTTTGTCAGTTTTCGGTGATAAACGTTGTTGGTGATTGCCGAAATGAGTCATAGTTTACGTGAGTGCAGCCGATTCAATCAAAAAGGCAATTTTCAAAATGACAATATGGAGAAGTCGAGGGGAAGTGTTCATCCTCACAAAGATCAAGAGAAGAATGTTTATTGAAGGTGCCACACCATCACAAACTGTCAGTTGTATTCTTCTTTAACCATTTGCAACCTTAGCCATAGAGATTACTCAAAAGAGAAGTTAGGTGACTGGATGGAGTCACAGAAGAGCACTGACAGTCTCATAGGCCTGGGCGGTATGAGAATGAGGGCTGCCAAAGAAGATGGCGAGAAACAAATCAAGGAATAGCTGGGCACCAGGCCTGGGAATCTGCTGGAGGGAGTCAACAGGTCCATGCTGTCGATCAGGAGGCTCTCTGTGCTGTAGTGATACCTGAGACCACTCTGACTCTGACCCCTCATGACTGGTCCAGTGCAGGCACTGACGATGCTTGGTGCTTGGGGTGGTTGTGGCCCCATTGACTCCAAATCCTCTTCCAAAAAACCATCAATCCAAGTGAAGATATGACCTGTCTACTCAAATGTGATCCCTAGTTCCTTTCTCAGTTACACCAGCCTTTTCTGGATTTGTAAACATGGTAAGTGTTTATTCAATAAATCCCTGCAGTCACAGCTGTGATTGTCCATAGTTATAGGCGGGGCCAGGAAAGCAAAAAACCCCATGCGTACTAGGAACCTGCATTTCAGCTCCTGGGATGTGGGCTCCCATCTCAGGTCCGTATTCTAAGTTCCCAGTCAGATGCTGATGGTTTTGAGCTTACATTTCTTGTACTTAGTTCTGTGTACCCTCTGATGAAGGTATAGATTTATTACAGAGTAGAACCAAGAAGCCACAGCAGGGTGGAGAAAGTAGGAAGAATGTATTATTTCTGGAAACCCCTATTTATAATACAATCTTCTTTGCATGTAAACAACATTTATCAGGAAGTTGACAAGTATGGACACATGTTGTGGGTCCCTCTATGAACACAGATATGTGTCTGACTTGAAACAGACAATGAAGTTGATCCTTAACTAGTCAGTACAGTTTGTATTTGTATTTTCATTGCCCTGAAGAAAAAGAACAGCTCTTCCCCACCTCAAAAAACAAAAACAAACAAACAAACAAAAAAACAGTCTCGGGGACTATTTTCAAGATTTACAGTGAAGTGTCATGCCTCAAGTGAGATTCCAGGAAAGTGTCAGTCCCTGTTTTACGGCCGAAACTCACCTTTAATATTTGTTTTGTCTTTCATGTGATTACACCAGAAACATGCACTGGTCAATATATCTCCTCCAACTCTTTTAGAAAAGAACAAATTGTTAATTGATGTTTTTATACTCTAATGCCTTTAACTAATATACCCTCTATTGCCAAAGTTATGAATCCTATTTTCTAAAGTAACTATAGTACTGGTTTTAGAATTAAAATATTTTCCAAGATTCTGATTTTTCATCTTAAATCAGAGGTCCTTCAAGTCCCCATTCTCTCTTTTTTCCCTAGTGTTAGCCATTTGGCAGATGACTTTGCCTATTTTGAAAAACATACGCTATGTCTTCAGTATAATATATCTATAGAATATAAAATATTGATGCATGAATATAGTAATTATATTAAATTACTTTGGGATGAGATCATTGAATAGACTTAATATCTTGCAAGGACTACAAATGCTGGGCTACTAAATTTGAGTCCCAAAATGTAGTGAAGATTAGATAAAATGCTGTATATAGGAGCATGTGATAGTTGCTCCATCGATGTCCACTCCATTAATGAATTCATATCAACAAAGTTGTAAATTTAGTGGACTTCCCTGGTGGTGCAGTGGATGGGAGTCTGCCTACCAATGGAGAGAACATGGGTTTGAGCGCTGGTCTAGGAGGACTCCACATGCTGTGGAGCAACGAAGCCCATGCACCACAATATTGAGCCCAGGACTAGAGCCTGTGCTTTGAAACAAGAGAAGCCACCACAATGAGAAGCCTGTGCTCTGCAACAGAGAGTAGCCCCAGCTCGCCGCAACTACAGAAAGCCTGTGCAGAGCAACTAAGACCCAGCACAACAGAAATAAAATAAACAATTTTTTTTAAGATATAAATTTGTCAATTCTATAGCAAATGTCTTGGCCATCCTAGATTGTTAAATGACTCCCCAGAGCCCCTCTACTCGCAGCTAGCAGATATGAAGCCAGACTTTCTCCCTTCGCACCAGGGTTCATCCTTTCACACCTCTCCCAATCCATCCTTCTGTGCAAGGTGACAACCCCCTCCAACCAATAAATAGCCATGGTTTTCCTCTGGGGACCAAGGAAGTCATCAGCCAGAGCATCCTGTGCTTCCACATGCAGGCTTGGATTCCTGTTAAATTTCTTAGTTTGTATTAGATTTTGTGTCCTATTACTCTGTTGATACACAAATGACTTAGAAGCATGCTGACTTGATGCAGTGAACTCATCCAGGACCCGCGGTTCTCTAAGAGGGCACTTGTCCATCAGGCGGTCACATTGCTGCAAGTGGTTGAGTTCTTCTTGGGAAAGTGAAAGTGGACACCTGCAAATCTACTCACAACTTGTCCCCAGAAGCCACCCTGGAACAGTTTTCTCCTGTGTTAATGTCAACTTCTCTTCCTGATCACTCAGAAGGCGATGTGTCCCAGGAACTCAGAGTTCGGGTTCCGAGAATCACCCTTTCATGCCTGCTCCCTGTGGACATTTGAAGGCAGTTATTTTTTGGAAAGGGGAGCCCCAAACTCGGCCTGATTCCCAGGGGCAGGGAGGAAAAGGGGTACACTGCCGATTTTGAGCACTACTGTTTGCAAAACCCCTGGGAATGCTGACTTCACTGATGATTCTCCAACCAGAGACACTTTAACTTCAGGAGCAGGACAATAGAATGGACAGTAGTCATGGACAGGACAATCATCAGACAATGAGTCTGTGAATCCCACACTTTGTAAACCCAAGTGGTAAGTATCTCCTATTGGACTGAGCACCTCCTGGGCATCTCTAAGAACACAAAGTCAATAGGATGCCTGACTTCTTTCTTCTTTTCTGGGCTGCGCAGCATGTAGGATCTTATTTCCCTGACCAGGGATTGAACCCATGCCCACTGCCTTGGAAGTATGGAGTCTTAACCACTGAACCACCAGGGAAGTCCCCAGGTGAATGGGAAGCGCTTGACCTGATAATGTCTTTATGATGTGGCGTGGGTATGGGATCTCCAGGATCTTGGAAATCTTTGAATTTAAATGATGTCATTTACTTTTTTCAAATGAATCAGTGAAATTAATATACTTTTAAATGCTGGTCAAAACAAGCCCCACACGATATCTATGGAAAAGAGAAGAAAGACAAGCATGGCCATGTGGGGACAGCCGATGAGGCAGGTGACGAGCCCATTCTCTGTGCACGATGGTCTCAAAAAGAGGTCTGTCCGTTCCTCTGTCCCCTGAGTGCCGCTGTGCGCTGGCTTCTTCTGTCTGTGGTCTGAGAACAGCGTGATCATCCCCCTGCACACCACTCCCTAACATGTGACAGAGGTATTGCCTGTGGATGGTACCTGCGGCCATACACACTGGTACTTCTTGGTGGGTTAATTGTCGTTTCTGATGCCTTACAGGCTAGCACCACCCCAAAGTGCAGCAAGCACATCACCCGCTGTGGCTGACACAGGGGCAGATAGACTCCTGCATTTTAAGTGAAATAGACCTGTCTCCTTGTAATCAGATGGGAATATGACTTTTTTGTGGATTTGCACAGTTACAAAAATACAACTTGTGTGTGTGTTGTTATTCATTTTCATATCTCTTCCTCTAACCCAAATCCATCAAGACATGCTTTCCCCTGCTGGCTGACAGCTCTTTCTGAGGGCGCACATCTTCCAGGATGGTCATGGTGTTGGAGTGCCCTGCTCCACAGGCTCCCTCCCACATGCTGCGTGTATTTCCAGATGTTTTGGGGCCTCTCTTAGATGGAGTCGGCAGACGTAGCTTGGGCATGCGGTTAGATGATCCATCAGCTCTACAGACTGAGCTTTGCAGGGCTTGCCCATCTCTGTGTCAGCCTAGAACAGACGGCGCTCTGCTCAGCATCTGTCAAACCCAGAGTGGCTTCCAGCACACAGAGGCACCAAGCCCCACTCATTCAGTCCTTCAAAGGACACGTGTGTGTGCACTGCATGTGCTGGCTTAGTCCACCTGTACATTCTTTGATCTTGGTCTCTACATTTGGAAAAGAGGCGGCATTGAGAGTCCAAGTTGGACCCCAGGGGCACTTGGACTTCTTATCTTACTCCTTTCTTCCAGGAAGCAATGGCCCTCCTGAGGTTCGCCAGCTGTGAAGGTCATGCAGGTGGAGGCGTGAGCACAGGCAGAGGGTGTGAGGGAGGTTTGCAAAGAGAAATGCCTGATCCTGGGAGATAAAGGAAGGCTGCCAGTGAGACCTGCCAGCTTTAGTTCTGAAAGTGATGACGGCACCTAGCTGTGTTGAGAGTGTAGTCCTCACTAAGCAGCATCCTGTAACATCCTAAACCTTAAACACACAAGCCTGGATATTGTCACTTCCTTTTCAAATTTCAAACAAATGAGGAAGCAGAAGTTCAGGGCCAGCTCCTGCCTGTCCGACAAGGGCTGCACTGCAGATGCAGAGATCTCCCGCTTTCAAAGCTAAGTTCTGCCACCACATTCTCTCTTCTGGACATGTTTAACTTTTTTTTCATATTTAACTTTTTAATTATATGTCTTCATGACACTAATGGTTTGTGTTATCTTTTTCCCATAGAATTATAAGATCCCTGAGTTTAAGATAACTCTGATTGATGATATTTGGTCCACACAACACAGGGTACACTGAGTTTTATGTTGTGTTTTGTTAGTGACTGATGGGTAAATGGCTAGAGCTGATGGATGGGTGGATGGATGGATGGGTAGATGGGTAGATGATGGATAGATGGGTGAATGTGTGGATAGATAGATGGATGGATGGATGGATGGGTGAATGCATGGGTAGATGAATGGATGGATGGGTGAATGGATAGATGATAGAATTATGGATGAATATATGGGTGGATGACTAGTGAACCAATTCTAATCAGTGCCAAATGGATAAGTTAACAGATGAGGTCTCAGCCTTTAGTAGCTCTTAACATCTGTTAGAGGAACACTGAAATCTCTTGGAATCTTGTGGACTGAGAGAGAAAGGAAATGACCAACATCTCCTAAAATTTTTCTAGATCTAATATTTTTTCTTTAGGGTAAATGCTACTTGTTCTGTAGTTATTCTGTAAACAGTATGCAACACTTAAAAGACAATTACTGGTCAGCATGACAGTAAAAACCCCAAACCTAACAAGATGATTGGCTTTGTACACTGAGTGTATCAAATTGTCCCTATGAGGTAAATTTAAAAAGCAAATACTGCAAGCAATATGGAAAGTACTCCAAAAAACGTATGCTGTTTTTTTCCTCAGATACTTTGGAAAAGGAGCAAGACATGACTATGAAACAACAGGATAAGACTTCATCTTCTCTCATGGATCCAGAAAGGATTCAGTTCCAATCCAAACTGATATCAACTCTCCCTGGTTCTGTGAAACAGTCTTACCAGGCAGTGAACTAGCAGCTTGTCTTTTGTGGTCACATAGAGTATGTCCTTGGCTTGTTGATAGACCTTGCTGAGCATACAGAGGACCTGCTTAATCAACAAGGGAGGTCAAACATGAGCATGTTGCAATAAAGCTTTTTTATTCTTTGAAGATTTGACTAAAAAAAATCCTAAAGATAAGACAGGACAGTGAGGCTGTACAGGTCAAATGACTTCTCAATATAGTGCCTAAATCACTGGTTCCCAGCTTGTGGTCTCAAGACCAGCAGTGTCAGCGTCACTGGGGAACCTGTTCGGAATGAAGAAATTCAGGCTTCCCGGCACACCTGCGGAGTCAGAGGGTTGGGTGGGTGTGGGGCCCTGACACCTGTGTGTCCCCACGTCCTCCAGGGAATATTCTCTTGAGCCCAAAGCTGCTGCTCTAAACCAGCTGAAGGTGGATTATGTGAAGCCCTGGTGTCAGTTGAACAGGGTCCCATCCAAGGATCCACAACACAGTCAGTCTCATCCTCTTCTCTTTTCTTTGGCAGGAATGAAGCAAAAGAGAGAACAGGTGACTCACTGCAAAAAGGGGTTCGCTTGTGAATGGCCTTGTGGAGGCAGGGGGCGGGGGTCTCATGAGTGCCCCATTTATTGATCTCTGCATTCACCAAATCTCAGCTGAGCCCGTACTGTGTGCCAGAACAGTGCAAGGAGTTGGGATGCAATAGGACGTGGAATCGGGTGTGCTCTCTGCCTTCAGGGGTCTTGTTCTCCAGCAAACAGGACAGAGGTTAGACAGGTGAGGATCCCAAAGTATGAACTGTCATGGAGACATGTTACTGGGAGCTATAGGGCTGAAGAATAGAACCCCATCTTCTACTGAAGGTGGTGACCTCACTACTCCAGTTCCAGAGGAGAGGGGCCGAGTTGGGGCTGCAAAGAAAGAGCAGGATGGAGGGGAAGGGTTTCAGGTAATGGGGACAGTGCATGCAGAGACTGTGAGACCCATAAAAGTGTGGGGACTATAAGGGGTGAAAAACAGTCAGTGGAGCCAGAACTTAGCAAGAAAAGGGCCCAGTGAAGGATATGAGGCCATGAGGAGAAGGTCTCTGGGAACCACAAAGTGTTTGCCTTTCCTTGGGATGACTTGGAGAGGTGATGGCTACACTGAGTCTTGGAAGAAAAATGAGCAGATTTTGTTATGGGAAAACAGCTCTGGATGCAGGTGGAGAAGGGGATTAAGAGTGGAGCTGAGGGCTGGGAAATTATTTGGGAGAATATTGAGGTGATCCAGTCAGAGTGAAAAAGAGCAGGACCCTCTGGTCCTTACCACCACCAACCCCCCCCCCCATGTCCTCTGCCTGCTTTTCATTTGTGGAAAAACTTTAGCCAAAGAATAAGTTTAACCAGAGAAGTGAGAGAACGCAGAAGCAAAGAAAAGTAGTCAAACAGGACCGAACTATAACAGTTTAGTCCGTACACAAAATCAAGGACATTTATTTCTTTCTCGAGTGTTATACATAACACTCTAAGCCATATCCTGTGAGCTGTCTCAAACATACTGAAAACCCCATCAGGTGGAGAAGTTAACTACATGATGGCCAGGCTGTGGACATGGACATATGCTGCTGCAATTCCAAGAACTGGCCGTAAGGAAATGGGAACAAACCAGCTCTGGAACTGAAGACTAACTGTTCTTAAAACAATCAAGACACTGCTGCTCAGATCAAGGATGGCCAATAGCAAGAGGACCATCAAAGCTGACTGTGCTGTTTCTACAGGGAGCCCCCTCCCTCTGTCTATTAAAGCTCTTGTCCCCCGATTGTCAGGGACTGGGGGGATTCGGCCTGTGGATAGGGGTCCAAAGCCACAGTCCACCAGACAGTCCATTGAAAGTGTTTGACAAGATCCCTGGTTCTGCTGCCTGTGCCTCTGACCATGGTGGGGCTGTCTCCTGGCGTGTAAGGTGTGGATCCAAGAACACACATGGGCACTTGGGCATCTAGACGTGATGGGGGTCTTGGCCCTGCCTCATCTTTCAGTGCTGTAACCCTGGAACTTGCCATTGTCTCTCTGTGTTGCTGCTGCTCTGGGTACTGTTTGAGCAGGCGGCCTCAGTTACATCCCAGGTAAACTGAACAACATTAATTACCCACATGTCTCTGCACCTGTTGGCAGGAGAAACTCCCAGAGTGATTTTGTACCTTAAAAGACACCTGCTCAGAAAGTGTACTGCCTAATGAAGAAGGTTTGGTTATGAACACTGCAAACAGAATCATCCCTGGCTGTCTTGTTTTCCCTTTTTTCCCCAAGTCAAAAGACAAACAATAGCAGTTTTCATAAATATTCTTCTAAACGAATTGATATTTAAGATTACTTTCAGGAATGCATAATTACTTTCATAAATGCATAATCTCTTTGAATGTCAACCAATTAATGCACATTTCATCTTAGCTGAAAGACATTTAAAGAGGCGAATAAAGTCAAGTATGCAGGAGAGATGATATTCACCATTGGAACCCACATAGCTGAGAAAAAAATGAGAAAATTAACCTCCTTCTTTCTACCTCCCCACCCCAGGCAGAGAATGACTAGGAAACCAATCTGTGTAGTTCAGTGTAGAGAGCAGTTCTCAGCTGAGTGGTGGGCAGGAAGGAACATACCTCGAAATAGAAATTATAGTTAAAGCCACGAGGATGCTGACAAGTCATAATGAGTAAAATGGTAAAATATGGTCAGGTCTCAGTCTTTTTAAGACCTACTTTAGCTACTCTATGTTTCCAACAATTTTCAATTTTTAAATTAATTGTCAATCTTGAAAAATTAAGGTAACAGAGCCATTCAGCCCTTTATTCATTTGATGGTATTAGCTCAGCATCTACTGTGTTGGTCCCCGTCCTTGGGCTGCGTCATGAGAGTAACAAAACACCATCTCTGTTTTCTAGGAGCTTCCAAGCCTGTGCAATCTTTCTCAGAGGAGTATTCTTAGAGACATAAAACAAAATAAATAAGATTAAAACATAAAATGGATTATGGTAGTAGAGATACTGTTACTAAACTATTATAAAAGCTGCAGTGTAGTAATAGATGCAATTTTAAGTTAACATATTAAATGACAATTGTGGTGAGACATGAAAATATCTGTGGTTTTTATGGGTGACAAAGACAAAGGTACTGCTAATATTTCAGGGTTGTTTCTTTTCCTTTGGCCAAGTTTCTTTTAAGGTTTATTTATTTATTATTTTTGGCCATGATGCTGGCATGCAGGATCTGTGAGGAGTCCTAACCCCTGAACAACCGGGGAATTCCTGAGCCAATGCTTAAGAGGAAATTCTCCTTTTCAGTTATGTAAGTGAAAGTAAAGTTACATTTTTCTGTTGCAAACTCAGGGAATCTCAGAATTATTCTCCTGGGCTCCCTCTGGGGCCTCTGAGGGATCTGATTCTTCAGCAGCAACAGCAGCAGGAGGTGGAGAACACCATGGGCCTCTCACGGGGAAGCTGACCTAAGTGTTTCTGCAAGGTCGGTCCAGGTACTCCCTGTCTGACCCCACAGGGAAAACCAGACAAAGGAAAGATGAGCGAGGCTCCCAACTCGGGGAAGACTCCTCGGGTGTGGGGGCAGTGTGTGGATGTTTCTAACCCCATCTACCTTCTATGGTGTGCTGAGCCTTACCAGCTCAACTTTTATCCAAACGATGATACGTTCTTCACAGAGTAAAGTCACAAGCCAAGCACTTAAGGGACAAACCCCTCCATCCTGGGGACACATTCTTCGGGACAAAGCTCCCTCCCCATCTGCACGTGTTTAATCTCAAGTGCCTTCATCTCCTCCATACTAGGAGGAGCACAGAGGGATCTGAATCTCACGGCCATCATTTTAGAGGAGAAAAATAGATTTCGACTCGCATCAGGATATGAACGCACCTCCTAGAGTTATTGTTAGGAAGCTGAATAATGTTGAGCTAAGTAAAGAAACTAAGGCAAGACGTTGGGACTGTTTCGGGAATGAAGTGGAAGATTTCAGCATTATGCAAAGCTTCCCAATCCTCTGCAGGGATAAATCCCATCACTATAAGACTGACTATGCCCCAAACAGGGTGCCTGCTCCTTCCTGCACACCAGCTGCCCTTGCATTTCTTCTTGTATCTGTTCACAGGGTCTCTTTTCCTCCAGTTGGTTGAGTTGAAAACCATGGAGTTATCCTTGATTCTTTGTATTCGTAGCTGACATTCAATCCATCAGCAAGTGATGTTGGCTCTACCTTCAAAGCACACCCCAAATCTAATGCTTTCTCTACCCTCCCCAGCTGCTTCCCTCCAACTGCCAGCTCCTACCCTTCCTCTCGCCTGCAGGCTTGCCTGCCCAGCACCCACCCTGCTCTTCCTACTTCCCATGGTTGTTGCCTTCCCTGCTCCCAGAGCTCTGAAAAAAACCCCTCCAGGCATGACTCCTCCCTCTCCTCTGGACACTCAGGAGCCACGAGACCCTGGGTCTCAGCAGCTAGAGCCACCCACCCTCCTGAAGCCCACCCACAACAAGGACCACTCACCACACCTCCAAGAGCCCAGCAGCCAGGAAATGGGTCCCAATGTCCTCTTCCTCTGCCCAGTTTCCATGCCCTCCCTCCTCATGCCCCACGGAGGCCTCTCTTGGTAAGAAGCTCGTTGTGGATCCTCCACCGGCTGACCTCTGCTCAGAGACCTTTACCGTCCTGTGATAACCCTCCTATTTGGAGCTCTTCCTGCAAGGGAGCAAAGAAACTGCCCAAACTCTCCAATGATTATTTAAAGTCGGTCGCCTCCCAACTAATAGTAAAAGATTAATGGGGATCTGGGAGGAGTTTTGTGATAAAGCTTGTCAGACTTCTGAGTGTGTGCCCTCATATCCTGAATCTTTACACGTCTTTTCTCTACTAGAATTTTCTCATCAATGTAGACACTTACCAAAGTCTCTCACATTAAAAAAAAAAGCACAAACCTTCTTTCCCACTATACAGTGCAAGGAGATCAAACCAGTCAACCCTAAAGGAAATCAGTCCTGAATATTCATTGGAAGGACTGATGCTGAAGCTGAAGCTCCAATACTTAGGCCACCTGATGTGAAGAGCGGACTCATTGGAAAAGACCCTGATGCTGGGAAAGATTGAGGACAGGAGGAGAAGGGTACAACAGAGGATAAGATGTTTGGATGACATCACCAACTCAATGGTCATGAGTTTGAGCAAGCTCCGGGAGATGGTGAAGAACAGGGAAGCCTGACGTGCTGTGGACCGTGGGGTGGCAAAGAGTCGGAAACGACTGAGTGACTGAACAACAATAATACACAAAACTGTCACTGTATTTCTCCTGTTGGTTTAGCCTGCTGCTGGATCTTTTCCCAACTCTTCTTTACATGAACATATACTTGGATATTTGATGCACTGGACAATCAGGACTGCTCTCACTGACCTGTTTATTTCTCAGCCCAGAGGGAAAAAAAATTTTTTTTCAGATTTTTCCCAGGAAAATCTTCCATTTCACTGAGACATCTGTCTTAAGAGAGCTCACTATTGTAAACCCAGAGGGCTTCTCTTGCCCCCTGCTTCCCAGGCTTGCTGCTGTGTTAGGTCCCTCAAGCACCCTTCTGTCTGTGGTATCTCCATCTGGACCTACCTGAAGAATTTCATGTGGATTTTCTCACTTAACCTGGTGAGAACCCTGTGTGGCAGATACTAATACTCTCCAGAGACAGATGAGGAAGCCAGGACACGGAGCAGATGAGCAGCCTGCCCGAGGAAGTGCCAGGCCAGAGGAAGGACCCCTCCAGCCTGGTCCGGCCCCTCTGTCTTACTCTGAACCTTACCCTGCTCTGGAGGTTTATCCTGATTGCGGAGTAGACGGCAGCCCACCCGTGATGTCAGGGTGTTGGTTTTATTTCTCAAGTTACCGGACTCAAGGGGCAGCTGAGTGTGCTATTTGACACTATTCTTGAGCTCCCACCACAGCTTTTTCCTTTTCTATGACTTTCTCCCAGATCCTGGCCCTCCCACAGCCCTTGGAGCCTAGACCACATCATCCCTCAGCAGCGGTTTCTCAGGGACCTCAGATGGTTGCGCCTGACTTTCCTGCCATCAGATTCAAGCCCTGGGAGCCCTGAGTGTATCTCCCATGGTGCCCAGTGCAGTATGGGACCACTGGCTGGCGTGTCACATGTGCACGCTGACTAACGGCCTGACTGGTGGATAATCTGTAACTTTAGTCTATTTTCACCAGCTTCCAAAAACAGTCAGCCTGGAGGAAAACCCATATGCAGCCCAGTAGCTGCTGACTTCATTTGTTGGCATCTTCCCAGAATGGTACTCTGTGCTCTGCCAGCTTTGGGGGTCACTGGGGTTGTTTGAGTTATTTGTTTTACTTTCAAATCACTCCACAGCATGCAGGGACCATTTTCCCCTCTGAAAATCATTTGTTTGCAGTCACACCTGCCCAAATAGATTAACCCCACCCTGCCACCGCCAGCACTTCTATTACACTGACTCTCAGGTGCGTGAAAGAGCTTTGTCTCCATGCTCTATTTTTCCAATAAGAGAAAGTTAATTTGTGCCAAATGTCTTTTCATAACCAATAAAGCCTGCAGGGCTGAGAAAAGCAGATAAGTCCTGCTTCCCTGCAGTGAGGCCCACTAATTAAGACCGCAGAATCCCTCTTTGGTAATTTACATCCGGAGCCCACCTTGCCTCCTAGTATCTCCTGTTTGCACACAGGGGAATGCCACGGGGATGCATGGGCCCACCTGAAACAAGGTGGGAGCTGTGTGTTTGAGGAAGTAGGCTTTTATTAATGCCTCATTATAGTTACCCTTGCCTTCTGCATGTGCACTCCTCCCCCAACAAGACATTTGGAAGATTGATTGGATGTCAGACAGCAGCGGGGAGAAAGGAGAGGGACTGAGGGGTATCGCACTGTAGCTTCCTCGCTTTCCGAGTCTAGCCCAGCAGCTGAGCATGCAGGAAGGACCAGGCAGGGGTCCAGTGACCTCTGCCCAAGGCTGGCATCCAGCCACTTACAGGTGGGGGAGCTTGAGCTCCACGGGGGCTCATTTCCATCCATAGGGTTATTGTGAGGATTAAACCAAATGACATTGGAGAATCATGCTGCGATTTTCCAAGCCAGGTGTTATTGTCTGTTCTTTTTGACAAGGTCTAGGGCTTCCTAGTGGCTCAGATGGTGAAGAATCTGCCTGCAGTGCAGGAGATCCAGGTTTGATCCCTGGGTCAGGAAGATCCCCTGGAGAAAGGAATGGCACTCCTGTATTCAGGCCTGGAGAATTCCAGGGACTAAGAGTCAGACACTACTGAGCGACTAACACTTTCACTTTCTTTCTTTTGTGAGTGAGCACTTTTCTGTGTTATAGCTGGTGTTCTTCCCCAACTCTCTGTGCTCTTCAGCCTGGGGACAGATGGTCTCCAGAAACAGGACTGTCATCGGAGGACCCACCCGAGAAGCCCGAGTTATTTATGCGTGAGTTTTTTCCCAGCCTGCCGGGCTTAGGAATACAGATGGGATTCTCAGATGGGCATCAGGGGCACAGACCCCTGGTTGGTAGGACTATTGTATAATTACCATCCAGGTCAGGACACTTTCGCTGTCAGAGACGCTACCACTAGCAAGGTTGGGACAACGGGGTGAGGTGGGACGCTGGGCCACACTAAGGCCCAGACAGAAGGGGGGGAGATGTTGTGGCTTGTTGTCCCTAGTTCAGAAGTCACCGTGTAAGCCTGGGCAGGGGTTTAATAGTTCACTCATCCCCTCGCTCACCCTGGGTTGTAGTCTTCAACGGGGGACGCTTGTGAAAACCCCAGAGGAATGAAATGGTGGTGGGAACATTTCAGTGGAGGTGGGGGTGGGAGGGATGCTGAGAGGACTTGGACATCGTTGCAGAGAGAGTGGTCAGCATCCTTCTTCCCCTCCCTGTGCTGCACCCTGTCACATATCTGAGGCCGCACAAGCTCTCTCAGTGGTGGCAGTGGAGATGGGGGTTCTTTTGTGTTTCACGTGCAGCACACTTGTGACCACACCCCAGGCCTTCGGAGCAGATGAGCAGGGATGGGGGGCCCCACCCAGCGGGTGGTTTCTCCAAAGGCTGAGTCTCCGTCTGCACTGCATCTCCTCTCCTGTCTTCTCTAAGTGACTTCTCCTGCTTTCCTTCCTGAGCTAGATGAAACCAGCGGGGAGCAGACAGAGGTCAAAGGGCTGCTTAGCTGCAAGTGCTAGGAGAGCGACCTGTAGAAGATACAGGTCTGGGAGCTGAATCTCTGCCTCTGAGAATGAAAACTCAATGAATTGCCATTTCCTCCATTCTCTTTGTCAGGTATGACATATCTATAGTGTGTCAAGAAGGACCTGACTGTCCCTCGTGGGAGTCTTATTCGTGCTGTTGTGGGTTTTATCTACTCAGTTCCCGTTTCCAGTCTCGGGCACAAAGTCATGTGTCTTCAGGCCCAGCCCCTGGGTTTGGAGAGCAAGGCCAAGGGGCGGTGCTGATGATGCCAGAATGCCCACGTCCCCTGGAGTCGTGACGTGGATGCTCTGTGGGGACCATGACGCTGCCTCCCAGGAGACCAGGGGCAGCAGGACTAGAGAAGGTTGCTAAGGGGCTTTTGAGAAGAGACAACAATTCATCCA
This sequence comes from Muntiacus reevesi, assembly GCF_963930625.1. NCBI lineage: Eukaryota > Metazoa > Chordata > Mammalia > Artiodactyla > Cervidae > Muntiacus > Muntiacus reevesi. Next base: position 41,124,880 of record NC_089250.1, on the reverse strand, counting down.
GCTGGCTACTCTCAGTCTTGGAGGCATGGTGGGGCTCACAACCTTCCCCCCCAACACAGGACCCTACTTGTACACCCAAAATAAGTGCCTTAATTCATTAAAACCTGTAGGAAAAGGACTTCTGGAAGATTATAGTGTGACTTCTCATGTAGAGTGTCATTAAACTACCAACAAAAAATCTGAGACAACCAACTTTAAAGCCAATAAATTAAAGCCAAAGGAAACTGACTAAAGAGGAAGAAGGTACCTGTGATGAAGGAAAGTTTTTCAGTACAAAAAACAAATCAAAATGGGAAGACTCTGGCTTTAAAATGTAGGGAGATGAAAAGGACAAAACAAATCTGAAAGCTTTTTCATATATGTTTCAGTGCGTGGATGGAGGTGTTTTCAGAAGGAGATTAAAGATAAAAAAAGAGATGGAAAGAAATGTGGTGCAACTGTGAAAGCCAGAGGATATTTAAGAGAAAAAGAATGTGAAAGAATATAAAAGACACAGGAAATGATGACAGCAATGTAAAAAATTACTTTGGGAAAGTGCTGCAGTGTAGCACTGAGGAAAGCAGTTTTCTAAACAGGTTGGAGTTCTAAGGGTAAAGCCTACGGTCACATAGTTTGGTGTGGTCCATTCTAATTCAGAAATGACAAATGACACACGAATGAATAAAATAACTCTGAAATGGAAACTGCAGCTGTATTATTTGTTGCATTCTTTAACACTTATTTAGGCACTGGTTGCATCAAAAAACGTTGACGTCTATAGAATGAAGACAGAACCAAAACAAAGAAGGAGTGCCTTAATATTAATTGGGGTTTATTTATATTAGATCATTCATATTAAAATGTTTTGTAAAATATAACACACAACAATTCCCTCAAATAGGGCAGGATGACCCCTGTTGACTGCTCTGCCCTCATGATTGTTCTTTGACTTGTGATGTATTTGTTGCCCTTTTAGACAGGGGTCCCCAAGCCTCCGAGATCTAACGCCTGATGATCTGAGGTAAAGCTGATGTAATAATAATAGAAATAAAGTGCACAACAAATGTAAGTGGTGACTGGAGGGAGGACTTCCCTCCCCCAAACCTCAGGTCCTGTCTGAAAAGTGGGGACAATTGATCAAGAATTGACTTGTACTTCTTTGGTGGTCCTGTGCCTAGGACTGTGCTCCTGGTGCAGGGGGCTCAGATTCCATCCCTGGTCAGGGAACTAGATCCCAGATGCCACATCTAAAGATCCTGTGTCTAAAACTCAGCACAGCCAAATAAATAAAATCATATTAAAAAGAAGAGTCGGCAACTGCAAGGGTGGCTAGGATGGTGGTGAGTCTGCTCGTTGAGAGAGAGGTTGGTAAAGCTTCATCGATCATGTCATACAGAGCAAAGAGGCCTGAGCAGATGGGGTTTTTGCAGCCTGTCCACATTCTCATGGTGCTTTCAGTCAGAGTAAGACCCTCTGGCTAAGCCTGGGCTTGTCTGCTCCCAATTTAACTTCCTGGAAAATGAGAAAGGAAGGCCTGGCTGTGGACCTGGGACTGGGAGCCTTGGGGCAGGCTGCACTGTGAGTGTCACACATACCACGGGAAGCACCTTACTTGTGTAAACTTGTCCCTCAATGTGGGATGTGATGAGTGGTGGGGTGGGGAAAAGGCCTGGCCTCCCCAGGTCCAGGACTTTCAAATATCAGATCCTCTGGGGGTAAGTCCAGAGTAGTTATTAGCCATAGGACCCACTGTCCATTGGCACAATGCGTCCCAAGACTTTAAGGAATTTTCAGCATCTGTAGATCTCTTAAGTGTCTGGACATACAGGGTCAAGGATGCAGACTGTAACTGAAAAAGCACCGGGGAAAAGTGAATTAGAGAAAGGCTCATAAGATCATAGGGGTGGTTGGTGGGACCATCCAGATCTAGAGCTGTGTCTCCAGAGACACACACACTTCTGAAGACAAATCGAACCTCTTGGCTCCTCTTCTTAAGGCAAGAATGAACCAAGAATATCCACGAGCTTTCCTTGTATTTTCATTGCTCTGTAAATACTAGTCATTAATATCAGACAAGAAAAAACATCTAACACATGGAATGGAAAAGGCAGACTTATAGATTTGAAAATACCAAAAAGAATTTACTAACAATATTTAGAAAATGTTATTTTTCAGGTTTAGCTGAAAACCTTCCAGAAAGCAAAATAGGGTAGCTTGGGGACTTTCCTGGCGGTTCAGTGGTTAGGACTCTGTGCTTCCACTGCAGGGGGCAGGGGTTTGATCCCTGGTTGGGGAGCTAAGATCACACAGGTTGCATGACATGGCCAAAAAAAAGTAAATAAATAAAAGCAAAATTAAAGAATAAGGTAGCTAGTGCCATGTCAAGTTTATACAACCTCTCAAAAGGTTAATTTGAAGATGTCTGTTCAAATTTAAAATGAATCACACTCTGTCCCAGACATTTTCATTCTGGAAATGAAACCTGCAGAAAAAGTTACTCAAGTTCAAGGATTCAAGGACTTTGTAAGGATTTTGTAGGATGAAGCCTGGACCCAAGTGAACATTTATTAATAGAGGACCAGCTAAATAATTATGGTTTGTTCTCACAAACATATGTCATGAATCTTTTATAGAAATAATTGCCTATTTTTGACACTATGGCATTAGCTCCAAAATGTAGTTTAAAGCCTAAGAAACTGCAGAATACAAAGAATACATTTTCATTTGTGTAAAAGAAGAAACGTATCTGTGTAGATAATTCCTCCATAGATAAGCCAGCAAAGCAAAATGAAATAGGAAGAAAAGCAAGCCTGCCAGGACTCCTGTTGAGGAGGAGACTGGACCCTATAACCCCATCAGAGGCTGACCACCTCCCATTGGATGCACATGGGCTCTAGTTGACATTTGAAAAATCCGTGTACATGGACAGGCTTCCCCTGCTATCTGAAAGTGGAGCGTTCCTAGGAAACCTTTCACAGAAGAAATGGCCTAGAGTCAAGAAGCAGTTACCTTAGGACCCATTTTGCTGACAGATGCACAAAATGCATGGAGATCAGGCCCAGATGCCCACAGACACGGCTCACGGCTCTGATGGCTGAAGTTGAGATGATGATTGTGGTACCAGGGAAGGAGCTGGCGGGGTCGCTCCCACTCCTGGGGTGTGCTGCCCCTGTAACAGCGGCTGCTTTCTGTTAGTGAAAACAGACACTACGATGGCTCTTTCGTAAAAGTGGTGTAAAGTTAATTTTCCCTGTATGTCATTTTAAAAATTGAAATAAAACTACTTTTAAAGAGCAAACATTATGTATCAGATCATAACTTTGCATAGAAACAGATTCTAAAATTTGAAATTTGGGCCAGGGGACTGTCAGTGATTCCACTGAGACGGAAAAGCTCAGGAAAAATTCCCTGGTGGTCCAGTGGTTAAGACTTTGTACTTGCAATGCAGGGGGTGCAGGCTCGATCCCTCAGTCAGGGAACTAAGATCCCACATGCCAAGCCGTGAGACTAAATAAATAAACAGATTCTCACTATGGTCCTATAAAATAGATAGATTAAAAAATACAATAAAACTTTTTTTAAAAAAAGTAAAAGAAAAACTCAGCCTGGCCTCTGGGTAGCAGACCTTAATTTAGACTGTTATCAGCTTCTCACAGAGAACAGGGGGATCCCCAAGCCCCCAGCCACCTCCTCCCCCACTCTGGCAGAGGTGGGGGCTCAGATGGAAGAGCTGTTGGGTCAGGTGAGGGTGGAGAGCCATGCTCAGGTTGAGCAGGGGTGCCCAGGGGTGGGCAGGTGCTCAGGTGAGTGGTCTTGGAGACGCAAGCTAAGAAGCAGGAAGGAGGCCTGGACACTGGGCAGTGAGCCATTTTTCCACGAGGGGAAGAAAAGACTTTAGACAGAGTCCTAGGTGAGATGAAAGGAGGAGGTAGGTGACTGTGGAAACAGATGAAAGAAAAAAAAAATGACTTGAAGTGGAATATGCAAGGTCATGTAGGGTCACCCCGGGGCTTGGCTGCCCCTCAAGAGTGCTGCTGCAGGTTTGGGAGCTTTGGCTGAATTCTGAGATCCACCAAGGGGAGTGCAGAAATAACACGTGGAGTGATTCAAAGTTAGTCTTGCTCACAAGCCCAGGTTATTCCAAAGGTTCTGACAAGTTAGGCATTCAGGCTGCTCGATAGCTGTCTTGTAGAATTAAAAATTCCAGGCTCCAAGTACACACAATCACTCAACTGTGTGTGAGAGAACGGCTGTGATTAATCAGCCACACCTTTGACAATAATAATTAAACTTTGGTATCCAATGATTTACTTTCTCTGAGACCATCATTATAATTAACAGCAGAATTTTATCCCTGAGTCTGCCAAATTCATAAATATTTCAGGATAAACTCTGCTAATTGGGATTAAAAAAAAGTCTTCACAGTGTCACGATACACCGTAAAGCACTGTTTTATGTACCAGCAGGTCTCAGACTTAGGAGGGTGCGTGGAAGTGGATGCGCTTGCCTCCAGAGTTGGCAATATGAACCGCACAAGGCTTCCTGGGCACTGTTTTACCTGTAGTTGCGCCTGCGCTTCCTGGGGTGGATGAGCCCGCAGCAAGGCAGTGGAGAAGGAGCGCCGTCTTGTTCTTTGCAGCCCTATGTGGCTGCGTGGGTTCCTGCCCTCTCACCTAGATTTCCCAAGGGTCCACTGCAGCTGAAGCAGGACTAGTTTATCTCTCCATCTAGACTGCCACTGGCCCTGCACCTTCCTGAGTATAATTAAGACAATATTTAGGCAAATTGTCTTCTGCAGGCCTGACTGGCTTGTGGGTCCCCCGTGAGGACACTGTTCTAGCAGCTTAAGGGTCACAGGCCCACAGGCAGCTCAGAAAACTCACCCTCTGCTTTGGTGCCAGATTTCTATATTTGGGCCTTTCTTATGCACATGTGGGTTGTTTAACCTCCAAAGGGTACGCCTCCCACTGTCCAAAGCCCTCCCCGTTCACACCCCACTCTCAGGAAGATCAGAGGCCAGCGGAGGGGCTCGTACCATTTTTTCTCTCTCCCTAACCCTCTTTGGACGGGGGTCTGGCAGCCACCATCCACTTCCTTCAGGGCCCAAAGCTACAGGGCTGTGGAAGAGGAACTGCGTCCTGCAGGCACACCAACAAAGACGTGTGGGAAGCTCTGGCCTTGGCCTTTATATCCAGGGGCTTCGCGTTCTCTGAACAGCTTCTCAATGGACAAGAGCTGCCCCTGGCCAGACGTTCCTTCTGGGCCCGGATTCCTCACACATCCTGGCTGCCAAGGGCACCGGTGGGGATCAACGGATGGGCTGCTGGAGCACAAGACCTGCCTCCAGCCTCAGAACAGCCTTGGAAGCCACGGAAATAGTTTCTTCTTGGAAAAACTTTTCTCTCTCTCTCCCCCCAACCTCTCTCTCTTTCTCAAGATGTGAAGTCCACTGTTTAATGTTTCCCTCCTTTCTGTCCATTTTTTCTTGCTTGGAAAGGGATTTAAGTGCTTTTGCTGTAGGCCAGGTATGGTTACAGGTTTTCCCACAAGCATGTTTTCATTTATTTCTCACTGTAACCAGGGCAGAGAATATTTTGAGCCATGTTACATGATGGGCAAATGAGGTGTGTTATGTTCCTGGCCAGGCATCACTCTTTTTTCAAAAATAAAAAATTTACTTGGCCATACTGTGTCCTAGTTGTAGCACGCTGATCTTCAGTCTTCACTGCAGCACTTTGGATCTCTAGCTGCAGCATGTGAATGCTTTTGATTGTGGTCTGTGGGATCAAGTTTCCTGACCAGGGATAGAACCTGGGCCCCCTGCACTGGGAGCTGGGAGTCTTAGCCACTGGACCTCCATAGAAGTCCCTGGCCAAGCATCACTTTTGTTACCTGGTCTTGCGGCCTCTTCAGGACTTCATTGGAGAGTCCAAGAAACGAGACGTTCCTGGCTCTTCAGGAGGACTGGATCAGAGCTGGAGGTCGAGTGAGACCCACGAGAACCACAGGGGAGGAACTGCCAGTAACCAGAAACCTGATTTCTCTGACAGACCGTTTACTTCTTCTCAACAATTGGCTGGACTTGTCTGGGAAGTCTGGTGTGTTGTGGCCACCTTGTTCTGGTCACAGAAATAGAGGCAGAACAGAAGTGTGTGCAATCAGAGAGGCAAGAAATAATGACTCACGCGTACTGGGGTCGTTGCTTGTGGTGACAGTGCGCTTTGGATGACTAGGGGCTTCCAGGCGTGGGATTGCTCTCCCCAGGGTAGGGGGGTGATGGGTTCAGTTTAAGGTCTTTTGGGGACACGTTAACAGCCAGTGTCACCACACAGGGCCATGGGATCAGAAAGCCCACTTATCTTCACCCAGTTGTGAAGTTCCTGAGCAGAAAGCAGGGCACCAAGTTCGTAGTCAAGGACCACTTGTATGCAAGATCCAGAGAGCTACTGAAGCATCACGGTGATCACCAAGCACACTGGAACTCAGGAACTCGAAATAGGAGTTCCAAGGCTGTCAGCCTCTGGATCCACAGGCAGCTCTGCTGGTCCGGGCTGACCTAGCTAGGTCGCTGGCTAGACCCAGCTGGGCCCCTTAGCTATGCCTGGCTGATTCTCATGGCAGAGCTGGGGTCCCAGGGGAATTGTGCAGGGGGACAGCATTGCTTCTGGCACATTCTGGCAGCCAGAGATGATGACAGGAGAGCTGAAATGGCAGGGATGGGGAGACGGGAGGAGCTTCAGAAGGCAGGGCAGGGGACAGGTGGATGACTGCAGCCACCGTGCCATCTATCGGTCAGGGAGCTTCCTGGGAGGATTTATGGGGAAATTGCAGGAATGCAAGCGTGTCTTGCAGAAACTGGAAACTCTAGGCTTCTTGTCCCTTTTTGCTGTTCCAGAGGCACCACTCGGTCTCAATTTCTGCCAAGTTTACATCTCTTTTGCCACTCTTCCTCGATAAAAGCCAACATTTCCACCTCCCACGGGGATAGCCATCACCATCTCTAGTTTGCCCTGTGTCAGCTTTGGCTCTGAAAAGACATGACTGCACGGCCTCATTGAATCTGACTGTCTCAACCTCCCTACATTATATACAGGCTTATATATATGTGTGTGTGTGTGTGTGTGTGTGTGTGTGTGTGTGTGTATCTCCTAGGATGTATACATAAGAACTATGTATATGAAATATATGAAATGTAATGTGTATACTGATTAATAATGAACTTGGCTCCCATGATTATGGAGACTGACCTGCAGTTGGGGAGCTGAAAACTGAGCTGATTTCCAGTGAAGAAGCCTTGTCGAGGTGTCCAGGTGGATTTACCAGGGCCCCTTGGCCAGACATGAGCTGGGCTCCTGAGGACTCAGAAGGGAGATTTTGTTGAAAACTTGGAGGCTAATATGTTCTGACTTAACTAAACCCTTGAGCTCACGGCTGTCAGCAAGCTTTTACAGTTCTATAAAATCCATTCTTTGCTGATCTAATGGTCTCGTATTTATGGTGATTTATTTCCATTGGAACTGGAGACCAGCAGACAGTTCAAGGCTGCTCCAGACTGTGAGTCCATGCAGATGATAAGAAGAGTCAGTAAAGGTGACCAGAGAGCTTGTGTCCATGGCGCCAAGGAGACAGCCTCTGTCTGTAGCCCGTGGGCTCCCCATCCTGGGATGGGGTGGAGCGTCTTTATCCAGGGGGAGTGGGAATTCCTGAGACCATAAAATCTAGGATGTTCCTGGATTTATTCACTTCCTTCTTTGTCTGCTCCTTTGAGTCTATGTCTCTGGCCCTCTGGTCTCCCCTGTGATGCCTCTAGTCCTAGTCCTCCGTTTCCCCCACTCTCCTGCCGGTCCTGACAGGTTGGGCCGCTTGGCTTCACGACTGTGTCACCACAGCTGATAAACTTACCGCAGCTCCTGGGCTACTTTTGGAGAAAAGACTAGAACTCAGAGTGTCCTCGAGATCCATTATAGCTCGGCCTCTGATACCCTTTCTGGTTTCAGAGTTTGTTGCTGTTTTGCACCAAGGGTCTGCAGTTCCCTGTTTCCCTGTCTTGTGGTATTTATTCTAGACAAGTCAGAGAAAAAGGGCAGGATTGTGTTCAGATAATCTGAGACTCAGAAGTTACCTGTCCTCCCTCTGTCTTAATGTCAAAATCAGCACGCGTGCAACCTCTGCTACTATTGTAGTTCAGTTGCTAAGTCATGTCCAACTCTTAGCATGGACTGTAGCCCTCAGGCTCCTCTGTCCATGGGATTCTTGGGCAAGAAAACTGGAGTGGGTAGATGTTCCCGTCTGCAAGGGATCTTCCTGACCCAGGGATCGAACCTGCACCTCCTGCATTGCTGGAGGATTCTTTAACCACTGAGCCACCAGGGAAGCCTGCAGCCTCTGTTAATGCCCTGGATTTTTGGAATGAAAGTTGCTCACATAATGTAGCATGCCTATAATGCACCGGGAATAAATACCAGTCTCCCTCGTTGTATTTAGTGCTACCTATCTGCGGACTGTTCCACTGCCCCACCATCATCTAACAGCTGGATCTGTGTGAGAACCACAGCCACGAGCCCCACTAGGCAGAGAAAACAGAGCCTGACCACCATTCCCCCTGCTCTTGAGTCCAGGATGCAGCCGCCTGCCACTTCCAGTCCTGTCTCCTCCTCCGTGAGTGGGATGTCAGTGGTCCCAGCCCTGAAAACCCAGTGATGGCCATTAGCGGAGGTCCTGCTCCCAGTTCTGTCCCACTAGAATCAAACTGACCAGAACCCATGGCCAGTCTCCATGACAAGGGTCTCAGGTCCCCTCTGAGAAGCTGGCCTGGTCCTCGTGGTGTGTCCCATTCTAAAGTTCATGTTTCTCATGTCATTTTTTGAGTCCCTCCAAGCTATTGCCACTTGGGAAGAATGTGGAGCAGAGGTGACATTAGAATAAGGCTCATCTTTAGGACAGAAGGGATAATCCACTAGGCCTTATGATGGCCAAGTCGGGCAGTGAACAGGTTGACTAAGCCAATTTCTGGCTTTGTCCATGAGAATTCTTCTGCTGCTTTTGAATGTATAAAATCCTCAGAAATCCATTACCTGTGGTTTTTCTTAATCCACAGAAATCAGTGGCCAACACACAAGCTGTGGATGCTTCCCTGGTGGTGCTCACAATTCAGGAAACCTGGATTCCATCCCTGGGTTGGGAAGATCCCCTGGAGAAGGGATAGGCTACCCACTCCAGTATTCTTGGGCTTCCCAGGTGGCTCAGACAGTAAAGAATCTGCCTGCATTGCAGGAGACCTGGGCTCGATCCCTGGGTTGGGAAGATCCCCTGGAGGAAGGAATGGCAACCCATTCCAGTATTCTTGCCTGGAGAATCCCCATGGACAGAGGAGCTGGGTGGGTTACAGTCCACGGGGTCGCAAAGAGTTGGACACAACTGAGTGACTAAGCACACACTGGGTGCTCAGGTTTCCTGGAAAAGACAGAAACGCAGGTTCTCTGAAGCTTGTTTCTAATTTAAATCAACCCCGCAGCAGTGAGTTTTGCAAAGTTCATAAATGAAGCCACCCCTGCTCTGCAGCTCCCTTGCTACTGGTGGCCACCTGGAGGCTGGGCCGCCAACACCCGCCCTCACTTTCTGAGAGTTCTGTGCTCCTAAATGTGCTCTGAACTATTCCTGAAAAGCAGGGCATCACATTTCTGGGTCCTGTGATGCTTAGGAAGTGATGTGAGCATTGTTTCCCCACAGAAGATGGCATCTCCCAGGACAAAGGCGGCATCCACGCATACGGCCTGGCTGGGGGGAATTGGATTCTCTGCCTAGTTAGACTCCGAAGAAAGAAGACAGTAGAGGATGCTAACACCTGGACACTGAAATGTCTCCATTAACTGCCCAAATCAACCCTCGTCCGAGAGCCCATGGGCTCCCCTTAGCCTACAGCAAAGCTCTTAAGACAGGAGGGCTGGATCTCCAAGTTGTGGCTGGCTGGCAAGTCCGACTCACACACTTTCTTTTTCTCTGTCTCTGGAAAACAGGAATCCCAGACCCCGACTTCCATCTGATACAAGCCTTCTGACCAAACTGACCACCAGCACCAAGAAACAGCAGCGGGCAAATGATTGGGCTAACAGCTCCAGACGTTGCAATTCCTCTATTTCATCTCCTATCCAGAGGGGTTGGTTTTCAGATGAGTCCTATGGGGGGCTGACACATTGCAGGAGTGGTGATGGGGGTCTTGCCTTAGGACTGGATCTAAGAAGAGCAGAGGGCAGGTTGTCTGTGCTCCCCCCTGACCTCCCACCTCCAGCCACACTGCCCACCTCCTGTCCTTGGTGCTGTGGGGACCGTCCTGTCACCCAGGCTGCCTGAATCCCAACCTGACCAGACCCCACTTCTGTAAAACCAGTTTTTTTCCATGGTTGCCCAGCTTCCTCTTAAGGCGTCCACTCAGCTGCTGATGGAGCCATCCTGCCGGCTCTCCCTGGATGATGGATCACAGTTCGCTGCCCCTGACCCCATGCGGGTGAGCTGGGGCCCAGTGCTGCTGTTTTGAAAGGGCAGGAGCCAGAGGCGGCGCCCTTGATGCAGAGCAGAGGCTCTGGGAGAACCAACCTGACGTCCCTGGACCTGACAGTCAATGCATCATTTCTCCTGGAGGAAATGAATTGATCCTGTCACCAGCAAACTAAATGCAATCAGGCTCTTGACTGGAATCATAAATTGTGTTTAAGTCACAGTTAGCCAGGTACTGAGGCTGGAGAGCATGAGGGAGACTCATGGGTCCGTGATTCCCCATTTCCTAGGATTGTAAGAGGTTTTAAATTACTTTAGAAAATACTCTGATAGATATACATCTGACTGCCAAAACAGTGTGTTAGAGAGAGAGAAAGAAAAATTGGTCCAAACATCTCATTTGGGATCACGTTGAGTTAAACCAGAAAGACTTACAGAACTTCTGAAAGCCCTGGGGCACCAAGACTAACAGTCTTTTGCTTTTTGTTTCTTTGTCTGTGGGTGGTCAGTTATTCGGTGGAGAAAGATTCAATTATGGTGAACTATTAAACCAACAAGTAGCAGAAAGTTCTCCACGCCCTGCTGTGAGAGATCTGACCTTGTCCCTTCCACCTTACCCTGTGCACTTGACCACATGCACTCCTTGCCTTCTGTCTGCACATGTGAGAAAGCAATCAGGGCAGCTCCCGGGTCACCCCTCAGCTAGGGGCTGCTGGGACTTGAGTCCAGTTCTGGGTCTAGAAGCAAAGAAGGGTGATGGGAAAGAGGCTGGGATGGGGCAAGCATCCTGGGGGGAATCAACAGGGTCTTGTAAAGCATCTGCCTCACAAGGGGTTGATATCCTCAGGTGGAGATGAAGACTCTGCTTCTGCTGGGTGTGGAGGGGTTGCTTCTATTGGAATTTAGGGGCTCAGGATTCCCAACTTCATCTTCAGGCTATGATCTTCCCACGCACCCCCATTCTGATTCTCAGGATGCCATTGCTTCCCAATCAATGTCCCCCATTTGAATGGTAGATACTTTGTGGGACTAGAAACTTCACTTGTGTTGTGGGTCCACCTCTCCCAAGATGAGGTTTCTGGGTTTGCCTTTCCTCCATCTCAGCCCATCAGCTACTGGAGACAGGTGTCGTCTGGGCAACACTGAAGCTCACTGATATGGTGCTTGGTCAGGGAATTTCAGATTCTGGAGCCCATTTCATTGCTCCCTATCTTGTCCAGTGACATTAGGGGCAACCAGCTGATCTCACTGCCTTGTTAGTTTGACAAAAATGTTCAACAGTATCATACACAGTCATTCAGACTCTTCCTTGCTTCTTGTAAGCATTTGATTAGGAGTAGCCACTGATGACACTTTGTGTGTCTCTGTTGCCATATCACACCATGGAGTAGCAGTGATCTCTCCACTGCTGGACACTGAGGCATTTGGGACACCAGGCAGTGTGTAAGCACTAGGCTTGATGTTCTTGCTTAGTTGCTAAGTCATGTCTGACTCTTTTGTGAGCCTATGGACTGTAGCCCACCAGGCTCTGCTGTCCGTGGGATTTCCCAGGCAAGAATACTGGAGGGGGTGTCATTTCCTTCTCCAGGAGATCTTCCTGACTCAGGAATTGAATCCAAGTCTTCTACATTGGTAGGTGGATTCTTCACCACTGAGCCACCAGGGAAGGCCAACACTAAGATAGGGCCACTTAAAACAGAGAAATCACCCACAAATTCACAAGATAAAAAAGCCACAACACTAATCAAACACAAACAGGACACGTGTTTCCAGCATGAGGGCAGGAATGAGAAAGTCTTACTTGACCTCAGCTGGGAACACATACGTCGGGCAACACAATTGTTTTTTGCCTCCCCGTGCATGTCTGTGAATCACTACACTACTGATCTTGCAGTTACAAATATATGTTAGCAAGTAGGTGAACTTGCAATTATAGAATCTGTGACTAATAAGGATTGACTGCATCCAAGACAAGTTTAGTATCCAGAATATATAAAGAACTCCTACAACTTAATGATAAAAGTAAATGTAACCAACTAAAGCTGGCAAAGCATCTATTACACATAGACAATTCTCTCAAGAAGATACACAAATGGCCAAGGAGCCTCTGGAAAGATGCTCCCCTTTGTTGTCCCTTAGAGGAATACAAATCAGAACAATGAGCTGTTACTTTGTACATGCTAGGAAGACTAAATTAGAAAGATGAACATTAGAATGTGTTGGCAAGACTGTGCAGGAGGGAGATTCGCTCTTGTTCTTCATGGGGATGTGGGTAGTGTGGCTGTGGCGGGAATTAGTCAGACAGATCCTTGAATTGTTTAGCAAAGAGCTGTTGTAGGACCAGCAATTCCACTCCCTGTCAGATGCCCAAGGGAAATGCAAATAGATGTGTACACACACAAACACGCTCACAGCAGCTTTACCCACAGGAACCAAAAAGGTAGAATCAGACCAAATGATCTTCAACAGGTGAATGGATAAATACATGTAGTCTATCCATACATGGGAATGTTATTTCACATAAAAAGGAATAATGTTGATACATTCTTCTATATGAATGAACTTTGAAAACACTGTGTTAAGAAAAAGAAGCCAGTTCCCAAACATATTGTGTGAATTCTTTCTAGAACAGGCAGATCTAGAGAGATATCAAGTAGGTTAGGATTGCCTGGAACTGCAAGGGTGAGGAGGAAGCAGGGAATGACTCTGAAACATGACTGACTTTCTCTTTGGAGTGATGGTAACGTCTACCAGCTGATTGTTGTTGTGGCTGAAAAAGTCTAAGAATATTCTAAAACTTACTGAAGGGTACATTTGTGTTGATGAATTGTATGGGGTGTGAGTTATATCTCAATAAAATTGTTAAAAGTTAAACATACATGTATCTTGTGACACAGCACTTCTCCTTCTAGATATTCTCCGAGATAAAGTAAAATTATGTTTATAATAAAGCTTGTATTAAGAATGTTGATAGCAGCTTGGCTCATAATCATAAAAAACTGGAAAGCAGGCAAATGTCCACCAAAATTGTAGTAAGTTCATACACTGTAATTCAAGTTATCAATAAAACAGAGTGAAGTAGTGATACACACAATGACAAAGATGAATTTCAGTACCCTTATGTTGAGCCACAGAAGCTTGGCCCAAACAGGTACGTGCTGTAGAGTGTAACTCCATCTAAACAGAATTCCGACACAGAGAAGCTGATCCAGAATTACAGAGAGGGGCTGCCTGGGGCTGGGTGCTGGGCAACGAGCTGCAATTGTACACATGATAATTTTCTGAAGTAATGTCAATATCTTTTAAATAGTAAACAAAAGTAACCAAGAATATCATATTAAAATCATATGTGTGTTCCACCTGATATTAAGACATGTTATAAAGATATAATGATTTGCACAATAAGACATAGAAATTAATGGAGCGAATAATTCAGAAACAGAATCTAGTGTTTATTAAAAAAAATTTTTTTTTGGCAATACTGCATGGCATGCAGGATCCTAGTTCCTCAGCCAGGGATAGAACTCATGTCCCCCACCATGGAAGTGCAGAGTCTTAGCCACTGGATCACCAGGGAAGTCCCAGGATCTAGCACTTACATGTGATAAAGAGAGCATTTCAATAAGTCACATTGCTCAGCAACCATCTTTAGGACAACTGCTTTACTTTGGAAAATATTGTAACTGTCCCTGCGAGTCACCAGAAGAAATTCCAAATGACATCAGTATATCTTTGAGGATGTTGATTAGATCATTATTTGTGTCAGAAAATATAGCAAACACTTCAGTGCTCAGTAATACAAACTTGTAGCAGAGATAGTTCTGTGGGACCTCAGGAGAGTGTTTCTAAGTTGTGGCTAAGACATGTGGCTTTTATCAGCATCATTAGGACGGTAATTTTGGAAGGTGTCTGAGATGTGAACTGGCCAATGGCGCCATTTTACAGAGGAGGACACGGAGGCTCGAAGATGCTGTCACAGGCCCTAGTTTACAACAAGTTAAAAACACATTCAGAACCAGGCTAAAAATGTTAAATTCCATTCTCATATGTTTTAGAATAATCACATTAAAAAGGAGGTGTTAGCTGTATAAAAAAATTTGCCATGACCTTCTTTTAAATATGTGTTCCTCTAGAACATTTAAAAGAGGATTTGTTTGTAAACTAATTGAGGGGGAACTTAGCAAGAACATAGCGACCTCGGTACATACATTCTTTTTACAGGATTACACATAATTTCAGCAGTACGGCAGTATTTTCCTTTCTAGCTTTTCTAATAAAAGCACCAAGAAATCTGCTGAAACAAGTAATTATATAGCATTTTTGACTTTACTACAAAGTAATGGTCTTGTAAGAACATTCCACCATTGTCTTGTAACATTCCACCATTGTCTCCAGCATAAGTGAGGAGCCTGGTTATTTTGTAAATAAACTCGAAAGCCTGCAAACAAGCTGACCTCTGTTTGAATCCTTCTCGGAGACCTTGCGGTGCCCCTCCGAGTCTCAAGGTCTTTGCTGGACTGAGGCCGGCTTGGGTGCAGTGGCCTTGATCCACATCCCAGCAGGATGGCAAAGCTGTCCTTCTGCCAGGCTCCTCCCTCTCTGGTGGGTGCTGTGCCACCCCTGTGCTGTCCTCTCTCTGCCGAGAGTCTGGTGGGGGCCTTTCTGGACTCTGGACCACTTACTTGCACACCAGAGACCCTGCCTTCGTGCTCCTCGTGGGCTGAACAGACAAAGCACAGGGGAATTTTTAGGGCAGTAAAACGATCAATATTTCGCTTGATACAGCTATGGTAGCTACACCACCCCGTGCATTTGTCAAAACCCAAAGAGTGAAACAACGTATGAAAATTGAAAAATAAAATGTTTAGGTGGTTGGGAGATTTCTAGGATGGAATGCAGATGTGACAAAAAATCTAAGCATGACAAATGTATGAAGGGACTGGTGAGAACAGATGCTAAGTCACATTGGAAGTGAGCGATTTCTAGGAGTACAGGTGAAGGGACTACTCCCTTGGGAGCATGGTGGGCATTCTGATGATGCCTTGCATGTGCCTGGAACTGAGTGATTAGCTGATCAGACCCTGGGTGGTGGGAGCCAGTTCTCCCTGTTGGAGGCAAGCTTATAGGGAAGCCAGAGGGGGAGATAACAGTGGTCCACAGGGTGATCAGTTCAGAGGTAGACATCAGAGTGAACTCATGATTAACTTAATACACACGCAGGTGGTCATACAAACAGTATCCCTAGATATATGTATGTACATGTATGGTTAGTACATGGGCTTCCCAGTAGCTCAGATGGTAAAGAATCTGCCTGTAATGCACAAGACCCAGGTTCGATCCATGCGTTGGGAAGATTCCCTGGAGAAGAGGATGGCTACCCACTCCAGTATTCTTGCCTGGAGAATTCCATGGACAGAGGGGCCTGGAAGGCTATATAGCCCATGGGGTTGCAGGGTCAGACAGACATAACTGAAGCAACTTAGCACACAACACAACACATGGTTAGTACACATATACACATACCTGTTCTCTGCTCTGACAGAGCCAAGGTCATCCACCGTCTCAGAAGCCAGGGAGGAGCCACGATCCGCAAGTGTATAAATGTTCTGATTCTGTCCTGAAAGTGAAAGTGTTAGTGTCATGTCTGACTCTTTGTGACCCCATGGACTGCAGCCTACCAGGCTCCTGAGTCCATGGGATTCTCCAGGCAAGAATATTTGAGTGGATTGCATTCCCTTCTCTAGGCAATCTTTCTGATCCAGGGATCGAACCCAGGACTCCGGCATTGCAGGCAGATTCTGGTGACCCATCTAAGCCACCTGATTCTGTCCTGAAGGCCATCTTTAGAAAGGGGGCAGAGGAGATGGTGGGTCCACAGAGGAATCTTGATGGGGTGGAGGACCTGCCACCCCAGGCACTTCTGACTCTGTGGTGGTTTTTCTCCTGCTGGTTTGCTGTTCCTGAAAATAGAAGTGGGTTGTGGAGGGCAGATGGTGAGGCAGGTGTTTTGTGTCCATTGTGATGCAAATGATTCCTTTTCAGAGCAATGCAAATGTTTTTCCTCGGTGGAAATGGAATTGATTTCCGGCCTGAATAAAGGATGATCCAAACATTCTACTTTTTTTCAAACTTTACATTTTAGTGCCTGAATTATGACCTAGTTTTGCATCTTTGAGTGAATTCATCTTAGCATCCTGCTTGTCTATTACATTTCGTTCTTTAGATACTGTTTCCTTTTTTGGGGGGGAACCTGTTTTTGTATCTTATATCATTAACTAATGAATCAAAATTATTAAGGCATGTTTACATTAGTGTTAAAGTCATGACTTTACCTTTTTGAATGCTAGCCTTTAAGAGTTTCTACTCCTCACCAGCTAGAACCCAGATATTGCAAAGCTTAAGTTTTACCAAGTGAAAGTTGCTCAGTCGTGTTCAACTCTTTGTGACCCCATGGACTATAGCGTGCCAGGCTCCTCTGTCCATGGAATTCTGGCAAGAAAACCGGAGTAGGTGGCCATTTCCTTCTCCAGGGTGTCAGGCGAATATATGCTCCTCGGTTCTTTGTCTCGTCACAACAAAAATTTGGAGTGACAGACATTAAAGCCCACTTGGCGGGTCACAGCTCTCGGAGGACAGACCGTGTTATAGCTCTCAGGTCTCAAACAGACCGTGATATAGCTCTTAAATAAATCAGTGTTACAGCTCTATTTTATTTAGATAATAGCAGGAAAATCCATCTTCGAGGCGTGAGGGCAAGTCGACCCAAAGACGCAAAGAGAGGAGCGCCCCATTGAGTGCAGGGGAGAGAGAGATAGAGAGACACATAGAGACAGAGAGAGAGAGAAAGAAAGAGCGTACGCATGCGTGGGAGAGAGAGAGAACCCTGTGGCTCCTCTTTTTATGTTTTTTTCTTCCCCCTGCACCTGTCCTATGCAAATTGGGCTTAGGCAGGAGCGCTGTTCTACCTGAGGTCCTCACTCTGGTCCCCGGACCTTGCTTTGACCTTCCTCTGCTCTATTTTCATGGGCTTTTCCCTTCCTGTCTTTTAGCCACTGCCATTTTGGACTCCTTTCCGCTATTCTAACTACCTAACAAGGGGATCTTCCCAACCCAGGGATCAAACCCATGTCTCCGCATTGCAGGTGGATTCTTTACCATTTGAACCACCAGGGAAGCCCAAGAATACTGGAGTGGGTAGGCTAACCCTTCTCCAGGGGATCTTCCCGACCCAAGTTCTTAATCGAAGTGGGGTCTCCTGCATTGCAGGTGAATTCTTTACCAGCTGAGCTACCAGGGAGGTTTTGTCAAGGCTATTCACAAATGTTCCACTGGATTTGCTCAGAAAATGTTGGCAGGGTTCATTACTGTGCCTATTTTGCAGATGTTGGAAATGAGGCTCAGATGTCTTGAACTTCCAGGGTTTGGACAAGCCTGCAGTCCTGCCTCTGGAGAGTGTGATCCCAGATCAACAGGGAATTCTCAGCCCCAGCAGAGCCCTGCTGGGTCAGAACCTGGGGTTGGGAGGGAGGGTAATGGTCCTGGTGATGCTGGTGCACACACACAGGACTGAAAACCACTGTCCTGGGCAGCATGGGGAAATACCCGGGGTTCTTTAAGAAAATTACTAATTTCTGGGTCCTCTGCTAGGCACTGATTTACTTGATCTGGAGCATGACCTGTGCATCTGAATTTTTAAGCTCCCTTAGTTCTAAAGTGTAGCCAAGGTTATAAACTACAGTCCTTTGTTGTTGTTTAGTTGCTCAGTTGTGTCTGACTGTTTCGTGACTCAATGGACTGTAGCCCGCCAGGCTCCTTTGTCCATGAAGTGTCCCAGGCAAGAATAGTGGAATGGGTTGCCATTTCCTTCTCCAGGGGATCTTCCAGGCCCAGGGATTTAACCCATGTCTCCTGCATTGACAGGTGGATTCTTTACCACTGAGCTACCAGGGAAGTCCTTTAGTGTAGAAACCCCAACTCAGAAATAGGTCTATAATTCTGAAGCAGTTCCAGCCCACTGTCTACAAAGCTAGATGGAAACTAGACAGATATCTAGTTAAAGAGGACAGTTTCAAATGCATCCCATGAAGAGATGTGATTTTCTTCTGCACTGATCATAAGGACCCTGACCATAGAAGAATAGGGTGTGCCCCTCTCACTGAAGATAAGTAAATAGAGTGCTCCTAGGTTGGAGAAAATAAATAAAATGAACATCATTTGGATTGGCCCCCTATGGTTCAGTTACTTCTCAATATAGCACAAATTCATTTTAATTTGATGGATTTGTTACAAATTTCCTGAAAAGTTTTTTTGAGAAGGAGTTTGTGAATTAGCAGCTGAGCATCCAACTGGGGAAGTCATTATGTAGCAAGCTCCAAGCTGAGAGCATCAAATAATAACCACCGATTTATAACTTCCAAAGTCATATTCTTAAATATGGAGTTGTGGAAAGGAACATTTGCCAACAGCACTACCACAGTGTAAATGTTTAGTTTCTAAGATGACAAACAGACTGCCTCCTTCTCAGGGGCCATCTACACTGGCCTTCAAGGTACTTGGTCACTGAGTTCAGTCCAGTCAGTAAGTTCTGGTCCAGGCAGTAGACTCTGGTCCAGGTCTCACCTCTTTCATGTGCATGATGCATGGTTTCAAGGTTCCTGTAGGTGTATTTTATTTCCTCAATTGGTGATGGAATCTAAGATGTACATGCTTGCTAAGACTCTTAGGTTGTGGTTGACTCTGTGCGACCCCATGGACTGTAGCCTGACAGGCTCCTCCATCCATGGGATTCTCCAGGCAAGAATACTGGAGTGGGTTGCTGTGCCCTTCCTCCAGGGAATTTTCCCAACTCAGGGATCAAACCCAGATCTCTCATGTCTCCTACACTGACAGGCAGGTTCTTAACCACTAGCACCACAGGGGAAGCCCGATGTCTAGGACATAGATGTGCTAAGCTGATTGATGGAGAAGTAAGGATGTGTAGGACTATCTCATGTTTGAGACATGAGGAATCTCATGTTTTGGGAAGAATTAACATAGTCATTGGCCATCACCTCATTTATCAGAGTGATTTTCTAAAGAGATTCTAAGCCAAAGGACTTTGTAACAATCCCCAAAATACAGTCTTGGGATTTGCTCAAGACTCCAAATTTTCATTACTTGCTACATAATATTTTAAGAATTTGTGGTTCAAGATATAAAATTTTTTCACATTCAAATTGATTATTGGGATATCCAAGAGATTGTAACTAGGAGCTAAGAGATTTTATTCTGTTGAGGAAAAAGTTCCTCATTCTCAAGAACTGTATCATCCATCATGCTTGTTGTGCTGTCCACCTCAAAATAAGTTCTCTTTTTTATAACAAATCATATCTTCATACCATCAGATTTAAGTACATCTGTGGAATTCACTAATCTGTGCATATCCTTAATTACTGATAAAATCTTAGGTTTCCTGCTAACAGGGCAGGGCAAGGACAATCCTTCATACAATCCTGGATACATAGCAGGTACTTCACCTTGTATATGGCGGCTCTGATGAGGGTGTCTATGTGAATTCACCAAATCTCATCACATGTGTCCTCATTGCTGGAACAACTGACCTTCAAAACCCACCTCTACTATAAATTAGCCAGGTATCTTGGAAAAATCCCATGGCTTATGACTTAGTTTTCCCACCTGTGAAATGGGGATAATAATCGGACCCACGCCACCAATTTGTTTTGGGAAGATTAAGTTGTTGTACACAGAAAATCCTTAGGACCAAGATGAAGGCATGTGAGAGTCAGTACTGTTACCTAATGTCAGTGGCAGGGTGGCCATTTTTACGGGAGAGCAGGGGAAAGCACCCAGCTGGGAAATGGGCTGGGTGTCAGAAGCTGGGAGCAGGGAGGGCAGGGAGGAAGATGGAATGCTGGTCTCCATTTAGGTTCTTCACAAACACATCTCAAACATGAGAACAATCAAATGCATCAGTGAAATAATTGGTTAAATGTAATTAAGTAGGATGAGAACACCGAATGAAAACATACTCACGTCAGTAGATCAGCATCTTAGCAGTGAATGGTTGTGACACATAGTCACATGAGGATCCTTTGGGGAGAGGCCGTTAAAGGGAATATTTACAAAACTATAGGCTCAGAAGCTTCAGGCTGTCAGTCCTTCCTCCCATGAGAGTCCCGCCCACTGAGATCAGTCCAGGGATATGCTGTCCATCCTCTCACGTGTCGAGGACTCTCGTCTGCTTCACTTTCCTCCACTTGATAGTTGGATAATTCAGGAAGGAAGCCCAAAGTGGGCCTTGAGTTTTCTGATGACAGATCTTTTTTCACTGGCCTGACATCCCAGTAAACTCTTGGATTGAAGTTTATTTCTATCAAGGACCAATTGAGCCCGTAATGCATGCATCTGCTCATTTTGCTATTACATTCTACTTGCATTTTAAGTGCTTATTACGTTTCTAGGACTGAGGAAGAAACAAAAGAAGTGAGACTTTATCCTTATCCTTGAGAATTTGCCATCTAACTGAAAAGGCATGAAACAAAAGCTACTTACAGAAGCATAGCTTTGTGCTTCAGCGGGAAGAGGGTTGAGCTGGGGGCAGAAGCCCTTGTTGTTTGCCCTGTTTGAGTTCCTGGGTGCCCTGGGTGAGGGCAGTGGTCAGGAAAAAGATGAGGGAGGATGGGTGAGAGGCCTTGAGGGGCTGTCAGCAGCTTCAAGGAGAGGGAAATGGCAACCCACTCCAGTATTCTTGCCTGGAGAATCCTATGGATAGAGGAGCCAGGTGGGCTGCTGTCCATAGGATCACACAGAGTCAGTCACGACTGAAGCAACTTAGCATGCATGCATGCACTGGAGAAGGAAGTGGCAACCCGCTCCAGTGTTCTTGCCTGGAGAATCCCAGAGACAGAGGAGCCTGGTGGGCTACCGTCTGTGGGGTCGCACAGAGTTGGACATGACTGAAGCGACTTAGCAGCAGCAGCAGCAGCTTCAAGGAAAAGCAGAAGGGCACAGTGGAGGGCTATGAATTCTGAGTCCCATCAGATAATTTTGGTGAGGGCTGAATGAGGGATGGTTGTAGATTACAGTGGGTGGTCCCTGCTCAGACCAGAAAAACCTGCATTTCTCTGGGGCTGCTTGTTGCTCACCTCATGTGAGAGCTGGTAGCTGCTCAGGTCACGACAGGTGGAGCGGTGACAGGCAGAAAGACAGGTCCTCCATGTATTAAAAGTGTTGTGGGCTGTGTCTGGTGTTTTATCTCTGCCTCCTTTTCTGGTCTGACAGTCGTTTGTTTTCCAGCCTCAACCCTTTCTGGAATAGTTATTTCTTCTAATTATAGACCATTAATATAATTAAGCCAGGATGTTCTAACTGTGCCAAGGGCAGCAAATGAACCCCTGTTTCACCCCTTAGTCACTTGGGACACACGTCTATTAGTGCATTTATCATATTAAGATAAAACCCTCTTATTATAGTCTGTTTCCTGCTGACTCACAAGTCCTTTATTAGCAGGAGCTAGATTTTATGCAAATATCTATCTTTCTGTATTATTTCCTCGTGAACACAGACCTCAACAGTTGGTGTTAAGTACACTAATGTCTCAGTGCTTGCCTTGTATTGGTTCACTAGTGCAGCCCAGGCACAGCTGACATTTGCCAGCTCGGGACAAATTATCTCCCTGGCTGGAAACCTGTCCTGAGTTATTTTGGTGTAAATAGAATAAATATGTATCTCATCAATGGAAAAATCATAGCAAAGCCAGTGATGCTGTTTATGAATTAAGACAACACACGTACACGCTTCAGTTTAGAAAGAGGAGAGGGACAGACATGAAAAGGCATAGAAATATAACAGGAAGAAAAAACCAAAATGCTAACTGTAGCTGTCACTTGGCTCAAGAATTATAAACAGATCTCTTGTCCTTGGCTGCTCAGTAATATCCAACATTTCTAACAATTAAAATGCCAGAGAGATTAGTGAAATATCCCCTCAAAAGACATAAAAAAATTTAAAATGCTTAAAAAAACAATAATAAAGTGAGAAAACATGTTGCAAAGGCAAAATTTCCTTTAGGAAAGATATGTATCAGTACTATGAACACTGTTGTCCACTGCCCAACAGTAATTAACTATGTGGTCCCACCAGAGGTACACAAGTATATTAAATTTTTACATGAGTCATTAAAGATTTAGTTGTAGAGTCTCTTGACAGACTCATCTCATACCAAAGTATTAAATTTTACTTTTCAGTTTAAATTATTCCCTCTTCTCTTCTTTTCCAATTTAAGTCACTTGTTGGCAACAAAACAAGTGAAATGTAATCATTTGAATGAATAAAGCATGAACTCCAGAGAGTACAGCCCTCACGCTGTGTATGTAATGAAATCTATTTCTCTTTGATGATCTCAATTAAAAGAAGTTAAGAATTGAAAGTGTGACTTTAATTATTTCTTGATGTATCTGTTTTTTTTCCCAGGCAGGCACAGTAAGCAGCAGCTTCTATGAGGGGTTCCCGGGGATGTCCTTGGCATCAGGCCCCTGGCATGAATGCGTAGGGATATTTCAGGGAAGAGAATCTGCTACTAATCTAAGAAAGGAAGGGTGGAAGCCCTTGGTTCGTGTTAGCCATTGTTGCACAACAGATAAGCCCAAAGCATAGAGACAAGGTAGTTGTTCTGATTTGCTCGTGATGAGTGGGTTGGGACTGCTGGCTGGGCTCAGCTGGGTGATTCTTCAGTGCTGTATGGTGTTGGCCAGAGCTACTTGGTGGTGCTCAGCTGGCAGCTGGTCTGGCCCGGAGGGTCAAGGTGACTTTCCAGCCTCTGGTACTTTGGTGCAGATGGCTAGGAGGCTGGGCTTAGCCATCCCTCTCCATCCTCATGTCATATCCAGATATCTCCACATGGGATCTCTGTAGGAGTAGATTTGGGCTTCTTGCAAGAGCTCGGGGCTCCAAGAGCAAGTGTTCAAGGTATCGGGAAACAGAAGCTTCCGATTTCTTAAAATCTGGCCTCAGAACCTGATGCAGGGTCACACCTGCATCATCTCTTAACCAAGAGTCCACAGACTCCAATTCAGAGAGGGACACTTGCTCCGCCTCCCCACTGATGGGGTGGTCAAAGCGTGTGTGGGTGTCTTTAATCCTGCATGTTCTCCTGTAGCAATATTTCCCCTATAAACAGGTGACCAACTCTTACTGTTTCCCAGCTGACACATCAAAAATCTTGGTCATTTCAGGGAGTGGTCAGGTTGAGTTAGTCTGCTTTTGCATGGGATTCATAGATAACAAGAAGTGTTAGAGTCAAGTCTTTATATTTGCTCCTGTTTGTTCCAGGGAGATACTTTAAAATCCTTAATTAAAATAATGGTCAGATACTATATATCTAAGTCTACGATACAGATATATTGCCTAGCTCTATATTTAAATATAAGCAAAACTGAATGACCATTCTCTTATTTGAGATAATTCCTCACATGTTCTGGAGAAAAATTCTGTTTATCTTGAGAGAGAACAATGACCAGCTAGCTGGGTTATCTCAATGTATATCTAATATAAACTAGGTGGAGTCTTTTTTTTTATGTCCTAAGTATTGTCCTATTTTGGAAGACCTACTGTTGAATAAGTCTTTTGAAATTGTTGCCTTCATGGAGCTTACATTCTAATGAGAGACAGATAATAGGTAAATAAATATATAGACATGTAGTTTCAGATACAGTAAAGTTCTGTGAAAAAAATAACAAGGTAAATGGGCAGAAAATGATTGTAGAGGCAAGAGGGGGCATTTCTGTGTGGACAGTGAAGGGGGGGTCTCCTGGGATTTGACACTGGAACAGATACAGCAACAAAGAGGGAGTTCATGATATGGCAGTGCTAGAACATTTCCTTTGATTTGGAAACAAGAAGCATAAAGTTCTTGAGTTAGAAATAAACTTCCACTGAACAGCACAGAGTGGTTGAAACAGCATCAGAAAATTAGTCAACTCCTACTTACTAAACGCCACCTAATAAATCATCCCAAAACTCAGTGGCTTGAAACAACAATGATCATTTATTATGTCTCATGAATTCTGCTGGTCAAGAGTGCAGACGTGGCCTGGCTAGATAGTTCTGGCCTAATCCTAATCAACATGACACACCTTGAGCCCAAGGGAAAAATCAACAATTTTCTGAGCAACTTGATACTGACTTGCCTACACAATCAGTCCATCCATAGTCTACACAGCACTAAAGTCTAGCATTCAGATTATGGAAGAGGATTCCAAGTTGGGAGAACTGCTGCTACAGTCAGGAAAAGTCAGAGGAAGAG
Source organism: Muntiacus reevesi (assembly GCF_963930625.1). NCBI lineage: Eukaryota > Metazoa > Chordata > Mammalia > Artiodactyla > Cervidae > Muntiacus > Muntiacus reevesi. The sequence goes on along the minus strand of NC_089250.1, from coordinate 41,100,105 downwards.
ACTTTTCTATGAGTAACAAGAAGCTTGTTTTCAGTATTTACCCAAAATGGGTAACTGCTGAACAAACAAGATTCTGCTTTCCCATCTCCCAGTTTGAAATCCTAGAAGCTCAGGCACACGCACGCACGCGCGCACACACACACACACATGAATAGGAATCATGTTCACTAGTGTTTGATACATGATTATTTTTGAGTTTCAAATAATTGCCATAAAATTGTTTACAAGACTCAGGAAGCTGGGCCAATCCAGAGTATTCTTTTATCTTCAACTTTTTAATGGAACTCAGAAGGCCCTCTCCCCTGGGTTCCCTACCTCTTAGTTTTACGTTGGTTACAGTCATCATTTAATGTATTGCTATTCTTGACCTAAGTTTGTAATGGACATGGTTCCCTACCCACATCTGTCGATGCACCCAGCTCACATTCCCTGAGCACTTCCTGTGTGCCGGGCACTCCGGATCTTGTCCAGTAGAGGAAGAAGGATGTGCCTTAAGGTGGGAAAGATCGCAGCCCAGGAATGATGACTGGATGCAGGAGAGGGTTTGCATCTTTGAATCAGTGTGGTCAGGCCTGACCTGAGTGGAGAGTCCAGAGAGGCCTGAATGTCCTGAAGTTGCCCATAATCAACAACCGGAAGTTGAGGGGAGGATCATCATAGGTGACTCTCTGGGGGCCTGTCTCCTTCGGATGGGAGGTTCCTCTTCTCTCTGACTCTCTGCTAAAAGCACAGAGGGTTGGTCAGATGCAGAAGGTGCATGTGCTCCAGGCACTGGGTTGCAGGAGACCATGTCCCCGAGTCCAATCCATGCTAACTTACAGCTGCAGCCCGTGGCAGGAAGGCTTCCGCGGAAGACTCACTCCGGCTTATCTTGTCTCACTCAGGCTCCATGTTAATTGCAGGAGAGCAGATTCTGCCTTATCTAGGTCCATCACTCTTATCTCTGAGCTCTTCACCAGCATCCAGGCCCCATGAAGCCCGCACTTCCAGAGGCTGCAACGTCCATAAAGGTTTATCTACTGAACAAGAACTCAATCTCAGGGAAGCCAAATCCTACCCCTGTTTCCTTCAGAATAGCACTAACATTATGGGTCTTCCCAGGTGGTGCTAGTGGTAAAGAACCCTCCTGCCAGTGCAGGAGATGCAAGAGACATGGGTTCCATCCCTGGGTTGGGAATATCCCCCAGAGAAGAAAATAGCAACCCACTGCAGTATTCTTGCCTGGGAAATCCCATGAACAGAGGAGACTGGTGGGCTACAGTCCACACAGTCATAAAGAGTTGGATGCGACTGAGCACACAACATTTTAGAATGGGTAACAACTGAAACCAAACTTTCTGTTACTCATGAAATTGGATTTTCTTAGGGTTCCTTGAAATATCCAAGCTGTGTAATGGCTGATGCTAGGCTGGGCTCTGGCCCAAGACTCCCTGGCATAAACAATGCTGGCCAAACACCCTTCCCTGCCTGCCCAGATCCTCAGGTGATCTGAAGACAGGTTCAGAGTTTACCAGAGAAGTAACAAAGGCCAGGGAATGCTCCTTCAAGGGACTGCTTTCTCAAGTTCTCTGTGCTGCCTTAGCCCTCAGCACTAAGGTGTTGAGTACACCCAACAGACATCTACCCTTTTTACTCTTGCGTCTCCAATGGAGTGATTGCATTCCAGAGTACAAGCCTGGCACAACCAGGGCCACCTCTCCCGCTGGAGGCAGAGTGTGGGGTACAGCATCTCTTCAGCAGCCACATCTCCCATCTCAAGTGGCCGTCGATGCTACCATCTGGAAACACTGATCGCTTTTGATCAATGCTAATTTAAGTGCCTTGAGACAGATGGTGGAGATAAAGCCCAGGATATGGAGCAACTTCTTGGTCTCTGTTCTCATTGCAGCCCATCTCTGCAGAAAACAGTCTGTGAACATCAGGCAGCAAGGGCTGTGGAGGACTGTAGCAGAACCATCCATAGCCTGCCCTCCTCCCTGGAAGAAGGAGCAGCATCTTTAGAATTTTTTTGGCATCTGAGACCTTTGAGGAAAGCTGCCTCCATCAGTCCACCTCAGCAAGCTATCTCCCATGAAAGAATATAGATGATGTTTATGGCTGAGGCATACCGGGATCTTCAAAGATGATTTTGTAAAAATGCAGGACTATCATGCTACTTGAGTTGGTGAAAAATGAGACTGTGAATTACTGATGGCCATAGATTCTCTTTCAACTTCTCCCATTAACAGGTGTAGTTCACCACCCAGTTGGTGACCCCTGCTTCAGTGACTTGCGTGACTCTCTGATGCCAGAGAAGTTGTCCTGGGAGGCCGATGGCAAGGTCGTGAGCAGCCTGGCAGCTCGTGGGTCTGCTAGTATGCTGAGTCTCCGTGGAAGAAGTCCACCCCCTCTACTGGAGAGTGGAAGAGGCCACGGGGTGACCCCGAGGGGGTCAGCTGAGCTGAGCACCAAGGCACCAGACATATGAACTAGCCGTCTTGGGTCTTTAGACCAACCAGTCTACCAGCTGGACATCTGAGCACCCTAGCCACTTCACTGGGAGCAGAAGAACCTTGGTTGAGCCCAGCCTAAATGCCTACCCGCAAACTTGTGAGACACAATAAAATATTTGTTTTGAGCCATAACTTGCTGAACAGAGCTTGGTGCTGATTTGTCTAGGTTGATATCTTAGCTCAGAGTCTTAGCTCAGCCAAATGCCTGAGGTTTATGACTGGAACCTGGAGATAATGCACAAGCCTGTTGCTAATTCTACACGCTAAAGCTTTGGGGTTTGAAAGTCATCTGCTTGCTGTTCAAGAGGAGTGAGCAGATGAGAGCTTCCTAATTTCTGGGTCTAGCAGTGACCTTCTACTCCAGTTGGGCACTTTTGCTCAAGATAAGAATGTCCTTACAGACTGAATACATTCCATATCAGAACTACAGGAATACAAGTGAAGCCCCACTGGTTGTCACTTTTCTTTTGATTTAATATTTAATTATTTGGCTGCCCTGGGTCTTAGTTGTGGCATGTGGGATCTGGTTTCCTGACCAGGGATCGAAACGGTCATTGGGAATGCTCTGCATTGGGAGCATGGATTCTCAGTCACCAGGCCACAGGGAAGACCCCATATTGGCTTTTGTATATGTTGACATTGTTTTTATCTCTGAAGGAGAAATAAAGCAAGAACAACTTTGATGACTTAGTTTCACTTTGATATTTCTTTTGGAGTCAGGTAATTGTTCATTTGAGCCATTGCAATGACTGTTCCCTTGAACTTCTACAATAAGCCACTCTTCAAGGTGAGAAGAGCTTTGTGGTCCAAGAGTATCTCCAACTATCTTACAATCTCACTAGTGAAAATATATTTCAGTTTAGGAGGAGGTTTTCTTTCTTTTTAAATTTATGTAAATTTTATGGAAATAGAATTTGTAGATTTGGGATTTATTTATACTTAAAACTCTTCAAATGGAAGATTTTTCACTAGAAGTAAATTTCTTTGGACCCTCAAAAGATCTCTGCTGGGTCAGAGCAAGTTCTTAGTGCAGCTAAATGCCCCAGCTCTCATCTTTCACACAGAGGCTTCGCAGGCTGGCAGAGAAATATGAGGTCTCATCTCTGTGCTGGAGGGAAGCCCAGGACTTCCTTTTAAACTTTTAATTTTATATTGGAGTATAGTTGATTAAAAATGCTATGTTAGCTTCAGGTGTTCAGCAAAGTGATTCTGCTCATGTATACATGCATCTATTCTTTTTCAATTTCTTTTCCCATTTAGGTTGTTATGTAATATTGAGCAGAGTTCCACCCAGCACTCTCTAAAAAGATAGCAAATCATTTTCTCAGCAGGTTTAAATTTTATGAAGTGTTCGAAGTCCATAAAATTTATGGCTGTTAGTTGTCTAGGAGAATCTTGAAAGACTTTATCCTCTGTCCTTTCTGAAAACCATGGTCCAATAACACAGATTTGTGTCAATGGCTTCAAGTCCAGCATCCCAGAAGGGACCATGAGACCCTCACCAGATGGCTGGCATTGACAAAAGAAACCGAGTTTGCAAATAGTACAAAGAGAGGCCTTTGACTTAACAATTTTTTTGCAAACTAATTTCATGTCTTCAAGTGAAAAACCTCAGAACTATTAAAATGCAAGACTCAGAAAGTAAAACTGCATGTACTCTAAACAAAAACATAGGAAAGCCTTGTCTGATTCAGTGAAAAATCAAATTTTTAGGATATTTTTGAAATTAACATTTTTAGAAAGAGCAAAATACTCGTTAGAAACTAACACAGAAGTCAATGGCAGGGCCTCTTCTTCCAAAGAGATGGAGCAGAGGAGTTTGGTCCTGTTTGTCTCAATCAGCACGACTATCATCCTGACGTTATACAGGAAACGAACAAGAGAAGATGCACAAAGGTGGAGAGAAGACAGATTGAGACAGAAGAGAAGACAGACTGAGAGTCCAGGCCCTGGGGAATGACATGCCATAGATTTTTCTGGGTTTCTTTCTGCTTTGTATATTATCTGGACTTGGAGTTGAAGAAGTTAGAAATTCAGAAATATCAATCAGTGCAGATGAGAAAAACTCCAACAAAAGCCTACCCACTGTCCGGTGACAGATAAAGGATAAAAAACCGTACGTGGTAAACACGTACAGTGGCATATCACTGGTCCTTAGAGGGAAAGAAGTTCTAACTCTTCCAGCAACTTGGATGAATCTGGAAGGCATTATGCTGACTGACATAATCCAAATGTGCTAAAGTGAAGGCGTTAGCGGCTCAGTCGTGTCTGACTCTTTGCCACCCCATGGAGCCCGCCAGACTCCTCTGTCCATGGGATTCTCCAGGCAAAAATACTGGAGTGGGTTGCCATTCCATTCTCTAGGGTATCTTCCCCACCCAGGGATTGAACTCGGGCCTTCTGCATTACAGACAGACCCCCTCACCATCTAAGCCAGCAGAGAAGCCCCATAAATCAGGTACAAAGAGACAAAACTGTGTGGTTCTACTTTATGTAAGGTACCTGGAGTGATCAAACCCATGGAGAAAGGAAGTCGGGGGTTGCGGAGGGATGGGGATGAGAATTGTTGATCAATGGATATAGAATTTCAGTTTTGCAAGGTGAAAAATTTCTGGAGATTGGTTGCACAGCCATGTGACCATGTGAATATTCTTAATATCACTGAACTGAACAGACAGGGGAGGAAAAGTGAAGCCTGGCAGCTTGATTTGGGAAGGGGAGGGGTCAGAGACCTCAGAGACGCAGGTTCATAGCAGGGGATGAGGGCTGACCTCTGACTCTGTCCCTGCTTCCTGCAGACAGAGGCTCCTTCCTTCTGGTGTACCTGGATGTGGCCTGTTTTGTTTTTTTCTTCACATACGAGAAGGGAAGGAAGCCGCCTGGTGGGGTGTCCCGCAATCGGAAGGGAAGAGTGACCAGGCTGGGAAGAATGGACGTCTGGGCGACCATCCCGTGCAGAGCAAAGCTGCAGGCTGCCTGTGGCTTTGCCTTCCAGGAGAACACCTCCTTAGGGCCCCCAGCCCTGGAGCAAGGGTCGGAGGAGAGAGGCACAGTCCCCAGAGGACCCAGGACCCAAGGTGAGGACAGTGGGTTCCAGGCAGGCATAATTGGTGGTGATGGGGCAGTCCAGGGGTGACCGGTGTGGAGGCAGGGCAGTCCCGGGCAGGTTCAGAATGCAGTTGCAAAGATTCCAAAGACAGACTTGGCATTTCTGTTCAGGCACAAATAGCTTATGATTCCTGCAGCCAGAAACCGCAGCCCAGAGTTTCCTACTGAAGTAGCATCGTCTTGTAAATGTGGCTGTGGAGGTTGGGTGGTACGGAATCTGTCATCCCATCAATGAGTTAAGTGATACATGTTTGCAGGCACCATCTCCTGCAGTGGTCCCAGAAGACAGACAGACTCCTGCCTCCTGCGGCCCCTCCCTTCTAACCCCTTCCTCTTCTTTGAGTCTTGCCACCTGGTCCAAGAAGAGGTGGCCCTGGGCTCTGCTGATTCTAAGTGGCTCTGAGCTCTTGGAGAAACACTCAGGACCACACTTAGCTTCCTGGTGATCTTCCAAACCAAGACCCCAAATCCATGCGATTAGTACTTCTGTGAGGAAATACCCAATATGTGTGCCCTTACCGCTATATAAATCATGGCCATGAACTTCTGTACCCAGCACACTTTGTACAGAGGCACTACTTATAGTGCACCCAACAATAGAATATTTAAAAGGTTGAGATTAAAATATCAACAGAGGTTCTATTACTTTTGTGCACCCCAGAGGGTCCCCTTGAGACCCTATTCCAAGCCCCCAACCGGCTGGGTCTCTGGCCTCTGCACCATCAGTGGGGGTGGGGGTCTGGGGGAGGCTTCTGGTGCCAGAAATAGGTCTCGCTGCAGGTGTAGGGGGAATGTTATCTGTGAAGCCTGAACTTCCTTCCTTCCTTTCTTCGTTTCTTTCTTTTTTTGGTTCATTTCTTTGGTTTGTTTTTCACTCTGGCAAGTTCTGAAATAAAACAATACCAGGCCAGAGAAATATCCTAAGGATATGTCAACATGAAAAATGTTCTCCTCTCAAGCTTTTATGTTTCAGCAAAATAAGCTCTCTTATTCTGAAACCTCCCTCCTTTTTCCACCTCCAGCTTCCTGCCTGAGTGCCCGAGTCTAGCTTCTCATCCGTGGCATCTCCTGTAGGAGATTTATCAACTGTCCCCCAGGTCTGCTTTGGGCAGAGATGAATGAGCGACTGTGTTCCTTCCCTGATCCCTAAGAAAGCTCCCTGACCGCTGATCATCCCATCCCTCCGTCCTCTCTCCCCAGCAGACAGGAGATGAGGCAGGAGAGCCCAGTGTCTTGTTTCCTTCCACCCTGACATCTGCTTCTCCATTTTTAAGATTCGAGTGTTCTACTGAAGCCGTGAGTATTGACCTTGTGAAGCAAGCTTGTGCACTGTTGAACCTTCCTGACTTTGCAAATAATAACATATTTTCATATAGTAATTTTCCCGAAGTTCAAGGAGAATGAGAACATTAGATACCAAAATGCTCACATGGACTGCATGGCCTTCAGGCTTCTGATTGGACAGAATGAATCTTGAGTCCAGACCCAAACTGGGGATGCTGCTGGGGGTCCCAGTGGAGCAGCATCCAGCCTGTCTCTGAGCACAGCTTTATGCAACTAGTGCTCGTCCATTAAGGACACACGTTTCTCACTGAAAATACTTCTGTTATCTGTCTTCATTTTGTCTTGTATTTATTTGTGAAATGTTGAAAAACAAAAGTTAAAAGGCCATTGTAATCCCTGCCTCCCCTCAGTGGGAAGCACATTCAGGAGCCTGCACCCTCTCTGGGGTCCACTTCCTTTGCTGGCAGCCTCTGATATCGGGAAGAGAGAGTGAAATCCTAACCAGCCCATCAAGAAGGGAAGGCCCTCTGTATCCCCACAGCAGGGCCACCATGAGCCAAGGACAAGGTGGGGACATTCGGGGGGCCGGGCTCGGGGCAACTTGAGCAACAGGTGTCGTGGTGGCCGAAGCCTTGGCTGGCCGGTGACCGAGCATGCTCACTTTGCTCTTGGAAGCAGAATCTCTGTGCAATCACCATGTTATACTGCCTTTTCTAGGTGAAAACCCTCCATGGAAACATCAGTGATGAGAAGGGCAGAGGGATTCGACCCACCTGAGACCAACTTGACTGGTAGCTACTGTTCGGTAAGTGAGGGCAGGTTTCTATCCCAGGGCGGTTCCCACCCGTCACTGCCTCGGGCCAGGGGGCAGAGAGGCTGTGTTCTGGTGGCCACCGTCCCCAGGACAGTGCAGGGCTTAGGGTGGGACATGTCACCCGACCTCACCAGGAGTGTGCCCACAGCGCCCAAGACAGAACCGAGTCCCAGGAAACAGAGCAGCAACCAGTTCAAAAGCTTCATGGGATCTAAGGTTAGAAACAGAAAAGATCAGGAAACAACAGATTTTTCTTCAAATGAGAAAACAACGCCACAGGGGGATGAAGTACTGTCCTCAAGGTCACACCCCCAGTTAAGCACCAAATTGAAAGATGAACCTACATTCCTGACCGAATCCCTCCTCTTTCCATCCTGGTGTGAGATGCTGGACACAGAGATAATCCTGGAGGGAGAGGGGAAGGGCTTCAGCATCAAAGGATTTGTGAGTCTCCTCTGCCTGCTGCCAACAGCCGAGCAGCCCACCCCGCTATGCCCTCCCCTCCCCTCCCCTCCCTGGGATGTAATCATGGGATCTGGACACCAGCAGCATCTAATTTTATTCTGATTATTTTATAGATGAGAAAACCCTGCAGGTCCAAGGAGAGCTTGGAGGCAGTTGACTGGGAAAAGCCCTCGGACAGCGAGAACAGCCACTTCATTCCAGTTAGTTCAAAGAGGTCCTAACACCCCCCAGACTACTGGACAAGGCTCAAAGATACTGCACATGAGGTGTCCCTAACATGGACCCAATGCAGAAACACTCCATTAGGAAAACGAAGCCTGGTCTGCCCAGCTGGCTGCAGAAACCATGTTTACCAGGGAGAACGTGTTAAATGGAGTTCCAACCTTGTGTCAGGATGTGATTCTGTTGAGTAACAGCTGCAAGAAACCCAAAGAGGGTGTGTGTGTGTGTGTTTGTGTGTGTGTGTGTGTGTGTGTGTGTGTGTGAGCAAGTAATCTGAAGATGAGTAACAGCTGCAAGAAACCCAAAGAGGGTGTGTGTGTGTGTGTGTGTGTGTGTGAGGGAGCAAGTAATCTGAAGATGAGTAACAGCTGCAAGAAACCCAAAGAGGGTGTGTGTGTGTGTGTGTGTGTGTGTGTGTGTGTGTGTGTGTGAGGGAGCAAGTAATCTGAAGATGAGTAACAGCTGCAAGAAACCCAAAGAGGGTGTGTGTGTGTGTGTGTGTGTGTGTGTGTGTGTGTGTGTGTGTGTGTGAGGGAGCAAGTAATCTGAAGATGAGTAACAGCTGCAAGAAACCCAAAGAGGGTGTGTGTGTGTGTGTGTGTGTGTGTGTGTGTGTGTGTGTGAGGGAGCAAGTAATCTGAAGATGAGTAACAGCTGCAAGAAACCCAAAGAGGGTGTGTGTGTGTGTGTGTGTGTGTGTGTGTGTGTGTGTGTGTGTGTGAGGGAGCAAGTAATCTGAAGATGAGTAACAGCTGCAAGAAACCCAAAGAGGGTGTGTGTGTGTGTGTGTGTGTGTGTGTGTGTGTGTGTGTGTGTGTGTGTGGTGGGGGATCCGGGAGTCTGAGGGAGCAAGTAATCTGAAGATGAGTAACAGCTGCAAGAAACCCAAAGAGGGTGTGTGTGTGTGTGTGTGTGTGTGTGTGTGTGTGTGTGTGTGTGTGTGTGTGTGTGTGTGTGTGGTGGGGGATCCGGGAGTCTGAGGGAGCAAGTAATCTGAAGATGAGTAACAGCTGCAAGAAACCCAAAGAGGGTGTGTGTGTGTGTGTGTGTGTGTGTATGTGTGTGTGTGTGTGTGTGTGTGTGTGTGTGTTGGGGGATCCGGGAGTCTGCGGTGTCTGTGTGGGAGGTGGGCTGTCTTTCTCCCTTCCTGAATCCTGACAGGAGTGATCCTGGGGCTCTGGGTGGATTTAAGGGAGAATGTGATAGGCCACCTCTGTCTGACTCTTCTCTCCCAAAGATCACACCAACCTGCACGCCCTTTGGAGCCCTCACTGTAAACCTCCTCTCATTTTTCCAGAAAACAACAACAACAACAAACAAACTTGTCTCCAAGAATGAGCACTTCTTAACTCAGCTTGAACTCTGCATGAGTAACAGATTTTGGGGGGCGGTCCAGTATTACTGTCTATGACAGTAAGTTTCTGTTGGGTGCCTATTCCTTGCCAGGCACGTTGTTTTGAAGGGTCACCTGTGCAGGTCTCTGCACAGGATCAGATCTCCCTCTTACCTGTGCCAGGAGATTGACTGAGGCTGGGAGAGGCCATGTGGCCACGGGGACCCAGGCAGGTTGAGGCTAAAACCACTGGCAATGCAGAAAGTGTGGGGCAGACCCAAGATCAAATCCTGATTCCTCAGGGTCAACCCTCCTTGACACAAGGCTCTCGGGAATGTGTCAGAACCTTCTCAGATCCAAACTCACACCTGAGAACCTGGGTCTCAATGACCCAGTTCTGGGGTCCCTGGTTTTGATTGTCTATCAGAATCAGCTGTGGAGACTCAGCCCTGAAAACTCCAGGTCCCCTGACAGGAGCAGCAGGAGAGATGGGGGCAGAGACCCAGCACGGGTGAGCTGGCGGGACAGCCAAGGCCGAGGCCGGCCACATCACTGGTCCTTGGGGCTGGGGGCTGACCCCAGACTCTCCTGCGGGGCTGTGGAGGGGGTAGGGGGTGGCAGAAGTCTGCCCTTCAGACAAGTTTCAGGTGACGGCGATGCCGCTAATCAGGGACCATGCTGTACTGTGAGGAACATGTGCAAAGGGCAACGCAGGTGCTAGCTCGGGGTCCAGGGGATACAGGCCCATCCTGGGAAGTGGGGCGTTCTCTCCTTGTACAGGCTGATATGTGCTGTTTGCTCGGGATGGACGCGATTCAACCAGAGTCCCATGTTTTACTCCATGTTAAAGAGAGAATGTCAAGCCTTCAGTTCAGAAGCTTCATGAATATTTCAGACTATAGAATATTTCTGCTCAAAGGGACAGTTGTTTTGAGTTACCTCGTTTAACAGATAAGTCACTAGCGGCTTTGAGAAATAAAGGGACCAGAAGAAAAGCAGGCAGCAGGTTAGCTCTGACCCAGGCCAGACTGGAGTCTAGCCCTCCTGGTTTCCAGTTCTCTGGGGGTCTGAGACCTTCCTGGATGGAACTTCACTATGTGCAGCACCTGGACATGCCAGCAGGCCATGCCAAAGGCTCCGCTGACCCTCAGAAGAGGGGACGTGTGGGCCCCTGTGGACCATGAGAGCGATTCTAGGAGTCAGGGGACCTCAGAAGAGGGGACGTGTGGGCCCCTGTGCACCCTGAGAGCGATTCTAGGAGTCAGGGGACCTCAGAAGAGGGGACGTGTGGGCCCCTGTGCACCCTGAGAGCGATTCTAGGAGTCAGGGGACCTCAGAAGAGGGGACGTGTGGGCCCCTGTGCACCATGAGAGCGATTCTAGGAGTCAGGGGACCTCAGAAGAGGGGACGTGTGGGCCCCTGTGGACCATGAGAGCGATTCTAGGAGTCAGGGGCTCGGGTGCCCACCTGTGTTTGTGGGTAGTCTTTTGCTTCACAGGGTCCTGGGGGCGGAGGATGCAGTCGGATGTCTGTGACCTTGTCAGTCTAGAATCCACCTAACTGCCCCCAGTCGCCACCATGGCCCAGGCGTCCCTGAGCTGGTCTCTCTGTCTCCACTCTGATCATCTCCACTGATGTTTAAATTACTCCGACTTGAGTTGTCTCGTCTGGGCTGTCTGGCCAATTTGTGGGTGATTATTCTGCTGCTAATCCACCTGCCCTGCAGACAGAAAACCGCTAGTTTGATTAAAAGGCGAGAGAGAGACACAGACCTAAACCTGTGGGAAGAGATTGCAGGCATGACTAGAACACCCCGGAGGTGATGCAGGCCCAGGACAGGACATGGGGCGAGTGAGGAGGTCAGTCTGCCCTTGCCCTGAAAGAGCTCCTTGGAGAGACCACGAGCAGACACCCACCCAACTCACACCCACCCTTCCTAGACGACCTCCTCTCAGCCCCCTGGGTGGGTGGCTACGCCCTAGAGCCGGCACTCCTGGAGACAGGGAAGCTTTGGAGGTGCATCCTCAGGGTTGTGTCACTCAGGCCTTCACCGGCCCAGTGCCTCTCTGAGCCTCAGTTTCCCCATCTATGCAAGGAGGCTGGTGGCCTGCTGACCTGCAGGCTCTGCCCCTGTCAAGCGTCTCCTGAGAGTGAAGAGGGCCCTGGGGCAGGGGAGGGGGTGGCGTCAGACGGGATCAGAAAGCAGCCTCAGTCCCCTCACTGTCCTCTGGAAAGAGGGCCAGGACTGCCATTGATTTATAGCCACAAAGACCCGAGCGCTGTCCTTTGCCCCTCCCATCACCTCTGCAGAGCTGGGCCATCGCTGTTTTGGGAACCAGGGCTCTGAAGCAGGGAGGTTTAGTCCTGTGCACAGGATGGCCTCATCTGTCCACTGCACAGGTGGGCAAGGGGAGAGCGAGGTCCATTGGCCCCTGGGCTCTGAACAGGTCCCTGTTCCGGTGGGCTCCTCAACAGAGTGTGGGGAGGAAGTAATGCCCACCACAGATAGGCACTGGGAGGAAGCTTGTGGACATCTCCCACAAGTGCCCCCTGCAGACGGTACCCCCAAGACAGCCTGGGTCCCTGGCTCCATGAGCTCTGCCAGCAGGTCTGTGGTGAGGGGCGGGGGAGGGGGGCTTCTGTTGGAACACCTGTGAATCACTCTTGGGGGCCTTTTCCTCTCTCACACCTGTTAAATCAGCTGGTCGGGCCCCGTGAAAAAACCCTGGTGAAGAATTGTGTTATATCTGTTGTACCGTATGATACTGAGACATCGGTGTGGGGACACTTGACCACTCCAGAACGCTGAGAAACCCTGCCCGTAAACATAGGTCTCTCTACTTACTTAAGACTTCTGTAACAGCTTTCAGTAAAGCATCAGATATTTTCAGGTTAAGGTCTCACATTTTAAACATTGATTTTTAAGTCCTTTATATCTGTATAATTTGCCACAAAATCTTTTGATGACTGTTTTTTAGCAGCTGTTTGAGTAAAAAATATCATAAACTTTAATACACAGTCTGCATCTTAAACAAGAATACTAGATTCTGTTATTATTTCTCATAATTTGTCTGTAGGATCTTTTGTTTTCCATGTGAACTGTGGTAACATCTGAATCACAGCCTTTCCCTTCTTAGGCCCTTCTGTACCTGGAGAGTCCTGCTATGGATTGCTCATGAGTGCTGGTGATGGCCATCCTGTTCTGGTCTTACTTTTTTTCCTCTTGTTCCTATTTTTGAACAGAATGCTTCTGATGTTTCTTTCTTAGGCAGGACTTTTTTTTTTCATACCTTTCTGACAGATATCTTCTGTCAGACTATGAAATTTTTACTGATTTCTAGTTTGCTAAGAGTTTTTACCGTGGGTTTTTTTAAATTTATCAAACAATCTTTTTCTGCTCTCATTGAGCTAACTATATTGGCGTTTTCTTTTAATTATTACAGTGGTGAATTATATTTTAGTGTTATAATGTTTAACCAATATTGCATTCTGTAATAATTTCAGCATATTCCTGAGTATTGTCTGTTTCATATAATGAGGCATTTTTAAAATATTGAAATATTTTATTTTAAAGGAATCACTTAAGCATTAATGGAAAACTGCTTTCACATTTCATAGTTTCTTAGTGACTACAGATAATAAAATAATAGAATCAAGTTCTATTGAAGCTTATAGAAATAAGTTGTGCTGGTGTTTAGTCAAGTTGAAAATTATAGGCTGTGTTATTTCTCAATTACTGAGTACTCTTTAAAATTTCCTGTTTGTTATGAAAATATGATTTGGAATACCTTTAGAGTATTTGATTTTTTAATAATGCAGTGTTTTGTTTAAACATTATGCATCTGGGATGCTGATGGAGATTGTTCTGATTTTCCTTTCCTATATCCGGTTTTGGCATCAGTGTTTGGCCAGCTCAGGGAAGGGTCTGCTTCTCAGGTAGGGTTTGTGTAAGGCAGAGACTGTCTGCTCCTGGTGGAGCATCCATGCATCCAGGGCATGTGGCCCGTGTAGTCCACACCCTGATGTCCTGGGTTCAAATCCTGACTCCGCTCTCTGTGTTGCCAGGCAGGTCTCAAAACCTCCCCCGGAGCCTCCCTGGCAGATCTGAACAGCACACGCCCTGCAAGGGGGTCATTGCAACAGTGAAAAGTTAATTCATATAAGTCCCCGAGAGTAAAGCCTGGCACGTGACAGACACTCATCGGCAAGTCCAAAAAGCACTGCCCGGGAGCTGGGTGCAGACCCATCTCTGAGTGAGTTTCTAATGCCCCCTCTGCGTGTTTAATGACAAGGGGTCGGACTTGGTCCAATGCCCTTCCTTCTCCAGTTGAGTCTGATCACTCATAGTAGTCTAAGAACATGTCAATTTTTCTGTTACTGAAAGTATTCATTCTCTGCTACATCTGTAATTATACATGACTTTTCTTTCTGCATCTTGTTTATATAGTTTCTCTGCATCAATTTTTCAACCTTATTGGTCTGTCAGCCACAAACCTTTGAATATGTTGATTTTCCCTATTTCATTAATTGCTACCCTTTTCTCTATTACTCCTTTCTACCATTTTCTTTGGGCTTGCTTTCTGGATTCTTTTCTAGCATCTCAAGTTCTGGGATTTCCATTTTCAGCATTTCTTCTTTTCTGATACAGTCCCATGAAACATATACCACCCCTTTCTGTCATAGGATGGGGATTTTATTTACATATTTGAGTTGTATCCATTCTTGAGTTTCCATTTTCCCTTGTTCTTTGTCTTGTGAGTCCCTTATACATTTTTTAAATGCTTATTTCTGGTTGTGCTGGAAGCTGTCGGCCCTGGTGTTATCATTGATTTATACCCCAGTCCTGTCTCATTGGCTGACAGATGAGGCTAGATCTTGCTCCTGCCTGCGGGGCCAGGGTAGCAGGATCCCAAGTCAAAAAGTATGAATCCTCTTCCCACCCCTCGGCCTGTCGCAGGTTTTCAGGGGTGCCATGCTCTCTGGGGTTAGTCACTTTGGACAGCGCAGAGCCTAGGGATGATAGAACACAAATCTCTGCTGTCAGCTCCCCGGCACCTGCTTTAGGAAGCAAAGTCATCAGAACCCAGGGTGTTACCAATGCCAGAGGGAGCCCCATACCTGCCTTTAGAGAGAAGTTCCTGTTACTCCAATCCTGTGCTATGTTAGAGGAGAGCGGCGGAGGGGCTTCATGCGTGTAGAGCAGACAGGAGCAGGATCCAGGCTGTTTGGGCTCCTCTTCCAAGCACACCAAGGTTCAGTGCAAGAGAGAAGCACTGCAGTCAGACTCTTGAGGATGGACAGGCTGCCACCCCTTCCTCGTTCTCAGAAGCTGCCCTGGAGGCCGTGCAGATCTGGGAGATGTGGGTGAGGATGGAAGGCTATGCCACCCCCACCCCGAGACAGTGGGCTTCCTCCCCCTCCACCCACTGTGCTTTCACATGTGACACGTGCCCGGGCAACTCAATCTCTGCACCTGGTAATTGACATCATTGTGCCACTGTCATCAGAATTCAAAGGAAGAAACAACACCATCCGCTTTGACAAGTTCCCCACCATGACATCAGCCTGAACTTTTCATCTTGAAACGTGTACCATCTTGCAAGAAACCATGGTAGAGGGAGAGGATGAACCTTTACTCCAGAGCTGGGCCGCTGTGTGGGTTAGGATTCCCTGCTGTGTTGATAGGATGGGCTGGCCTTGGGCAAGGTTGGATAAGATACTATTTCTGGTCTGAAATGACATCATCATGGAGGCACTTTGGGCATCCAGTTCTCATGAAGAAAATAACATTTTCTCTGAGAGGTTATTTTTCCCCTTGGGTGAATCTGTATATTGTGATGTCATTTCATTATAGCCCAAAGGATGTTCATTTCAGCCAGAGTTTCCTTCCTATACATCCTAAAAGATACATTAAAGAGGAGATAGATTTATCTCCTGTGTTTAAGTAGCAGATTTCAGAGAGGATCTTATGATCATTCAATGAGTATTTTCTGAGATCATTTCTCTGGTGATGCAAACACCACATTCTGTCCAAATTCTGCCATTTGGAAAAACATGTCAACACAGAATAACACTCTCTGTGGCTCATCTCTAAAAAACACAGTTCAATGGACATCATTTCTATTGACTTTGGGGAAAAAATTCTTCCCGTCTTTGGGTTGAAAAACAGAGAAATGCTAATGCAAGTTTCCTGTCAGAAACAGGATCTTCTAGGGACTGAGCAGAAATGAACTTGGCAATGATCAATATTTCAACTCAGAAGGAGGCTGGGTTTGATTCAGTCTCTGGAGAATTATTTGATCATTGCTGGCATCTAGCCGAGAAGCCCTAATCCCATTAGCAAAGTGCTTTCTTCCCCAAGAGGAACTGGAGGCAGAGCTGATGTGCAAACAGGGACCTTGGGTCCGATGAGGCCAGCGTGTGAGCAGCCCCCGTCCCCCGGAACTGAGCAGAGCCTGGCAGGCGACGGCTCAGGTCTTGGCGTGTTTGCTTCCTGAATAATAAGACTGTCAAGTACATTTTAGGGAAGTTCTGAAGGGAGATTGATGCTTTTGAACTGTGGTGCTAGAGAAGACTCTTGAGAGTCCCTTGGGCTGCAAAGAGATCAAACTAGTCAATCCTAAAGGAAATCAACCTTGAACATTCATGGGAAGGACTGTCGCTGAAGCTGAGGCTCCAATACTTTGGCCACCTGATGGAAAGAGCTAACTCATTGGAAAAGACCCTGATGCTGGGAAAGATTGAAGGTGGGGGGAGAAGGGGACAACAGAGAATGAGATGGTTGGATGGCATCATTGTCTGAAGGACGTGAAAGTGAGCAAACTCTGGCAGTTAGTGGAGGACAGATGAGCCTGGTATGCTATAGTCCATTGGGTCACAAAGAGTGGTACATAACTTACTGGGACTGAACAACAAAAGGGAGATTGGGATTGACGCATACATACTACTGGGTATAAAATAGATAGCCAGTGGGAAGTTACTATATAGCACAGGGAGCTCAGCTCAGTGCTCTGTGATGACCCAGAAGGGTGGGATGGGGTTGGAGTTCAAGAAGGAGAGGATATATGTATACATACAGCTGATTCACTTCATTGTATAGCAGAGACTAACACAGCATTGAGAAGCAACTATACCCCAATAAACTAAAAAATAAAAATAAAAAGCAAACTTCGTTGAGGCAAAATGTACACACTATAAAATGCATCTATTTTAAGTACAGCGTTTGCTGGGTTTTGACAAATGTATGTACCTTGTAATCACCCTTGTGGTCAATCTTCCAACATGTCCATCACTCCAATTCCTCTCCTGCTGTTTGTGATCAATACCTCCCCAAGCCCAGACCTGGGCTGTCACAATAGTTTAGATTTGCCTTTCCTGGAGTTCCTTACAAATGGAATCATGCCGTGTATTTGCTTTTGCGTCTTTGTTTATTTCCCTCAGCCTCATGTCTTGGGGTTCCATCCATATTGTTTATGTCTCAGCAGTTACCATTTTTCTATTGACAATAAATACTTGGTTTTCCCCCAGTTCTTAGCTCTCACACATAAAGTTGCTGTGAACATTAGCAGACAACTTTCTGTGTGGGCCTGTGTTCGTACTCTGGTGATAAGCATATATGTCACTTTATAAGAATCCTTTAAACTGTTTTCCAAAATGTCTGAGTTCCAGTTCTTCCAAATTCTAGCCATCAGTTGGCATTTTTGGTCTTTTAAAAAAATTTTAGCCATTCTGGTGTGTGTGTGTGGTGATGTCCTGTTGTGCTTGCAGTTTGTGTTTCCCTAGTGACTGATGAACATTTCTTCATGTGTGTATCAGTCATTTGCATTATCTTTTTCATGGTGTCAGTTTAAATCTCAGCTTTCACAGACTGCTACTAAAACTCAAAGAATTAAGATTCCCACAGAGAATGAATCAGATAGCCAGTGGCATCATCATATGAGTCATATAGACTATGATATAAAGTATATTCTTAACCTCTTACGTGTATTATTCATAGACCATGTGGCTAAAGCTCTGCCTGTCATCAATGCCTCTGTTATCAACCCTGCTGGGTGGCCAGTTCCCCAGATAAAGCGGTGAGCTCACCATTAGATCTGCCCTGTTGATTCTGGCAAACCCAAGGCCGGTCAAGGGTCCGTTGTCTCAGTGATCCTGTGGATGAACTGACTGTGGTCCAGGTGGGCTGTGATAGGCGAACAGGAGCTGAAACTGTCCCCCAGGCCAGTGTGTGGGTCCGGGGTCCCCCTGCAGACTGCCCTGTGGGCCACAGGTCGTGATACCAGGTTGGACCCCTGGCAGAGGGACAGCGCTGGTGGCGAGGAGCAACCCTTCTTCTGCTGCCTCCGTGTTAGGGAAATGAGGCATCCGGGCCCCTTGTCAGGCCTTGGGTTTGTTGGGTTTTTAAGTGGTCCTGGATTCCCATGATGAACCCACTGCCTGCTTGTAGACACAAACAGCTGACTCTCCAAGTTCCTATTTCTACCAGCCTCTGGGCACCGCATTAATGGTGCCATGGACAATGAAGAAGTGGTTTTGGAATCCCACAGCCTTTCTGTGAGACATCTTAGTCTTCTGCCTCTGATCTCAGTCCAGCCAGAGGGGACCAGCTCACAGACAGAACCTCCTGGTCCAGCATCATGACAACATTGGTGTCTCGGAGGAAGTCAGACTGACTCCACACAGGAGAAACACAAACACTTCACAACCAGGAAGACTCCTGACACAACAGCCACCAAAAGCACATGATGCTGGGCTACAAGCCACAGGCTTCCTGGCCGTGCTGAAATCCAGAAGGGTTTTTTTTAAAAAAAATGCCTGGTGTGTTAAGACACACTTGTTATCTGCCTGTCACTCCTGATTTTACAGACTGGATGAACTCATAGAGATGGGCACACGGTGGTCAGGGGGATAGGACATGGGCAGTGGTCTGGGAGCCTCCCTCCCATATCCTGGGTCTCCCCAAGCAGGTGTCACAGCCTGGCTCTCTCTACCTAGTCTTGGTGATTCCAGCTCTGAACCTCCCTTCACGACTCTCCCCTCTGCCAGCACGTCCCCCGGGACTGTTTCAGGGACAGACTCCGAGTCTAGCTCAGACTCCTCTGATGGGCAGGAGTGGTGTGTACTCAGGCCCGAGTCCCTTCTGACCAGGTGGAGGGAGCCTTCTGTGCAGACCCATTGCTTTAGTTCAGTTCTGTTACCATCACTGCGGCTCTGAATGCTGTGGGTCTGAGACCCTCAGGTCCGATCTGGTCCTGCTCTCCGTCAGTGAAGACTCCCCACATTGGTCCAGCCTGTGCTTGGCAGAAACTGTCTAACCCAGGCCTCCCGTTACAATGTGATGCTGCCTCTCTGGTCAAGAGCCTCTTCCTCCTGGATCTGGGTGCTCCCTGGACCAAAGTGCTCCCTGGACTCAGGTGATCCCTGGACCCTGCTCTGATGAACGAGCCTGGTAGGTGATGCTGTGTAACACTCCAAAGCCCAGATGTCCTCAGCTCCTGCCTTTGGTTCCCTCCAGCCCTGGGCCTGCTGGTTATGAAAGAGGCCTCGGTGGCCTCCTAGAGAGCTAGAGGTCACTTTGAGGACATGGAGCTGCACAAGTCAATAGCTCACAGCGTCTGCTGGTCCTTATGGAAACCTAGCCCTAGGGAGGCCCCCAGAGACTGCAGCACACATGTGAGCCCAGGGGACCAGCAGAAGACTCCCAGTGGCCAGCCCTCAGATTTTGAGAAGCAGACAATTGTGAGCTACAGACTGTGTATCGAGGGTTGTTAACTATCTTTTGACAAGTATTTTCCTTCATCCCTCTGGGTTTCTGACCCACTTAGAAATGATCCATGCTGGGAGTCCAGCCCCATGGTCCCTGAGGCATTGCCAGGAGGTCCTTTGGGACATTTCTTGTCATCAGTAGGTGAAATCGGGACTCAGGCTGAAGCAGCACTGTCCCCTCGTGTACGACAAACTAAGTCAAGACTCTGGCTTCCCACAAATGCTGAGGAGCAGACGACTGCTTTAACCCATCTGAGATGGAGAATCTGGAATTTTTGACTAAAAGCAGAAGAGGAATTCAGTTCTTATTTTATTTGTTATTAACTGGGAAAATTCGTCTCAAAAATTCCACGCACAGAGACGCTTTAACATAGAAACGTCCATCTGTCTGTACCTACCCGCTTCCTTTCCCTACATCATACTCTGTTTCCTGCTCTGTTCTTATCCCAGAGAAAGTCCTAATGGGACAGAAAATTTCACTACTGAAATCATAAAGACATTCCTCTCAGGGAATCTGTTTGTTCATTCATTTTAACACATGCATTTTCAGTGCACTTATAGTCTAAGTAGAGTGGTAGTGTCTGTACAAAGTTTTGAATCAGATCTGCTCCTAGTGGGGGCTTCCCAGGTGGTTCAGAGGGTAAAGAATCTGCCTGCAATGTGGGAGACCCAGGTTCGATCCAAGAATCGGAAAGATACCCCGGAGAAGGGAATGGCAACCCACTTCAGTATTCTTGCCTGGAGAGTTCCATGGACAGAGGGGCCTGGTGGGCTATAGTTCACGGGGTCGCAAAGAGTCAGACACGACTGAGCGACTAAACAACAACTGCTCCTGGTTGTCAAGAACTCGTCAGTCTACTTGGAGAAACAGGTCATTAAACAGCCTGAGAACTGCTGTGATAAGGGTATTTATGCCACAAAAGGTGCAATGGAAATGCTTAGCAGAGGTAAGAAAACGTCCTGCAGGGAGGTCAGGCAAGGGTTTCCTAAGGAATTATGGGTAAATGCAGCCATTGACTCCCAGGAGAGTATTTTGGGATAAAAGCATTGTAGATAAAAGACAGGAAAAGGGACTTCCCGGTGGTCCAGTGGCTAAGAATCCATGCTCCCAATGCAGGGGGACTGGGTTCCATCCTGGGTCAGGGAACTAGATCCCACATGCCACAACTAAAGATCATGCATGCTGCGACTAAGACCTGACCCAGCCAAATAAACAATTTAAACAATTAATGTTTAAAACAAAAACAAAAACAAAAAATAGGAAAGAAGAAAGAAGGGGAAGCGAGAGAAAAAGGAATCAAATGAGAGCGGTTAGAAGTGGCTCCACATCCAGAATCTAGGGGTTCAGGCGCTCCTCGGCCAGAGTGGAGTCAGGGGTTGGAGGGGGTCAAGCAGAAACTATCTTTGATGCTACGATAGCAAGTTTACGACATGTTCTAAAGGCAGTTAAAGTGCCCAAAAGCCTGATCCACCAAGTGGCCATGTCTAATGCTCATATCAGGAGGCTGACTCAGCACAGTGCGTGTGACTGCAGGCCAGGTGGGCTGATGGACAGCTGAGACCCAGCAAAGGCTTTGAACTCTCACGTGACCATGGGGGCGGGCAGAAGGAACCCAGCCTGAGATGTGCTGGAGCTAGACTGCCTGACACCTGGTGATTGGAAGGAGGATTCAAGGAGCTCAGCCCTACCAGCCTGGCGTGGCTACAGCCAAAGTGTCCCAGTCTGAGACGTCCACCTTCAGAGACCCTGGGGACAGCCCACCTGGCCATGTGCTCACCTTGTGACAGCCATATGGTGGCCTTGCTTCCTTTACTGGAGTCACGTCTTAGGGTCTCTGACCACACAGACAAGTCTTTCAAACACAGCTGATGGTGGGTTCAGAGATTCAGGAACTGTTCTATCTTTGTTAATTCAGGCATTTCCCCCACTGTGTTGTCACAACATGCATCAGAGGTCATGAGATTTGTGAATTAGATAACAGGATTTGCTCAGACTTGACTGGGACTGGCTGTAACCTGATGAGGATCTGGGACCAAAGCTGAATGAGAGCAATGAAAGGTGCTTCCTGGGCTTCTGTTCACCCTTGAGATGCCCTTGTTATTCTTTGTTGTTATCCCTCCCGTGTTGCTGGTGACACATCTCACAAACGCCAAGGTGACGAAAGACTGATAGCTGTGGAACATGTGAATTTAAGGACAAAGGAGGAGGCTTTTAGGTTTGCTTGCTTCAGGAGTAGATAAACCAACTTCTAAATTTCAATTTGCAATAGCTAAGCACACAGGTATAAAGCACTTTATTGTCGAAATTCCTTTAGGAATGCATCTTTCTAACCTTAGAACTTAAGTCCCTAGTGCTATTTTCCCTTTGAAATATTTTTTTTGTTAGAGATAATCTTTTGTTAATATAAGGACACTCAATGATACAATGATGCCATGGTTACTTGGTCCTCTCAATGGCCTCTACAATGAGGCTGGATCAGCAAAGTTTATTTTCTTCCAAGCTTGGCACACGTGTGATGACAAAGCGGAACCACAGACCACTGGTTTCTTTTGCAAACGCCCCCTCGCCCAGCACCTCCTCCTTGCAGTCTCTGATTTCCCACAGGCCTTTGCTGAGCACTAGTGAGACATTGCTCGCACAAGTTTCCCACGAGATTGTGTCCACGTTTCATGGCCTGCCAGAGTTTTAACTCATGTCAGGTGGATTAGCAATGACACAACCTTTTGCTTACAAAGTTCATGTTAATTTTGCTTAATTGACAAATCTATGATTTAAAAGTTCACAGTGGCATTCCGCAGAAAACTCAGCAATAAAGGGAACCAACGAATGATGCATTTGGATGAAGCTCAAGGAAATTATGTTGAGTGAGGAAAAGCTAATATCAGAAGAACATATACTGCATGATTCCATTTATGTTGTTGTTGCTGTTTAGTAGCTAAGTAGTGTCCAACTCTTTTGTGACCCTATGGACTGTAGCTTACCAGGCTCCTCTGTCCAAGGGATTCTCCAGTCAAGAATACTAGAGTGGGTTGCCACGCCCTTCTCCAGGGAATCTTCCTGACCCAGGGGTTGAACCCAGGTCTCCTGCATTGCAACTGGATTCTTTACCATCTGAGCCACCAGGGAAGCCCTGGGGATAGGTGGGCGTGATTACCAAAATTATAACCTGAGCTGGCAAAGATAGCAAGGAGTTGAGAACAACACTGACCTGATTACTCTACGCATAGTTTTCTTTTTTCCATCCTTTTTCTGTCATAAAAGTTCTACTTTCGTCTGTGAACTTCCCAGAGCTTATGTTTACCTTATGAACCCCACTGCACAACACCTAAGAATAAACCTAAAACTCTTCCCTTGTATTCCCCAAGCCCCCTGACTCAGCAGCCCTGGGATGTGTGTCTTCATTTCTGCCCAGCATCCCTGTAGCCAGGATGGAAACATCCACAGTTTTTGCTAATCTGCATTTGAATCCTTTGGGAAGGAACTTGGAGGCCCTAGGAAAATGTGTTGATGTATGTCAAGGAGGTAAATTATTCAACAAATCATTGAACAAAACACTGTCATAAAAATGAATCAAAGAAGTTATTGGTGATGTGCATTTTAAAATCCATTTTTCCCCCTCTCAATAATTTCATTTTGTAAAAGGAGATCCCAAGAGTCAATCAAACCCAGGGGCTGGGGAGGAGGCAGTCAGAGTAAAGAACCAGTAGCAGCAGCCTGACCACTGGCAACGACAGAGTCCAGTTCAGGAACGCAGTTAAATGAGGGGTGTGAAGGAGGAGATGATGTAGAAGAGGAAACGGAGAGTCAGTGGCCGGGCAAAGAAAGCTTTTCCTTCTGATTTTTCATGGCGCTGGTAGGCAGTGGTGGTTCCCACTGGGAACATTAAAGGTGGTCCTGTGATGGGAGGTACCAGTCAGGTAGTTTGCTGTCTACCTTTGATTTTCTTAAAACACTTCTACTCTGCAAATGGGCTTCCCTGCTAGCTCAATTGGTTAAGAATCTGTCTGTAATGCAGGAGATCCCGGTTCTATCCCTGGGTCAGGAAGATCACCTGCAGAAGGGATAGGCTACCCACTCCAGTATTCTGGCCTGGAGAATTCCATGGACTGTATAGTCTATGGAGTCACAAAGAGTCGGACACGACTGAGCAACTTTCATGTTCACTCTGCAAATACCCTTGCCCTTTTATTCCTTATAATCTGTGAGATACAGTCTCAGAAATATTTTCTATTTTATTGAACAGCATGAATTCGACTTAGTTCTTCCTGGAGGCTGAAAACACGCCCAGCACACCTTTAAGGAGGTAATGGGCGTAAGGTTCTCAGATGTTCACAGTGAAAGGATACTCTCCCTCTTGGGGGAAAGCTAGGCATAGCGCTGGTTTGCGATTTACTACCTGTCACCCTGATATCCTCAAGGCCCGTCTGGCCTCCTGCATAATTCCCAAGGGGTAGAGACCCAGGAAGGGAGCTGCCTTTGTGGCTGGAGTAGGTATTTCCCCACCCCCACGCACTGGTTCCCTCAGGCTGCTGCTCCCACCCCATCAATCTAAGACCCCCCCAGGCTCAGCCCCAGCTGGCTGGGAACAGACTTCTCAGAATCTTCATTACAGTCCTGGTGGAATCACTTTTATCTCAATTACCTGGGCTTCTTCAGGTCCTTAGGGACCTGCATGCACTTTGAGGATTCTTGCTATGAGTGATCAGTTCCATTCCTGGCGGGTGACACTTTCTGATAGGCACAAATTGATAGGGGTGCATTCTGTCAATCCTGACCTCGCTTTCACCCTATGCCACATTTTCAATCTGAACTGGAGATTCTTGTTAAATGACAGCTCATTTAAAACTGATTTATGGGACTTCCTTGGTGGCTCAGTGATTGGGACTTCACTTTTCAATGAGGGGGAGGTTTCAATCCCTGGTCTCAGAGATAGGATCCCACATGCCTCAAGGCCAAAAGGCCAGAGTATGAATGGCAGAAACAGTACTGTAACAAATTCAATGAAAACTTTTAAAATGATCCACATTAAAAAAAAATCTTAAAAAAAACACACAATGATTTAAGAATTAAAACAGAGGCTGGGAAGGGTGGAGGGAGGCAAAGCAGGAAGCAGTTCAATGGAAATGAGTGGGACAGCTGACTTTTCAGAGGTAGTAACTGGCTGTATCCCCATCTAAGAGGGGATTTGGGGTTGCTTGTTTTCTTAACCAAAAGCACAAAATTTCACCCCACACTCTCAGACAGTATCTTTCAATGAGTCACCAGGCTACACTTCTCAGCTTGATGCAGCAACAGTGAAGCAACAAGTCAACTGATTATCAGTTCTAAATCGGGAAGAACATTTGAGCAGCCATCAGCTGTCATGGCCTGTCTTGAAGACATACTTATTTCAGCAGGATCAATGGAAAGAGGAGGACACTTCAGTTACTGCCTTGTGGAATGTCCGGGCTGAAAGGGAACTCAGTCATCATTTTTCTATCCTGTTTGAAAATTATCCTCACTAACGGTTTAAAGGATGAAGAATCCTCATCAAGTTACAAGGCCTTGAAATAACTTGCCACAAAATGGGCAATCATTTCAAAGCCAAAATGTAGGTAAGTACCAGTTGACAGAGAAAGCAGAATTGGGGCTGGTGTCCCTTTGGGGTTTCCTGGCAGCCAAAGGAGGGGTGATGCTCCTTGTCTAAAACAGAGTGCAGACTGGCCCTTCCCAGGGGCAGTGGAAGGAGTCTTCTCACTGAGTCTTTGAGCCTTTGCTTGCTGCCCATCTTCTCTGGAGGTTGGAGGATGAATCAGTGGGGTTTGGTTTTGGAGGCCCGAGTCTGAGTCTGGGTTCTCCTTGGAAACAACTGATGGCAGAGCACAGAAGCACAGCTCAGGGAGGGAAATTTGGCAAGAGAGAGCCTAATGGCCCAACCTAGTTCACATTGAGGCTTAGAATCTTTGGAAAAACAGATGGACTGGATAGCTTTTAAATTGTCCTCCCCAAATGGCCTTTCAGTCAGGCTCTGTTTGTGTACCATCAACCAATAATTTGAAGTTAACCTCTTGGGAAAAGAAGGACTTGCTCTGAGAACTGAGATCTGATTCACAGGTTTTGGAAACAGAAGACAAGGGGGGAAGCCTCAGTTCCTTCATGAGAGGGACTGCTCTAGGTGGAGTATTTTTAATATTTATTTTATTTATTTACTTATTTAGCTGTGCTGGGTCTTAGTTGCAGCATACTGGGTCTCTGATCTTCATTGCAGTATGCGGATGTTTAGTTGTGGCATGTGGAAACTAGTTCTCTGACCAGGGATTGAACCCGGTCTCCCTGCATTGGAAACACAGAATCCTAGCCACTGGACCACCTGGGATTGTTCCTAGGTGGAGATTTTAAGTGACCTCAGAATGGCAGGGTTTTAAGGACCACAGAAAAGAGACTGTTTCCTTAAAAAGTTGTTCTCTGCTTTATTCAGCTGCACACAGCATCATCAGTTAAACTCCATGCAGTGGGAATGTGATTCTTATGGCCTAGGAAATTTTCAAGGTATGTATTTCCACATGCCAGAAAGGGAAGAAAAATCTGTACAGTGCTTCTCCCGAAGGTCTAATTTTGAGAGATGTCATTTCCTGCCAGAATGAATTCATGGCCGAATATGTACCTACAACCAAATCAACTTGCATTTTGAAGGCAGTGGACAAGGACCAGTTGGATTTGGGAGGAAAGTTCTGCCTCTAGTTTGGAATCTCTGGATCTGGCCTCTTTTGTGTCATGTGTTGGATGGCAGACTCTCTTACTGATAACAAGCCCATGTTTCTGACGTGCAAACCCAAATGATCTTTGGGAGGGTCATTCACAGGATATTCCAGATCTTTAAGATATTCAGGATAAAAGAAGGAGCGGTCCCAGCCCCCTCTGTCTGTGTCAGGGTGTGAAAGGACCCATCGTAGCAAGACAGTCGGGCTGCCCCAAATCCTGTGTCAGTCTTTGTAGAAGCAGCAATAACCAGTAACCTCTAATTGTTCAGTTTAACCCAGACTCAGAATCAAAGGGCACAAGAGGGTCAAGTAAAGCTATAAAAAAAGCGTCCTCAGTAGTAACAGATTTTACAGGAAGGTGTTGGGGAGCCCAACACCCACCAAACTTGACAGGTCTCTGCTGGGTCTCATACCCGAGACCAGCCAACTGTGCAGAATTGAACTGGGAGGACTTTCTATGGGATGAGCACCACTGACTGTAGAAGTGGAATCAGCCCCTTCAGGAAAGGGGAAAGCTCAGGAATTTGGGGGTTGACACCCCAAGGTTAGGAGAGGTGCTAAGATTATAATGATGAAGGTTAAACAAGTGTGATTTGGGATGAGGTCAAGACCAGCTGAGGATGCAGGGCTGTCACAACAGTGACTGGTAATGTTCTAATTCAGACTGGCCCCTTGGCATAAGGAATCTCCCTGGAGACCAGAGGGAGAGGAGACCCATCATGGATGATCACTGCAGGAAACATGTTCCAGACACAGGTAAGCTAGATCCGAAGCAGCCAGGAACTTAGAGTGCAGCACAGGGGATGTTGGGCTGGCTGGAGCTTGGTGAGAAGTATGGGGGAAAGGAAGGCCGGCAGATCCTGGACCTCGGAGACCAGCAAGGGATGAGCATCTCCTCTAAGGACAGTGGGAACCTGCAGAGGATTTCAAGTGGGAAAACAATTGTTTGCACATTTTTAAAAGAGAGTCTTGCTGCTGGTGAAGAATGGATAAGGAGGGGGCTGGATCTTCTGAGTGTGTTTGGTTTGAGCGTGTTTTTTTTCCTCAAACAAATTACATAGGAATTGCTCCCAGGTCCCAGAATGACAGGTACTTAGATTTTTATAAAATTCAAGACTGCTTTATTTAGATGAAGATGGGAGAATTATCCCAGGGGTCGCTTAGGGATAAGAATATATCAGAGTCATTGTACCAGACTTTCCTCCTAAAGACCTTCTTCCTTTGGATCAGCAGGCTCCTTTCTGGGGTTCAGCTGGATGCTGAGGGTTGAGCCACGTTCACTGGAGAGGGGAAGGAGGTGGGTGGTCAGAGTAGAGAAGTGACCACCAAACCCACTGGAACTGGTGGTGGAGAGGGAGCAGGGCTGAAGGTCAAATACTAGAAAAACTTGCTATCACACAGCATGGATGGGTCCCTGCCAGCCCATGGCCTGGGTTCTTACTCCCAGCCGAACCCATAGGGCACCCAGAATGCCTGCAGAGCTCCAGGCCAGAGCATAAAAGGAGAACCTCAGTCCACATGCTAAAACATTTAAAAGTCATAAATCCAAATATCAAACTGCTCAAAAACAGGCTCCATTTCACCTCTAACCTCATCAGACACATCACAGTCTCTGGGATAAAGAAAATCCCCCAAATGGCCCTCAAACACGCAAATCCCTCCAAGGAAAATGCAGATGTTCTTATTTGGAGAACTGTGTTTATGAATAGGACATGTTTGTCTATAACAAATGATCGAACACAGTTCCTCCAGCTCATCCTATCACATATTGATTGTATCCATGGTTTGGCTTCTCTTAAAGAGTTCTCAGTCAGGAAAGTAAACTATTAATACTTTTCCACAGTTGTGATCTTTCCACTATTTCTGCTTCTTTCCAACAAAACCACTATTAAACTGTGATCATCAAGGCCCTTACCCCTCAACCCAGAAGATGGAGGTATGTTGTGCTACGGTTTGGTTGTACCCCCAAGGCACCTTGACCGCACACTCTTCCTCACAGGACTTACCTCACAAGCAGTTATGACACAGCGTGAAGCCATTCCTTGCCAGCCTCGTGATTTGCAAGGAAATATTCGGCAGCGGGATGTATTTCTTGAACAAACACTAATATAGAGCATTCTCTAGTCAAGCTGCTCTAATCATTTAATAAAGATTAAGTTATTTGTGGTCTTCCCTGTGTCTCAGCTGGTAAAGAATCTGCCTGCAATGTGGGAGACTTGGGTTTGATCCCTGGGTTGGGAAGATCCCCTGGAGAAGGGAATCCCACTCCAGTATTCTAGTCCAGTAATCCATGGACTATACAGTCCAGGGAATTTGTTACTTCCAACCACCTTCTGAGATTCAAAGAGACTAGTTAATTCACCCAAAGCCAAGGCTGCTGGAGAGAGTGACCCTGAGTCTGTACCCTTTAACATCTTATCCTGTGTCACCAGTGTTCAATGTCATCGATGCTCTGGGTCATAAATACTCTGATGGTAATGGATGCACCAGGTGGCTTTTCTATCCAAGAGGAGGGGGAAACACCACAAGAGGGACAGTAAAGGGGAAAGGTCACCCAGAACTAAGACCAGGGCAGTGTGCTCCCCCTAAGTCTGCTGTGAAGAGTGGATGAGGTGACACTTGTGGATCCCCTTAAAGAAGGGGCTGGAAGCTAGAGGTTCAAAACTTGACCTATTTTCTAAAATACCGTTCCAGTCATGAAGCTCACTTTCCTTTTCTGTAAAATTGCATTAAATTCTTTGTGAAGTCCTCCCATTCAAAAGCTTCGACTCTCGTGATTAACCTAATCTTTGCTTCCTAAGAATTCTTTCCGTTTATCTTTATCCTCGCCTTTGTGCTATCCTATAAAAAATGAATTGCAGGGACGTTTCAGGAATATTAATTTCTCTTTGATAATTCAGAAGGCACTTCAGAGCTTCCCCATCCTCGGGGTTATCATTTAAACATCCATTACCTTTGCCTGGTTGCTAAGCAGAAGACTTCATTAATAGAAACCTGTGCTTAATAGATGCCAGACAACACTGGGTTTCCTATAATTGGATGGCCCACAGTTAGCAGCTTCTGAAACTCTGTGCCTCTTGTGTTGATTTATCCAATACCTTGTGGTCAGGGCCTGGGAAGGCCAGGAAGGAGTGCCAGGTAGCTGGACAGGGAGGATCAAGTCACTGTTTTTGGGGGGGAGGCAATGTTGCGCCCTGCCCCTAGAGGAGGGCATGGCAACCCACTCCAGGATTCTCGTCTGAAGAATCCCTTGGACAGAGGAGCCTGATAGGCTGCAGTCCATGGGTCCCACAGAGTCAGAAGCGACTAAGCATTTGCACACACAGGCTGCACCCGGAGAAGCCTTGCTCATCCCTAGACGCGGAGTGTGGGCAATGTCCAAGGTCTTCCCAGCCTCAGCCATGGGTCAGGAGAGCACACAGCAGTGCATGGTGTCCCCCAGGATGAGCCCTGTCTCTTGGTGTGGGCAACGAAGGTTTGCGAGTGCAAATGTGCACATTTGGAAGTCGAGGGAGGTGGAGGCAGGGTCAACAGGATGAAGAAATGTGTGTGCTTCACCTACAAATCAAGTCGAGCAGGCCCCTTGGCTGAGGGAAGGTCGTTTCTATAGCGGGTGCTTCGGGCCGAGTGTCAGGAGCTCTGGGCGTGTGCAACGGAGCCAAAGCTGGAAAAAGACACTAGCTGCCAAGCACCCTGATGCACACGGCTGGCCAGGATTCAAGCACTGTGCAGCCCAGGCCCTAACGCCAGTGCAGAGGAAGCTAGACACTGATGCTCTGGGCAGAGAGCGAAACAGCGAGGGAAATAGGTGATCTTGGACATGGGAGTGGTGTTACTCCCTGTCCTGCTTCATAGGAATACCTTAACTTACCAAGAGTTGGAATATTCTCAGACCTGAAGTCTCTGGGGAAAATTTCCAAGTATGTACTGCAATTCCACTGCAATCCCTTTCAGTTGAGCTGAAGAAGCATCAGGAAGGAGTCCTTCCCCAAGTCCTGGAAAGACATACCTCTCTGCCTGAGAGCCTGTTGAAAGCTCCGCCTAGCAGCACCTCACCTGTCTGAGCACGGGCTGACAACGCTTATGGCCTAGAAGACTCTGAGTGCTTTTTCTTCCTCCAATCCAAAGAAAGGTCTTGCTGAGGTTCATTGTTTTCATTTCATGTGACTTATTAATCAAGTCTTCCTCCCTGTTATGCAGGCATTTCATAGATAACGATAATATATTCTCTAGAGCAGGAATCACAGAAAGAAGCCATCAATATTTCTGCAGGCATCTCTTCTCTCTGAGGAGCCGGGTCGCCTGCTCCTGGGGGTCCATGTTTGCAGATCTGTCACCTGCCCGTTTGGTCAGCCATAGTGATGTGCCAGCTTCACGTGTGTACCTGGAGCTCCACTGGTCCTAGAGGTGGGAACTTAGCAAAGATGGAAAAGAATATTAAGAAAAAAAGAATGTGTGTATATATGTGTGTGAGTGTGTGTGTGTGTATAACTGAATCACTCTGCTGTACAGCAGAAATTAACACAGCATTGTAAATCAACTACACTTCAATTAAAAACATACTGATTAAAAAAGAAAGAAGCAGATTCATGGGTATGTGTGTTACCAATGGAGCACTGCGCTGGATGGACCTGCATGGCCTGGTTCTCCAAGGCAAGAGAAGCCCAATGAGGAGGAGATGGAAAAAAAAACAAACAGATCACAATTCAGTGTCCCCCCACCCCAGCCAAGGAGGGGACCTCAGCAAACAGACACAATTTACATCCAGGGAAAAACTCAATGGAAAGTGCAGAACAACACCAGGGGCTGCAGAAGAAGTAGCATTTGGAATGGACAGCTCAGTTCAACTGCAAGAAGGGAGGGGTTTGAATGCCTTGCTGGGCTTGCAGGACCCCCAGATGTCGGTCTGTGAAGGCTGGGACCTGCTGCCAGGAGTGCTGGCGGCCGATGGCCTTCGGAGGCTGCCCTTCAGGGAGGGCCCAGCCAGCCTGGGGTCACAGCTGGTGTCGAGGGCTTGGTTGCTCAGGCTTGACCCCACATGACCCTGAAGGACTGATGGCCTTTCTGGCTCTTGGGCCCCCATAGGGTCAGCCCGTGTCACCAGTGCACTTCTACCCTGCCCAGCTGGTCTCTCTTCTGGCTTTTCCATAATGGCCAACCCTCAGGGTCCATCTCAGAGTCTGTCCACCTGAAAACTCCACCTGCAGCAAAGGTAGTGGGGAGGGGTTGGGGTAGAACGCTTGGTCTCACCCATCAGATTTGTTATTGGCATAACCTGGGGTGGCTTCCGTGATGGTTATGACCTGCTGCAAACACACGTCTCTCTCTTCTTTCCAGTATAGCTGTTGCCCAGTTTGCAGGGTGCTGTTCTGAGATTCACTCTTCTCCCCCAAGGGCAGCCCCCATAATAAGCCCACTATATTCTGCCACTTCTCTCTACTTGGATTCTTCCCTGTTGTTTCCACCCAGCGTTCTGAGAGCCAGCGTGGTTTCCCAAAGCTGTAGCCCTCACGGCCAACTTGGTTGCAGCTAACACTTTCATGAGCCAGTTTCCTCCTACTGTTCAAACCATTAACAATGAGGCTGCCCTGGAGACACTGGTGAGGAAAACCCATGTGATGCAGAGGCTCGACAGGTGTCATCTCCATGGGGCCTGAGAGCTCCGTGCAACTTCGAGTCCCACTCTTGCTGGCTGATTCCAAACTTTTCTCAAAATTTTAATAACCTGTTATCTGGTTGATTGAATTACACCTGCCATCAGCCTCAAAATATTTCTCTGGACAAATGTAACTTAAAAAAATCGTAGAGGAAATTAAATTAATATTCACCCCAAATGTTAACGACATTCCCTTAGAGAAATGAACATGGCCTCTGTTTCCTGACCCAGGATTGAAAATCATTGGTGAGGACCTCATTTAAAAGAGAATATGTTGCATCTGTGGGCTTTAGCCTCCTTGCCTCCCCCTCCTCTGACAACGGCTCACACCCACAAACTCACACAAACCATGCAGCTGTGTCCCCGCATCCCTGGTCTACCTATGAAACAGAATCAGAACCACAGATGTGGAGGGCAGACTGGTGGCTGTCGAGGGGGAGGGGATGAGGGCTGGGGTGGGAGGTTGGAGTTAGCACATGTAGGCTTTGGATATCCATCCACATGGAATGGATAAGCAGCAAGGTAATACTCCACGGCACAGAGAATGATGTTCAATATCCTCTAATAAATCAAAATGGAAAAAATGTGTGTCTATCTATCTATCTATATATATACATATACATCCTGTTCTTAGTCGCTAAGCTGTGTCCAACTCTTTGAGACCCCATGGACTGTACCCCCCCAGTCTCCTCTGTCCATGGGATTTTCCAGGCAAGAATACTAGAGTGGGTTGCCATGCCCTCCTCTAGGGGATCTCCCCAACCCAGGGATCAAACCCAGGTCTCCCGCATCATGGGCGGGTTCTTTACCATCTGAGCCACCAGGGAAGCCTATATTTTTATATACCGCATACAAAGCTAATGGCAGAAAGTGAAGAGGAACTAAAGAACCTTTTGATGAGGATGAAGGAGGAGAGTGAAACAGTCAGCTTAAAACTAAATATTAGAAAAACTAAGATCATGGCATCCAGCCCCATCGCTTCATGACAAATAGATGGGGAAACAATAGAAATGGTGACTGATTTCCTCTTCTTGGGCTCTAAAATCACTGTGGATGGTGACAGCCACCATGAAATTGGAAGATGAGTTCTTCTTGGCAGGAAAGCTCTAACAAACATAGATAGTGTGTTAAAAAGCAGAGATATCACTTTGCAAACAAAGGTCCAAAAAGTCACGGCTATAGGAGATCCAACCAATCCATCCTAAAGGAAATCAATGCTGGATATTCATTGGAAGGACTGATACTGAAGCTGAAACTCCAATACTTTGGCCACCTGATGTGAAGAACTGACTCATTTGACAATGACCCTTATGCTGGAAAAGATTGAAGGCAGGAGGAGAAGGGGACGACAGAGGATGAGATGGTTGGATGGCATCACTGACTCGATGGACATGAGTTTGAGTAAACTCTGGGAGTTGGTGATGGACAGGGAAGCCTGGCTTGCTGCAGTCCATGGGGTCGCAAAGAGTCAGACACGACTGAGCAACTGAGCTGAACTGAACTGACAGTCTTTCCAGGAGTCACATACGGTTGTGAGAACTGGACCATAAAGAAGGCTGAGTGCCGAAGAATTGATGCTTTTGAACTGTGGTGTTGGAGAAGACTCTTGAGAGTCCCTAGGACAACAATGAGGTCAAACCAGCCAGTCTAAAAGGAAATCAATCCTCAATTCTCATTGAAAGGACTGATGCTGAAACTGAAGCTCCAATAGTTTGGCCACCTGATGTGAACAGCCAATTCCCTGAAAAATACCCTGATGCTGGGAAAGACTGAAGGCAGATGGAGAAGAGGGTGACAGAGGATGAGATGGATGGATGGCATCACCGATGCAATGGGCGTGAACTTGGGCAAACTCTAGAAGATGGTGTAGGACAGAGAAGCCTGGCATGCTGCAGTCTATGGGGTCGCAAAGAGTCAGACACGATTGAGAGACTGAACAACAGCAACAAATATACATATAGAACAGCATCACTTTACTGTAGAGCAGTAATTAGCACAACACTGTAAATCAACTATACTTCAGTAAAAAACAGCATGTAGAAAAAATAAAATGACCTAAGAAAGATACTTATTGTCTCTTCTCATATATATGTATGTATACATATATATACATATATATTCTAAGTATTTGATGCTCCTATTCAATGACAGGGCTGAGTGTATTCCTACTGGGGAGAATAGACAAGAGAGTCTCCTTTAAGTTCTTGAGAAATTTTATATTGTCATAAAGAATGATATTAATCAGCCACTCATTTTTCTTTCTTATGTTGTCAAACAGAATGACCTCAGATCAATTGTACTAAAACTAAAATCAATGATTTTGAAACATGACCCTCAAAATTTACTTTATTATCAATAATGACATAGAAAGGCAATTTCTTGAGTTACTTTGAATACATTTTACAACTGATCCATCCCAGCATTTCACCATAAAGCTACATGGTTCAAAACAAGACCACCTGGAGGATTTTAAAACATTGAGGATTTTTGTTGGCTGGTGTAAGGGACTGGAATGCCTGCTTTGAAACATTTCCCAATCCTAACCATTTCAGGCCTGCTCTGTGTTTATGAGTTAGCTTCTCATTTGTTCACATGGTGAATTTGCGAGATTAAAATATTTGCAACATTGTATAGAGGGGTTCCCCCTCTTCTGTGTAGAGCTGAGAGAACCATGGCTAGAAAGAGTTTCAGTTGGGGTGTTCATTTTCCAAAAGAAAAACACAGACCCAGCATGATGGGTTTCACCTTAAAGACCACAGAGCTCTTCCTGCAGCCCAGAGTCCCGCCTCCTGTTCCACCAGGTAGAGAGGCCAGGACCTGACAGGTGATGACTGGTGATGATGCCAGGCAAGATGCTGGTGAAGCAATGCAGAGGTCATGTCCTTGGGAGAGAGGTGAGAAACATCACCTCATTCTGAAGGTGAGAGATGTCTCTATCTGCCAGCCCCCAATTGCTGGACTGAGTAGACCCATGGCAAAGGAGAATTCACAGTGCTGTTTTAACACTGAATTCATTTTCCCTATGCTAAGTGATGAGTGGCCCTGCCCAGCACATAGATCCCTAAAGCCAGTCTCCTCTCTCCATCTGTCAGAGGTGGGATGGATGAAGACTTTCCCCCTTGTCCTTGAATCTGTGTTTATGGGCCCAGACCTAAGCCACGGACTTCCAAGCCAGAGAAATCAAATGTCCTGTTGCATTCCTTCTTACTCTATGCACACTGCCTCCAATGGGAAAAGACCATTCTTGGCATTTGCTAAAACCAAAGGTTATAGAGTGCATATTCTTTTGCAATCCAACCCCCAAAGGAGGCTCAAAACAGAAAGACAAACTTAGGAATGCATATGTCCAACCCCTGACACATGTCCTGTTGTGTTCAGTACCAAGGCCAGCACCCCTCCTGCATTGCCTTGGCAACAAGACAATGGCCAAGGCCTCTAGAAGCAAGAGTAAGTCAGGACTAGCCCCTGTACCTTGGCTGGGTCCAGACATGGGGGCAGCAGCCTCCTGGGTCTCGCATGGGAAAGTGAAAATCGCTCACTTGTGTCCGACTCTTTGCAACCCCATGGACTATACAGTCCACGGAATTCTTCTGGCCAGGATACTGGAGTGAGTAGCCTTTCCCTTCTCCAGGGGATCTTCCCAACCCAGGGATCAAACCCACATCCTCTGCATTGCAGCTGGATTTTTTACCAGCTGAGCCACAAGGCCTTGCACGGGCTTGGTCAAAAACACGGACCCTGCACATCATGGTAAGCAAACTTCTCTTTATTGGGGGGGTTGCAAATACCATGAAAGAAGTCAGGAAGATCTTGAGAATTTCCCAAAGAAACTCAGTTGAGTTTAAAGAACTTTAATGCATAAGAGTTTACAGTGGAGCTTGCCTGAAAATTTTCCCATATTCTCTTTTCTCCAGAAACAGGACATGATTTTCTCCAGGTCACATTCCTGAGAGGGACGAGGTGGCAGTTCCATTGCTGAAATTCTGCTTTGTCACTAGCTGTTTCCTCTGGTTGAAATTTCTCCTTCTGCCAAAAGACTCTGGCCAAAGAACTGACTTTATAACTTCCTGTTTGAATAATGCTCACTGGTAAGAATTGTTTAAGTAACTCATGAATCACACTACACTTCCCTGGTGGCCCAGACAGTAAAGAATCCTCCTGCAATGCGGGAAACTTGGGTTCGATCCCCAGATCTTCTGGAGAAGGGCATGACAAACTCACTCCTATATTCTTGCCTGGAGAATCCCATGGACAGAGGAGCCTGGTGGACTACAGTGCATGGGGTCTCAAAGAATCAGACACGACTGAAGGGACTGAGCATGAATCACACTGACTTTCTAAATAATTAAAACATTTCAACCTCAGGATGAATTTGATTCAGATCAAGGATTCATAAAAGTGAAACAAAACCACTAGGAATACACAGGATAATCAGGCTTCACGGACCTGCATCAAATATGATTATAGCGGTGCCCACGCGAGGGAGAATAAATCTCAATGTACCAGATAACAAATTGTGCCAAAAGCACGTGTTTAGACTAGTAGAATTTAGCAAACTAGGATTATCCTCATTGGGTTTTACAAGGGGCACCAGGTGCTTGCTTGAGCAACCTCAGAACCATGTCTCTGCAGATGGCTCAAGGAGACAGAAAACATGGGCCAGGGAGAGAGGAAGGTGGCCAATCACAGCAGCTTCTGCTCATGTGGAAATTGTCTAATCTGTCTTCCTTTATTAGAAGCACACTATCATCACCATAATCTAATATCACTCTTTCAGGGGAGAGGGAAATATAGAATGTAAATGCACAATAGTCCTTGCAAGAAAAAAGGCATATGAGTGAAAACTCACAAATCCTGCCTCAACCGACAGGGAGAAGGACGGAGAGACAGAGAGAGAGAGACAAGAGAGAGGGGCTGAGAGATTCCCTCTTTGTGAGACCTGGACACTCGTCTACCCTGGTGGATACTCCAGTTCTTATGAAATTCATGCGCGTCCTTCCACATCCCAGGTCATTTCTCGTCACTGAATGGCATGCAGCTTGTTCCATCAAGCTGACCCCCGGATGCCCGTAGGGACTAGTAAAGCTGTTGTGCTCCATCCCTTCTGCCCTAACACCACAGGGCACTATCCTGTTGGGAGTTGCTGCCCCCGGCTGGGGCTACAAGTAGTTGCTGATAGAATGGGATGTGAGTGCAGGCTGTGAGCTAGGAGGCACTGATGGACCGGGCAAGGGGCCAGGATGAGATGTATCCACACTGAGTGGGGGGCCCTGGGAGACAGTGTGGGTTTCCATGCCACCCCAGCTGAAGGTCAGGAGAAGCATCTTTATCCACTAAGCCATGGACTGATGGCTGCTCCCAGGGACACTGGGTCCTTGCCATCCTGGCCTGCCCCTACTGGGGCCAGGAGTCCTGCACCTGCCCTCAAGTGAACAGTAGCAGGGTATGAACAGCAAAGGCCAGAGGCTAATGGCTGCAACAGGGAATCCATCAATAGATGTCCACAGTAAGCATTTCTATGATGCATAGAACATTTTGGAAGCCTAGCTTCCACAGGTTCCTCCACAGAACATCCATCAGCCTGGACAGAGTCTATGGAAATACTGCCCTGTTGGCTGCATTTTCATCCTGCTAATATCCATTTTCAGTAGGA
Source organism: Muntiacus reevesi (assembly GCF_963930625.1). Classification (NCBI taxonomy): domain Eukaryota; kingdom Metazoa; phylum Chordata; class Mammalia; order Artiodactyla; family Cervidae; genus Muntiacus; species Muntiacus reevesi. Next base: position 41,062,572 of record NC_089250.1, on the reverse strand, counting down.
CACCATCTACTACCAACCAGGCATAGGGTCAGGGAAGGAAAACACCAGAAACACTTGGGCTAACATAGGTGATGGAGACAAACAGCTCTAGCATGGGGACCTGACTCAACTCCTCTCCAGCTGTGACTTTGGGCAAGTCAGAGCCCTCATGTTCTTATCTAAGCGTCACACATTTTACAGGGTTAATTTGATGATTAATCAAAGTACCACATGTAACTAGCACTGCTCATATTACGTCCCATTAGACATCAGTGCATTTGCTCCAGGGTATCCATGGAAACAGAGAGGAGGGGACCAGACTGTGCAAAGACATGATTGTCCACGGGGACATTTTCTCCATCCCTGAAGTCCCTGAGAGGCTCTGTCCAGAACTGAGGGGTGTGCAGGAAGGCAGGACCCCAGGACGAGGTGACACCAGGGGACATCCAAGGTGACACCTGAGTGTCATTGTCCTAAGTGGAGAGGCAGATATTTAGGGGGGTTTCAAGAAAGATTTACAGAAGATGAGAGGGGTTTGGGTTGAAATCTCAGAATGTGCCTTTACTCAAAACTCTCTCTTCAACACCTTAGAGTCAACAAAGAGTGAGTATGGGGGGCGGGACACAGGTGTTTGTGTGTCCATGTGCGTCCACCTGTGACAGCTCAGGGAGCAGGAGTGGCCCTGGGTGAACGATCCTGGAGGAAATGCTTGATGTCGTCACTAAGTGGCTACATGTGGCAGGAGGTTCCTTTCAAGGAAGAGTGTCGACCAGCCTGTCACTTTCCAATCACAGTGATGATGCAAATAGCAATGGGGCAGTGGCAGGGGTGGTGGGGCCACAGGGTGGGGGAGGCGGGAGGAAGCAACAGGACTGGAGAACCTGCTTTCAGTAGAGCTGAAACAGGCAGAATTCAGTCAATCCAGATTCCTTGAGATTATAGTACATAGGGTCCCAGCGAGGGTAGCGCTAGATGAGGATCCAGGGCCCCAGAGAGTACAGCCCCAAGCCCGCAGAGCCCCAAGTGGCTGCCAAACACCAGCGATCACAGGTTCCTCCACGAAGCGCTCACCTGCTGGCCCTGTCTCACTGGGATCCTTGCCTTCAGGTGTTGGGGCATTTCCTTCTCAATCTGCTCAGTGTTTATTTACAGTGCTTCAGAGAAAAAAGCTATCTTGTGTAAATGTTTAAATTGCTTGGGAATGTGTTCCCAAATGAAACCTAAAATCCTCAGGCTAAGTTAGAAATAGGGGGCAAACAAAGCACCGATTTCAGTGGGGAAACAGTCTGAAAGAGTGACATGAGGAATCCATTTGGGTCTGTGTTTGTTGGTCTGTGAGGAATGTGCAGCCACAGGGGCTAGGATGGAGACCTGGTGTTTGTGCTGTTCTCCTGATGGGAGGGCAGTACCTCCTGGGAACCAGGGTGTGGGGGGCAGGGGCAGGGACAGGGGACAGGGGAAAGGGTGGAAGGGACGGGGGCAGGGTGGAGTCATGGGAGAGACAGCCCCAAACAGCCTGTGAAACGCACAGCTCACGATGGGGCCGCTAATGGTGAGGTCGGGGGGCAGCAGGACTAGGCAGCTGCTGTGATTCTGATGGAAGCCGTTCCCATCTCCAGGGGATCTTCCCAACCCAGGGATCGAAACCCGGGTCTCCCACATTGCAGGCAGATTCTTTACCAGCTGAGCCACCAGGGAAGCCCAATATTTTACAAGGTTCTTGGTTTTCCCAGAACTTCAGAGACAGTGCTTCTAGGGGTCTAGTGTTCAAACCATGGGATCTGCACCACTGGGGTTTTGTCCTGAAGTATAATTGTGAAGAAAAAGCTCTTGGCATAATTATTCAGCAGAACTGAAGATCGTGGATGATTTAGTTGACAGGCGGAAGCTGTGGGCCCCAGGAGGAAACTGCTTTACTTTCCTCTAACTTCCACCTCCGAGCACAGTTGGTCAGATTCCTTTCTTATTCCTGGACTAAAATTTAGAGAAATTTTCCATGATTTTCCTGTTACTTTCAGTTACTGCCTCAGACTCATTTTTAGGTACAAGAAAGTTCATGTGTGCGTGTGTGTGCTAAGTCACTTCAGGCGTGTCTGACTGTGCAACCCCATGGACTGTATGTAGCCCGCCAGGCTCCTCTGTCCATGGGATTCTCCAGGCAAGAATACTGGAGTGGGTTTCCATGCCCTCCTGCAGGGGATCTTCCCTACCCAGGGATTGAACCCGGGTCTCCTGCATTGGCAGGCAGGTACTTTAGCACTAGCGCCACCTGGGAAGCCCACAAGAAAGTTCATCCCAAACTAACACATCCAACCACGGCTCCTCTCCCTAGCTCAAGATGGGAGGGGGCACACCCAGCCCACTCCGTCCCCAGAGGGCTTGTGGGCCCTCCGTCCCCCACAGCACCTGCAGTAGATGAAGCCTGCCCATCCCACCAGCTCCCAGCACTGATGGGCTTCTGTCGCTAAAAGGAACAGTTCGATGGTCACCTGGTTGTCAGTGCATGCTCCAGGAAAATTCAACATACTCCACCCACCCCTTCCAGGTGGAGCCAGTTTTCTGATGATGAGTCACAAAGAAGCTACTTCGATTTTAAAGATTTATTCTATATTGGAGTGTAGTTGACTAACAGCGTTGTGTTAGTTTCAGGCGTACAGCAAAGTGATTCGGTTATACGTGTTCGTGTACCTATTCCTTTGCAAATTCTTTTCCCACTTAGATTATTACAGAAGACTGAGCAAAGTTCCCTGTGCTATCCAGTAGGTCCTTGTTGGTTGTCTGTTTTAAATATAGCTCTATGTATATATCAATTCCAAGCTCCCAATCTATCCCTTCCCTTCGGTAACCATAAGTTTGTTCTCTGAGCTTGTGAATCCATTTCCGGTTTGTAAATAAGTCTCTTGAAGACCACTCATCATACAGAGAGGCACTGTGAGATGACTATTTGAAAAACTGCTTTGCCACATAATTTTGTTGTTAAGAATGATGGAAGTGTGTTACCTCAGTGTCACTCTTACCTACACATTATTCAGATTAAAATAAAAAAAACTTTCAAATGAAAAGACTTCATGTGTTATGAAGTTATTCATTAAAATCAATATGAAGGAGGGTAACTTACAAGAAAATAAACACCTTTACATAATAGGTAGGAAGGATCAAAAGTGAATTTTAAGATTTAGAGTATATAAGCAATGTTTTACACATTGCTTATAAGATATTTTTGTCTGCTCTGACAGCCTTTGAAACTAAATATCAAAATAAATCAATATAAAATATATTCTCAAATTGCTTTATTACAGACGGTTAAATTTTTCTTTCAAAATTTCTAAAGGATACTTGATTCTATTGCTCTCATTAAAATATTATCATCATTACTAAAAGATGTACTACTGGTAAATAAATGTTTAAAGTGTTCTTCCTGTCATAGTCATCACCTATTCTGGCATGTTTTAAACATAGATAAAATGTTAACATTAGAAAGTGTACCTATACACATATGTACGTGATGTATAAATACATATTTAGACACATACACATATTTATTACTGTTATCTGTAGGGTTACCTGATCAGACAAGTTGAGAGACCCTAGAATTCTCAAACTGAAAGTCAGACTTGCACACCCGTCAGATCCAGACAGTAAAGCGTCTGCCGAAAATGCGGGAGACCCAGGTTCGATCCCTGGGTTGGGAAGATCCTCTGGAGAAGGAAAGGGCAACCCACTCCAGTACTCTTGCCTGGAAAATCCCATGGACAGAGGAGCCTGGTGGGCTACAGTCCACGGGGTCGAAAAGAGTCGGACACGACTGAGCGACTTCACCTCACTCACTCTGGAGTTAGGACGCCTGCCGTGTGAATCTGCATCTGGTCCAGACTGGTGGACGGTCTCAGACACAGCAGGGCCTCCAGGTTCCAGACTTCCGCATCCTCCACCAGCTCCTACATCCCAGGTTTCATGGTAAAGAGAATGCTGGGATTAAGACTGTTTTAGGGGGCTGCTTAGATAAAATGAAGCAAAACAGATGATCCTGTGCTTTGAATAAAAGCAGGGATTCTACCCCTGCAGGTAATTGTCTGCTCGCCTGCTGTCTGAAGTCAGGTTCCCCCAGAGCAGACACTGGTCAGTGATTGGTTAGTGTCAGACACCATGTATTAGGGAAGAGTCCCTGAGGATCGAGAGGGTTGGGGGGAAGCAGGATGAAGGCAGGATGCTTGCAATTCTGGGCAGAGTCTCAGGCTCAGCCTGACCCCGCAGGGAGCACTGAGCAAGGATCCTCTCCCGGGGAAAGGGGTTGGACTGTCATATTTCTGCATAGCCAGGGAACTCCACTGTGACACGGGGAGTGAAACCCAGGGCACTTATGCCCTGCACCCTGGGGATGCCATCACCTGCTGGCTGTCCTGAAAGAAGCTGCAGGGGCAGCTGTCAGAGGCCAGGCCAGCAGAGGGGCATAGGATCCTTCAGAGGGATAAGGAGATCCAGGGGGACATGGCCAAGGAGCCACCATGCTCGACTGGAGAACCACTCCTCTGCTGCATCACAGCCACCCCCAGAACTACATCCTGAGGGGCGGGGCAAGTTCAGCATCTCTGGTCCACCTTTAAAGGAGCTTGCTCCGGTCACAGTTGGACTGAAGCATGGATACCTGGTGTCCTCAGCCCAGCTTTTGTTATTTTAATAGTGAAACCAAAAGACAAAAAAAGTGCATCCAGCATCAGCCAGGAACTAAATGTTCTAGATGATATAAACTTACCTTAAAGCCAAAATTGCATTTAAACATATGGATGAAAATCTTTCTTAAATATGTAATTCTGTTTCCTGCCTTCTTAACTGAGTTCTCTGAGTACAATCAGTGTTTTCTAACATGCCGGGCATCGGGTATTATTCAGGAGGGTCACACTGCACGTACACCTGGCACGAGGGACACTGCATCTTGGGCTTAGAGGTCCTTTAGGGTCCTGGGGGCAGCTTCCGGATTTTCTGTCCTCTACACATTCTGTGCTCTTTCAGTGCCCCATTTGCCTGCAGCTTCTGGTATGGGCTCTGAGATAAGGAATAAATGGGCCCCTTAGTGCCGTCTCTGAACCAGAAGTGACCCTGCCCTGAGTTAGGGCCTGAGGAACATTTCTGAGCTTTAAGTGCAATAGCATCAGTCACAAGATCCAGGTTACTTCTTACCTCTGCCCAGACCCTCGATGTCCTTTTTCTGGCCACTGCTTCACATTTTGAATGCTAGGTCGTTCAGTCTCGTCCAACTCTTTGAGACCCCATGGACTGTAGCCCTTCAGGATCCTCTGTCCAAGGAATTCTGCAGGCAAAAATCCTGGAGTGGGTTGCTGTTCCCTTCTCAGAGGATCTTCCTGACCCAGGGATCGAACCTGGGTCTCCTGCATTGCAGGTGGATTCTTTACCACCTGAGCCACCAAGGAAGCCCTTCAGTGACTCCTGGACTGGGCTGACTACAGAGTTTCTTCTCTGAGGGGCTTTCCTGCCTCTAACTTTGCATATTTCTTTAAGTATGCATTTTCCTCTGATTTCATATTTATCCTATCAGGTTCCTGCCTCATACTGGCATTAAACTAGGCCCATAGCGTCTTTATTTATTTATTTTTTTCAGTAGGTTTTGTCATACATTGATATGAATCAGCCATAGAGTTACACGTATTCCCCATCCCGATCCCCCCTCCCACCTCCCTCTCCACCCAATTCCTCTGGGTCTTCCCAGTGCACCAGGCCCGAGCACTTGACTCATGCATCCCACCTGGGCTGGTGATCTGTTTCATCATAGATAATATACATGCTGTTCTTTTGAAACATCTCACCCTCACCTTCTCACACAGAGTTCAAAAGTCTGTTCTGTACTTCTGTGTCTCTTTTTCTGTTTTGCATATAGGGTTATCATTACCATCTTTCTAAATTCCATATATATGTGTTAGTATGCTGTAATGTTCTTTATCTTTCTGGCTTACTTCACTCTGTATAATGGGCTCCAGTTTCGTCCATCTCATTAGAACTGATTCAAATGAATTCTTTTTAACAGCCGAGTAATGTTCCATGGTGTATATGTACCACAGCTTCCCTATCCATTCATCTGCTGATGGGCATCTAGGTTGCTTCCATGTCCTGGCTATTATAAACAGTGCTGAGATAAACATTGGGGTGCACGTGTCTCTTTCAGATCTGGATTCCTCAGTGTGTATGCCCAGAAGTGGTATTGCTGGGTCATATGGCAGTTCTATTTCCAGTTTTTTAAGAAATCTCCACACTGTTTTCCATAGCGGCTGTACTAGTTTGCATTCCCACCAACAGTGTAAGAGGGTTCCCTTTTCTCCACATCCTCTCCAGCATTTATTGCTTGTAGACTTTTGGATAGCAGCCATCCTGACTGGCGTGTAATGATACCTCATTGTGGTTTTGATTTGCATTTCTCTGATAATGAGTGATGTTGAGCATCTTTTCATGTGTTTGTTAGCCATCTGTATGTCTTCTTTGGAGAAATGTCTGTTTAGTTCTTTGGCCCATTTTTTGATTGGGTCATTTATTTTTCTGGAATTGAGCTTCAGGAGTTGCTTGTATATTTTTGAGATTAATCCTTTGTCTGTTTCCTCATTTGTTATTATTTTCTCCCAATCTGAGGGCTGTCTTTTCACCCTACTTATAGTTTCCTTTGTTGTGCAAAAGCTTTTAATTTTCATTAGGTCCCATTTGTTTATTGTTGCTTTTATTTCCAATATTCTGGGAGGTGGGTCATAGAGGATCTTGCTGTGATTTATGTCGGAGAGTGTTTTGCCTATGTTCTCCTCTAGGAGTTTTATAGTTTCTGGTCTTACATTTAGATCTTTAATCCATTTTGAGTTTATTTTTGTGTATGGTGTTAGAAAGTGCTCTAGTTTCATTCTTTTACAAGTGGTTGACCAGTTTTCCCAGCACCACTTGTTAAAGAGATTGTCTTTTTTCCATTGTATATCCTTGCCTCATTTGTAAAAGATAAGGTGTCCATAGGTGCGTGGATTTATCTCTGGGCTTTCTATTCTGTTCCATTGATCTATATTTCTGTCTTTGTGCCAGTACCATACTGTCTTGATGACTGTGGCTTTGTAGTAGAGTCTGAAGTCAGGCAGGTTGATTCCTCCAGTTCCATTCTTCTTTCTCAAGATTACTTTGGCTATTCGAGGTTTTTTGTATTTCCATCCAAATTGTGAAATTATTTACTCTAGTTCTGTGAAGAATACTGTTGGTAGCTTGATAGGGATTGCATTGAATCTATAGATTGCTTTGGGTAGAATAGCCATTTTGCCAATATTGATTCTTCCAACCCATGAACACAGTATGTTTCTCCATCTGTTTGTGTCCTCTTTGATTTCTTTCATTAGTGCTTTATAGTTTTCTATGTATAAGTCTTTCATTTCTTTAGGTAGATATACTCCTAAGTATTTTATTCTTTTTGTTGCAGTGGTGAATGGTATTGTTTCCTTAATTTCTCTTTCTGTTTTTTCATTGTTAGTATATAGGAATGCAAGGGATTTCTGTGTGCTAATTTTATATCCTGCAACATTACTATATTCATTGATTAGCTCTAGTAATTTTCTGGAAGAGTCTTTAGGGTTTTCTATGTAGAGGATCATGTCATCTGCAAACACCGAGAGTTTCACTTCTTCTTTTCCTGTCTGGATTCCTTTTACGTCTTTTTCTGCTCTGATTGTTGTGGCCAAAACTTCCAACACTATGTTGAATAGTAGTGGTGAGAGTGGGCATCCTTGTCTTGTTCCTGATTTCAAAAGAAATGCTTTCAATTTTTCACCATTGAGGGTGATGTTTGCTGTGGGTTTGTCATATACAGCTTTTATTATGTTGAGGTATGTTCCCTCTATTCCTGCTTTCTGGAGAGTTTTAATCATAAATGAGTGTTGAATTTTGTCAAAGGCTTTCTCTGCATCTATTGAGATAATCATATGGTTTTTATCTTCCAATTTGTTAATGTGGTGTATTACATTGATTGATTTGCGGATATTAAAGAATCCTTGCATTCCTGGGATAAAGCCCACTTGGTCATGGTGTATGATTTTTTAAATATGTTGTTGGATTCTGTTTGCTAGAATTTTGTTATGGATTTTTGCATCTATGTTCATCAGTGATATTGGCCTGTAGTTTTCTTTTTTTGTGGCATCTTTGTCTGGTTTTGGAATTAGGGTGATGGTGGCCTCATAGAATGAGTTTGGAAGTTTACCTTCATCTGCAATTTTCTGGAAGAGTTTGAGTAGGATAGGTGTTAGCTCTTCTCTAAATTTTTGGTAGAATTCAGCTGTGAAGCCATCTGGTCCTGGGCTTTTGTTTGCTGGAAGATTTTTGATTACAGTTTCGATTTCCTTGCTTGTGATGGTTCTGTTAAGATCTTCTATTTCTTCCTGGTTCAGTTTTGGAAAGTTATACTTTTCTAAGAATTTGTCCATTTTATACAAGTTGTCCATTTTATTGGCATAGAGCTGCTGGTAGTAGTCTCTTATGATCCTTTGTATTTCAGTGTTGTCTGTTGTGATCTCTCAAAGAACAAATACTAAAAGCAGCAAGGGAGGAACAACAAATAACACACAAAGGGATTCCTATAAGGATAACAGCTGATCTATCAATAGAAACCCTCCAGGCCAGAAGGGAATGGCAGGACATACTGAAAGTAATGAAAGAGAATAACCTACAACCTAGATTACTGTACCCAGCAAGGATCTCATTCAGATATGAAGGAGAATTCAAAAGCTTTACAGACAAGCAAAAGCTGAGAGAATTCAGCACCACCAAACCAACTCTTCAACAAATGCTAAAGAATCTTCTCTAGACAGGAAATGCAGAAAGGTTGTATAAACGTGAACCCAAAACAACAAAGTAAATGGCAACGGGACCACACCTATCAATAATTACCTTAAATGTAAATGGGTTGAATGCCCCAACCAAAAGACAAAGATTGGCTGAATGGATAAAAAAACAAGACCCCTATATATGCTGTCTACAAGAGACCCACCTCAAAACAAGAGACACATACAGACTAAAAGTGAAGGGCTGGAAAAAAATATTTCACGCAAACGGAGACCCAAAGAAAGCAGGAGTCGCAATACTCATATCAGATAAAATAGACTTTCAGATAAAGGATGTGAAAAGAGACAAAGAAGGACACTACATAATGATCAAAGGATCAATCCAAGAAGAAGATATAACAATTATAAATATATATGCACCCAACATAGGAGCACCACAATATGTACGGCAAACGCTAACAAGTATGAAAGAGGAAATTAATAGTAACACAATAATAGTGGGAGACTTTAATACCCCACTCACAACTATGGATAGATCAACTAAACAGAAAATTAACAAGGAAACACAAACCTTAAATGACACAATGGACCAGCTAGACCTAACTGATATCTATAGGACATTTCACCCCAAAACAATCAACTTCACCTTTTTCTCAAGTGCACACGGAACCTTCTCCAGAATAGATCACATCCTGGGCCATAAATCTGGTCTTGGAAAATTCAAAAAAATTGAAATCATTCCAGTCATCTTTTCTGACCACAGTGCAGTAAGATTAGATCTCAATTACAGGAAAAAAATTGTTAAAAATTCAAACATATGGAGGCTAAACAACACGCTTCTGAATAACCAACAAATCATAGAAGAAATCAAAAAAGAAATCAAAATATGTATAGAAATGAATGAAAATGAAAACACAACAACTCAAAACCTATGGGACACTGTAAAAGCAGTGCTAAGGGGAAGGTTCATAGCATTACAGGCTTACATCAAGAAACAAGAAAAAAGCCAAATAAATAACCTAACTCTACACCTAAAGCAATTAGAGAAGGAAGAAATGAAGAACCCCAGGGTTAGCAGAAGGAAAGAAATCTTAAAAATCAGGGCAGAAATAAATGCAAAAGAAACTAAAGAGACCATAGCAAAAATCAACAAAACTAAAAGCTGGTTTTTTGAAAAAATAAACAAAATTGACAAACCATTAGCAAGACTCATTAAGAAACAAAGAGAGAAGAACAAAATTAACAAAATTAGAAATGAAAATGGAGAGACCATAGCGTCTTTAAATTTAAAAAAATTTTTTCATTGGAGTATAATTGCTTGGCAATGTTGTATTAGCTTCGGCTGTATAAGCAAGTGAATGAGCTGTATGTATACATACATCTCTTCCGTCTTGGACCTTCCTCCACCATCCCCCATTGCACCCATCTAGGTCGTCACAGAGCACCGAGTTAATCCTTCTGAATCAGTGGTTCTCAAGCTCATCAGACCTGTGCACCCCTTTAATATGAATACAACACAGTGCCCATATCTCTATCCTGAAATGAAATCAATAGATGATATATCTACCCACATGTGTAATTTTTCAAAAGCTATGCCCTTAATGATAATACAAAGATAAATAACAGTTGTCTGTACTTCAAACCAGAACTGTTTGGGCCTAAGGAATCAGTTTCTCGAACCCATGTGCAGCGTTACCCACAGACACATAGAGAAAGGCAAAAGCTGAGTGTTTATTCACAAAGCAAATATAAGCAGGTTTCTCACTGGTGCCATAGTTTTCCAAGCTGGTGACCAGCTTCTGAAAAAGTTTCAAAACCCAGTGTCACCTCACCTCAAGTTACCTGGTTTTTCCAATTCCTGCTTTAGTATTTGTTAAAACTGGGCAAGAATTAACTTGTGTTTCCACATGAAGTATGGTACAGCTTTAGCCTATGGGTGATTGCAAGGCTTCTCGGGGCTTTGGGTCTCAGGCAGGAGAGTGGATATCTGGACGGATGCGAACAACCCTTCTGTGGAGACGTCAGCATAAGCGGGCTCCCTGAAACTTCCTGTGCCCCCTGAGTCTCTCTCTGCCCTGGCAGGTATGCTGTGGGCATGTGACTGCTTCTGGCCCCGAGACTGGGGGCAGAAGTGATCTGTGGGCATGTGTCCTGGGCATGTGATCCAGGGGAACCTGGGAGCCAGGATGGAGGAGCCCCCAGACTCTCATGGGACACCCAAAAGCAGGAAATAACCGTGTGTTGGCTGAGGCCCCTGAGAATTGGGGGTTTTCTGATGTGACAGCTGGTATTTCTTATTCTGCTGAATGCACACCTGTCCTGTGCATCACAAGGCATTCAGTGTCATTGAGCCGCACCCACTGAACAGTAACAGGGCTCCAGAAATCCTGGAGAATTGGAGATGGCCTTGTGCACTCTCAGAGTGCCCGGAAGAACCACATCCTTAGATTCATGATGAACTAAACATTTCAGACCACAGAGAGGGACCACAGGGATGGCTTTCCTGATGTTTCTCTTGTTAAGTTCCCCATGCCCTGCTTCTCTGCCTTGAGTCAAGCTTGTTATCCAAACACGTGTGAAATGCCGCCTCCCCTTGCCGGCTCTTAGCCTCAGGTTTCGCGCACCTGGCCGGATGTCATAGGAGCACTCCCATCACAGCCTGCCCTGCCCTACTGTGCCTGGTGGGATGGATATTGTATGATTGTCTTCACCTGGTGAGTCAGGCTTTTTCTTTGAAGCCCCAAGAGTGCAAGGCTGGCTAACCTTGCTGTCAGACTCAGATCTACACCTGGGCCCCCCACCTTCTCCTGAACAATGGATTCATGATCCCTGAAAGATCCCCAACTGTTCAACTTTTCCTTCTGGTCGAACCTGACTTTTTCTCAGGCAAAGGTGAAGAACGGGTGTATACACAACAAATTAAAAAATTTTTAAAAGATCTTGCCTGATTCTAAATAATTCAGCAAAATAGAGTTTGTCTACAGTAAGATTGGACAGACTCTTACAAAAGCCCAAATCTAATCCCTCAGGAGCTGGTGGTGTTCTTTGCAGCCAGAGGATGAAAGTGGAAGTGTTCAGAAAGCCCATCTGGCTCCCCTGGTTCATGCAGATGCTGTGTGAGCCCTGGATCGGGACGGGTCTGAGTTCCCTTTTCAGGTGTCTCCTGGCGGCCTGATCCGAGACCGCTATCACAGACCGAGTCCTTGAACCTCATCCTGCCCCCAGGAGCTGGACGCCCTTTCTGGGCTCTGAAGGTCTCCTCGGTCACATCTCAGTGGTCAGATGTGTTTCCTGCCTCTAAAGCACATGCCCGCCTCCGTCAGTGCCTACTTCAAGCATCTGAATGGGGTGCTCCCAATGTCTTCTTGGGGCCTCGGTGTCCTTAGCCTGGAGGGCATAGACGTGGTGCCAGAGATTGACTTCAGGGACTCAGACATTTTCACAATAGAGAACATGAACTGGAAGAAGAGTTTCCCTTGATAAGTCATTCGAGCCATTCAGCCTCACGGTGACTCACGGGAAAGATGAGGACATGGAACATGGGGCAGCCTGTGGGGATTCTGGTCACTTCTAGTCAATATCCGTAGAGCTTTTTACACACACTCTTCAAAACAGGGGACAACCCTGCTATCACCAGACCCAGAATCACTTCTAAATAAAAATAAAGACAGTTTGACCCTTATATTTCTCCCTTCTTCTCCCTTTCTCTCACACATAAACCCTTTGGATAAATTACTGTAGAAAAACCTAAATGAAGGATACAATTCAAAGGATGCATTTCGTATATTCCAGCTAGATTACACCTGCAGATTCCAATAATGCCCACCCCAAAAGTGAATTACAGTTCAGGGGGTCAGCAGTCTGTCACAGGCCTCCCTGGGCCGCATGGAGGTACTGGAAAGGCTGGTTCCCTCCACAGGCTCCGCGGGCGAACCTGGTCCTTGCCTTTTCCGGCTTCCAGAGGTGTCCACATTCCCTGATTATATCACATCAGCCTCTGCCTCCGACCCTCCTGCCTTCCTTCTATGAGGAGTTTATGTTGATGTCAGGCCACCTGCCTAAGTCCAGGGTCATCTCCCATATCAAGATTTAACCATACCTGCTAGGTTCCCCCTGTCCTGGAAGGTGAAATTCACGGATGCAGGATTAGGACACGGGCATCTGTGGAGACATTCTTCTGTGTTTTGCAATCTTTTCCCTTTTTCGGCTACCTTGGGCGGCATGTAGGGATCTTAGTTCCCCGACCAGGGCTGGAACACATGCTCCTTGCAGTGCAAGTGTGGTGTTTTAACCACTGAACTGCCAGGGAAGTCCCGGGAGACATTATTCTTCCCCTAGCACTCATCGCTAACTCCCCTCTTCCATCATGGAAGGCTGCAGTCGGGAAGAAATCAACCTACTCCTCGGGACACCCGCCCCTCAGCCTCGGCTGAGGGGATCCAAAGTGGGTGTGTCTCTGGCTCACCCAGGTGGGCCTCCCCCTGAGGTGTGAGAAGGGACAGAGTTGCTATCGTTTGTGCAGACCTGAGCTGAACATTTGCTTGACTCAGGCTGTGGACGCTGGGGTCACAGGAAAGCACCGGTCAGCATGTGGCAGGGGCAGTCTGCAGAGAAAGGTAAAGCAGGTATGTTGAGACAGGAGGGCATGGCCAAGGATGCCAGGCAGAGGGGATGGGCGACTACCTGTTGCTCCCAACCCCATCAACTTCTCACCCACCGTATCTCAGGTCAATAGAACCAATCCTCTTAATCTTCAGATCCTTGGGACTTCCCTGGCAGTCCAATAGACAGAACTTCACCTTCCAGTAAATAAAGGGGATGCAAGTTTGATCCCTGGTCAGGGGGTTAAGATCCCACATGCATCATCCCTTAAAAAACAAAACAAAACAAACAAAGCACAAAGCATAAAACAGAAGCAATATTGTAACAAATACAATAAAGTCTTTAAAAATGGTTCACACCCCAATTTTTGTAAGGTGTAGATTCTTCACTGGGTTTCTGTTATGCATCCCAAGAGTCACACAGCTATGACAACGTTGCCAAGAACAAGTCTGTGTGATTAAACCAGAGCCCTTGTCTTGTCTCTTGATTCTATATGGTGTTTGCCGCTTTTCACATCCTTTGTAAAACTGTGTGATTTGAGACCATCGGCAAACTGTGTCTGTGGTTAGTAGAACTTCTGTATCAGTAGAAAGAATCTGGTCTGTGGAAAAGAGAGAAAATGAAATTACATGAGATCACATCCCCTAGATTGGGGAGCAGGAAAAGCAGGGCCTTTTACTCATGCAGAAGGAAGAAAGTTCTTTGTGTTGCCACCTCTCACATTCGTGAGTATGGGGAGCCTGGACTGGTTACATAAACTGAAAAATCTCATCAAGGCACCGTCAACAACTCTGCAAAATAGTGCTCTAAACACTACAGCTTAATAACAAACAGAAGCTTTGTGTTGGAACTGAGTCAGACTCCCCATCTCCAGGGAAATTTAATGGAATTAAGTCTCCTCTGTTCCCACTTAGAAGTTCATACATAATCATAGCAGGTTATTACACAGACAGAATGCGCAGGACTGCATAGACAGAGCTGGCATATAATGTAATTTATTTCTGCCACTGATAAATCTCCCCTTCAGCTATGGGAAAACGATCTGATGACAGAGACCAGTGGAGAGTGAAGTCCCTTCTCACGACACTGTGGCAGCTGTACCCTCCCCAGAGGTTCTGAGAACTGATAGCATTGCCGGGGCCTCATTTCTCCAGGAGGGAAGATCTCCAGCCTCTGCTGATGTAAGGACCAGCTGCCTAACTGGCCCTTGGACATATGTTTCTGCAAAGTTATTAACTTTGTATCAGCCTAAGCAGGACCTTATTCTAGATTTTATTTGCAATGATCATAGATGTGAAAGAAAATTTCAGTCCAGAAAATGTCAGTTCATAAATCTGCAAGGAGATCAAGCCAGTCAATCCTAAAGGAATTGGATTCCTTTATTCCTTTTGTTTATTCCTTTATAATCCTCTGAATATCTGTTGGAAGGACTGATGCTGATGCCTCAATACTCTGGCCACCTGACTCGAAGAGCTGGCTTGTTGGAAAAGACCCTAATGCTGGGAAAGACTGAAGGCAGGAGAAGGGGATGACAGAGGATGAGATGGTTGGATGGCATCACTGACTCAATGGACATGAGTTTGAGAAAACTCCAGGAGATGGTGAAGGACTGGGATGGTAAAGGACCAGGCATTGCCAAGAGTCAGACACGACTAAGCGACTGAACAACAAAAGCTGAAAGAAGTCAGGCAAAGCTTCTGAATTCAACTAGCTCATGGTAACTTATTGGACAAGTTCTGGCTTGCAGTCAGAGTGGCCTTGCAGTCCAATTCCTGCTCTGTCACTTTGTTCTCATGTGAGCTCTCAGAGTTTACTAAGCACATCTCTCTCCTGCTTTCATGGAAAATCTACCACATACTCAAATGGGGTTTAGCAGGAATAGACCAAGGTGCCATATGCATCACAGCCAACTGGGCATCAGATGTCACAGGGCAGGGACCCGGGGTCCTGTCCTCTTCTTGCCCCCTCTTCTCCCTGTGTTCTGCTTTTATGGAGCTGGGTGGGCGTGTGCGTGCTCAGCTGCTTCAGGTGCATCCAACTCTTTGCAACTCTATGGGCTGCAGCCCACCAGGCTCCTCTGTCCGTGGGATTCTCCAGGAAAGAATACTGGAGTGGGTTGCCATGCCCTCCTCCAGGGGACCTTCCCTACCCAGAGATTTAACCCACGTCTCTTGAGTCTCCTGCATTGGCAGGAGGGTGCTTTACCACCACCTAGGAAGCCTGAAAACTATTTTAAGATGAATGAAATAGCAGAATAGGCTGTGAGCATTTTGGTGGTAACCACCAGAATGCATAACAGAAGGAGTTGGAGAGTAGGGGACAGAGTTGAGGTGCGCAGGGACTATGTCTCTTACTGTGTATCCATGAACCTTCCTATTTTTTTTTTTTTTTGCTGTGTATTACTTTGATAGCTATTAACACATTATGAAAAACATGTACTTCAAACTAAAAAATATGAAATTTAAATTATGTCTAAAAATACTCGTGTTTCTACCCTATTCTCAATTCTCAATGCCTTAGCTTGCTGATCCCACACATGACACCATCATGTTGCTGCCAGCACCAAATGGGCTCCTTGCATGGCACTAATTCCAATTTCTCTTGACCTTTAATCCCTTTCTAGCTGAAAACAAGCATGCTGACCTCTCAGCTCCTGGAAAGAAGGTGAGAGCCACCACCTGTCTAAGTCCTTTTTTGAAACAATAATCTCTGCTCAGGTAATGGTTTCTAAAATTATCAGTGACAGAAAGAACGGCAGTACCACTCATTTGGAGGCAAGAGCCAGCTCCACTGTTGGGTTAATAATGATATTATTTTGCTTTACTTTGGTGCGGATCAGAGTTCCTGTGGCTGAACGATATATCTTAAGTGTCTCAGGCTCATTCAAGCCATTTACACAGACCACTCTTTCACCAACGATAATCAATTACAGCAGCATCACCAAAGTTGTAGCTGGGTGTTTATCTGCCACAATTCAGCCTGAGTCAGAGCAATTTCCAAGCAGCTGTCAAGATGGTCAGAGCTCCCGTAAGCTAAGTCAAATTCAAAATCAGAACTTGCCACCTCCAATTATTTAAATAGACATGAGGGGAGACAAAACACAGTCCATTGACTGGAATTAATTTGTACCACTATAAAAGTCTGGCCCTCTGGATGAAGAGATAGGTATGAATCTAGACATATTTGGAGGCAACCTTATGTCCTTTATCTGAAAGTAGAAGTAATTTGAGCCAAAGAGGTCCAGCCTGGGTTTCCTTGGTGGCTCAGACGGTAAAGAATCTGCCTGTATTGTGGGAGACCTGGGTTCGATCCCTGTGTTGTGAAGATCCCCTGGAGAAGGGCATGGCAACCCACTCCAGGATACTTGCCTGGAGAATCCCATGGACAGAGGAGCCTGGCGGGCTACAGTCCATGGGGTTGCAAAAAGTCAGACACGACTGAATAACTAAGCACAACCCAACACAACACAGGTCCAGACTGGGGTGAGCATGGTAGCGGCTGGTGAGTGTGAGAGGGCTGACTTGGGGGACAGTTAATTATGCTTCCCTCTGTGGATCCAAGGGCAGAACTGGACTAAAGGGGAAGCATCCTGGGAGTCAATAGGAAACTACATTTGCCAATAGAGAACTTCTTACCATCTTGGAGCTTCCCCAGTCCTGGTGGCTTTGAAGGAGAGAACTGGGGTGAAGCAGAGTCAGAGAAAGATGCTTTGGGACCCTGGACAGCTCCATCTGCCACCCTTCACTTCTTGAGAGCTAAGCAGGGCTAAGACCTGCTTGTGTTGTGGTGGAGGACCCACCTGGAGCACCAGATGTGGCAGAACTTGGAAGAAACTTGCCCTTTCCTCTCTCTTTGGCTGCTCAGGCAAAACCCTCAGCTAGTAGCTGCCTTTTTATCGAGTCCTCCTCACCCCCATCTCAGCACACTAGGCAGACAAACCGAGATGCAGGGGAACTTTACAGGATTAAGCTGAAATTTCACCTTCTCAAAGAAGCCTTTCCTGAAACACTCTTCCAGGAAAAATTGGCAACTCTCAGCGGGCTCACAGGTTTGCAGCTTGGGCTTCATTTGCCGTGAGCTCCTTGAAGACAGGATCTACATCTCACTTGTCTATTCCCACTACTACATCACACCAGCCACACACATGCCCACACGCGGCGCTTTCCTTAATGAAGAAGAACGTGAGAAGTGTACAGCTGGTTCTACAAGGATGCCCACATCAAACTGCAGCTGCCCCATGCTCATCAGTGGGGCTAGGTCTGGTGTGAACGGATGTGCCTGGACCACTGTCTGTGCTGGCTTCTTGGCCAGGACCGGATGCCAGCCATGCAACTTCTGTCTGAGATGAACGTTTCCTTCCTGAGGCATGTAAGACAGAGGAGAGGCAGTCCTGACTCATTCCATGTCTAGCATTCGCTTCCAAGCATGCAGACACAGAATCCCTTCCCCTTCCCCTCCCTCATTCACCATCCCTGGTTTCTTCCTGCCACTCAACAGAAGATACATTAATTGATAGTCTATGCGCGGAAGTTACCTAAATGTTAACCTACTTAAAAACGCAGAGCTTCAGCCCCATGATGGGACATCTTGTGTGTGTGTGTGTTTTAATGTATTTATTTATATATTTGGCTGTGCTGGGTCTTAATTGTGATGTGTGGGATCTATTTCCCTGACCAGGGATCAATCCTGGGCCCCCTGCATTGGGAGCACAGAGTCTTAGCCACTGGACCACCAGGGAAGTCCCCCCATCCTGTGTGCTTTACTCCTCAAGATTCAGGAGAATTTTGTCAAACAGAGAAGTACTTTGGATCCTAGTCCTGGGACAGGGCTAGCCCGGGGCCATCTCTTGGTGATTATAAAATACAGTCCCATGTGATTGTTGCTCCTGCTATTGGGAAGTGGGGCCTGTGGAGCTCCTCCTTGAATCTGTCATGAACAGAATGCACAGGACACTGGAGAAAGGGACTCAGCAGGGGTGGAAGAAGGGCACGCACCTCCCACCTGCTCTCCTGGGACATGTTTGCTGGGAAAGGGGGGCTCCAGATGCCCTGTAACATGTCCAACTGCCCCAGGGGTGCACTGGAGAGGCCAGGAGGGCTGTCTGCTGTGAGTCTGCGGAGGACTACAGCTCCAGCTGGGGAAAGAATCACACGGCCCAGCCTTTCCTGAGCACCCACTCCCCAGGCCTGGGAGCAGTACTAGTGATGTTCTAAGCTGCTGAGTTTGGGGCTCCTCACCAGATACCTCTCAGCCCTTGGGAGAGTCACCCAGAGGTATTCTCTTTTTTGGATGAGGGTGGACTCCACCCTGCAGTTCTCATATAACCAGCTTCCTGGGGGCCCACGGTGTGGCTCATTCTATACCCAAGAACAGTAAGATACCATCGCAAGTATGTCATAGCGAATGAAGCACTGCAGAGTCAAGCTGTCACTGTTACCATAATTATAGGATTTTTCAAAGAGCAAACTTAGAAAAGTATGCTTCATTTGATGTCAAAGTAACAGTAAAACTGGTAGAGAGAGAGAGGGGAAGTGCACTCGTCATGGGCAGCGTGATGAGCACAGGCTGTGTCCCTCCCCCTTCTCCCTCTTCTCCTCCTCGTCCTTCTCCTCTCCCTCCTCCCCCTCCTCCTTCTCCTCCCTTTCCTCCTTTTCTGTCCCTGTGTCTGGGATGGTCCTCTTTTCTCTTCTCACTCAGCTCTGCTTCTCCCACAGACAACCCATCTTCATGCCCCATTTCCTCATCCCCTTTGTCTCCCCCGGGGATAAGGAAGTGAGCCGGGTGTGTGTGCTGGGACCTGACTCGAGCTGAGATAGGTGAGCAGAGAGGACCGGGAGGAACCTGGCTCTCCTTCTGAGGAGGCTTCTGTTGGGGTCATTCCCTGAGTGGCCAGGGGTTGGCACTCGGTTTGCAGGCTCACTGCTTATAATTCGTGTCTCAGAGCATCGGGCATGGAGGAACAATCAGGACTTAATTGCCTCGATGAAGTCTGAAGACTAAGGAAGCAAGTGAAGGGAGAGCCAATCCTCTCATTATTTCAACCTTCCCTGCACTGCGGCCGATGACGCGGGAAGTCACCCTGGTACACACTGCTGCTGGGACGCCCACGTGGGCCTTGGAGTCACTTAATTTCAAGCTACCTTTAAAATCAGCTCCTCTGAGAAACAGACATTTGCTCTATGCAGCTGTGATTAAAGAAGCTGGTCTCCATTTCCAAGCACTCAGGGTGTGTGCAGGTGAACAGTTTTGCAATGTTTGGCTTGTTGTTCTAATAACCTGTGGGACAAAGCTGAGCATGTATAGAAATTGGAAACCTTGCTCTTAGCTGATGTTTTTATGCAATCACCTCCTGATAGCTGAATGCCTCTCTCAAATCCTGCAAATGTTCAAATGCCTTTTGTTTGACTGGCATTCTTATTCAGGGACCATAAAGGGAAAATGCAGTAGAAAAGGTGCCCTGTGGGGCAGTCTTACGAGGTGGAAACCCCATGCTCCCAGAGCACGCAGCTCTGACTGCCCTGATCCCCAGGCAGCTCTCAATGTCAGCTGCTCAGCACCCAGCAAGCATGGGACTTCCTCTGCAGCAATTCAGTCTCTCATGATTTCCAAGTGGGCCCGCTCCTCTGGAGGGTCTTCTGAAACTCACCTTGCAAGACCGTGACATCTAGTGAGGGGGCCTGAGAGCCCTGGGCCCAACTTGGCCTGGTTACCTGTGACACCTGCTCCAGACTGATGCCCAGGACTCCATGCATCCCCAGAGAGTGACAGAGTGTCTGTGAAGACAACTCCTGCCATGGTCCTGTGACTTGTGACAGTTCTCCATCAAGTCTGCCTCTTTATCTATTCGACCAACATGTTACCAGCACCCTCCCTGCAAATAACCTCACCTTGGGTGGAAATGAAATTAGTTCATGGTAGCACAAACCACCGTGGAAAAGAACATCGAAGACGGATGCAAATCTCAGGTCCTCTCTCACCAGACGCATGACATCACAGCCCAGGCTGACCCTTTCCCGTCAGAGGTGTGGGGTCTGCACGGCAGAGTCCTTTCTCTGCCCAACCTGCTTCTTCCCCTCATTGCTTTTCACAGCCATCGCCCCCAAGAAACTGCAGGAAGTACTACCTTGCTCTCAGTGTCTGCTACCTGGGGGACCCTGATCATGTGTGGGAAACTGACAGAGAAGGTCACCATCAGGGGCAGCTCACGTAAGATCCTAGAGGTCCTAGGGATATTGTGGCATGTGTCCCAGACCTGCCTGAAAGGCTGAAGGGAAGGGTTTTACTCTGCACCGGCACCCAGCATCCTACTGTCCCTCCTGGGTGAAGGGTGCTCCAGGGTGTGCTCCAGGTCAGGAGGGGCTCCTGCCCATCCGGGCAGCTTGGGGAGCAAGTTCTCTGAGGAGCCACAGCTGTGCAGAGAAGGACTCGTGGGAGAGTTTGAGGACAGCAAGTGGGCATCCAGGTGTGTGAGTGGGCTTTTGAGAACATCTACAAAGTTTCATCTTTTGGTCACTCATGCTCTGCTCAGTGTCGGGGTGGAAAAACAAGACGGCGGTAGAGCCTAGGGTAGTGCCACTTCTGAGGGAATAAAGGAGTTACTGCTTCATGGATTCAGAGCACAGTTTGGGAAGATAAAAACATTCTTGAAATGGATATGGGTGGTTACACTACATTGTGAGTGGACAATGCCTCTGTACTGTACACTTCAAAGTTGTTACAATGATCATTGTACAATGACATTTTACTACAATAAGAAAAAAAGGAATCACCATCTAAATCAGGAGATGCCGTGTTTAATAAGAAGCAATGACTGCTAGTTCAGGAGTGAAGGGAGAGGATGAGCTGGGGGGATGGCTTCATGCCACCCAAAATACAGACACCAGACAAGGGGAAAATGAGGTGCTTTCCTGGACTCTTGCCATGTAAATGGGCAGCTTCAGTTGCCCCACTGGAGCAGGGAATGGATTTGATTTTAGTGGTTATGCTAATTTCTGTAAAATAAATCAGACTCCTGAAATAGCAAGCTTGGCCGCCCTTTGCATGAGTTTAGAATATAAATGAAACCTATTTGTCTCCAAGATGATCTAGGTTAAAAAGCAATAACCCACAGGAAATATATGAGCCCGTCATGAAATGGCCTTCTGAGATCTCATTCTCTAAAGGTATTAACAGGACAGCCGGTCTGCAATTTTTTAAAGATATTTTTGTGGTGTGTGTGTGTGGACCATTTTTTTTTTAAAGTCTTTATTGAATATTTAACAATATTGCTTCTGTTTTGCAGCTTGGCTTTTTTTTTTTTTTTTAATATTATTTTATTAGTTGGAGGCCAATCACTTTACAACATTTCAGTGGGTTTTGTCATACATTGACATGAATCAGCCATATAGTTACATGTATTCCCCATCCCGATCCCCCCTCCCACCTCCCTCCCCACCCGACTCCTCAGGGTCCTCCCAGTGCACCAGGCCCGAGCACCTGACTCATGTATCCCACCTGGGCTGGTGGTCCGTTTCACCATAGATAATATACAAAACCACAATGAGGTACCATTACACGCCAGTCAGGATGGCTGCTATCCAAAAGTCTACAAGCAATAAATGCTGGAGAGGGTGTGGAGAAAAGGGAACCCTCTTACACTGTTGGTGGGAATGCAAACTAGTACAGCCACTATGGAAAACAGTGTGGAGATTTCTTAAAAAACTGGAAATAGAACTGCCATATGACCCAGCAATACCACTTCTGGGCATACACACTGAGGAATCCAGATCTGAAAGAGACACGTGCACCCCAATGTTCATCGCAGCACTGTTTATAATAGCCAGGACATGGAAGCAACCTAGATGCCCATCAGCAGATGAATGGATAAGGAAGCTGTGGTACATATACACCATGGAATATTACTCAGCCGTTAAAAAGAATTCATTTGAATCAGTTCTAATGAGATGGATGAAACTGGAGCCCATTATACAGAGTGAAGTAAGTCAGAAAGATAAAGAACATTACAGTATACTAACACATATATACGGAATTTAGATAGATGGTGGCGATAACCCTATATGCAAAACAGAAAAAGAGACACAGAAATACAGAACAGACTTTTGAACTCTGGGGGAGAACGTGAGGGTGGGATGTTTTGAAAGAACAGCATGTATATTATCTATGCAGCTTGGCTTTTTGACCACAACACATGTGGGATCTTAGCTCCCTGACCAGGAATTGAACTGGCACCCCTTGCATTGGAAGGTAAAATCTTAATTCCTGGGCCACCAGGGAAGTCCCCCTGGCCTGCATTTGAGCATCGTCATGATACTCAGTAATGTGCCCAGGCAAGGCAAGTAACCATGACTGGTGGTGCCTCTGTGGGAGAAGCAGGAAGCATGATAACCGGGAGTGGGAGGATTTTGAAGCATTTCTGATGACAGCTACGGGGCCTTTAGTAAACAAGGGTTCCTTGGGGTCTTTCTTGTCTCACCAGCCAGCATCCTTGCATATTGAAGGGAGTTTCCAAAATGGAGCACGTAGAAAACATGAGACGATCTCTTTGTTTCACTTGCCCTTGACCCTCGGAGTTTGCAGCCGGTTGAGAACTTAGCACATTTTTCTCTCAAGCCCACAGCAAAGCCCAGGGAGGAAGGTTCAGAGAAGAAGCCCCCGATCAAACCCGGAAAGCCTGACTTTCCATTCCCCCAGTGAGAAGAGACTGAACTGGTTTCTCCTCTGCCCAGTGCAGTGACTGAGGAATCAACGGTGACCTTAATAAAATTCCGTTCAAGGAAATTTTGTTTGATGGGACCCAAAGGCAATGGTAATGAAGACGACACTCATTGCTAGATTTATTTTAAATTCTGTGCATGCATAGGTTTTAAGAAGACAGAGACTCTAGAACTTTTTGGCTGGAGGGGAACATGGTTTATCTACTTCAAACAGCTCACAATCTGAAAATGGATGACTTCCCCAAACTATTTTAAACTAAAGGAAGCAATTCGGAACATCCTTTGTTGATCTTGATAAGAAGTGAGGCTCATAGCTGGGGGCGGGCTGTCAGTGTCCTGGTGAGAGGTTGCAGGTCCTGCCTCTAGCCCACACCCCGGTGCTCCCCAGCATGGCCTTTCAGCAGCCCTGGGATGGGATCTGTAGCTTGTAGTGACTCCACAGCTGGTGATCCCACCTGAGAAAGGTGCCAAGGTGAGGCGTTGGACCAGCTCCTGAATCTTGGCCCTGGAGCAGCGGCTCAGACCACGGCTGAGACTGAGGACCCCACCTCAGCCAAGAGATGTGTCGTCATGACAGATGAGGGGATGAACACTTCCTGCTTGAGTGGAGAGAACCTGGATGCTCTAGTTTCCCACCCGATTGAGGAAGCAGGGCTCCGATCACATGCCTGCTCTGCTGGTACCCTTGCCCAGGAGAACCCAGCCCTGCAACATTCAAGCTGAGCCCCCTGCCTGCTGACCCCGCCCTATGGGTGGGGCTCCCACACAGTCCCCACACAGAGCAGGAGAGGATTTTTGGCCACCTCCACAGAGATAGTTCTAAGGCAGGTTCGCAGGTGTTCTGCAAGGTGGAAAAGCCCAGATGTTATTGGCCTGTCAGGCTGTCTATGCTCTGACACCACTTCTGGAACAGTCTTCAGCCAACTGGACTGTCCAGTGGTGCCCCGTCAATGGCTCGTGTGTCCCCGTGCTCTCCTTCCAATACAACTTGTCACCTCTCCTGCGTAGAGACCAGGGTTGTGTGAGCACCACTCCTCTGCATCCAGCATAGATGCCAAGGGTGGGGTCTGCTGGGATGACATCTGCTGTGTGTACCTACAGGCCACCACGTATCTGTTGTCCATTGCTGCATGACTAGCAGCACAAAGCTTGGTCACTTAAAAACAGGAATTTATCTAGCACATGACTCTGTAGGTCTGCAATTTTGTCTGAACCTACCTGGGTCACTTTGTTCATCTCGGTAGGAAGATTTTGAGATTGCTCAGTGGTCTGGAATGGCCTTCAACATGTTTGCAAGCTGCCTAGCTGTGGGCTGGAGGGCTGGCTTGTGTCTTCCACTGTTCAAGAAGTTGGTCTGGGCTTGGTACCTATGAACCGTGGGGGGCCAGAGCAGTGATGCCCAGGCACTTTTCAAGCCTTGGTGAACATCACATTTGTTAAGATCTCATTGGCCAAAGCAATTCACACAGCCAACTCAGATATCAGCTATTAGAGAGACAGACTCCATCTCTGGATGGGAGACTGTTTAATGTCACGATTTAACAGTGAGGATACATGTAGCCATGGACTCATGGTCATTAGTTCAATCTATCCTAAGGACCTAATGAAGATTCTGGATCATTCTAGTTCAGCAAAAGACTATTTTGATGTCATAAAGACCTCAGCATTCTTGAAGTAAGAGCTGAAATTGCTTGAGTGTGGGAAGGGAGCATGCTCATTGTGGTCAGTGTTCAGTGTGGGAAGGGCAGGTGGAAGGGTGTCCCAGGAATGCCAGCTCTAAAGTCAGTGCCTTGTTGTTGTTATGCTTGGTCACTCAATCGAGTCTGACTCCTTGTGACACCACGGACTGTAGCCCGCCAGTCTCCTCTGTCCATGGGGATTCTCCAGGCAAGAATACTGGAGTGGGTTGCCATGACCTCCTCCAGGGGATCTTCCTAATCCAGGGATCGAACGCAGGTCTCCCACATTGCAGACAGATTCTTTACCATCTGAGCCACCTGGGAAGTCCAAGAATACTGGAGTGGGTAGCCTATCCATTCTCCAGGGGGTCTTCCCAATCCAGAAATTGAACCAGTCTCCTGCATTGCAGGCAGATTCTCTACCAGTTGAGCTACCAGGGAAGCCCGGAGCCCCAGCATGTTGCCTGTGGGGAACTGACCAGTGGTCATCAGCCCAGAAGGACCCACGCAGAGAGGACTCCTCCACGTGCACGAAAGACACCAGCCCCTCAGCCACCACCTGTGGGCTAGCAGAGTGCTTTTAAACATCTCATGGCTCACTCTACTTTTAAAATGTTATCAACTACTACTAGTTTACAATGTGTTAATTTCTGTTGTATAGCAAAGTGATTCAGTCATGCATATGTATATTCTTTTTCATATTCTTTTCCATCATGGTTTATCCCAGGATATTGAATATGGATCCCTGTGAAATACAGTAGGACCTTGTTGTTTTGGTTTGGTTTCTTTGTTGTTGTTGTTGTTTTGCTTTTAAATTTATTATAAATATTTTTAGATTGAAGTATAATTGCTTTATAATGTTGTGTTGGTTTCTCTGTACAACAAGCTGAATCAACTGCATATCTACCACATATATACATATCCCCCCTCCCTCTTGTGGCTCCCTGTCCCCTAATCCACCCCTCTTAAGTCATCACAGAGCACCAAGCTAAACTCACAGTCCGTCGTACAGAGCGAAGTAAGTCAGAAACGGAACAAATAGTGTATGCTAAAGCATATATGAGGACTTGCCTATCCATCCTACGTATTATATATGTTAGTTTGCTAATCCCAAGCTCCCGCTCCATCCTTCCCCTCCCCCTCCCGCTTGGCAACCACAGGTTTGTTTTCTGGGTCTGGAGTCTGTTTCTGTTTTGTAGACATTCTCACGGCTGACTCTGAATCTTTCAGTATTACTTTCCTTACCCCCATTGCTTTTGGTTGGTTGGTTGTTGGTTTGTTGTAGACTATCACTCATATATTGGGTATCCGGAATCTGGCCTCCAGGCCTTTTCTCTTTTCCCCCGAGGCTTCCGTACCTCTGACTGTGTATGTGTGTGTGTGTTCCCTGTGCTACAGACTGTCTCGTCTGCTTGTTCTCCAGCTCTGTAATTCAATTGTCAGCTGTAATCGTCTCCCTCTCTCTCTCACTTCATCTGTTACACGTTTTAATTGAAAACTCAATTGTTTCGCCTACTTTTAGTTCCTGAAAGTAATTTGGTGCCCTGACTACATCTCCTAAAGCTTCTCATTACTGTTTCCTATTAAATTTTCTTGTCGTTCTTCCTCTAGTTCAACAGCAGCCGAACGTTTTGTTATTCACTTTGGGCCTCCTCTCTCACAGCCTTGAACGCCCTGAGTGAGTTGAAATATTTTTTCCACTCATTCTAGAGAGCGCTCTCATCACCCAGACCCACCAGGCTTTTGCAGCCTCTGGAGCAGGGATGAGCCCCACCACAAGGGAAGGCACACCACTCTCTGTCCTCTGGGAATGTGAGAAACAAGCTGCAGATGGCTCTTCCTCTGGGATAACCTTGGTCTTCCTTGGCCAGAAGGCCCCCAGGGTACACCTGTGGCTCCTTTCTGGAGAGATTGACAAGAGTTCCGCTGGCTACTCTCCATTGGGAAATGAGGAGAGATCTCCCATCCCCCAGAAGGGTCACAGTTTTAGACTGGATGGGTGTCTCCCACAGAACCATGCCCTGAGGCACACACCCTCACGTGTGGATCAGGGCTGGCCCTGTGAAGCCTTATAAGCAATAAAATCAGAGGCAGTGATGTGGTACCAGTTCTAGGCTTAAGCTTCCAGAAGATGGCTTGTGCTTTGGGGAGCCCTGAACTACCACATAAGACGCTTGGGTACTTGACTGGAGAGACGACATGGACATGACCTTGACGCTAGCAGAAAAAGACAGAGGTCATCCCAGCATCTCAGCATCCCAGTATCTCCCCAGCAAGTCTGTCGGCTTGACCAGTGGCAGGATCAGGAGAGCTGGCCAGCTGGCCCAGATTTGTTTACGATTCTGTTTCCTGCAGAATCATAAACAAATCTCCAATGCCAAGACAAAGGGGCTTTCCTCTGATTCTTGCTCAGGAAGCAGATGGTTACTACTTTCATGGGATAACAGCAATATTCCTGATCTTTCCAGACCCAGGAGGTCAGTGATGATTCCACTGATTCTCATCTCTTCAAAAAGACTTTTTTTTTCTTAACCACATTTATCAGCTATAAATGGGCTGTAGGACTCAATAATACTAACTCAAGTCATGAAACAGAATTCTTCTGTTTTGCTTTATGTGGTTTGTTGCTGGAGAGACAAAGATGCCCCCCTGCCTGGAATGGCTTCCTCTTTGGTAAAGGAGGGTTCGCTTTGTTACAAGCCAAATAAAGATGTATGCTCTGAAAGACAAGCCACATGCGCTGGAATTTCCCAAGAGAAACTCGCTGTGCATTTCTGCCTGTATATAAGTCTGCTGTGCCTCTTAACATCTCCTTAAATGATTCTCACAAGCCAGTTCTGATACATTTTTATGTATGCCCAAGTGAGATCTTTCTATATACAAAATCCAATTTTGAACTTGGGAAGGAAAAATTGAAACACCTTAATTACAGAGATTTATTATTTTTTTTAACCTGAGAAAGATTAACTTTTTCTATCATTTATAATTTCACTCCCTAGCAACCTCATTTACAAGCTGGATCCATGTTCCTTTATGAAACCTTGCTCAATTTTACAACAGCATGAAAAATCATCTGGGCAGAGAGTATTAGCTTGGATAAAAATGTATCTTCCATGCAGGGGTTCAGACTCAATCCTGTGATGAAGACATTACCTTTGCTTATTAATTCTTATAAGTAGAAATGAGTTGACTCTTTGTTGAGGCAGGAGAGAGTCTCATTTAATCCCAGGGATGGCAGCAACCACAAAGAATTATAGCCACTGCTATAGATACACAAAAGTCAATCTGGGTAAGTATTCTTAAGAAGAAGAGCTGCAAAGGAGAGGCAGAAACTGGGAATACCAATGCTTTAACATGGCCACCAAGGGGCGGGATTGCTCCTGTTAATAATTCAGGAGGGAAATTTGAGAACAATGTGCAGTGATTACTTTTTAATTACATTAATTTTCCCTTTAATATTACAAACAGGGAATGAAGTTCATTTTTCAATGCTCATGCCAGCTGAAAGTTTCAATTAAAATTAAAAGGGGGAATTGATTTTGCTTTGGGTTCAATTAGATATTTCCTTTGGTTAGTCAGAGCCGAGGGCAGAAAACTGGGCTCCTATAGAATTCTGTTGACCAAGGGAGGGTTGGAACTGGCTTCCAGCTATTCCTGGGTTCTGGGTCTTGATCTCTGCCTACACTGTGATTCTAGAAATGTTTCTCACATCAGGAAAAGTCCAGCTTCAACCTGACAAATAACACCAGACACGGTTTCTCAACTAAGGTCTTTGTCATTTTATCTGGTCTATTTTCTGAAAAATATGATAGTGAAAAGGAATTAATAAAACATCTCAAAAGAGACGGTTTGTACAGTAGAACAATGTGCGAAGATCAGACAGTAAATGTGTGTGCTGGGCTTCCTGGCTTGCAGTGTAGGCCCCTGCCCCAAAGGACCCCTAGTTCTGGTCCCTCCACCTGCTGCCCCAACCACTCGCTGCCCCTGTCAAGCAGCTCCTGTTTTGGAAAAGTAGTCTCATCATACCCTTCCCCTACTTAGAATTGTTCTCACCTCCCATTTGCCTTCAAGACAGTCGAGAAATTGGAATGGACACATACAAAACAGATAACTAATAAGGCCCTATTGTATAACACAGGTAACTCTACTCAATACTTTACCATGACCTACATGGGAAAATAAGAAAAAAAAAAGTCAGTTCAGTGACTCAGTCATGTCCGACTTTTTGCAGCCCCATGGACTGCAACACACCAGGCTTCCCTGTCCATCACCAACTCCCAGAGCTTGCTGAAACTCATGTCCATCCAGTTGGTGAAGCCATCCAACCACCTCATCCTCTGTCGTCCTCTTCTCCTCCAGCCTTCAGTCTTTCCCAGCATCAGAGTCTTTTCCAATGAGTCAGTTCTTCACATCAGGTGGCCAAAGTATTCGAGCTTCAGCTTCAGCATCAATCCTTCCAATGATTTCCTTTAGGATTGACTGGTTTGATCTCCTTGCTGTCGGAGGGACTTTCAAGAGTCTTCTCCAACACCACAGTCCAAAAGCATCAATTCTTCAGTGCTCAGCTTTCTTTATGGTCCAATTCTCACATCCATACATGACTACTGGCAAAATCATAGCTTTGACTAGATGGACCTTTGTCGGCAATATAATGTCTTTGCTTTTTGTTGTGCTTTCTAGGTTTGTCATGACTTCCCTGGTGGCTCAGATGGTAAGGAGTCTGCCTGCAATGTGGGAGACCTGGGTTCGATCCCTGGGTTGGGAAGAACCACTGGAAAAGGAAATGGCAACCCTTTCCAATATTCTTGCCTGGAAAATCCCATGGACAGAGGAGTGCGGCAGGCTATAGTCCATGTTGTTGCAGAGTCAGACACAACTGACAGACTTCACTTTCTTTTAGGTTTGTCATAGCTTTTATTCCAAGGAGCAAGTGTCTTTTAATTTCATGGCTGCAGTCACCATCTGCAATGATTTTGGAGCCCAAGAAAATAAAGTCTGTCACTGTTACCATTGTTTCCCCGTCTATTTGCCAGGATGCCATGATCTTCATTTTCTGAATGCTGAGTTTTAAGCCAGCTTTTTCACTCTCCTCTTTCACTTTCACTAAAAGGGTCTTTAGTTCCTCCTCACTTTCTGCCATAAGTGTGGTGTCATCTGCATATCTGAGGTTATTGATATTTTTTCTTAGAATTCTAAGAGAGAAAAAAAGAGTGAATACATGTATATGTATAACTGATTGACTTTGCTGTACTGAAATTAACACAGCATTTTAAACCAACTACACCCCACTGAAAATTAGAAAAAACAAAGACAGTTGAGAATCTTGGCCCTCAGGGGCCTTACCTCTCCATCTCAGCTCCCCAAGGCCCCTGCATGTGGACACATGCTCTGGGCACACTGCTTCCCATACCCTCTCAGCCTCTTCTTGTCTGACTAGCTGCTCATCTGTCACTCAGGCAGGGGTCTCAGCCTCGGCACTATGGACAAGGGAGGCCAGATCATTCTTTGTCACGGGCTGTCATGCGCATTGTAGGATAAGGCTACCACACTAGCTAATCACACCTCTTGACTCATGATAGACAATATGCCTCCAGGTATCACCAAATGTCCTAGGGGGCAGATCACCTGAGTAGGTGTAGGTGATAACTGGCTTGAAAAGCTTTCTCTTTGCTCCCCAACTGTGTGCCCTCTACCTGCGGCGCTGTGATGTGTTGTGTCCCTACTCATCCACACCCAGAGGAGCAGCCCAGCAGAGCTCACAGCTGCAGCAGATATACAACTATGGTCATGGGATGGATGGATGGATGGATGAATGGGTGGATGGATCAATGACTGGGTGAATAAATGAGCTCAGTTCTAGACAAATGATCTAAATTGCTACACTTCTATCAGGACCATCTTGTCTTAATTCTGTAGATTTGTAGTAAGTTTCAAAATGGGGAAGTGTTAGTCCTCCAATTTTCCCCATCTTTTTCAAAGATTGTTTTGGATATTCTAGTTCTAGTAAGGTTTTTTATAGGCTCAGACAAGTTTATTTTAAAATCTGTATGCAACAGTCCCTGAGAATAACTAAGACAATTTTGAAAAAAGTATTAAAGTGAGCAAAGTCACTCTAACTTGATGAGTAGACCAGTATGAAGGTCTACTTTATATCTAAGGTATTAAAGGCAGGTATTAGCTGATCAACTGACTTGGACTGGAAGATGGTAGAGAACCCAGAAAGAGACCCACCCCATACATCTAACTGATTTCTGACAAAGGTGCAAAAGTGACTCATTGGAGGAAAGATATTTTCAAGAGAGGATATACATAGGTGGCAAAAAAGCTCATGAAAAAAATTTCAGCATTATTAACCATAGGAAAATGCCAGTTAAAACCACAATGAGATATTATGACACACCTATCAGAACAATTAAAATAAAAGATAATGACAGTATCAAGTGCTGACAAGGATGCGTAAAAACTGGGTCCCTTGGGCATTGCTATTGGAAATGTTTGATAATTCAGCCACTCCAGCAAGCAGTTTGGCATGTCTTGTAAGACCAAACATACAACTTACATGGGATCCAACAATTGCACTCTTGGGCTTTTATCCCAGAAAGATGAAAATTTATGTTCACAGAAAAATCTGTGCAGGAATATTGATAGCAGCCTTCCTTCATTCACAGTCCTCCCAACTAGAAACAACCAGCTGTGAGTCATTCAACTTCTGAATGTTTACACAGAGTGTGGAGCCTCCACTCTGCTGCTACCTGTTCAGTAATGAAAAGGAGCAGCCATTGATACAGTTTGGAAGAATTCTCAGGGGAATTAGACAGCACAAAAATATCTAATCCCAAAAGATTACACACTACATGTAGTGTCATGATTCCATTGCTGTCACATTCTTGAAATGATAAAATTATAGAAACAGAGGAGAGTTTCACATTTATCAGGGATTATGGAGGAGGTCAGGGGCTTCCCAGATGATGCTAGTGGTAAAGAACACACCTGCCAGTGTAGGATAGATGAGAGACAGGGTTTAGATCCCGAGATTGGGAAGATCCCCTGGAGGAGGGCATGGCAACCCACTCCAGTATTCTTGCCTGGAGAATCCCCATGGACAGAGGAGCCTGGTGGGCTACAGTCCATATGGGTCACAGACAGTCGGACATGACTGAGTAGCTGAGCTGCAGTAGCAGCAAGGAGGAGGTGGGGGCCGGAGGGAAGTCAGTGCTGTTGTAAAAAGTCTACAAGAGGGATCCGTGTGATGGTGCAAATGTCCTGCATCCTGGCAGTACCAGGGTCAGCATCCGAGGTGGGACCATGTGCTGTAAGTTTGGTGAGGTCATGAGTTACGAATGGGCTGCTTTGATGGGAGTTATGCGTCAGTGCTGTCCTTGAGGTCATTACTGGCCACGTGCTGGCTTAAACTTCTGTGGGAAGGGTTGCCTTCCTGTTACTTTTCTGTTGTTGACACAGGCTTGAGGACACGGTGTCTCCCTTCCTGAGTTGGCCTTGGTGGCAGGCCCAGCATACACAGCAAGGCCCTCCCTTCACCAGTCAAGTCCTTACTCTGTCCCTTGCTAGCGTGGTTCCTCGGTTCCCATTCTTTCTCCCTGCCGTGGAGTTCTTCCCTTGTGAGCCAGTTTGCTGGGCTCCAAAGTGAGGAGAATGACTTTGGGATGCTGTCAAGAGGGCACATGTTTAGCGCTGAGAAGGGGCCCATAGAGGGCACCCCAGGAAGCCAGCCATGCCATCACTGTTGTCCGGCTGTCACTGGACAATGTTACAACCTGCTTCTGCTCCCAGTCTGCTCTGTCCATCCATGCTCCATGCCTAGAACATCCTCGAAACTCACTGAGGACAGAGATGATGTCTTTCCTGCAGAGGCTGCTCACCTGCAAGGGGGCCAGCACGTCCTTTTTGATGGAATTTTGTTTTAATTCCCACAGTTCCGGAAAAGCGTCCATTTGACTGAGGCTGTAGTTTTTGCCTCCATGTTTCCTGGTCCGTGTATAATTGATTGGATGGGGAAATGTTCTATTCTTCTGAGTAAACAGCATGCTACTGTCTGCTCTATGCAAATATGTATTTTAAGTTGTTCAAGTGGAAAATGAACTACATGAAAGCCTGGTGCGGAACTTGACATATTACGGGCACACAGTAAATATGAGTTGATCTGGGGGAAAAAGAGAAATATCCTATTAAAAAGAACATAGTAAACCCTGCTGGTGGCCTTCTACAGTGTGGCAGACAGGCATCTGTGATGTAGGGCCTCCACCACTGAGAGAGGGACGTCCGTTTAAGGTGTTGTTCAGTAACCTCATCAGGTCCTACTCTTTGCAACCCCATGGACTGCAGCATGCCAGGCCTCCCTGTCCCTCACCATCTCCCAGTGTTTGCCCAAGTTCATGTTCATTGCAGCACTGATGTTTATGGTAGGTGTATTAAATGCATATGCAACTGCTAATATTTTCAACTTAAGATGGCTTTATGGGGATGTATCTTCCTTGTGGGGCTTCCCAGGTGGCTCAGTGGTAAAGCATTTGCCTCCCAATGCAGGAGACATAGATTTGGTCCCTGGGTCAGGAAGATTCCTTGCAGAAGGAAATGGCAACCCACTCCAGTATTCTTGCCTGGAAAAATGTCATAGACAGAGAAGCCTGGCTGAATACAGTCCATGGGATCCCAAGAACCAGACACATCACTTGGTGACTAAACCACCACCACCACCACCACTGGCTGGAAATTGAAAACTCAAACAGCTGAATCTGAATCTAAGCCTGGACAGTCCAGGGAAATATCTTTATGAAAAATACCATATTGGTATTACCAATAACAAGCTAAGCACAAAAGCTGTTTTATTTAGAAAGAGAAAACAAATCAGAACTTACTACAAATTCTAAAATGCTGATAAATATCCAGACATTACAAAATCCAGAAAAATAACATATGTCATGGTGCAGTCAGTGCTCCAAAAACAAATCTGGAGTCATCAGTCACCATTACTTGCTCCCTGCAGCCAGGGAGACAGGCGAGTCATTAAATGGAGGAAGAGGGTTATGATAGGCTTTGGGGAAGGAGTTTGAAAACTATATTTAAATAGACTCAGAGTGAAGTGGGGCCATGGGCCCAGGAGTCACTCAAAATGAACCCAGTCCATATGCTTAGAAACCATGACATGCAGCCAGATGGGGGCGGGGGTGTCCGGTCCAGAACCCCTTCTCCAAAGTCTTCTCTGCACCTCTGAATGCAGTGTTTTTCTGGGTCGAAGTGACCTTGGTCCTTGGGGTAGTGGAATATTTCTTCTCTTGATGAGCGAAGTCTCTGACAGCCCTTAAATCTAGACAACAAAGTCTCTCATTGAGTGAGAAAGCCAAGGTTTGTCAAAGAAGATAGGTTTTGACCTTTCAAAGATGAAGATGAGAGAATCTCTGTTTCCTGGTTATGTTGCCACAGGCTCTGTCATCATCTCCCCTTCCTTCCTGTGGATGGAACAGATGGTTGGTTTTTTTCTTCCATGATCCATGTTATTTTTACTTTCTCACATGCTATTTTTACTAATGAACTTTTATTGACATGAAGTTCTTTATCACGACTTTGTCATGATATCTGTTTGTATTTTCATCCTCAGCTAATGAATGATGATTGCCTTGCCTCATTTTAGGATATTGATTTTGTAACACCATTTTCTATAAAGGAAAGATAAATCAGTCTTTCTGCTAAGAGTACTGATCACTTTTAAGTTGATGGCATATAACATTTTCATTCTGCTTCAAAACTCAGAGTTGGTAATAGCATGTAAATTTTTCAAATTATTATCAACTTTGGGCAAGTTTTGTCAGTTTTCTTTCAAAGATGAGCTCTAAGATTTTAGCAATTCCTAAGTTTCCTTGATCTGACATTGGTAAACCTGAAAGACTATTGACAATGCTCACCCACCACAGCATTTTTAAATTGTCACTACGTTGTCTTGAGCTTCAAATTTGTGTTGTCTTACAATTGCAAGCTACATTGATTAGTGTGGTGAATTTGCATATGAATTTCTTACTGAAACAATAATTTCCTCATGACATCTTATGGCCCAGGTCACAAATTTACTTCTAGCTTGTTCGGAACTGCTGGACTTCACCTGGACCCCACACACTGGAAAAGCCATCAAGGTGAATGACCCAATTAACCTACTTTTTGAAAGTATTCAAATGTATGAGAGCACCAAAGAATTGATGCTTTCAAAATGTGGTGCTGGAGAAGACTCTTGAGAGTCCCTTAGACAGCAAGGAGGTCAAACCAGCCAATCCTTAAGGAAATCAACCCTGAATATTCATTGGAAGGGCTGAAGCTGAAGCTCCAATACTTTGGTCATGTGATGAGAAGAGTCGCCTCATTGGAAGAGACCCTGATGCTGGGAAAGATTGAGGGTAAAAGAAGAAGAGGACGACAGAGGATGAGACAGTTGGATGGTATCATCAACTCAATGGACATGAATTTGAGCAAACCCCGGGAGACAGTGAAGAACACGGCGTGCTGCAGTTCATGGGGTCACAAAGAGTCAAACATGACTTAGTGACTGAACACCGACATATAAAAAAATATCAAAGGTTGGAAATTCTGATACAGGCTACAACATGGATGACCCTTGAACACATTGTGCTAACTGGAAATAAGTCAGGCACAAAAGGAGAAATACTGCACGGTTCCACTTACATGAGGTTACGGGAGGAGTAATGTTCAATGATATGGAAAGTTGAAGAGTGGGGCTGGTTAGGGTTTAATGAGTGTAGAGTTTCAATTTGGGGACATGAAAATATCTGGAAATGGATGATGATGATTGTTGTGCAACAGTATGAATGTACTTAATACCATTAAACTGTACACTTAAAATGGCAAATTTTATGTCATGTATATTTTATAATAATACAAAATATTTTAAGGAAACAAGTTCTTTATGAAGAATAAAAGGAATTTATTATATTCTTTATGAAGAATAAGAAAAGAAACATAAAATTACCTATCTGGAGCTTTATTATTTTTTGTATGAGAAGATAAATATAATAAAGACATTCAGTTCAGTTAAATCACTCAGTCATATCCGACTCTTTGTGACCCCATGGACTGCAGTACGCCAGGCCTTCCTGTCCATCACCAACTCCTGGAGTTTACTCAAACTCATGTCCATTGAGTCAGTGATGCCATCCAACCATCTCATCCTCTGTCGTCCCCTTTTTCTCCCACCTTCAATCTTTCCCAGCATCAGGGTCTTTTTAAATGAGTCAGTTCTTCACATCAGGTGGTCAAAGTATTGGAGTTTCAGCTTCAACATCAGTCCTTCCAATGAATATTCAGGATTGATTTCCTTTAGGATGGACTGGTTGAATCTCCTTGCAGTCCAAGAGACTCTCAAGAGTCTTCTCCAACTCCACAGTTCAAAAGTATTAATTCTTCAGGGCTCAGCTTTCTTTATAGTCCAACTCTCACATTCATACATGACTACTGGAAAAACCATAGCCTTTACTAGAAGGACCTTTGTTGGCAAAGTAATGTCTCTGCTTTTTAATATGTTGTCTAGGTTGGTCATAGCTTTTCTTCCAAGGAATAGGTGTCTTTTAATTTCATGACTGCAGTCACCATCTGCAGTGATTTTGGAGCCCCCAGAAATAAAGTCTGCCACTGTTTCCACTGCTTCCCCATCTATTTGCCACACAGTGATGGGACCTGATGCCATGATCTTAGTTTTCTGAATGTTGAGCTTTAAGCCAATTTTTTCACTCTCCTCTTTCACTTTCATCAAGAGGCTCTTTAGTTTTTCTTTACTTTCTGCCATAAGGGTGGTGTCATCTGCATATCTGAGGTTATTGATATCTTTCCCAGCAATCTTGATTCCAGCTTATGCTTCATCCAGCCCAGCATTTCTCATGATGTACTCTGCATAGAAGTTAAATAAGCAGGGTGACAATATACAGCCTTGACATACTCCTTTCCCGATTTGGAAGCAGTCTGTTTTTCCATGTCCAATTCTAACTGTTGCTTCCTGCCTGCACACAGATTTCTCAAGAGGCAGGTCAGGTGGCCTGGTATTTCCATCTTTTTAAGAATTTTTCACAATTTGTGGTGATCCACAAGTCAAAGACTTTGACATAGTGAATAAAGCAGAAGTAGACGTTTTTCTGGAACTCTGTTACTTTTTCGATGATCCAACAGATGTTGGCAATTTGATCTCTGGTTCCTCTGCCTTTTCTAAAACCAGCTTGAACATCTGTAAGTTCATGGTTCACATATTGTTGAAGCCTGGTTTGGAGAATTTTGAGCATTACTTTACTAGTGTGCAAGATGGGTGCAATTGTGGGATAGTTTGAGCATTCTTTGGCATTGCATTTCTTTGGGATTGGAAGGAAAACTGACCTTTTCCAGTCCTGTGGCCACTGCTGCTTTTTCCAAATTTGTTGGCATATTGAGTGCAACACTTTCACAGCATCATCCTTTGGGATTTGAAATAGCTCAATTGGAATTCCATCACCTCCACTAGCTTAGTTGGTAGTGATGCCTCCTAAAGCCCACTTGACTTTACATTCCAGAATGTCTGGTTCTAGGTGGTGTGATCACACCATTGTGATTATCTGGGTCATGAAGATCTTTTTTGTACAGTTCTATATATTCTTGCCACCTCTTCTTAATATCTTCTGCTTCTGTTAGATCCACACCACTTCTGTTCTTTATTGAGCCCATTTTTGCATGAAATTGTCCCTTGGTATCTCTAATTTTCTTGAAGAGATCTCTAGTCATTCCCATTCTATTGTTTTCCTCTATTTCTTTGCATTGATCGCTGAGGAAGGCTTTCTTATCTCTCCTTGCTATTCTTGGGAACTCTGCATTCAAATGGGTATATCTTTCCTTTTCTCCTTTGCTTTTCACTTCTCTTCTTTTCACAGCTATTTGTAAGTCCTCCTCAGACAGCCATTTTGCTTTTTTGCATTTCTATTTCTTGGGGATGGTCTTGATCCCTGTCTCCTGTACAAAGTCACGAACCTCTGTCCACAGATCATCAGACACTCTGTCTATCAGATCTATTCCTTTAAATCTATTTCTCACTTCCACTGTATAATCGTAAGGGATTTTATTTGGATCATACTTGAATGATCTAGTGGTTTTCCCTACTTTCTTCAATTTAATTCAGACTTCAATTTGGCAATAAAGAGTTCATGATCTGAGCCACAGTCAGTTCCCAGTCTTGTTTTTGCTGACTATATAGAGCTGCTCCATCTTTGGCTGCAAAGAATATAATCAGTCTGATTTCAGTGTTTACCATCTGGTGATGTCCATGTGCACACAAGGTTCTGTTTGTGCCCTCCAAGAGTCTGTTTCCCAGTCCTGTGTAAGGTCTGGCAGCTCTATGGTGGGGTTAATGGCGACCTCCTCCAAGAGGGTTTATGTCATACCCAAGTCTGCTGCACCCAGAGCCTCTGCCCCTGTGGCAGTCTACTGCTGACCCAAACCTCCACAGAAGATGCTCAAACAGTTCTGTCTCAGTCTCTGGGGGTTCCCTGGGTCCTGGTGCACACAAGATTTGTTTGAGCCCTCTGAGCATCTCTGGCGGGAATGGGGTTTGAGTCTAAAACACAAATTTGCCCCTCCTACCAATTTGTTTCAAATTAATCTATAGACTTGGATGCTATTCAATGAATATATTTTTCAGTCATTTTTAAGTTGCTAAGAGTCATTTGAGAGAATAAACAGAAATGCCTAAGAATATGTAGTACTTGCCTGTTATGTATTATATTAAAGTATACCGCAGGATTAACGCAATGTAGTAATGATACAAAATAAACACTGAACACAATCCTGGTTTTGTCCAGGGTTTTGGCAGACAGTGCATACTCTGGAGAAATCCAGCCTGCAGTGTTCCAGGCTTGGCTCTGGGGAGGCTGAAGACCCAGGAACCGTCACAAGGCCCTGCGGTGCCAAGGGCATAGGGGCCCCACGCCAGCCCTGGGGGACCACCTGCCTGCATGTGATTCTACCTGTGCTGCGATGACAGGCCAGGGGAGGTGATGGGGAAGGGGAGCAGGACCAGAAAGAAGGCAGGGAGAACTGCATCTTGGAACCTTCCTTTGGGGGAAGGCGTGGGCTGGAGGTGGGCAGTGCGTGGTGACAGCGGGCCCAAGAGCCACATGAGCGAGGTATAGGCAGTGGCGGCCCACAAAGTTTAAGCAGAGAAGCAAACAGTTTAGAGATGAGCTGAGAGCGGTGAGCAAGAGGAGGGGCAGTAACGGATGATCAGATTCAAAGACCTTCCTTCCTGCTCAGCGCCACCAGCCACTTCCCCCTAGTGTCGTCACCATGGGAACATCAAAATTCATCAAAATTTCTTGCTGTAACAGAAGGGAGTGGGGTTCGTCCTCAGAAAAGCATCGGCCACCCAGGAACGCATGGAACCGTGTGAATGTAGCCAGGCTGCTGGGGCCAGTATGTGGGGCCAAAGTCCCCTCTCCTTGCAGGAGACTCCGCCTGTGAAACACTGCTGGGGTTTGCAGAGATGTCATCACCGGGGTCTGTGTGCAACAAACCCTTAGAGTTGAAGCAGATATCTCTTCCTGGCAGTCCTGATGATGAGTGTGGGCAGAGTTGGGGTGCTCCTCTCTAAGACCCTCTATCCTTGCTATGGACTCCCTTCCCCGACTCACCATTACGGGGCAGACACAGTTCTTCCACATGGCATGGAACCTCTCTAAACCAGATGCACATGGCCATTGCAACCATTACAGGCAGACGGTTGACATTTCAGGGTACTATAAGAAATTTTTATTTCCTTTGTAGCCTAAAGGATCCTTTAGAAAGGGGCGCCTGCAGATTTTCACTGGCCATGTCATCCAAATACAACAAAACAGGCAGGCTCTTGAAATGCTTTTTACTCTACAGCTGAATTCACCTGGCACTTTATCTCATCATGTAACTTACCATGAGCAGTCCTTTCCTAATGAGAGGGAGAGCCCCTTCCTTTCCTTACAACGGACAAAACGGGAGGACATTTCAGGGAAGGGGTTGCAAAGATCCCACGCCTCTCTGTTTCTTTTTCTTTGTTTTCTTCTTCTTCCTCTCCTTGCCTCGATTAATGCAATTTTCAAAACACAGCGAACAGCCCCTGGGGCCCGTGTGCACCTTCCGCAGTGCCAGT
The DNA here is from genome assembly GCF_963930625.1 of Muntiacus reevesi. Classification (NCBI taxonomy): domain Eukaryota; kingdom Metazoa; phylum Chordata; class Mammalia; order Artiodactyla; family Cervidae; genus Muntiacus; species Muntiacus reevesi. The sequence continues at coordinate 41,022,638 of NC_089250.1, read as the reverse complement.
CAGGAGTTTCTTGCTCCCGTGAGTGCTGTGGTGGTCAGAATAGTCTGCAGTCTGCTGCAAAAAAAAAAAAAAAAATGAACCTCATCTACAAGACACAGCTATGTGTCCTGCTTATTCCAAGAGGCACCGAGAGGCTGAGGAGGGCTCTGCCCCGCGCTGTGCTCACCCCGGGTCCCAGACAGAGAGGCCTCAGGCACCACCCCCTGAAGTGTCGACAGGAGACACACAGTCCCATGACTATGCCTGGTGCACAAGAAGGGGCAGCATGATGCCCTCTGGTTCTCGTGGGAAGACGCAGGAGCATTCAGAGGGCAGCCCTAATGACTAGTAGGATGCCCACCTAAATGTCCCTGATGGTATCCACAGCCTCGCAGGCAGCACGAGGCAGGGCAGGGCCTCAAAGCCACTTTGCCCTGATCATCGATCCCCCATCCCCAGTCAACACTGACATCAAAACCTCATGCTTGGGGTCTGATGCTATTCAGGATTCTAAAAATTCCTTAAAGTAGAAAGAAAAGCATGCTACCCCATCTGTGTGATGATAAAGGACAATGTGGACAGAGCACCCAGATGACCACTCACATTTTCCCTCCAACTCAGCCAAGCTCACTGGGAGGACCACAAGGCCACCTGTCTAAGTATCACCTGGCAATGAGCTGGGGGGCCAGTCTTTTGCTGCATTGCAGCTCTGGCCTGAATCCTTGTTTATCCAGAAAGAGAACAAGTGTCCCACCACCTGTGATTCATTTTCATTTTTTACCTTATTTTCCTTCTGGGCCTTCAGTCTGCTCATTACCTTTTCTTTCACCTCCACTTCCCTGTTATGCATTTTAATTTTTCTGGGTGATTTTCTAAATTGCACAAAGCAATTTTGCTTTTTGTTCCTGCAGCTTCTATAAAACATTTCTCTCTTTTAATTATTCAAGCACATTCCTCCATAAATTCCAATTTCTGAGTTTCTGGATGTTTCAGGCCTGTCATAACAGGTCTGCACTAGATACATGATTGGGTGGTGGAGATATTAATCAAGGAGAAGAGCCTTCAGCCCTCAGTGAGCCTTTGGCCTTGAAGGAAGGTGGGTGCTGGGTAAGCAAACGGAAATCAGAGATAAGATGGGCGCTGGCGAGCAGACAGGGGACACAACCCATGCAGAAGGTGGGGGAAGGACGGGTGCCATGCAGCGATGGCGGACGCTGCCCACTCGCCCTTGGTCTTCCTGCCTCAGTGCCTCCCGCGCGCCTCCCAGCTGCCAGCCTCTTCTATGCTTTGCCTCTGCTGGTGTCCAGGAGATTACCAAGAGACTAACACCCCAGAGGGACCCCTCAGCACCATCTCCCAGAAATTCCTGACAGTCCACACTCTCTTCTCTTCCCTGATGCCTCCCCCTCCCCCCACCAAAATGTTTCCTGGGACTCTCCATGACCCCATGGACTGCAGCATACCAGGTCCCCCTGTCCTTCACTGGCTTCTGGGGTTTACTCAAACTCGTGTTCATTGAGTCTGTGATGCCATCCAACCGTCTCATCCTGTCACCCCCTTCTCTTCCTGACCTCAATCTTTCCTGAGGTTGACCCCCACCCCTAGAAACCACCTCCAGTTACTCATCTGTTTCTTGGCAGCCCAACCTGGATGGTCGCCTTCATGGAAAAAGGAAAACTGCTGAATCACCGAAGGTGGGGAGACATCAGTGAGGCAGCTTAAGGGGAAGGGAGTTCCCAGCAGAAGGAGGGTGTGGGCCCATACACGTTCATGGGAGGGTCTATCACCCTGGAGTTGCAAAGGCAACCACCCACTGAGCTGCAGCCCAAAAGCAGCTTAGCTACGGCCCATGTGTGCCTGTGTGCTCAGTCGCTTCAGTCCTGTCTGGCTCTTTGCGACCCTATGAACTGTAGCCTACCAAGCTCCTCTGTCCATGGGCTTCTCCCATGGACATGCAAGAATACTAGAGCAATACAAGCTCTACAAGCAATACAAGCAAGAATACTAGAGTGGGTTGCCATGCCCTCCTCCGGGGGATCTTCCTGACCCAGGGATTGAAACCATGTCTCTTATGTCTTCTGCAGTGGCAGGAGGGTTCTTTACCACTAGTGCCCTGTGGGAAGCCCAGAATCTGTCAAACACCCAAAGGAGTTGGAGACTGCAGACAGCTCCCTTCAGAGCATGAGCACAGGCTTGGATTCAGAAAAGTGAAATTTACCCAGTCGTGTCTGACTCTTTGCGACCTCATGGACTATATAGTCCATGGACTTCTCCAGGCCAGAATACTGGAGTGCATAGCCTTTCCCTTCTCCAGAGCATCTTCCCAACCCAGGGATCGAACCCAGGTCTCCCACATTGCAGGCGGATTCTTTACCAACTGAGCCACAAGGGAAGTCCCTTGGATCCAGAACCTGTGGGCTAAAAATACCGGTTCTGCCGTTCACAAGCTCTGTGACCCTGAGATACTCTTCTAACCTCTCTGTGCCTCGGTTTCCTCATCCGTAAGGTGGGAAGAGAGTCCCACTACCTACTGAATGGCTATTGTGAGGCTAAAGGGAATTGCTGGGCATCGTGATCACCATTGGTGGGTGGTGGTGGTAAGAGTAGCAGCTATTTTCTGTTTGTGATTATTTCAGTGTCCTCTGAGATTCAAACTGCATAGGGAAGGAGACTCAATGCCTGCTCTCTAGGAGCCCATGGCCAGATGAGGCAGAAATATATGTACAAGTAGAAATGACCCACGAGAAGGATGGGGAACGCCCTAGTGACTCCGAAGGGCTGGAGGGCTAGAGAAAGGATGCACATCTTTGGCTGGTGGACCATGTGGACCCAAACTTGAAGGACAACTTACTCACCATGGCCTGCTCCCATGAGGTTCCTGGACCCCTGGTCAGTCCTGGGTGGTTGCCCTGCAGTGGTTGCCCTGGGGATGTCTGCGTGGGCCGCAAAGCCGGACGATGGGGGCCTGCTGCCCCCTACTGGTATTTGCTCTGCTCAGTACCATCCACCCACCTTTCCAGATCCTGGAGGCTCAGTGAGCGCGGAACCCAGGAAGTGGGTCTCCAGAAGCCAAGGCAGCAATCTTGGGAGGTCGGCGCGGCCGAGGGGGGTGTGGGTAATCAGCTTGCAAAGCTCTCCCCCAGGTTGGACCCTCAGTCACCCCAGAGACACCCACAGAGTGTTCCGCACGTGGTGAGGCTGGAATAAGCAGCAGGAGGGTAAGAACAAATCATAGGCGGGTGAAGGCCCCCCTCTAGCGGTCACTGTGGTCCAGTGGCGGATGCGATCTGAACCTCAGACTGCCAGACGGAAGGTGGCCAAGAGCCTGAGCCTGCGCTGAGGTGCTGCCCCAGAGGGAGGGTCCTCTTTCTGGTGTCTCAGCAGATCATCCTCATCACTGTGGGTGGGGTCGTCTCAACCCTCCCGCATACCCCCGAGAGACCCTCCCTCTCTCTGAGCCCTGAAGGGCCACCCTCTATGACCGCCCTCCATGAAACCCTGAGTGCCCCCCAGACTCCCTCCACACCGTGGTTCCTGTAACCAATGCCTTGGTAAATACACACCTCCTAAACCACTCCCTGAAGAAGGTTGAAACCAGCTAAGGATGAGGGATAAGTCCCACCAGCTTCCAAACCCATGATGGTCTCCTTGGAGTGGGTGGTGGGGCTGGAAGGGGGACGAGGCTGTGACAGTAGAGAAGGTTCAGGGCAGGGGGCTGAGAAGGGGAGGGTCCCCGGCTTCTGCCTCACCCCATCCTGCACCTCCCTCTTCCAGGGGATAGGGATGGGCTTGCTGTTTCCCATCTCTGTTCTTCTGTGTCCTCCTGGGTTTTTGCCACAAAACTCACACTCACACTCCCCCGGGATGTGGCTGCTTTTGAGAGCACAGGGTTCATGGCCCAGGGTCAGTTGGGAGCAGAGCAGGAAGCCAGGTGAAGAACTTGGTAATTAATGAATCACAAAATTGAGGGTTGCAGGGACTTTCCTAGACCATGCCCTTTAATCTCTCCATTTTCGAGAGAAGGAAGCTGGGGCCCTGGGAAGAGAAGTTGCCACCTCAGGGGGGCCCATTTAGGAGCTGTGACTTCCCAGACTTGCTGGGGTCAGGCAGAGAGGAGGGTGGGGAGGAAAACAACCTGCTAATATTAATAGACGTTCAGCCTCTGTGAGGTCATAGTTTCTTGGAAACAGGAATGCACTGACACAACCGTTCCAGGGAAAGGCATTTCTCCAGGATGCAGTGGGGGTGATAGGATTAATGGACAGTTGCCTCCCTGGCTGAAATACACATCCATGCCCTCTGCGCAGAGTAAGCCCCTCCCTCTAGACAATGCAGACATAAGCCCCACGCCATTGCCTTTGGGCCAACTGGATGTGAGCGGCTGAGACAGGTGAATGTGTGATGTGACTGGTCCTCCTGCTTGACTCAAAGCCCCAATGAGAAGAGGCTGAACCCAACAACTCCTGCCCCCTGCGCTCGGCCACGCCATGAAGACACGAGTCCCGCAGGCAGAGAACGCGTTAGCCTGTGAGGAAGCATGTGGCTGTAAACCCCTGAGCTGTGAGGTTGTGTACGTGCTAAGTTGCTTCAGTCCTGTCTGGTTTTTTGTGACCCCATGAACTGTAGCCCACCAGGCTCCTCTGTCCATAGGATTCTCCAGGCAAGAACACCGGAGTGTGTGGTCGTGCCCTCCTCCAGGGGATCTTCCCAACCCAGGGGTCGAACCGATGTCTCCTGCATTGTAGGCAGATTCTTTACCACTGAGCCATGGGAGAAGCCCTAAGATGTGAGGCTCTTGCTGTGCAAAACACGAATACATGATTCAGCCCACATTCTACATTGAGTCATCTATGGGCTTCTCTTTCCCTGGCCCCCCATAACAACTCACACTCCCCGATAAGTAATCAGGATGGTTACATTAAAGGCTGGAAACAGAGCTTTTTTTTTTTTTTTAAATGGGTCATTATCAAAATCAGATTTATATTAATGGCGTCACAGTAGCAACACAAAATGTACTGTCTCATTTCCATAGGAAAGATTATATGTACACTATACACTTAAGTCTTGAAATGTGAATCCCCAAAACATTCAATTCAATAATCAACGAATTTGCTGAGGGTCCCACACCGTCAAATCCTAATTCAGCAGAACAAAAACCCCTCCTTGGCTGCCAAGCGCTGGCGATGGACTTTGTCTTGCTGCAGCTGTTCGTGATTTGGATGCCAGAGTTTCATAATGATCCTTTCAATGTTGAGAGCATATATGCTGTGGGTAGGAATGACTTCCCTGTGTACCTGCAAAGCTTCAAAAAGGTCGTACATGTTCACTGGAGGCAGAGACACGGGCAGTGTGTCCCCAGAACACGCCAGCAGTAACGCCGCCTGCTGCTCAGCATCATCAGGGGGCGGGTGGGACGCTGGCTACAAGGAGCAGAGAAGGCTGGCAGGCTTTCTATTAAGCTGTTATAAGCTACTACACTATTCTTGAGGTATGGCTGTGGAGTCACATTACTACCAAAGGCATATTTAAAATGACCATCAGGTAATCGGTAAGCTTTCCTTCTTGACACAACTGATGTCAGTATATCTTTAAGGTGATTCTCCACCGCGTAGACCACAGCTGAGACAGCCTCCTCGGTGACATTGTCCAGCCCGTGCTCGTAAGCAGTCACTGTCATTCTCCCTTCAAGCTGACCCTGAGTAGGAAGCATCATTTTGTGGGGACAAAGTTTCAAGTCATCGTCATCCTGGGGATCCTTTGCCACAAACTGCTGGGCTCCTGAGAGCGGATTTTGAGGCTGGAATCTATGATCGAATTTCTGACGAACAGAAGAAAGCTTTTTCTTTCCCTTTGGTTTTCCAGGTTTGGCTGCAGAACCCCCTGTCCAGGGTAAAGATCCAGCACCCTTGTTTCACGTTGTCCCCCAGGGCCTCGCTCAAGTTCTTCTTCGCTGCCTCCAGCTCGCTCACAAAGGTCGCCATTTCTCCCCACGTATCAGCCCGACCTCCTGGAAACAGAGCTTTAAATGCTTCCTGACTGATGCCCTTATCTTCTTGGGTCCTGGATAAAGTGATCCTAACGGTGTGTGCAAAGCACAGCAAGTGAGTCCTGACTGCCAGGGACTACTCCCTCCAAAACAGGGCAAGCCCCAACATTGCTTTGTGACAGTACATTGGCCAGGTAAGGAGGGGGACCCCAGCTCTCACGCTGAAACCCTGCCTTAAACCTAAAACTAAATACTGGGAAATAAAGGCCAAAGGCCGGCAGTCACTGAGTGTTTTTTTTTTTTTTTTTCAGTATTTAATTTATTTGGCTGCGCTGAGTCTTAGTTGCAGGATGTGGGATCTTTAGTTGCGGCATGTGGGATCTAGTCCCCTGACCAGAGATTGAACCTGGGCCCCCTGCATTGGGAGGGCAGAGTCTTAGGCACTGGACCACCAGGGAAGTCCAAATGATTATTTTTTTAGGTCAGAAAACACAGAAGACTTGAAGAAGGTAGAATCCATTTTCAGGTGCGTGGCCTGGTGCAGGGGAGACACAGGGCTGGTGAGGTTCCCAGCTGGCTCACCCCAACTCTGCTTGTCTGTCTACTTTCCAATCCACTGGGGCTGGAGCGGTTTGACCAGATCGTGTGATGAGTGAGGGTGGACACAGGCTGCACTTAGGCCCCCTGACTCCTGGCTTCCACTTCTTTCTTCTGCACCCTGACTCTGTGCTCAAGGACACCATACCCATCAGGGGAATCCTAATTTCACCCAAATAACAGTGTTTAAAGCAGCAACCGGAGGCTCAGGGTTCAGGACTCTGGATTCCATGTAGGGTGGCAGGTTGCTGTCACCTGCCACCTGAACAGTCCCCAAGGCATCAGGCCTGGGCTTGCCCACACCCTTGGAGCCCTGCCCACCCTGACCCTGGGCTGGGCCATGACCTGCTTCAGCCAATGAGACATCAGGGAACATGTGCTCCTGGGGCTGGGGCCAGGCCTGCCCACTGGAGCTTGTGCTCTGAGGATGTTTCTTGACGTGGAGACTAATGGTCCGTCCTCCTTGAGGATGAGAGAATTCGTGGAAAGACAGTCCCAGCTGTCGCTGCCAGGCCCACCCTCCACTCTACCCTCCAGCTCAGCAGTCACACCAGTGGACCCAGGGGATTCAGCAGAGGGACTACTCCACAACTGCAGATGCAGGAGAAATGCCTTGTGTTGTTTTAGGCCACTAAGTTGTGGGGTGGCTCCGTATGCAGCCACAGGGAACTGGCTGGACACTCAGGCTGTCCTGAACATCTCCCGGAGCAAAGACCCGCCCCCAACCCACACTAGATCCAAAAAAGATGAGCCCCCTCAGCCCACAGGCTGTGAGCTTCCTTCTGGTGCCTGTGATGGTCACACTGCACCTGGCCCAGTTCTTTCCTTCTGAGGCCAGCCTCTGCCATGGCCCATCAGTTTCTTCCCTCTAGCTTCCAATCTCTTTCCAAAGCATTACTGTATTCAGAACCTATCAAGTGAAACCACAGGAAGTCTGCCTCCCAAAGGACTGAAAAGAGACCCAGGACAGGTACACGCAGAATGGCAATGCTACTCCAGGTAGAGTGCAGCCCAGACTCTCTCTCCAGAGGCCAGGCCAGAGCCCGTTGCTTACGGGGAGCATCAGGGGAAAGGCCACAGAGTTACATGTCATGTCATCTACTAACTGGAGGGCAGTTAGGGGCCAGTAAGAGCTCTAAGTGGAGAATCACCATCTGCTTTGCTGCAGTGGGTTGGAGGGAAAAAGACAGGAAGTGTGGAGTCTGGTCGGAGCAGAACAGTAATTCAAAGGAAATTCAGGCATGAGAAACCCAGAGGTTTCCTTATAGCTATGGCAGTGGAGGTGAGGGAGACGCATTAAAGATATTTAAGAGAATTTTGCAGGTCTTCCTTTCTTTTTTTTTTTAACTGGCTGTAGATGGATGAAGAAAAAAATGGAAATATTAGAGATAGCTAGATAGATAGGCAATAGGAAGAAGGAGAGGAGAAACAGAAGGTAGGAAGGAAAGAAGAAAGAAAGAGAGGGGAGAAAGTAAAAGAGAAAGGCCAGGTACAGGTCTAAGCACTTTACAAATTCTGTCCCATCTAATGCTGTCAACATGCCAAGAGGGAGGAAGCAACACTACTGTGACGACTGGATGATTGTTCAAAAGTATTCAGCACCACAACCACCCCACTCACCTCCCCTGGCCGGGGGATGGCCTGTCACCCTCCAGCACTTCACCGTGGGCCGGGCCCCGCCACTTGCTTCACATGATGTAATGTCGGCAGGTGTGCTGTAACTAACGGCTAAACAAGAATGTGTGGATTTAGCACAGTTTCCTCTTTCCCAATGTAAGTAGAGTTCCAACACATACTTTCTTCATTTATTCTTGGTGTTTGACAAACAGCAGCTGGGACACAGCTCTTAGCCCCAGGTGCTCTTGGTAAACCTGGTTATTGTGGCATCTGGCTGCGCCCCGTCTTCACCGAGGCCTGCGCCATCTGTCCTCCTAGGGAGGAATTGCGGGGTGCTGTGCCCTCCCTTGCCTGGGTTACAACGGTCCTGAATCTGCATCTCTAGAGCTGGAACTGAGATGGGATCCCAGGACGCTGGTTTCCTGAAAGAGGATTCCCGGGGGAAACTTACAGAGCCTGGAGGGCAGAGAAAGCCATGAACAGAGGCGGGTTTCAGGTGAGCTCCAGCCTCGCGGGGACCCCAGGGTCCCTGGAGCTTAAGTGGCACCACAGCATTGTCCCTCTAGAGACATGGCATCCAGGATCCAGATGGTCACTGACCAAGGGCAGGGGGCCAGTTGCCCAGGCCCTCAGCCAAGGACACCTGTCTGGAGATGAATTTGTAGGGGATAGGGATGAATCAGCCTGGTGGGGTGCTGGGGGGCTGCCCTGCCACGGGGGGTGTCCTGGGCTCCACTCAGAAATGTCACATGTGGGGCTGGAGACCCAGTATCCTGAGCATTGACACAAGGTCCCAGGTGAGGCTTGGGGAGGGAGTGTGGCTAGGCGGGACAGCATCCCAAAGGCAAGGAGAATAGCCTCCTGGACTGGCATTGACATCACAGGTCCCCTGTCCCCTTAACCTGCAGCTGTGTCACTGACCACATGGGCAGGGGCTTCAAAAACCCTGACAGCTTCCCCCGCCTGTGACCTTCTCCTTGAATTCAGAGACTCAGCCGGCCTGATGATAGTACCTTATTTCCTAAGCATCTCATGGCTTGCTCATTCCAGGAGAGGAAGCCCAGGTTCCGCTCGCTTCCCAGGACTGAGCCGAGTTCCTACTCCTCTGGTCCTCGTCGTCTGTGTGACCCCCAGCTTTGCTGCCCTGCCCTCCAAAATGGCCCTGTTATCTCTCCTCCTTGGATGAACGAGCATCCAGGAAAGAGAAGTAAAAGGGAAGCAAGGTGAGTTCAGAGAAATGAAACCCAGAACATAAGGTTACTTTTGCCCCGAGACCAAAGAGCGAGATGACAGCAGGGCTGTGATGAGTGTAAAGTCACCATTTCAAACCTCATGGCATCCAGGATCCAGAAGGTCACTGACCAAGGGCAGGGGGCCAGGTCCCAGGTCACAGGTCCCAGGTCACAGGCTTCACCTGCACTCCTTCCTCTAGACCCCCATTGCCATGGTTTCTGAAGTGGTCCCCCTGATAACAGCAGCTTGCTGGGATGAAGAAAGAGGCAGGTGGGCCAGGAGTCTGACTGATGGGCTCACCTTCTCATGGGATCAATATCTGACACACTCCCATGTCCCGGCGAATCTGAAGGCCTGAGTTTTTGACCTTCTGTCTCTGCTTCTACCCCAGGAGCTGTTTTCCTCACTCACCTGAGTTAGGAGGGGCCGAGCCACCCCTGGGGTCCAACTAGGCAGCAGGTAAGCGTCAAGTTCAAGGTTTGGGTTAGAAATTAGAGGAAGCCGGCTATAGCAAGCCCTGAAGTACAGACACTGTGTGAAACCCAGCTTTTGTCAGGGACAAATCTCAAGGCTTCTGTAATTTTTCTAAGCCCCTATCTTGCCAGATTTCTGCTGGAACTAACATAAGGTGCCAGGATTGCCCAAGCCTCAAATTCATCATGTAGCCAGATGGGAAGGTGGCTACCAGGTGGGAAGCCAGATGCCAGGGAAGTAAAGTGGACAGGCCACATGGAAAAGGCCATGTAAAGTGGCACACCTCCTGGATGGGGGCTCACCCTGTGCTGAGAAGTCCCAGCTTGCCATCTGTGTGTGTGGGGTGTGTGTGTGAGAGAGGGTGTGTGTGTGTGAAAGAGTGTGTGTGTGAGATAGTGTGTGTGTTCACGTAACTTTTACTTGGTGCCTAACTTGCATTTGCTTCAGTACCCTCATCCAGGAATGGAGGAATTCAGTGGTGGATTCTGGCTTTCAACACGTTAGCCTCTTAATCTTTATTTTCACTCAAGTAAGTCCCATTCGTGGAGGTTAGCTGTTCACCTTCATGCTTGGAGGAATAACATGACATTTGTGATTCAACAGTTCCGATTCAAGGTGGTTTGTCTTGGATTGCATGCCTGAAAGCTCAAGAGAACAGGTTACACTTCCCCTTGTCCTCAGAGGCACCAGAGAGAGCAAGGAGAAGGTGGGCCTTCCCCCTGACCTTGATGTTGCAGCCAGGCTGCTTATACTGTTACTTCCTCCCTTGTACCAAGGTGAGTGTCTGGAAATAGAAGATACACGATGATTTCCTACACCCCCTTTCATTTGTTAGCACTGATATCCCTGGACATTTTCATGGCAGTTCTTTGAGAATGCCACTGCTAATTGAGTTTCACTGGAGGGTGAAACTCTGATCACATCTCAGAGAGTATCATAGTGGTCTGAAGTCACGTGCTCACCACTGTTGACCAGTGGAATTCTGAACACCCAGCGGCCTGGGGAGCTTTATCTTCTATTAGTCGGCATTGGAAAGCAGCCCGAGGACTGAAAGGACACTGGGACCACACCTCAAGGACATTAGGGCTGGTCCCTCGATGTCACCGTCTTAGACTCAGTGCATCTGGATCTCAGCCAGACGGAGCAATGCCTCCGCACACTGCCAGCACATCAACACTTAGTAGTTGGAGGAGATACTTAATTTTTAAAAGAGTGTTTTGATGTGGACTGTTTATAAAGTCTTTATTGAATTCGTTACAAGCAAAGTGTTAGTCGCTCAGTCGTGTCCGACTCTCTGCAACCCCATGGACTATAGCCCGTCAGGCTCCTCTGTCCATGGAATTCTCCAGGCAAGGATACTGGAGTGGATTGCCATTTCTTTCTCCAGGGGATCTTCCTGACCCAGAAACTGAACCCAGATCTCCTGCCTTGTAGGCAGATTCTTTACCATCTGAACCACCAGGGAAGCCCTGTATTGCTTTTGTTTTACAGTTTTTTGTTTTTTTTTTTTTTTTGGCTCCAACCAGGGATTGAACCCACACCTCCTACATTGGAAGATGAAGTCTTAACCACTGGACCTCCTGGGCAGTTCCAGAGAAGATACTTATTAAATTACTTAACATGCTTACAAATAGTTCTCTGGAAACCACAACCAATGACACATAGCTGTGTTCTAATTTAGCTTAAATAATGGTTACACTGCCTTTTAACTGAAAAGTATGGGAAATCCCAGAAGATCCAGAATCAGCAGCTAGTGGTGGAAAAAGTGAGGAAATTAGTGAATATCGTCTTTTATACCAACACCGGGATTCTCTGAAGAAAAGGAGCACAGTGCAGTGCAAGGAACCAAAACCAAATCTAAGGACTTCAGAGAGAAAGGCTCATTTGAGAGGAAATAAGATGGTTCACACAGGTGGGGATGGGGGGTGGCTGAAGAGCCCGGCTCGGAAACCAGCACAGACTGAGGGGTGTTGGGTGGCCTGGTCACCGTCATGGTCACACTGGTCACGGCTGCAGCTCCCGCCCTCGCTCAGCAATGGATGCGGCCATTAGCATCGTGGCCTAATGGGCAGCGTGCAGCCCACCAGCACTGCCACAGGGGACACGTCACTTCCTCACCAAAGGTTCCTGTCTCTCTGTACGTGTGGGTGCTGAGTTGCTCAGTTGTGTCCCATTCTGTGTGACCCCTATGGACTGTAGCCTGCCAGGCTCCTCTGCCATGGGATTCTCCAGGCGAGAATACTGGAGTGAGTTGCCATTTCCTCCTCCAGTTCCCTCGACCTAGGGATTGAACCTGTGTCTCCTGCATTGGATTCTTCACCACAGAGCTGCCTGTCCCCATTCTCAAATTAAAATCCAGAATGGCAGCATCTGATGGGCACTGCATTCCCCGGCCCAGGGTGTGGGAGGAGGGTCATGTACTGAGGTTGGAACCCTGACTTCCCCTGGGAGCCACACAAGTGGGCACCCCAGAGACAAAACCAGTTCAGACACTCAGCAGCCCCCCCAAAATAAAATGTGAAAACTGCAAACGTCCAGCACAGAAACCTAAAATCTTAGATTTGACTAGGCAGCTAAATCATTAAGATGGCTTCAGCAGCATCCGTCAGCCCCAGTTTCACAGGCTACTCTGCGAGGGTTTTATCCTGACAGCGCTTCTGAAAGAGAACCAGGGTAACTGGAGTTAGAGTGACGGGAGCCTTCAGAATCATAAGTAATTAAAGTCATGGCTTTTACCGTGTGATACGAAACATATGTTCATGTGCTTCAGGCTGGGTGCCTGCTCATGAGGACACGGGCTTAACGCTGGACATGTGTGTTGACCTGCAGCCACGTGGTCCTGCTTACCTCTACCCCCAGCGGGAGGTTATCCAAATAAGCGAGCCAGTGAATCATCTGACAGGAAGCAAGGATGGAGGGCAAGAGCTGACCGGACACCCCCAGAACCGTGCTTGCAGCTCAGTCCCGGGTCTTCACCCCCTGCTCTGAAGTTCCCCGTGTCACCCAGGAGCAGGACAGAAACGCAGGGTCTCAGGTCCATCCCAGGACAGACGAGTCAGAACTGGTGTTTCAGGTGCACATTCAAGTGCAGACAGGGATGGTCTGCCTGGCCTCTGGACCACCTGTTCTGCCCAGCTTGTTTCCAGAATTACTGTCCTGTCATCGGCAGGCGGACCCAGTCCAGGAATGCTTTCCCACTGGGCTCCCCATCTCAGGCCCACACCCTGCATGGCAGATAGCCTCTGACCTAGGACATCTGGTCGTCTATCACCTTTCGACATTCAAGCCTGTGTCCACCTGGGAGATGGTATTAGAGACTCACACCATCCCTCCTCTTCTGTCCCCAGAGGTGCAGGGGAGAGCAGCCATGAGGTCAGAGCAGCTCCTGCACCTTGTGGGAGGTCTTTCTGGTGAGTTGCAGACCCCAGGCAGCTGCCCACCCCCTCCACCCACCCACTTGGTAAACAACAACAGGAGGAGGGTAGCAGGGTGGGGTGGGGCCTCAGGTCAGTCCTTTGCAGGGAGCTCAGCTCAGTAGGAAGTGAAAGCGGGGATGGAGAAGGACAGAGTTCCTCCTGTGCTGGGGAGAGATTCCACTCTTTATTCCAGACCTTTGGGGAGGAAGTGAAAGAGGAAGTGTGAAGCAGGTCGCTGTGGGTGGCCCGAAACGAGGGAGCTAAGGAAACCCCCTCTTCAGTGGGAGCCCCTGCCTCCCTCCTCTGGATCACCCGCAGAGAGAGGGCAGAGCCAGCAGGCAAACAAGTGCACTCTGTCAACTACAAATTTGCCCTTGCCATTGCCATCCACCTCTACAAGGATTAAATCACGTGTTGCTGTAGCTGCTGAATTTCAACAACAGCCTGAAAGGAGATTGGAGTCCCAGGTGGTACTAGTGGTAAAGAATCTGCCAATTCAGAAGAAATGAGAGACCTGGGTTCGATCTCTGGTTTGGGAAGATCCCCTGGAGGAGGGCATGGCAACCCACTCCAGCATTCTTGCCTGGAGAATCCCATGGACAGAGGAAGCTGACAGGCTACAGTCCACGGGGTCGCAAAGAGTCAGACATGACTGAAGTGACTTAACACACATCACTGCAAGGAAATCAGGGTGGAGAGCAGAAGTGAGGCACTCTATGCTTTGGGGGGGAAAGTGGCATAACAGGTCTCCAAATAGATACATTCAGGGGCTGATTTTATGAGCTCAATTCTTGTATCTCCTCATTAAAATCCTGCAAGCTGACAACTGCTCCTCATGACTACAGAAACGTTTTGCAAGAAAATATGTGCTTGATTGCAAGTTCTCCCCCTTCACCAAAATCACATATATACTGACCCCTGCCTCTTTGGAGCAGTTTCTCGGAGCTGAGTTGCTGTCTCCTGGGCTGTATTCCTCATTTTGCCTCAAATAAAACCCAATCACGACTTTCACATTGTGCATTTGTTGAAAGCTGACAATACAGGGAATCTACTCAAAGCAGCAGAGATACAACGGCCCACGTCCTGACACGGCTGTGCCAGAGGCTATGGGTTTAGCCGGGTCCCAGGCTCCCCAACACAGGAAGGCTCTTTCCCACGCAGTCCAGACGCTGCTCCCACCCCATCCAGGCGAGTTCGGCCAGCCTGAGTGGCCTCTCAGTCTGAGTGCAGAGCTTTGGCTGACAGTACTCCTTTATTCTATCCACTCTATTCTCACAAGGGGAAATTCAAATCCCGGAAAGGACAAAGCTCGCATTTATCCAGACCAGCTAATGAGGGAATGCCAGACCAAATGCTGAGAATTCACACTGCTTAGGAAGTCAGCCTTGAACCCAAAGGATCCACGATTGAGACCGGAAAGAGCCTTTTTTCCCATCAATCACTTCTTGATTTCTACAAACCCCTTCAGCTATGCATGCCCACCAGTGATTTTACCCTTAATAGACATATTCTTGGCACTCACTTCTCCCTTCTTAAACCATCACCACCAAGACCCCCTGTGTGTGGCTGGTGGTGTGTTTAGGTCTGCGGATCTTTGGGGGTTGGCTGTATCTGACTAAGAAGCAAGGGTAAAGCCTTGGTAACATAAGCACCAGGAGACGCTTTGGGTGCCAACCAATAGCACAGCCCCACGGTGTTCAGGGAATCTGCACCCAGGTTGGCAGAGCAACCCGCCTCACTCTCCCCAGCTCCAGCCCTGGGGCTATGCCTGTGGGGTGCCAGCATCACCCCCTCACTCCCTTCTGGTCCCTGCCTGGCCGATCCATCACTTTCCACACCCTGTTGTCGCACACCAGCCTGCTTCCATGTCCATGGGGAAGAAGCATACTTGGTTCCTGTCCCCTTTCTGACTGTGTAAGTGTGTGGATTTGCTAATCACCAATTCTTTGTGGATTTCAATATCTACAAATCACGGGAAGGGCATCTCAGATTGGCAGAAAGTGAGGAAGCGTCAGGCGAGTGTGTTCTCCTCGGGTCTGTCTCGTCACAACAAAGATTTGAAGTGATGGACGTTAAAGCCCTGGGCACATCACAGCTCTCAGGTCTTGAACAGACCGTGTTATAACTCTTAGACAAATCAGTGTTACAGCTCCGTGTCACAGCTTTATTTTATTTAGAAAATAGCAGGAGAATCCATCCTTCAGGCGTGAGGGCATGCTGACCCAAAGACGCAAACCAGCGCACAGGAGGGAGGGAGAGAGTGTCCTTTGGCGCCTCTTTTTATATGTTTTTCCTCCCCCTGGGCCTGCCCTATGTAAATTGGGCTAGCCAGGTGTGCTGTTTGTTCTACCTGAGGTCCTCACTCCGGTCCTCAGTCCTCGGACCTTCTTTTGACCTTCCTTTGTTCTATTTTCGCAGGCTTTTCCCTTCCTTGTCTTTTACCCACCATCATTTTGGACTCCTGTTTCCTATTCTAATTACCTAACAGGAAGCACATAGAAAAGGACCTGGTAGCACCTTCATTTTCCTGCCTTCACCCTGTTCCTGCCGCTGCCCCCTTTCCCAAGATTACCCCCTCCAGGTCGTCCCCATTTCCCATCACCATCCTGACAGCCTCGGGGTGAGAGGGAGTGACATTTCCTAAGAACTGTGGTGGGGATTTGAGGAAGAAACCCACACATGCGTAGGATGGCCCTTTCTGCCACAGCTTCTCAGCCTAGCATCACCATACACCTCCTGGACCCCTACCCAGCCAAGGGGATTGGGGTCAGCATGCCCAAGGACCAGAATGAGGACTTCAACTAGTAACACACCAAGTCCAGACTCTACTGCTTACTGTACAATAGGATTATCAGTTGAGATCCGAGTGGTTGGGGATGGAATAGTGAACGGAAAGGAATAGGAAAGCCAGCAGACTGAGATGAGAGTGGATGAATGTTTCAAAGAACTACTTTGGGTCTGGATGCTGGTTTCTTCTATAGAACAAAGAAAGGGACAGGTGAGGAGGTAAATAAAAAAGACCATGTGTGTGCGCGTGCTCAGTTCCTACAGACTGTAGTCTGCCAGGCTCCTCTGTCCATCGGAATCTCCAGCAAAGAACACTGGAGTGGGTTGCCATTTCCTCCTCTAGGGAAATCTTCCCCACCTAGGGATCAAATCTGTATCCCCTGCAGCTCCTGAGATGCAGGCAGATTCTTTTACCACTGAGTCACCGGGGAAGACCATAAAAAAGGCCAAGTGTACTTGTTGCTTAGTCGTGTCCGACTCTTTGTGACCCCATGGACTGTAGTCTGCCAGGTTCCCCTGTCCATGGGGTTTCCCAGGCAAGAATACTGGAGTGGGCTGCCATTTCCTTCTCCGAAAAAAGGCCATAAGTTGTTGCAAATGTTTCCTGGTCCAGTTGTGGATCTGGTCAGGAGGTTTCCTGGGAGGTAAAAAAAAAAAAAAAAAAATGGGTGTTTTAGCTTAATGTTCAGGCCTGGGATGCAGGGTTCCAGGGGATGGACTGTTGGGTATACTTCAAGCTATAGGCAACCTCCCTTTAGTGATTAATTTGTAGTGACCTATATGGGAAAAGAATCTAAAAAAGAGTAGATATATGTGTATGTATAACTGATTCACTTTGCTGAAAGTAACACAGCATTGTAAACCAATTATACTGCACAAAAAATTTTAAAAACTAATAATATTAATAGGCCTACACAGAGCCATTCTACCTTACTCTTGCATTCTTAGGGGTTGGGTTTGCTGGAGCAGTACTTTCTGGATAAAGTATTATAATTTTAAAATGATTTAGTAGTGATTAGAAAAGTATTTCAAAGCATTTCTTAGAAAATTTCAGAATTTTTTTTAATCAACTCAATTTTGGTAGTTTTATGCAATTCCATTTTTACAGTCTATTTGAGGGAAACTTACAGTGATTCTTTGCCCAAAGAACAGAAGACTTGAAAACCTTACACCTTCTTTTCCACATGTTAACTTGCTTAGACAATTATGTTGGATTTTAGTTTCTAAGTGTGCAGTTCAACCAAGTCTAGGAAGGTCAGAGAAGGACTCCGTTTCCAGGAAGAAGGCAGGACAGAGGTGGGACCAACCTCCCACTAGAAACAACAAAAACTGGGTGGGACCAACCTCCCACTAGAAACAACAAAAACTACTGACCCAAAATCTTAATTTCTTAAAGCATCAAAGATTTGGCAAGATAACAAGAAACAAAAGCCCAAAATTGAAGAGGAGATGAGCTCTCTGAAAGTTAAATGGTGCCCTTAGAGGTGTTTTGGGACTAAGGGCATTTGCCAACTTGGACAAACTTGAACTTTTAATTTCATAGGTGTGTGTTTATGTGTGCGTACGAATCAGGCAAAAGCTCACAAGTGATACAGGTGTGTGCGTTGGCAGGGCCCAGGCGGAGAAGCAGATCCAGGAGATGGCCACAAGTTTTGGGGTGAGACTCTGGCTCTGCTGGTCTCTGTGAGACCAGGGGAGAAAGGCCTATTGGGACAGCTGGGCTGGAGCTGTGGCCCCAGGACCCCCCACCCACCCCCAGGCAGTTCCTTCCTACTCAAGGAAGCTCAGTTCTGCTCTCAGGTCTTTGGACCTGTTGCAGGAAGCTCACCTAAGTCACCCGGAATACCTGCCCCCTCCTCCAAGCAAACCTACTGGGACTGCTATCACACCCTAAAGAACCTTCACAACAACTTCAAATTAGGACTTGATTACCTGGGGATGCACAGAAGGTCACAGAGAAGACCCACCATCTATCTTTACAAACTTTCCCCTAATTCTGAAATCTTTCTAAATAAAAACTCTCACATGCTGAACTTTGAATTCCTCACCCAGACCGGAGGGTCCAAGTGCCCAGCCTGCTGGCCTGGCTGCACAATTCCATTCCCGAGGGTTCCTGAGTCCCTCGCGGCCCCTGGAGGACCTGACCTGCTGACCCCCGAGCAAGTCCGCATGCACAGTGTCTCTGATGGGGCGCCAGGCCTCAGCCATGGAGCTTTTCACAACTGAAAAACGATTCACTCTTTCTTTGGGGAGAAGGAAAACAGTGCAGGCAGAAGTTCAGGTCCACATAAAAAGAAGGGAAGTGAAGGAGTCACCGAGGAAAAAATAAAACTTTTTTCCCATTTTTCTTTTTATTTTATTTCTCTCTCATCTTCCACACACTAACCTGAACAAGAGGAGCACACTGGACAAACAAATTATGATACAGTCTCCTCCCAAAGTAAAACTCTGTGCTTCACTTTTAGACTGCTGTTTTGTCATGTTTTGGGCCCGTACCCCGAACTTCCCAAATAGCTCTGTGTTCTCTGTATTTCTTCTGCATCTTGCAAGTTGACCTGAGTCTTTCACACACAGGCATAAGACCACAGTGGCCATTGTTTTGGTCTTTGTGGTCATGGTGAACGAGCTGCTGCCCCCACTGTACCGGCCCAGGGCGCTTGGAACACCCGCCTCCACCCCATGACCCCCACAGGCAAGCAGAGTCTCATATGGCAGGGGCTGGCTAACACTTGTCCGTCTTTGCAAAAACTCCCTCTTCTTGTACAAGTTGGACGTGCTCCATCAGCGCCCCTGGCCTTGGAAGCCGTGCGGGGAGGAGGGAGGGCACCCCCTGGTCCCTCTTCGTGTCACTGTCTCTGCCAGTTTCTACCCACCAGCAGGCTCTGGAGCCTCCCTCTTGCACTGACCAAGAACAGCTCAGGGAGAAGCAGCTTTATTCTGTGAAGGCCCTCGGGTGCAGAAAGCTTGCTTCTGGAGGGTCAACAAGAAGCAGAGGGGGATGGGATTATGCTTTAACCATCAGCTGTTTTCAGATGAGTGTGTCTAGACCTGAACTCCTTGGCAGCCTTCCTTGTGCCTCAACCACAGAACCTGACCTCGCTGTAGGCTTCATTTCCCCAAATTCCTGAGACATGAAAAACAAGTGATAGGAGGGACTCTTTTCAGTTTTACTTCTCTTTTTTCCAAGTCCCTGAAGGGTTTTCCTTTCACTGTCTTATTGAAAAGAATTAACTTCAATTCTATAAGACTTAAGCTATAGGGACTCCCCTGGTGATCCAGTGATTAAGACTCCATGCTGATGGAGTCTTAATGCAGGGGGCCTGGGTTCAACCCCTGGTCAGGGAACTAGATCCCACATGCCACAACTAAGAGCTGGCATGCTGAAACAAAGACTGAAGATCCCAAATGGCACAACTAAGAACAGGCGCAGCCAAATAAAGAAATAGAAATAAACACTGGATAAAAAGACAAGCTATAGTGGGAGGAAACGGTGACATCATTTTCACAAAAACAAATCAATTTTTTTTTAAGACAACTAATGCAATTCTTTCATTGTTTTAGATAGCACTCCTATTATTATGGTAATGGGCCAGGCAAGGGGAAAGGCAGTGAACAAAAGAGGAAAACCAAGCTTGCATTCTATGGGTAGAGACAGAAAAGAAGGAAAATATATACCCATACATTCAGAAGGTACAGTAGGAAAAATAAAGTAGGGAAGGAAGCTAGGAGGGTGGAGAAGGGGGAGGGGGTCACAATTTTAAACTTTGTGGTCAGGGAAGGTGTTCCCAAGGAGCTGATCCTGAAGTCACAGCCCCGACCACAGTGGGGAACTCTGTGAGGGCAGGAAAGAGAGGGGCAAAGCTCCTCGCAATTTGGGGATGGGCAGTGTTGAGGGTTCTCGGGCCACCAAGTGGAAAGGCAATCTGATGGATTTGGAGGTAGGCTTCTGATACCAGTGACTGATGCTGGTCACCAGCTCAGAGGTGTGAGCTTTGCCCACAGTTATCAGTGTTCTGACACCAGCTGCGTGTCCTTTAATTCAACTCAATCCTGACACTGTCTACGTGAAGTGTGAAGTCCTACCAACTGACTCCACCACCCACTTCAGAAGCCAGTCCCAAGATTGATTCGGCCTCCAGTCCCTCTTCCTGCCCACCCCCAGGGTCGAGGGTGAGGGGTGGATCTGAAAGTTCCCACCCTCGTTTGGATCCCCTGGAAAACAGCACCCAGCCTTGGATGGGGGTCCAAACGTCCCCTCAGTTGCATAACGAAAGACACCTTTATGTTTCTTTCCTTAGGAAACTGCAAGAGTTTTAGAAGCTTTGTGCCAGGAACAGGATGGAGATCAAATATATGTTTTTATTAGAAGTTCCCTCCAATATCCGAAAGTAGAGCATCCTAGGAAAACTTTCATGGAAGAAATGGCCTAGGGTGAAGAAGTAGCTACCTAAAGACACATCTTGCTGACAGATGCACAAGACACATGGAGATCAGGCCCAGATGCTCACAGACACGGCTCACAGCTCTGATGACTGAAGCTGAGACAGTGATCGTGGTTCCAGGGAAAGAGCTGGTGGGGCCATTCGCTCTCCTGGGCTGCGCTGACCCTGTAAAGACTCGGGGGGGAACAGAGGCTGATTGCAATTTTCACTTCTTGCCCCTTTATTTTGTAAAAATGAAAATCCTCTGTAGATTCCCTTCCATTAGTGAAAACAGGTCTTTCCTAAAAGCGAGATGGCATTAAGGAAAATTTGGAAGGTGGGTATCGCCATGCAAATCACACCATTGTAGGGTAAGGGAGTTAGAGAAGGCGAGGGTCAGAAAAAGAATGAGACGGGCACTTTACAGGAACAGATCACTTTTAGTGAGGCGAGAAGGGGCAGCAGTCAGATTAGTGAGCTGCTGCCTAACCCAAGAAAAGAGTAAGTATATATAGGCATATATGTGGAAAGCTACTGTCTTAAGGGGGCCTGTCCTTCTCCAAGGTTGTTTGGCGTAATCTCTTAAATGGCTGGGGCAAGGAATTTTGGAGATGGGCCAGAGGCTGGACTGGTTGGGAGCTGGGCATAATCAATCTTAATGTCCTTTGTTTTGGGGGGAGGGGGGGGGTCGGTGAGAGAGTTCTTTGTTTTCCACAGAATCGTGGGAAGGACCTGGAGGGGAGTTTTAACTCCAGGCTATTTTGAGCCATGTAACTTTCCTTCAACCATCAGGGGTTGAGATGGCAGATCCGTGTAGGAGACATGGCGTGAGAGTCTTGGGCGTGGAGGATATTACAGCTGTGAACAACGGGGGCCTCGAGGGAAGGTGCGCTCAGCGGGGCTGGAGGCATAGGGCCCTGACTCAGGCTGGCGGAAAGGCTGGACCAGGGAATTCTCCAGACTTAGACCAGGAAAAACAGGGCACCCTCCAGCTTTCTTGGGGTTCACAAGTGAATCAAGATCACACTGCTCCTTCTGCAGCGTGGCCACATGCCGGGTGAGAGGCCCAGGCAGAACCCAGAGCACCGGCCTCTGGGCCTTCCCGAAACCGTGATGGTTTGAATCACTCGGTGTTGAAATTCCTGTTTACAAGCTTTTCTCCTCGGGCCAGGACATCTGGAGGGCAGGAGCCGAACTTTTCCATCTTTAAGTCAGCCTCTGACATCTTGTGTTCTACCAATGTTCTCTAAGTCGAAGAGTGAATAAACAGCATAGATATGGGACTGGTCATATTTTTCTTGGAAGATAACTAAATCCAAGACCGGACCACCACAATGCGATCCAGGTAGAAAGGCTGTAGTCTGGGGACAGAATTGCCAGAAAGGTGGTACCACCGAGGGTCTCAGCCCAGCAAAGTGGCATCGAGGCCACCTGGGCTTGTAAATAGTCCCAAACCAAGTAAAACACAGAACGCTGCTTCTGATCTGACTTGACCACTGACTTTCTCTTTGCTCCTTTGACCCAACTGAGTCAGGCACAGATTTCTGGAGAACTCCTTGGCAATCTGTAGCCAAAAAAAATCTTTGTAGCCTTTGACCCAATAATTCCAATTCCAGGAAGAAAACAATTCCACCAAGGGACTTCCCTGGAAGTCCAGTGGTTAAGACTTCGCCTTCCAATGCATCAGGTGCAGGTTCCATCCCTAATTAGGGAGCTAAGATTCCACATGTTTCATGGCCCCAAAAGAAAAACATGAAACAGAAGTAGTATTTAAGAAATTCAATAAATACTTTAAACAAACAAGCAAAAGAACAAAATACACACTAAGACTTTTTACTATCATAATCTGTATCACAGTATTATTCATTACAGAAAAAAAAAAAAAGGTGGGAACAACTTAAACATCTCGAATTAGAGAAAAAAATTAAACTATGGAAAGGCAAGTTGAATAAGGAGCATAACAGAGCTTTTGAAGATGAGTAACTTCATGAAAAAGAATCATGACATAATGACAGGCAGAAACGTGGCAAGAATAAGTCACTGCACGACTATAGTGAGGTAAAGAACCACCATCTGTAGGCATGGCCACACAGGTACAACCATGGGTAACTTATTCCCTCTACACTTTTCTTTGTTTTTATAACAAACATACTTTACTAATTTGATTTTTTTAAAAAGAACAAGAAATTTTATTTTGAAGATACAGGGAAGCATTGGGAACATCTACTCTTGGTCTTTTAAAATCAGGTTTTCCTCTGGTGGTGGTGGCATCTTTTTTTTTTTTTTTTTCAAAAATTAAAATCAGTTTTGGGGCTAGGGCAAGAAAGGGAAACGGGGAGCAGGAAGGGAGGAAAGGGGAAGGAAGCTGTCTCAGGTTGCAAAGAGAAGCTGCAGCAAACATTCTGGGTAACCAAAAGCTGATGTCCTGTTCACTGTGGCCATGCCTGCAATCGGGGGCCTGAGACGCTCCTGAGACTCTTCTGGAGGGTTCTGGTGGCAGTCAAGTGGTGACTTATAAATACACAACTTAAACAGCAAGGGATGATCTCAGAAACTGAGTGGAAAAAAGCCACATCGATAAGTTCACATATTGTAGAAGTCCAGTCAATGAATTGCCAGAATAGACAAAATTAACCTATAGTTAAGTGTTAGTTGCTCAGTCATGTCTGACTCTTTGCAGTCCTATGGACTGTAGCCCTCCAGGCTTCTCTGTCCATGGGATTCTCCAGGCAAGAATACTGGAGTGGGTAGCCATTCACTTCTCCAGGGGATCTTCCGACCCAGGGATCTAACCTGGGCCTCTTGCATTGCAGGCGGATTCTTTACCATCCGAGCCACCAGGGAAGCCCTTAATTGTTATATACTTAGTTTCTACATAAAATTAATCTATATACTTAAAAAAAAAAATCAGTGAAGTATTGTCTCTGGGGTTGGAGGCCCAAAGTGACTGGGAAGCGGGGTGAGATGACTTTCTGGAGTAATGGTCATCTTTCTTAGCTGCTAGGGGTGAGCGTTACAGGCACCTTTCAAAATCAAGTGAATGTTCACTTCTGATTTGTACATTTCACAATCGATAAATTTTACAACAAATGAAGAAGTTATAAGCAAACATCAAGGTCTAGTTAATGCTCTGCATGTGTAAGTATTTGGCTGTGAAATGCACGGATGTCGACAACTCCTTTTGAAATGCATTTAAAAAGATGGGTTGATGGCTGAAGAGAAAGAGGGACAGGTAGACAGACACGTGATAAAAAGCTAAAGTACAGTATGAGTGGCAGAATCTTGGTAGTGAGTGTATAGGTGTTTTGATAAGCTCCTTCTAACTTAGTTGCCTGTTTGAAAATTTCCACAATGAAATGTTAGGGGAAATGCATCCCCTCCTCCTTCCTGCACCCACCCTTCTCTGCTTCTCTCTTTCCTCATCTCCCTTTTCTGGTTCTCCCTCATCTCACAAGCCCCAACTTGGCAAGAGTATTTTCACCATGTTCCAGGCAAGACCTGGGGTTGGACAGAGCAGCAGCCTGTCTGGCTTCTAGAGTGAAAGAAATTATTCTAACACTTGTCCTCTGGGGCAGGGAGTGCCAGGCCCAGCATTCAGGGAGCCAGCTTTAACAGGGCCACCCCACTGCAGATGGCTGAAGGAATGAGATTTCAAGGCTGCACAAACACCCAGAGGAAGTCGAGCAGTGATCACATTGTGGATCTGGAAAGGAAATGCTTACCACCCGGAGGTGCCAAGGGGATTGCTCAACCAGGCTCGGAGCCATGCTGTTTTCCTCGTGGTTGGACTGAGGCCCAGAGAGATGGAGGAGAAGGCGGGAGGGGGGCAGATGATGCACAAGCTGCCCCTCCCCAACCCCTGGACATCCTCTCCCTGCCCCTAACACCCTGGCTGTGCTGCTTCACACACACACACACACACACACACACACACACACACACACACACACACACCCCTGGACATCCTCTCCCTGCCCCTAACACCCTGGCTGTGCTGCTTCACACACACACACACACACACACACACACACATACACACACACACACGCTCAGGAGCAGCCCTGGTAAATGTGCAGCTTGAAAGGATAAATGGTAACTAACAACACAAGGCGAGGAGGGCCATTTACACGTGGACCTGAGCACAAGTTTTGAGAGGACTCTCTTCTCCCACATTAAGGACAGGTCAGCTTCAGGCTGCTGGGCTTGCTCTGGCCTCTTCTATGGGGGCTGTTGGCAGCCTTCATCCTGAGCATCCTGGTGACCTATTGCTGTGGCATCAACCCCTAGCAGTGTCCTAAATACTTTGCCCACATTGGCACATGTCCAGAAGCATCCCCGAGTCTCCTGGAGTGGTAGGGTGGGAAGGGGGCACTGTGGGGAGGTATGTGCAAGGGACGCCAGAGCTCCACCCCAGAGAACCCTGTGCCTCCCATAAGAGAGGTTCCCAATCTTTCCATGATAAGATGCCACAAAACCCAGGACTTGCTCAGTCCAAGCTACCTCTGTGGTGGTGGTGGTTTTAGCCGCTAAGTCGTGTCTGACTCTTTTTGACCCCATGAACTGTAGCCCGCCAGCCTTCTCTGTCCATGGAGTTTTTCAGGCAAGAATACTGGAGTGGGTTGTCATTTCTCCCTCCAGCGGATCTTACCAACCCAGGAATCCAACCCGGGTTTCCTACTTGGCAGGCAGATTCTTTACCACCTGGCAAGCCCAGGCAAGCTCACTGTTTGGACACCAAGTTTTAATTATTCAAAGCCCCAGTGCTGAGAATTTCAACTCTTAGCTACTTGATGTGGCCACTTACACTTTGGGGAAATGTTTTTTGCACTTGGTCACTTATTTGTTAAAGTATTACTTCGCATCCACTTATGATTGCTTACTAATTTCAGAGAACTTCTGTCACTCTCTCGCCTTAATTCCTCGCTGCTAACTCAGATCATGAGATCAGCAGTCACACACACAGCTTTGTGGAAACACGACTGGTTTGTTCTTCACCCAGCAGAAGGACACACACTCATCTCCTGTGCAGACATGCGTCCCTCCACGCTGCACTTGATGGTTGGGTGCCAGAACCCCCTACCTCAACTTCAGTTCACTCTTTCTCTCTGGATTCCTGCTTTATCCCAGGAGCCACAGGTCACAGACCCCAAGCCATGGACTGCTCATTTTTAAAAAAAATTTTTGGAGGATTATTGCTTTACAATGTTGTATAAGTTTCTGCTGTACAACAAAATGAATCTTCTATATGCATGCATATGTCCCCTCTCTCTTGGATTTCCCTCCACTCCTCCTGTCCCACCCCTCTCAGTCATCCAGGGCACTGAGCTGAGCTCCCTGCACTATACGGCAGCTTCCCACTAGCTATCTAATTTACACTTGGTAGTGTATATATCTCAATGCTACTCTCAACTCATCCCACCCTCCCCTTTGGCCTCTGTGTCCACAAGTCCATTTTCTACATCTGGGTCTCTATTCTTGCCATGGAACTAGGTTCATCTGTACCACTTTTCCAGATTCCATAAGTATGTTGGTTGCTCAGTCGTGTCTGACTCTTTGTAATACCATGGACTGCCAGACTCTTCTGTCCATGGGATTCTCCAGGCAAGAATATTGGAGTGGGTAACCAGTCCCTTCTCCAGAGGAACTTCCTGACCCAGGGATCAAGCCCAGGTCTCCAGCATTGCAGGCAGATTTTTTACATCAGCGCCACCAGGGAAGACCTCGATTCTATATGCATGAGTTAGTATATTTGCTTTTCTCTTTCTGACTTACTTCACTCTATGTGACAGACCCTAGGTCCATCTATGACTCTACAAATGACTCAATTTCTTTCCTTTTTACGGCTGGGTAGTATTCCATTGAATATATGTATCACAGCTGCTTTATCCACTCATCTGTTGGATGCTTAGTTTGTTTCCAGGTCCCGGCTATTGTAAATAGCGCTGCAAGGAACATTGGGATTGGGATCCACCTGTCCTTTTAATTATAGTTTTCTCAGGATATATGCCCAGTAGTGGGATTGTTGGGTCATACTGCAGTTCTAATTTTAGTTTTTTAAGGAACCTTCATACTGTTCTTCACAGTGGTCATTTCAATTTATATTCCCACTGACAGTGTAAGAGTGATGGGCGCTCCGTCTTTACCCATGCTTACACATCCCACCAAAGCCTGCCCATGTCCGTGTTCCTGACCCCCAGTCCCTATGGTTAACAAAGTGGCCAGCCTCGCCAGACTTCTGACATTTTCCAAGGTCACCCTTACAGCTAGAGAAGAAGCCCAGCCTTTCCTGCCTCATCAGACTGTCCTGCAGGCCACTCTGGCAGTTCTGTGGGCACTCCTTCCCACAGATGTCTCTGTATCAAAATGCTTATCACCAATGTAACTGACCTCCAGCCACACAGGTCAGCATTCAGGCCGCCCCAACACATTCACACCCACCACTGTGCTCCCCTATTCTCTGCTGCCCCTCACCTCCTCCCTGACGACACAGATGGGAGGACCCTGCCCATCTCTACCCAGCACACCTCCTGAGGCTGCAGGCCCAGCTGCCTGCAAGGTGGGAAACCCTGGTGAGGATCAGTTCCTGCCCTTCAAAGACAGTCACCCTGCTTAGAAGCGTGGGCCATGGCGGCCCACTCTCCCCTTGGTGGAGCTCCCCTCTCGTCTAGTTCACTGAGAAAGCACCTCCTCTCTCTTACTGCACTGCAAAGGCAACCCTTCTTCACTTAGTGGGCGCCATAACTTTTCCAGAGGCTCCTGGGCTTCCCAGGTGGTGCAGGGATAAAGAATCTGCCTGCAATGCAGGAGACCTGGGTTCGATCCCTGGGTCGGGAAGATCCCCTGGAGAAGGGAATGGCAACTGGCTCTGGTATTCTTGCCTGGAAAATTCCATGGACAGAGGAGCCTGGCAGACTATAGTCCATGGAGTTGCAAAGAGTCAGACACAACTGAGCACACACACACACACACCTGAGTCAGAGCACGGAGCGATGGGGAGGGGGCAGAAGACACCACCCCTAAACGTGCCGCCATGGCAGGTGGAGTATTTTGAACTGAAGGAATCAAGATCCAGCAGCCTCAGGAAAAGTTTTTACCTCCTCTGAATTGCCAAAAGGAATTTAGATACCAGAGAGACACTACCAGAGAGACATATTTATTTGAAAGAGCAATCTGTGCCGTAGGGCTAACATCTGATCCCCAAGCACCTGCTCATCTCATCTTTCCATGAGTCACCCCTGCTCTGCTTAAAGTCCCAGATCCCCATTCCTTTCCTTAGGTCAGGGTGGCTTATAAGCTTCAACTGCCTGATTGCCTTTGTGTCTTTCCTTTATGGGGTTTCTAAATGTATACAGTTAAATATATTTTTCTCTTGTGAATCTGTCTTATGGCAATTTAATTATTAGACCAACCAAAGAACCTAGAAAGGTATAAGGAAAAATTTCCCTCCCCCTACAGTTATAACTGGGCCTCAAGGCAACAGGGTCTCAGAAGTACTGAACACAAATATTCACTGTTAACATCATTCTGGATTTCATGCCAGATTCCTGCTGGTCCAGCCCTAAGGCCACAGTGGCTGTAGGCTGATGCTCACTGACCATTGCCTTGACCACTCCTGGGAAGAGTCCTCCTCTGGATGTGCGCCAGGGGCCCAGAGGCCACCTACTATTTCTGCCACTATCTCTTTAAGTCATTGGTCACTGGGTCAGCTTCAGGCACACAGGGTACAGGTAAGAGAACAGCCTTCCCCTCCACTTCCAGGGCCATTCTCCAGCCTGGATCTGCACGGTCCTGGACAAAAGGATCTGGCAGCCCAGTCAATACCCAACTGACCACATCCTCTCAGTCTGGGGAGAAACAGAACCAACCATTAGGTTAACACAGTAGAGGAGGCTCAAAAATTGCTTGTGTATGTTGAGATAATTTGGATATATTGGGTTAAATTAAAAGTATTTTTTTATAAGTCCGTATACTCAAAACCCAGAGGAACACACTGTATGAGGTCATTTGTGAAAAGTTCAAGAACAGGCAAGGCCTCAGTCCACAGAGACAGGGGTGTACATCATCCAAGCCCAGGGGTGAGCAAGAGATTGACCACAGAGAGGCAGGAGGAAACGTTCAGGCTAATGGGAGTGTTCTAGAGCTTGGAGGGGCGGTATGCATTTGCTAAAGTATGCATTTGCTAAAGTTCCTGTCTGGACACATAATATAAGGCATTTATTGTGTGTGCGTCATACCTCATTCAAGTTGATTTTTAAGAATCAAGCAAGTTTTCCAAGCAGTGGACAGAGGACCAGAGCCACTGATGTGCCTCTCTGCGGAGAGGTGTGAGCAGTCCCCAGGCTTTTATCCATTCCCTCAGGGGCTGTTCTTCCCACACCCACGAGGTAGGGGTCCCCCCACCCATGGTTTAGGGTGCACCCAGCTGTCAGGGTGAGATTCTGAGTCATATTCCTTCCTTGCTTAAACACCAGCAGTCTCTTGTCTCTAGAGCAGGATGGCCCAATCTCACCCCAGGGCCTTTGCACTGGCTCTTCTTCTGCCTGAAGTGCTCTTCCTCTGTGTCAGCAGGACTTCTTGCCCTTTAGGTAGGTTTCAGGCCAAATGTCTGTCCTCTCAGAGGCCTCCCTGACCAGTGTCCAGAGGTACCCATGTCTATTTCACCCTTCACTTCCAACACACCCCCCCCATCACCCCTTGATCTTAATCACTGATCACTGACCCCACCCCACTCCTCCAAAGCTGGGCCAGGCAAGACCACAGTTCCTCTGGGAGACAGGGCCTACTGGCCTTGACACCTGCTTCAAGGGTAAAATGTACACACACAGAAGAGTGTAAAAGCTGTCATTCACAACTGCTTGTATATGTTGAAATAACATTTTGGATATACTGAGTTAAATCAAAAGCATTGTTATTATACATTTTTTTTCTTTTTACATTTAAAAAATTTGTTCATTTATTTTAATTGGAGGCTAATTACTTTACAATATTGTGGTGGTTTTTGTCATACACTGACATGAATCAGCCATGGGTGTACATGTGTCCCTCAGCCTGAGCACCCCTCCCACCTCCCTCCCCATCCCATCTCTTAGGGTTGTCCCAGTGCACCGGCTTTGAGTGCCCTGTTTCATGCATCAGACTTGGACTGGCGATCTATTTCACATACGGTAATGTATGTGTTTCAGTGCTATTCTCTCAAATCATCCCACCCTCTCCTTCTCCTCCTACGAGTCCAAAAGTCTGTTTTTTATATCTGGGTCTCTTTTGCTGTCTCGCATATAGGGTCGTCGTTACCATCTTACACTTTTTAATGTGTCTCCTAGAAAATGTAGTTATGCACGGGTTCTCATTACCTCTCGGTCAAGCAGGGGCTCTCTACAGGCCGTAGACACCCTGGCCAGGGAGAAGCCCCAGCAAGGTGTGAGGTTGAATAAGTAAACGAGTTGTGAGAAAGAGAACCCGATGAGCTTCTGTGGCGAAGAACTTCCCCGGGACAGGGCGCATCCGAGGTCTTTCTCCCTCTGCCTCGGAAACGGCAGCAGTGCTCTCCGTGGACTCCTAGACGCGGAGCAGGCGCCCGGACGGCCAGGAGGCCGAGACGCCCTCTCAGACCAGGAGACAGAGCTTGGTGCACAGGTTTCGCCGGCCCGGAGCGGGGACACGCTCTGAAAGACCGCGGTGAGCCGGCTCGAGGAGCGCCGGGGCACAAGATCTGGACCGGGACAGGCTGGGGGCGGAGGGGGACCACGGGAGGAGGGCTGGGCTGGGGCGTAGCGCTGGGCTGGGAAAGAGCGCTGGGCTGGGAAGGAGCGCTGGGCTGGGAGGGAGCGGGCAGGGTCGCGCGGATGAAGAGTCCCGGAGCGCTGGGGCTAGGGAGGAGGACGTGGGCGGGGCAACTGGGCGGAAGAGGCGGGGCCAAGTGGGAGGGGCGGGGCGGGCCACCACGGCCCGGCCATAAAGGCGCCGCGGATCGCGGTGCGGTGCTCGGACCTGCGGATTGCCACTCGGCTGCAGTCTGTTCGCATCCGAGAGACCATGGTGGGCTCACCGCGCTCCCCGCTGCTCCTGCTGGCCGCTCTGATCGTCGCCCTGGCTCTGGCCGTGAGCCCCGCCGCCGCGCAGGGCCCTAAAAAGGGTCGCCTGCTGGGCGGCCTGATGGAGGCGGACGTCAACGAGGAGGGCGTGCAGGAGGCACTGTCCTTTGCGGTCAGCGAGTTCAACAAGCGGAGCAACGACGCTTACCAGAGCCGCGCGATGCGCGTGGTGCGCGCCCGCAAGCAGGTGCGTCCGACGGGGCAGGGTGCGGAGACCAGGGGCCCCAAGTCAGGCCGCAGGGTAGGGGCGCGGGGACTCTGCCGCCCAGAACTCCAGAGCCCGGCCCCCTGGAGGGCGAGGCCTGCGCGCAGTCCCCAGCCCCGCCCGGGGGCCCCCGAGCTCGCGCGGGAGGGCAGCCCCCAGCCCCCAGAGGCCCCTGGAACATCCAAGGATGCAATTGCACTTCTCACCCGGGCGCGGCCCCGGCCTTTCCCGGCGCCTGCAGCCCTTCGCGCGACTGGCCAGCTTGCTAGGTAGGCGCAGGGGTCACTGGGTCCCGAGGCTCATCGTGAGCTGTCAACTAAATGACCACAGACGAAGGAAAACTCACACCTGACTGCCCTCCTGGCTGCCCACTGAGTGATTCTTTAAGCACCTTTTCCTTTTAGCTTTTTATTTTGACACAATTTCAGACTTACAGAGCAGTTTCAGAAACAGTACCTAGCATAGAATCACTGTAGATTCTTCACCCAGATGCCTTAACTGTTGAAAAGTTGTGGTATTTGCTTGATCCACTTCTTCCCCACGTACCTGTGTGTAGGGATGTACATATATGCATTTGCTTTCTGAAATTTTTGAAGGTGAACACTTATGTGTATATTTCGTAAAAACAGGCATTTTCTTTCCATAACCACAATACAATTTTGAAAATCAGGTATCAACCCTGATCCTTTGATACACAGGTCTTATTCAGATGTCACTTCCGGTCCCACTGTGTCCATTACAGCCAAGGATATTCCGGGGGCCCCCCACCTCAGCCAGTGGTCTCCTTTACTCTGGGGCAGCCGCCTGTCTGTCTCATGACCTTGGCATTGCTTCTGAAGTGTCTGGCCAGCCATGGCTGAAACAGTCACCAGGTCTGGGTTTGGCCAGATATTTCCTCGAACTGAGCCTTGAGTCACAGAAGAGGCGAGTTCCTCTGAGCTTCCTTTCCGCAGGTGCCACTGAACACACCTGGCCTCCCTGTGGTCCTCTCATCATCGCGCAGTAACCTGGTGGTCAGACACGCCAGACACCCTCCTTGCAGGGGGCATGGCTGCTTTCCAGAGAAGCCGGAGGTTATCAGCAAACAGATGAGTTCATGAGTGGGCCCTGTGGCCTCAGGTGTGTCCCACGGCAGGCCTAAGAAAACAAGCTCGTGGACTGTGGCTCATCATGTCCATAGGAGCAGCCTCTGGGCTGTGACGTCACACCCCCACCCTGAGATGGGCTCACCGTTGCTGACAGCCTGACCTCTGCCTGGGGTTCTGGCCAGAGAGGAGCCTATTGTCAGAGTTGGGAAGAGGGCAGGAGGGAGAATTAGGAAGGGCTACAGGGCTTTGCACTGGTCCTTGAAAGAAGGCTAGAGTTGAGACCATCTGGCCTACGTCCCCTTGGAGAGCGGGATGCAGTCACACAAGCAGCGGAAGTGTGGTCCTGCCTGCCAGCCTCAGGGCTTCCTGCTACCTTCTCCTGAAACCACAGGAGATGGGTCAGGGCCACAGCCATCTCTCCTCCCATGGCAGTGGGCTGGTGCCATTCCCTTTGAATGGGGCTGCTCTCCCCACTTGTCAGGTCCCCTCCAGCCTGCTCCTCTCCAGGGTGATACTAGCTCCTTGGCCATATGGGAAAGTGACAGCAGAAAGAGATCATGGTTCCACCAGGCGGGACTTGAAGCCGGGTCCCTGCCCCTCATTTCTGCAAGTTCTAATCAGGCACGTCTCGAGTGCCCACGTGAGGTTGGAGTTCACATCTCTCCTGTAACCTCAAGTGTAAAAGATGCAGAGGATGTGACATGCTGTCAGAAGTCACACTTAAGAGGAAGGCATGCCAGGCAGTCTGAACATCCATGAACGTGAAGCTCTTGGTTCTCCCTCTTTGAGAGGGAGTGAATAAACCTGGACTATATACAAGGAATGGGATGCCATGGGCTCCACACTGGGGACTGAAGTTCCACTAAAGTGGAATCACCAGGCATCAGCCTTCCCGTGGGTGCGGTGTGGGCTATGGCCGCACCTTGTGCTCAGTCCCCGCCCTGGCCTGGGGCGCTGGCTGGTTGCTTGTCCACACCCTGGCTAGCTCCTCAAAGCTGTGCCTTTTGTTCCTGGACCTGGTTAGCATGTTGGCCTGTGGATTCCCCTTTCTGGGTCCCTGTGGGAGATGCCTGGTTGGAGCAGCTGGTAAAGAAGTTCCAGGGAGGGCCTGGGATACAGGGGCTGTCGGGAGGCCACTGTGCTTCCAGGGCGTGGCCCTGGCAACTTCTGACCATGGACTTGGGGTGTGGTGGGAGGAAGGTAACCACGTGTATGTGTGTGTGCGTGCATGTTCGCGGTCACAGGGTGTGCTAAGTGTGTCTGCTCTCCCCATGTCCAGGTTGTGTCGGGAATGAACTACTTCTTGGACGTGGAGCTTGGCCGGACTACATGTACCAAGTCCCAGGCCAACTTAGACAACTGTCCCTTCCATGACCAGCCGCACCTGAAGAGGGTATGTGCCTGCTGGGGGCAGGGATGGGGGTGCCCTTAGGGATATGTCACAGCTGCGGCTGGGGGTGTGATGGGGAAGGATGCATGTGTGCTCATGACGGCTGCGTGTCTATAGGGGGTTTCCACCGGGGAATTGGGGCACCATGTGCTTTGGGGGCTGTTGCCTGCCGGATGGAGGACACAGCTGCAGGTGTTTGCTAGGGAGCAAGAAAGGGCCCTTTAATCCCATCCATGTCCCCCACCGCCACCCCAGACAGATTAGAAGGCTTTAGAGACTTGTAAGGATCTCCCAGGTGGCACCAGTGGAAAAGAACCCACCTGCCAATGCAGGAGACATAAGAGATGGGGGTTCGGTCCATGGGTCGGAAGATGCCCTGGAGGAGAACATGGCAGCCCACTCCAGTATTCCTGTCCGGAGAATCCCAGGAGAAGAGAGCCTGGCAGGCTACAATCCATAGGGTCGCAACGAGTTGGACACAACTGAAGTGTCTTAACACGTACTCACACAGAGACCTGAACCATGCTGAAACCTGAGATGCTGCCCACTCACCAAAGCCCAGGCGCTACCGGGGGCTTGGCTGGTTCTCGGGGGTCTTGGCCTCAAGGAGGGCTGCGCTCTTTGGTTACCCTTCCCAGCCCCAACGTCTGCGGGGGTTTCCTGGATCTGTATCCCAGCCCCTGGGTCCTCCCTCTGGACCTGTCTCAGTGCCAGCGCTCTGGGGGAGAGGGGCTGGGGGGGGGTACACATCAGTCTTTAACTGTAACCCTGACCCACTGTTCCCCTCTTTTCTTTCACAGGTAAAGCTGTGCTCCTTCCAGGTTTATGTCGTCCCATGGATGAACACCATCAACCTGGTGAAGTTTAGCTGCCAGGATTAATAGGCCACTGACCGCCTCTCACTCACGCCCCTGCAGAGTGCCCACACTTGCAGTGGGTGACTGCCTACTGAAACCGTGCCTGCCCCACACTGCCCCCGCAGACACAGGCTCCTTGGGCATTGTCTGATCTGCCAGGGGGCTCTAATTCGTGTCTTTCTCCTAATTGCTTTCCAAGTGCGCGGTGCTCTGCTATTTTACTCAATAAAAAAGTAACAGCAGCTAATCGTTGAGTTGCTCACTGTCTCAGAAGGTTGAGAAGCAAGGGTCGACGCTATTACTTTACCCCTCTCACTGGCTTTGAGGGTAGGCAGGGGATGGGGAGCGAGCATGGCTGGGAGCTGGACCTTCAGCTTTGGTGACTCCTGATGGTCAGACAGGGGAGAGCAGGGGACCTGAACTGCTGACCCCAGAGACTTGGCTGCTTTGTTTGGAAAATGTCGGACCATGCGCTGGCGCTGGACAGGAGGGCCGGGGAGTGTGATGGAGCCCGAGGCGTGGGCCACCCTCTGAGGAACTGCGCATGTGCTGAGCTGATCAGATGGCTGGGATGACTCACTGGTCATGTTCCCTGGAAGCAAAATAAGAAATGGCTTATGTCATCCTCTTTCCACAAACAACTCTGGGCACCTACCAAAAGACAAAGACTAAAAATATGTGTAACTGATGGAAATGGGGCGAGGGGAGTACCCATCAGAATCAAGGTCAGTCAAGGTCAGAATTGGGAGTGAACTAGGAGAGGTTCCTGGATACATTTCAGGAGCTGTGGGATCTATAGGGATTTTACTCATTCACACCCCTCCCGCCCTTCTCTGGGCTCCCAGGTGAAACGAGTCTTAGCACAGCTTGCCACAGAAGGCATGTAGAACTTAAGACACACAGTGGACTTTCTTCTTTTCCTAAGGAGTGTTTAGTCAATAGGAGATGTCACCTGTCAGTGTCACCATCACTGGGTGGCAGAGTGGATATTTAGTGCCCCCAGCTGGGAATGGTCCAGTCCTGCTCCCCGCCCTCATGTTGACCGTTCACCCCAAGGGTGACGCTTCTTCACAGGCTGCCCTTGCAGAGGCTGTTCCCAGATGCCCGCCACACTCAGGGCAGCGTTGACCAACCCTCCTGTTGTGCCATGCTGTCCCCAGAAGGCAAAGTGACAAACAGGACTCACGCAGGTGGCTCTAAGGCCAGCACCCTAGGTGCCATGGTGCACCTACAGAACTAGGACTGGGATGCCAGGCAGAGGGTTCCCTCCCACCTGCTGCTTCCTGACTCACAGGGCCCCAAGGGCCTCCCCTGTCTATCTTCATGTAGTGCATAACACAGCTTTCTCACCCCAGATGGGACCTAACAAAAGGGCTTTGGAATTCGAGGAGTGAAATGTTGCCCACAGGCCTTGCACTGGCCAGATCTGGACCTGGGGCTGGCCCCTACAGGGAGTCAAGGGACTTGTGGACATGGAAGGCAAGGCTGGGGCAGCCTCCCTGCAGAGGCTCTCCTGGGTGGAAAATCTTGACTTTCCACAAGTCAGCCAGCATCTGGGCTGACTTCCCATAAAGTCATCCCTTTGTGATGCTTCCAATGCCCTGTTCCTGTGGAAGTCAGGGCGGTTGGGTCGGGGTGTGCGTCCCTTGGCTCACCTCTCTTCATCCAGTCCCCTGTTGTGCAACTCACACCTCGGGGTTCAGGTTAGCACCACTCCAAGTCCCCAGGGAGCAGGCGGGACTGTCGGTGAGGTGACCGAGAAGGCTTGCTGATCAGGAGGCCACCCAGACCAGTGTGTCTGGGGAGGAAATGCAGCTCCTGCAACATTCATCTGCATGATTGTACTTTTAGGCTTATTTATTTTAAACATAATTAAAAGTGTGGCTAGAAAGCAGGATTCAACTGAGTGAATTTGAAGGTCTTGATTTCACCCAAGGGCTCATGAATGTGGTAGCATCTCATCGAGAGACCTAAGGGCATGCAGAGGAGTCCTAGAACACAGAAGCTTCTATAGAGAGGAGAATGGGCAAGGAACTCAGCAAAAAATAGTGTTTGTGGGGAGGGGCAGTATTTTGGGCCCAGATGCCAGGAAAGGGAGCAGGGAGGACATAGGTTTTACCGTGTGGGTTACATCTTCTTCCTCTGGACCTCCCACGCAACAGGTGACCTCATGGTGCTAAGCAGAAAATCCCATGTTGTTGATTAAAGTGACATTTATGAGAAAGGTGAGACTACAATTACGTGAGATGTTAAATCTAAATTTCATATCCTGGTGTTTAGCAAACGTGACGCCATTTGGGGACTGTGGGTTTTCTCTTTGTGTATAATTTAAGTGAAAGTCTTCATATAAATAGATTTAGCCCAGTGCCTGGCTCTGGATGAACGCTCATTGATCTGTCTATATTTTGCAGTCGTTTGACATGCTGACACTCTTTGCGTTGAGAGGTGGGATCTGGAAGCCATCTTTTGACTCTGGATGGGCTTGTCACTCCTTCCACCAAAAACTGCAGAGGAAGTGGCCCCGTGACCTCTGGGCTGCAGAGAAACTTTCTTCTCTGAGTTCCCGTAGACACTTGCCCTGGGGGGAGCCATGAGAAGGTTCTCAGAAGGGCTTGCAGCCAAAGCTGACATCACCTGCTGCCAGGTACCTGGGTCACCATGGGTGTCCAGCCCGTCTGGACTCACCAGGGACTGCAGCTCTGACTGTCACCTGACTGCAGCCCCACAAGAGCCCCACGCAAGAGAAAATGGCTGGACTGCACCTCTCAGCATTTGAGGGATTTGTCACATGCAGTGGGTCTGGGGCTGGTGCCTGTGGGCACTGGCACAGAAGGGGTGATGCCCAGGGAACCTGGGTGAATGTTCCACTGGCCATGTGACCTCCCAGCTCCCTGCTGTGCTGAGCTGAAGGTGTTCGGGGTGGTGGGGAGGGACCAGGTGTCAGGGAATGTTTGACGGGAGGAGTCCTACGTGCTGTCTCTCATGAGTCCTTTGTCCCTCTTCAAGCGGAACAGCACGCTGCTCCCAGGGACTGAGGTCACTGTGTGAGGCAGGCTTGGGTCTCCTTTAGTAAACATTCTCTTTAGGACAAAACTGCTTAGTCTGGTTCCCCTTTCTTGAGATACAGATTGTCTCCTGACCTTGTGACTAACATTACCCCTTGTTCCCTTGGTAACAGTTGCTCTACGTTCGGTTTTCTGATTATCATTCCCGAAAGAAGTTTCTTGTACCACAGCCTATATATACTCATAGGAAAATCATTAAAGCACCTTTGCTCCATCAGAGCTTAGGTCTTTGGGTCTTTTTTGTCTCTCTCTCCATTTCTCTTTTTTACTTTCTTATCGTCGACTCTGTACCACCAGGTTCCGGTCCATTAAAGGACCCCAACAACCAGGGAGCTCCTTCCTTGTGGGGTCCCGGGAATCCTGTGTGTTCATGTCTGTAAACACTTAGAACAGCACACAACACATGAAGCCACTGAAGTTTGTCACATAAGCATCTCACGTCTCCAGTTAGAATGTCAACAGGTTTTAGTATTAGATGGTGTCTTCAAAGAGTCTAACATAATTTTTTCAAATGAGGTGATTAGGTGTTTTTTTTTTTTTTTTTTCCTGTGGATCTTCCAAGAACTGCTTCAAAAGACAAAGCTTATCGTTCCCACAGCATCAGGGGTTGCTTTCTGCATGTCAGTGATGAATCTAGGTGGGTTCATTTTTCTGTGCCAGCTACTCCATTTGAAATATAATGTTTTCATATCTGTTAGGTAAGAGCCATCCTCTCTATTCTTTCCTAAATTTTATTTTTAAATATGCTATATTTATTCTTCTGAATGAAATTCCTTTTCATGTCCAAACAGATATTCTAATCCTCTCTTGTGGCTCCAGGCAGCAGCTGACACTCCCTATTAGCACTTAACACAAGGGTGAACACTGACAGACTCCAACTGTTCTGGACCCACACAACCACTCTGTTTCACTTTCAGTACAGTATTCAATAAATTACATGAGAAAGTCAACACTTTATTATAAAACAGGCCCTTTGCGTTAGATGATTTTGCCCAACTGCAGGATAATATAAGTGTTCTGAACACACTTGAGGTGGTTTCTCTGGTGGCTCAGATGGTAAAGAATCTGCCTGCAGTGCGGAGACCCAGGTTTGATCCCTGGGTGGAGAAGATCCCCTGGAGCAGGAAATGGTAATCTGCTCCAATATTCTTGCTTGGAGAATTCCATGGACAGAGTAGCCTGGTGGGCTGTACTCCACGGAGTCCCAAGAGTTGGACAAGACTGAGCGAATCACTTTCACTTTCTTTTCAGGCTGAGTTTCAATGTTTGGTAGGTTAGGTGTATTAGATGCATGTTTGACTTGTGATATTTTCAGCTTATAATGGGTTTACCAGGCTGTAAGCACATTGTAAGTTGAGAAGATCAGTATCTCCTTCTTGTGGATCATTTCTTGATTTATTTGACTTTAGCTGGTTCATGGGGACCCC
Source organism: Muntiacus reevesi (assembly GCF_963930625.1). NCBI lineage: Eukaryota > Metazoa > Chordata > Mammalia > Artiodactyla > Cervidae > Muntiacus > Muntiacus reevesi. The sequence continues at coordinate 40,984,005 of NC_089250.1, read as the reverse complement.
CACTTAGGAGCATTCAAGCCATGGACATTGTCTTCTTGTTAAAAATTGTTGTCTTCATAATACATGCATTCTCTCAAAAGCTTTAAATGCCTGTGGGCAGCCATTGACTAGGCAATGGTTGGTCTCTCATGGCCTAGGATGATGAAAGAGACCAGAGGGCATAGCCAGCTCCTAGAATTTGAACTTGATGTTTTCTCCTGTGAACACCACACTGGGACCCAAAGATGCGATGATAACTGACTCAGACTAAGGCCAATGGTTTTCCTCAAACCACTAGAGTGGCCAAGAGGATGACCAAAAGGGTGGACTGTGGAAATAAATGTCTAGGCCCAAAATGGGACTGCTCTGTTGAAGGTGCTGCAAACTGATCTTTCACATTCTCATGAATACTTCCTTGGACCAGGAATGCAATATCCAATCAGCCCAACCCTAAGCACTAAACCACCTCTGGCTCCATGCTTATTTCCTTGTTCCTTGATCTTCCTAAATAAAGTTAGACATGCAAGCCCAATCAGTTCTGCCCTGTCTCTACATTGCTGCTTCTAATGCTCCAGAAACTCGCTCTTGACCAAAATCCCTTGAGAGGCTGTACCACTGTAACCCCCAACCCAAGGATAGCTTCCCCTTGAATAAAGGGTATAAACTTGCTCTTAAATTGTCTTGATTTTGTCATTTGACAATCCTGTCAAGGAAGAGGGAAAACAACCCACAGAAAGGTAGAAAACATCTGGAAATCATATATCTGATGTGGAACATGTAGCCAGAATTTATAAAGAACTCTTACAACCAGTAAGAAGACAACTAATCCATTTAAATAAATAAATAAGCTCCAATTTTAAAAATTTTAAAATAACCCAATTAAATTTTTAAATAGAAAAATAACTCAGTTTAAAGATACCAAAGAATATGAACAGACATGTTTCCAAAAATGGCATGCAAATAACCAATAGGCACATGAAGAGTGTTCATCATTATCCACTAGGGAAACGCAAATCAAAATCAAACTGAGGTACCACTTCACACCCACTACATGATTATAATAAGAAAGACAGACAATAAATTAGAATCCTCTTATATTGTTTGTGGGGATATAAAAAGGTACAGCTGCAAAAGGTTAAAGGTAAAGTTACCACATTACCCAGCAAATCTACTCCTATGTAAATGGTGATATAAATGAAAATGTGACCATAAAAAAAAAAAACATGAATTCTTATAGCAATATTATTCATAGTATCAAAAAATAGGGGAAAAAACTCCAAATGTCTGTCAATTGATGAACAAGTAAACAAAATGTAGTATGTCTATACAATGACATATAATCAGACAATAAAAAGAATGAAGTATTGATCCGTGCTACCACGTGGGTGAACCCTGAAAAGATTATGCTTTGAAAAAAGTCAACAACAAAACCACCACAATATTGTATAATTCTGTTTGTGTTAAATGGCCAAAAGAGGCAAACTTATGGAGACAGAATGGAGACTAGTGGTTGCCCAGGGCTGGGGGTGGCAGAGAGGTGGGAAGTGACTGTAATGGGTAGGGGGTTGTCTTGGAGGATAATAAAAATGTTCTAAAATTAGATAGTGGGAATAGTTTGACAATTCTATGAATATACTAAGAACCACTGAATTGTATGCATGAAATGGTTGAATTGTGCTGTTTGTGAATTATATCTGAATAAAGTGGCTTTTTAAAAAATTCACCCAGAAGTTACAATTTACCCAAACCAAATGTTTACTGTGTGTTCTCTTTCCCATCCCAAATAACTTCCGGCCACATTTCCAAGCCTCAACAAAATTAAACAAGTACAGTCAAACAATTGTACTCTAATGACAAGTCAACCCAGAAATTTCCACCCTAACTGGACCCCTATTATCTCATTCCCAGGAAAAAATCAAATTTAAGATATCAAGGTTAACTCCTCTTGCTAAATGAAGTCCTAAGAAATTGAAGTCCAAAGGAATTAAACCCCAAATACAGTGCTCTTGTTCTCCTGTGAGTTAAAAATCCAAAGTCTTAAAGTTCACAATCCTCCCTAAGTTCTTATTCAGCTCAGGCTCAGCCAGAATCTCAGCACTGGAGGCCTGAGGCTGAGTGCTGCCTGGGTGAAGTCCAATCTCCTGCAGCAGCTCGAGGCCGTTTCCCACTGTAATTGGGCGAAGGGGTTTTATTTCCCACTGTGACTGGACGAAGGGGTTTTAAAGCAGCAATTCCCAAAATGTGGTCTTTGGACCAGCAGCAACGCAGGCCAGGAACTATTTAGGAGTGAACATTGTCTGACTCGGCCCTTGCCTGCTGAATGATAAAGTCTGGGTGGAGCTCCATAATCCCTGCTAATTAACTGGCAGGGCTCCCTGACCTCCATCTCCTGAGATTCTTGCCTTTATGTAATGCCTTTCCCCTGAGAATGGGCTGGACTTGGTGACTAATTTTTGTTTTTTTGGTTTAAAAGATAATTTATTTCATCAAGTTAGTTTTAAAAAGACAGAAAATCACCACATTACACAGGATAATGCATTCAATGGAACCAGAGCCAACCTTTATAAACAAATGGAGAAATAGACAAAGACGGTCTAAGCTTCAGAAAACAGGAAGAGCATCCTGCAAAGTTAGGACAAATCACTGTTTTCCATCAGAACATTTACAACAATGTACCTCGGTGGCTCAGCGGTAAAGAATCCACCTGCCAGTGCAGGAGACTCAGGTTCTATCTCTGGGTGGGGAAGATCTGCTGGAGGAGGAAATGGCAACCCACTGAAGTATTCTGGCCTGGGAGAGTTCATGGACAGAGGAGCCTGGAGGACTGCAGTCCATGGAGTCGCAAAAGAGTCAGGCACAACTTAGTGACTAATCAACAATAACAACAATATACAGGATGGCAGTGTCAAATTTTAGAGAAAACAGATCATCACTACACTGCATCTGATTTCTTAGAGAATAAAGGTGTCTTTTTTAAATGCCATTTGGTTTTTAGAACAGAAAGTATTTTTCTCTTATGTTTAGGTTGTCTGGTACTCCAGTGAAAACACCCCACATAACAACCTTTTGAATTTTAAAGCTTAAATCTTGGTCCCAATATTCCTGACCTGTCTCTTGTTATTGTGTGAAAGAAATTTTTTTTTCCATAAGTTTCAGTTCAGAATTTTTACAGTTGGTGACTAGTTTTAAATGAAAGAACCACAACAGAAGTGATGACCATCACTGCCCAATTCACCCAAAATGTTTGTGGATTGCGGCTTCTGCCTCAGACACTGGCTGGCTCAGTGTGACCACAAGGACGCTTAGGTAGCCCCTGGAGAGATGCACAGATGAGGAACCAAGGCGTGCCAGCAGCCACATGGAAGCCACTTGGAAGCAGTCCCCCACCAGCCAGCGCCGTCAAGCCTTCATCTGAGACCCATCTCTGCTGAGAGCATGACTGTAACCTCAAGAGGCCTTGAGTTGGAGGCACTCAGTTTGGCTGTACCTGAATTCCTGGGGCACAGAAACTGTGAGATAATCAGTGCTCACTGTTTGAAGTTGTTAGTTTATTTCAGGTGCCTGCAAGCTCACACAAGTCCAACTCTTTGAAAACCTTTGGACTGCAGCCCATCAGGCTTCTCTGTCCATGGGATTCTCCAGGCAAGAATACTGGAGTGGGTTGCCATGCCCTCCTCCAGGGGATCTTCCCAACCCAGGGATAGAACTCGTGTCTCCTGCATTGCAAGTGGATTCTTTACCACTGAGCCTCCTGAGAAGCCTAACTTGTTTCACAGCAATGGGTAACTGGGCTTCCCTGGTGACTCAGTGGTAGAGAATCTGCCTGCAATACAGCAGTTGAGGGTTTGATCCCTAGGTCGGGAAGGTACTCTGGGGTAGGAAATGACAATCCACTCCAGTATTCCTGCCTGGAGAATTCCATGGACAGAGGAGCCTGGCGGACTACAGTGCATGGAGTGGCAGAAGAGTCGGATATGACTGAGTGACTAAGTCACGCACAATGGAAAAGGAATTCCCCGCTCCTTGGGGGATTGTGGTGCAGGCTAATGTTGAGAACCGTGGCTTCACTGCTGGAACAGTCAGTCTCCAACTGAATCAGGTTTCTCACTCCTCCCATTGCCCTTCAGCAGGATCAGGTAAGGTTTTGATGGTCTCCTGCCCTTTCATTAAGGAGTCCTTTGGTTGCTTCTGGTTTTTTGTTTGATTGGTTGGGTTTGCTAGTGCCAGAATAAGTCAACTTGCTGTGAATTCAGTTTTTTTCTGAAGCAAACCTTTCTATCTCTTGAAATGCAAGCTCAGAGGAGGGAGGAGCACAGAGACCCAGGGAGGTGGGGACCCTGAGGGCAGAGCAGCCTTCTTAAGATTTGGGCTCTGGGGCAGGCGGTAGCGAGTGGAGCCCTGGCCCCTTGGGTATCTTAAACTTTTATATAGAAAGCCTATAGAATAAGCACCACAAACCACTCCTCGAGTGAGCCCTGGCTATCACCAGCACCATTCTTTTTTCCTGTCCCGCTTCTCACCTGGACACCCTGTGGAGGACACCCCCAAAGAAGAAGGCCTCCCCCATCCAGTCCTCCTACCCGTGCCCGCACCCCCCCCCCCACATCACTCTGAGGGGGCTCACAGCTTCTCTTTGCATTCACAGGGTTGCAAAAAGCTGGGAACCATTATCTCCTTTGTTCTCAAATTCAAATCAACACATGACGAAAGTACAGAAGAGCAGCCCCTTCGTGGCTCCAAGCTGCCGACCAGGCGCCGGGAGCAAGTCGCTAAGTCCCAGTTCCCCCAGGGCCTCCCTGTGGGCTGGTCTGGTTGCAGGTTTTTGCTGCAGCCCTGAACTGGCCTGATATCAGACTACCTGTGTGATCTCTGATATGGAAGGGGTGGTGGACCCACACAGGATGACCCCTCCTCCAGTGTCCAGTGCTCACGTATCGGTACTGCTGAGGGTCACCTTTGACTGGAGCCTCTGTGTGTGGCACTGTGGAGGTAGATGAAGTCTGACTCTTTAGCCTGAGTTCATGTGGATGGTGGCAGGCTTCAGAAAGGTTTGCTTGGTGGAGAACACCTGAGGTGCCTGAAAAAGTAAAGAAGGTAGAACATGGATGGATCTGTCTTTGGAGCCCCGAAAGGGAGTGTCATCTCCACACCAAGTTTGATGTGTGATGTTTCTAAAATAAGCACCACTTGTAGGGCCTGATTCCCAGACAATGTGAATTGAAGAAGTGGAAATTTGGCCGAATTGATGGAGACTGTGGCAGGAGACCCCAAACCAACTCTGAATGAAGTCGTTTCAAGGGAAAGCAGCCAGCATCCGCGTAGGAGTAGCCGTGACGGCGACAGGGACAAGCTTGTCAGATTGGCAGGATCTAAAGAACCATTTTGAAAAGAGCATTGGTAAACGCTGCCCAGAGTTGTCAGAATGAAACGTCTGGAGGGCTCCACATGGCGTGAGAAAGTGGCTCTGCCAGGACAGCCCCAAAGGCACCACGGGAGGAGCTCCGGCCAGGAGGGGTGGAGGGAGGCACTTGACTGGAGGGAGGTCGTGCGATCCCTTGCCTGATTTCATCCCAGGAGAGAACAAGAGTCCTACACGGCTGACTTGGGGGTGCTGTTGCAGTGAAAAAGAGAAAAAAGAGAGGTATGAGTTTTTCTTTTTCCCTTTCCTGAGAATAAAGACGATAAAAAGAATAGTGAGCAGGCCTGAACGTTCCTAGTTTTTTTACTTTAACTCTGCATGTCTGTAACTAAGCTTGGTTTTCTGCCCCTTAACTCTGCAGGAGCTACAGTTCACATTTTTCCCTTTCACTCCATGCTAAATACATCCCCTATCTGCCATTCACCCTTACAACACCCTTCCCCTTGTAGTTACATATCAGAAAGAAGGCTGCAGAGCCACCCAGCTGCCAGACTCAATTACTGATTACTGACGCAAGTCAATGACTGTCTTCAAAACAGTGCAAGAAATGCAATCCCTATCAAGCTACCAATGGTATTTTTCACAGAACTAGAGCAAATAATTTCACAATTTGTATGGAAATACAAAAAACCTCGAATAGCCAAAGTAATCTTGAGAAAGAAGAATGGAACTGGAGGAATCAACCTGCCTGACTTCAGACTCTACTACAAAGCCACAGTCATCAAGACAGTATGGTACTGGCACAAAGACAGAAATATAGATCAATGGAACAGAATAGAAAGCCCAGAGATAAATCCACGAACCTATGGACACCTTATCTTTGACAAAGGAGGCAAGGATATACAATGGAAAAAAGACAACCTCTTTAACAAGTGGTGCTGGGAAAACTGATCAACCACTTGTAAAAGAATGAAACTAGAACACTTTCTAATACCATACACAAAAATAAACTCAAAATGGATTAAAGATCTAAATGTAAGACCAGAAACTGTAAAACTCCTAGAGGAGAACATAGGCAAAACACTCTCTGACATAAATCTCAGCAAGATCCTCTATGACCCACCTCCCAGAATATTGGAAACAAAAGCAAAACTAAACAAATGGGACCTAATGAAACTTAAAAGCTTCTGCACTACAAAGGAAACTATAAGTAAGGTGAAAAGACAGCCCTCAGATTGGGAGAAAATAATAGCAAATGAAGCAACAGACAGAGGATTAATCTCAAAAATATACAAGCAACTCCTGAAACTCAATTCCAGAAAAATAAATGACCCAATCAAAAATTGGGCCAAAGAACTAAACAGACATTTCTCCAAAAAAGACATACAGATGGCTAACAAACATATGAAAAGATGCTCCACATCACTCATTATCAGAGAAATGCAAATCAAAACCACAATGAGGTATCATTACACGCCAGTCAGGATGGCTGCTATCCAAAAGTCTACAAGCAATAAATGCTGGAGAGGGTGTGGAGAAAAGGGAACCCTCTTACACTGTTGGTGGGAATGCAAACTAGTACAGCCACTATGGAAAACAGTGTGGAGATTTCTTAAAAAACTGGAAATAGAACTGCCATATGACCCAGCAATACCACTTCTGGGCATACACACCGAGGAATCCAGATCTGAAAGAGACACGTGCACCCCAATGTTCATCGCAGCACTGTTTATAGTAGCCAGGACATGGAAGCAACCTAGATGCCGATCGGCAGACGAATGGATAAGGAAGCTGTGGTACATATACACCATGGAATATTACTCAGCTGTTAAAAAGAATTCATTTGAATCAGTTCTAATGAGATGGATGAAACTGGAGCCCATTATACAGAGTGAAGTAAGCCAGAAAGATAAAGAACATTACAGTATACTAACACATATATATGGAATTTAGAAAGATGGTAACGATAACCCTATATGCAAAACAGAGAGACACAGAAGTACAGAACAGATTTTTGAACTCTGTGGGAGAAGGTGAGGGTGGGATGTTTCGAAAGAACAGCATGTATATTATCTATGGTGAAACAGATCACTAGTCCAGGTGAGATGCATGAGACAAGTGCTGGGGCCTGGTGCACTGGGAGGACCCAGAGGAGTCGGGTGGAGAGGGAGGTGGGAGGGGGGATCAGGATGGGGAATACTTGTAACTCTATGGCTGATTCATGTCAATGTATGACAAAACCCACTGAAATGTTGTGAAGTAATTAGCCTCCAACTAATAAAATAAAATTAAAAAAAAAAAAAAAAACAGTGCAAGAGGGAGAAATCAAGATCCTATCCCCTCTGCTCCTCATCACCGATGACTGTGAGCTCCTCGTCTTATATAAGCCCCCAGAATCCTCAAGGAGGGGGTCACAGTTCTTGAGGTTTGAGCCTACTCTGTCCCCCTCTTCGCCACCGTTCTAGTTCCTCAAAACTCTGTCTCTGAAAATTCAAACTCTGAAAATTCGGCTTCAGTGGGCAGAGAAGGCCAAGATTTTGGCCAGCAGCAGTGGGGGCGGGGACGGCAGGGTTCAGCCAGGCTGAGAGATCCCAGCCTAGCTAACCACGCCCTTTGTGAACTTTGTCATTGGCAATCCGAGCTCGGGTTGGAAAAGAATTTCCAGATGGAGCATTTCAGAAGGGAATGAGATTATTAAAAGCAAAGAGTAGAGATAATAAAGGCGCTGTAAATGCAATGGGCCAACCTCCTGACAGGCCAGGGAGAGCCGGCGATTTTCTGGCCAATTTTTATAATCTCAAGACAAAGAAACTCAGTTGGTAAAGAATCCGCCTGTAATGCAGGAGACCCCAGTTCGATTCCTGGGTTGGGAAGATCCCCTGGAGAAGGGATGGGCTCCACCCTTCAGTTTTCTTGGGGTTCCCTGGTGGCTCAGCTGGTAAAGAATCGGCCTGCCATGCGGGAGACCTGGGTTCGATCCCTGGGTTAGGAAGATCTCCTGGAGAAGGGAAAGGCTACCCACTTCAGTATTCTGGCCTGGAGAATTCCATGGACTGTATAGTTCATGGGATCACAAAGAGTTGGACACGACTGAGCAACTTGCACTTTCAACACAAAGAAAATTCCTGCCGGAAGCCTGGCACTAGGTGACTGGGTAGGGCGCTATAGCGTGAGCAGAGGGTGAGCATTTTTGCCTCATTTGGGGTCAGGCTGATGATGATGGGGGAGGGGCGAGGCTTTTGGCAGTGGTCACCAAGGGTCTCAGTTCCCGGCACAACCTTGTTTCTGGACTCCGTGTCTGTGCCCTGGGGCAAGGCCTTGCACCTGTGGCCCTGGAGTAGGGCTCCACAAACTGGACCCCAGGCCGTGTCCAGGAAGAGGGAAGAGGCTGGGAAGGCTGAGTACCTGCTGGGGTCACAGCTGCTGTGGGGTCAGAACACAGGGACTGAACCCCGGCCTTCCCAGTACACAGAATTGGAAGCTGGGCAGGCGAGTTTGGCTGTCAGAGCCTTTCACCCCACTTGATTCTCCAGGAAGAGCTTTTTGGAGCTCTGGTCCTGGCATGAATCAGACCAAGGCCAGGTAGCAAGGCCCACCGTGTGCCTGCCTCTGCCCTGACCTCTGGGGCCTGCCAGGCAGTGACGGAGCCCACGAGGCCCTCCTTTGCTGTTCCCACCCTCTGTGCTGCAGCTCAGAACCTCAGTCTCATTGCTGATGACCAGGGTGTCCGGACCAGGCCTTGCTCCTCAGGGACTCTGCCCCGTGACAAGGGAGAGGCATGGACAGCAGAGAACGGCTTGTCAGCACCCAGCTGGGCCGAGGTCTCCTCGATACCGTCCACACACTGCCTCATTCATCTTATCACCACCCTCCAGGCAGATACCTGTTATTCTCACCCTGTGGTTGTGGAGACAGAAGCTGACCGGAAGTAGAAATGTGTCCCTGGGGCTGCAAGTAAGAAGAACTGGAAATCAGACCCCAGCTCAGAGGTGCCCGCCCTGAGGGCCTCTCCGGGGGTCCTGGGTGGGCAAGACCCATCAGTGGACCCGTGGAGGGCGAGAAGGTGCACCTGTGTCTTTAGATGGATTGAGGCCTCACCTATTTGGTAGTAACATTTGTATTTTTGTCAGTTGCAGATTCTGTTGTAGGGCTTCTTTTTCAGTTTAAATTTGCTGGAAATCTAAAGAGGATTCCTGAAGTAAGCAAAACTCAGAGTCACTGAAGACAGAAATGAGGGGGCCTCCGGGAAGGAGGAGGGCCAGGGCGGGGTGCGGTGGGGGGTCGCAGAGGCGCAGACCCTGCTCTGGCCCAGCTGATTCCCCTGGCCAACAATGGTCACACAGGTCCATCCTGAGGCGCTCTCTGCCTGTTCCTTTTAATGCCACCGGGGACTCCAAGCACATCTTTGTTTCCCAGCTCCTGGGAAGTCTGGCGGCGGGGGGGGGGGCCGGGGGGGGGGGTCTTGGGCTATTTGGATGGGGTCCCCAGGGGAGTGTCAAGCAGGAGGTGTTCTGGAAGCCCAGTGTGTGATCCCAGCAAGGAGACTCGAGATGGGGGAGGGAGCGGCCAGTCAGGCTAGGCCGTGAGGACAGGGCACCAGGCCTTCCTGGAAGGAAGGCGTGGAGTTGTGGGGTGGGTGGCAGGGGATGGGGTGGGGGGGTGGAGTGCTGGGGAGGAATGTCCTCTGTCCTGTGTAGAGATGACCGACTGCTCACTCCAGCTCTCCAGAGAAGGGCTAGGGGTTGGCCCTGGCCTCTGCTTTCAGTCTCTGACCATTAAAATCAATGCCTCTGAGATAGGAGGGTAGGCTTCATGGGTTCAGTCTCACTGCAGGGAGCACTTCCAGGGGGCTCCCTGTGAGACCCCTGGGGGAGCTGGGTGCCAGCAGCATGAACATGGGCACGACAGAAGCCCTGTGTCTCCCGGGAAACGGGGCCACCTGGTGCCCGCGATCCCACTTGGGGAGACAGAGTTCTTCCACAGGGCATCAGGACAGCTTTGTAGAAGAGGAGACATTCTGTCTGGACAAGAAGGATGCATAGGCGTCTCGAGAGAAAAGGTAGTCAGTCCAGTCCAGGTGCAGGCGGGGCCGGGCGCAGAGCTGTGACTAGAGACCAAGGGGCCCCGCCAGGACGCACACCCTCTGGGTTTCCCAGGCCCCGGTCCTATCTGTGCCTATGTCTCAGGTCCTCGCAGTCTAAGGTCCACATTCACCCTCTTTTTCTGGGTTCTGGTCTTGATGGTGCCTGTAGCTCTCAGGCTATGGATGGGGCCTCCCCCAGACAACTATGGATCCAGGGGCTCTGCACCACTTTTCAGGTCCAGTCGGGTCCACATGCCGTGATCTGGGCCAGCTGTGGCCCACCCAACATGTTCTCCCCTGGACTGCATCGCGAGGACGCACACTGGGCATGGGGATCTAAGCCGTGTGAGGGTGAGAGTGTCTGTGGACACCCGCTCTGAATGCGCACGGTTGCTTGCCTTCAGGACGTGACAAGACAGGCCCCTGTTTTTCAGGCTTCTCTGATGACAAACTCTGAGTGGCCGCTCTGGGCATTCCTGGACTCTGCCTATCGAGGTGTATTAGGACTCTATTCATACATGTCTCCACAGGCTCTTCCCCCTCAAATCCACTGAGATGTTGCTAAAATTGCTGCCAAATCCATCCCAACTCCATTCCTGAACACTCATTCTTGGGCAGAAAATGTCTCACTGTTAACGCTGACGTTCCCTTCGCGGTTTCAGTTAACTTACAGCCATCTGAGAAAAGGAATGGTCTGTTGTGGAGTTTTTGATTTCACGACTTTGTGAAAATATGATTGAGAGACAGAAGCCACACACATCCATGTCTACACTTAAGAGTTTGGAGTTTGGGATCCGCATGAGAAAGCTCGCACATTCCAGGCCACAAACAGATGACTGGCTCCGAAAGCGCCCTCCTGTACCTTCATTTTTTAAATGTTGTTCGTTTCTGGTATGGAAAGCACTCTACCTCTACCCTCTCAGCCCAGATGCATGTCCATGGCAGTGCCTTCAGGCCCTAAGTCGAATAGCACATGTCCAGAAATTATCCTTCTTCTAACTAAAACGTGTGTCCTCTGACAACCTCCTCCACTCCCCTCCTTCCAGCCCTGGGAACCCCCGCTCCACTTCCCACCTCTGTGAGTCTGACTACTTTGGCTTCCTCACGAAAGTAGAAGCATGCCTCGTGTTGTCCTCTGTCTACCTTCTGTCACCATAATTTCCTCTTGGTCCATCTGTCTTTGTGCAACTTCCCTCTGTTTTGAGGTTGAATGATGGTCCAGTGACATGACCTCTTTGGAGTTTTCCCTGCACATCTGGTTGCTTCTCATACTTGATCACATGGCCCTACTTCACTGTTGCAAATACTAAATGACAAAAGGACATCCTCTGGCTTGGAGACCAGGGAGCAGTGACCATGGAATCTGCTTGAAAAGCAAAATCACAGGGAATTTCCTGCTGGCCCACTGGTTAGAACTCTGCTTTCATTGCCAAGGGCTCAGATTCTATCATTGGTCCGGGAACTAAGATCCTGAAAGCCATGCAGCCGGCAAAAAGTGAAAAGAATGATCACAAGGACTCTCTTTCTCTGAAGAGGCTGGGGTGCTCACCTGCACAGAATCAAGGCAACAACATCTCAGGGCCCGGGGGCTGAGCTATGAGCAGTCTTGTGAATGTGGACACCCCGAGGAGAGAGAGGCCTTGAGTGGGGTTCAGGGCTCCCACCCCCTGCAAAGACCCCCAACTCTTCCTCTCTCCACTCAGGCAGCATCTGCTCATGGAGGCCGGGCTTCTGGAAACCCACATTTTTCTCTGTCCCCAGGCATGGTATTCTGACTCTTTCTTGATCAGTGTGGCCCCCAGAAACCAGTCTCAAGCCCGCAGCTCCAGCCCACACAAGTGCCTGACTGCTCAATGTGACTCTGCCCTGTCTACTCCCAGCGCACTCTGAACTGGGCCACCCAGAGTGTGGTACAGAGGTAGAGTCGGCACAGTCCCCTCAGAGCCGGCTAAGATGCACCTTCTCTGGGCCTGCCCAGACCTGCAGGGTCAGGATCCCAGGGATGGGCAAGGCCCAGGGTCCAGGGTGTCCACAGGCCTCCACGGGTGCTGGGCCCCTCTGAAGTTCTCAAGTAACTGTGGACAGAGCCTAAATGTCCCCTGTGGGAGCACAGGGCCAAAGTCTTGTCTGGAAAGAGTGCACCGTGTCGTGGTCCCAGGCTTGCTTTTTGTCCCAGCTGGAGGCAGTGAGGGTCTCTTCTGTGAAACGGCCCCTCCCTGCTCACATGGAGTTGTGTGCCACTGAGCTGAGGTCTGGCTTCCCTGGTGTCTCAGCTGGTAAAGAATCCACCTGCAGAGATTCAAGGGATTAGATCTGACAGCATGCCTGAAGAGCTATGGACAGAGGTTCGTAGCATTGTACAGGAGGCAGAGATCAAAGTTATCCCTAAGAAGAAGAAATGCAAAAAGGCAAAATGGTTGTCTGAGAAGGCCTTACAAATAACTGAGAAAAGAAGAGAAATGAAAGGCAAAGGAGAAAAGGAAAGATATGCCCATCTGAATGCAGAGTTCCAAAGAATAGCAAGGAGAGATAAGAAAGCCTTCTAAGAGATCAGTGCAAAGAAACAGAAGAAAACAATAGAATGGGAAAGACTAGAGATCTCTTTAAGAAAATTAGAGACACCAAAGGAAAATTTCACGCAAAGATGGGCATAATAAAGGACAGAGATGGTATGGACCTAACAGAAGCAGAAGATATTAAGAAGAGGTGGCAACAATACACAGAACTATACAAAAAAGATCATCATGACCCAGAAAACCACGGTGGTGTGATCACTCACCTAAAGCCAGACATCCTGGAATGCAAAGTCAAGTGGTCTTTAGGAAGCATCACTACGAACAAAGCTAGTGGAGATGATGAAATTCCAGTTGAGCTGTTTCAAATCCTAAAAGATGATGCTGTTAAAGTGCTGCATTCAACATGCTAGCAAATTTGGAGAACTCAGCAGCGGCCACAGGACTGGAAAAGGTCAGTTTTCATTCTAATCCCAAAGAAATGCAATGCCAAAGAATGCTCAAACTACCGCACAATTGCACTCATCTGACACGCTAGCAAAGTAATGCTCAAAATTTTGCAAGCTAGGCTTCAACAGTACATGAACTGAGAACTTCTAGGTGTTCAAGCTGGTTTTAGAAAATGCAGAGGAACCAGAGATCAAATTGCCAACATCCATTGGATCATAGAAAAAGCAAGAAATTTCCAGAAAAACGTCTACTTCTGCTTTGTCGACTACACTAAAGCCTTGGACTGTGTGGGTCACAACAAACTGTGGAAAATTCTTGAAGAGATGGGAATACCAGACCACCTTACCTGTCGCCTGAGAAATCTATATGGAGGTCAAGAAACAACAGTTAGACTGAACATAGAAAGATGGACTGGTTCCAAATTGGGAAAGAAGTATGTCAAGGCTGTATATTGTCACCCTGTTATTTAACTTATATGCAGAGTACATCATGGGAAATGCTGGGTTGGATGAAGCACAAACTGGAATCAAGAATGCCAGGAGAAATATCATTAACCTCAGATATGCAGATGACACCACTCTTATGGCAGAAAGTGAAGAACTACAGAGCCTCTTGATGAAAGTGAAAGAGGAGAGTGAAAAAGATGGCTTAAAAGTCAACATTCAAAAAATGAAGATCAAGGCATCTGGTCCCATCATTCCATGGCAAGTAGGTGGGGAAACAATGGAAACAGTGACAGACTTAATTTTGGGGGGGCTTCAAAATCACTGCAGATGGTGACTGCAGTCATGAAATTAAAAGATGCTTGCTCCTTGGAAGAAAAGCTATGACCAACCTAGACAGCATATTAAAAAGCAGAGACATTACTTTGGTAACAAAGTTTCGTTTAGTCAAAGCTATGGTATTTCCAGTAGTCATATACGGATGTGAGAGTTGGACTAAAAAGAAAGCTAAGCACTGAAGAATTTATGCTTTTGAACTGTGGAGCTGGCTGGAGAAGACTCTTGAGGGTCCCTTGGACTGCAAGGAGATCCAACCAGTCCATCCTAAAGGAAATCAGTCCTGAATATTCGTCGGAAGGATTGATGCTGAAGCCGAAACTACAATACTTTGGCCACCTGATGTGAAGAACTACCTCACTGGAAAAAAATCCTGATGCTGGGAAAGATTGAAGGCAGAAGGAGAAGGGGAAGACAGAGGATGAGATGGTTGGATGGCATCACTGACTCTATGGACATGAGTTTGAGTAAGCTCCCGGAGTTGGTGATGGACAGGGAAGTCTGGCATGTTGCAGTCCATGGGGTCACAGAGTCAGTCAATAGACTGAATTAAACTAAATTGAGCTGTGACCGCGAGGCCCCCAGAGGGCGCCAGTGTCCCCCAGGACACAGCTCAGCTCCTGAGCACATGGGCTTCACTGCTCTCTGCTTCCCCTTCACCCCTCCCCCTCCTCTGGTGACAGCACCCCCGACAAAGGGGACAGTGACAAAGAGGACAGTGAGGGCCCGCTGAGTGTCATGGCCACTCCGCCTGGGACACCTCTGAGGGGGGCGTATCCATTAGCTGGCCAGGCCCCAGGCTGAGAACCCAGGAGCTGAGGGGTCCTGCCAAGGGAGACTCAGGGATTCTGCGGGAAGTTCCTGGGCCCAGGACCTGCAAACCCTGCCCCCACCTCACCCCGGCACCCGCCCAGGGGCCTGGGAGCCCGTGTTCCATAACCTGAGGGTGCTAGGGGCCACAGGGATGGGGGCACATCTGCACCTGAAAGACCTCAGCTCTCTGCTGCTCTCTTGGGGGGAAGACACTTCACCTGTGGGCAGGCCGCCTTCTCTCAGCCACAGAGCTGACTCCGGGCCACTCATCCTTTTTGGTCCTGTCCCTCCTTGTCTCTCTGACCCTCACCAACTGCTGCGTCCAGGTACCTCCTTCCACTCCCACTCCTTGCAAGTGTGCCCTTGATTCATCATCCAAGTCTGGGGCACTCCATAAGTCTCTGATCCCCCTGAGATGCTGAGGGGGGCATGTGGCTGGGCTTCCTCCACGGTTGCTCCTTCCCAACCCATCCTGCCTGGGTCTCGCTCTCTCTCCTAGAGAGGAGGCAATGTTATCATCTCGGGATGGAGGAGGCAGGGTCACGAGAGGGAAGGGACAGGGTTTTGCACCAGAGCAGTGGACCGGGGAGGAGTATGTCCTGGAGCAGATAGACTGGACCCATGCCCAGGGAGGCTGGGTGGGAGCCGGAGACGGGAAGGGTGAAGCCTGGGTGCCTGGGGGCAGCAGCCATGAAGGGCCGGCAGTGGAGATGCAGGTGGGCTCAGCTCTGGGCCCTGCTCCTGCTTCTCCCCTGAGGGACGGGCCTGCTCAGACCCTCCCAGGGTCTCCACAGCATCAGTAGCCATTCTCAGTTCTGAGTGTCCCAGGGACCCTGTTTGTAGAGGAAACGCAGCCTGCTGCTCCAAAGGTCCAGAGACGCTGGGCAGCTGCAGGTTTCTAAGAGGCTCCAGAAGACACTGCAGCTTGTGTTGGGTGGGCCCCTCTGAGTGGAGGCTGGAGCCCCTCCTATATTCCCCCCTCCTGTTCCAAGATCAGTGGATGTGTGTGAGCAAGCCACTGGGCATGTGCTGAGGGGCCCAAGACCCTGTCTGGTCCACCCTGCACTGAGTGTTGCCTGTCCAGCCATGCCAATGTCCCTCTAAGGATCACGCTCATCCCATGAGACCGAGGCACAGCTCAGAGACACCTGTGCTCCTAGGTCATGCCACTGGCAGCTGACTCACGTGTCTGAAGGGAAGACGTGCAGCCCCCAGGCCCAGCCGGCTGCCCTGCTGGGAGGACGGCCCCAGCTGCCCAGCCCCAACTCTCTGGAACCAGGCTGCACAAGGCTGCTTGCAATGCTGACATTTAATGACCAATTCTACGGGGTGACATGGACAGGGAGGCGTGTTCACGTGGCCCGTGCATGACCCTGAGACAGCCGCTCATCCAGAGAACAGAGCCAGAGCCGCTCGGACACTGAAGGGACACAACAGGGTGGCGGGGTGCCCCCAGGCTGGGGTGTGGCCTCACTCGGCGGAGCCCCCCAAGCAGGTGTCGTTCAGGAGTTGGAACCTGGTCACCCAGGGTTCAGAGTCGACTGTGAAGAAGCAGGTGACGGTCTGTGGGAACAAGCACAGTAACAGACTAGAGGGAAGGGACTTGTGAAGCTGGGGTCTCCAGCTCTAAAGCTGGCATCCAGCACACCAGACGATCTTGGATGGGCAGGTCACCCTGCCCTGCCAGGCCTGTGATCTCCAGGGACTCCTCCCCCTGACATCAGGATGTCCCATATGACCCATGCCCCCAGTGTCCCAGCAGGGCCTCTGACCTGTCCCAGTCTTATCCGGGGGTGGGGCTCACCCCCTTGTCACCTGGATCAGAAGCAGCAGGGTAGGG
This sequence comes from Muntiacus reevesi, assembly GCF_963930625.1. Taxonomy (NCBI): domain Eukaryota; kingdom Metazoa; phylum Chordata; class Mammalia; order Artiodactyla; family Cervidae; genus Muntiacus; species Muntiacus reevesi. Next base: position 40,967,189 of record NC_089250.1, on the reverse strand, counting down.
CCTGGGAGGGAGGGCAAGGGGGCTCAGCTTCCATCCGTCCAGCTCTGGGCGGGGCAGGAGGACCACTCGGCCACGGAGATACTGCCCCTCCCCCCCCACAATCCTTCTCCGGAAGGCCGGGCGAGGCGGTGGGTGACCACCAGGGAGGGGACATCTCGCCTTCCACCCAGGGGCCTGGACCACATGGTCAGGAACAGTCTAACCCTAGGGGGACCTCGGATGCAGCAGCCGAAATGGGATCAGTGAGCAGACAGGCCAGGGGCGAACGAGTGACCAGTGACTCCTGGGCTGGCCTGCCTGGCTGGCCTCCATCCTGCAGATGACCCCTCGATATCCTTTGGAATGGCGTCGTCATCACTCCCCACACCGCCCGCCTTGATGCAGTGTCCATGGCCCTGTAACCCGAGGGTGGCTGGTGTGTGTCTTACATTGTTCACATCTGGAGTTGCTTGAAAAGGACAGTTGTCGATGTCTTCATCAAATTTCCCGCACCTGGTTCTGGCGAACTGCAGCTCCATGGAGAACACCATGCCTATTTCTCTCTGTTCAGACAGTGAAGTGGATACTTTATCCTCCCATACACATATGTCCACACACACAGGCACACACACAGACACACACTCACACACACACACATGCACATATCAACACACACAGACACGAGGATGCAAGCACACAGCATATTCACAAGACTGGGACAAAGACTTCAAGAACCACCCTCCCTCTCACGAAGTGCACTGTCTTCTTCTCCACTGCCTGGACTTCAGGCCTCGCAGGGTCCCCCCATTCTAGCCCAGCCTTTATTCCCAACACCCAGAGTCAGTCTTACACTCCAGGCCGGAGACTGCAGGCAGAGGCCCAGCTGGGGACAGCCAGGCAGCCAGGCCAGGCGGGACCCGCTCCTGTCCCTGGAGGGAAGCTGGAGTCGTGTGGAGAGCCCTCTGCCTTCCTTCTGTCACTCAATCCAGAGGTGCAGGGGGGTGTCGCCCCAGCGTGTCCCCCCACCGCCAGGCACTCACACAAAGCACAGGTACACATCCACACAAGGTCACACTCAGGACCGGAAGTGCTCCTTCTGCAGAAAGCTCTCAGCCTTTCTGTCTGCAGTGCATGTGAAAATTGCACCCCTGGTCGTGTTCTGCAGATTTCATTGCCATGAGAACATTTTAGGATTCAGAACGTGGTCTGGGAAGAGTGTAAATCATGCTCGATCCATGGAGGAGAAGGAGCCCGGAGCACGTGGGGTCAGAGCAGAGGCCCTGAACGCCCAGAAGCTCCTCAGGATGAAGGGCCTCCAGCTGCTTTCCCTTTTCCCTCTCTCTCTGGTTTTCCTAAATGAGCCTAGTTTAATGAAATCGATTCTAAATCTCTAATCTGGGGTTTTCTGTCTGGCTCTTTATTTTTTTTAAATAAATAGTTTCATCCCCTCATAGTTCATATTTTGCTTATTCTTCATAAAGCAAGGTGAAAAATGACAAAACTGAAAACACACCTCCCAGAGTTTAAAAAATTCCTGTTTTTTTTTTTTCAATAAAAACTGAAACTAACCCAATAGGCTGTATTTCCCTCTATCTTATGGTTGTCAAATGATGATCGAGATCCCTTGATGACACACCCTCCCAACCCTAGTAACAGCCTGTGAAGCCAGCAGTGGGGAAAATATGGTACTTACCAATTCCTGCCACGACCGCAGTACACGCACCACTTTGTAAGCATTCCTGTCCGGGCTCCTCAGGTTGTACACGTGTAAGACGTACTCCACGACGGCAGGAAAGTAAAGCTCCAAGGTATTTCTGTTTTCACTATTCTCACCCCCTTGGGGACGCCAGCCATAAGTCACCAGGAGCTGTGGACCTAAGAGAAGCAGGAACAGGGTCCAGGGCTGAGCCAACCTGCACCTCTGCTGCCGGCCCTTCATGGCTGCTGCCCCCAGGCACCCAGGCTTCACCCTTCCCATCTCTGGTTCCCACCCAGCCTCCCTGGGCATGGGTCCAGTCTATCTGCTCCAGGACATACTCCTCCCCTGGTCCACCCCTCTGGTGTGACAGCTTGTCCCTTCCCTCTCGTGACCCTGCCTCCTCCATCCCGAGATGATAACACTGCCTCCTCCCTAGGAGAGAGAGCGAGACCCAGGCAGTGTGGGTTGGAAAGGAGCAACCATGGAGGAAACCCAGCCACATGCCCCGCTCAGCATCTCAGGGGGATCAGAGACTTATGGAGTGCCCCAGACTTGGATGATGAATCAAGGGCACACTTGCAAGGAGTGGGAGTGGAAGGAGGTCCTGGGACGCAGCAGTTGGTGAGGGTCAGAGAGACAAGGAGGGACAGGACCAAAGAGGATGAGTGGCCCGGAGTCAGCTCTGTGACTGAGAGAAGGCGGCCTGCCCAGAGGTGAAGTGTCTTCCCCCCAAGAGAGCAGCACAGAGTTGAGGTCTTTCAGGTGCAGATGTGCCCCCATCCCTGTGGCCCCTAGCACCCTCAGGTTATGGAACATGGGCTCCCAGGCCCCTGGGCGGGTGCCGGGGTGAGGTGGGGGCAGGGTTTGCAGGTCCTGGGCCCAGGAACTTCCCGCAGAATCCCTGAGTCTCCCTTGGCAGGACCCCTCAGCTCCTGGGTTCTCAGCCTGGGGCCTGGCCGGCTAATGGATACGCCCCCCTCAGAGGTGTCCCAGGGCAGGGTGGCCATGACATTCAGCGGGCCCTCACTGTCCTCTTTGTCACTGTCCCCTTTGTCGGGGGTGCTGTCACCAGAGGAGGGGGAGGGGTGAAGGGGAAGCAGAGAGCAGTGAAGCCCATGTGCTCAGGAGCTGAGCTGTGTCCTGGGGGACGCTGGTGCCCTCTGGGGGCCTCGTGGCCACAGCTCAGGAACACACAACTCCCTGTGAGCAGGGAGGGCCCGTGTCGCAGAAGAAACCCTCACTGCCTCCAGCTGGGGCACAAAGGAGCCCTGGAACCATGACACAGCGCACTCTTTCCAGACAAGACTTCAGCCCTGTGCCTCTGCAACATTTAGGCTTCGTCCACAGCTACTTGAGAACTTCAGAGGGGTCCAGCACCCATGGAGGCCTGTGGACTCCCCGGACCCTGGGCCTTGTCCATCCCTGGGATCCTGACCCTGCAGGTCTGGGCAGGCGCAGAGAAGGTGCATCTTAGCCAGCTCCCAGGGGATGGTGCCGACATGATTGGGTAGCCCAGTTCAGAGTGCCATGGAAGTGGTCGGGGCAGAGTCACATTGAACAGTCAGGCACTTGTGTGGGCTGGGGGCTGCAGGCTTGAGACTGGTTTCTGGGGGCCACACTGATCAGGGAGGGTCTAACTACCATGCCTGGGGACAGAGAAAAAAGTGGGTTTCCAGAAGCCCGGCCTCCATGAGTAGGTGGTGCCTGGGTGGGGAGAGGAGGGGCTTTGATCCTGCCAGCCTGTCCCCTTCTTGCTCCTGGCACAGACAGTCTCAGAGCTGGTGTCTTCCTAATACTCAAAACTCCTCATATTTAGTTAATGCCTAATAATTGAAATTTTTCTAATTACAGCTATTACAAGGAATTTTAGGGTGAAAATTTTTCTATATATTTTTTATTGAATTATAGTTGATTTAATATTAGTGGTGGGACAGGACTGAGCAACTAACACACACACACAGAGGTGTATATACATTGTTGCTATTGTTGTTCATTCACTAAGTCATGTCCAACTCTGCAACTCCATGGAGTTCAGCCAGCCAGGCTTACCTGTTCTTCAGGTTTGTTCAAACTCATGTCCAGTGAGTCGGAGATGCCATTCAATCATTTTATCCTCTGTCACCCCCTTCTTGTCCTGCCCTCAATCTTCGCCAGCATCAGGGTCTTTTCCAAAGAGTCGGATCTTTGTATCAGGTGGCCAAAGTATTGGAGCTTCAGCTTCAGCATCAGTCCTTCCAATGAATATTCAGGGTTGATTTCCTTTAGGATTGGCTGGTTTGATCTCTTTACTGTCCAAGGGACTCTCAAGATTCTTCTCTAGCACCACAGTTTGAAAGCATCAGTTCTTTGGTGCTCAGCCTTCTTTATGATCCAACTCTCACATCCGCACATGACTACTGAAAAAACCATAGCTTTGTCCATATGGAACATTTGCATCAGCAAAGCAATGTCTCTGCTTCTTAGTATGCTGTCTGGATTTGTCAAAGCTCTCCTTCCAAGAAGCAAGCATCTTTTAATTTCATGGTTGCAGTCATTGTCTGCAGTGATTTTGGAGCCCATGGAAATAAAATCTGACACTGTTTCCACATTTTACCCATCTATTTGCCAGAAAGTAATGGCACCAGATGCTATGATCTTAGTTTTTTGAATGTTGGATTTTAAGCCAGCTTTTCCATTCCATTCTTTCACCCTCATCAAGAGTACTCCACTCAAAGTTATTACAAGAAAATGAATTTATCTCCCTGTGTTATACAATAAATCTTTGTTGCTTATCTATTGTATACTGTGTACTTCATCTGTCTTAATCCCTTACCTCTAATTTGCCCCTCCTCCTTCTCTGTACTGGTAACCATTAGTTTCTTCCTGTATCAGTGAATCTGTTTCTGTTTTTCATACAGATTTGTTTGAATTAATATTGGGATTTCCACATATAGGTTGACACACAGCATGTTTCTTTCCCTCTGACATGTCTCTCAGCATAATATTCTCTATGTCCATCGACATTGCTGCATTAGAAGAATTGGGTCCTTTTTTAAGGCTGGGTAGTGTTCCATGTGTATTCATACCACATTATCTTTTTCCTTTGGAGTGTTAGAGCTCGTGATGGGTGAGGTCTCTTTTGCCCATCCCAAGGCTCAGTTGCTATGGCAGCCACAGCACTCCATCCTGTTGTGAGCTGGACCAGTGCTGTGGACTTTCTTCAAGGTGCCATTTGACTAGTGATGGAAGTGGGGAAACTGGTCCACAGGAAGAGGTTTCTATGGATTTCTACACTTAGTGGGGACAAGTCTGCCTGCTGTGTCCTAACATAGCAGGAACCTGGCTTGGCTACCCCCATGGTTCTGAGGTCCAGAAGGAACGATGGCAGCAGCTCCAGCATGGGGGGAGTCCACTCTGTGTAGGGCAGTGGGGGGGTCCGTCTTGTACCCAGGGAGCGAGGGGAGGGCATTGGGGTGACCCAGGTGGACAGGCTGGAGGAGGAGGAATCTGTCCTTCACTTTCATCCGTGGCTCCCGGCAACCCCCAGCTTGAGTCCTGTGCCCCACCCTCTCTTGCTGGCCTTCTCCCTGGCCGACACTCAGGGATCCTTGATAACTATGGGGCTGAAATCACTCCTGGGGTCTGCACGTGGCTGTCCTGATGAGCCCATGGGGGTGTCAAGGACCTGGACGTGGCAGCTTCACACCCCTCCTTACCCCTTTGTTGGAGCTCCGTCACTGGTAGCACTTGTACCTGGCTGTGTTCATGATAGAATGACCAGGCACTGATGATGTGGTGTCTTTCAGATCCCCTAGCTCCCTCCTCTGTCACTGACTCCCCTGGCATTCGATTTCCAGCCCAATGTCCAGTTTTGCCAACCCCCCCCCACCTCCCCTTCAAGGCTGCTACCATGGGTGCCCTTCTCTGGCCTGTGGCCGACGGCCGCTGTCATCACCTCCTTCCTTCCTTGTGTCTCTGTCACGAGGTCAGTCTGGCAGCAGGGGAGGAGCAACAAAGAAGTAGAAGCCCAAGGAAGCCTGTTCCCTACAAAGCCAAAGCCCTCACATTCCAGGCCAGTGATTCTCAGGCAGGCCTTTTAGAATCTTTCCCAGCCATTGCAGACCACCTTCTGTCACCCACAGAGCTGACTCCGGGCCACTCATCCTCTTTGGCTCTGTCTGTCCTGATCTCTCCGACCCTCACCTGCTGCTGTGTCCCAGGACTGCCTTCCATTCACACCCCTTGCAACTGTGCCCTTGATTCAGCATCCAAGTCTAGGGTACCCCATAAGCCTCTGACCCCCCTGAGATGCTAAGGTGGGCATGTGGCTGGAGTTCAGCAGCAGCGGACCGTCCTCCATGGTTGGTCCTTCCCAACCCACCCTGCCTGGGTCTCGCTCTCTCTCCTGGACAGGAGGCTATGTTATCAGCTTGGGATGGAGGAGGCAGGGTCACGAGAGGGAAGGGATAGGCTGTCAGACTGGAGGGGCAGACCAGGGGAGGAGTATGTCCTGGAGCAGATAGACTGGACCCATGCCCAGGGAGGCCGGGGGGGAGCCGGAGACGGGAAGGGTGAAGCCTGGGTGCCTGGGGGCAGCAGCCATGACGGACTGGCAGCGGAGGTGCAGGTGGGCTCAGTCCTGGACCCTTCTCTTGCTTCTCTTAGGTCCCCGGCTCCTGGTGAGTCACAGCTGGGGTCCCGCAGAGAAAGAGGGAGATGATGACCAGAGATTCTTGAAGAACTACCCCCCTGCCACTGTGGAGTATGACTTGCACATGTACAACCGGACGAGCCAGGGCAGGAACGCCTACAAAGAGGTGCGTGTACTGCGGTCGTGGAAGGATCCTGTGGGTACCCTCCCCTGCTGGTGCACACCTACTGTTAATGAGGGTCTGGCAGGGGTAGGGGTTGGTTAACAAGGGGTCTCGATCATCATTTGAAGCCCATAAAATAGAGGGAAATGTAACCTGTTGGGTTCGTTTCAGTTTTTAGAAAAGAAATAACTTGCGAGTGTTTTAAATCTCCATCAGTCTACCCACATGTAAAGTGTATTTTCAGTTTTCATTATACTTGAGGTTGTTTAAAGAAGAATGACCAAAATATAGACTGTAAGGGGGTAAAGCTGCTTACCTTTTTGGTTTTTTTTTTAAAGAGGCAGACAGAAAATATTGGACTAAAGAGATTCAGAAATGATTTCAAGGAAATAACATTAAAAGAGGTTAATTTACAAAACAGAGAGAGAGAGACACACACACAGAGACGTACAAATAGCAGGAGGGGGAGAGCGCCTAGAGGGTCGGGAGCCACAGCCCCCTGGTTCTTAGGGGCCTCGAGGAGCTCACGGCCTCTCCTTGGAGTCCATGTGCTGTGGGCTCCTGGACCTCTCCGTCTACATGGATCCAGTGTGATTTTTAAAAAAATTAATATATTTATTTTAATTGGAGGATAGTTACTTTATAATACTGTGGTGGTCTTTATCATACGTCAACATGAATTGGCCACAGGTGTACATGTATCCCCCTCATCTTGAACCCCACTCCCACCTCCCTCCCCATCCCCTCCCTCTGGGTTGTCCCAGAGCCCCAGCTTTGGGTGCCCTGCTGCACGCAGTGAACATGCCCTGGTCATCTAATTTACATAAGGTGATGTCTGTGTTTCAGTGGTCCAGTGTGATTTATACTCATCCCAGATGGTATTCTTCATCCTAAAACGTTCTCCTAGCAATGGAATCTGTACAGAATGTAACCAGGGGTGTGTGGTTTTCACGTGGACTGCAGACAGAAATGCCAAGAACATTCTGCAGAAAGAGAACTCCCGGTCCTGTGTGTGCCTGAGTATGCATGTGTGTGTGAGAAGGTACAGGAGCTCCATGCGGCTCCTTCCTTGCTGTAGGACAGGTGAAAGTAGTGACAACAGTGTGCAGAAGGGAATATCCATTTCTCAGCCCAGATTTATCCAGAAAACCGGCAGTCAAGCCCCTCCTGCCAAGACCCCTGTCCTGCCCTCACAGCTTGGATCTACCTGCCAGGTACATAAGGAGGGGGAGGAGGGCTATGTCCACATCCGTGTCTGTCCAAACCCAGGTGGATGTCAGCCTGGTGTTCTCCATGGAGCTGCAGTTCGCCCGAACCAGGTGCGGGAAATTTGACGAAGACATCGACAACTGTCCTTTTCAAGCAACTCCAGATGTGAACAATGTAAGACACACACCAGCCACCCTCGGGTTACAGGGCCATGGACACTGCATCAGGGCAGGCGGTGTGGGGAGTGATGACGACGCCATTCCAAAGGACACTGAGGGGTCATCTGCAGGATGGAGGCCAGCCAGGCAGGCCAGCCCAGGGGTCACTGGTCACTCGTTCGCCCCTGGCCTGTCTGCTCACTGATCCCATTTCGGCTGCTGCATCCCAGGTCCCCCTAGGGTTAGACTGTTCCTGACCATGTTCTCTGGGCCCCTGGGTGGAAGGCGAGATGTCCCCTCCCTGGTCATCACCCACCACCCTGCCCCGCCTTCCAGAGGAGTCGGGGGGGCAGCATCTCCGTGGCCGAGTGGTCCTCCTGCCCCTGCCCAGAGCTGGATGGATGCAAACTGAGCCCCCCTGCCCTGCTGCTACTGCTTCAGGTGACAAGGCAGGGTGAGCTTCGTTTCCTAGACAAGCCCAGGTCAGGTCAGAGGACCCGGTGGGACGCTGGGGGCATGGATCGTGTGAGACATCCTGGTGTCAGGGGGAGGAGTCCCTGGAGATCACAGGCCTGGCAGGGCAAAGTGACCCGGTGCCTCTGGGGTCAGCAGAGGGTCCCAGGTCAGGAACATCTAGGATGAGCTTGGGGCTGCTCCTGGGGGCCACCCCAGGTAGGTAGGTAGGGTGGGTGTGGCTTTAGAGCTGGAGACACCAGCTTCCTAAGGCCACCCCACCACACTCTGTCCCTCTGCTGTTCCCACAGACTGACGCCTGCTACTTTACGATCGCCACTGACCCATGGAGAACAAAGTTTAAACTCCTGAACGACACCTGCTTGGAGGGCTCCCCTGAGTGAGGCCACACCCCAGCCTAGGGGCACCCCGCCACCCTGTAGTGTCCCTTCAGTGTCCGAGCAGCTCTGGTTCTATTCTCTGGATGAGCACCTGTCTGTAGCACCCAGGCCATGCGGACACGCTTCCCTGTGCATGTCACCCGGTAGAACTGGTCATTAAACGTCAGCATTGCAAGCAGCCTTGTGCAGCCTGGTTCCAGATGGTGGGGGCTGGGCAGCTGGGACCATCCTCCCAGCAGGGTACCTGGCTGGGCCCAGGGGGTAGGTCTCTCCCCTTCACACACCTGAGACACCACAGGTGGAACAACCCACACAGGTGCATCTGGGCTGTCTCTGGCTTCAGCATCCCTGCCCCAGGGCAGCCCTTCAGAGGCAGGTCTGCTGAAGAAGCCCATGATTGCCTTGGGACTCTAGGTAGCAGTCGTATGGTCCTTCTCCCTCCTTCCCCTCCTCCCTGTGTGGCCTGAGCGAGCGTGCATGCTCAGTCACTTCAGTTGTGTCTAACTCTTTGTGACCCCGTGGACTGTAGTCCACCAGGCTCCTCGGTCCTTGGGATTCTCCAGGTAAGAATCCTGGAGTGGGTTGCCATGCCCTCCTTCAGGGGATCTTCCTGACCCAGGGATCGAACCCGTGTCACCCATGGCTCCTGGCATGGCAGACAGATTCTTTCCTGCTGAGCCCCAGGGGAAGCCCGGTGTTGCCTGCAATCACCTCTCAGATCAGTACCTGCTCCCGTGTGTGCAGCAGGCTTTCCTGGGGGAGGGGGCCAGTCTTGTGGTGTGAGGACTCTTCAGCATGTGAGTGTCCTCCACCCAGGGCTGGCTGGCTTCCCAGGCCCGGGACTCAGGCAGGGCCGAGGGGACCCCGGCCACAGGCGTCCTCACTGTTGGCAGGCACCATTCAGCGTGGGCACAGCTGTGTGCCTGTCCCCCTGCCACCTGGTCACAGACCCTGCTGGTTCTTCTCCACGACCCTCCCCAACCCCTCCTTCTGCTCCCTCCAAGGCCTTTCCTGACTCCTGGCTCTTCCATCAAAGGAAACTTTCAAGGTCCTTTAGGCACTGTGAGCCCCAACATGTTTCCAAGGAATCGACCCCACTGTTCCCCTCAAGCAGCTCCTGGGAAGTGTCTCCCTGGGGTCACCCCAAAGTGAGGAAGCCGCTGGCCCTTCATGAGCTCACCCCTTTCCTGAGGCAGTGGCAGGGCTACCAAGAGGGATACTTGTTGCCCTAAAGCTCCAGGAGTGAGCGACGAGAATGAAAACAGAACATGAAATTTGGTGCAATATCAGGGGACCTGCTGCCTCTATTGGACTGAGGTGCAGAGTCCACTCAGAGTCCAGCTTTTATTCCTGATTGCAGACTTTCTTTGATCTATCTTTCCTAAGACACGGCATTGACATAGTCCAGAGCTCCTTGTTTTTACCCTGGGCCGTTCCCTTCTGGGAAATTCTTGGGAGCAATTAGCAAGTGCGTAGGCAGTGTTCATGCCGGACGCTGACCCAGGGTTCCAAGGTCCATGCTTTCATGATCCCAGTCATACTCCCTTCTGGGTCTGGCCTTGGGGTCTGTAACAAGGCTATTATTCTAAGAAAAACATGAAAAATAATCATCAACACAGTTTCTTGATATATGCTGTTTTTCCAGGTGCTGTTTCTATGAAATTTCTCAAGGCTGTGAAAGTACATTATTAGAAATTCCCACTATAGGTACTGAGGGCTTCGGTGTTTCCGCCGGGATGACGCTGCTGCAGTCAGCCCACAGGAGTGGGGCTGTGTCAGTGGTCCTGCCTCTACAGGGGGCTGCAGGGCCTGGCTTTGTCTTGCCCCACTGGCCCCACTTGTCCAGAAGGGAGGACCCCTGGGGGTGCTTGGCTTCGTGAGCCCAGGTGTGGATGGAGGGACCCGTCGTGGAGGGAGGAGCTCCCACCCTGGCCCTGTGAACCTCACCTGGAATGGCACATCCTGGCCCCTTCCTCCTTCCGGAATCTGTGTGCTGAGGAATCATGGGATTGGGTTTCTGGCCCAGCTGCCCCTCCCTGGGCAACAACCCCCATACCCCCAGTTGAGGTGAGGTGACTGGGCCCCAAGCCTCATCCACAGCTCAGGCAGGAGCACCCTCCCCTGAAACAAGACAATAGAGTGGTCTCTGCCTTCCCAGCTGCTAACCTGCTGACCCCAGGCACCATCACCAAGGCTTACGGCTGGGCCCTGAGTGGGCCATGAAAGAAAATACAGCATCAATGGCCAATGCGCTACCTCTAGATCCTGTGCTTTGCTCTGTGGCCACTTTCTCAATTGCCAGGAAACATTTTGACACTTTCCTCAGCTTTCCCAGGGGTCAGGGTCCAGGCAGAGCCCTGGCTGTTGTTCAGTCGCTCAGTGTCATGTCCGAATCTTTGTGACCCCATGGACTGCAGCACGCCACGTTTCCCTGTCCTGTCTCCCGGAGTTTGCTCAAACTCATGTCCACTGAGTCGGTGATGCCATCCAACCATCTCATCCTCTATTGCCCACTTCTCTTCCTGCCCTCAGTCTTTCCCAGTATCAGGGTCTTTTCCAATGAGTCAGCTCTCCGCATCAGGTGGCCAAAATATTGGAGTGTCAGCCTCAGCACCAGTTCTTCCAATGAATATTCAGGGTTGAATAAATAAGGATTGAACAAAAAGGAACAAGTAAGTGGAGACCTTATCTCTGCAGATTCCCTGGACCTCACCCATAGAAACAGAGGTGGGGGCGGGTCTGTCAAGTGGTGTGGGGACCAGCTGTGGGGACTTCTTGGCCTCAGTCTGCTCCCCAGGCTATACTTCCCCTCCTGGTCCCCAGACTCCCAGGGGCCTAGAGTCACCCTGGGATTTGGACTCTGGGTTCCTCTTGCTGTAGTCAGCCCTGGGAAGCAAAATGTTCTGCTGGGAAATGCATTTGTGAGTCTTTCTCTACCCCCCCCGCAAATCCTTGATGACATATGCTGACAAGCAGTGAAATGGGTATGAGAGATGAAGAGGGATAAACTAGGTATGAATGAGTCCTGAAGCTGAACCGTCCAGCATGGAAACACAGTCAGTAATGTTGTTAATACCTTTGGAGGATAACAGATGGTAACTAGAGTGGGCATCACTTTGTAACGTAGAGAAATATTGCATCACTGTAAGTTCTACACTTGGAACTAACAGTGTCGTATGTCAGTTACACTGTAATTTACTAAAAGAAAGAACTGAGGTGTTTCTCTCCCAAGTCCTGCAATGGCTGCAGGCTCCGCTCAGGAGGTTCAGATCCCCCGCTGGCCAGTCTGCCCCACACAGGTGCCCACTGCAGGTTCTGCAGGAGGAGAAGTCTCAGGAGATTCACCCACAGTCAGGTAGGTACCCACCTGCTCCTGTGTGCTTGCTCACACTTACCTGGCTGGCCCTGACCTGCCCTCCAGGGCTACCATGTCCACCACTATGTTCTGGAAAGTGCTTCTTTTTGTTTGTTAATTCACTTCACCATCTCAGCCCAGCCCTATGCACAGATACACAGACAGACAGAGAGACAGACATACACACACACATGGCGGGAGCCTCCCCTGATTGGCGTCTCCTGGTCGCCACACCTCGCAGCCCTCTCTCCCACACTGAATTGAAGTTAATCAACAACCCAGAGAGGTGGCGGTGTGTTACCTCTGACGCTGGACCACCGAGAGCACCATGGCTTCCAACCTGGACTTTCGGACACTCTGTCTGGTGGAAGCCATCCGCCTCACCCAGTACACAGCGGCTGTGCAGACAGACCCTCACAGAGGATAGCAGAGACCACCTGCTCACAGCCAACATCAGCCAGTAGCCAAAAGGGCAAGGTGCCTGAGGAGTGGGCTCCCCGGAGCCAGGTTCACCTTCAGACCAGGGCAGTGCCATGACAGCCTGGGAGTGACCTCAGGAGAGGTGACACCAGCCAAATCACCCCAGACCCCTGACCCGCAGACACCATAGAGAAATAGATAAATTACTTGAAGCACCAAGGGTAGGGTGATCAGTCACAAGGCATTAGATCATACCTCCCACTCTGTGCGAGCACACACAGGAGTACACACACACATGCACATGCCCAAATGTAGCTTTCTCTTCCTGCACCATCACTCTCACATTTTCCTGCCTCAATTCAAAACCGAAAGTAAAACACAAGTCTCCCAATCACCCAACGACCTCCCAGGTTGGATTGGGAGGGGTTAAAACTGTGTCTGAAGCCATGATGCTGTGCCTTCTGGAGCCCCAGGAGGGAGCTTTCCATGGAAATCCATGGACAGACATTCTCAAAGCATCCTCAGGGCCTTGCAGAAACTCCCCACCTGAAGCAGTGGAGGAATGGGGTTTCCTGTTAGTTCTACACAAAGAGCTGTCAGTGGAAAGTAATTTGTGCCCAGAGCTTGGTGAAATATGGTAACAGGTTCACATTCTCTTCCATTCATTGGGAGCAGACTGTCCCCGCTGGTAAGTGCACTGACCAAGAAGAAGATGCTACACTACCAGCACCGCATCCATAGCCTTCACGCCTGGAGAATGCACAAAAAGCAAGCAGGCTACAAAAGGGAAGTCGAGAGGTCAGATGTGCTATTTAAGTGTTTTACAAGTATCTTCACTTCTTGAAATGCACACGAGAGTTGCAGAGTGGTTAGTTGACCATTAGATAGGACTGCATTCTTTCTTCAGCATGTTGAGTTCAAATTTCCAGGGTTTGGATGCCACAATAAAGGTACAATAAAACATCTGGAAGAGATAAAAAGAATAATAACTCATAAGCAAGAAATTCCAAAAAAAAGAAAACCAGACGCTCCTATTTCCAGGTGTCAAGGTGTGGCTTAAGGAGGGGCCAGTCAAGCTCCTGCAGGCCCCCAAACAGTTGACCTGATGGCTGAGGAGACAGCTTCGCAACTGAGTGCCACTTCGGTTCATGTCCCTGTGATGTGAGGTCATCACAGTCAGGGCTCCATTTGCTCCAGGAGAGCAAGTGTTGGAGCCCAGGATGAATTAGTCTTGAAAGTCTCCTGTCCAGCTCTGGACTTCCCCCGCCACTGCCCCACGCAGACTTCCTGCAGCCCCTGGAGATCCCATGCTGCATGGAGGGCCCAGTGGGTCCTTCCCAGGGGAGGCAGAACCACAAGAATAGTCGGGGTCCTACAGGCTTTGGAAAGGGGAACAGAATCTGACCAGGTCCCACCAGGAAAAGCTTGCAACTGGGGAGCTGGAAGGAGACACAGGGCCTGCAGAAGGAGCGGTGCTCCCAGCTTCTGACCTGGGTGAGATCACCCTGTCCCTCTTCTTGCCTAAAATCTCTATTCAATCAGAATAAAAATATAAAGTGAGAAAACCTCCATTATATCAATGTGGCATTCAGTAGAACGGAAGTTGTGTAAGATACAAAGACTAAGGGGTCAGATTGAGGGGGACAAAGGACCAAGCAACCAGGAACCCAAACTGGCTATGGAGGAACTGAGTCCAGACTGGTGGCGCATCCAGGTTGCAGGGGATCAGGATGAGTTGAGCTGGTTCCTGGCAGTGTTGGGGAACATATTAGTTGTTCTAGTTGTTCAGTCTCTAATTTGTGCCCGACTCTTTGTGACCCCATGGACTGCAGCATCCCAGGCTTCCCTGTCCTTCACTGTCTCCCAGAGCTTGCTCAGACTCATGTCCATTGAGTTGGTGATGCCATCCAACCATCTCATCCTCTGTCATCCCCTTCTCTTCCCGCCTTCAATCTTTCCCAGTGTCAGGATCTTTTCCAATAAATGGCTCTTCACTTCAGGCAGTCAAAGTATTGGAGCTTCAGCTTCAGCATCAGTTCTTCCAATGAATAGTCAGAATTGATTTCCTTTAGGATGGACTGGTTGAATTTCCTTGTAGTCCAAGGGACTCTCAAGAGTCTTCTTCAGCATCACAGTTTGAAAGAATCAGCTTTCTCGGACTTCTTTATGATCCAACTCTCAAATCTGTACATGACTACTGGAAAAACCATAGCTTTGACTTTATGGACCTTTGTCAGCAGAGAGATGTCTCTGCTTTTTAAAACACTAAGTTTGCCATCGCTTTTCTCCCAAGAAGAAAGCATCTTTTAATTTCATGGCTGCAGTCTCTGTCTGCAGTGATACTGCCCTCTAATAACTGTACAGTTTCAGAAATTCTTAGATTTTATTATTAAGTAAAAATCTAAATGATGGAACAGTGTGCAGTGCAATTCCCTACTACACAAAAACACAAATATAAAATATAGAAAAACCTAGGATATATAACAATAAGTTGACAGCAGTAAACTTTCCATAAGGGTAGTTATAGCTGATTTTGTTTTTTTCTTCTGTAGTTGATTTTCAGCTACTTAGGACTTTGGACAATTTTCAAATTTCCTACCTTCTGTGAAACAGGCCTGTAACTATTTAAAATAATACCAGGTTTTAAAACTTTTCCCCAAGGAGATCAGATAGTTACCCTTTCTTCCTTTCTAAGACTCAATAAAGAAAGCAGATAAGCTCAAAACCTTTAGGAGATCTGAAATGGGGAATCTATAAGAGCTGCATAAGCCTTGTAAGGGCAGAGATGGGAAAGACTACCTGGAGGCTAATGAGTGATTGATTTCAAGCAAGATAATTCAAGGTTGCTGAAGGCTGCCTTAGCACCTACCTTCTGCATTTGGGGATCCTCTTGTATTAAACAGTTTTCAGTTATCCCTGAAATTTTCTTGCACATTGTCCGCTCAATTATGACTTCAAGAAGGTAATCCAAACTATCCGTGACCTGTCCGTGAATCATTTCAAGTTAGAGATCATCAAAGAATATGTGGTATCAGTTGTCTTTCTGACAAATAAACATGTCATTGACTGCTTAGGGCAAAGGACGTCTCCCCACCTCCCTCCCTCCTATAGTTTGTTCTGACAGGGTTTTGGGGGCAACACAGAAGTGGTCCTTACCTTGTTCTCTCTGTCTCTCTGTTTCTCTATCTTTTTCATGATGATATTTAATTTTAAAGCAATGACAGCTCTCACCGAGATAAATCAAGAAAGCTATTTCCTAAAGGCCATTTTCCTGGGAAAACTAATCGTTTGTTCACTGGAACTTGGGAAAGAATCAACATTTTCAGTGAAATCCACTTAGAATATATTGCTTCCCTTTGGCAGTTTTAGTTATCTACACCTTATTCCATGTCATACACCCTCCCAAATCCCTGACTTTCCAGGCATCTCCTCTCACTCCTCCCCACCCTGTCCAGAGCCCACCACAGCCCTGTACTCCCGGAGGCCTCATGCAGAAACCCACATGAGCAATGGTAAATGTCCACTCCCATGATTGAAGAATGAAATGATGCTCGACCCTACTGTGCATTAGAGAAATGCAAATCAAAACTACAATGAAGTGTCACCTCACACAGGTCAGAACAGCCATCATCAAAAAATCTACAAACAATAGGTGCTAGAAAGGGTGTGGAGAAAAAGGAACCCTTCTACACTATTGGTGAGAATGTAAGTTGGTACAACCACTATGGAGTAGTATGGAGATTCCTTTAAAACACTAAGCATAGAGTTCCCATATGATCCAGCAATCCTACTCCTGGGCATATACCCTGAGAAAACCATCATTCAAAAAGACACATGTACCCCAATGTTCCACTGCAGCACTATTTACAATAGCCAGGACATAGAAACCACCTGAACAGGAAAACAAAGTTTATAAGATGTTAGGGAGAGAATATTTAAAGAGAATGACCAGGTTAGTTAGATTCTGTACCTGAGCGCAGAATAAGAGATAATTCAGAAAATAGAGTAAACATTTTGGAAGTTCTTGAAAAGTCGCCTGGGCACTGAAAAAACTGGGTGTAAGCAGAAATCTAAGTATGGTTTCATGAGTATAGAACATACTGTAAAATTTTCAGCTACACACTAAGTGTCTGAAAGGACACTTGCAGGGGTGCCCACCAGGATTGATGTCTCTGGGGGGTATAAAGAAATCAGTGGTCACTTTCATTTTTTTACCTCAACTACTTCCAAATGTACCCCCAAGCACATTTTTCAGGACTGGATATCAGGTTTTCCAGTACTGTTGGCATTTGGGGTTGTTGGCATTTGAATTTCTTGGCTGTGGGGGCCGTGCTATGCCTGAGGCATGATGACCCACATTCCTGGACTCCATTCCTCAAATCTCAATAGCAGCCCCTTCAGTTGTGATGACCAGAAACATCTCAGGCTATGGCCAAAAATGCCCTCAAGAGCAAAATCTATGCCCAGTTGAGAATGAGTGCTTTGTATTTAGTAAATTTCCAAGTGAAAATTGCCAAAAAAACAGACTGCCCTAAATCATCCTCAACAACCACTGACTGACCCCCGGTCCCACCTTCGCCCCTGGTTGCCCAGGAAAGGGAGGCAGATGAGGGTCCAGCTGTGGATTCAGCCCCTCACTCCTGCCATGGCCAGGCCTCTCTGACTCCCCTGGCCTCCTGTGACACCATGCTCTCCTGGCTTGTTGCACCATTGTATCTTTGGCCCAGCCGGCACCATTCAGAAGCAGTAGCATCGGTGGATTAAGAGTAGACAGCCTGGATTTAAATCTTGGCTCTTCTGTTAGTAACTGTGTGATCCTGGACAGGTCTCTAAACTTCTCTGTGCCTGTTTCCTCCTCTGTGAACTGGAGCTGGTAACTACATGCTTTTTCTTTAAGGGCCAGAGAGGAAATATTCCAGGCTTTGCAGCACAGACACAGCCCAGACGGCATTCAAAAAGTGTGACTGGCACTGTCCTAATAAAATTGTATTTATGGACATAAGTTTCAGTGTAATATAATTTTCATATATCACAAAATAGTCTCCTTTGGTTTCTTATATTCATTCATATCTCATGGGATGTACTAAGAAGGGCCATGGGCCAGATTAGGCTGCAGGCTGTGAGTGACAACTGCTGATAAATATCTTTGTAGTTTTAACTTAGGTCATTCAGTAGAATAGAGCAGTTTTCCATCTATAGGGCCTGTGGGCATTTTATTAAGTTTTATCTGAATTGTCACCCAGTATTTTTCTGTTTGCTTTTGTTTGGGGATGGTGTACTCTTCCTTACCCCTTTCTTCAAAATATTTTCAAGAGAATTTAAAACACCTCTCTCCTAGCCTCTCTTTTAACCTGTTTCCACTTGATTCTTTTGTATCCTTACCTGAATTCTAGAGCTGACAGTGAACTAAGAAATGAAATGGACACTCATGAAAAGAACCAGCAAACAGTATGAAATGATATGTAAGTCTTGAGATATGTGGGTCTTTATTTTATTATTAAATGGTGGTTTAGTCACTAAGTTGTGTCTGACTCTTTGCCACCCTATGGACTGTAGTCCACCAGGCTCCTCTGTCCATGGGGATTCTCCAGACAAAAATACTGGAGTGGGTTGCCATGCCCTCCTCCAGGCGATCTTGGCGACCTAGGGATCCAACTCTGGCCTCTTGCATTACAGGTGGATTCTTTACTGACTGAACTACCAGAGAAGCCCAAGAGATTAAATATCAGCCTATAAAGCAGAGCCATCTATTTCTGTTTATATAAACAGAGAGCACAGGTTAAGAAAAATGGCCTAGTCCCAGGAAAGGCAGGAACTTCATTAAGAACAGCTATTAAATCTGAGCCCCCAGGGATGTGGGGTGTTAATTCAGCCACCCATAGGGGAATGCACATCCTGGCCCTGGTGATGCTTCCTAAAAACACAGAGCACGCAACTGGGGCCACAGAGAGAAAGAGAGGGAGCCCAGGGCCCACACCCTGTGCAGATGGGCAAGATGCCAGGTGTCCCACCTCTTAGGGGTCAGGACACTGAGTGAAACTTCTGCCCGCGTAAGGAAACAGGAAAGGGAGGCAGGTTGGCGGTGGCTTGAAGGTGGGCAGCACAGTTTGGGGGGAAGATGGGGTGAGCGGAGGAGAGGTGTGGGTCAGGCCAGCATTGTCCACAACACATCACCTTCTGCCCCCGCCACGACTGCTTCCTGCACCCCAACAACCCCACCTTGGGCTCCTGCACAGATAGCAGGACAGTACTCTTTCTCAGGAAACGCGGTGCTGGTTCCTCTAAGACGCAGTCCATATTCCAATTCCTCCAGCTGCCCTAAGAGCATCCTTTATGGCATTATTTTATTGTTTATTTATTTAGCTGCACCAGGTCTCAGTTGTGGCATGTGAAATCTAGTACCCTGACCAGGATATGAACCCAGGTTCCCTGCAGTGGGAGTATGGAGTCTTAGCCACTGGATCACCAGGGAAGTCCTTGGTATTATTTTAAATCCAAGAGACAACACAGAAACACATCTTGCCTTTATCATCATGCTTCCTAAGTTTCCTTTCAAGGGAACCATTTCCTGCTTTACCCCATCTTTCACAGCACTGATATTTAAATTTTTATCAACTTTTAAATTGGAGTATAATTGTTTTGCAATGTTGTACTAGGTTCTGCTGCACAACAACGTGAATTGGCTATATGTATACATGCATCCCCTCCCTCTAGGACCTCCCTCTGACGCCCCCACCCCACTCCTCTAGGTCATCACAGAGCACCGAGCTGAGCTCCCTGTGCTATATAGCACCTTCCCGCTAGTCATCTATATTACACATGGCAGTGCGTATATATCAGTGCTACTCTCCCAATTCGTACCACCCTCTCCTTCCCTCTCTCTGTCCACAAGTGCATTCTCGACATCTGTGTCTCTATTCCTGCCCTGCAAATAGGTTCATCGGTATTATTTTCCTTGAAATCTACAGGACTGATATTTTGAAGTGGTCTTAGAGAATGCCCCATAATAAGCTTGTGTGTGTGCTCAGCCAGTTCAGTTGTGTCTGACTCTTTGCGACCCTGTGGACTGTAGCCCGCCAGGCTTCTCTGTCCATGGGATTCTCCAGGCAAGAATACTGGAGTGGGTTGCCTTGCCCTCCTCCAGGGGATCTTCCCAACTCAGTGATTAAACTCACGTCTCTTACGTCTCCTGCATCAGCAGAGTGGTTCTTTACCATGAACACCACCTGGGAAGCAGCGCACCATAACATGGACTTGTCTAATTGTCCCTCATGATCACCCTCACACCTTTGGGGCAGGAACACAGTATACGAGTGATGTTATGTCCTTGCAGTGATGTCACATCAGAGGCACATAGTGTCAGTTTGTCCAGTGTGTTCTGGTTGTGATTAATTAACAAGCAATTCCTGTAGCTATGGCCCCTTCCCCTTACTTCTCTCCATCTTGGGTGGCAGATTCATTGCTGATCTTTGCCTGAGTTTGTTATTACCTTGATGGTTGCAAAAGGTGATTTTCTAGTTTCAAATTCTTTCACATTTCTAAGTAGGCATTTTTCTGTAAAGAGGAATCTTCCCTTCTGCCCTGATTCCTATTTACAATGAAGCTGGGTGTGGAGTTTGTTTACTTGTTCACTGTGATAACGCATGCTTGTCAACATTCAGGTGGATGATATCTGCTAACACCGTCCCAAACGTGGCCCCTTTAAGAGCCCCTTTGTGTTCTTACCTGTGTTTTCTGATGTGATGATAATTTGAATGGATATATTATATTTTACCCCAGAATTATAAAAGAGAAAACTTAATTAACTTTCTTCCCCAAACCCCTAGATTCAAGTTTATAAATTTTGGCTCCAGGTATCTCTCAGTTGTTCTCAGCTGATAACGGCCCTCCCACAAAGGTGGGCGCGGGGACAAAGGATGAGAAGCAAGAGCGACCAACCTGCTCCTGGGACCTCAGAATGTTCGTCACTTTGTAGATATATGTGTCCCTGCTGGCCTCATTGTACTCCTTCATGGCGAACCACAGTGCCTGCTGCACATACACATAGGATGCTGGGATGTCTTGGAATTCTCTTGTCACCTTCTTCGAACCCCAGACTTGGACACCTCTGGACGCAAGGGCCACCATGGTCATCCAGAGCAGCAGGCCAGGGCAGATCCTGGCCATGGCTCCTCAACCGGGGGTTCAGGCCGAGTCCCTCCTGTTCTGCCGAGGTTTAGCAGGCCTGGCTGCCTCCACACCGGCCCTTCCCAGCGCTGCTGCAGGTGGAAAGTGAACTGTTAACATCATCTGCCCAAAAGGAAGCCGCCTGCGAGACTGTGTAATTCAGTCCATTTGCCCACCTCGGATGCTTCCTTTTTGGAAGGACACACACCTCCGTGTACACACACTCACACACACACACCCCTGATCTTCCTGATGGCTGCCTAGGACCTGTTTGTGCTGGGACCTGTCTGCTGAGTGGGGGTGAGTCTCACCAGCCCGGGGAAGGCCCCGCACATGCTGTGTCCCCATCTCTCCGAGCCCCGTGGAGATGCTCTTTACACTCAGGAGGCAAAAGTCCCAGGACTGAGCATCTGCTTTAGCCCAGGGCTGTCCGGCTCAGTCTTGCCCACATGTACGAGGGATGGCACGCCACTTGTGAAGAGCCTTTGTTTTAGAGGAAGCCCTCCAGCCGACAAGGACCTGCAGGATGTAGCTCCTAAGACCAAAGCAGTGGTTCGGGTGTCAGGGGCTGACCAGGAGCTAGCAGCCTGAGCCAAAGCAGGACCCATGGGGTGCGTTTGCCCAGAGAAGTAAGGACACAGTGTCCGGGCTGAACAGAGGATGTGGTGTCTAAACCAAGAGACTCCTGGCGCCTAGATATAGACACCCAGCACCAAACACTCCCTGGGTCTTAGTTCAGCTGCCCATCTGGGGTCGCCATGTGCCCTCTGCCAGGAATCACCAACCAAACCTGTGCCTCCCAGAGACTGACCTGTGGGGAGGCTGATGCACACGGACCCTGGATTCTCCGGCCCACCCTCCCGGCCGGCGGTAACCTATCCCTTCCCGCCCTGCCTCTGCTCCACGGCAGCTTCAATGTGACACACGAGGGGCAGGAGTGGCCTCTCCGGCTTCATGTGCCTGGGCACACGGGGCGGCCGCCCAGGGCCGTCTCCTGCCCACCAGGGCTACACCCAGACCCACCTGAGCACCAAGGCCCTTTCCACAATGCGGTGGCCGAGCCCTGAGTTGGCCGCCAGCCGCAGGCAGCCTCTCCCCCTCCCCAGGACCTGAGCGTAGTGGCCCCCGCCTGTGGTCGGCTCGTTTCCGGCACACTTAGTTCACAGCCATGTGCCTGCTCGGGGTGTCTGTAGGGGCCAAGGTCGGGTGCTTCTGCCCCCAGCTGCCCTCCCTGCCAGTGGTAACCTCTGTGGCCCCTTTGTGACCTAAGCCCTGCCCCACTGATGCAGCCCAAGTGACCAGGCCCTCTGATGGGGGACCCTCAGCCTTCAAGCCCATAGACTCACTGGGGATCCCACAGTGTCTGCCGCCAGCACTGAGTTCCCATCCTGTCCCACGCCTCTGTACTTCCTAAATCTCTGCACTTTGGATGGGCAGCTAGAAGTGAAGCCACCTCCAGGGAGTCTCTCTCAGGGTCCCATTGTGGAACCTCCTTGCTCTTAGAGGCAGAAGGAGGCGCCAAACAGCCAGGCTCAGGGGACCTGGACCTCCTCGCTCAGGAGGGGAGCCCAGGGCTGGTGCTGAGGATACGAAGCCGAAGGCTGGCGATGGCCACAGGTGTGTGACCCTCCGTGGGATGGACAGATGGCAGCCATCTCTCCACATCTCTGGGCTTGTCCTGGATGGGCTCCCTTGGTCCAGTTTCCTCTCCTGTGTGTGTTTCTTGTCCCGAGTCGTACTCCCCTGATAGTCACGACTCCGTCTCGCTCTACACGGGGGCCTGGTTCAGCCATGGTGAGGGACTTCCACGACCTCAGGCTTTGGGAAATCAGTTTCTCTTTCCAGGATAACATGCAGCCCAGGAGGATCATACCTGAGACCTGTAAGATGAGATCCAGACAGGGCATGTGAGACCTGAAAGTTACCGGCTGAAGGGTTAGATGCCTGAGACGGAATCCTGGGCTGGAACTCAGGAGCCCTCTCACCTCACGTGCTAGCAACGTAATGCTCAAAATTCTCCAAGCCAGGCTTCAACAGCAAGTGAACAGTGCACTTCTGGAAGTTCAAACTGGATTTACAAAAGGCAGAGGAACCAGAGATCAAAGTGCCAACATTTGTTGGATCATTGAAAAAGAGAGTTCCAGAAAAACACCTACTTCTGCTTTATTGACTACGCCAAACCCTTTGACTGTGTGGATCACAACAAACTGTAGAAAATTCTGAAAGAGATGGGAATACCAGACCACCTGACCTGCCTCCTGAGAAATCTGTATGCAGGTCAAGAAGCAAAAGTTAGAACTGGATATGGAACAACAGACTAGTTCCAAATCGGGAAAGGAGTACATCAAGGCTGTATATTGTCACCTTGCTTATTTAACTTACATGCAGAGTACATATAACTTATATGCAGAAACAGTGACAGACTTAATTTTGGGGGCTCCAAAATCACTGCAGATAGTGACTGCAGCCATGAAATTAAAAGACGCTTGCTCCTTGGAAGAAAAGCTATGACCAACCTAGACAGCATATTAAAGAGCAAAGACATTACTTTGGCAACAAAGGTCCATCTAGTCAAAGATATGGTTTTTCCAGTAGTCATGCATGGATGTGAGAGTTGAACTAAAAAGAAAGCTGAGCACCAAAGAACTGATGCTTTTGAGCTGTGGAGTTGGAGAAGACTCTTGAGAGTCCCTTGGAATGCAAAGAGATCCAACCAGTCCATCCTAAAGGAAATCAGTGCTGAATATTCATTGGAAGGACTGATGTTGAAGTTGAAACTCCAATACTTTGGCCACCAGTCAGTTATGCAAATAACTGACTCATTTGAAAAGTCCTTCATGCTGGGAAAGATTGAAAGTGGGAAGAGAAGGGGATGACAGAGGATGAGATGGTTGGATGGCATCACTGACTCAATGGACATGGGTTTGGGTGGACTCCAGGAGTTGGTGATGGACAGGGAAGCCTGGTGGGCTGCAGATCATGGGGTCGCAAAGAGTCGGACATGACTGAGCAACTGAATTGAACTGAACCGAACACAGTCAGATGCTTTGGCATAGCCAATAAAGCAGAAATAGATGTTTTTCTGGAACTCTTTTGCTTTTTCAATGATCCAGCAGATGTTGGCAATTTGATCTCTGGTTCTTCTGCCTTTTCTAAAACCAGCTTGAACATCTAGATGTTCACGGTTCATGTATTGCTGAAGCCTGACTTGGAGAATTTTAAGCATAGGGCCAGAGAGTGTTACTGAAATAAGTTGTTTGGTGATTTAGTCTTTTCTCTAGGCTTCTGTCCCTCCACTGCCAACCACTCCTCCCAAAACTCTCCACCATCCACCTAAAGCCATTGGCCACCTGCAGGACTGAGGATCTGCTCAGAGGCAGAGAGGGTGAGCTCACAGCCAGATAGACGCCACCATGAAAGGCTGTGCTGCTGAGGCCCAAACTCTAAACTCAGCCTCAAAAGCAAAGATCCTGGCAGGAAAAAGCCGAATCACCTTCCTCCCTAGTCACATTTGCTGGCCGCTTGCCAAGGCAGAGGTGGAGTGAGACACACAGGAGACAACGCCCAGGGCTGGACAATTCAGTTCAGTTCAGTTCAGTTGCTCAGTCGTGTCCAACTGTTTGCAACCCCATGAACCATAGCACGCCAGGCCTCCCTGTCCGTCACCAACTCCCAGAGTTTACCCAAACTCATGTCCATTGAGTCAGTGATGCTATCCAACCATCTCATTCTCTGTCGTCCCCTTCTCCTCCTGCCCTCAGTCTTTCCCAGCATCAGGGTCTTTTCCAATGAGTCAGTTCTTCACATCAGGTGGCCAAAGTATTGGAGTTTCAGCTTCAACATCAGTCCTACCAATGAACACTTAGGACTGATCTCCTTTAGGATGGACTGGTTGGATCTCCTTGCTTTCCAAGGGACTCTCAAAAGTCTTCTCCAACACCACAGTTCAAAAGCATCAATTCTTCAGTGCTCGGCTTTCTTTATCAACTCTCACATCCATACATGACCACTGGGAAAACCATAGCCTTGACGAGCCGGACCTCTGTTGCCAAAGTAATGTCTCTGCTTTTTAATATGCTGTCTAGGTTGGTCATAACTTTTCTTCCAAGGAGTAAGCGTCTTTTAATTTTATGGCTGCAATCACCACCTGCAATGATTTTGGAGCCCAGAAAACAAAGTCATCCACTGTTTCCCCATGTATTTGCCATGAAGTGATGGGACCGGAGTTTTCTGAATGTTGAGCTTTAAGCCAACTTTTTCACTCTCCTCTTTCACTTTCATCAAGAGGCTCTTTAGTTCTTCACTTTCTGCCATAAGCGTAGTGCCATCTGCATATCTGAGGTTATTGATATTTCTCCCAGCAATCTTGATTCCAGCTTGTGATTCATCCAGCCCAGCATTCCTCATGATGTACTCTGCATATAAGTTAAATAAGCAGGATGACAATACATAACCTTGATGGACTCCTTTTCCTATTTGGAACCAGTCTGTTGTTCCATGTCCAGTTCTAACTATTGCTTCCTGACCTATATACTAGTTTCTCAAGAGGCAGGTCAGGTGGTCTGGTATTCCCATCCCTTTTAGAATTGTCCACAATTTATTGTGATCCACACAGTCAAAGGCTTTGGTAAATTCAATAAAGCAGAAATAGATGTTTTTTTTGGAACGCTCTTGTTTTTTCGATGATCCAGTGGATGTTGGCAATTGGATCTCTGGTTCCTCTGCCTTTTCTAAAACCAGCTTGAACATCTGGAAGGTAACGGTTCATGTATTGCTGAAGCCTGGCTTGGAGAATTTTGAGCATTACTTTACTAGCGTGTGAGATGAGTGCAATTGTGCAGTAGCTTGAGCATTCTTTGCCATTGCCTTTCTTAGGGATTGGAATGAAAATTGACCTTTTCCAGTCCTGTGGCCACTGCTGAGTTTTCCAAATTTGCTGACATATTGACTGCAGCACTCTCACAGCATCATCATTTAGGATTTGAAATAGTTCAACTGGCCTCCCATCACCTCCACTAGCTTTGTTCATAGTGATACTTCCTAAGGCCCACTTGACTTGGCATTCCAGGATGTCTGACTCTGGGTGAGTGATCACACCATCGTGATTATCTGCGTTGTGAAGATCTTTTTTGTACAGCTCTTCTGTGTATTCTTGCCACCTCTTCTTAATATCTTCTGCTTCTGTTAGGGCGGACACCTGGCTCCAGTCCTAGTTTGGGAAGGTTGCCCATTGCCCTTGACAGGGCTGTCATACACAATTCCAGCTTGGTTCGTCTTATTTGGTGGCTCTTCTTTTCAGCATTGCCTTTTGTTTAGTCTTGCTCCAAGGGTGGCCTGATTGGGTGAGATCCTACAGAAATCACCCTCATTTTATCACAAATCTCCTTTTGTCTGAAGGGAAGATGGGGTCCAGCCCCCGGCACTTTGGAGCAATCCTCTGCTCTGTAGCCTTGCCCTGGCCCTGGGCCTCTCTCATGGGTGAAGTTTGCTGTGACACTGAGAGGGTGAGGCTAAGTCCTTCACACAGCAAGTTCTCCATCTTGGCAATGGGCACAGTCCCACCTTCTCGGTTTTTGCACAGAGAAGCTGAGGGGGAGACAGTGATTGCAGAAGGGCTTTCCCTGCATTTCTCTGTGCGGGACTGGGTGTGGTTCTGAGACAGGGTGGGGGCTGGGCGTGGTTCTGAGACAGGGTTCTGGAAGCAGGGCCCTGGGCATGTGCACACCTTGGGCTGAGCCCACCAAGTCAGACAGCTCGGGGGCCCATCCCTGCAGTGTCCATGGTGGGGCACCACGTGGGGGCAGGGGACCAAATCATTGCCACTGACAATTCTTTTCCTAAGATCAGTCCCCAGAGTCACATTCCTGTTTTTGGGGGTGGAAGGCTGCACGCTGCAGCTGCCTGGTGTCCAGATAAGAGCTGGGAGCTCCTCGACCCAAGCCCTCCCACCCTCTATTCCCAGGACTCTCTGTTCCTTGGGGAAGCGCCTTGCTGTCTGTTTTGTCCCTGGCCTACTTGGAAGTGGAAACAGTCGACCTCTGTGTCAGCTCAAGAACAAAGGCGACCTTAGAAATAACGCTTTTCAACTGTGGATGGGATGTGGTTGACAGTAAGAAGTAGGAGGGACCCGCAGAGATAGGGCTCAGGCCTCTGCTGCCCACTGTCCCCAAGGCCACTGTCCAGTCCAGCCTCAGCAGAGACCCACAGATCCAAGTGTCCCAGCCCTGATAGCTGGGTTGGAACAGTCAGGCTCCCTGGCCCGGATGCGCAGAGCAGCTGACCCAGCACATCCCCTGTTTCCCTGGACCCACTCACTGAGGTGGGTGTGTGGTCCCCCAAGGTGAAGGCAAGCAGCCCCAGGACCCAGTGATAAAGGAAGGACTGAACTAGATGGTAACAGTTGTTGGGATAAGAACTTCATCTTCCAAGCTGGCCTGTGACTATACCCCGGCTCCCACAGGGCCAGCAGCGTCCTAGCTCAGGGGTGCTCGTGTCTGGGAGGTGGTCACACATCCGACCCTGCTCCTGGCTTCACTCCCCTGGCTGGGGGGTTCTGTGAACCAGCCAGAACTCGGGACTTGTTTACTTGTGCTCAGAAACTTTTATGTCCGAGAATGGAGGCCATTAGCTGGGACTGGTCCCCTGGTAGCCAGGCTCTGCTCGTAGGGTCAGTAAAATGCTGTGGGGAGAGGGCTTCCCCTGGCTAAGCCTGACCGCAAGCTCCAGGTGCCCACTTGCCTGGGGACCCCCCACCTCTGTTTGCTGTGGCTTCCTGAGCTTCCATCATTTTCCGTCAAAGGCTAGACCCATGTGCGGCGAGGAGTGGGGAGGCTGCCCATCATGGGTGTCGGTCCCACTGAGGGTGGGGACATGGTGTGTGAGTGCTGAATGCTGGGGGCGGGGAGCAGCCCAGAGTGGGCGTGCCGCCTGTGTGACCAGGCCATGGATGGGGCATAGCAGGAGGGAAGCTTTTAAAATGCCCTGGGCACTGTAGACAAAGTGGGCACAAAAGGGCATGTCCAGTCCCCACTGGCATCATCACTGGGCTGTGGAGGGGTCATCCAGGCCCTTCGAGTCATCTCTCCTTCTACTCTGGTCAGTCCACAGGAGAAGACGGCTCCTCGGGGAGGAGTTGAAGAGCCTCTGGCTGGCCCTGGGTGATGTCAATGGCTGCGTTGACCTGGCCCCACACATCCAGGAGAAACCTGGTGATGGGGACAGAGACTGTGGGAGGAGATGAGTGCCCCGCTCAGTCTATTTCGTGTTGACTCTCGTGGGGTGGCCCTGGCTGAGACCGCGGATGCCAGAAGGCAGACGGTGCAGTGGCCTGCTTCTGTCCAGGGTCTCCAGGGAATCCGGGCACCCCCATGGTGGATCTGAGGGAAGTGGGCTTCACCAAGGAAAGCAGCCAGGTGGGCCAGGGACCCTCGGCCACAGAAGCACCATCTCACCCTCTGGGCCTCCCCTCTGGCTGCAGCACCCTCCTCCTGCTTGCCCTTCCTCTGCCCTGGCCGTGTCCATCCATCTCGAGAGAGGACCCAAATCTTTACCCCATAAAACGAAAAGGCCTTGTATTTCGCTCCCAGGATTGGAGTGAAACCCCCTTGTATTTGCCAGCCCAGGTCCATCCCAGAGCTTGCACATGGCCATCCTGCCCAGCCCCTTGCACAGAGTGGATGGTGGTGGCCACTCCACATGCTTCTGGTGCCTGGGTCTTGACCTTTAGCCTCTGACTCCTTTGGAGACTCTAGAAATGCACCCACTGAGTCTACACGTACCAACCATGTAAAAAGGGGGACTCTCCCAAGACACATATGGAAGCTGAGTCTGTGTGCCCACATGGCTTCCCAGTCCAGCAGGACCCAGGAGCCAGGCAGTCCCCATGCCGGCCCAGCTCAAGGCAAGCAGACCTGCAGTGTGTCGGGGTAAAGGTGCCACGGGGGACACGGCCGAGCTGGTGTGGCGCTGATGTCTCTGAGACCAGCACAGGGCCACATTCTCCCCACAGCCCTTTCCCAGGTTGGAGGCCCTGCACCCCCTGCCACCATAGCCCAGGTGGTCCCTGGGGTGCCTGCACGTCCTGGGAGCTCTGCCTCCTTTCCCCCGGCCCCACCCAGGACTGGGCTGAATGGATTCCTTGTTTGGACTTAGAATGGCCATGACTGGTCACTGGGTGGAAAGACCTCAACCCCCGCTGAGCCCTGGGCCGGTCTCTGAGTCCTCCGGGGCTGCCTGGTTGGGCTCCGTTTCCCTCGTCTCCATGACTTCCTGGGACCCCATGCTCCGGGGTCTCAGAACAAAGTCCAGGATGTAGGGGGGCTTCGGCAGGATGAAGAGGAGGCTGCAGGTCAGATCTTGGGGGCTCTTTCCCTCCCCTCCCCCTCAGGGGAAGTAACTGTGTGTGTGTGTGTGTGTGAGAGAGAGAGAGAGAGGGAGAGGGAGAGAGAGAGAGAGAGAAACTCCAGTAACATCTTAGCAGAAATGACATGAAACCCAGCAAGGAAAAGCGAGGCCTGCTTGGCATCATTTTTCATGTGAAGAGAGAGAAAACGAAGCACCTTGGAGAGGCAGGTTGGAAAGAGGTGAGGTTAGATTAAATTTTCTTGTTAGTTAACACACACTTAGAAATAGGCCTGTATGGGGCATCTCTCAGCAAGGCACACCTGTAGCACCCCCGTGGTGGTCGCCCTGCCCTGGAATGTCTGGCTGGCCCCACACTGTCCCCAGGCCCACGGTGAACACCAGATTCCCGTGGTTCCCACCCAACAAGCCTAAAGGAAGGACCATTCCAAGGGGCTGATCCCAAAAGGTCCTTCCTAGGCACCCATGTGTGCCTCTGGAGCTGGGGGCCAAGCAGGCGGCTGTGGGCTGACCTGGGCTCCCGGGGGTGGGGGGTCTGCTGTTCCTCTGGGGGGCGTCCCACTGGGGTGTCAGGGGGCACTTATAGATGGAGCCCCCTGGCTGGCTGGGAAAGAGTAGTTTTCAATCAGAGTATGAGTATTAGGTTGACGTAGAGCTTGTTTTTTTATTTTTTATTTTTTTTTATTTTTCAGTGGGTTTTGTCATACATTGATATGAATCAGCCATAGAGTTACACGTATTCCCCATCCCGGTCCCCCATCCCACCTCCCTCTCCACCCGATTCCTCTGGGTCTTCCCAGCCCACCAGGCCCAAGCACTTGACTCATGCCTCCCACCTGGGCTGGTGGTCTGTTTCACCACAGATAATATACATGCTGCTCTTTCGAAACATCCCACCCTCACCTTCTCCCACAGAGTTCCAAAGTCTGTTCTGTACTTCTGCGTCTCTTCTTCTGCCCTGCATATAGGGCCATTGTTACCATCTTTCTAAATTCCGTATATATGTGTTAGTATACTGTAATGTTCTTTATGTTTCTGGCTTACTTCACTCTGTATAATGGGCTCCAGTTTCATCCATCTCATTAGATCTGATTCAAATGAATTCTTTTTAATGGCTGAGTAATATTCCATGGTGTATATGTACCACAGCTTCCTTATCCACTCAGAGCTTGTTTCAGATCTAAAGCCTGGGCCCTTAGTTGGGGGAGGTTCCTGGTGGGGAGGTGGGCAGAGCAGGGGCTGTGTCGGAGGAGCGTAGGGGGCACAGGGCTGGGCCTGGAAGAGAGACTGTGGGGACTGATGGGGGTTGGGGGAGGGACAGTGGAAGAAGAGGCAAGGGCTCTGCCTGGTGAGTGCCCGGGAAGCGTGACAGTCCCAACCGAGACCTCCATGTTCCCGCTTGAGACCTCAGTTCACAGGAGCCAGAGACGAAAGCAACGGCCGTGGGGTCTCGTGACCTCTTTCTATCGGGGCAGCATCACTCCTTCCCCACCACCCACCAGGCCCTGAGGAGAAACCCTGACCTTTGGGAACACAGTTGTCATCCCAAATTGTACCCAACGCCAAGTTTAAAACAGGATAGTTACTTAAAAACATTTTAATTGTGGAAAATATATACATATACATATATATATATAACCTCCCATTTTAACCATTTTCAAACGGACATTTGGTAGCACTGAGTATATTCACATTGTTGTGGCCCTGATCTTCACAAGGTTTTCATCCTGCGAAACTAAAAACTGTATCCATCAGAGAATCCTCCCTCAGACACACCTAGTCATTTATTTATCACTGTGCTGGGTCTTCATTGCTACGCAGGCTTTTCTCTAGCTGAGGCAAGCCAGGGCTACTTTCTAGCTGCTGTGCGCGGCCTTCACACGGCGGTGACCTCTTATGGCGGAGCACGGGCGCCGGGGCGTGCAGGCCTCAGTACTTGCGTCACATGGACTCGGTAGTCGTAGCTCCCGGGCTCAGGAGCACAGGCTCGATAGCCGTGGTGCACAAGCTTAGTTGCCCCATGGCAGGTGGGATCTTCCCAGCTCAGGGATCAAACCTGTGTCTCCTGCGTTGGCAGGTGGACTCTGTATCACTGAGCCACCAGCGAAGCCCAGACACACGTATTTTTAATGACTGCTTTCTTTGAAGTTTATCTCCTACTATCATCCCTGTTCTTCTTTCACAGACCCCCAAGTCCTCTCTGTCTCTTTGCACATACACAACTGCATACCCACACCAATACATACCTGCGCACACGTGCACACGTGTGCACACCTGTGCACACACGTGCACCCCAGACACATGTGTACTTCAGCTTCCCCTGAAGCTTTATTGCCCTCACCTCTCTTGATCTGTGACCGCTGTTGACACGTACATAAAAAGTAAAACAAATTCTCCCAATTCTGAGAGACCCCGCAGGGGAGGACTGATGCTTCTGCCAGGGGGTCTCCCAGCCCCCTGGTGACCCATCCACTCAGGACCCAGGGAGGGAGGAGTCTGAAGCCAGATGAGGCTCCCAGAAGGAACTTGTGAGTTAGCACCCACTGTATTCAGCCCTCTGGGTGTGTATGTCTGCATGTGTGTGTGTGAGGGGTGTTATCCAATCAAAAAGCGATTCCTTCCCAAGTGTGCGGTGGAAAATGGAATCAGCCCTCACTCCACCCTTTGTGCTCAGGGACAAACGTTCCTTATTCCTAGTGGCATGCCGTCACGTCAGCCAAAGGCAAGTGGCCTCCTGTGAGGCCAGGAAGGAGGCATGGGTCTTGCCCACCTTTCGTTACCACATAGCAAGAAACTAGAAAGTAGAACAGCAAGCAGGGACACATGTGTGAGGAAAGTGTGTTGGTAACGGCCCACAGGCCATCACTTCTTCACAAAGGGAGGGGTGTTGGCGGGGCTCCAGAGCCTCTAGGCGTCCACACACTGCTTCTTCATCACAGTGAAATAGCCGTGCCATGGGAGTGCGCCCACCCAGAAGGTGCACATTTGTCTCTGAAAAAGACCACCACCACAGCAAAAGTCAGCAGTGTGCCAAGTGCGAGAGAAAAAGTGCTTCTGTTACCGGGCGGGTGCCAGCGTAGGAGCTAGGTGCCAGCGTTGGAGCTAGGTGCCAGCATAGGAACAGGCCAGAAGATGGGTCATCACCCATCAAAGAACACCCCACAGAACTTGCTGGCTGGAGGCTGCAGACCCTTGTAGCCACCAGAAGTTACGTGGAGGAGTGTTTGTCCCCATTCTATCCATGGATAGACAGCAAATACTAATCATCATATTTTTGGTGGGAGATCAGATGTAAATTTGATTTTATTTTTAATCCTCCTTAATATTGTCTATAATGTAAATACCACAGTTCTGTGCCAGGTATAAACTAATACATGTCATCTTAATAATCAAATAATGCCTTTTGCTCTGATGACAAATACATCAGATAAGAGCAACATAGAGGATTCTAGGACCTAACATAAATTTTATTCCAAAGCTCCTTCTTCTCCCTTTCAAAATGTCATTGAAATGACAAATGAAAACTGGGTAAATGGGTAATAGATGGGCAAACAGGTGGAAAGAGGCTTAGGGAGATGGACAGGCAGGTAGAGATTCTAGAAAAACAGCAGTGGTCGTCTTCAGTAACTGACAGGAAACACAGGGGCATTTCGGGAGTGAGGGGCAAACAGTGTCAGAGAGAAGGGCGTTAGATCTTGGCTGAATTCTGACACACACAAAGGAGGATTGTGGGGTCCCCACAAACCCACAAGTTACCAAGTCAAGATGATTTTATGGGCAGATTACAGCAAACCTTGGGAATCCAAAGCTCTTTTGGTCTTTAAACTGATCTGACTGCAGAAAAAAGTTGAAAAGCCCTGTTCTCATTACACCAGACCAGAGAAACCCTGAAGCCAAAATACAACCAAGAAATAAACTGTAACCCAGACTTACCTAGTAAAATAGAATATAATATCCTTTAAAAAGTCAGCAAATTAAAGGCAGCATATTGAACAACTGCTGACCCTTGTGCAGTGCTTTTCAGCGTTTCCTTGACATGAAGTGTGTACAGTGTCTGTACCTGGACCTTCTGATTCAGTAGGTTTGGGATGAGGCCATGGAATCTGTGTGTGTGTGTGTGTGTGTGTGTACCCCACACTCCAAGTCATTCTCTGGGGAGTTTGAGTGTACTTAATATTGATATATAGAAAAGCAAAATTCATAAATAAAAAGTGGCACCCTAAGCCACCAGGCTTCCCTGGTGGTTCAGACAGTAAAGTGTCTGCCTGCAATGCGGGAGACCCGGGTTCGATCCCTGGGTCGGGAAGATCCCCTGGCGAAGGAAATGGCAACCCACTTCAGTACTCTTGCCTGGAAAATCCCATGGACAGAGGAGCCATGTTAGACTACAGTCCATGGAGTCACAAAGAATTGGACGCGATTGAGTGACTTCACTTCACTAAGCCCTCTATATTCTAAGAGACAAGGGCAGACCCCACCCACGCCACTGCTCCCTTCCAGCTTGGACCCCACAGGATTGCTCCCACAAAGGGAGGTGACAAGAAAAAGAGGCTGTCCTGTCCACAACAAAGCAGTGACCTGAGACTAGCCACCCACATGCACAAGCCCATCCACGGAGTGACCTTCAGGAATTGCACCCTTCCAATCAAACAGAACTAGAAATTTGCCATAAAGGAGAGGAGGATGCCAGATGTGTGTGTCCATAGCAAGATCCACAAAGCTGACCGGGTCAGAGGAACAAGGACGGTCCCCTACCGTGTCCAGGTCCAGTTGTCCAGAAACCTGGCCAAAGATGCAGCTTCACCCAGAAAGCCTGCACACCTTGATCTTTGCACCTGCCACCACTTTCAATGGAGATGAGAACTAACCACGACACTCAGTTACAGAACAACCGAAAAAAGACACATACTTCCTATGCCAGACACATAAGGATGACTCAATATTAGGGGATCTATTATTTGAATTTATTTTAGTAATGGGTCAAAGAAGAAAAATTATTCAATATACTTGGTAGATGTTGAAAGAATAATTAATAGAAGAAAACATCCTTAATTAAAAAAAAATAACTCTTGATAAAGAGGGAGTTGGAAGAACTTTGGAAATCAACTCCTGATGTAGTATTTACTAATAAGGTATAAATACTGAAAAGAATCCCATTAAATTCTCCAGGAATGAGACACCACCCAGCATGACTCCTCTTCAGCATATTATTCCAAACACTTGGAAAGAAAGGAACAAAGTTTTGTTTATCGATAAATGTGTACTTAAAAATGTGTGCTCTAAAACCGGGATGGGCCATGGAAACTTTACAAAGAATAAAAGAGCTTCCTGGAGACAAGTTTCCTAATTAATCTTAGTGTTAATTCTTTAATATTTTCTACAAACAGGTAAAAAGTAACAACTCTCCTTTATCCTCAATGCACCCAGCAGAAAATATAAAATTCAGCCCACAATATTTCTACTAACACGAAAAGATAAACAAAACTAAAATAAAAGATCAGATGGTATCCCATGTGCTCCCTGCTTGAATGTTTGCCCTGAGGAGCCTCTGCTTTGCTGGAAGTGATGGATTTGTTCACAGTAAGCCCACAGAGGAAGTTTTAGGTTCCCGTCAACAGACCTTTGTGTTCCCCACTGTGACTGCATGCCACAGCAGTTCTGAGCACGGTCCCAAGAGCCCCACTGCAGAAGCTCATTAGCAACACCAGTTCTTAGATTCCTTTCCAGACTACTGAGTCTGATTCTGCAGGGGGAACCCTGCCATCCAGGTGTCAAGGCCACCAAATGATTCTGACCTGTCTCATGTGAAGGACCATGAGTGTGAAGGAAGGGGCCCACCTCCACTTGCAGAGAACCCGGGGGGCTTCACCAACATCAGAGGAAGCCCTCAGGTCAACCCCAGATACTCCCACCCTAAGTCAGAAATACAGGCTTGAGGCCAAAAGCCCCAGGGCCACATCAACCCTCTGCTTCGAGCCTGGGGCTCTTCCCAAGGCTGAGCCTGGAAGGTTGGGGACATGCCTGACCTGATCACTGCTTAATCTCCAGCACCCAGCATAGCGCCTGGTGCCAGGTAAGCTTTGATTAGCAGTTGAGTGAACGAATGGACTTCCCTTTGTACTTTCATAAGGATGGGCAACCTCGGGTCAGGCCACAGTAGGGTGGTACCTCCAGGTCCAAGAGGGTGGATTCCCAGTGAATGTGTGTGAGCAAGTT
Source organism: Muntiacus reevesi (assembly GCF_963930625.1). Taxonomy (NCBI): domain Eukaryota; kingdom Metazoa; phylum Chordata; class Mammalia; order Artiodactyla; family Cervidae; genus Muntiacus; species Muntiacus reevesi. The sequence goes on along the minus strand of NC_089250.1, from coordinate 40,931,979 downwards.
TCCCTGTGCCAGGAACCCAGAGGGATGGAGGCCTTGGACTGAGAGTGATCTTGACAGCACCCTGTCCGTAGGACGAGGCTTCCTTCACAGTCTGCTGCCCTGCACTGTCTGCTACAAGGGCCGCAGGACTGACCACGGGGGGCTCTGCTCTGGGAGTTGTGCCGACCACTCAAAGACAAGGTCTGGGTACCACAAGTTCTGCCTGGGGCTTAGAGCAGCCAAGACCACAGCAGACAATTGGTGTGTCCCCTACCTTTTCCGGTTTGGAGGTGTTCTTAACCATGCAATTCTCGTTACTGTTTGGAAGCTTTCTGCAGTTGGTGCGGGCGATTTCAGCTTCAATAAAGTATTCCAGGTAATCAGTGACCTGTTGATTAGCAGTCATGCAATTTTGTTCAAAAAGCCTTCTTCTACTTGTTAATGTTTTTAACAAACCCTGAAAAAACTGCTCTTCCTTTCCTTCCCTCTCCTTATCTCCTCCTCCTCCCCCTTCCAAACGTATCGTTACGAGATGGCCTGTGGAGCCACCACACAAAGATACCCCTACCTGGAGCCGGATTCCCCAGGGCGGAGGCTCCATCCAGTGTGGGGCCTTCCTGAAGGCAAGACCTTCTACTTCAGAACAACCGGCTCCTGCGCCCAGGGTGTTACCAGTTCACTTGGGCCCCGTGGGAACAGGACCCTCGGCCACATGGGATCTCCTCCTTGAGCCCCTTCCCATACACACACACACAGAGACATCCTTCAGATTTTGTCACCTGAGATCCCCTGCCCATTGAGGCTCCCCCACCCAAGACCCCCTAACCCCACCCCAGGGTCCTGTGTAGCCAGGCTTGCTGTCTTCCTGTTCTCTGAGTGTTTAGGAAGCAGAACAGAAGCAGTTGACAGAATTCATGAATGATTGAGTGAGGTGAAGGCTGCTCTATATCCATTTATTAATAAATCTGCCTCCATCTGGTTTTAAAAGATTACAGTAGGATTTAGAGACGGCCAAGCCCGCCATGCAGAAAATACTTCTCCCATCAGCTCTTAGAGTTAGAGCAGGAATAGATAAGGGCTGTCCTTCTACAGTGCTGTCCCAGACCTTCGTAGGTGGGGTCCCCAGATCGACAGCATTAGCATCACCAGGGAAGTGGATGGAAATGCAGGTTCTGAACCACTGAGTCAGAAACTGCTGGGAGTGGGGGTGGGGTATACACAGTCAGTGTCTGAACAAGCCTCCAGGTGATTCTGATGACCAGGGGAAGTAAAATAAAGCAAAGAGGAAGAAGACAGCAGGAAATAGGAGTGTGTCTGCAACTTGAGTCCAAGTTCCCCTGGAGTCAACCTTTGCTACCAGGCCTTCCCACACTGCCTCTCCAGCCTTAAGCAAGAAGATCCTACCAGTCCATCCTAAAGGAAATTAACCCTGAATATTCATTGGAAGGATTGATGCTGAAGCTGAAACTCCAATACTTTGGCCACCTGATGCAAAGAGCAGACTCATTGGAAAACACCCTGATGCTGGGAAAGATTGAAGGCGGGAGGAGAAGGGGACAGAGGATGAGATGGTTGGATGGCCTCACCGACTCAAAGGACATGTGTTTGAGCAGGCTCTGGGAGATAGTGAAGGACAGGGAAGCCTGGCATGCTTCAGTCCATGGGATCGCAAAGAATCAGACGTGACTTAGTCACTGAACAACAACAAATGACATCTTAGTTTTGTTCCAGAGAACTAACAGGGAGACTGGGCTATTGTGGGAGAAGCCGGTTGGCCAGCTGGCGGCCGACCCAGGACTGAGACAGAGGCATTGGACATGGAACACACTCTCCCCCTGCAGTCCTGGCCTCGGCTCCTCCAGCCACAGGAAGGCAGAGGATGACTTGATTCCAGGGAATTGGGGACCTGAATGCACATGCCCCTTTCCGGAGGTGAGGAAATCAGAATGGCAGATTGAAAGACCACATCTGGTCACAGGGATCCCAAGAACTCCCTGACCTGATGCCCCTCTGGCTTTTAGTCTTCCTAAGACAGCCTGAACATCTCGCCCACAGTCTAGGAGGCCCGGCCTGGCCTGGTCACAGCCCACCTGTCTGGCCGCTCACACTGGCTCCTTAGGGCTAGGAGTCACACTCCTTCTTCCCCCCCTTGCACCCCTAAACTCTCCCTGCTCACCTCCTGAAGTGGAGACTGTTGGCGGGGGCCCAGGCACCCACCTATTCTGCTGCTTCCTGGGGCTCCCTGCTGCCAGACGGAGCCAAGGGCCCTGGAAGCATCTCCCAGCCAGTGACAGGTGAGAGCTGGTGGGAGAGGAACCCAGCTCCCCTCCTGCAGGCGGTCCAACCCTGCATAGGTATTGTACCATCTCCTCGAGGCCCAAGGGACACAGAGTTCAGGTGCCCTCAACAGTCAGCGTGCTCAGCGACTCCCCTGCACTGGCCACTTCCCTGCCCCCTCTCAATTGCCTCTGACCTCCAGGTGCTTCCTGGATGGCCTCTCAAATAAACCACTTCACCAAAACACTAGTGCTAGAGGCTGCTTCTGGGCAACCCCCCAAAAAACACCTCCCACCAACCTCCTTTCCCTGTAGCTCGTCTGCCCTTGGGTGTCACCTTCAGCTTAACTTGGGGAGGCAGGGCTCAGTCATGACCATGCAGGGGACCCAGGTCCCACCCAGAGATCCTCACTTAATTGGTGAGGGTGTGGCTGGTGCAGGAAGGGGACTCACCAACTCTCTAAGGAAGCCCCACAATCAATGTGACATAGGCGGCATCCCAGCTCTCGAGTTTGGCTCAGGGTTTTGTCTTCTTTTTAAATTTTTTTCATCATCTTTGGCTTCCCTGGTGGCTCAGATAGTAAAAAGAGTTTGCCTGTGATGCAGGAAACCTGGGTTTGATCCCTGGGTCGGGAAGATCCCCTCGAGGAGGAAATGGCAACCCACTCCAGTATCTTGCCTGGAGAATCCCATGGTCAGAGGAGCCTGGAGGGCTAGAGTCCGCGAGGTCACAGAGAGTCAGAAACGAATGAGCCACCAACTCTCTCTTTGATCATGTCTTGGCTGAGAGTAGAACCTGATTTCCAGTGAGAGACAGCTCTTTACTTAATTTATTTATTTTTGTTCACATCGTGCAGCATGTTGGGTCCTAGTTCCCCAACCAGAGATCAAATCTACGCCCCCCCAAAGCAGGGGAACTCAGTCTTAACCACTAGACAGCCAGGGAAGTCTCGCACTTTGTCTTCTAATTGGTCTCCTGGCTTCCTAAAGGCTGTGATCATTTGTTTCCGTCTCAGCTTCATCTACAGCGTCTGGTACTGCTTGTGGGTCCCAAAGGAGAAAACCATGAAGGGCTTTTCTTCCTGTGAAGAAGTCACAGGACCCAGGAGCCTTTACTTTGAAGGGTGACAGCAGTGCCCCTGATGGAGCGTGCAGTCGTCAGCATTGTGTGTTGGGGACACTGGGCTGATGGTGCACATGTTCCTGGAGACAGGGTCACGTGTAGACTGGCCCCGCTCCTGCCACCAGAGAGCCTGGAGTCCGACACCTGGGGTAAGTCTGTCACAATGGCCTGTCTGCTGAATGTCTTTGCAATACATCCTTGCAAATTTCCTGTGCACTTACACCCCAGCCACACCCCAAACACCTGACTGAGGCTAGAAGTCAGCAGAATTCCAACACCAAGGATCCCTTCGTGGACTTGGCAGGTGGGGGTGGAGTGTCCCCCATGTGAATATCAGGTGATCGATGACTCTCAGCACTGGGTCACCTGAGGCCCTGTAGGGAGGGATTTCATGGACAGAACCACTGCTGGTAAAAAGATGTAGGACTGAGAGAATGAAGGGATCTGGGAGGAGGCACTTTATGAGCCTCCCTATTCCATGTCAACCCACATTCCATGGGATATGGGGAGATTGAAAGTCACAGGGTAGCATTATTGTAAAAATATTCATGGTGCTCACTTGTCTCACAACCTTAGCAAACACGGATCACAGATGTGTGATTTGCCATTTGGGGTTTAACTGAGTTCATAGGTTGGGGCCCCTAGGACAGCCGTCAGGTCACCTAAGAAAGGGAGCTGGCCGTGGGGCTCAGCGCCACTGTGTCCAGGACTATTGGGTCCCAGTGCAGCTCACGTGCCCTCTCTCTCATCCTGGCTTCGGTCTGTGCTGCCAGGGGCAAGCAGGAGCGAGTATGCAAAGTGGGAGGAAGCGCCCTTACCTGCATCTGCACCTGCCACACCTTGACCACCTGGAAGAGGAATTTGTCCTTGCTATCCTTGTTGTACTCCTGCATGGCGAACCACAGACACTGCTTCACATTGCTGCTTGAGCTGCTGACGTTCCTTAATTCGCTCAAGACCTTGTTCGTGTCCTTGTATACAAGCGTGCTGCCCCCCAGGGCCACCAGGGCCACCAGGAGGGCAAGCAGGAGCTGACAGGCCCCCCAGAGTCTGGTCATGGTCCCTCCTTCCGAGGACACAGGTGAACGTCTCTATCCTCCCAGGGATGGATCTGCGAGTGGTGTGGGGTGGCCGCTGCTGGCACGACAGTTTCCAGAGTTCTTACCCAGAGAGAATCAGCTTGGATCAAGACAGAAGCATCAGGGTCAGCTGGTGAGACTAGCCCTGTCCTCCAAGAAGCTCCACCCATAAGAAGCCAGGTTAGAGTTCCCACCTGCCTGCTGCCGTGCTCCTGGGTGGCTCCTCCAAGGAGCTCACTTAGAGCCCTGGGGCCACACCTACGATGTGCGCCTCATAGCCCACTCTTGTTTCTGCATCTCTGACTTGTAAGAAGTGGCTGTAATGGGTGTGGCGGCCTCGAGCTTTCCTACTTTGGCTCCCTTTCCGGCCTGCTCCCCGTCCTGGGGAGTTGGACTCTGACCTAGTCCCAGCCCAGAGTTCTCCTATGAACCTAGCGCTCTCAGCTGCATCAACGACCTAGTCTGGGGACTCTTTGTTCCTGCTCCCTGGTCTGTGGTCACCTGTGACCTCCATGCCCCCCAGGGCAGTCCCACTTTGTGACGTAATCCCACACTTGTGACCCTGTCTCAGAGGGCGCCTTGCCCAGGCTGGCCCCTGGTCCTGGTCCCGGCGGCTCACATGGCATGCCGCTCCTGCTTCTGCCCTTGAAGTGGAAGGTTGAGCACGCTATGACCTCGGCTTCCTAAGCACCTGGCCTCTGACCCCCTCTGCTGGGCACCTTTCCAACATCTTTGCGAAATTATGCAAGTATTTCTGCATAATAAAAGACCAGAGAAAGAATCAATGCAAAGCATTACATGAATTTAAATTTAGTGAAAGAAAGTGAAAGGTACTCAGTCATGTCTGACTCTTTGCAAATACAGGCCCATGGAATTCTCCAGGCCAGAATACTGGGGTGGGTAGTCATTCTCTTCTCCACAGGGTCTTCCCAACCCAGGGATTGAACCCAGGTCTCCCGCATTGCAGTCTGATTCTTTACCAGCTGAGTCACCAGGGAATGGCCTATTTCTGGTCACTTATTGGTACAGTTGACTCTTGAGCAACAAAGGGGTGAGGGGCATCTACCCGCAGTACAGTCAAAAATCCACATAGAACATCTGATTCCCCCAAAACTTAACTACTGATAGCCTATGGTTGAAATTTGTTTACAGTCCACAAATGCATTAAAAAAAAAAAAATCCATCTATAAGTGTACCTACCTACTTTAAGCCAGTGTTGTTCTGAGGTCAACTCTAATGCATTCATGATTTTTAAATTTTGCTACATATTAAAAGTACCGGGGTACTTTAAGAGTTTCCCACCTTTAGTAAATAGGTGTGTTAGTCGCTCCGCCGTGTCCAACTTTTTGAGCCCATGAACTGTTGTAGCCCAAGAGGTTCCTCTGTCCATGGGATTCTCCAGGCAAGAATACTGGAGTGGGTTGCCATTTCCTTCTCCAGGGTATCTTCCCAACATAGGGACTGAACCCAGGTCTCCTTCATTGCAGGCAGATTCTTTACCATCTGAGCCACCAGGGATACAAACGCTTTATGATTTGAATAAAAGGAGCCTCTTCAGTTCAGTTCAGTCTCTCAGTCATGTCCAACTCTTTACGACCCCATGGACTGCAGCACACCAGGCTTCCCTGTCCATCACCAACTCCTGGAGCTTACTCAAACTAATGTGCAATGACTCAGTGATGCCATCCAACCATCTCATACTCTGTCATCCCCTTTTCCTCCCACCTTCACTCTTTCCCAGCATCAGGGTCTTTTCCAATGAGTCAGTTCTTCGCATCAAGTGGCCAAAGTATTGGAGTTTCAGCTTCAACATCAGTCCTTCTAATGAATATTCAGGACTGATTCTTTTAGGATGGGCTGGTTGGATCACCTTGCAGTCCAAGGGACTCTCAAGAGTCTTCTCCAACACCACAGTTCAAAAGCATCAATTCTTCAGCATTCAGCTTTCTTTATAGTCCAACTCTCACATCCATACTGGACTACTGGAAAAACCATAGCTTTGACTAGATGGACCTTTGTTGGCAAAGTAACGTCTCTGCTTTTTAATATGCTGTCTAGGTTGGTCATAGCTTTTCTTCCAAGGAGCAAGTGTCTTTTAATTTCATGGCTGCAGTCACCATCTGCAGTGATTTTGGAGCCCCCCAAAATAAACTCTGTCACTGTTTCCATTGTTTCCCCATCTATTTGCCATGAAGTGATGAGACCAGATGCCATGATCTTAGCTTTCTGAATGCTGCGTTTTAAGCCAACTTTTCCACTCTCTTAGGTGACTTAAAAATTGTATTTAAAGAATTCTCAAAAGTGCTGGAAAATGCTTATTGAAAAAGTTGTGCACAAGATGCAGAACACTAAATATAATTCACTTCTTCATAAATAAAAAATGTGTTGTTAGGAAAAAGCAGAGAATCTTGTTATTAACCTTGTAGGAGAGTCTTGATCACCCTTCAGTTGCGGGTACTGCCTCTTCACCCTTGTCCCGGGAGGCCCTCCCATTGCACCGAGCCCAAGACCAGCGCTTCACCTGCCAGCATAGCGCACAGCCTCCTCTCGGGGTCCAGGTGGGTCCCTCCCTCACCTCCACTAGCTCCTCATCCTGGCTCATCCCCCTGCCAGTCTCCACACAAACTCCCCCCAAGTCTCATGTGCCCCTCCTGGCTCCCGTTTTCACCACCCTCTTTGTTCTTCCCTGTCATCCATCATAACCTAGTTAGTTACCCATGAATATCTTACTGGCTTGTCTCTCCCCATGAGAAATAAAACGGACTTTCTAAGAGCAGGGAATCCTTCCTGCCACACAACACGTCTCCGCCAGAGCCAGGCCAGCCATGGAGAATGTGTGAATGTTTGAGGAGTCAGTGAGTAATGCTTTTGCTTTGATGGAAAAACACTCGTTTCTGATTTTTCTTCATAATGTTTCAAGTGTTCTATATTATAGATGAGTTAATTATATATTATGTAATTATATATTTATATATTATATAATATAAATATATAATATACTATATAATAAATATAATTATATAAATAGAAATATAATTATAATAAATATAAATATAATTTATATAATATAAATATATTATATATGATTATATATTATAATTATATTGAATTATAATTCAATAATTATAATTATTGAAGAATATATTTTATATATTCTGTATATTCTTCAATAACTAGGAAAAAAAAAGAGAGTAGATAAGCTTAGCAGGGGTATGATGGTAAATAAATGGAAACGGGTTAGACCAGAGTGCAATTCCTATGCTCACAGCAGAAGACCAAGGAGGAGTGGGACCTGAGGGCTGACAATCTGTCACCCTGAGGGAGTCAGCCACACTTACTCCTCTGCCCCTGGGCTCAGGAAGCCTCAGGCACCATAGCTCAAGGTCTGAACCAGGGGAGACTCCACTCTGGGGGCATATTAAGCACCAGAGACCACAGGGCCTCTTCCTTGGGACTCCACGTCCCTCCCTCCTGGGACACCTGGGTCCCCTCCCAGTTCTGTCACGGCCAAGAGTATAAAGGAGACAGGTTTTCTGCTATGTGCAATGGCTCCCACAACGCAGGGACACGGGTGAGCAAGGGCCCTTGGGCGGGAAGCCCAAGCAGGTTGGGAGGCACCCAAGGCCCCACTGAGTCCCTCAGGCCAGGGGGTAATAAAGGGCAAAACCCAAGACCCAGCCTGGCAAATGTGGAGCCCACATCAAGGGTCTTCAGTGGATGGGGTGGAGTTCCCCCACCCCTAGGTCCTCAGAGGCTGGGCTGATGGAGTAACCCCTCAGCCCTTGTCCAATCAACTACTGAGTTCTAAACACATGCTGGACTTTTCTCTGACACCAGGGTGCATGCCAGGCCTGCCGGCTAAGGAACAGGTCGAGGACGCAATCACCAGAGCACCTGAGAAACGAAAGACTCGGAAAGATGGGGTTGAGAGGGATGGAGTCAGCTTGTGACTGAATCCGACGACTTTATTGAGGGGCAACATACATATATATGCTAACAGGACTCACTAAATTTTAGATCAAAGACATGCATACGTGCAGAACTGCAGACACTAGTTTTAGCTCATGAATTTTATCTCAACTCTTTAAGACTAGCAGAGGATGGCACTGGCGTCTTACAACCAGTTAAAGATTCACAGGAGCCTGATAATCTTGTCAGAGTCAGGAGAATGGGCAAATGGTGGCTGCAGCAATTTCCTTGAGGGAGGTGAGAAAGGCCAATATGCACTTTAATAAATCAGGGGTGGCGAGACAGAGAGGGAGCTTTTGATCTCTCCCAGGGCCGAGAAGGGGCCTGAGCAGTCAGGCCGGCTCCCCGCAGGTGCATTTGAGGTTTCTCTTGGCTTGTCTTTTCTTAAGAACTCTAGTTGCCCAGAGCCAGTTTCAATGTCATCTCTCTTGGTTCGCGGCACCCCTGGCATTGATACAACACGCTGGACACCCATGTATCCATCACCCAGACCAGGAGCCAGAGTGTCATAGGTCTCTCACACCTGCTCCTCAGCTGTTCTGTGACCCCACCCTGGACCCTGTGTTTCTCATCCCTGCTTTTCCTCAGCACTTAGTCACTGGTGTCTGCGCCCCTGCCGTGCCCAGTTCTGCTGGGTTTCCTACTTTGGGGAAGAACAGATGTCCATCACCAAACATGCAACCCTGGGACCTGGGTTGTCCGCTCCAGGTTATGGTACCAAGACTTGCACAGAGTAGCATGACTGTGGTCCTTGTCCCTTCCCCAAGATGAAGACCAGCTCACTTGCACCCTTTGCCCTGATCACCCAGCCTCCTGCAGTGGTGGGCTGGTACGAGGCTGCTGTCCGCCTGTGCAGTGGAGGTGAAGAAGGAATTCATAGGGCCTGGACTCCATCTCAGGCCTGTCTGTGCTGATCATGCTCGGCCACCTCTCCAGTGGACTCTGAACTCTCTGCTTAGTGCCTGTGGGAACGGCAATGGAAGGATAAGACCCCCTCCGGACAGGGGAACCTTGAAGATCACATCCAGGTTACTCATCACCTAAGAGAAAACAGACACTAATCACCCCTGCCTCCGGACACTATCTACCAGAATGTAAGCACAGGTTTATCGGTTATTAACTATTTGGAATGTAACCGTGGGCTTATTGATTATTGACTGTTTGAACACATAACACGTGAATGATGGGGTTATTGTGATTGTATTTACCCTTCCTTTGTAAGCATCAAGGGATTGGGGTGGTGGGTTTGGACACGGACACATGGGGTATAAAAGATTTTCACAAATGCTGGTCGGGGCCCTTGGCTAAGAGGAGACTCTGCCTTGGGCTCGCCTGTGTAATAAACTGCACTCCACTATCTGCATTGTCCTTCTGAGTGAGTTTGTTTCCCGGAAAGCGTGGTTATAACAGAGGCAGGGTTGACAACATCAGGATAAGATGTGAAGATTCCTCCTGCTCTCCGGTGGTCTCCCAAGGTGAGGGGGACCTGGGACACCCTAGTCTGAGAACATGTGATATGGGAGCTTCTAGGGTCAGGCACCTGGTCTGGACCCCAGAATATGTAAACCCCACCCCAGGGTGAGCCCAGCTGTGCTGACCTAAAGGAAAGCCACACAGTCACGACTCTGGGCCAGTCTCAGATCCTGACCTGATTATGGACTCCTGCTATAACTCACTGCTGAGATCAAGGTGAGGGGGACGGGCAGGTTGTCAGGCAGTATTCCTGTGCCAAGAGCTGAATAGCATACTAAAATTCACCCAACTGAAGCAATGTTTCCGGGGTTTGGATATTTTGTAGAAAGAAGTGGTTACTGTTGTTGATTTTGTAAAAGAACCAAATCCTATGCCCCCTAACACTCTCATAATCCTTTGAATTTCACAAGCACTTGCATATACACACACGCGCACCATCAGCATGTTAATATTACCTAGAAGAGTTTGCTTCCCAGGTGGTTCAGTGGTAAAGAATCCACCTGTCAAGCAGGAGACATAAGTTTGATCCCTGGGTTGGGAATCCCCTGGAGAAGGAGATGGCAACCTACTTTAGTCTTCTTTTTTTAATTTTACTCCAATTTTTTTACCTGGGAAATCCTACAGACAGGGGAGCCTGGTGGGCTACAGTTCATGGGGTTGCAAACAACAGGACACAGAAAAGTTTAATCCTGGGTGGCTCTGATTGTAATCAGAGTCAGTCCCCCTATTTGGCATACCTGTCAGGGAGGATGAATGCTTCCTACTATGTGTGATATTTTGAGGGTGCTTCTTACGCAGCTAGAGCTGATACAAAATCTTTTCATTGTGTCTTCCTTTAATTCTGGAAAATGTATCTTCATTATTTCTTATAATATTTCTATCTTTTTACTTTTCTCTTCTTCTAGGGTTTATAGGTTCGCAGTTCTACAGATACTTGTACTTGCACTGTGTCCTTAAAGCATCCAAATTTCTCTCCTCATCCTTTCCTGCTGCCTCTGCATACCTTCCCCTGTGATGAGATGAATTAACAAGGAGCTCAGCACATATAACCCAAAGGGCCCTGCTTCTCCAAACCAGGTAAACCGAGAAAACATTCTGGGTTTCGTGGAAATCAAGGATTTCTAAAAACAACACATCCATTTTTCTACTGTGTGCTTGTACTCTGTGTATATTTTCCCTCCCTATCGATTTCAGACTAGGCTGAACCTGGAGAGGTCCCTCCAGGACACGGTGACACGGAACAGGCCACTGGTTGTGACTGACCCAAGGAAGTAAGCCATCACCCACAACCTGCTAATATGATTTCACTGATGACATCAGCGGTGGGTGTGAAATTTACCAGGCCCTCTCAGAGCCTGTGACCATGAGCTTCAGCTCAGTGGATGGGCCATGGTATTACTCTGATAAATCTGCTCCAGAGAGCAGGATCCAAAGGCAGAACATAAGCCACAGACAAGATACCCTCATGGGATTCACACATCTCTGAAGACCGGGCTTCCTTGGAACCATTTCCCAGATCTTGGGCACAAGCGCCAACCACCTGGGGACTTTGTGTCTTTCTGATGTCAGGTCACAGAGATGGGCATAAGTGGGAGAGGAGAGGAGATGAGAGAAATGAAGCCAGAGGGGTTACCAAGATAGAAAACTACCGACATATAATGAAACAGAGCAGATGTCAGGCCTTCCCCAGGGGGATGAGGGTTCGGGTGAAGATGCTCACTTGGGGCAGAGCCCGCCGACCCTCAGGAAGGGCCTACTTGTCCCAGGCCAGTGTGGACCCAGAGCCGCAGTCTTCAGAACCAAGAGCTCTGAGCCAAGGGTGGGCAACAGACTCGCTTAGCTGACCACAGACTTATCCAGTCAATGTGTACATGCCCCTGCCAGACTGTGAGGATGTTATAGGATCTACACACAGGCTGGACAAGGAGCCAAAGTGGAGCAGAACACTGTCTTTGTGATGAGGCTGGTAGAGTTGTCCTTGGTAGTCTTGGGAAAAGCAGTCCCATCAGGGCTGATGACCCCTTCAGGGGAGCCAATTGGCCAGAAAAGAGACAAGCTAATGACCACCGACAAGAAAATCAGATCCCCAAACTCCAAAGACAGAAGGAAGACCCCTCAGCCCCTCCTAAAGTCCTCCTCCAGACAGCATCCCATGACCTCTCTGTCCCAGTTGGGCCCCCACACCCTTGAACCCTCCAGGGCAGCCCCCTCCAGGACCCAGGGAGAGAGACGTGCTTGTAAGAAGTGCTGTTACTCCAGGGCCTGTCCCAGGGCTAGTGATCTATGTTGACAGCCTTGGAAGACAGGCTGGGCTCCTATGGGGAAACACAAGTGTCAGGGAGTGGGAGGGAATGGGGGGACTGGAGCTGCCGTCTTCTGAGCCGTCCCTAGAGACCTTGAGAAGACATTCTCATCCATCAGTGAGCTCCAGGGCAGTTGCCCTATGGGAGTCCACAGAGGACAGAGCCTTCCATCGTCTTAGTCACCCACTTCCCACCCCTGTACCTGGGCATCCTCCCCCCATCACAACCCAGAAGGACCATCCACTGTGAGTCTGTCCTCAGAGATGAACATGGAAAGGACACAAGTGACTGTCACCTGCAAAACTGTCTGGATTCTTTTTGAGTGGAATGGATGGAGGGTGGAGAATTGGAACATGAATAGAAAAAAGAATGGAAGAATGGATAATGGAAGGAAGGAAAGATGGATGGATGAAAACATAGATGATGCAAGGATGGATGAATGCATGGCTGGATAGATATGTGGAAGGATGGTTGGATGAGTGAATAGATACGTGGGTAGATGAACGGAAGGATGAATAAATGGATGGATGGAAACATGCATGAATGGACAGGTGATAGACAAATGAAGAATATATGAATGAATGAATATACAACACCAATCCCAAGGGCCCTGTAGGGCCCATGAAGGACAACCTTCCGTGAGCAGAGGAGTTTGATTAACTCAGTACCTTCACCTGCAACCAAGGTGAGACCAATGATAAATTCTCCATCACTCAACACTGGCAGCAACATCCATGGAAATAAATCATCAGAGAGAAGGCAAATCTAACAAGGACCCAGAACGTGCTTGAGATGCCTTTAATTGACCTGGTGCCATGCAGACCTAGGACTCCAGACCCTCACTCTTCAGGGGAAGAGGACGTGCCGTGGGAGTCCGGAGCGCGTTCCACTATGTCTGCTGGCAGGTGCTATTCAGAAGGGTAAACTGGGTGAACCAGGGCCGTGAGTCCACAATGAAAGTGCAGTTCACCTGAAAAAAAAAGTAATTCTATGTAAGACATAAAATAAGAACAATGTAACAATGGGGGTGCAGGAAGGACTTAACAGGAGCTCAAGGTGCATTAAAAACTAAAGAGGAAAGAAAAGCAGAATCAAACAGTAGCCTGGGACTGGACTCTGGAGCTCAGTTCTCCATGATCAAGGCTGGGAGCTCCTGAGAGGGTGCCTGGTGGGACCATCACCTGGCCCTCAGTGTCCTCTCCCCCAGGGCATGTGATGCCTGAAAGGTTCTACCCAGTGAGCTCCCAGGGAGCCCGCAGCCTGCCCAGGATATGGTTCAGGTGACACCCACCCACCCAGCAGTGGCTCCAAACCCACCTCAGGGAAGGAATATCCAAGGCTGGGTCCAGAGAGACCTCAGCCCCACTGAGGGCATCTCCCTGACTGAGACCCATCTCCACAGTCTCAGTCCAACCGACCAGACGTCAGCCCATAGGGTGATGACACAGGACTGATTGACCAAGACTTGTCCTTGTTGCCCAGGAGACCAGGAGGAGGGCGGGAGCGACTAGCAGACTAATCAGTCCTCCCATCCAGAAGAATCGGAGCAGAGGAGGGAGAGCCCCACAGGGAGAACTGCATCTGCCTGGACCCAAGATCATAGGAAGCTGGAGGCTGGGGAGCCTCCATCCTGGAGGGAAGGGTCCCAGGGGGTCTGTAGGAGTCTCTGATGGGCCAGCCAGGCTGTGAGCACAGGATCCAGCTTTCTGCTGAGCTTGGAGCATCTCTGTGCAGTGGGAGCCCTGGGTCCTGGTGGGGAAGGGCCTGGACCCTGCATTCTGTCCCAGGGTCAACACTGATGCCTTCTAAGCCTCCTCACAGACCCTCCTTGACATTCTTTTTCGTTCTCTGAAGATCTGTGATGCTTTGGGTTGATTTTACTCTCAAACCTTTTTCCCTTCTGGGCCTTCTTGCAAGGGGCAGTTGTCGATGTCTTCGTCGTGTTTTCTACAGATTGTGCGGCCCAGATTCAGGTCCATTAAATATATCAAACTGTACTTCTGTCAAAGGAAGATTGCAGAAACTTCTGTGAATACATACTTTGCAGTAATGAGAAAAGCACAAAGAATCGGATAAAAAATGGGCAAATGGTGTGAATGTGCACATGCGTATCAATTGGGACAAGCCTAGGTGCATTTTCTTATTTTTTTATTATCAGTTTATATATTATTTTTCTTTTTCATCCTAAATCTCTATTTTCTTACAAAAAGATGACCCTGAGTGCGGCTCCCGCAGCCCTGGAATTTCCCCTGCCTCGCTTCACCTGGTGGTTGGCACCCAGGAGCTGCATCACCAGCACATGGCATTAGAGGGGGGGTGGTGCTCCAGGACAAAGGGCCCTGGCATTGACAGTACACACACAGCAAGCCTGGCATCATCCAGCTGTCAATCACATTATCCAGACACCCGGAGGGCATCACACAGCTCCATCTAGGGAGGGGGCCAAAAATGCTCATCCGCTGAGCCTCTGTCAAAGCCATGCTGTCCCTTTAGGGGGCAACATCCAGACCAGGATGGGGGCCCAGGGGCTGGATGCTCCCTCTCTCCTGGGGCAGCTGTGACACCCAAGGGCTCACCCGACAAACCTTCATCCAGGTGGATGTTTGTGACCCGGGTGCTGCTCTGTGTATTCATCAGCTTCTCTAGGAAGTCATCACGAGATAGAATCTCATCTCTTATGGAGAGGTGGTGAGAACTTGGAGAACTCAAACATGGCGTGGAGAGAGATGTAGCCAGAAACCTCCCCAGGGAGGAATATGCCTCTGGGGCACTGCCCTGGAAATGTCTAGAAAACTGGCTTCCTTAGGGGTACAGGAATGCCTGCAGCTGATGCAGCCTACCCCCTAACACACACACACACACACACATGCCCAGTCTCTTGCACTGCGGTTGGATCCTGGACAAGGACAGGTTTAGGATGGATTGGGGGAAGCAGAGGCCACACGGATACTTGAGGGGCTCTTGGCCTTGCCAAGTCCGGGGCTGGGACTCAAGCCAGGGAAGGACCAGCTTGTCAGGAAATGAGGGCATGTGAGGGAAACCAGGGCTGTCTGTGAAGGAAAGGACCCTCCTATCAGAGCCCTACTGACTCAGGCTGACTCGGGGCTGGCCATCCGGTGTCAGGCTTGGGTCTGGGCTCGGAAAGGCTGGACAACAGTTAACCCAGACAAAGTGTACAGGCGGGGGAGCAATGCGCATCAGTGGGAAAGTGCTGCCCGGCCAAGTGCTCAGGACACCACGCTCCCCTCTTCCCCACCCTGATGCTCTGTAACCACAGCCTTCCTGACCTTCCCAGGCTGCCTTGGGGATACCCGACCTTCTTCCAGTCTCCCATGCCCCTCTCTGTGCCATCTGCCCATCTGCTCAGCACAGTGACCTGGGGTCCATGCCTGACACCCCACCCATACCCCACATCAATTTCCAAGCAGACTCAGAAGCCAGCTCTCTTCTGCCACCCGGAGGTCAGGGCAGGGCTCCTGCACCCTGGTCTCAGCTTGCACCCAGGCTGAGACACCCACTGCTCCCACAGAGTCCAGAGAGATGCTGGACAAAGCTGAGCAACCTCTTCTCCTGAGTCCCTGATACTCTGAGGGGAACATCCTGACGGGCCGCCAACACACCCATACCCCGCATGCCATTGCTGCCCCCCCGCACCTCCTTCTCTGCGACACAGACCCACAGAGTCCAACCTGGCCCTGCAGGCACTCACAACTCCTGCTGGTCCAAGGCCCTCTCTGGGGTTCCCCATCCTTCTTATCCCCAGACCTTCATGTGGGTCCTCTCAGGAGTGCCAGTCTTCAAAAAGGCTCTTCTGCCCCCCACCTCCCTCCCCACAGCCCTATGGTCCTGCACTGACCACTCTTGTCCGCCTCTTCACCTGTCTCATCCAAGAACTTGGGGCTTGATTGCTCTCATCACCAGGATAACAGCCCCAGGAGAGCAGGCCCTGCTATCTCCACCTTCTCCCTCAGGCCTGGAGGGGCCTTGGGGAGGGAGAGAGACTCCCCATGGTCCCACCTTTACCACGAAGTCAGGCCCCGGGGTGGGAGTGGTAGATCTGTGGTCTGGATGAAAGGGTGAGAGATCCTTCATTTGGTCAGTGTTAGAGGCTCACTTGTGCCTGACTCTTTGAGACCTCATGGACTGTAGCCCACCAGGCTCCTCTGTCCATGGGATTCTCCAGGCAAGAGTACTGGAGTGGGTCACCATGCCCCCCTCCAGTGGATCTTCCCAACCCAGAACCCTTGGTGGCCTGCTCCACAAGGCGCTTCAGCCCAGCAGCTGGGCCGTGAGCCCGGCGACCTAGGCCCGCGGTCGACTCTGCGATGCTGCTCCTTCCTGGACTTTGACGTTGGGGTGTTGCCCCCCCATTCATCTCCCTTCTCGCCTGACCTTCTGCCTCCCTCTCCTTCTCTCCCCTGCTCCAGGCATTCAGCAAATGCTTTGGAATTTTGGAGCCCTTCTAATGGAAGTGTTTGTATTTTTAAACATCATTGATCAAATGAGGGCTTCCCTGGTAGCTCAGACAGTAAAGAATCTGCCTGCAACATGGGAGACCTGGGTCAGGAAGATCCCCTGGAGGAGGGCATGGCAACCCACTCCAGTATTCTTGCCTGGAGAATCCCCTGGACAGGAGACCCTCGTGGGCTATATTCCATGGGGTCACAAAGAGTCGGACACAGCTGAGTGACTAACACTGACCAAACGAAGGACCTCTTACCCTTTCATGCAGACCACGGACCCCCCACCCCCACCCCGGGGCCTGACTTCAGGGAAAAGGTGGGGCCACGGGGAGGGTCTCTGCCCCTCCCCAAGTCGCCTCCCCTCCCACCTCCATGCCTTCCCCCGCTCCCCTCACCCTCACCTTGTGCAGACTCCGCCCGACCCACAGCAGCTTGTATGCATTCTCGTCCAGTTGGTGCTCATTGAAGTGGTGCACGGCAAACTCCACACACAGGCTAAACTGTTTCCCTCTCTTCCCGACTTCCTCAAATATCCAGCTGCGGGCGTGAGGCCCCAGAGCAAGAAGCCCCAGGAGCAGAGGCAGCTTCCAGAACATGTTGTCCAGCGTCGTCCTGGAGGCCAAGTGCTCGGGAGGCAGTCCTCCTCAGCTCCCCGCGGCACCGCCCTGCACCGCACCGCGCTCTGCTGCCCACCAGGCCCTCTGCCCAGTTCCTCCTCTCTGACTCCCCCATCATCACCAGATGGGAAATAGAGCTGGGGTGGGGTGGGGGGATGTCCCAGTTTCCACCCCTTGTCAAATAAGCCTTGGGCACCAGGAACCCGCAGGCTCTGTTCCCCCTCATTTCTAGGGCAGCTTCAGACCAGCCTCAGTAGAGTCTGGGTGAGGGTCTCAAGCCTTCTGGGATTCCCCTCATGGTAGGGCACCCCAGGACGGGCAGAGTCATAGGAACGTTTAGGGATACTGGTGGGTCCCAAGTCCTGGGCAGCTGAGGGTCAAACCGGATCTACCTCTGACCTTGGCTGCAGCCCACAACCTCAGGAAGCGTCTGGAATGTACAGTGAAGGGCAGTGTGTGGGCTGGGATGGCATCTTCTCCACCTCCCACATCTGCGGACCTCCTTGCCCTGGGGTCTAGCCATGCTGGGCACTGGGGAGGGGGCTTCTAATGTCTGTGAGCAACAGGGAAGCCAGCCAAGGCAGGGGCCCTGCTGGAAAGGGCGTGAACGGCAGCCAGGAGGGGGTCAGGGGCTGCGAAACATCAGGATTAGAATACATTGAATTTGGATACATGTTTTATCAGCTCAAAAAGAGCACATGCTCTGCGGCCACTGCTGGATAGTCTGTGCAACTGTTATTCATTTGTCAAATCAACACTGAGGCGCAGCCCGGGGTGCTTGGCAGCAAGCCATGGCTCCGAAGAGACCACAGAGAAGCTGAAACAGAGACGTTTCCTGCTCTCAAGCTCTGGACGAGGTACCAGCAGGGCCCACGCTGTTGGGGGGAGGGGGGAGGGTCATGACTGGGGGTGCAAACACAGAGCAAGATATGCACGCCTTCAGTGGAGGCCTTGGACTCCCGGCTAAGGCTGGATTGGTCAATTCAAACCAAGAGAGCAGGTTCTGGAAAGCTCTGCAGGGGTCTTATCTAAGGTGGCTACAGGGGCAGGGAGGCCTTTGGGGGAAGTTGCATTGGGTCTTTCATTTGTCCTCTTGGGCCTGTGCTCATACTGGGGGCTCGTGTCAGGGTAAGGTCCCCACAGGCCGCCTGGCCACACAAACTGGATGTCCCGTGGAGTAGCTTCAGGTCTCCACAATATCTAAATCAAATTTGTTAAATGATTTCTTACACTTTTGTAAATATCATCTGGCTTTCACCTTGTGGGCTGTCTGTCAGCCATCGAGACAGTGCTTTCACTCTTCCCTGGACAAGGAATATGGTTGTTCTCCCTCTGGTTCTGTCCCTTATGACTTTACTTCTCCGGAGACTGGGAGAAGGGATGACCCCTACACCAGAGAGACCTCTTGTAACTTCCCTAACCAAGCAAAGCTGTGACATCAATTTCCCAAAGACTGTGTTTCTGATCCCATACGTGTTGAGAGCTACAACCAGCAGACGGAGGCTGCAGTCAACATTAGTCACCTTCACTCGAACCCTGGTGTCTCCCCCAGAGGCTCGTGGTGGGCTTACAGTCACCTTGAAGCTGGTCTGAATGCTAAGCGCCATGACACAGAGACAGGGACAAGTGCAAAGCCACCCAGTGTAGTCAGGTGTATCTGAGCTCAGACCACAGCACAGCTGAAAAGAGCAGGACAAAGAACCTCTGATGGGAAATGGGAGGTGAGGTTAGACTTGTCCAGCCCAGGGCCCACAAACAACGGCTCCATCCCTCTGAGCCCAAGTGCCCTCAAAGGAAGCTTGGCTGACCACATCCCCACTCCTATCAGTTTGTACTTGCCGTTATCAAATTGTGGGGAGATGTAGAAATCCCAAACACAGGTAGCAAAGGACCAAAGCTGACTCCAGTCAGCTGTGCTCATGGAGTTGCCCAGAGCTGGGGGACAGGGCAGAGGGGGGTCTGTCTCACCAGTGCTTACAGCCTCATCATGGGTAACGGCCAGCCAGGAAAGGGATCAACAACCATGGACATGCAAATTAGATCCCCAAACTCAAAAGGCAGAGGGAAGACCCCTGAAGCCTCTTCCTCTGAAGTCCTCCTCCAGATGGCATCCCATGGCCTCTCTGTCCCAGTCGGGCCCCCACGCCCTTTGAGCCTCCAAGCCTGTTCCAGGGCTAGTGATTCTGTGTTGATAGGCTTGGAAGACAGGCTGGGCTCCACTAGGGGAACACAAGGGTCAGGGAGTGGGAGGGGAGGGGTTACTGGGGCTGCCATCTTTTGAGCCGTCCCCAGAGACCCTGAGAAGACTTTCTCATCTGTCAATGAGCTCCAGGGCAGATGCCCTGATGGGGGTCCACTAAGAGCCTTCCGTCATCTTAGTCACCCACTTCCCACCCCTCTGCCTGGGCATACTCCCCCACCCCACCCCAGAAGGACTATCCACTGTGAGTCTGGCCTCAGAGATGGGCATAGAAGGGACACAGGTGGCTGTCACCTGGAAAAACTGTCTGGATTCCTTTTGAGTGGAATGTATGGATGGAAGTTGGAGGGATTGGAGGGTGAACGGACAAAAGAGTGGATGATGGGAGGATGGATGTATGCCTGGATGGATCGATAGATGGATGCGTGGATGATGGAAAGATGAATGGATGCCTGACTATATGGATGAGTGAAGGGATAGATGCATAGATACATGGATGGACAGATGATAGACAAATGAGGAATATATAAATGAATGAATGAATATACACACTAACCATGAGGGCCCTGGAGGAATCAGGGCAACCTCCCATGAGGGCCCTGGAGGAATCAAGTGCAACCTCCCATGATCAGAGGAGTTTGATTAACTCAGTACCTACACCTGCAACCAAGGTGAGACCAATGATAAATTCTCCATCACTCAACATTGGCAGCAACATCCACGGAAATAAATCATCAGAGAGAAGGCAAAAATGACAGGGATCCAGAACGTGCTTGAGATTCCTTTAATTGCCCTGGTGCCATGCAGACTTAGAACTCCAGACCCTCACTCTTCAGGGGAAGAGGACGTGCCGTGGGAGTCAGGGGAAGAGGATGTGCCGTGGGAGTCCGGAGCTCGTTCCCTTATATCTGCTGGCAGGTGCTATTCAGGAGGGTAAACTGGGTGAACCAGGGCCGTGAGTCCACAATGAAAGTGCAGTTCACCTGAAAAAAAAAAAGTAATTCTATGTAAGACATAAAATAAGAACAATGTAACAATGAGGGTGCAGGAAGGACTTAACAGGAGCTCAAGGTGCATTAAAAACTAAAGACGAAAGAAAAGCAGAATCAAACAGTAGCCTGGAACTGGACTCTGGAGCTCAGTTCTCCATGATCAAGGCTGGGAGCTCCTGAGAGGGTGCCTGGTGGGACCATCACCTGGCCCTCAGTGTCCTCTCCCCCAGGGCATGTGATGCCTGAAAGGTTCTGCCCAGTGAGCTCCCAGGGAGCCCGCAGCCTGCCCAGGATATGGTTCAGGTGACACCCACCCACCCAGCAGTGGCTGCAAACCCACCCCAGAGGAAGAGTCTCCAAGGCTGGGTCCAGAGAGACCTCAGCCCCACTGAGGCCCATCTCCAAGATCTCAGTCCAACTGACCAGACGTCAGCCCATAGGGTGATGACACAAGCACTGATTGACCAAGACTTGTCCTTGCTGCCCAGGAGACTGGGAGGAGGGCAGGAGCAACCAGCAGACTAATCAGTCCTCCCTTTCAGAAGTATCAGAGCAGAGGAAGGAGAGGCCCACAGGGAGAACTGCATCTGCCTGGACCCAAGATCATAGGAAGCTGGAGGCTGGGGAGCCTCCATCCTGGAGGGGAGGGGCCCAAGGTGGTCTGTGGGGGACTTTGGTGGGTCAACTAGGCTGTGAGCACAGGGTCCAGCTTGCTGCTGAGCTGGGAGCATCTCTGTGCAGGGGGAGCCCTGGGACCTGGAGAGGAGGGGTCTGGACTCATCTTTCTGTTCCAGGGTCAACCCTAATGACATTCTTAAGGTCACTCCTTGAAGCCTTCTGTGAAGTAAAGGAAATAGACATAGTGGTCTCTGCCCAGATTCCTGGCACAAAGCATCTGAATCCCTTGTAAATTTCTAAGTGATAAGAACTCCAGGAGCATGTTCTGTTCTACTGAGGTTACTCTGGTGGACTCCTGGATGGGGACTGGTCACCAGAAAAACCCACCGAAGGAGCTGGAAATAGTCATGCCTCTGGAGGAAGTCTCCCCCCAAATCCTGAACTGAGATTCAGAACACCTATGTGGGTGATCACGTCCTTGTATTGGGGGGTGATGCACCCCAATCCTCCAAATCTTCTATGCTCAGGACCCTCCCCCACTTCGTCCTGGGTGTCTCTGCATCTGGTTGCTCACCTGTGTCCTTTCACTGTATCTTCTAATAAGACAGGAAACCTAATTATTCCCTGAGTTCTGTAGGTCACTCCAGCAAATTAATCAAGCCTGAAGAGGGGGAGATGGGAACCCTTGATGTGCGGTCAAATTGGACAGAAATTGTGAGCAACTGGCATCTGAATGGGGAACAGGTGTCTCAGGGGCTTCAGCCTTTAACCTGTGAGACCTGATGCCTCCTCCAGGTAGGCGGCTGGTGTCCTGGAAGAATTTCTTGGTCACCAGAAGGATCAGTAGCAAGGTGCTCTGTGTGGGGAATAAAGGAGTTCCAAAAGGCAGTGAGAGTGTTAACTGCTCACCTGTGTCTGACTCTGCTACCCCATGGACTGTAGCCCACCAGGCTCCTCTGTCCTTGGGATTCTCCAGGCAAGAATACTGGAGTGGGTAGCTCCCTTCTCTAGGGGATCTTTCTGTCCTGGGGATCAAACCCAGGTCTCTGGCATTGCAGGCACATTCTTTACCATCTGAGCCACCGGGGAAGCCCGAAGGGCAGAACTGCTGCTAATCAAAGGAGAGGCAACACCGAAACCACCTGAGGCAGAGGCTCATGGAGATTAGGAGACGACTGCTTGGGATGCTGCACACACCCTGACCTTGTCAGCAAGCCCTCCCTTTGGAAACTACAGAAGAAAGAATACAAGACTGTCACTTCCTTCATCCTTATCACACACTCCTGCTTGACTATATAACCTTTCCCTACTCACCAGAGAGAAGGCACACAGTTTTTGAGGTGCTAGCCTTCTGTGTTCCCCCATTGCCTGGCAAGGTAATAAAGCCACTCTTTCTTTCTCCATAATTCTGCTTGGCACTGGGGCACAGAGAGCCAAGATTTTGACAACACGCCCCTCCTTAATGTGATTTTTCCATCTCAGGTTTGTGACACTTTGGGTTGTTTTCATTCTCAAACCTTTCTCTCTCCTGGTCTTTCTTGTAGGGGGCAGTTGTCAATGTCTTCATCATGTTTCTTACAAATTGTGCGGCCCAGGTCCAGTTCCATTAAATATATCATTGTCCAGCTCTGTCAAGGAGAAGTTAGAAAACAGAAAGGTAGAGAATCCAGTAGAAAAGTGGGCAAAAGACTAGACTATGCATATGAATAGGACACACACCTATGTGCAATTTCTCTACAAGAACATACCAACCAAAAGATGCCCCTGAGTGTGGCTCCAGCAGCCCTGGACACTTCCCTGCCTCGCTCCTCCTGACGACTGGGACCTGGGAAGCATATCACCAGTCCATGGCAGTGGTGGGGGGGTGGGGGGTGTCATGGGACAGAGGACCTGGTGCTGACAGTACACACACATCACACCTGACATCACTAGCTCTCAATCATATCAGCCAGACACACGGAGGGCAGTGCACGGCTTCTTCTAGGGAGGGGGCCGGAAATGCTTGTCCACTGAGCCTTTGTCAGAGCCTTGTTGTCCCTCAGGGGGAAACATCCAGACCAGGACAGAGGCCTGGGGGCTGGACCCTCCATCTCTCCTGGGGCACCCAGGGGCTCAACAGCCAAGGGCAAACCTTCATCCAGGTGGATGTTTTCGACCTGGGTGCTGCTCCGTATGTCCATCAGCTTCTCTAAGAAGTCATCATGAGATAGAATCTTGTCCCCTACAGAGAGGTGGTGAGAACTTGAAAGAACTCCGACACAAAGAAGGATGTAGCCAGCAATCCTACCAGGAAGGAACACACCCCCAGGGCACTGACCTGGAATCGTCTAGAAAGCTGACTTCCTTAAGGGTTCAGAAATGCCTGTAGCTGAAACCACCAGCCACAAACATACACACACAAACACACACACGCATGCCCAGCCCCTTGCACTGCAGCTAGACCCCAGGCGAGGATGGGATTGGGAGAGATCAGGGCCAGCAGTGGTCACAGTGATGCTCAAGGGGCCCTTGGCCTCCCTGAGTCCAGGGCTTGGACTCAACCCAGGGAAGGGCCAGCCAGTCAGGAAGTGAGGGCATGTGAAGGAAGCAAGGGTCGTCTGTGCAGTAGGGAGGCTGCCTCCTGTCCCTTCAGGAGTGTGTGCGTTGGGGGACCCTCCCATCAGAGCCCGGCTCACCCAGGCCAGCTTGGGGTGAGCCGTTCCACAGCCAGGGCCCATGACGACCACTCACCTTTTGCTGGGCTCGCCTCACCTCCAGCAGCTTGTAGGCCTGCTCCTCGGTATTGCCACTATTGAACCAAGCCACAGCGAACTCCACAGACACCACAAAATAATCGAGGTCCTTACTAATGTCTACAAATTCCATTTGAATGGCCCAGACACAAATGCCCAGGACAGCAAGCCCCAGAAGCAGAGCTGCTGTCAGAAACATGCTGTTCGGCCTCAGCCCAAAAGACAGCTGACAGGGGCATGGGAGTGGTCTCTGGGCAGGGGCGCCCTCCACAGCCCGTATGCCCTGCAGCTCTGCGCTGCTGGCCTCCTGCTTTGAGGGGGCCTCTGCCCAGCCCTTCCGCAGCATCCCCGGCCAGTCTCTCCTGTGGGGACCAAACAGAGGCCGAGCAGGGGGTCGCATTCCCTCCTCGGTCACATAAACCTCAAAGGTAGGGACTTGCACCCAGCAGGCTCTGTCCGCCTCATTTTCAGGGCTTCATCCTGTGAATGTCCCACTCTTGCTGGGCCCTGAGTCCCCCGTTTACCCTCAGGGCTGTATAAGCAGGGACTGCTGGAGTCACGTGAAGTCCTGGGAGCACCAGGAAGCCCATTCCTGGGCAGCAGCCAACACTGCCTGCGACCTTGGCTGGAAGCAACAGCCCCCAGGAGAGCCCAGGGGAGTATGGGGTGTGCAGCCAACCACGGGGGTGTCTAGGTGAAGCTGTCCTTCACTGCCCTGATAGGAGCTTCTAACCGTAGTTGATCTCCTAGCCGTCTTCTCTGTTATTGGCTACCAGCTCGTGTCCACTACAGTCAGAGAATATCTTTCCTATTATGTCTCGTCTTGAAACTTACTGAGGTTTGTTTTACAACCAATATTCCACAGGATCTTGAAAAGACTGTATGCTCTGCATTTTTCAGGTGCAGGGTTAGGTATTGATGTGTCCCACCTCCAGCAGGCTCTAGCAGATACTGATGTATCTCGGGTCACCTGTGTAACCAGACGTTTCACATATGGACTGTCTTTACTTTGCTGTATTTTTTGTTTGGTTTAGGTTTGTGTTTGGATCTGTTTTTCTGCCTGTTACTGAGAGAGGTATTAAAATCTCTCACTGTGATGATAATTGTGGATGTGTCTAGTCTCCTTTTCTCATAACTGTGTACATTTGAGACACTGTCATTAACTGCTTATACATACAGAGCTGTGGGGCCATTTTATTCTCATCAATGATCCCCTTACATCCCAGTGATGCTCTCACTGCGGAGTCAGCCTTGTCTGACATCAGAGTAGCCACTCCCACAATGCTTTCACTAGAGTTTCCATGATATATCTTTATCCATCTTTTTACTTGCAGATAGAGTCTTAATAATTAAGTATGCATTTTGGTAAACAGCATGTAGGTTTTAAAATCAGCCTAACATTCTTGTATTTAGAGGACTTATCCCATTTGTGATGACTCCTATTACTTATGTTGAGTATCACTTGGCTGTATGTTCATGACCTCCCAGGTGGTGCTACTGGTAAAGAATCTGCCTCCCAGTGCAGGAGACACAAGAGATATGGGTTCGATCCTTGGGTGGGGAAGATCTCCTAGAGTAGGATATGGCAACCCATGCCAGTCTTCTTGCCTGGAAAAGTCCATGGACAGAGGAGCCTGGCAGGCTACAGTCCATGGAGTCTCAAAGAGTCAGACACGACTGAGTGACTAAGCAGCGCACAGCACAAAGGTTATCACACTAAGTTTTTATTGCAGTTTACGGCGAACAGAAAACACATTCTGAACTATGTCAATCTTTTGAAATTTTTGAGATTTCTTTTCTCTTTGACTGGCTGAAATGTTTTTATTTTGTCTTCATTTTTGAGAATATTTCTGCTGACTGTAGAATTCTAGGTTGTTACCTTTTTGATCTCTTTACACATTCAAAGTAGGGCTTCTGAGAACGATGTATTTCCAGCTGATTTTCACTCTTAGCATGCAGCTCTTCATGGTCTCTGCTGAAATCCTGGGATATTCATCACAGTCCTCTTTGGCAGGTACCGCACTCTAGGTTTTGTTGCTCAAGTTAATACAGAGAAGATGCCTTTTCTTCAGCGGCACTTCTCCCCGGCATCTGGCAAAATACCACTGTGGGCATCATAGGGAACCTTGATGGAAGGGAACCTGGGGACTGGAGAAGACAGATGCTGGCGAAGGCCATATGAAAACCCAAGGAGCAGACCAAGGTCAGCAGGCCTCTGCTTCACCCCACACCTCTGACCTTGACCCTGGGATGACAGACCCATAACTAAACAGGCAACTATAGAATATGACTACTCCTTAGCCGTTAGCAGGTCTGACTGTTGCTATTTCAGAAGTTGAGAGGGACCAGGATGGCTGGCCTGGCACCCGCTGGGAGAACAGAGCTGCCATTTTTCAGAGCAGTGGGTCAGGGTCCGGGTGGGGGGAGGCGGGTTGGGCAATGTCGGGGGTGGGGTCACAGGCAGGAGAGATGCCCAGACTGCCCTCTGCCCCCAGAAGGACACGTGCCATGCAGCCAGGCTTCTGTACATGTCAGGCAAATACAAATTGAAGGAAGCTCTACAAAATAGTGACCCTGCAGAAAAGGTCGTGGTCATGAGGTCAGTTAGAGTCTGAGGAGTGGCCCCGATAGAAGGAGATGAAGATGCCCCTTTCTCCAGGAGCTTCTGGCAGGACAGGGACTTCCACGTCCTGGTGCCCACTTACTGGCTGAAGTGGGGTGTGTGCCTGTCCCCGACCCCTGATAGGGCTGAGCACCAACAGGGGATGCCTCTGTGTTCTATCCTGGACTCCTTGGTTGCACCGTGGTTGGAGAGGAGGACCCACCTGTGTGTGGGCATTGCTCACACACACGCTGAGGGTGATGGGCATCACATTGGCAACCTCCTCTCCAACGTCTCAGGGGAAACACTTCTTTGCATTGTAATTACAGCATTCCCCTTTAAGTTGGAGATTCTTTGAGATGAAAACTAGTTTTGAAAACACAGCAGGACTGGGGCACAGCAGTTGCCTCAGCACGTGGAGTTGGGTCAAGAGAGGGGAGGTAAGTCCAGCAGGGTGGGCCTGGCACAGCACCAGGGGACCCCAACTGCACCGGGGGAGGGTGGGGTGTGCCTTGGAAGTCCTGGGCCAGCGCTCCCAATCTGGCAATAGGAACAAGCTTTGGCGATTGTGACATGGAATTGCACGTTGTCGTGGCTGGAGATGCCTTAAATGCAGCCCAGCACCACTGTCTGGAGAGGTGGGCAGAGCTCCATGTGGGCATTTCTGGCCGAAGTGCCCAGGCCGTCAGAGGGGAAACCACAGTGCTGGTGGTGTCCAGGGCACGCAGCGCTGTGGGGAAGGACAGGCAGTCCAGGGATGCTGGTGAGCCGGTGATACTGGCCAAGAGGGCTCCATTCCACTGGGGTGCCTGGAAGACAGCGTGGAGCTTGTGCCTTGGGGTGATGGGTCCCCTGAGTAGGGCATCGAGTCCCCAGCTCCCATCTATCCTGTGTGGAAATTGCTCCCACTCCCCACTGCTTCAGCCTGTCCCGCCGGTGGGCACATGTGCCTGCGACCGGGGAAGCGCAGGCCAGCTCAGGGACCCATGGTGGGAGGCCTGGGGAGCAGGTCGAGCCCCTCTGCTGTTCTGTCCCCCGGTGCGGCGGGTCCTGTCCCTCACCTGGCGCTGCCTTGGGGCAGGATGGCTGCACTGGCCTGGTCTCGTGCCCTGGCTCCAGCCCCTGTGAGGGGAGAGTGGGGAGGATGGGGGCTTTCTGGGAGGGTTCTGGGGAGGGCCTCCAGCACACACCTCCCACTCCCCCATCGCTGCCGGGAGCCAGGCAGGGGTGCCCATCCCTGTATATGTAGCTGGGTCTGAACTGACACCTCTGGGAGAAGCCCTCCAGGAGCAAGACGGGAAGCTTGAAAGCCAGGGTCTGGGGAGTGGGAGGGTTGGGGGCAGAAATCCTTTCTCTTCCCTCCTCGGACCTCTTCTGTTCCAGCTCCCAGACGGTCTATAGCAGCAGGATGGACAGCAGAGCAGGGACGGCTGAACTTCAGCCACATAAGTATTGAGGGAGTGGAGTGTCCCCCTCCTATCAGAGGCGCTGTGGGTCTAAGGTGGTGAGACAAACCTCCACTGCTTTCTCCTGTCTCTGTCCTCCCGCTCTGTGGCCCCAGCATTAAGTGTAGATGCGGGTTTGCAAAGCCGAGCAAGAAAGGGAACATCCAGGGAACCAGAAAGGACCGGATGGATCATGGGAGCTCAAGAAAGTGAACTTGAATGGCATGAGTGTGGTTCTAACCCTAATGGCACAAGGAAGATATGAACGGAAGGAAGGGGCAGACCACCACCCAGCCAGTCTGGCTCCTGCAAAACACACATGCACAGACCCACAGCCCTGCAAGACTGACACGAAGCTGACATGACCCTGAAACCACAACCCACAGAGCGCTGGTCAGAATTTGCGCCCTGAATGCAGCTGGGTGAATCACCCACTGAAACAAAAATACCGACATTCCCCAGAGAGCGCATATAAGATACAGACTCTCATAATACAATTTTCAGAACATCCAGGATATGACCCAAGATTACTCAGTATACAGAGAACCAAGAAAATTTCAGCTTTCCTGAGTGGGTGGGGTGGGGAAGCAATCAACAGATGCCAGTGCTGAGATAACTCAGGTATTGGAAATATCTGACAGACTTTAAAGAAGGTATTATCCAAAAATTCCAGGGACTTCCCTGGCAGTCCAATGGTTAAAACTCCATGCTTCCAATGCAGGGGGCCCAGGTTCGATCCCTGGTTGGGAAACTAAGATCCCACATGCTGTGTGGCCAAAAGAAAAAAATGAAAGTTCCAAGTGGGAGTAGGCACTATTCAAAGATTGGAAAGGTAGGAACTACTAGTAAGAAATAGAAGATAGCCTTAAAAACAAATGGTAATTTTACTGATATCCTGGAAAATTAAATAACCAAAATAAAAATCTCATTAGTGAACTCAAGAGCAGACTGAAGATGTCGGCAAAAGAGGCTTATGAAGTTGAGGACAGATCAATAGAAATTATCCATTACAAACACTAAAAAGGAAGAAAATGTTTACAAGCATGAATAGAGCTTCAGCAGTCTATGGGACAATTTCAAAAAGTTTTTCCTGTCATTGGATGCGGGGAGCGGCTTGAAAGAGCTGACTCTGGGAGCTGCCTTGATTGATTATCAAGGGTCCCTTCAAGGACATAGCTCTCTGTCCCGCCACCCCTCTCCTGGAATCCAAAGTTAATCAGAACACTAGTAAGCCTTGAATGCACACATGATGCAGATAGAGAAGCCTTTCACGACCACCCTTAAGATAAACGGGATGCCCTTCTTAACCCTTGACGTTATCAGAGAGTTCTGGTGATTGTTATCTCAAAGTGTGTTTATGGAAAGATATTTTCTCTTCTTAAGATTCTCTTCTTGTTTTAGTATAAATGTAACCCTGAGAAATAAAGAATCATCGCTGACTGCAGCGATCCTCTCGACCCCATCTGTTCTGTGTCTTTATTTCTTAGCCTAAAGGAACGCGCCGTGTTGCTCGCTGAAATCTCCCGGCTGGTCCGGCAATTGGACTTCCAGAGGGAAATGAGAAAGTGTTACAGAAAAAGAAGAAGAAGGGGGAGACAAAGGAAGAAAAAGAAGAGATAATGGCTGAGACTTTACCAAATTTGTCAAAGACACAGGTTTATGAAACTCATTGAACCCCAAAACAAATAAATTCTAAGAAATCCACATCAAGGTACTGCTAAAAAACTAAAGACAAAGGAAAAAAACCTGAGAGCCTTTAGACAAAAGACATAACTTACAGAAGAACAAAGATTTAAACAACTGCAAATTTCTCACCAGGAACAGAGAAGCTAGAAGAAAGTGGAATAAGACTTTGAATTCTGAGAGATAAGAACTGCCAAACCAGAATCCCATAGTCAGGGGAAATATATGTTAGGAATAATCATGATACGAAGATGTTATCAGTTGAGGACAGGTTTATGATATCTCATTGCCAGCAGACTTGCTCTGGAAGAAGGGAGAAGGGAATTCTTCAACAGGGAGAAATTTTCTGAGTTCTTCATGGGCTCAGTAACCTTGGATTGCATTCTGGGCATATGCAAATTGTATTATGAGACTCTGTCTTACTTATCTCCTATGGGGAAAGTTGGTATTTTTGTTTGGAGGGATGGAGGAAGGGGTTCCACGTGAGTGATACAGGAGCCTCTGGAAGAACAGCGGCCCCGCCCATGCCTCTGATATTCAGAGCTACGAGATAATTAATGTGTGTCGTCTTAAGCCATTGTTGGTGGTAGCTTGTCACCACAGCCCCCGGGAGCTAACCAGCTGCCCAGAGAGGAGAGGTCGCTGCCAAGAAGGCTGGGGGAGAGCCTGAAGGGACCTGCTGGGGCTGGAGCCCTGCAGCGGGGCTTCTTCGTCTCTCCCCTTACTCTCCTCCTCAAGACCAGGAAAGTCCAGGATGTGTGATGAGACAGGAGGCAGGGCAGATTGAGGGCCGCCAGAGAAAGAAGACATGTCTCCCTCCCACAGGCAGGCCTCTGATTTGGAGAACCGCATCTCCAAATGCCTTCTAAGCTCTGGGCATCTGAAGACTCTGCCCAGATGGTGGTACCAGATGGAGGCTATGTGTGTACTGTCTGAGTGCCCCAGAGGGTCGCAAGGACGGGCAACACCGCTGGCCCATCCACAGGGACAGCAGGATGTGAACACAGAACTGCGTCGAGGCCACACCTGCAAGTTTTCATACGGGGCACACCCTCCGTTTTCTGGGGAATCTCAGCTTTTCTGGGGAGTCCCAGACACCTCTCACAGCTAAGAAATAGCAGGAGGAAGATGCCAAGGTTTGGGCTCGTGGACAAGCTTGCATCCTGGCCAGCCCAGGAAGTGGAGAGGGGACCCACGGGGGGAAAGTCTGAGGATGATCACAGAGACAGAACATGATGTTCGGGGCTCCACCTCGTTCCACTG
The DNA here is from genome assembly GCF_963930625.1 of Muntiacus reevesi. Lineage (NCBI taxonomy): Eukaryota > Metazoa > Chordata > Mammalia > Artiodactyla > Cervidae > Muntiacus > Muntiacus reevesi. The sequence continues at coordinate 40,901,162 of NC_089250.1, read as the reverse complement.
CCCTGGGACCCAGCGCCCCCGTGTCCCCATCGCTTCCTGCCCCTCCAGGCCTCCCACGGCCTGGCTGGGCTGAACTCAGTGGACAGAAACCCCAGGCTGGCTCCCACTCAGAGCAGGAGGGTCTAGCTTGCCCAGAGAGCAGCACCCCAGAGAGACAGGGGGTTTGGTGGGTGTGTGTATTTGAGACGAGGAGGCCTGGGAGGAGTACGCGAGTCTGCCCAGTTCTCCCAGCGGGCTCTCACCTGCGAGATCAAGAGGAGGAGAATGGCTGTGTGTGTGGGTGGTACCCGGCTGCCTTGAATCCACTGGGCAGAGCGGCCCCAGGCAGGGCGAGCCACGATGGTCAGACCCCGGCAGGGCCCCCGGCTGCTGCTGGCTGTTGTGGGGGCTCTGGTGGCCCTCAGCTATCAATCAAAGCGGAAGAGCTTCATACTCGTCTACGAGGTGCCTGTGTCAGACCCCGTGGTGGTGACCACCATGGACTTTTTGACCGAGGACTTCAATAAGAAGAATGAGGACCTGTACAACTTCAGGATCGTGCGTGTCCTGAAGGCCGTGAAGAGGGTCAGTGCCCCCCACCCCTCGTGCCCCTCTCTGGGGATCTGTGGACTCAGGGCAGCCATGCAAGTGAACCCTGTCTCGTTTAATCCAAAGTGGGTGTTTCAAGAGAAGTAGAAACCTCCGGGAGTGGATGAAGTGCAGTCACTTAAATGATATCCAAGACAAGGGCTGCACATCCTGGTTCAAGGGCCTGAGCTGCGGGAAGGGGACTCCTGGGCACCGGGAGACCGTGTGTGTGCACGCCGGGGGCTGTCTCCATGCAGGGCAGCAGCACCCAGCACCCACAGCTGAGACGGGCTGGCCCTCAGAGTCTAGCCTGCTGCTCTCTGCCCTACGCATCAGCAACACATGGATCACCAAGGGTGATCTTTGCCCACGGAGTGGCTTCTGGGGAATTCTGCTCAAATGGCAGAGGGGCGAGGGGAGGCAACCAGGAAGGAGAGAGGGGATCCTGGGGTGCCCCACGAGGAGCTCCCACCCCCGGAAGTGACAGAGATGGGAGAGGGGTCCTTTATCCATCGTCCTTGCCTCCCACAGACGACCGACCACCTAGAGTATCAGGTCAACCTGGAGATGCGGCGGACTACCTGCCTCAAGTCGGAGCTCACCAACTGCTCCTTCCAGGAAGGGAAGCTCTACAAGGTACTGGGCGCATCACCAAGAAAGGGCTCACTTCCGGGGACCCTGCTCCTCAGTTGTTGGAAGAATGATGGGGAGGCAGGGGGCCCAGATCGGGGAGAAGAAGTGACTGAACTGCAGGGTTGGGGTGGAGCACTCTGGCCCCAGGCAAGTAGCTGGTTATAATAATATTTTAGCAGCTGGAGGACTTTGCTGGTGCACCCACTGAATATCTGAACATCAGCCTGTTGTGAACACACAGTTGCTAGGCTGTAGGCTCTGTTCCTTTCACCAGCAGTGTTGAGGCAAACAGGAGGAAGCGATAGGAAAATGGGTCAAAAATAGTTCAACCAGAGGTGGAGTTGGTCAGGAAGGGGAGAAGCCTGCAGGCACATGACCTGGTGAAGGAGCCACCTCCCCAAAAATGGCTTCATCCCCACCCAGTTTTCTCATACTGGGAAGGTCAGCTGGGCCATCATCACTCAGGAAGTGGACCATCACACACATACACACACACACGTCAGAAGGGCCCATGTGCTCATGGGCCTTGAAGACCTCAAGTCCTACAGGCCTGCGAGCTACAGCTCTTTACCCAAAGGGACTACCTGAGGGTGATCACATAGTGATCTTGCCTTGGACAGTCCTGGTTGGTGTCTGACTTCCTAGTGTCATTGTTAATACCATCCCCATTTGCTTACAACATGTCCTAGTTTGGTTCCTAGATTTCTGTTCACCCTAGTTCTAGTGGCCTGCATGCTCTGGACACAAACGCGTCCATCCACAGGTTTCTCCTCCCATGGAAAAGTCTTCAAAATTTAGCAAGTTAGACTTGTTGGTGAAGAAGATCATGAAGTCTATGAAAAGAGTAATTGATGATTACAGTAAACTTAGTCTTGTCACTGTGAGAGATTGAATTGTGGAGTCAGTATTCTGAATTCTATCTTAGGAGAAATGTCAATGTTTAAGCTTCCCACCCTACTGTGTCCTCGTCCTGGGGTTTCCAAGCAAGAGCAGGAAAACAAAATCACACTATGAAATGATAATAATGTACAAAATCTGTTGATTGAGCTTTCGTTGTTGGAAAAGAAATGGGATCTTGGGAGAGAACAAGGAAGGGGAAGGCGAAGGTGTGATAACAGGTGGATGGACAGATGAAGGAAGGAAGGACAGGAGGAGAGAAGGAGAGGGGATGGGTCTCATGGGAGGGAGGTGAAGCAAAGCATGAAGGGGTGAGGTAGGAGAGCAGGTGGAGGGAGAGAGGGAGGGAACCAAGCGAGGGCAAGTGTGACATGTACAGTGCATGAGTAGAAAAGAAGAGGAAGAAAAAGTCAGTCGTTCCCACAGTTATGTAGGCGGACAGACACTTTATCTCCAGTCTCCAATTCCAACCACGAGCAGAAGGCGGTTTTGTGGGGGTGGTTTCAGCAGGGACACTATCAAATCTTTAAAACCGAAATAAAGATGGATCCACAAGTTGCCTGGAGGTGGGTTGGGGGGCTGTCATTCCCCCTTCCACATGTCTAACACCTTCTTCTTTCCCCTTTAAAATGTTTACCTTGTGTGTTGATCTTTTCTACATTTTGTTTTGTGTTTATTTTAGAAAATCAATTGCTACTTCTCAGTATTTGTTATTCCCTGGTTTGAAAAGTATAAAGTTCTGGCCCAAAACTGCACAGATGTCTAGGTGTCTCGGAGTGCAGCCCACAGATACTGTGCATCAAGGAGCCCTGCACCCAACAGGAACTCTCAGTGGAGAAAATAAATGTCGGTCAACCTGTTTTCTTCATGCTCTGATGCTTATGATTCCACTCTTCCCGCCCCCGCCCCCCCCCCCCCCCAGATTCTTTAACTTACAATAAAATGATCTGGAGTTGTTCTGGGCTAGGGTAGGTTGCGGTCTAAGTGAGATGACATGTATAATTCTTGTCCTTATAGCCTATACACCTTCATGATAGCAGAACTTCAAACTCATCTTTATATCAAGTAGGATTGTTTAGATTTTAAAATAAGTTGAGAAAAGGGAGGAGAACAAAGGAAGATGCTCTAATTACTTAGCTGAACAGCTAAAAGATACTGGCAAGAATGCCTGTGATGACATCTCCGAGATGACCAGTCTTTCTTGTCTAAAGTGTGAAACAAGAAGAAACAAGGACAAACAATGAAAGTAATTGAAAAGAGGAGGGAACGTGCCTTATTTTTGCAGGCATGAGCACTTTCTGATACCAGACTCCAGAATTAGACTCATACCCCAGCATCAGCAGCACTGAACCAGAGAAGGTCTCTTCTTGGAAAGATTTCTCTCTCACATTTGGCAAACTAACCACAATGATGTTTGGTTTCTTGTTTTCCTTCCTGTGGGAGGAGGAGGATGTGGGCTGTCATGCCCCATTTATTCTTCCCAACAAACCCATCAGATGAATTCCTCCGGGAAGGCAGTGTTTGAGGGCGGAGAGAAACCAGGAATGCTGCATTAAAGGGGGTGCCCTTTCACGGATGTCACGTTAGCAGTGAGAAATAAGCACCCCCACCCACCAGTTTGATTCAGGATGTCAAGTAATGTCACCAGGCTCAGCTCCCCACTCGACTTCCCCCGTGTGGTCTCAAGATGGCACCTGTGGTTCACTGAGTCACATCCGCCCTGGTTCACACAAGGTAGGGGAAGGATGAGCCTCCCCAAGAGTTCGGGCAAATGCCTTGGGGTTCAATGTCTCCAGGGAATTCTAGGGACTCTGTGGGAGACGCACAGGCCCACACAGCAGCCATCGACTGGCAGAGAGAGAGGCAGCTGGGGCATTTATCTCCGGATTCAGGCTGCCAGGCATTAATTCCCTGGAACCTCTGGCTCCTGGTGGCTCGAGGGCAGAGCAAGCAGCCAGAGGTGATGGGAACAGGTGTTGGCATTTGGAGCCGGTGTGCACAGAAGGATGAGAAGTGAGAAGACATGGGCAGATACTGAGGGGACACGGCATGGGTGATCTGTGAGCTGACAGCAGCCGCCAAGTCCCCAACAGCTAGAGAAGGCTGCAGCTTTGAAAGAACAATTCTTCTTTTTTTTTCAACTTCCACTCTCCCAGTGAAAGTTCTGGAGTCCTCAGGACTCCATTTTAGGTGGTGCCCAGGTGAAAGTCCCCTCTACCAACCATCTGGGAAAATGTTAACCTACAGTCTCCTTATCCTTAAACAAGAATGGCAGTACCTATTTCTCAGAATCATTGTAAAGATTAATGATGATAAATGCATCTAAGTTGCTCAACATAATGCCTAACACAAAGCCAATATTCAAACAAACATTAGTGATTTGTAAGAACACCGGCAGTAGCAGTGTAATCTAACATTAATCGGCTGTCAACTCTCTTCTGGCATTTTGACTACTTTGTCTGGAGCTGGGGGCTGGGGTGGGGATGTGTTGGAGAATAAAGGAAAGGCAAGACATGTGTGCTCATTGACCTTGGACTTCCCAGCCCAGAGGGTTTTTGAAATTTCTTATTTTGAAATCCCTGTAGATTCAGAGGAAGTTACAGAGAATACAGAATGGTCCCTTTACCCTTCATTTAGTTCCCCGTCCCCCACCATGGTTACATCCTTTGTAATTATAGACAAATATCACAGGCAGGAAATTGACACCATACAGTGAGTGTGTGCCCCTTCATCATATATGTAGATTTGTGTGACCACCTCCAAAAAGACCTGCCCGAACTCCACGGCAGTCGCACCCTTTCTTCACCCTCTCATACTTCCAGAAATCACTAACTTCTTCTCCATCTCTATCACTGCACCAACTAAAACATTGTGTAAATGGAATCATACAGGGCTCTTTGGGAACTGGTAACAATGTCCTTGGGATCCATCCAAGTCATTTCATGCATTAGCAGTAAGTGCCTTTAAACTCCTGAGCGGCATTCCATGGTGTACTCAGTACCAGAGTTAATTATTTACTTGTTGCAGCTGTGTTAGTTGTTCAAGTTTTGGGCTATTACAAAAGAAGCTTTTATGAGGAATCATGTAAGGCAGTGGTCCCCAACCTTTTTGACTTCAGGGACCAGTTTCATGGAAAACAACTTTTCCATGGGCTGAGGAGGGGTGGGGGATGTTTCAGGATGATTCAAGGGCATTACATTTATTGTGCACTTTATTATTATTTTATTACATCAGCTCCACCTCAGATCATCAGGCATTAGATCCTGGAGGTTAGGGACCATTGATGTAAGATTTATGTGTGGAACTAAATTTCATTTCTCTAAGTTAAATGCCCAGGAGCGCAATTGCTGAGTTATGTGGTGAAGCATATTTTAAGATTAAAAAAAAAAAGAAAGAAACCGCCAAGCTTTTCCAGAGTGGATGTATTATAATGTTCCTCTCTGTCTCTGGTGATGGGCTTCTGTGGTGGCCCAGTGGTAAAGATTTCCCCCGCCAATGCAGAAGACACAGGAGACGCAGGTTCGATCCCTGGGTCGAGATGATCCCCTGGAGGAGGAAATGGCAACCCACTCCAGTATTCTTGCCTGAGAAATCCCATGGGCAGAGGAGCCTGGTGGGCTACAGACCATAGGGGTGCAAAAGAGTCAGACACAACTTAGAGACTAAACAGCAAAATCATCTCTGGTGACAATCTTTGCTCTGAGGTCAACTTCATCTGATACTAATGTAGGCTCTCCTGCTTTCAATGAATGCTTGCATAATAAAACTTTTTTCACCCTTTTATTTTCAACCTACCTATATCATTATGTTTAAGGAAAGTTTCTTGTAGACAGCCCACAGTTGGGTCATTTTCTAAATCCACTCTATCAATCTCTGTCTTTTGATTGGCTCATTGAGGCAATTTACATGTGACTTGTACGTACCATGCATATAATTATTAATATGTCAGTGATTATGTCTATTTTGCTATTTGCTCTCTATTCTCTCTGCTTTTTATTTCTGTTTTATTTTTCCTGTGAGTTTCTTGAACATTTTTTAAAAGAATTCCACTTGTATGTATCTATACTGTTTTTGGTTTTTTTCATGTATTTTTATACTGTTTTTGCTATGTGTCTCTACATACACTTTTTAGTGGTCACTCTAGATATTACTTTAAGTATATATAATTTGGTCTACTTGTATCAATATTCTACCAGTTTGAGAGACGTGTAGACAGTTTATCTCCGTTTACATTCCATTTCTAGAAGTCAGCCACTAGGCCGAACTCGGCTGGGATGTTAGGATCTGGACACAGAGGTTTCCTGGAGGCTCTTGGCCTGTGGCAGGGTGATAAGATGCCATTTCAAAGGACTCTCACTCTGATCAATGAGGGAGCGAGGGTAGCAGGCAGTGCCAGGTCCCCAGGCAGCCCCCTGGGACATCAGATTTGCAAAACTGGACATCCCTCTTTTTTGCACAACAATTTCACCACCTTTAACCTTTTACCTCCATTCTCTCTTCTGCCTCAGGACCTTCCGGCAAATGTGAGGTTCTTGCTTGTGTGTTTACTTTCCCCCTTTGAGAATACTCTATCCAGTTGCCATTATGACTGTGCTGGTGAGACCGGTCCCCAGGGTGGAGGCCAGCTGGTCGGGGGGCAGCGCTCAGCCCACAGCCACTGGTGGTTGAGGGGGCGCACCTTTTCTGCTCGACTATGAGTCACATGAGGGAAGAAACCATGGGTCTCACTCCCCCAGCCGTGAGCCCGAGAGAGGCTCCAGAACCCTCTTTCAAGAAAAGCTCCCAAGGCCAGCCCAAGATGGGGTCCTTGGAAAGGCCTGCTGGCAAAGCTGGCCTTGGCTGGAGCCTGGGAACTTGGATGATAAACCATTCCGACGCTGAATGCTTTCCCTCAGTGATAAGAGGGCCTCACTATGTCTATAATGTTTATACAAACAATGGGGTTTATGCTGAGCACTTGTTTTCTTTCTGCAAATCTGCAATTTCGGTACATGCTGGGCAGAGGCTGCCCATGTGAGCAGCACTAAGTCCCCAGGGAGATTCCCTGGCACACATTCCATTGAATTCTTAGAGGAATGAGGGGTGTCCCAATAGGTGGCCCCGAGAGGGGATGCTGGAATCCTGTGCCTGATGTCTGTGACGTCTCCCCCAGAGCCTCTTCCCTGTGCTGGTTTTGTCCTGTATCCATCACTGTAATAATCACATCCCTGAGCATCCTCCCAGTGGATTCCTGAGCCTGGAGGTGGGCACTGGGACCCCTGACATATCACAGAGACCGGTGTTAATCATAGAGCTATCCATACCTGGGGCAAAACTGGGCCCTCCAAGCTCAGGCCAGAGTCAGGAGGTACCTGAACTAAGAAAAGCCTCAGAGATGTGACTGAGGGTGGGAACTAAGTTATGAGATTCCCCCAAAGAATTAACCACCTTCTGCTCAAATGGCATCAGCTACCTAAAGACCATCGACTCTGTGCATGAGTGTGAGTACACGTGGGAGAGTTTTGGGTGGCCGCGAGTGTGCACGTGTGTGTGAGTGCGGACAAGATCTCAATGAGGGATATGAGGGCCTGGCGGATTCTACAGCATAAAGTACAAAGCACAGCAGCCCCAGGTTCCATCAAGGATCTTTACACACATGCATCTACACATCCAGGCATGAGTTATTCCAGAGCTGGTAATGGTTCATCCAGGGTAGAGTGTACACCAAAAAGTCGCAAATGAAACTCTGTGGGAGAAGAAAGAAAACAGTCAGCTTTCAGGGAAATGGTTCTTGAAGACGACAAGAAGTGTTTGCCTCTGCCCCCTGCCCCTGCTTGAGGAGTCTGGACCCTGTGCTGAGGCGGAGGCCTGACCACATGGGCGAGGTGGGTTCTGCTCACTGGCACATGCTGGGGGCGAAGGGGGTGTCCGAGTCAGCATAGGAATGTCATCCTGGGCTCCCCCACCTGGTCCTCCTGCACTTCCCTCCCGGGCACAGAGAGAGAGACTCTCAGGCCTGCCAACTTGCAGGAGGGACCAGGAGGAGGGCAGAGGTTGGGAGACAAAGAGGTGACTGGACAATCCAGAGGGTCCCAGGGATGTGGACCAAGACAGAACAAGGTCCCCAAGGAAAGTAAAGCCACTTCCACCTGAGGTCCAGGTGTGAACCAGATGGGCAAGGGGTCCGGCAGCCCAGAGACCTGGGGCCAGGGCGGTGCCAGCCAGGGGCACAGAGACGCCTAGTTACAGCGCTTCCCTTTTCCCCTCCCCGCCCCGGGTGCTGCCTGTGGCGTCAGGCAGCCCCGTGGCCGCGTCCTGGCTCTGCCCCAGCCACAGGGCCCCTGACGCCTATCCACCTTTCCTTGTGCAATGTTTACTGTCCCCTAGACTGGAGCCCCTTGGAAGCTGGTTGTCAGCACACACCTTCTTCAGATTCTTCTTGGTCTGAATGGGGCACGAGCGCTTTTTCGTGCTATTCCTCTTGCACTTGGTCCGGCTAAGCTTCACGGTAATCAGGTACTCCACGCCCGTCGTCAGCTACCAAGAAGCAAAGGCTGTTAGCTTTGACTCCCAGCGTGGCTGACGCTCTCCGAGAGGAGCTGGGACAGGAGAGGAGCTTCAGGAGACTCCACCCAGGTCTGTTCCTGGGGCTCAGCCTCCTCCCCACCTGCTGGAGGATGCCCAGTGCCCCCTGACCACCACCTGGGATGTGCGATGCCCTGTCCTTGCTCTGTACCCGCTCTACTGCTGCAGCCATGGGTGGCTTCTTACCTGTCTCCCTCTCATCCTTGGGACCAGAGAGGCAACCTGGCTGCAGTTCCATCATGCACCCAAGTCTGCACCGTGGTCCTCAGAACACGTGGACAGAGCCGTATGGGCTAGTCTAGTTCCTGGGCTCTGACTCTGTCTTCATCTTCCCTCTCTGCTGCCTTGTCTCAAAGTTAGTAGTCAAAGCGGTGAGAAGGCTGGGCACTCTGTGGGGTGGCTCCTGGGAGGACAGCCCCCAGAAAACCTCAGGGCAGAGCAGCAGGGGAAGGGGACTGGGGTAGGACCACCACCCTGATCCCAGTGTCCCCTGGAAGGATGTCAGGACGTGGGCCTGGTCCGACATCAGGATTCAGGGCTCCTGACCCTTCATCTAAAGATGGCTCCAACCAGCTAGCAGGACTGGTGCCAAGAGTTTTCTCACTGACCCTCAGCACACCCTGCACGTGTGAAGAAACAACACTGGCTGCAAAGTTAACTAATCTTTTAGTGTGCTCATGCCCGCATGCTCAGTCGCTCAGTCGTGTCCAACTCTTTGTGACCCCATGGACTATAACACCCCAGGTTCCTCTGGCCACAGGATTCTCCAGGCAAGAATACTGGAGTGGGTTGCCATTTCCTTCTCCAGAGGATCTTCTCGACCCAAGGATCGAAGCCAGGTCTCCCGCATTGCAGGCAGGTTCTATTTTTGTGCGTGCAAGCAGATTCTTTACCATCTGAGCCACCAGGGAAGCTTCAGTGTGCTTGGCATTTTCTTATTTATTGTTAGACTTATTTGTTATATCATAATAGGAAGGAATGATCGTGATGATACAAATGTTTTCACAGGTGCTACTTCACTCTGATTTAGCCTACTTTGTAGGTCAGGAAGCTGAGACCTGGAGAGTCTGGATGGCGTTTGATCAAGACCCCACAATTAGGAGGAGCTGGGTGTCAAAACCAGAAGGGGTACCGGGAGCCCAGCAAAGACGGCCACTCTGTCCCCTCCCTGCCCTTTGTGAGGTACGGATGGAAACAGTCAATGGGCAGAAGGCTCAGGACTGCCCAGGGGCCTGGCCCCAGGTCACCCAGCCCCTCAGGGGCACCCTCTCTCTGTCCACTAATCTGGCTGAATGATATCAGAGGTTTGCTTGTAAACAATTACTTCGGTTAACTGTTAGTGATAGAGGACGGATATTCCATGGGGTCCCAAAGAGTCGGACATGACTGAGCGACTTTCACTTTCACTTCACTTTCACCAACTCCGTTACTGGCCTCCTGGAGCTCCAGCTTTATCCCAGAGACCAAGAGGGGGAAGAAAAGGCCGATTTGGGCAGAATTTGGTGAGTGGATGCCACCTCGTGGCCACGTCACCTCAATGTCCTCGGGCCTGTGCGCTGCCTTCACGCAGCAGAAGTGACTCAGGTGACCGGCTGCTGTCCACGCCCGGTGAGGCCCTTCGGGTCACACCAGCACTGCCTGAGGGCCCGCCCCAGCCTGGTCTCCATTCCTGCCACCCCCCTCTCTAACCAGAGCCTTGATCTCCCAGTCAGTCATTTTCCCAAATCCAGCAAATCGGACCACGGTTTATTATTGTCACCGCCCTAACTCATAGAGTTTACCGTCTAACCTTGAGGGCAGGTTGGACCAACAGAAGTGTTTCTTAAACAGCTTTGCTTTCCTCTATTATCCTTCAACTGATGTATTTCAGAGAAAATTTATACGTTAAACAAAAGGAGAGAGGATGGGTAACTCCAGGTTCTGAAAGGACCCGACTAGAGGCCTTCTGTATCATTCTGGGCTTCTCAAGGACACAGCTACAATCTCCAGATCCAGATTTTCAAGCCCTGGTTGTGAACGCTTATATTTTGCCAAAAGAGAGGAATAATAAAGGCAATGAAAGCATCCTCGGCTGCTGTCCCTCTGGCAAATTTCTGAATGAAAGCAATTCTTCCGGGAGAAGAGCAGCTGAAAAGCTCAGGGGATATTCAGGGGGGTCGGGGGCTGAAGGACCCTGCGGGGCCGGCTCCCAGGAGGCCGCCCCCACCCCAGCCTTCTCTGGGAGCCACACCTGTGCCGCTGTCTCACCTGCACCTGACTGCGGAGCAGCCTGTCCACGCCGAACAGGTAGGAGTCATTGCTGTTGTTGTTGTAGTTCTCCAAGAAGAAGGCGAGTGTGGCGTTAACATTCTTTGGACTCTCGGAATCCTGGAAGCCAGGCCACTGTTGATGCCGACCCAGCACCAGCACCAGGGCCGCCAGCAGCAGCAGAGGGTTCCCCCAGCGTCCAGCTCCCATCTCTGTGGTCTCCTCTCCACGGGGCTACCTGGAGGTAGGAAGGTGCCAGCCACGTCCGCTCACTTGCTCTCCCCACCGCCCTCGTCAATGCAGGTTCCAGTTCTGCTGCCTGCGTGAAACAGAGAACTGAGACCTTGACCCCTTCTTTCTGGGGCTTGCCCGTGACTTGGCTGGAGGACCTGCGAGGGACCTGCAGAGGGTCATTCACTTTTCTCACCCCCTGGGTTCCTCAGTAAATGAGGCAAATATGATTTCTAAATGCCTCTCTCCTCCCCCATCATACCCTATGAGGAGGAAAGCTCCCAGGACAGACCCCGCAGGCAAGAAGAGGTGATGTATCAGACAGAGAAGAGGCTTCTCTGGTGGCTCAGACAGTAAAGAATGCGCCTGCAATGCAGGAGACATGGGTTGGATCCCTGGCTCGGGAAGAGCCCCTGGAGAAGGGAATAGCTACTCACTCCAGTATTCTTGCCTAGAAAATTCCATGGACAGAGGAGCCTGGCAGACTATAGTCCATGGGGGTCACAAAGCCTCAGACGTGACCAACTCCTTTCACTTTCTTTCATCAGATGGAAAAGAGGCTGTCTGTGGGACTGGGGGAAAGTTACAGAGAAGGTGATGCTTGAACTGGGATGCAAGGGATGAGGGCCTGATACATTTCCACTTACCTATAGTGGGTTCCAGCTGTCTAGGCCAGCAATCCACTATTTCCTGTGCTTCCCTTTTGGCACCGGTTCTCTGCCATCCACTGACCACAGAGTTCTGCTGCTGGATCCGACTGTGCCTGCAGGCCCCAGCACTAGCCCTTACCATCTTGGTGTGACCCCAGCAGAGCTTTGTGAGGTAACCCTGGCCTTTCTGTGAGGGAGCAATGAGCTATGAGCCTTGTTCAGAAACTAAATCCTGCCGTCCCCCGGAGGTTAGGTGTTACCTGTGCAGGAGGGGAAATTTCCTCTCCACTCTTTGGGTTTCTGTCTGGGCCTAAGAATTAAACTGACAGAAGCCAGATTAACAGGAGAAAGGCTACCAACTTTCTGGGCTTTCACAAGTACCTGGGAGCCTCTGCAAGAAAGTGAAGCCCCAGAGAAGTGACCAGAGCAGGGAGCTTTTGTAACTTGTAGACACAGTAAAACTGTGAAGTAGCCAAGATGAAGGGGTTGAGTTCAGGGCGCCCCATGGTGAAGGGTAACAGGTTAGTTTACACAGTCTCCTTGGCTCTGCGTTCGTCTCCAGTTACCAGGACAATCTCTGTTCTCACGTGCAGGGAGGGGATGGTTTCACTTGGGACATTTATCTCCTGCTTCAGGAAGGAAGGACTAGGGGGGAGGTCAGAGTGACCTTCCTGCTTCTGCCATTTTCTCAGACTCCTCTGGCTTAAGACCATCTTTGGGCCAAGGTGCCATATTTGGGGGTAGCTTGTCCTGAACCCCATCACCAGCACGCATAAGCCCTTAAGAGGTCCCTGTGCTTAAAACACTCATCGAAGTGGGATTCTGAATGGCATTTTGCTCCAGACAAAGAACGCTAGTGGGACAATTATGAAATGTGGATAAAGTCTGTAGACTAATAGCATAAAACTGCTGACATGGATAACCAATAACCCATCTATAATGGGGATAGAAAAGGGCTTTATTTGAGACAAACTGAGGCGTATAGCCAGAGACACAACACCTCAGATGACTCTGAGGAACTTCTGGGAAGATGCACGGCTGTTAGCAGTTTTATGTCATATCAGAACAAAGAACATCAAACCAGTCAGGGATACATGCCTGCAGGGTTTCAAAAAAACTGGATCAGAAGTATACAGAGTCAGTTCAGCCATGTCCCTGGGAGAGGAGTCTTATCATCAAGGAGTCTCAGCATTGACCTCCTAGGAAAGGAGGCATTTATCTCTTATCTTCAGGCATTATAAAATTCTGGACAGTCTGCCCTTTTCTTTAGCGATTAAAGCAGATATACAATGTATGTCTGATGAGCCACAAACAGGCTGTTTTAATTAGCATAAAATTCAACACAATTCATATATAAGCCAGAATGACTAACTCCTACCTCAATATGTGAACATTTCTTTTGTGAATACAAATGTTAACTATTTGGTTTCCACTGTCATCCTAGAATTAACAGAGGATTAAGTTAGCATGCAGGGATGGGAGAACTTGATGCCACTGTTGTAACCTTTTTGTAAGTCTGAACTGACTTCAAAATAAAGATTAAAATGTTCAAAAATAAATACATAGGATCTTAAGTCATTGAGAAGCAGCTTGATATGGTGAGGGAGACCCAGGTTTGTAATTGGTTCTGCTGGGGTCTTTGCTGGGTTCTAGGGGAGCTAGTTTATCTCCTCAGCTTCAGTTTCTTCATCTATAAGATGAAAACGGGGAAAAAGACTCATCTCAGATTAAGGTGGAGACAATGAAGGGAGGAACCTGTTCTCAAGCCAGGCAAGAACACCCTCCTCCTTGATTCTGCCATGACTCTAAACATACACGCCCATGGCCCGTTGGACCCCAGGTGTCCTGGAACCTAGGCCACCCTCCAGTGTGAAAGTCTTACTATACCTGGCAGGGTGTCCTCCCAGACCCCATGGCTTCATGATTTGTCCAGCTTGGGGAGGCAGCAGCTTTAGAACACTTGAGCCTGGATGGCAGGAGTGCAATCATGAAACAGATACAGAAGGATTCTGAGTGATGTGCGAGAGTGTTTGGGCCTGGACCAGCTCAGCCTTCCCCGGTCGTCTAGATGTACAGCCGCCTGGATACACCATCAGTCTGTGGACCCGGGGAGGGGAAGGTGATATCCATGGGCCGTGTTAGGAAACCCACAAACATGCCAAATAGATCTGCTTAAGAAATGTGGGCTGTTATATGCATGGAATAAGGGGAGCATAGGAGCCCTGGTCAAATGCCAGGAAAGGGAAAAGGAGAACGAATACATCCAAGGAAAAGGAGGAAGTGGGATGAAGTAGGAGGCTTCATTAAGTCTATGCCTAAGGGAAAAACAAGAGCCTTGGTCACATCTGTGAAAGGAGGAAGTAGCCGCACTCTAGTTCTTTCCAAGAGTAAGGATGAAACAGGGCATGATCCTGGACCAATGTCCTGTCCATGGAAAGTGAGGAACAGGGACTGGACAACATCCCTGGGGCAAGATGAGTCAGGCAGCAGTGTTCCATCCACAAATCAGAGGGCTGAGATGGGCTGTTTCCACAGTTGAGGGAGAAGTTGAGGGCTTAGTCATGTCCATGTGATAAGTGGAAAGCAGGGGTGGTTCTGTCCATGGTAGAAGGGGAAACCCGGGCTTGGTGAAGACCATGGAATAGGGGGAAATGTGGAACACACTGCGGGGAAAAGCAACAACTTAATGTCCATAAAATAAGGGGAAATGGGGGCTCATCATGTCCATGAAACATGGTACAACTAGCAGGAGAAAAGGAGATACTCATAAAACCCCCAGAAGGAGAAAGCCTGAGGCCCCGATGGCTGTGTGTGGTCATGGGAGAGTTGGGTGAAAACAGAAGAGAAGATATGGCCGTGGCAGGGGAATAAGGGAGAATCTGAAGCCTGGGCACGTCCACAAGGTCAGAGGAAGGGGCCTGATCACATCCAGTGACAGAGCCTGAATAGACCACGCTGGGCAAAACCACTGCTCATCGCGCTATGGTCTGACTGGACATCTGAAGTGGGGGTGCCTTTGGTACCTGAAGTAGTGCGGGTCCTGGGGGCGAGGGAGTCACATGGCTGGTGAGAGCCGAAGCCCTAGGGTGCCCAGCAGGCTCCAGGACACGCTGTTCGGGAGTAGGCAGGCAGATAGAGGGCACTCCTGCCTGGCCAGGCTGGGTGCAGACATCCCATGGGGCAGCGGTTGGTCTGGTCTCACCGTGGGGCCTGGTCCACTGTGAGGGGGAGACCGCCCAGCAGGAGCCGAGCGTCGAGGTGGGGAGGCCTCGCCACTGTTGCTTGGCCAAGCTTCACCTTCTGAGTATGTAAAGTCAGGTCATAGTAAAACAGCGTGGAAGACTGTGGATGTTGAATCATAAAAGGTACAGAAGTGCCGGCACAGTGCCTGGGGCTGTTTGCACAAGAAGGAGGTGAGGCAGGTAGACCGACCCTGGGCTGCCGCCATTCCTTCCCTCCATCCCTCTGGAATGACTGGCCTGGGGCTGGGACAAGGGTCACGGTGTTGCACTCTCCCAGCGACCTGCATTGCTTCTGTGCTGGGAGCCGGCACACGAGATCCCACCCATGACAAGGTCATGAGGGAGAAAACCTGACAGACAAGGCGGATCAGGTTTTCAAGGGTTTGGAAAAACTGCCCCCGGCGCTCACCTTAAAGATGATATCTGTCTTTCTGATGCCTGCCTCAATAGACTACTCCCTAATTTCTATGACACAGGCAGAAGGCCTTCCCCGATCTCTTCCCAAATAAGAATCAATTTAGAACTTTAATCAATAAGTTTCCCAGGTAGTGGTATTTTATGAGATTATCCAGGGTGAAAGGAATGTTTTAATTTAAACTCCTTTGCTGGTAGTTTGTTAGCCAAATGCATTTATGCCCTTGGTACTAATATGCATGATTGCTTATAATATCCTAATCATAAAATAGCATAAAGAACCTGATTATATAAAAGCCCTAATAGACATAGAGCATTTTTGAGGGGTGAAGGAGTCCTATTAGAAAACATAAGAAAAATTATTCTAAAAGTAGCTTTTGGGTTAACATGTGCTTGCTGTGTTTTGCTTGCTGTGTTTTTGCTTTTAATGGGCTAAGGTTGTGTTATAGAAACCATTGTTAATATAGTTAAAGATCTAGAGAAATAAGAACTTAGCCCTAGTATGGTAACAATGAGATGGTTGTTAATTGTCAGCCAAGAGTGCTAGGCAGAAGCTGCCTCACCAAAGTCGCAGAGTCAGTCTGGGGTAAACTTCTTAGATAAACGCAACTGACAACTTCTGCAGGATTAATTTTTGTATTAACAAGGTTATACTTCTATTCTGTATTGTTGCCCTATGAGACTGCTACCTTTCAGTCACCATAGAAACAGAAAATAGGTTTACATTCACCTGATCTGCATAAAATGTTAACAGGCCCCAAGGCCAGAAGATAATGTACAAGACCCTCATAAACAAAGAAGTATGCAGAAAACACCCTGGTTTCG
Organism: Muntiacus reevesi; assembly: GCF_963930625.1. NCBI lineage: Eukaryota > Metazoa > Chordata > Mammalia > Artiodactyla > Cervidae > Muntiacus > Muntiacus reevesi. The sequence continues at coordinate 40,884,892 of NC_089250.1, read as the reverse complement.
TGAAGGACAAGCTGACGTAATGTTAAACTATCTTCCCCTTAGAAATGTTCTAACTTAGGGTATAAAAGCCACGGTAAAAAATAAAGCATTGCCAGACTCTGCTGCACCCCCCGTCTGGTCACTCTCTCTCTGTCTTTCTCTCTCCCTCGCAGACTTGGCCGTATCAAGGCTGGTCTCACGTGTCTTCTCTCTCTCTCTCGCAGACGCCGTTCATCCTGAGGGTACCCCCTGGATCCTGCCGAGGCTGGACCCCGGCACTCCTGAGCCTCCCCTCCTCACTTTGGGGGAACAAATGAGCCCCTCTGAACAAAAGGCTGGCCCCCTCTGGGTTCTGCTTTCCACCATCTTCTTGTTTGGTTTGTGTTTGACAAGCTCCTCCTTGTCCTCTGAACAGTTCTGCTCTGGCCTTGCTGCTGACCTGGATAGAACCCAGGCAGGAAGCCAATCGATTTGTGGTTCATCCTGCTGCCAGAAGCCCTTCAAAGACAGCCCAGCAAGGAGCAGCCCGGGGTGGATGAATGCCTGCCCAGAACGCTCCCAATGGAGGCTATAGAAGGCACTGCCGGCTGGCAGCGGCTGCCTTGGTCCCTGGGCTGAGGCAGAAGGACGTGGCTGATGCTGGCTAGAGGCTTGCTGGTCCCCCACGTGTACGCCAGCAGCAGAGTGACAGCGGTGACAAGGCACCTCCCTGAAAGGCCCAGGGGACGTTTGCTCTTTCCTGACTAAGACACCTAAGAAACCGGGGGCTCAGGAGGTCAGAGGTCACAGGGCCAGGCGTTTTGCCTCCATGGGACTTCTGCCTGGGGTGGTGGGTTTTTCACATGCCATTGTCCCCATGCAACCTTTCTACAGATGGCGTCCATAATCCTGTGATGTTGGTTTATCAGCTCCTAAGCAGGCTATAGTGAAGGACAGGGAAGCCTGGTGTGCTGCAGTTCATGGGGTCACAGAGAGTTGGACATGACTTAGCGACTGAACACCACCAACAAAGCAGGCTATGTCGCTTAAATAGTGGTCAAGACCCATCCTGAAAACAAAGAAACGGCACCCAGGCCCCAAAGGCCACTGGCTGCCGTCGCCTGGTTTTCTGTGAACATACCTCCATTCTCCCCAGGCAAACAGCAGCAAAAGCTGAAGAGGATCCAGACTTTGTGGTTGTAACCTTCAGGTCTTCAAGCCCTTTGCCCGTGTTTTCTATTTGGTTGTCGGTCTTCCACTAATTTGTAAAATTTCTTTATCCTTAATAATAATGATTTGCGGGTAGGTGAGCTGCATATATCCTTTTCTGGGTTGTGGTTTCCTCTTTCTGTTTGAGCTATGCTAAGTTGGTAAAAATACATCTTTACTGTTAATGATGTGTGTGTGTGTGTGTTAGTCGTTCATTCGTGTCCGACTCTTTGTGACCCTACGGACTGTAGCCAGCCACGCTTCTCTGTCCATGGGATTCTCCAGTAAAGAATACTGGAATGGATTGCCATTCCCTTCTCCAGAGGGTCTTCCCGACCCAGGGATCAAACCCTGGTCTCCTGCATTGCAGGCAGATTCTTTCCCGTTTGAGCTATAGAGAAATCCTTGATGGAGTGAATGTATCAACTTTTTCTCTTATGGTTTGCAGTTCTGATGTCTATTTAGGAAATTAAGGTCATAAAGCTATTTTCCCGTATTTTCACTTAAAACTTCTTGAAGTTTAGCATTTCATATTTATGTCCATAACTATCAAGATTTTCTTCTTTTGTGCATGGTGTGTTTACTAATGTTTGTTTAGAATTTTTGTATCCATGTTCATAAGTGAGAGTGGCTCCAAATTGTCCTTTCTCACACTGACCTTTTCTGTTCTGGGTTTCAAGGTTATACTGGCTTCAGACAACGACCCGGGGAGCATGTCTATCTGGGTCCCTGCAGGACACACTAGTTATGCGGGTACCTGCAATGCTGTGGGCGAAGGAGCCCAGGGCACAGGACTATCATTTCCTGAAGGATGAAGGGAGCCTCAGATGGTCATCTGACCAGGAGACCAAGGAAAACTGCCATGATGTTTCTTACCTTCTGCCCTCCACCTCTGGCTGGGCATCTTTTGGCCAAACGCAACAGGAAGTCAGAGGTCACAGCCCCATGGATGCAGTCCGTGTATGTCAGAACTGCAGAGCAGATAGCACCAAGAGGCGGCTGGTGAGTGGGGCTGGGGGCAGGGTGGTCTGACATGGAGAGATTTCCCTGCTTCCCTTTTCGAGAAGAGTTGCTAGATTTTTTATTTTTGTCCATTTCTTTTGGGGATTGGGAAGAGAGATTCCCTGATCTGACTTCACTGTCTACCAGACACCCTCCCAAAGTGGTCAATTCTCACCATTAGAGGTAGTTCTGTAAAGTCAGTAGAGACCCTGAATTAACAAAGACTGAACCATCACCCTGCCCCACCTTTCAACCCTCAGGGAAATGCAGGTTTGCTTCCCGTGTTGGTCACCCATTGGTATGTAACCTTCTTGCACACAACATATTTTGTTTGATTTGACATCTCAGTGACTTGTTAACATGGACTTACAGCCCACAACCCCACAACTCATGCCTGAATGGAGTTCATCCAACACATGCGTTTTCTCTGGAGGGCACAGTCCAGCCTTCTCCCCTGAAGACACTACACAGCACTTCAGCATGGTGCTTGGGGGATAGTTTAAATAGTGAAGTCACCAACAGAAAGTACAAAATGGGGAAAACATGACACTAAATAGACGATGAGAAGGACATTGATTTGTAACAAGAGAGCAGCATGGTCTTGTCCTCGTGAGCGTAGGGCATGTCAAGGTCTCCTGCTCTGCCCATGTCCACAAATGACTGCAAAAGTACCCTGGTATTGATGTGGTTACAAACAGATGTTAGGGAGTAGGCACAGCGGCAAGTATGGAATCCATGGGCAACAAGCATCACACGTTTCCTGATCCTGTCACCTGTGCAGAGCATGGACGGGAAGAGACCCCACATCCTAGAGCAGCCAGGTCCATGTGACTGCTTCTGGGAAAGCCTTTCTTGCATCTTGGAGTGGACTTGAGTATTTTGGTAACAGCCAAATGTGACAAAACTCAAATATGCCACAATGGTGTACTGATATGTTACATTCGGTGCATGAACTGGATGCTCTAGAATAGTAGTGTTCTTTCTTTTTTTATAGGCATATAGTTGTTCTACAACGTTGTGTCAGTTTCTGCCCTACAGTAAAGTGAATGAGCTAGATGTATACATATATCCCCTCCCTCTTGGGTCTCCCTCCCACCCGCTGCATCCCATCCATCTAGGCCATCATAGAGCCCCAAGCTGAGCTCCTTGGGTTACACAGCAGCTTCCTGCTACCTGTTTTACACACAGCAGTGCACATACATCAATCCCAATCTCACAGTTCATCCCACTCCTCACCACTCCATGTCTACCAGTCCATTTCCTACGTGTTTCTTAAACACACATTTCCTAGACTCTAGCTTCAGGAGATGCTGGCACAGAGAGCTAGGGGGTTAGAGATTGATATTTCTTGAACATCCTTTGGGAACTGCTTTAATCAACACGCTGATGCTGCTCTTGGAGCTTCTGGGTTGGTCCTGCCACCAAATCCACTGAAGCTGCTCTGCCTCTCAGATGCTCATGCCCACTTTTTGCAGTTTTTCTCTTTACTCTACATTGAGGACTGCCTCTAATTTCCTGCCTACTTTCCCAATCCTGCTCCAAATTAGCTTTTGGAAGTCAGAATAATAGATGTAGTGAAAATAAATAAGCTCCACCTGAGCATCTAAGGTTTCCTTCTGCCTCTGAAGCGCCTGCACTGTAGGAACTCTGTGACATATGCTTTAGTGACCTTTCTTTCTAGGAGTTTGACCCCGTTTGCCTTGCTGTTAAGACAGACTTCATTTTCTTAGGTGTATTTTGTGTGCCAGTGCCCACAGTGTATGTATTAATAGTTTGAAGCTGTCACAAGTTCTCCTTTGGCACGGACTTTCATAATTGCATCACCACCCCTGCTTTAGTATTCCCAAATATAAATGGTCTAGACTTTGCATTACAGAATAACTCCCTCTGGGACAGGCCAGGAAATCACTGGCACTGGAGAGCGTCTGTCTATGAATACTTCTCCTAGGAGAATAGAGGTCGTCCTGGCAGGCAGAGCTGTGTCCTAAGAGATCCACTCCACACTATGGCCAGCATTATGTCAAGAATAAGAGAGCTCAATGGCTCACGTCCATTGAAAAGAGTCCAGTCAATAGAGGATTATGCACAGACCCTATATATGGAAGTCTTCGGTAACCAAGGAAGAAGACAAACATTCACATGGAGACCGAAAACCAACTCTGAATTTGTCTTGCGGCAAATGCTTCCTTCTTAACTGCCTGGCTCTCCAGATAAACTGAGTCCTCCCTGGAGCTGAGCGGTAGGCGCGTGACCCTCGCAGGGTTAGGGCCCCTATTTCCCGTGGCCGTCCTGCATCTCTCGCAGAGTTCGCGTGCGGTCGAGCTTTCCTACGGGTACCCGGACACCCGACGTGTCCTCACCCGCCTCCGTTATCCCGCGCCCCCGGCCACGGTCGGTCGTGCTGGGCAGGGACTCCTGATGCAACGGGATGCTGCCGTTTCAGGCCGTCTTCCCTGGAAGCCGCGGGCCCTTTTCCATCTCCTGCATCTTTAAAAGCCAAGCGCTCTCCTGGTCCGAAGGTCCTACAGAGAGAGTCAGGAACCCGGCTCCGGGCTCCAGCTGCCAGCCGACTGTGCGCCCTTCAGGAAACGAGAGCGGACGTCTCGCGATCTCCCGCGGACCGAGCGCGGACTACAACTCCCGATAGGCCGCGCGCCGCGCCTCTGCGCCCAGCCACTGCGAGAGGACGGCCGTGGCACCGCCTGGACCACAACTCCCTAGAGGTCGCGCGCCGCGCCTCTGCGCCAGGCCGCTGCGAGAGGGGTACGAGGTGCGGGCGGCGCGTCCGGCCTGCTGAGGAGGTTGTGGTGGGGAGCGAGGCCGCCGACATGGACAACGCGGGGAAGGAGAGGGAGGCGGTGCAGCTGATGGCCGAGGCCGAGAAGCGAGTCAAGGCCTCTCACTCCTTCCTCCGAGGGCTGTTTGGGTGAGCGCCTGACCGCGCGTGCCCCGGGGAGGGTTTCCTTCCCGGCCTGGCGGCCCCCAGAGCGCCCCGGGGACCCTCTAATCCCCCCACACACCCTCCAGAAATTCCCCTAGTCTCCCCGGCTCCCGCTGGGGTCCCCAGAACGCCGCAGGGCCCCTCACGCCCTCCAAGGATCCCCTAGGATCCCCAAAGCCTCCCACCTTAACTCCAGGAGCTCCTGGAATCCCCGGAGCACCCCCCACACCCACCAGGGATCCCCGAAGCCCCAAAACCCTTCCAGGGATGGCCCTAGGAGCCTCGGAGCTCCCCACCTTGCCTCCAGGGATCCCCTAGAATCCCCGGAGCCCCCCACCTTGCTTCTAGGGACCCCATAGAATCCCCGGAGTCCCCCACCTTCCCTCCAGGGGCCCCCTAGAATCTCCGGAGGGCCCCCACGCGCCCACTAGAACCCTTCAGGACGACCCCAGGGCCCCCCACATGCCCTTCCGAGATCTTCTACGACCCTCGGAGGGGGCCCACCTACCCCCCCACCCGCCGGGCGAGTCCCGGGTCCCACTGGCCGAGCACGAGTGTGCATGACCCCGCGGCGGCCACACCTGTTTGTTCTTTCGCCTGGAGTCGGCCCGCCCCTCTCGGGAGCCCCGCGTGGGCGTGAGGCTCGGGGAGAGGCGGGCCCCAGACCCCCGCTCGGGCACCCGGCCCGCAGTCCGCCGCCCTGTGCCCGCGCGCCTTGCGCCAAGCACACGGGTAATAGCCGTGGGGTGAGTGAGGACGTGCTCTCAACCCGGTGCCATTGCTTCGCCAGAGATTGATGAGATAGCCAGGGTCTCCGGTTGACCAAGGGATAACGCAGCTCCTCGGAGTCTGCGTCTCTTGGAAATCCCGTTCATTTTCACTTAATTCTTCTGCCCCCTCCTAGGGAAGGCCTTAAATTCGGACTTCCCAAAAAGCAGAGCCTGCACTAACAGTTCTTGGAAGAATTCTGGGCGGTTGAGGAGGTGAATGATTCAGCTGTTTAGGATGAGGGAGGCGGAAAATTCCTGGTGGTTTTCTGTATTTTCTTATGGAAGCGAAAGGCCCTTGGCCAACACCCAGAGCATTTGCAAATTCATTTTGGAATCTCCTTGTTTTGCCACCTTCGTTGTTTGAGTTGTGATATTTTGCCAGTGTTGATAATCTCCAGGAAACGCTTAAATGTAGGTTTCATGCTGTGCGTAGTATAGGATGCAAAGATGCAGGAAGATAAAGGTTCCTGCCTTCAAGAACCTCTCTAAGCATTTATCCCAGGTGGTTTCTAAATTTATCATGTGATGTATGGTTTAGAGTATAGCCATGAGTTACAAATTTGTACTCCTTTAAAAGTTATGACAGTACTATAAGGAACCCTGTCTTATACCTGACCTTAATTAACACCAAGCAGTAACTCCTTTCTCTGGTTCACAAAACAATTACAGTTTATACTAGTAAAATTTAAGTGTCATAGCACCTCGAACTGGGAGGTGATCTTAATGGCACAGCATTTCCAGTCCGGATTCGCTTCCCTGGAAGAGAATCTGTAATCGACAGAGAAAAAAGCGCCTGACAGCACTCGATGATTCTCAGAGGGATGCTCCCTTCTGGCTCCTTTCAGTGAAGAGGTGTTGCATTGTTCTTGTGAAATTTGACCACATCTTGAACCAGTAATCCTAGAAGGATTTTAGAAATGCTTTTTGTCTTTAGAGAAACATCTTTTCTTCTTCTTCTTCTTCTTGATTGTTGATCACCTGTTTCGTTGAGGAGCATTGTAGGAAGACTTCATCTTCAGCATTCAGCCTCAGTTTGCACGGAAGTCATTGCATCTTAGGACTGATCCGGATCCAGCAGGTCGGTGTACTGTCCTTGGTCTGGGACCAGGGACAAGTTCCTTAGCCCCTCCGTGCCTCAGTTTCCTGTGCTGTATGAGTGTAAGAGAAGTGAGTGAAGGTTCCATGAATATATGCTTGTAAAATGTTTAGTCTTAAAGATGAGGATTATTAATTAGCATCTTCATCAGAATTATCAAGCCCGGTTATTTATCAAGCAAACAGAGAACCAAACAGATCAAGTTGACTTTGCCAGGATTTCAGAGTCAGAGAATTTTTGGACTGCATCCTTGGGCTTTTAATGAAATAAAATATCAATATTTGAAAGAGCTTTGCACCACATAAGGATTATTTATACCGTGGAGGACTGTGTTTTTAGTAATGTTTGTCTCCGGAAAAGCTTGGGGAAGAAGGGTACTCAGAGTTCTTTGAGCTTTAATAGCGTTACATAATTCTTTGAAGCCAACAGCTAGATCTAGTTTCTCTACAGTGACAATGGGAAGACAGATTCTGTGTCAGTTTTAGGTGTTCAGAATCTTACCTTACACTGGGCATCACTTGCACCTGTCTTCACCTTTCTGGGCTGGGATACATGTGTTAATCCTCCCTGCCCTAGCTCCCTTAGCCAGAGAATTTTCCCCTCTACTTGTTTGCCTTTATTTAAACCACAGTGCAGTCCATCTGCATGTCAGACTCCTTAGTTGACAGCACAGGCCCACATGAGTGTCATCGGTGTCACTGAGCCCACCTGTGTAAGAGCTGACGGCGCTTTGCTGGGGCAGTTGATGCTGTTTGGGACTCTGGTGGTCGTTACAGGCGCTCAGCCTACTATACTGCAGCTGTTTCACGCCTGGGGCTGCTTCACCCAACTGCAGATTAAAACCTGTGTAAGAGTGGATCCCCTTTGCTCAGTGTCGATCCACACACTGCTAGTTTTGTGGCAATGCCACCTTCTCACTGCTCTTCCTTTTTTGTTGCTTTCAGTAAAATTAGCCAAAAATATGAAGAAGTCAGTCATGCATTCTTCTGTACATAAGGCACAAGTCCAGGTTCACCCACGAGATGTCTGTGTTCCTTGCCCGCATTCCCCTGCAGGAAAGGACCTGCTGAGCCATCGCAAGAAACCACTGTCATGATGGTCAGTCTTTCTGCTTGACTGACAGATCAACAGTGATGTGTTTTTGGAGTCGTGGAATTCAATTAAAACTTAACTCCTTTGCTGGCTTAGCTTAGTGTGGCAAAATTGCCACCAAAAGGGCTGTGCTTTGATTTTATTTCCAAAGATGAGCTATTGAATTTTGTAGTTAACTTCAAATTTTAGTTTGCCATCTTAATGAACTGATAGTCAGTTGACCTAGGTCTGACAGCAAGATGGCTTTGCATTTCTACAGCCTGTACTGTCTCTGCCATCCTGCTTTAGGAGACCACAGTGGGGAGTACTGCCTGTGGAAGAGAGGGGCTTAAGACTTACTGTGGGAGCAGGTTCTGGGTGGTTAACCCTGTCTTCCCATGCTCTTGACTGTTCCCCAGGCTCAAAGCTTGTAAAGAGCCGTAAATCTGGCAGTGTCAAAGTAAATTTAATGAAAGGCCCTATAGGGTTGTATGCATGCTCAGTCATGTCTGACTCTTTGTGATCTCCTGGACTGTAGCCCACCAGTCTCCCATGGAATTTTCCAGGCAAGAATATGGGACTGAGTTGCCATTTCCTACTCCAGGGGATCTTCCCCACCCAAGGATCAGACCCGTGTCTCATGCATTGGCAGGCAGATTCTTCACCACTGCGCCATCTGAGAAGCCTCTTACAGGTTTGCTCAGAAATAACTGAATCTATATTTCTTAGCTACTTGTGAAAATTGGGAGTGTTTCTTAAGCATTGTGGGTCATTAATTATCAGTATTTTTCACTCAGCTTTATTTTGGCAAAGACTGTGTTTAAATTTTGCCAAATTATGATGGGGACATATGATGGCATTTGTAAAGCATTTAGGTCCCCCTCAGTTACAGTAGATATTCAGATGCAGATTGAACTTTAAAAAAAAAAATTATTATTAAGCTCAGATTTAGAGACAGGTGGTATAGTGTAAGAAATATGTGTTATGTTATATTTTTATGTAATATGTAATGTATATTATATGTGAGCCATAATAATATGTACACACACTCTGTATGTGTGAGTGTGTGTGTGTATATATATATATATATATATATGTAAGAAGTCCAAATACAGGTTCTAGTTTACTGGCTTGGTGACCCTGGTCAAGCAAATCATACTCAGAGCTTCTGTTTTTTTTTTTTTTTTTTTTTTTTTAGCTTTCTCATGGGGAAAGGGAAAGAATTTACTTGTCAGAGCTGTAAGGATTGAATGAGGTGCTGCACAGAGCTATATTATAATCATTTGGTTTTTTGATTTTTAGTGTCAAGTTATTCTGTATATCAAATGATAATCACAGTTGGCCTTTGTTTGCATTTTTGCAGCGTTCACCATATTCTCTCATTCCTGTGGGCCCTGTGAGGTGCAGAGTCCTTTACCAGTGGTAGAGAGGACCAGGATTGTTGTGGCCTGCGGCTCGCGGGTGTAAGGTCCTGGAGGTCTACCTTGTTTGGTGGCTGTGGCCCAGCACCTCCCTGAGACTTCAGGGGACTCCACTGAATGCCTTACAGATGCTGATTTGTTTTCTTGTGCTCTTTTGTTTAATTTGAAGAGCAAAGGTAACAAAGTGAAGGGCAGTCCATGTTTCTTTCTTCTGTGTTTCCTACAATACCTGGTCATTGTAAATGTAGCAGCTACATATGGTAGGAAAGGGCAATAACTGCAAGGAGTACAGAATGGTTTCAGTTGAAAAGTAGAGTTTTCCCTGAATCCTCATGCTCCTAAATCTTACTCAGCAGACCTAACTCTTTTTAACTTTCCTTTTGATTCTTCTGATGGTTGCTACCATGATTCTAAATAATTTAGAATACTTTTGCTACCTTACTAATTTAGGTGCTGTTTGTTGATTCTGCTGAAAATGAAGAAGGTAGCATGGCTTATGTGACAGTGCATCTTCTTCTGATTTTTATGATTTCTCAGTCTCTAAATACTATCTTTTATATGTAAATAGCATTTAACTTTATATAATACTGCTTTAAACTTTTTTCAGATATTTCCCCGTATCTGTGAGTTATAGAGTGACCGTGAAGGTAGTGGTCAAACTGGGACATTTTTGAGATGCCAAGAAGATGGGTATACACCAGGAGTGTCCCTGCAACCAAGACAGAGGATCATCCTAGTTAAAGGAAACTTTATAATTCATTTTTATGCTTTCACTTTGAGTTCATTTGATCAGCATATAAAATCAGCAGGACTTTTGTATCTTAAGAATTTTTGGTGAGTGATACGTAGGAGTTCATGGTAAGGAGATTTTGTAAGCAGAATTTCAGAATGTTAATCATGTCTATATTTGAATATTAATAGAAAGTATCTTAGGAATGTTAGTTTAATTAAAATCCAGCAAGTTAATAGATCAGTACTTTATTGGATTAAAATACATGTTTTTCACAGTAAGGAGCTATCTGCCAATTCTGGTTTTAATAGGTGTTTTCATTATGGATTGAATGAAGGACTTATATTTTAAGGCCTTTTCAATAACTGTGGGGGAAGCTTGACTTTTTTCTTTAGTTATTAGTACATTAATCAAGGGATATCCTCATACTGAACTGTCCTAGCATCCCTTGAATAACCCCCTGAGTTATAATGCATGAATTTTTTAATGGGCTGTTGGATACTGTTTTAAATTTTTTTATTTTAAGTTCTTTTATTTACAGCGTGTGTATGTGTATAGTCTTTTTCAGATTGATGTCACAGGGGCCTCATAAAAAGAATTTGTAAGTTTTTCTTTTTTTTCCCCATGCTCTGGTCTCTGCATTTTTAAATCGAATCCTCTTAAGTGAAGTCATGTTGGGCTTTTTGGTGTTAGTTTCCTTGATACTTTTCTTTTTTCCCCTGGAAATGTTTAAATGTTTAAACTTCCTATCTCTACTGAGGTCAGTTTTGGTAAATTGTATTTTTAAGGAAATTATTCGTTTCACCCATGAACATGATTGTACAGGTATCTCTTCAAGATCCTGCTTTCCATTCTCTCGTGTATGTGCCCCAAAATGAAATTCCTGGATTATGTAGTAATCCCATTTTTAATTTTTTGAGGAACTGCCATACTGTTGTCCACAGTGGTTGTACCATTTTACATTCCTACCAACAATGCACACAGATGCTAATTTCTTTACACGCTTCCTTCCAGCACTTGGTATTTTATAAATAATGCCCATTCTAACAGGTCTGAGGTTATATCTCATTGTAGCTTTGATTTGCATTTCCCTCATTATTAATGCATCTTTTCATATGCCTGTTGGCCATTCATGTATGTTCTTTGGAGAAATGTCTATTCAAGTCCTTTGTTCATTTTTTTAAGTTAATTTATTTTTTATTGCAGGATAATTACTTTACAGGATTTTGCTGTTTTCTGTCAAACCTCAGCATGAATCAGCCATAGGTGTACATATATCCCCTCCTTTTTGAAACTCCCTCCCACCTCCCTCCCCTCTAGGTTGATACAGAGCCCTGTTTGGGTTTCCTGAGCTATACAGCTAATTCCCCTTGGCCATCCATTTTTGGATTGACTTTTTTTTTGTTATTGAGTTTTAGGAGTTTGCTATGTATTCTTGATGTTAATCCCTTATCAGGTATGTGATTTGAGGATATTTTCTCCCATTCTGTATGTTGCCTGTCTTCTCTGTGAATATGTCTGTGATGCACAGTTTTTTCATTTTCATGAAGTTCAGTTTGTCTCTCTTTCTTTTTTAACCTGTGCCTTTAGTGTCATATCCAAGATACCATTGGCAAATCTAGTGTCATGAAGCTTTTTCTCTGTTTTCTTTTAAGAGTTTTTGCTGTTTTAAGTGTCACATTTAGGTCCTTGATCCATTTCGAGTTAATTTTTGCATAAGGCAGGGCTTCCCTGGTAGCTCAGATGGTAAAGCGTCTGCCTACAATGCGGGAGACCCGGGTTCGATCCCTGGGTTGGGAAGATCCCCTGGAGAAGGAAATGGCAACCCACTCCAGTATTCTTGCCTGGAAAATCCCATGGACTGAGGATCCTGGTGGACTACAGTCCATGGGGTCGCACAGAGTTGGACACGACTGAGCGACTTCACTTTACTTCACTTCATGCATAATGCCGGGGCTTCCCTCACAGCTCAGTCAGTAAAGAATCTGCCTGCATGGCGGGAGACCTGGGTTCGATTCCTGGGTGGGGAAGGTCCCCTGGAAAAGAAAATGGTAACCCTCTCCAGCACTCTTGCCTGGGAAATCCCATGAACAGAGGTGCCTAGCAGGCTACGTACAGTCCATGGGGTGACAAGAGTCAGATACGACTTAGTGGCTGAACCACCACCACCACCATACATACGTAAGGCTCCAGCTTCATCCTTTGGCAAGTCAGTATTCGATTTTCCCAACACAGTTTGTTGAAAAGACTGTCTATTCCTTGTTGAATATTTTTGACACCTTTGTTGAAAATCATTTGACCATAAATACAAAGATTTGTTCATGGGCTTTCTATTCTAGCCAGCTGGTCTGTATGTTTGTCATTATTGCCAGTACCACACTGTTTTGATTAGTATAGCTTTGCAGTAAGTTTTGAAATCAGGAAGTGTGAGCCCTCTAGTTTGTTCTTCTTTTTCAAGATTATTTTGACTTTCAGGGCTCCTGTGATTTTTGCTTTATAAAGAAAGATGGCTGCTGTGTTTGGGTGCCTAGATGTTCACAACCAGTATACTTTCATTTGAATTGTATCTTTAGTATTATGAAGTGAATTTCTCTATTTCATTTGATACTTTTGAGCCCAAATTCTACCTCCTTTAATGCCAGGGTAGCAGTCTTTGCTTTCTTGTTACTGTGATTGCCTGTTTTGGGGCTATGTTAGGTAAGAGGATTATCTGATGCCTGTGGCCACATGGCCTGTGCTGCCCGGCCCCAGGGAGAGGGCAGCTCCCCTCCCTTATCGAGTCCGGGCACAGTGGCCAGGGCTGACTTGGAGGGAGGGAGTGGGAGCAGAAGCTGCAGGGGTCGTCTGTGCTGTCACAAGAGGAGTACGCTATTACCCCATGAATCTTCTTTAGTACGCTTTGCCTGATTTCCTTACTTGGGAATCTAATGTTTTGTCTGCTCTGGGAAGCACGCGTTACCTACCTGTGTGCCAGTCAGTGAGCATGCTCTACTTAATCCCTCTATTCAGGGTGTGTGTGTGTCAGGGGGATTCAGGTATTTGTATAGGTCTCTCTCTGCCTACAGTAGGGTTATGTCCCCATAAACCCATTGTAAGTCGAAAATGTGTTTAACACACCTACCTGGCCTACCAGAGCACTTCCATTAGCCTACAGTTGGGCAAAACAATCTAGCACAGAGCCTGTTTTATAGTAGAGTGTTGACTGTCTCATATAATTCATTGAATACAGTACTGAACATGAAGGTAGAGTGAGTGTCTGGTCCAGAATGATTGTGAGTGTGTCAGTGAGCACATGCCTGACTGTGAGCTCAGATGGTGCCCTTGCCAGGCCCGTCACGAGAGAGGGTCTACTGCAGACCGCTCACCTGGGGAAGGGCCAACATTGGAAGTGTGCTTTCTCCTGAACACATGTTACCTTTGCAGTATCTTCTGTCCATACGTTGGTGTGGTTTCCTTGATGCCTAGGATTTTGGGGGTGGGTTGGGGCTTGCTGCCACTCCAGTTCTGCCCCCACTGTTTCCCAAAACCCTGAGTTTATTTCCAGCTCTGCTTTCTTTCACTAACTGCCAACCCTCCTCTCTTCTTCCCTCCCCCAGAAGCACATCTTCTGGAGCCTGACACCTCTAGCCAGGACCCCCTTCCAGGCCCCCATGCCCTCCAGAAGCACATCTTCTGGAGCCTGACACCTCTAGCCAGGACCCCCTTCCAGGCCCCCATGCCCTCCAGGTCTCATACTTGCCTCCTGGATCCCACACTGCAGCCCCTCTCTGAAGGGGTGTTGCTGCCTGTGAACTGTGCTTGTGGGACCCTGCTGCATGCCGTCTTGTGTCTAGGTCTCCCCTCCTGATTGCTAGCAGGGGCTGTCTCCTTAGCTCTGTTGCGTGCATTCTAAGTCGCTTTAGTTGTGTCTGATTCTGTGCGACCCTATGGACTGTCGCCTGCCAGGCTTCTCTGTCCACGAGATTCTTCAGGCAAGAATACTGGAGTGGATTGCCATGCCCTCCTCCAGGGGATCTTCCTGACCCAGGGATCGAACCTGCGTCTCTTATGTCTCCTGCATCGGCAGGGGGGTTCTTTACCACTAGCGCCACCTGGGAAGCCCCTAGCTCTGCTGGTTCAGGGATTTTACTGCCCCAGTTTTCTTAAATGAAATTGTGTTGACTTCTGACTCAATGGTCTCCAGTTTGTTGAGTGGATCCAATCCATTGGTTACATCCACTCCTTGTTGATCTGTGTGGTTCCAGAAGATACAAGGACGTGTTTTTGTATTTAGGCAGCTACCATTGTCCTGTAGGAATCTCAGGTCTCAATGATTAAATTCTGTTTAAAAAATCTAAAGTTTTATGAAGATTGAAATTAAATATAAAAGTTTCTCTTGACAAGTCCTGTTGTGTATGAGTCATTTCTGAGTTTATCCAGTAATTCTTATTCTTAGCTTCCTTGTAACGTTTAAGTATCTCAGTCTGTTTTACTAAAAGATCCAATCTATACATATCTCCCCTCTACAGGAAGCGTGACCCCTCGTCACACTTGACCCCTCGTGATAAAAGTCCCAACAGCTTTCTGTGCTGTACCTGTTCTTTAACTTTATTTCAAGAAGTTATGCTTAAATGCAAATATTTTGGTCAGACAGTCCTTAAACGTCTCAGATTGTTTCCTGCATTTGAGAATCTGTGATTCTTTTTTGTTAAATAGAAATAAAGTGAGACGTTCTCAGAAGGTGGAATCCCAGGATCCAAGGCAGAGCACATGGTGGTTGAGGTTGAACCCCCTGCTCAGCTTCTCTGCTGGTTGCTCTGGGAGTGCTGTGAATCTGGGGGCTGCACTTGTTCTTGTGGGCAAAGGGTCAGGAGCTGATGGATACTTGCATTTGTCTGTTGGCAGTCCGACTCCAAAGCCTACCTCCTTGCAGCCACACCTCTTGTTACTGGTTTGTGAAAAAGCGAAGGATTTGAGTTAGGCAGTTAGAGGCACCGTGGGCCATTGGTGCCCACGGCTCTTGCCTTGGTACCTCCCCACCCTCACCGTCCACGTGCTCAGTTAGTTTGCTGGGCCTTCCATTTAGCTTTCACTCATCACGAGGAAAATGCAGGATTTTGGATGAGTCGAGGGCTAATAGTCTTGTCTGTTTGTAGATGTCATCTGAGCTGTCTGGACTAATAGGCTGTGATTTTCCCAGACTCAGTTTTTCCCTCCTAAACAGGAAGGGGCAGGGAGGGGAGTCAGGGGCTTGGACCCAGCTCTGCTGTTCTGGGCTCCTGGGCGGTGGGGGCGGGGTGGAGCGCGCATGTCGCTCTCACCCCACCTCCTCTGTAGAACCTGGGGTGGGGGTGTCAGGCAATCAGATTTTTCCAGCCTGCAGTTAAATATTCTTTTCTCAGCATTTTGACCTCCTTGGTAAGAACGTTATTTTCTTAATGTTTTCTGGCAGGTTAGTGCCATGTGCTGTTTTTGTTTAGTTGCTAAGTCGTGTCCAACTCTTCTGTTACCTTACAAACTATAGCCCGCTAGGCTCCTTTGTCCATGGGATTTCCCAGGTAAGAATACTGGAGTGGGTTGCCATTTTCTTCTCCAGGCGATCTTGCTGACCCGGAGATCAAACCCTAATCTTCCGCGTCTGCTGCACTGGCAGACAGATTCTTTACCACTGAGCTACCCAGGAAGCCTGCCATGTGCTGTACTGTATCACTTATAATGTAGACTCCTCACTGAAACTTGTTTCTGTTTTCAGGGATCTTCTCCCTCAGTTCTAGGGGCTCTGGATAACAATCAGTCAAAAATACTTTTCTTTAAAATTCACAAAAATCAACTTTCACAGGTATAGAACACAGGAGGCATTTGGAGTGACTTAAAAGTAAATTTTTTCAGTTCAAGTTCAGTTCAGTCGCTCAGTTGTGTCCAACTCTTTGCGACTCCATGAGCAGCAGCTTGCGAGGCCTCTCTGTCCAACACCAACTCCCAGAGCCTACCCAAACTCATGTCCATTGTGTCGGTGATGCCATCCAACCATCTCATCCTCTGCCGTCCCCTTCTCCTCCTGCCCTCAATCTTTCCCAGCATCAGGGTCTTTTCAAATGAGTCAGCTCTTCACATCAGGTGGCCAAAGTATTGGAATTTCAACTTCAACATCAGACCTTCCAGTGAACACCCAGGACTGATCTCCTTTAGGATGGACTGGTTGGATCTTCTTGCAGGCCAAGGGATTCTCAGGAGTCTTCTCCAACACCACAGTTCAAAAGCATCAGTTCTTTGGCGCTCAGTTTTCTTTATAGTCCAACTCTCAAATCCATACATGACTACTGGAAAAGCCATAGCCTTGGCTAGATGGACCTTTGTTGGCAAAGTAATGTCTCTGCTTTTTAATATGCTGTCTAGGTTGGTCATAACTTTCCTTTTAAGGAGTAAGTGTCTTTTAATTTCATGGCTGCATGGAGCCCTCAAAAATAAAGTCTCTCACTGTTTCCCCATCTATTTGTCATGAAGTGATGGGGCCAGATGCCATGATCTTAGTTTTCTGAATGTTGAGCTTTAAGCCAACTTTTTCAGTCTCCTCTTTCACTTTCATCTTTAGCTCCTCTTCACTTTCTGCCATAAGGGTGGTATCATCTGCCTATCTAAAGTTATTGATATTCTTCCCGGCAGTCTTGATTCTAGCTTGTGCTTCACGCAGTCCAGCGTTTCTCATGATGTACTCTGCATATAAGTTAAATAAGCAGGGTGACAATTTTTTCATGAATTCTTTAAGTTGTGTCTGTTTGTGACACATTAGTTCTCTGGTGCTGTTAATGTCAGGATTTTTCTGGTGATTCTGTTTAGTGAGAGGTGAGGGTCTTGAGTCTCGCAGAGTTCTTTCATTAGTTTTGTAAAGATCGCTGAACCTGACATCAGGTGTCCGCTCCTACTGACCTTGGCTGGATGACAAGCCATTGACCTCCAGGTACAGTGTTCTCCCTTCTGTAATATGGAGACTGCATTCTGCAGTCCATAGGGTCACAAAGAGTCAGACACGACTTCGCAACTGGACAACAACAACATGGAGAAGTCATCTTTTGTGGTCGTTGTAATACTGAAGGTGGCATAAGGCACATGGAAACAGCAGCATAAAACTTAGCATGTTGTAGGCGTTCTGTTATTCTTAGCTGAACCTGCTTCTGAAAATAATAGGATAAAGTACATTTTAATTAAGCTAGTTTTATTTGGAAACCTCTAATAAGGATGATTGCACTGTAATTACAGTTCAAGATTCCTGGTACACTTTAGAAAAATAAGACACAGAAAGTGGTAAGCCCTTTGTTAGCTTCAAGGAGCTGTGGCTAAGATTGAAATCTTTCTTGAGTTAAGAATGTTCATCAGAATAATTAGTTTTTTATTTTATTTTTATTTTTTCATCTTTTTAATTTTTCATACTTTATTCTCTATATTGATAGGTTAAGAAAGTGAAATCTTCCTAAGTACTGATTCACAGATAATGCTTATAAGCGATACACAAAACATTCAGTTTCACAGAGTAATATCCAGTGATCCCTTTAAATGCAATTTTAATCCTTACTTTCAGCTAAGTGCAAGACTAATAAAATGAGCTAAATACACACAAAACTTGTATATCCTGAACTACAAAAGTGGTTTCCATAGCCACACATGGTTTTAGTCAAGTATACATTTTCACAATAAATAAATACTAACAAATATGTTAATAAAACACTATCCCAAATGCTTATCTGCCATCAACTTTTTTCAGCAATTTCATTCCTGCTACTAAAAGCACTTTCAGAAGTTTTAATCTGATCTGGGGAAATGAGTTCTTTTAAAACCTGACAAACAGTATATTATAAACCCCAAAGATTTTTAATCCAGTATGTCTTCCAACACAGAATCATTTATAGGAAATTCTTAGTTTCTCAAAAAATAAAAAATTAAATCACTCTTGTTATCTAAAGAAGAGTATTAAAACAAATTATCTTAAGACAAATAAACACTCCTACAAAAGGCTGTATTTTCTAATATCATTTTCTCCTTAAAAGAAACACAAACCAGTTCACCATCTTTTAATAACGTACACTACTGTGGTCTAAAAGCTTTAGAAATATATGAAACACATCTTAGCTATCAAAGTCAAAGGTGCCATTTAGATTTCACATATTAAACAGCTACAGTACAACCTACAATGGCACAAGTACACAAATATTAATTCATCATTGAGATGGTCAAGAGTCAGAAGAAACCGAATGGTTTGCAAACCCAAGGTACTTTGACTTACATGTGGTCATTAAAATCTAATATGTAATTCAAATAGGGTAATGTAATGGCAGGCAATTAAAGGCTCATATATCACTCTAAAATTGAAAACGTGAAAATAAAGCCTGAAAACTTTGTGGTTCTCTATTTTTCATTCATATGGTTAGGTATTAAGCAGGGCCTTACTGTGGAAAATACAGTTATTAAGTATGGTTTCCCCAGAAGATAATGAAGCTTCAGAAAGTACAAAAGGTGTCAAGATCCGTAGTTTGCTTCATCAAATGCTTTTCTAGCACGTTTCAATTCTTCATTCATAGTAAGCAAGTCTTTAACCCTAGCAAACTTTCTTGGGTCCTTTCGAATCAAGAAGACGATATCTTCAACTTGTACCCGAGCTTGTCTTCCAGTTGACATTGCCTTATGAGTCATTTCAGTGATGAACTCTATGACAAGGTCTTCCAAGAATATCTACTGATTCAGTATAAGGATTCTGGTCATCTCCAAACCCATACATCATACATCGTAATTCTTTAGAAAAGTCTTTCTTTTACCCTGTCCACCTTCTCCACCTCCTCCAATTTCTTCATTTTCTTCCTCAAAGGTAGGATCCTCTTCTTCATCTGCCATCCCACCAGCCAGCCACCTCTGCTAATTAGCTTTTTTTAAATGTAGCTTTGAAGTGAAGAGAAAGGAGCGTGAAGGTGTGAGCGAGAAGTCTTTGCTCCTTCTGCCACTTTATTGTTGGCGTGGTTTGTTGCCATCCTGTCCCTGGCTGTATGACATACCCACCCAAAGGGGATTTTTCTAGAGGAGAGAGAGATAGCTTTACTGATATGTAATTCACATACTATACCCTTCACTCATCCAGAGTGTCCAGTTGAGTAGTTTTTAAGCATATTCGCTAAACGATGTAGTTACCACAACAAGTGGTTTTAGCACGTTTTCACCACCCCAGAAAGAAGCTCTGCCTACCCCCTCTATTTCTCTCCGGCGCTCCCAGCTCTAGAACCAGCCTGTTGCAGTCCTTTCCAGTGAATGGTGGGCTCGCCTGGGACTGGCCCTTCACTCCACATGATGTCGTGAAGGCCGTCTGCTTTGTAGCACAGTCAGTGCTTCCTTCAGCACGTCATTCCGTTTTATTGTCTGAGCTGCTCCACTATGTGCACCACCTTCAGTTATCATTTTCAGTTGATGGACATGTGGGTTGTTTCCACTTTTGTCTGTTATAAGCAATGCTTCTGTGAACATTTGTGTACAAGTTTGTGTGTGGACCGATGTTTTCATCTCTCTCAGGTATGTGCCTTGGTGTAGAATTTGGGGTCATACAGTAACTATGTTTAACCTTTTGAGCAGCTGCAACACTCATCCAGAGTGGCTTTTTATACAGTTTGCCACTTGTACTAGCAGTAAATGTGGGGGCCAGTTTCCTGCATCCTCTCTAACATTCCTTAGTCCTTGCTTTTGATTCTAACCAGCCTGGTGGGAGTAAAGTGCTATCTCATTTGTGGTTTTGATTTGCATTTCTCTGATGTTTAATGATGTTGAGTAGCTTTTCAAGGGCTTATTGGCTATGTCTTTTTTTTAATCTTCTTTGGGGAAGTGTCTATTCAGATCTTTCACCCATTTTTACTTGAATTATTAGTCTTTTTGTTATTGAGTTGTAAGGGTTCTTTATATAGTCTAGATAGAGATCACTTACGAGGTGATCTGTATATTCCAGAGTTTGTCTGCCTTCAGTACACGAATCTAGTTACAGTGATCGTCCTCACTGACTCTGGGTCCAGCCCTACAGTGACAACTCCACGTGGATTATTTCTTCTGATCTTCGTAATAACCAGAGGTAGAGACTGTGTATACCCTCAGTTTACACATGCAAGGTTGCAGGCCCAAAGAAGTTAAAGGACTAGTCTGGAGTCAGACTCTCAGTGGTGACTGCCCCAGGTGGACTCACACGTGATCCGTGCCTGCCCTCTGCAAGCTTCGTGGCACAGGGGTGCCCCCCCTCCAGACTGCAGTCAGCCTTGACCTCGCCCTCTCTTAGTCCTTACATCCGTTTTCCGCCGGGAGTTCCCCGTGGTGTGTGTTGTGCAGAGCCCATCTTGTTCTGGTTCTCTCTCTTCTTGTGTATAGAGTAGACACACGAGACAGAGGAGCAGCAGGCGTAGGGGCCTCAGCTTGGTGCAGTGAAAACGCTGTAAGCAGTAAGGTTCTCCCAACGGGATGTTGTAGAGTGCATTTCCACAGGGTGGGGGCCGGGCCTCACGGCCCCTTTCTCCTCAGGTATTACAGTCCTTGAACAGCCTGGTGCATTGCTGCTCCTGCTTCGGGTTTTGTTTTTACTTTTAAGTCTGAACACAAACAGTGCTAAGCTCTTGGACATTGAAAGCATCAACACGCCTTTATCCTTCAAAATTCAGCCTCCTTTGAAAAATATACTTCTCATTCCTCGGGACGAGTAAAACTTCTGTCCGCACGTATGGAAAGGATGCTCTTGAGGGTGTAAGCCCTGGGTCCCGCCACAGCGGTGTTTGCATCTCAGTGCTCTGGCATGCCCGCAGGGTGGCATTTACTCTCTTAGACCTCGATTCCCTCACCTGGGGCAGCAAGGGTGATCAGAGTACCCCGTCCGAGCAGCTGGCAAGGTTCTCTGGCGCTGGTCTGGCACGTCCTAAGTGCTTGGTAGATGTCCATTACTTGAGGGATATTTAGGGACGTGGATGGTTGTTACTGTAAAACTTAACCTCATCTTTACATTTTTCTCAGAGGAAACACAAGAATAGAAGAGGCTTGTGAAATGTATACCAGAGCTGCGAACATGTTCAAGATGGCCAAGAACTGGAGTGGTATGTACGAAGGTGTTGTTTGTTTGCTTTTCAGGCAAATAACTTTAAAATCACTTTGGAGAAGGACGTGACTGTCCACCTTCCTCTTAGAAAGACTGCTGGCTGTGTGGGTGGGGTGGGGGAGGGGGGCTGTTGAGCCAAGGGAGCAAAGCTTGAAATACTGATTGAAGTTTAGGCATAAAGGAGTGTCTGCTTTAGTGTCTGCAAAATACTTACTACAGTGGGCATGTGGTGATTAAAAAGACTTACTACTATTTGGAGTTAGGAAGGATAACCTTTGCTGTTTACTCATGTGCTTAAATAAATTTAGTACAAGGAGTGAAAATTGAAGTAAAAGTTACTGAAAAAAATGTTAGATAAATAGGAATGCCTGTTCTTCTTTGCCTAAACCTTGGTGGAGACTTTGTAACCGTACCTTACCCTGATAACTGATTGTGGTCCCCTGAGAAATGAGGCAGTGGGGTTGTTACTTCTAAACCCTGACAGACTCTTCATTTTCTAACATAATACTTTTACTCAGGGAAGGTACACAAAATGAAATCAGAATTGTTTTCATTATTGTGAGTAGGGGTGGCTCTTTTCCAACACTGATTCAAGAAGCAGATTCATCCTCTACCCCTGGAAAAAAGAGGTTACATGAAGGGGTCTTTCTGTAGTGAAGGTGGACATGGCTTTTGACCAGGCAGGATGTGGGTCTCTGACCCTTTGAGCCTGCAGTTGACCTGAGGTGGTGGCCTTTCCCTCCCAAAGTGCGTTTGTTTCCCCCGGGGCTCTCCCAGCTTGATGGAGATGCCACGCCGAGTCATGTGAACGTAAGGTGTGTGATCTGTCCACTTGTTTCTAAGGCGGACACTTTCAAGTCAGTTCCGTGAAGTAGATGCTGTTGTGCTAGATGGCCCTGAAAGGTCCTTTCTGACTGTAGATAGATAAGAAAGGTATGTTCTGTTTCCAAAGTGCCTTTGCCCCTGAAGTATAATGTATTTTTAAAAGAGAGGAGAAAAGAGGATCAGCGTTCACCTCTTTTTTTGGTTCAGGTCCTGTCAGCGTTGTTGTTCAGTTGCTCAGTCGTGTCTTACCTCCTTGTGACCCCACGGACTGCAGCACACCAGGCTTCCCTGTCCTCCACCATCTCCTGGACCCTGCTCAAACTCGTGTGCATTGAGTCAGTGATGCCATCTAGCCAACTCATCTTCTGTTGTCCCACTCTCCTCCTGTCCTCAGTCTTTCCCAGCATCAGGGTCTTTTCTGATGAGTCGGCTCTTCGCTTCAGGTGGCTAAAGTATTGAAGCTTCAGGTTCATCATCAGTCTTTCCAGTGAATATTCAGGTTTGATTTCCTTTAGGATGGACTGGTTGGATCTCTTTGCTATCCAAGGGACTCTCAAGAATCTTCTCCAACACCACAGTTCAAAAGCATCAGTTCTTCAGGGCTCAGCCTTCTTTATGGTCCAACTTTCACATCCATACATGACTGTTGGAAAAACCAGGTTCAGATCCTGTAAAAAGTGATCTTATCTAAAAAGACCTTTTCCTTCCTTTATCTTGGGACAAGATGGTCTAACCTTTGAAAATTCCTTTCAGAGGAGCGTTACTCTTTATGTAACTGAAGGGGATATATGTGTATCCTTACCCTCACCCTTGTGATCTCTTGCCCGGGCTGATATCGCCCTGCCTCTTGACTTTACCTGTTTGTTTTAATGAAGAAACCAACGTAGCCCTGTTAAATCTCTAGTCAGGTCATGTTATCTCAGAGCAGAGCTATGATCCTTCAAGGTGGCCTTCAGAGTCTAGCTGGTCTCCCATCCTCTCCTCACTCTGGACGCTTCTCCTGCCCACCCACTCCTTCCCCAGCTCCCTCCTCTGACTCTGCCTGTGCTGTGCCCTCCCTCTGATACCATCTTCCCCGCGGTACAGTGTGGCTGGTCCCTGTTTTCCTCCAGGCCCTTCTACAAATGTCATCATCCTCTTCGTGAGGTCTCTCCTGGCCATCCCTGGCAGTCCACTCTTCTGGGAAGCCCCTTCCCCTCTTCCCCAATGCCCTTACCACCATCTAGCAAAAGTAAGTGAAGTCCATTTGTTTGTTTGTATTGTCTGTGCTTTTATGATGTGCTGTCCCTCCCCGGAACATAAACCTTGGAAGACCAGCGTGTTTCTGCGCTTTCTCTCTGCCCTGCCTGCAGGGCCTGGGCCCATGTGTGCAGCACAGTGGAAGGTGCTCAGCGTATTTTATGGAGTATTAGGTTCCTTGAATTTGGGACTAACGGATACCACTGTTTATAAAATAAACCACGAGGACCTACCATATATCACAGGAACTATACTAGATATTTGTAATAGCCTATAAAGGAAAAGAGTCTGAAAATGAATACACACACACACACATACATATAACTGAAACAGTTTGCTGTACATCTGAAACTAACACAACAGTGTGAATCTACTATACCTCAATTTTAAAACTGATTAAAAAAGGAAGTAATAAACTGAAAGAAAATTAGGTTCTTTGAAATCGTTTCCATGTTGCTGTGGTGGTGATCATGATACCATTGCATCTCATCTCTTTATAGTTTTAAAAGTTATTTTATGAGGGTAAAAGAATTCATTTGATTTGTCTGCTACTCTGCTTTTGAGAGATCATCCCGGCAGGAATTAGATGTTTACAGTTGAGGAAACTGGGTCTGAGAAGATGTGTAACTTTATTTTGATAATATACTCTTTTAAAGATACTTCCACATTGGTAGAGACGGAAGTTAGTGGTGTTTGGAGTGAGTGCTCAGATTGAAAAGGTGAGCCGGCAGCTTGTTTTGGAATGTGGGAGCATGAAATTGTCAAATCAGCACTTTCAATACTGTCGGGGGAAGTGGAGCCAGCCTTGGAGAACCTGGGTGCTCTGCTGTTACCCCCAGCCAGGAGGGACTGGAACACCATTAGTTCTGGGATGGCCAGCATAGATAAGCTGTCAAAAAATGAAATTACTGGTGGGAGGAGGAGGATTAAGTTGTAAAAGAAATGATGACATTTCAACCTGGCAAAGCACAGGTGCTCTGAGGGCAGATATACATGTGGTTATGAAAATGGCCAGCACGTGAATGTGTTTCTGGGGCCACGCTGTCCTGAGCACTTTGCCTAGAAGGTCCGAGTGATGCTACATACTTCTGAGACCCAACTCGTCAGAGTTGCTTTTGGGCTGTCGCATTCCTGAACTATGGTGGAAAGTTCCCAGCTGCCTAGAGGTCCTGGGTGCCTGCCCACCACTTGGCAGCAGCTTAGACCCTCCTCTGGGCCGCCAGGTTCCTGATCCACAAAGGTAGGGGTCAACGCCTGGTGGGCAGGCTTCTCCTGTCCCACCTCCAGTCTTGGGCCAGCGTTGACTCAGACTGGCAGGGCCCAGGCCGCACTGGTGGGTCCATATCTTCAGAAGTGCCTGGGCCTTCTCTCGTCCTGTGCAGAGCAAGACTTGAAGCTGGGCGGTCTGATTTGGGGGCTTGTGCTGCCTCTTCTTGTGTGGCCATTTCTCCGGCTATGCCGGCCGAGTCCATAGAAATGGAGCCTCCCAGCCTCATGCCTCCTCGGAGACGCCCCATCAGTGTGGGGCCTGCACTGGGGATGGAGCTGAATGCTGAATGCGCAGTCAATGTGGAAGGAGGCCTGAGGCTAAGAGCGGCCCTTGTTGCTGGCCCATTGGGTCCCGGGCATCTTTGTGGCCACCAGAGGTGACTGGGTCACATGCACATGTGCCCCCAATCAGGATGGGGCCTTCCCCAGGCGTGGGCTGGAGCGGGGCTGCCCTGGGGGTGGCTGCCCCTGTGTTGACTCACCCACATGTCGTCTTCAGCTGCAGGAAATGCATTCTGTCAGGCCGCCAAGCTCCACATGCAGCTGCAGAGCAAGCACGACTCAGCCACCAGCTTTGTGGATGCCGGGAACGCCTACAAGAAGGCAGACCCCCAAGGTGAGCCTCGCACCCCCCAGACTTCCCGCGAGTTCTGCTGCTGGAGGGATACGCACTCCCAGATGGTGCGGATTTGGAGATTTTTAACTCTGATCATCTGAAGTTTCTGTGGATAAAATCTGTTAAATTTATCCTGTTATCAATACCATCTTCTTAAACACCATCTATGCTGCATTGTGGACAGTTTTTTGGAAATTAGCTTTAGCTTTATCTAAGTCTTCTAATGTTAATGTCATGAATGTGTACTTCGCTCACTAAGGGAAACAGAGGTTCGTTTTCTTACTTCTGAATAGTTTATCTGGAGATGCAGTGAATGGGAGGTCGTAAAATCCAGTAATTACAAAAAGTTTATACGCATAGCATTCATCTGACTTTTTTAGTATACGTGCTGCCAAAGTGAGTACTATCTGACTATTTTAAAAAGCGTTTTTCCAAGTGTTGGTTTTGAGGAAAGAATGATCTGGAATATTTGAAGTGGTGAAGTTTTTCAGATGTCCTTTGTTTTTGAGTTGGAGAAGCATATACTCTGCAGTTGAAGGCCTGCCCTCGCTCCACACATGCCCTGTGGTTGTGGGATTGCCCTCCTGTTTCAGCAGCCCATTTTAACACAGAAATCCCGAGTTTCCTGACAGTCTCACACTGAAATAAGGGCTGTGGTATAAGAATTAGCCATAGCTTATTTCCAAAGGGAAAGACTGGGCACAGCCCAAGTGCACAGTAGAGTCGTTGAACATCAGCGTTTAGTGCCACACCCACGTGGAGGCCCTGTGACCTGGGACATGTTTGCACGGCAACTGAAGGACCACAGGAAGCCGAAATCTCAGGTTCACAAAAAGCGTGTGCTCATGGAAATGCGTCCAGAAAATGGAGGAAAAGGGCATCAAATTCCTAGCTGGGGTACTGAATGGGATTTTGTGGGTCGCTCTTCAATTTTCCTATATTTTTAAAGGCACAGCTATCCATATTTCTTAGGCAGGTTGGGGGAAATCGCTTTCATTGTCACAAATTTACTTACTTTCCTGATTCTTCCGTTGGGTCTTTTTGCTTTGCTGCCTCTCCAGAGCAGAAGTGGTGCCCTGGGTGCTGCCAGCTATGTGCCTGCGTTGTCAACGCCTCTGCTCTGTGAGGTGGGCGCTTGTTGGCCCTGTGTGCCCGAGCGGTGAATGCCTCTGCTCTGTGAGGGGGGCACTCATGGCCCTGTGTGCCCGCGCTATACATGCCTCTGCTCTGTGAGGGGGGCACTCATGGCCCTGCGTGCCCGTGCTGTACACGCCTCTGCTTTGTGAGGGGGGCACTCATGGCCCTGTGTGCCTGCGCTGTACACGCCTCTGCTCTGTGAGGCTCACTGTTCTGGGAAATCGATGTTATTCATGAGCTCTCTCGTTTATTAGACTTTTTCTTTCTGTTGATATTTGTTAGTACACTGAAAGTTAGCTTCTTCTAATGCTGTACAAAGAGTAATTGTCTTCCAAAATCACTGTGTACACGTGGTGTCAGTGAGGAAGGAGCTGCCCTCAGGTTTTAGTGAATAGGTGGATGGGTGTTGATGCTGGCTCCGGCTCCATTGTTCTGTCTTCATGATGCAGGCTTCCCTGTGAGGTCCTCAGGGTCGGGGTAGGTGTCATTGAGCCAGCCTCCCCTCCCCACCCTACCCTCCTCTCTGCTGCTGCAGCCGCTGTGTACTGGCTCATGGAGGGGCCGGGCATGTGCAGATGCGTGTTTGCTTCTTACCAACCATCCTGCCTCCCCTTCGCCCCAGTGGGGCCCCGTTAGTGGTCTAGAAGCCCCCAGGAAGACAGGCTTAGCAAACCCTCTGACTGAATGGATTTTTCATTGTTTCTCTTGAATGCCTTCGCTTCAGAGGCTATCAACTGCTTAAATGCAGCCATCGACATTTACACAGACATGGTAAGACCTGCCTTGCTTGAGCGGCTGTGGGGTGGAGCTGTGAGATGGCTCACAGTTAACCGGGATGTGACCGCTGTGTTTCCTCCCCAGGGAAGGTTCACGATTGCGGCCAAGCACCACATCACCATCGCAGAGATCTATGAGACAGAGCTGGTGGACATTGAGAAGGTGCGCAGATGGGGGAAGCTGGTGGGCGGGGACCCCAGGCGCCCCTGTGGTGGGGACGCGAGGGCAGAGGGAAGCACGCGCAGGTGGGGTCCCCTGGAGACCTTGGGTGGCAGCGGGGGGGGAACCCCTTGCCAGGGCCCCAGGCTGCCTTTGCTCAGATTTGGGACAGCGTTTACGTAAGACCGAGCGCCGTGGGCAGCAGGCACACATCAAGGAGGAATGGCTGGTTCTGTTGGTGGTGGACGCTGAGCTCAGAGGTCCCTTCATCCCATGCCTGCTTCCGCCCCAGACTGCTGTCACTCTCGCTTCCTGTTTCACCTCTCCCTTGGCCTCTGGAGCATGGTCCTGCCTGCTGCTCACACCCCTGCCCTCTTCCCTGGCTGCTTGCTCCTCTTCCCTGGGGGCTGAGCTCTCATCCCCTCCCTGCCCTCGCTACCGTGATCCTTGCTGCTCACATAGCTTCACGGCATGAAGTGCTGTGTCTGGCAGCAGCTCTTCCGCGTCAGCAGTGAATCAGGTGGTTTCTCCACTACTCACAGCCGCGGGGCCCGCCTCCTCACCCAGCACCTCCCCCCACCGTGCTCCCCTATTCCTCGTGTGGTGGCCACCCTGACCTCCGGAGCCTCTCACGTGTCAGGCGTGTGCTGCCTCAGGGCCTGTGACTGCTGTTCACTCTGCTCTGAGCTCTTCCCCCACACGTCAGTTCTCCTGCAGAGCTTTGCCCATTGGATACTGTGATGGAAACTGTCCCAGCCACTTCATGAAAACTGGAATCTCCGCCCTCTCCAGGACACACCCATAGTCCCCACCTCAGGGCCTCCTTACAGGTGCTTTGACAGCCCGCTCACCACCCCGTCTCGCTCTCTCCCTCCACTGCAGTGGGTGCTCTACTCCAGCCTGAGCCTGCCTCTGGTATACCAGCGTGTCCGAGGCCCTGGCTCTGCTGAGTGAGCTGAGGGTGCCTTCCCCACCAGAGCAGAT
This sequence comes from Muntiacus reevesi, assembly GCF_963930625.1. Taxonomy (NCBI): domain Eukaryota; kingdom Metazoa; phylum Chordata; class Mammalia; order Artiodactyla; family Cervidae; genus Muntiacus; species Muntiacus reevesi. The sequence goes on along the minus strand of NC_089250.1, from coordinate 40,856,608 downwards.
GGGGTCCCAGGTGGGGCGTCCCTCAGGACTGCCGTGGGACAGGCTGCCTCCCCGTCTGACTTCACGGGGATGCCTCTGGTGGTCACGTGGCTCAGAACTCACTGGCTTGTGTCATGGACTGTCTCTGGGCCATTGTCGTACTGTGCCCTGGTCTTCTGAGGCCACCCTCAGACCTTGACCACATCAGGGCTGTGAGCCCTGTCTCCTGGGGAGGTCTTCTCTGACCCAGGAGCAGGTGGTGAACCCCAGCCTTGAGCCCGTCTTTGCGACTCTGAGTCTGCAGAGTCGCTGGCAGAGCAGGAGTAGTGGGGCCGGGATGCTTGTCTGGTCAGGGTGTCTGGAGCGGGCTTGGTCTTTACTGAGTCTGAGCTGTCCTGAGAAGGGTGAGTGCTCGTGGGCAGAGCGTCCGGCAGCCGAGGCTGCTGTGTCCTCTCCTGACCTCAGCGTTCAGTTTTCAGTCGGAAGGGCAAGGTCTCGGGACGCCTCTTCACCACATGCGTCTCTGTGAGATTCAGGGCGGCTAATATGATCTGTGGTGAACTCCTGTTTTTCTTTTTGTTAAACAATGTTGACAGTTTGTCACGGGAGTTTCTGCAGCCCGTCACGTCACCTCCAGTGTTCCTGCTGTTTTGCAGGTTGCTCATGGGCCCTGACGGGGTGGGGGGTGTCAGGGTCAGGGGTGTCAACGGTGTGGGGTGAAGGCACGTGGAGCAGCTTGCCTCCACTTTGGGCTCCTGTATCTAGAAACGTCCTTGCCCTTGCCTCCCTGGAGGGACTCTTCAGATTGGGTCGGTGGCGCACAACATTTGTTTGAAAAATCAGTTCCACTAAGGCACCTTGTGTCTCATTCATTCACGAGTGAGTTTCTTCCCTGTTAATGTGGCCACAGTGTGTCCCCAGTTCACTTGGATTTTAGCCAGTGAACAGGGACATGTGAAGTTCTATAAACTTAAATTTCTCCTTTGATTTCAAGTAAAACATTAATAATGGTAACAGTCTGTGATCATCAGTGACCCAGAGGAGCCCGGTTCAGGTCCCTGGAGAACGGGGTTTCTCTTGTCTGTTAGCATAGGGTAGGTGTCTATAGGGTAGGGTAGGCTTCTTAGGGTGTAGGTTCTAAAAGAATGATCCATCTGAAGACTGTTTTACCTACAAAGTGGGCTCTAGAGCCTGACTCTCAGCCACTGTGTTGTCTGTAAAGCCCTGGTGGTGACCGCGGTCCTGGAGTCCCGTCTCTGTCTTCAGGGCCCAGTGCTGTCCAGTATGCTGTGGCTTATCAGGCTCCCCAGGGAGAAGCATAGTGTTCGCTTTATCCAAATTAGAGTGTAATAATTTTGTCTGGATTCATTGTTACATACACTGTTGTTCTTGATAGTTGTGTTCTACTTTTGATATTTATTATCCTCGAGGGCTTCCCAGGTGGTACTAGTGGTAAAGAATCCTTCTGCCAATGCAGGAGGTGCAAGAGATGTGGGTTCAATCCCTGAGTTGGGAAGATCCCCTGGAGAAGGACGTGGCAACCCACTCCAGTGTTCTTGCCTGGGGAACTCCATGGACTGAAGCGCTTGGAGGGCTACAGTCGATGGGGTCACAGAGTCAGACATGACTGAAGCGACTGAGCACACAGGCACACCCTCCAGAGCAGCAGTCCCACTGCTCCAGGCCAGCCCCGCTCCTCAGATTTTGGGTGGTGAGAGCAGAAAGGTGAATAGTTTGCTCCCTCCTTGGAGAGAGGGCACACAGCCTGGTTCCCTGCACGGTGACTTGGTCTTGTTTCCCATGCTTATCCCATCATTACAATGGGAAGGAGTGCTCATTAGAGGATGCGGACCATTCAGAGACGATGTTTGATTAGTTAGAAATTCATGGAAAACCTGGTGGTATCGTAACCAGGAATGCCGGTGAAGTGCACCTGCCTTTGTCTGCTCATCACCTGTTTGCTGAGCACTTGCTGTGACAGGCATCGCACTGGGCCTCCCTACCCTCAGCGCTCGCAGGGTAGTGGGAGAGGAAAGTCCTTGGGAGTGTGTGTGTGTGATGGCTCTGCCCCTGCTCCAAAGGAGTGGATTCCAGGTGTTTCTCTCAGGTATATGTTTTTCTATGGCTGTTTTTAAATGTGCTATTTCATAAAGAACTTTTCATATTGATACTTCCTGTCATTATTCTTCATCTTAGCACAGTAGCCCATTATATTTAATCACTTAAGTTGTTCCCAGTTTTTCTCCTATTATCAGTTATACTCAGAAAACTTGCATGGGAGCGTGTTAGTGAGGGAGGGCTGCGTGGCTGACCCGTAGACCCCAAGTGCCGTGACTCCACACGGAAGTGTCTGCTTCACAAATGGCCCCGGTGCCCTGCAGTCCAGTCGAGGCTGGCGTGGCTCCAGAGGTGGCTCTGCTCCCTGGTCGTCCTGCTGCCACCTGCGCGAGCGGGCCCAAGGCCCTGCAGCCAGCTCGGGGCTCCCGGTGATCCAGCTGGAGGGCTCTTCTGGTGGGGCTCCCCTGCGTCCGCACACCCCCCTCTCAGATCCTTGGGGCTGCCCTGCAGACACTGAGCTGCTGGCCTGAGTCTGCATCAGGCCTCGCCTCCTCTCCACTCCTCGGGTCAATCTGGATGTTAAGGCAGGAGTGTGCACATCAATTGCCTATTTACGCCCACAAACTAAGGATGGCGCTTACGTTGTGTGATCACTGGTGGGAAGAACATTGCATGGCATATGAAGTGTGTGGGGTTGAAATCCCACCATCCACAGTCAGGTCTCCAGGCACAGCCCTGCCCCTTCACGCCCGTGTCCTTGGTGGTGGCCTCTGTGCTGCTGTGGGAGAGCCACGGGGGCAATGGATGGAATGGCTCATGAAGCCGTTGTGTGTGTCATGAGGCCTGCTGCAGACCCGCTTGACCCACCCCTGCTGAAAACGCCATTTGCCTTCTCTTGCCAGTTGGGGTATAGAAGACATTGGTCTTTTCAATCTTACAAGGTTCTGTCCTTGTATAATTGCCTACAGACTAGCTGATCTTTCCAGAGTTCTCTCTTATGAAACCTTGCTGAAACCAGGCACTGTTGTCTGTCTCTTCCCCTAGAGTTCCTGCTCCAGCAGCATGGGTTCTGCTTTCTGAGTCATTGGGTGCTTTATTTCACTGTGTCTTATGCCGCAGCGTGACCAGGGCTTCTAGCTCTCCAGACTGCAGCCTGTTTCCTCTCCACCTGACAGTTCACAGCATCCCCATCTAGATGGAAGGCAACACCCTGATTCTACAGGATCCCTAGGTCTTGTAGGAACGTCTGTGCTGCTGCAGCAAGCGATAGAGCTGAGTGGAATAGCTCAGCTCTGTCACCACTTAGGGTTTGGCAGTGGTGGGGACACCACTTGGGAACCAGGCTGACAGAGGGCTGCCATCTTCAGTTTATGGCTTCCAGCATCACTAGATGTGGTCCCTGCCTTCAGCTTATAGGAAGGGGACAGGCCTGGAGAAGGCTGCAGAGTCAGCTATATGGACCATGCCTGGAGGTGGGCCACAGCATGTCTGCTGACATCCCCTTGGAGAGGGTGGGTCATGTGGCTGTCCCTGACTGCCACAGACCTGGGGAAATGGGGTGGTGGGCATTTGTCTGGGTCGGGGGTCAGGAAGAAGAGAGTCTGGTGGATGGCAAGCCACCTGCCACCAGTTTTCTGGAAGCACATGCTTTCTTGTGATCCCCAAATAAAGCAAGCCGGGTTATGAACGTTGTGCTGCTGAAAAGGGTTTCTTTATAGGAAAAATACCTGTGCAAATGTAAATGCAACTCTTCAAACAAGTAGTCTGAATAAAACTTGTGTGTTTTCAGGCTATCGCCCATTATGAACAATCAGCCGATTATTACAAGGGGGAGGAATCCAACAGGCAAGTATTGTTTTTTTTTTTACAATTTTGTGATATGTGATGAAAGGTTCCGATAATTTTGTGATGTGTGAGGAAAGGTTCTGACAGATTGGTGTGTGATGAAAGGTTCTGATAGATTGGTGTTGTGTGATGAAAGGTTCTGATAGATTTGTGTCGTGTGGTGAAAGGTTCTGACAGTTTTGTGTCATGTGATGAAAAGTTGTGACAGTTTGGTGTCGTGTGATGAAAGGTCTGACAGTTTTTTGACATGATGAAAGGTTCTAACAATTTTGTACATGTGATTAAAGGTTCTGACAGTTTTGTGATGCAATGAAAGATTCTGATTTGTGTCATGTGATAAAAGGTTCTGATAGATTTGTGACGTTTGATGAAAGGTTCTGACAGTTGTGTGACGTGTGATGAAAGGGTCTGACAGTTTTGTGATGTGTGATGAAAGGCAAACCTCCGCTTTTTCTCTGGGAGTCTCTTGCACTGGACCTAGTGAAGGTGCGCTGAGGTGCCTTGTCATTTTTCTTTGGGACTGTCACCCTGCCCTGGTTCTTGGTTTCAGCTCGGCTAACAAGTGTTTGCTGAAAGTGGCCGCGTACGCCGCCCAGCTGGAGCAGTACCAGAAGGCCATCGAGATCTTCGAGCAGGTGAGGCTGCTGTCTGCACAGCTTCAAGCAGAAGGCCTGCTGGAGTTCGTGTGCTAGTATTTTGTTCAGGATTTTGCATCATGTATCCATATGGGCTGTTGATCTTTAATTTTCTCTTGTGATGTCTTTCACTTCGGTAGCAAGGTAAAACTGGCCTCAGAATGAGTTAGAAAGAGTTCGCTCCTCTTCTGTTTTTTGGAAGAGTGTGTAGAGAATTGGTGTTAATTCTTTAGATATTTGGTAGAATTCAGTGGTTTTCTGTACTGTTTTTCTATTTTCATCAATCCTTCTGTTATTCTGATTTCTGTCCTCTACTTTCTTTGGATTTATTTTGCTCTTCTTTTTTAGGGCAGTGATGATGGAAGCTTAACTTACTGATTTTCCTCTTTGTTGTATGGGCATTTTTAGTGCTATCAGTTTCTCTCTAAGTGCTGCTTTGACTGTCTGTCACGACTCTGTTACATTGTTTTATCTTTATTTCTTTTTATAATAGCAATAAATAATTTACTGATTTCCCTGGGTTTTTTAAATAAGTGTTTTGTTTAGTTTCCAAGTGTTTGGAGATGTCCCTGTTTTCTTTGTTTTTGGTTTCTAGTTTGTTCCTGTTGTGGCTGGAAAGTGCAGTCTGTGTGATTTCAGTCCTTACAAGTTTATGTTCTATGGTGCTGCTATTACTGGGTGACATGTGCTGCAAATGTTGATAAGCTGCTTGTGGTTGATAGTGTTGGGCTCTTCCGTATACTTGCCGGTTTTCTGTTTCTGTTGTTGAGAGTGGAGTGTTGCAGTCTCTATCATTGTGGATTTGTCTAGCTTGTATTTCTTATCAGTTTTTGCTTCATGTTATTTTGCAGCTCTGTTTGCTGCATACTTATTTAGGGTTGCTGTGTCTTGCTGCATTGGCCCTTTTATCATATAATGCCCCCTTCTGTCTCTGGTAATTCTCTTTGCTCTGAAGTCTTTATCTGCTACTAAATATAGCCTCTCCTGCTTTCTTTTGATTAATGTGTATATGACATATCTTTATGCATTCTTTTTCTTTCAGCCTGCCTATGTTGTTACAGTTGAAGTGTACAGTTGTTGTAGACAGCATAGAGTTAGGTCTTGTTTTTAAATCTACTCTGTCAGTTTCTGTCTTTTAATTGGTGTATTTGGCCCATTCACATTTAATGTAATTATTGACATATTAGAACTGAAGTCTGCCATTTTATTTTTTTGTTTTCTGTTTATCCTGTTTTTTGTTTTTCTGTTTCTTTTTTCCTGCCTTCCAAGGGGTTGCTTGATTACCTATAGTATTTTTTAGTATCTCTTTCTAAATAGCCTTTGTAGTGTTTGCTCTAGGTGTTACATTTACATAATGTATCACAGGGTAATGATGTCATTTTTTTCAGTTCCAATGAAATATAGAAACCTGACCTTACTTTCTGTTCCGTTATCCTCCCCCTTTCAATATGTAATCGTCTTTAGTATTTTCTCTATACACTTTTAGAAACATACCAGTCACTATTACAATTTTTACTTCAATCACCCAATTTAATTTACAAAACTGAAGAGGAGAAGAAAGGCCCGTTGTATTTTCCCATATCTTGCTTACTGTGTTCTCTTTTGATGTTTCAGGATCTCTTCCTGTATTTTGTTCTACTTAGAGGGCAACGTTTGCCATTCTTTTAGGGTAGGTCTGCTGGTGACACATTCTCCTGGTGTCTCTTCACCTGTGAATGTTTTGATTTCCCCTTCATTCCTGAAGCTGAGTATACAGTATTCCCTGGGTATACAATTCTGGGTTGACAGCTTTTTCAGCACTTGAGAAATGTGCCCTTATGGCTGACTTAGTTTCTGATGAGAGGTTTACTGTCATTCAGGCTGTTTTCCCTGTAGGCGTGGTGGTGTTTCTCTCTGTCTCTTTCAAAATGTTTTCCTTTGTCTTCAATTTTCAGAAGTTTGTATGGCTTAGCAAGGGTGTTTTTGCTTTGATGCTGTTTGGAGTCACTAAACTTCTGGAATCTGTTGTTTATGTTTCTTGCCAAATTTAGGGAATTTTCAGCTACTATATTTTCAAGTGATTTTTAGCAATTCCTTTCTCTCCCCTTCTGGGACTCAGACCGCCCAGATGTCAGGCCTTATTTTATCATCACATGCATCCCAATGCTCTGTTCCTCTTTTCTCAGTCTCTCTTCTCTCTGCTGTTCAGACCAAGTAATTTCTAATGTTCTACCATCAGTTCCCTGAGTCCTCCCTCTCTTCCATGGGTTCTGCTGTTGAACCCATCCATTTTTTATGTCAGGTATTATGTTTTTCAGTTCTGAAGTTTCTGCTCATTTCTTCTTTGTATCTTCTAGGGGGTTTTGCTGAGAATTTTTTTTCTTACTTCATTGATGCTTGGGTTTTCCCTCTGGTTTCAAGCACTTTTGTAATGGCCGGTGGAAACGTTTTAGGAGGATTCCTTTAACATCTGTTAGGTAATTCTAACATCCCTTCTGTGTGAGAACTGTTGTTTATTAGTTACCGTTTTTTTCATTCAGTCTGAGTTATTCCCTTTTCTTGGTATTGCAAGTGAGTTTTCCTTGAAAACTGGGTATTTTCACATTGTGTTATAGGACAGGGTCTTGTTTAAACTTCCTCTCTCAGCTGGTTCTCTTTGACACTTAAGGGGTATGACCTGTTCCTGCTAGGTATAGGTGTAGGACCAGGCTCCCCACCCAGCCTCCTGGTTCCTAGCAGGTGATGGTAAAGCCAGGCGTGCTGGGAGGCAAGGACGCCTCATTCCTTCTAGGGGGCATGGTGCAAGCCCCACATTGGCTCCAAGGCCTCTGTGGTGGGGGCACAGACTGGCTTCTAGCTGGTTCCCTTGGCAGGAGGGTTGAGCTCTCTGCCCAGTCCCAGGAGGACAGGCTGTCCCGTCTCTCTCTGGCTTTTATTGCTGTGCATGGGGTGGATCAGAGCAGGTGCCATCTGAACCTTCCCTGTCTCGTGCACTGCTCCTCTCCTGGTCCTCTGGCTAGAGAAAGCAGACTTCCATCTATTCCCTCACTCTTTTATTTTTTCTTTGCCACACCCGCTGGCATTTATGGGTTGTTGGCTTTTTCTGTTCCAAGTCAGGGATTTATGCAAGAAAAAGCAGGCAACTCCCAGCCATTTGCCCTGTGCCCCATGCTGATCTGCTCTTCGCTCTACCTTTTAGTCTCCTGACATTAGTTTTCTATAAAAGGATCAAGGCTTTTAGTTGTTCTTAGCGGGAGGGACAGAAGACAGCTTGTCTGTTCCATCCTCCTGAAAGTGGAATTCTGAGTTGCTTTGAACAGGTTCAGCACTTTATGTTTCAGATACTGTTTCCTGTCTAGTAACATTTCTGGTACATGACTTTGGGTTAAAAGAATGGATTTCATAGCTTCTCTAACATAAGATGTAGAGAGAGCACTTGCTAAAGAGCCGGTGAGGGTCAACGTGCTTTTTGTAGGAAAGCCAACCTTTTCACTCTGATCCCACTTTCTTGCCTAGATTGGGGCCAACACTATGGATAACCCTCTGTTGAAGTACAGTGCAAAGGATTACTTCTTTAAAGCCGCCCTCTGCCACTTCATAGTGGATGAACTGAACGCCAAGGTGAGGCACCCTGAGGCACAGTTTCTGATGTGCTTCATTCACCCCGAACGCGGGTGCTCAGCCATCATCTGGAGCAAAACTGTGCTGTATCCATCAAAAACAAGACAAGGATGAGTCCCTGACCCCAATCCTGGCTTTCCTGCAGCTGCTGGAATCCCTGCTGTCAAGGCTGTTATGTTAAAGCAACCCAGGGGCCACACCTCATTCAGGAGTTTGGTTTAAAGAAATCGGGGCTGAGGGGAGACAGGAAAAGTAGAATCACATCTTTTTTAAACTCAGAAGTGGAGTTGGAGTGAGGATTGGGAGAAGTGAAAAGCAGAGTGGAGGCTGGAGGCAGGCGAGGACAGGGTTGGCGTCCGGGTGCGGCGTCCATCCAGAGCACAAGATCAGACGCCTGCCCTGGCAGGTGTGGTGATGACGTCTGTCTCATGTGGCCTTCTCCACAGCAGCCTCTTTCAGAAAAACTGGTTTAGAAGTTTACTCTTAACTGAAATTGAAATTCAAAATAAATAGATTTGGTCAGTACAGGTTGCTTTTGTTGTTGAGTGTAACAAACAGGATGTAAATAAATTGTGTTGATGTTAATAGAACATCAAAGCTTCATTTTCTGGTTCAGTGACTCAGATGTTAACAAGTGGTTTTCTTCCCTAGCTTGCTCTTGAGAAATACGAGGAAATGTTTCCAGCATTCACTGACTCTAGAGAATGCAAATTACTGAAAGTGAGTAAGTGGGATTGGAATCCAGCAACGTTTTAACCCTGTGAAGCTGTGAGTCCTGCTCTCGCACGCTAGGCCTCAGATGCCATTAGGGTTGAGTGTGCACCATGCTCTGAATTGGGCAGATCAGAAATGTTAGCACAAGGCTGGATCCCTGACCTGGGCGCCTCTTGTAATTGAAAACTTCCCCATTTTTGTAAGTCATTTGGAAACATCAGTTAGTATAGTAAGAAGGCTGTTTCACTGTTTAAAGTATTCATTCATAGATGGAACTTTTTAGCCAACCAAGATAATTTTTCTGTATTTATGTTCCCAGAAACTTCTAGAAGCTCATGAAGAACAGAACAGTGAAGCTTACACAGAAGCAGTAAGTTCTCCTTTGGGATATAGTGAATTCTCTGAAAGATTACATTATAGATACAACTTCTCTTTTTCATTGTGTAAATGCTAAGCATCTATTTGGACATTATTGTGCTATACCTGTGTTGCTTTCCAAAAGAACTGTTTTTAGATTCCACCAGCCTTCAAAATTAAGACAGTCTATGAGCTCTGCTGACTTTAGCTGCAAGGCAAATATATATCACATACAGTTACAATGTATTTGGATATTTTCTATGGAAAATAATCTGATCCATAAATAAATGAGAAGTACTATCAGTAAATCAGTTAAATTTAAAACATAAAAATAAAGCAGTGAGAGTTTGTTATATTCTTGGCATAAAATGGGAAAAAAATTTTTACATTTACCAATTTCCTGTTTTCCCATATTTTTCCATCTTATGTTTAGGATCAAAGTGAATTTCTTAGTGCCCTTCAGTAATTCATTCAACCTGACTTTGAAGCCATGGTGGGAAGCGAGTTTCCCCCTTTAACTTCTGCTACAAAACCGTTTTCACCCTGTGAAAGTCCATTCTTTAATGACTCATGGAAATGAGTTGAAGGAATTTTTCCTTTTGGTCTCTCTCTGCAGCTGTGTTTTGTGTTCATTGGAGACTGGGGCCACATTAATTTTCCTCATCCCCTTGTCCTTATACAAAGTCTTACGTCCTTTGTCACGTTAAACGTGCTCTTTGTCCAGTTACAAAGGCTGCTGTGGATTTTTGCCTTAGCATGTTAGCATAAGAGCAATGTAAAAAGCTCTTAATGAAGAAAGTTGTAAACTAGAATGAATGATTTTACAGAGTTAGTGTGGTGTAATTCTGTGTTTGACTGTGTTTCCATGGACCACTTTCTGCTTCTCTTCCCTTCACCAGGTGAAGGAGTTTGACTCCATCTCCCGCCTGGACCAGTGGCTCACCACCATGCTGCTACGCATCAAGAAATCCATCCAGGGGGACGGGGAGGGGGATGGAGACCTCAAGTGAGGCGCAGTGTCCCTGCGGCATGCCGCCGAGTCCTCGCTCATTTCGTGTTAGGGCCAGTGATCATTGTGGGATGCCCATTCAACGGCTTCATTTCGTTGCACATGAGCCTGACAATGTGTGTGTGTGTTTAAGCTGCCGTGTGTGTCACCGTGCTGTGGGTGGGTGGGCCGCTCCTATGCATACTGTGAGTGTGTGACGGGCTGTCTCCCGCTTGTCAGAGTCCCCAGAGTTTTCCAAGAACTACTTCAGAATCTTCCTCCTCGTTATTTCAGTATGTGCAGAGCTCGTGTTTCATTTTGCCACATGTTTTTATGTCCCTTTTCTTGGACTTGCGTACCCAACCCAGTTGTTCTAATAGATGCTTTGCATGTTCACTGTGAACTTGCACCTTGGTAGATTCTCTAACTGTGTGTGTTTAGTGTAGGATGGTTGTTCGGAATGCATTTATGGCTTCCCTCATTAGAATTATTTATCCTTTTTGTTATCTCATGATTCTTTTGATGGCGCCAGTGACCTGTTTCCCTGCTCTTGTGTATTGTTCTGTAGCTGACGTGCATGTTGAGAATTCAGGTCAGCCAGGCCTGCTGGCTGCTTGCGGTGGGGGTGAGGGAGCTTCCTGACAATGGCCCGCTGACGTGTGTGGCTTTGTGGAGGTGAACTTGAGCTCACAAGTGCACCGTGCGTGAGATCTTGGAGAGGCAGGAGTCTTCCTTTCCTGGAGGGAGTGTCCACTTCTAGTTGGGGCGGGACCCTTGCTTCACCTTCACAGAAGGGTGTTTGAACTGGCATATCTCTTTCCTTTCAATGTTCACACACCTTCCCATGTTGAGAGGGCACCCCGTGTGTTCCCTCGTGTACATCCTCACCAGAGCCAGGAGGTTATCTCAGTCGAAGCTTGTATGTCATTCATTTTCATTTTTAATTGTCTGTCATTCATTTTATCTGTTAATGGACACGATGGGCTTGGTGGGCTGAGTACAGTACAGTTTACTGCACCGTTGGGAAAAAGCCCCAGTGAACTTCTGAGGGGACCTGCCCTTAGCCAATGGATTGTTTTATCTGGTGTATTTGAATTTTGTCCTATTGTTTTGACTTATATATGTGCGCTATTGACCTGTGACCTTAATCTCTACCCTTTATGTTACGTGCTAATAACCTTGTGCTTTAGATGTGCTCTTGTTTCCTGAATCTCTTCTAAGTGGTTTGTTCGATGTGCATTTATTGCTAGGTAGTGGCAGCGTTGACAGATAAATGGGATTTCCTATGTCCTGTCAGATGTTAACTGGTATTTGAAAGATGTTGCATTTTTGGATGGCTAGCAACTGGGATTTGAAGGTGCCGTTGGGCAGAAACAGAGAGTGGGTCCAGGTTGAGGGCTGAGCTGGGAGGAAGGTTTGGGGATGGGGAACAAGTCCTACTAGGAGGGAGGAGAAAGTGGCAGAAAGGAGGCTGAGAAGGATCAGCGGAGGCCTGATCGAGGAGCAGCCCTGTGGGCAGCCGTGAGGATTCGGTGACTGTAGTTGCGGGTTCATCTTTGCGGCTTGGACTGGTGGAGAGGTGGGGCAGTGGTGGCTCTGTCCCAGCCCACGGGGCAGTTGCAGTGGACCAGGAGACATGGGGTACTCTGACCCTGGCTCCTGGCGTCCAGTGAGGATTCCTTCTTTCCTTCAAAGGTTTGGGATCCTTAAGAGAAAGCTGGCTGTTGGTTATGGTCCATTTTGGAACAGAGCCAGTCCACTTGGTACTTCTTCACATCCTATCGGAACCTCTTAAGAAAAAAACTCGTAAGAGAAGTGGGGTTTTGTTGCTCTACCTGATTCAGTGCCCAGCCTGTCAGAAGCACGTGGGTGAGAGGAGCGTGGGTCCTCCGGCTGCAGGGGAACAGTAACCCTTCCTGCCAGCCATGCACTTTGTTGCTGGTCTGGAAAATCTGCTCCCACTTGTTAAGGAAACTTGTGGTCTGACCATGTAAAGGAAAAACCGAATGTTTTGTTTATTAGCTTTTTATCCTGATCCCCTGACAGACCCCTGTCTGAAGACCTGGGGTTTTGAGAAATCCTATTGGCAGCATTTTCAGTCCCTGGGATGGGAAGATCCCCTGGAGAAAGGAATAGCTACCTACTCCAGTATTCTGGCCTGGATAATTCTATGGACTGTATCGTCCACGGGGTCGCAAAGAGTCAGGCACGACTGAGCCACTTTCACTTTCGTCACATCAGAGTTGTGTTGAAATGAACACTAGGACCAGTGACTGAGTTAAGATGCTTTTGTTTTTAATGTTTCACATGAAAAAATAATTGTAATGGCTAGAACAGACCACTAGAACATGAAAAGAAAAAAGCCCCAGGAACAGCTCCAGGCTTCGTCCCTAGAAAGGTTCCATCAGAGTGGGTAGCCCTGTGATTTCCAGCATTTATAAATTGTTATTTATGAACAAAATATAATGACTATGTTACAGTCTTTGTATTTTAGCGAGTCATATTTAGTTCATTGTCAAAAGAGTTAAAATTTCTTATGGGAAAGCTTTGCTTTTTGTGGCAACATTTTTATAGCTTGTGTGAACTTTTTTATTGAATGATTTGGAAGCAGTGTCCTTGCACAGTCGTGACCACGTGTGCCAGTGCCCCGCTGTAACCACAGTGTGTGTGTTTATTGTTTCCTCTGACACCATGCATTTCAGATGCCCGGCGTCAACCCCCATGGCTTCCGCGGGGGCCTGGGACTCTTCCCCAGGGCTGTCGGGGAGGGTGTATTATGAAAACTCACCCTGGATGACAAATCCACCTTCGCAGAGTCAGTGTATTTTGTGTGAACCTGTACAGTAAATAAAGTCCCAGTTATGAGCAGCGTGGTGCGTCTTTCCTAGCTGGTTTGCACAGGTCAGGGCTGGCTTCTCGTCCTGGAAGGTGTCCCCGGGCAGTGGGCACAGCCGTCCGGGCTCTGCAGGCCCCGCATTCCCATCCTTGCTGCTGCTAGGTCAGGGAGCTCACAAGGTTCAGGGAGGAGCGGCCCCTTGCTGGCGGAGGCCAGTGGTCGGTCTGTCTTGGCAGAGCCGTGATGACTTGGTGCCGTCAGGGTCTTATTCAGGTCCCTCAAAGATCATTCGAGGCAAACCCACAATGTATGGTCTAACAGGTGGTCCCATTTAGGAGCTCTGCCCCATGGTTGATCCTCAAGGTTAGTTTCTCATTCAGATGCCTCTCAGAATCTTTGTGTACTAACAGAAGCCCTCCTGGTGGGTTTTGCCAGCCTCGGGGAGGGTCCCATAGTCCCTTGCTGGTGGAGGGAAGTGGGCAGCTCCCAGGCATCAGCTGGGTCTGACTGATGTGCCAGCTGGCCCTGTGCCTGTGTCCACCTGCCCGCCATGGTGCCTGTGAACAAATTGCCTTTCACCTTAAGTGACAGGAACACCATCAAGTTAAGGGGACAGGCACTCTTTTGGTCTCCAGAAATGTCCCTGCTGTGGCAAGGCACACAACATGCAGGTTGGAGTTTAAATTGTAACTCACACTCAGATTGGTCAGTTTAGATTACCACCTTTGGCAAAACCACATTTCTGTGAAGGTCATCTTTAAGAAAGGTGGTAAGACCTGGCCAAATTTTTTTTCAAAGTCTGTACAACAAATTTTGGGTAAAAGCAGAGGCAGGGGAGCTTTGGAGTTTGGGCTGACTTCGTCTTCCACACGAAGGCCAGAAGGTGCAAAACTGGGCAGCATGTCCTGTGGGTCTGGGGCTGACACTGACTTGGCAACACAGCACCCAGATGGGAGAAACGGAGATGTCCCCAAATCCCTGAAAGATGCACCTTCAGCAGAGTTTAGGGAGCAGCCCTCCCCTCCCCTCTAGAGCAGAGAGAGAAGTGACCATAGACAGAGGAGGCCCTGTGGAGCAGACTCACCGTGGCCGTGACGAGCCCGGGCGCGTGCACTGGGCCAGGCCGGTCACATCTCAGAACACAAATGCAGCAGACAGAGTTGGCGAGACTCTCCCAGGACCAGAAAATGCAACTACCTGTTTCAGTCAGGAATCTGACTTCTACAGAAGGTGAATTCTAATCATGGAAATAAACAGCCTTGCAAAACTATTTTTACAAAACAAACATTTATTAACACATAAAACTTTTATAGAATCTCTAAAACAAATTCAAGACAAAAATTAATTCCAGTAGGTAACAAAATAATCTATTATTTAAATTCCTTCTCATTAAGATAACTTTATCCCATGAAACAGTTTATCAGTGGGTAGGTTCGTTCTATTGAGAGCAAAACGTGTGTGAAAATAACTTCTGTAAATACAAGAGGGTGATGCTGTCACAGCAAGAGACAGACGTGGGACTCAGTACCCTAGGAGCAGGCGTGTGGCCTGTGTCAGCATCTCATGGGAAAGAAAGCATCTTGGGTCTTCCTCTGGCGTTTTGTGCACTTGTGTCTCCATCTTGGACTTACACATAAAGTACCTTTCTCTTAGAAAATGAGTGTTTTCACAGCAAGTTTAATAAATTAAAATATAAGAAGAAGAGCGACTAGTGACAGAGGAATTCTTTGCTTTTGATCTGGGTCACCTGTGAGTCAAAGCACTGTGCGCACGGTGAACTGCCCTTGCCAATGGGTCAAGAACCAGGCAGGGTGGGATGCAAATGCCACTTGAGCAAGAGTGGCCAGCGTGAGACAGGCACATTTAAGACAAGGCTGGCCATTCCGTGGTCCACTGTTAAGGCTAATCAGAGAGGAAGGAGCTTGCCAAGGCGCTTGGTCCCTGCTGCCCAATCTACTCATGCTCCCAGGGGAATGTGTGTCAGTGACTTGCCTTTGTCAGGCTCCTCACGCGTTAATGAGAAACACTGGGTTTCTGAAAATCACAGAAATGAAGTAAAAAAAGTCTAGCAAAACTACCAATACTCTTGTGTTCTTAGATTTGCCACAACCACTGCATTGCTACTATGGATAAAATAACTACACTATATTTCAAGTGTTCTCAGCCCCTGGCTTTTTTCATACCTCTTTGCAAAAACTACTACACTGTTTTCTGCTAGTCTTTGGTAGGACAGCTTTTACCTAATTAGGTTTTTAAGGAAGGAAACCTGATGGCCACAGTCACTTCATGTCATTTTAATGACCAACTTCCTAGTTGCATGTGTGCCACGAGCAGCTACTTAACAAGCGTTCAGTTTAGTGCCTACAAGCAGGGGCAGGGGCCAAGTGCTGTCATTCATCTCTTCAGCCCAGAGCATCTCTGATGGGCTTCAGTTTGACAGGAAAGAAACAGCTGAAAATAAATACGTGGTCCCAGTTTTCTTTCACCTTGGTAGAAAAATAGCTTTAAAGTATCAGAAACAAACCTACACAAAGCCTAAGGCAGCGAGCTGGTGCACAGCTCCGGGAGCAGGGTTGGCGCTCTGCTCCTTGATGAAGCTGAGCAGTAACCGCGGCCTTGCGAGCGAGCGTCAGGGTTGTTGGGCATCAGGGCACTGCCACCAGAGGTCAGTGAGGCGATGCTAACTGCCTTGTTTGCTGATGAAGTGTGGCTGAGGTCATGCGGGTCAGGATTTCTAAGGGAAAGCTTAAGAAATGACTTGATAGCAACATGCAAGTAGCAGTTCAGGAAACTGGAAGCCCTCCCTGCCCGCTTCTTTGCTTGCAGTTCTTGGCCCCTGACAAAGCTCACATTCAGCCCTCCCGTGCAAGTGCAGGCTGGAACCCTCCAGGCAGGTGACCCCGCTCCAGTCCACGTGGGTCAGAGAGCGGAGCTATGTGGGCCCGGTTCTGTCTGTGGTGTCAGCTCGCTAAGCTCACTGATGGCAGTGGCCAGCAGTGTGTCCTGGGACCCCATGGGACCGTCAGACTTGCAGGCCGGGTCTGCAGGACTGTCCTCATGCATGGCAGGCATGCTGCCCTGGACGGTGGCCAGGTTGTGAAAATGGCCATTTTCTGCAAAAGATAGCAATTTATCGGAGAGTTTGGATGGTGCATACTCGTCATCAGGCTGCTCAGTCTTGTGGCCATCGCCGTTCTTGGGAGAGCCGTCCACAATGACCAGGAAGGACTTCCACGGAGTTGTCTTGTCATGGATCTGTGGAGCAAGCGTACAACGGCGGTCACCCACGTGTCCCTGCCCAGGGTCTGCAGACCCCCAGTTCACGGCCACGTGTCATTGGGCCCAACAGCCTTCTCCACCCATCAGACCCCTGTCTTCCCGTGGTCCTGGTCAGAACGGACTCAGCCGGCACAGGCCCCCTTCCCGGACAGAGGGCCCCAGGGCAGAAGTTCAGGCACTCTGCCATCCAGGCCGTGCAGCTGAAAGCAGCGCCCCCAGGGCCAGCCTGGCTCACCGAGGTGTGCCGCCGCAGCGTGGACTTGTCGGTGAACGCCCGCCCGCACGCGTTGCACATGAACGGCTTCTCCCCCGTGTGGATCCGGTGATGGCGCTGGAGGGCGTTGAGCTGTGTGAACTGCTTGCCGCACTGGTCACAGCAGTAGGGCCGCTCCCCTGAGGGGAAGGGACGGAGAACACGGGGCTGCCTATTGCTCTGTGGCCACATGGCGGCACCCCCACCCCGCCCCCGCCATAGCAGGGCCGCAGGAGCACACACCCCCTACTGCCACAAGGGGCCCCAGGGGCCGTGGCCTCACCCACAGCCGGCGCGATGGCTGCAGGCAGCTCACCTACTTTCTAGTCACACCTGACCATGCACACATGTGGTGTCCCAAAAGGACATGCACACCGTCACCCCTAATTCTAATCTGAAGGTTTGAAAACGTTCACATGTCCACATCTGTATACACATGTTCAGACCTTTCCAGTTTGTCAGAGGAACTAGAAACTCAGGAAATTTTTAAATGCTATTAAGACACACAATGTAAAGTTAAATTCCAAATAATTTTTCAATAAAACCTTCAGGATGTTTTCTTGCATACTGACCTCCCATCTCTGGCAACACTCCAGCCATACCTGTGTGGACTTTGATATGCTGGTAAAGTGAATTCCGCTGAGCAAAAGTCCTGAAACAAACTTCACATTTAAAGGGTTTGGACCCAGTATGGATCCTATTGTGATGTTTTAAATACTCCTTGGAAGCAAAACTCTTGCCACACGTTTCACACATGAAAGGCCTCTCACCTACATAGAGAGAGGAGACACGGAGTTAGACATGACACAGGTGGGAGGACTGGGTCCACCCTCCCAAGTGCCCCGACAGGCTGTGGGTTGCCTTCTCTCGTGAAAATTACCCAGAAACATCTACTCATGTACGGTGCTTGCTACCTGCTCAAAGTTGGTAGAAATGCCCCCTGGAAATCTCCAGAAAGATTCCAGTAGATAAGGATGAAAGAGCACGTCCAGCCAGCTCACATTTTGGAAATTCAATCATTCCCAAACAAGAACAGCCTGCTGGAAAAGCTGAACTTTTCCACAGGGCTGTGGTGGGTCTCCAGCAGAAGCCCTTCCAGAAGGGAGCGGGGTCTGCCATGAACACACGTGGCTATCCTGGAGTAGCGCCTGCCCACTTGGGCAGGTGAGGACCAGGAGGGCATCCGCCCTCCATGCTGTTAGGTTTGCCCTGATTTCTCAAATGCCAAAACTGGCTTCAATAAAATCTGAACATATTAGCATGTCCATCAAATGACTGATTCTAACTGAATGCCTCAGTGTGACCTGACCTCCCCTCCCCCACTCTCATCAGACACCACTTCTGCTTTTTCAGTCTAGTAGTTCACATCATTAAGTGGCTCACCTATCTCACCATCTGAACTTGAGGCTCACAGGACAGTGCAGAGAAGTAAACAGTTTTAAATGCAGGCAGGAAGGAACTGGGCTAGTATGATAAGCACAGTACTGAATAGCTGGACTCGCCGGGGCTCTGACCCCAGGAGCACTGCGCAAAATCAGAATGGAGAGCTTAAACGTTCTCTCTCACCTGATGAAATCATACCATAAAACTTCTAAGAACCCCATAGTTCCACTACTTCAACACATCATGTAACTCTTAAGTCTGCAGGTTTTCAGTAAAGCTGGGATTCACTGTATGCTTCACTGTGCATTTCTCAAGCTGACAACCAAGCACTGGCATTTTTCATAATACTCAGAGACCTTAGGCTGAAAGGCTAAGGGTGGGACAGGATGGATTTACCTGATTATTGAACCACTTTCTTGGGGCTGGACAGTCAATTTGTTCCTGATGCTGTGTTATTAGAAACAGTAAGAATGGAGATAATAGCATATGGCTTTCCCCACATTCTGAGCAGTTTCCTTCAGAAAGATTCCTGGAAAGGGAACTTGGGGCTGAAACATCAGGGTACCTCTGGATGCCTAAGACACAGGACCAGCAGTACACAAAGGTCATGGCCATGGACACACAGTACTGGAGGCACTGGGGCAGTGGGCATATTTTATTAATTTACTTGTGCTCACTTACTAGATGAGAAAGCAAATCCGGGCTTTAACCTGAACCCCAGGCAGTCAACAACATCTAAACTAATAAACTGCAGTTTCCCTTCTACAGCCAGGAAAGACATTCAATCACAACAGCATATTTACCTGTGTGACACCTTTTATGATAAATCAGCATGTGGTTCTGAGTGAATCTTGCACCACATTCATCACAGACAAAAGGTTTTTCCCCCGTGTGAATTCTGAAAGCATAACAGAGAGTAATTCAGATTGTGTTCCAAAGCTCACTCTGCATCACCAGCTCCTCCCTCACCTGCAGAAACACTTTGCTCCAAGAGCCCGCATGTGAAGGACTGAAAGTTAGCAAGGCCCAGGATTCTCACCCCCAAATCAGTCTCTGCCTGAGGCAAGACTGCCAAGTCCCGCCGCACACAGAGCCCCCGAAATACACCGTGTGGTTAGTGCTGCCCCACATGCAGGCAGAGGCTGCACCTCCATAGGTTAAGATGCTCAATAGCACCACATGGTATTTATAAAACTGCCTCATTGAGAACAGTCACCTAGACTGACAAAGAACCATGTGGTCAAAACCTTTACTGTCCTTTTCCAGTTCAACATAACAGTCTAGAAAGAACTGTTAACATGTGAAGCTAGCTGGTCCCCGGGGCACACACGTCAGTCCTGCATCTCAGGGCGAGGACGGAGTGAACATCACCGCGTTTCCTGAGCCCTTCCTGAACCGGACTGGGGCAGGAAAAGGACAATGAACACCCACCTACCACCCCCAGACTGGCCCAGGGTAAGGGCAGATCTCGGGGAGAGTGGAAAACTTCTTTGTCTGAATTTCAAGTACTGAGCACCAGAAAGGAATTTATTTAAAAACTGAAAGTCCCCTACTTGTACTTCAGAATCAAAACAGGGAATCCCTATCTGTCCTAACCCTGGAGCTTATCAGACTGACAGGTGGCAGGCACTCTCCAAGCCCAGAGAAGTGTCCCTCCACTGAGGTCTCCATGGGGACCGCGCCACCCGCTGGTCTCAGGCCAGGGTCCCAAAGGAAGGGGGGCTGGGGTCTCTGGCCTGACTCAGCAGGGGCGGGGGGTGGGGCTATAAGGGGTGGGGAGGGGCCCCTGAGCCTGAACGGGAGGCTGGGGTCCCCATCAGCCTAGGCCCGACCCAAGGAGCACCATCCTCACATCTCTGTCTCCAGGGAGAACCCAGACGAGGAAAGCAGCCCCCGACTTCGAGAAGGAGCAACCAAACAGTGATCCCTCTGGGGAGAGGGGACCACGCCGGCCACCAACGCCTCCAAGCCCACCCGGGGAAGGCGCAGCCCGGGCTTACCTCAGGTGGGTCTTGAGGGCTGAGGGCTGCGAGAAGGTGGCCGGGCACTCGGAGCAGCCGTAGGGCTTGTGACCGGTGTGCGTGCGCTCATGCAGCCGCAGCGCCGTCTTGGAGCTCAGGCCCTTGCCGCACTGCTGGCACTGGTGCCGCTCGCCGCCCCCCTCGTGCACCTGCACCACGTGCCGCTTCACGTCCTTCTTCCTCTTGAACTTCTTGCCGCACAGCTCGCACGGGAAGTGGCGCTCGCTGCTGTGCACGTGGCGCTGGTGGCCCTTCAGGTTGCAGCGGTTGGCGAAGGTCTGGCCGCAGGTGTCGCAGCGGTGCACCACCTCGGTGGCCACGCCGTGGTGCAGCCGCACGTGCTTCAGGAAGCTCTTCTCGTACAGGAAGGCCTTCTCGCAGCGCGTGCACTGGAAGTTGCTCCTCCGCCGACCCGGGCCCTCCTCCCCCTCCTCCTCCTCCTCGTCCCCCTCCTCCCCTCGCCCCACTTTGGGCGGCACAGCCTCCGCCCCTGCCCCGGTGCCGCTGTCCTCCTCGTCCTTCGTGACTGCTTCTTTCTCGGTTTCCAGGGCTTCTGGGCTGGGCTCCTGGGGCCCCCCGCAGTCGCCCATGTCCTGCTCAGCACTCTTCTGCTGCTCCCGGAGTCGGCGCGTGTACTTCTTTTTAGGGATTTCCACGAATACCTTCCTCCCAGCCAGCCGCCCACTGGCCCTTCTGAGCTTGGGGTAGGGGGGCTTAGCCACCTCTTTCCTCTTGTCTGGCTTCTCCCTGGACTTCCTCGGGGGCAAATCTGGCAACAGGCCATTGCTGATTCTCTCTGCTGGGGGATCCAAAGAACCAGCAACCCCGTTGGCCAGAGGGCCATCAGGGGCCACCCCTGCCCAGGCCTCTGGGGCTAGAGCAGCGGTAACCTGGGAGCCGCTGCTCCCTTCTGCCTCCTGAGACTCTGAGAAATTCTGCAATTCCAAAAGTACCGACTCTAACATCTGCTTCTTCAGCTGAAAACAAGTTTCGGATAAGTCCAAACACTTCAGCTTTTCCGCCATTTCCAGCATGCGCTGTACCCGATCTTCCTCGACCTGTACCTTGGCCGTGTAGACAAACTCAAGAAACGAAGCGAAGTCGGCTACCTGCACTTCATCTAAGTAGACATTAGTCCTGGCACCATCCACAGTCTTCTCGTTAAGGAACACTTCCTTAAAAAACTTGCTGGTGGCTGCCAGTACTGCCTTGTGGGCCATGAATTCCTCCCGGACACCCTGGTATTCCACGCTGACGGTCACGTCACACAGGTGACCCAACAGGCGGAGCTGATGCATCTCATGCAGGAGGTTGATTGGGGAGGACTTGGATTCCAGCAGGACCGCACCACTCTCCATGTTGCTTCTTCCCAGAAACACCTTTGAACACAAACCAAGAATTATTCATGCATCAGCACCCTCCAAAGCAGAAGAAATTAGAATTGTGAGGATTATATATCAGTTCTTTAGAGGATATAAACTGATTAAAGACCTAAAAAACGTAACTTTCCTCCCGTACACTTTCAAGTCACACATCAGGTCTCAGCATTTTTTCTGAAGTCCCAATGTACCTCCAGAGACATTTGTATGAAAAAAGACTAAGGCTGCCCTAAAGCTATTATTAATGAAACATGTTAAAGCAACAATTTGCTTCCCGAGGTGACTCAGTTATTTGCCTGCAGACCCCCCTCTAAACAGAATTTAAAGCAATAAACAAGGTGTGATGCTTTCATCAGGAGGAAATGGCAACTCACTCCAGTATTCTCGCCTGGGAAATCCCATGGACTGGGGAACCTGGCCGGCTAGAGTCCCCGGGGTTGCAAAAGAGTCGGACACACGACTTAGCGACCAAAACACAAACACTTTGATCTGGAAACCAGATAAAATACATGGCCACGACGGTTAGGAGAGCAACCCTGTCTGACTTTGAAAACAACCGATTGAAGAAAATATCTTTCTACAAAGAAAACTTCCAAGAAAGTAGCGGACGATCCACAGCATCTCCACCCCCGGACGCCCGTCCTACTGCACTGGAGCGATCGGGGACACAGCGCTGGGGTCCAGGTGTGCTACCTGGAGCAGGGCCCTCAGCCCCTCGGGCCACAGAGGCTCCTGGGCTGGAGGCTGGACAGGCCGCCGTGGGGGTGGCAGCCACGCCGGCCGGCGACCCCGGGGCAGGCTTCACCGGGGGGGCCCTGACACGATCACAGAGCGGCCGGGCCGGACTTGGGCCTCCCCCCCGCACACCGCCTTCCAGTCGGGTCCGTCCGCCCAGACCCGGCCTCCGTCCCGTGCGGTCGGGTCCCTAGGCCGGCCTCGCCGGTCCCGGTCCAGCCCCTCAGCGCCCCCCGGACGCAGGGGCCGTGGCCGCCTCTCCCCTAGCCCGCCGCCCGCTGAACCGACCCCGACTCCTCGGCGGCTTCCTAGCCCGCGGGTGGCCACTGAGCCCAAGGCGGGGGCCAGGTCTGCCGCCCGCGCCCCGCTGGCCGCGTACCCGCCGCCCCGTCGCCGCCTCAGACGTGCTTCCGAGGACTAGGCCCGGACACTAGTAGACGGACAGACAGGCGGCCCGACGGACGGGGGGCGGGGCGCGGAGCCGGCGAGGGTGACGCCGATTGGCCGCGTCGGACCAGGCCCCGCCCCCAGCTGGTAGAGGGGAGGGCCTGCGCACGCACTGGAGACGGTGCAAGCCGTTCGGAGAAGTTACGTGATCCGACGCACGGTGCCGCCGCGCGCCTCGCCGGCTGCACGGGATTGCGTCACCCGCCGCGAAGTAGGGTCTGCGCCTGCGCAGAACACTGCCGGCAGCGCAGAGCGTCTCGCGACGCGGTTGGAGGGAGGAAGGGGGCAGGGCCGGGAGAGTCACGTGACCCGTGGGGGCTACCGGCACCTCGCGCGCCGGTCCCTCCTCCCGGGCCCCAGCCGGGTGGGCGGGACGGCAGGAGGGCGGGGTACCGGATGGGGCGGAGCGTCTGGTGGGTGGGGTCAGAGGGGGCGGGCCGGTGGGGAGGAACCAGGAGGGGCGTGGCGCCGGGAGAGGGCGGAGCGGTGGGGAGGAGCCAGGATGAGCTTGGTACCTGGAGGGGGCGGGGCGCCGCCACGTGCCGCGGGAATCTGTAGGTCTAGTTGGGCAGCGCCCGGCGGAGTCGAGGCTGGGGTCGCTGTGGGCGCGCGGGCGGCCATGAGATGAGCTGGAGCCTCCTGTGCTCTGAGAGCCCGCGAGCCTCGCGCTTGGGCCACCGCTCCCGGGGGTGTGTGCGCCTTCGGCTGTCCGCAGGCGATCCCGGGACCTGGGCTGCCCCCCACCCACCCGCCCCATTCCGGAGGCTTCACGTCGCCGCTCCGAACCTCCCTTTGTCTTCATTTGTCCCAGAGGTTCAGCATATCCTGGGCCGACCTCTCATCCAGTGTCTCCTGGTTCAGTTTGCACAGTGTAGACAACGTCCAGAAACGAGGCAGATCCTCTGCATAGTCCTCGTCTAGAACAAGCCCTCTCTTACTGTCTCTGTACCAGTCTGGAAAACATCTGCCTGAAGTGGCTGGGATGTAGTGTGGACCCGGGTAGCGGGCCCGGATGCCAGGGTCCAGGCAAGGGCGGCTTAGGTAGCAGCCTCTTTTCCATGTTGTCAGGGCAGGAGGAATGGGAGCCATTGAAAATAACTATTTATCATCCTTCAGCTTCCATGTTTAGGACTATAAGCGCTCAAGTTCATCACAGAGTGGGAGGCCTCGCCCTGACGATCGCAGTGTCACTAGTGGAAGGAGCCCAGTACCAGGGAGCCTGGAGGTCCTGTGGCAGAAGACAGCTCAGCTTGCCATGGTCAGACGCTTCCTCCATTCAGGGCACATGTCACACGCCCTCCCTGCCACCTGGCACTGTGCCCACCTGCCCTCCCTGGCTGCAGTCAGCGCAGAAGCCCGTGACCTTGGGAAAATGGGCCAGCCGCTGTTCACAGTGAAGCCCAAACAAGATAAGTAGTTCCACCATCTGTTCCACCCTACTTTCTATCTTCTGATTTGTAGGTACCGCACAATCTCTGCTTTCTACTGCAGCTAGAAAAACATGATGACTCTGCCAGTTCCCTGCCCTCCTCACACACTCGTGGGCTCTTCCTTCCTCCAGGTGCACTAGGAAGTGGATCCCACAGTTGTTCTCCTTCTCAGGAGGTTTTCCAGAAGTCATCCCAGTTTCTGGAGGTTGGTCTCAGGCCGAGGTGCAAGCCCTGAGAGTTAAGTCTCTCTCCAGCCTGGGAGTCTCCTTTCCTCCCTCACCAGGGGCCCTGACTTCCTCCTGCAAACAGATCTCCTCCCAGCAACTTCACCCAAACTGGTCTCAAATCTCAGGATAATAACAACAGACCATGCTTCATGGTTACAGAAGGTGGGCCACTACTACACCATTCCCCCGTTACTGATGTTAGTCACTGCTCACAAAACTCTGAGGGGGTAGTATGATTACCCCCATTATATGAATGAGGAGACTGAGGCAGAGGGAGGTTGGCCAACTCACCCAGGATCACACAGGGAGAGCAAGACAGCCAGGATTGAACTTCCATAACTCAGCTCTGTGCTGGCCACACGCCTCTGCCACTACAGAACAGAGCTGTCTCTTGTTGGATCAGGTAAACATCAAATGGGAACCAGAGAGGGTATGATTAAGTATCAATAGCATCCTAGAAGTTCCATGTCTGGTGTGCGTGAATCCAAAAGTGAATACTGAGAAGTATGGTTTTCTAAGGTGCTAGGGGGACATGGTGGGGCTTCCCATTAAAGTCCAGCAATCCAGCCCTGCTGCCTGGCCACATTGCTGCTATCTCTCACCTATGTGCTCTCCTGGTATTGGTCTGCCAGTGACTGCTATGAATACTGGTGTACAAGAATCTGAGTCTGTGCTTTCATTTCTTTGGGGAATGTATCTAGAAGTAGAATTGCCAGATCATATGGTAATTCTCTATTTAACTTTTTGAGGAACCCCCAACCTGTTTTCCATGACAACCACACCATTTTTCCATTCCCACCAGCAGTGCATGGGGATTCCAACTTCACATGCTCACTCATGGATGGAAACAACTTTAAGCAAGGGATTTTTACACATACAGTGTTTTCAGCATTATGTTCTGCTTATTAAAACTCTGAATAGTTTCAAAAAATAGTTTTCAGTCTTCAAGATGTGTGCCCAAATAAAATGTTTCCAAGAAAAGTGTATATGCTAATGATAGGAAACATACAAACAAATAGCACCTTATTTGTGGAAAGAGTTCAGATTCCATTAAGCCATGTATGTTTTAAAAATACATATATACTCTTATCATGAGCACCACATTTGGATAAATTTAATGTGGCCACACACGTTTTGAAATCAACTTTGCTTCAACACAAGATGTAAGTTCATATAAAATGTAACACCACTGCAATCTTACTTTGTCACTAACAAAGAGTCTAAGTGTTTAAAAGAGCACATTAAGTATTTAGAATTGTTAAAAGTCCAAGTAGACATAGAAGCAGGATATGTGGGAAAAGCAGCCAAAATTCTGTGTTCTACCCAAGTTGGTTAGTATTCAGTGCTGAAAGGACTTCTTTATTCAGTGTCATAATAGCTTTAATGATTAAAGTGAAGAAACTGGATGTGATTATTATAAGTTTTATCTTCAGTTCCTTTTAGAAATGCTACCTGATCAGGTTCCAAGGTAGAAATTACAGCAGGCTATTCAAAGAAGCTTTAGAAAATGAAAAAACACCAACAGCCTAATACAAAACAAAGAAGACAAATAGACAACTCACATACATGTACGCATGGCAGAGCCATCACTATAAAAAGCAATGATAATGAATAGGACAAACTGACCCAAAGTTAAACAGAACCTGTGATGCAGCAGAAGTTTGCATGGGAAATGCAGTCTCAGGGAATAGATATCTATCTCTATGTAACGCCCTGTAGTCATCCTGAGGAAGTGGAGTGAACAACCTTCAGGTAATTATGTTAGTGAAAATTAGGAAACAACCTTCTTGCCCAAAAGGATACAACTGAATATATCCATGCACTGGTTTATTATGCAGTCATTAAAACAACGTTTTAAAGAGTTTAATGGAACTCGTGGTAATTATTCCACAATGTATGTTTATCAAATCATCATGTACACTTTTAAGACAGTTTGTCAATTATACTTAAAGCTGGAAAAATGTTTGAGGAAACCCTCACTATACTGTAATGAATAAAGAAGGAATGCTGTTTTACCCAGGAAACGATCTGATTTAAAAGCGAATCTTTGGAACCAGACCTTAAGCAGCTCCCCACATCAAATTCTAAACTGACCAGGGAGGGTCGCCGGAGCTGCCCGCTCCGCCCACCCGGCGCTGACGAGGGGCGGGGCTGGAGCCTCGGGTTCCAGTGGGTCCTCAGACGTGGCCAGTGAGGCTGTTGGCCGCCCTTCGTGTGCCAGGATGCGCGGCTTAGTGGCTGGCGGGTGGGCGGAGGCGGATCGGGCGTCTGTGCCTGGGGCTGGTGGCCTCGCGGTTTGGGTTCAGGGTGGGGGCCCGGCCCTCTGTCCCACCCTCGGGGCGGCGGGGCCGGGCAGAGGTTTTCTAGCGCGGTCCGGCTGTACGGTCCACTGCGAGATCCGGTTCAAGTGGGCCAGGCCTCGCCGTATTGGGTCAGCTGGTGCTCTATCATCAATGAGATGAGGCATGTCTTCACTTGCCTTAAATTTGGACAGCGTTTCCAGACTAACTTCTCACAGGGCCAGGTGGTGATCTTTAATAAAACACTCTCCACCCCCCGCTTTTTTTCCCCCGCCCCCGAGAACCCAGGATGTTTCAAAGTGGTATCTACTTGGATACTTCACTGGTAGGGTCAGGCTCAGGTCGGGAAGCTCTGGGGCGGGGGAGGCCACTCCTCGAGGTGTCCGCAACTTAAATGCCCCTATTTCTGGCTGTGAAAACAGCCTTGATTATTAAATGAGATTTTAATTTAAAAAACATGATGCGCACATTGTATGAAAATCGACGAGGACATTCGGCATCAAGTGCCTTGTCTCCGCGTTAAAACTCTAGAACCCATCCCCTAAGGACAGCCGTACTTAACGGTTTTGCCAATCCTTCCAGCGGTCTGTGCATATAGGGCAAGCCTATATAGAATCTTTTTGTCTTTTTAAACACAAAGCAAGTTTCCTCATTTGTAAAATGGGGCCGAAAATAATGCAAAGTATTTTGAGCTGTTCTTGGGATGTTGTTCTTGCTGCCTGTAACAACTGTTGTTAATATTCTACCAAGTATTTGAACTTCAGAGACTCTCAAAGATTTTTCATATTTGTATCACAGGCAGGTCTGCCTCTTCAAGCCCCCTTCAGAGGGGCTGTGAGCCCCTGCTACACTGAAGTGCAGGCCTGCGTGCTAGCTGCACTAGCCAAGACCCACAGAGCAAGTGGTCTGACCTAGCCCTCAGTGGACTTGGGTCAGAGGGCAGCTGATGCCCTTCAGTGGGGCACCCTGATGACTTGTGGCACTCACTTGTAGATGAGACAGTCCTGCATTCACCTAACGCCCCTCAAAGCCTCGAGGGTTAGAAGGCTCTGTGTCTGGACCCTCCCTCAGCCAAGTTGGTGCACCTCTAGCCCCCTGCACCAACCTCCATCATGGCTGAGTTTATGTCACTAGCCTTTGGAGGGGAGCATTCTGTAAGAGGAGTTGGCTTTCTCTGAACCTGGATCTTTTTTTCTCTTGGGGCACTGGAGTGGGTTTTCTGAGGCCTCAGCACTGCTTAGTTCCTGTGTGCTAAGTCGCTTCAGTTGTGTCTGACTCCGCGACTCTATGGGTTGTAGCCCTCCAGGCTCCTCTTCCATGGGATTCTCCAGGCAAGAATACTGGAGTGGGTTGTCATGCCCTCCTCCAGGGAATCTTCCCAACCCAGGGATCAAACCGCCTTTCTTACATCTCCTGCATTGGCAGGTGGGTTCTTTACCACTAGCACAACCTGGGGAGCCCAAGACTGCTTAGATCTGGCCTTAGAAAACAGACCTCCTGCACTGGGGGGTTCTTGCTCCCCTAGCAATTCTGAGCCCTGAGGACCCTGTCCACTCTCTGCTTGGCTTCTCCCAGAGGCCCAATGATCAGGCATCCGAGACACCCTACCACTACCCCCCACCCCACCTGCCACACACACACTCACCGGGCTCTGTGTTCAGGCCTGCATCTCAGCCTGGGACACTGACCAGGGCTTGCCCTGAAGTACAGGCTGCCGCTGCCCCCCACCCTCTGTGCAGCAGCCATGGTCCAACCTCCTGCCCTGTCCCTCTGTCCCGCCAGCTCCCAGTCCAGTCCCTAAGATCAGGCCCCTTTTCCTCTATCAGAGTGGAGTGAGATCCTTCCTGACACGGCAGCAATGCCCACCTTGCCCAGCCATCCCCGGTGGACGCCATAGCCCAGGCCTAGAGGTCCCTACCATCTGTGCAGCCTACACAAGTCCCCCATTCCTAATCCTAACCCACAGCCCCCAAGCCCAACCTTTGATTACAGATTTACCTGAGGAAGCCGCGTGTCTGCCAAGAGCTTATCTATTAATCAAAGGATGATGGAAGCGGCTCGTTTTTTTTGGAGAAATGGGGTGAGTTGGTCCTTAGGGTCAGTAAAACCAGCATCTAATTCTGATGCCCCCCAGCCTCACCTCAGTACTTCTTCCTCTTAAAAGCAGTTCTCCTCTTCGTAAGGGAGTAGTCAATGGAGCTTCCTTGTTTACAAGCAGTTATTAGCTAACTCCAGGTATCTTACCTGTTTTCATCTATGTAACTCCCAGCACAGGTGCGAAGTCCTAGTGCGGGTCCAGCCACCTAGTCAGGGGGTTCTCTAAAGTGTTTTAATAGACAGCTAGGGGGCTTTTGTAAAATGCCAAAAATGCTCAGGCCCACCCTCCGAGATTCAGGAGTAGTTCGACCAAGATGTGTGCCTGGTGATTTCCGAAGAGTCCCAAGGGTGTCCTCTGTGTGCGGGCTGAGTCCCGCTCTGGTACCCCTGTGTGCACACCTGTGTCTGGGGCAGGTGCTCAGCCCTGGGTCTCAGTCTCTGCAGTACCTTCTGCTGGCCTTGCAGCTCTAACCCTCGTTCCCCTGGGCCCCTCTCCCCAGTATTTTCCAAACACATCCGCCAAGGGGAAAAGAAGCAACATTTGTATGAACCTTTTATTAATCAGAATTTCCAGAACCAGAGTCTCTACTGGGCAAATAGAAAAATAGAATATTTTACTACTTCAAAAAGGCAGCTGTGACAAACAACTGTATGCCCAGACAGGGGCCCCTCAGGCTCGAGTGAGCCCAGGGTTCAGGCTGGGGGTGTCCTGCCGCCCCACTAGCAGGCCCAGTCCTGGAACCGGAAGCAGTCGCTGGCGATCTTCCACACTGTGTTGCTGGGTGAGGCCTGCGCCGTCAGGATGAAGTTCTGGTTGAAGTCCCGCTGTTTGTTGCCCTCAAACTTCACTGTCCCACAGATCACCACAAGGACCGTGGTCTGGCTCGGGGTGGCTTCATCGTGGACAGGCTGGCAGTCTACCACATTGATCTGGAACTCGCTGGAAGGCAGCATCTCAAAAAACTCACTCAGGGACTCTTGCCCGGAGACGGCATTGCCGTTCCACACCAGGGTGGCCGTGCCCATGTACAGGCGGGACAGCAGCCGCCGCCGCTTGTCCATGGTGCTGTAGTACACGTTCACGAACTCCTCCGCCGCTCGGCATGCCTGGTCCACGTAGGTCTTGAAGTCCACGGACACCATCACTGGCCCCGCCAAGGGAGGCCTTGGCCCAGGTGCCTCCTGTACCTGAGGGGGCTGGAAGGTGGAAGAGACCCTGTGTGAATGCTGATGACCATCATGCCCCACAAGGGACCAGTCCTCCCACTGTGGAGAGGCGAGCTTCTAGGCTCACCCTGCTGCCGACGCCTTGTCCGCCTGGGCCCCAGCTTGCTTATTTGAGACAGGAACATCCCTACCTGTACATGACTGCAGTGCAGGATGAAAGGAAGCAGGGGACACCACACACTCAGTTAAAAAGCCTGAGACCCACACGGTCAGCAATGACAGCTATTACTATGAATTTTAACAATCTTATTTTATAAGCTGTAAATAATTTTTCCTTATGCTTTTGGACCTTTTTTTTTTAAGGAAATGTTTCATTTTGGCTAAAGCTGAAATTCTTCCTTGCTGCGACTGTGGAAGGCTGCTTTTTCCTGGAAGCGTGGAACAGCTGTGACTGCCCTCATGTGTCTGGTGCAGACACCACACTCTGGAGAAGGGAACAGTGGCCCAATGAAGGCCGATCTGTCTATCATGAGCTCACCTACCGGGCCTGGGAGGGTGAAGAGAAGGCGGGTTTCCTAACAGGGCAAGAGAACAAATGTTGTGAGAACAGGACAGGACCAATTCTGGTGGCCACAGTTCTCACTATGGTCTCTATCTAAGGAGCAAGGCTGGAGGTGACTGGAATGAGTGAAGACTCAAGGGCTCCAGGGAGCACAGGGGAGTCCCCTGAGCCAAGAAAGGACAGCCAGAAGGAAGAGACTCTGTGGGGCGAGGGGGTGGTCGCAGCAAGGAAGAATTTCAGCTTTAGCCAAAATGAAACATTTCCTTAAAAAAAAAAAGGTCCAAAAGCATAAGGAAAAATTATTTGCTTTTTTTTCAGAGTATACAATAACTATTGTAGTTGTATTCTTTTTTGCCTGATTAAAATATTTCACTACACAAAAATCCAACAGAGGACAACATTACTAAAATATTAGATGCATTTAGATTTACAAACTTAAATACTGAGTTTTTTTTTTTTTTTTTTTCATTTCAACGTTGTGCATGCATGCTCAGCAGTGTTCTTTCGACTCTTTGCGACCCCATGGATTGTAGCCCGCCAGGCTCTTCTGTCCATGGGATGGATTCTCCAGGCAAGAATCCTGGGAGTGGGTTGCCATTTCCTTCTCCAGGGGATCATCCTGACCGAGGGATCGAACCCGCATCTTTTATTTCCTGCACTGCAGGCGGATTCTTTACGGGGATGAGCCACGGGGAGTGTCTAACTTAAAAAAAAAGAAAAATCAGCTTATGAAAGAGGTAAGATCCCAGGCAAGGTTAAGAGGCAGTCAGGGAGAGGAAGGTGGAGAACTGGCCAGGGGGAGGAGGAGGAAGGCGGGGAGAGCTCCGGCCTTGAAAAGAGCGCTGAGGGCCAGGCGCCTACGCGGGTCCTACCACCCCCTGGGGCGTGGGTGGGGCCTCAAGTCCAGCCTCGTAAACACTCGCTCCAAACTCTACTTCCCAGAGCTTTATATACACCCGGTCATTCAATGGTCACCGCGAACTGACGAAGCGTTACTGTAACAACTTCGCAACGAGGAAAGAAACCCAAGTGTGGACGAGGTCGCGGGTGGACACGCCCCTGATCTGTCCTTTACTAGAATACTCTGCCTGCCGGGACTGCGCGGTCGTTTCACCGGCTCCTGCATCTCTGGGGTTCAGTCTGGGGGCGCAGGGTTCTAGGATGGCCAGTTTGTAACTCCCACTCCGGGTCCGTCTCCCTCTCTGGACACCACCCCCTCGCCCCCAGCCGAGCCCCCATCAGCCGGCGTCCAAGCCGATCACCGGCATCTCGGGCCTCCGCAGCTCAACCAGCTGCCCGCCCGGGCGTCCTCAGGGAGCGGTAGTTTCTGCGGGGCTGCGACCGCCCCAGACTCGCGGCGAGACCAGGCGGCATCCACGCCATTCGGGGGCCACGGACAGTGGGGCACCTCCTACATACGCGGGGATCATCTCACCTGCGCGGGGGTCATCTACGAGACCAGGGAGCGCCGACCTGCGCAGGGGCACCTACCTGCGCGGGAGTGACCGCCCTGCTCAATGCGGGAGAGGACCGGGTCAGCGGGGGGCTCAGTTGGCCGGGAAGGTGCGGGGGAAATCACCGCAAGGGTCGGCGTTCACGCGGCTACGCGGAGCCCCCCGTGACCGCAGGCCGGAACAGCCGAGGCTCCGCGATTCTCTGCCGCCTGCCCAAGGCGGGCCGGGAAGAGCCGCCTCCGCCGCACCCCTCCCTCCGGGAACCTGCCGGGTCCAGCGAGAGCCTCTGCGGGTTCCCGCGCGCGGCCGGCCAGAAACGCGCAGACTCGAGCGCCCGGCTCCGCCTCCGCCCCCCGACGGATAGCCGTTTCAGCCAGTGGGGCGGCCGACCGTAAGGCTAGCCCCGCCTAAGTGTGGCACGGGAAGGGCAGCTTCCGGGAGAGGCACGTTCCCAGAAGACCGCGCGCTCGAGTCTTCATTGGTCTATAGACGCCGGCCCGAGGTTAGGTGCGGCCTCTGATTGGACGAAGCCTCGCAGGTCCCTAGCTCTGGGCGGGGCAGGGGGGAGGGGTGCTCTGGGGCCGTCTCGCGGCTGCGCGGAAGCCTCCAGGCAGGCGTTAACTGACGTTACCGTCTGTTTTGGGTGTGTTCACCTTGGCCACACTAGGGCGCTTCTTTGCCTGCTTTCTTAACGGAACGGTTTCTCTCAGAGTTCAGAACCAGTTTAGAAAGTGGATGCGCTCTTCAATATAGGCTCCCGCGCCCCCCCCACCCCAGTGAAAAATGTGGTTTATAAACAAATAAGTTGCTGGTTGAGTAGAACGTTGAGTTGAACTAGCGTCTTTGGAACCGTATTCACAAGACAGTGTCTTTACAAAGCCCGATCCAGTGAAATTGGGATTTAATCTACAAAACTCCGAATCCCAGCATCACTAGTATGAAAACGAGAATTGACCTCCTGCATGCCCACTGGGTTGGATGTCGCTTTTAAGTTTCCGTATGTTTCCCATGTAAACCCGTTTCATTCCATTCTCATAACTTCAGGGAGACATCACTGTTCCCGGTTTTATAAACTAGGAGGTCGAGAGACAGAAATTAAGTGACAGCCTGAAGTCACAGAGCCTCTTCAGTCCTAGAAACACTGGTCGGGAGGATATTTAACCAGCACTAGGTTCTGATGAAAACAAGAGTTTAGCCCAGCCAACAGCAGGAAGATGGGAGGTCGGGAGCTTTCAGATTAGTCTCTACCATCTGAACTGTGCCTGATCCACAGCAAGGGCTCGGTAAATACTGTTTGAATGAGCAGAGTTCAAATTATTGCTCCACAACATTCTAGCAGGCTTGCAAGCAAGCCTGTTTTATACTCTCCGGTGCTCCTTGAGTTTAGAAAGTTAGACACACTCCTGGCTTTAAGGCAGCAATTCTGGGGTGGTGGGCTGCCTGACTAGGGCCGCTGAACCTAGAGAAGGAGTTTCCTGGGAGTTTTGGAAAAGATGCTATTTCTCTTTTTCCTTCTGGACATGTGATGTGTGGTGGTGCTGCTCCAGCCATCTTTCTATGCCAAGGGGGGCACCCTTGTACCATGAGGCAGACCAGAAAGAGAGGGAGAAAGCACACTTTGATGACTGTTTGGGGAACTAAATCAACCCTGAAGTTTAGACTTTCTAGTGTCAAGAGTCAGTAAATTCCCTTTATTATCAGTACTATTAAAAATTGGGCATAAACAAACACAGTGTTAGCTGTTCAGTCATGTCTTACTCTTTGCAACCCCATGGACTGTAGCCCACCAAGTTCCTCTGTCCATGGAATTCTTCAGGCAAGAATACTGGAGTGGGTAGCCATTCCCTTCTCCAGGCGATTTTCCCAACCCAGGGATTGAATCTGGGTCTCCTGCATTGCAGGTGAATTCTTTAGCAACTAAGCTATCAGGGAATCCTGTAAACAAACCTGCTTGTAAGTTAATTAGTGTGGCTTCCTGCACTAGCAGAGTGATTGTGCAAGTGAGTTAACCTTCTTGAGGTTCAGTGCCTCACGTGTAGAAGAGGGACAGTAATGCCCTCATTTCCTTGGGTCAGGAGCGACTGGAAGAGGGTGTGGTCAGTGCTCAGCCCAGGGCCAGGCACAAAGCAAGCAGCCAGGAATCATTGGTGTGCTTTGACATTTTGCATTGACAACAGCTTCCTTATTTGCCAATGATTCTTCCAACAACTGGCTTTTAAACTTGGAACAAGTGTACCGACAAATTGGTGGGATTTGTCACCAAACCACATGGGCGCCTTCTGGAAAATGAGTCTGGCTTGAGCAACCATGGAACCAATGGCCTGTTTGCCTCATGGAGTCTGTCCAGGGAGGAAGGACGCAGCTGGTCAGACTTGCTGAGCCGCTGGCAGCTCTGAAGACAGGCTGGTATCCTTGGGTCTGTAAACCTGGGACTGAGCTTTTTCCCTTATCAGCATGGTTCTCTGCTGCAGGATCTGATGGCGTTTGTTTGCTTGGTAAAGCTGCGTGACTTGGATCTGATCTCCTTGGATCTGATCTCCATGGTCCATGGTGAAGGCTGGGCAGTTGTGCCTGCAAAATAGGATGACCAGCACCGTAATGTGCTGTCCTCTCCCCCCTACCACCCCCCACCCCCTCACCCCACTCCCACTAGAGGAACTATTAAAAACTGAGCATAAACAAGCATAATTTTAGTTGTTCAGTCATGTCTTATTCTTTGCAACCCCTTGGACTGTAGCCCACCAGGCTCCTCTGTCCATGGAATTCTTCAGGCAAGAATACTGGAGTGGGTAGTTATCCCCTTCTCCCACCCCCACCCCCACCACTGGAGGAATCATCCTAACTGATGCTGGTCCAGAGTGAGCTGGGACTGCATTTCTGGAAGGTCACTTTGGACCTGTCTTTTCTGGGGGTCCTAGGAAGGCAGGGATAACAGAAGTCCATTAGTTTAGGAGCTGTGCTGTGGCCAGGAGCCCAGAGGGGAGGTGTGAGCAAGAGAGAGGTAGGGACGGAGAAGGGGAGCAGGAGTGTAGTGTGCGCGCGCGCGCGCGCGCGCACACACACACACACACACCAGAGAGGAAGCAGCAGAAGTACAGAGGAAGCAGTCCTGGGAGTGGGCTGCCTTAGAAATGTACCCTCCAGTTCTGGTCAGGCTGCTGGGGCTGGTGTGACTCAGGGTAGACATATGCCTCCCTGCCAAGCCCTGCCCTGATAGGTGGCGGACTCCTGAACAAATACATGGCTGGTCCCCTGTGATGCACCGAGGATCATGTGGCCTATTGTGCAGCACTCTCAGAGGCCCACTGAAGCCCCTTCAGAGACCCAAGGAAAGCCTCCGGAATAGCACCTCACAACTGTATGACCTGAGTGGGCCACTTGCTGCTAAAGGGACCCTGAAGACAAAGTCCCTCCAGGCCTTTCATAGTGACACCGCCTCAAGGAGCTGCCCACAGTCTGAAATGGCTCCCTCCTCATCTCTGAAATTGCATCCAGACGGAAGTTTGATCATCTGCAGCCTGAAGCTGTGTCCTGGGGACTAGAGCACCCCATGAGACCAGCACAGGCTCTGAGGGAGCAGAGGAGGTGGGGGCCATGGCTGCATGGATGGGGCCGGGGTCTGCAGCCGCGACCAGGACCAGGGGTGATGGTGGATGATGTGATCTGAAGGGTCTGGATTCCCAGGAGAGAAACTGTCACTAGGGAGGACCAGACACAGCCCCTTGAGCACAGATCCCTCCAGCAATACCACCCATGTTTGTCCCATAAGCTTTCCACCTGCTTTGGTGTCTCCCACTGGGCCGCTGGGTCATAGCCAGACTGGCCTGGAGCTTCCTTTTTCTTACGGATGACATTGTACAGGAGGCAGGGATCAAAACCATCCCCAAGGAAAAGAAATACAGAAAGGTAAAATGGTTGTCTGAGGAGGCCTTACAAATAGCTGTGAATAGAAGAGAAGTGAAACGCAAAGAAAAAGAGGAAAGATATACCCATTTGAATGCAGAGTTCCAAAGAATAGCAAGGAGAGATTAAAAAAAAAGTCTTCCTCAGTGATCAATGCAAAGAAATAGAGGAAAAAAACAGAATGGGAAAGTCTAGAGATCTTTTAAAGAAAATTAGAGATACCAAGGGAACATTTCATGCAAAGATGGGCACGAGAAAGGACAGAAATGGTATGGACCTAACAGAAGCAGAAGATAATAAGAAGAGGTGGCAAGAATACACAGAAGAACTGTACAAAAAAGGTCTTCAGGACTCAGATAATCATGATGGTGTGATCACTAGCCTGGAGCCAGACATCCTAGAATGCGAAGTCAAGTGGGCTTAGGAAGCATCACTATGAACAAAGCTAGTGGAGGTGATGGAATTTCAGTTCTATTTCAAATCCTAAAATACGATGCTCTGAAAGTGGTGCACTGAATATGCCAGCAAATTTGGAAAACTCAGCAGTGGTCACGGAACTGGAAAAGGTCAGTTTTCATTTCAATCTCAAAGAAAGACAATGCCAAAGAATGCTCAAACCACCACACAATCACACTCATCTCATATGGTAGTACAGTAATGCTCAAAATTCTCCAAGCCAGGCTTCAACAGTACATGAACTGTGAAATTCCTGATGTTCAAGCTGGATTTAGAAAAGGCAAAGGAACCAGAGATCAAATTGCCAACATCTGTTGGATTACTGAAAAAGCAAGAGAGTTCCAGAAAAACATCTACTTCTGCTTTATTGACTATGCCAAAGCCTTTGACTGTGTGGACCACAACGAGCTCTGGAAAATTCTTAAAGAGTTGGGAATACCAGGCCAGCTGACCTGCCTCTTGAGAAATCTGTATGCAGGTCAGGAAGCAACAGTTACAGCTGGACATGGAACAACAGACTGGTTCCAAATTGGGAAAGGAGTACGTCAGGCTGTATATTGTCACCCTGCTTATTGAACTTATATGCAGAGTACATGAGAAACGCTGGGCTGGAAGAAGCACAAGCTAGAATCAAGATTGCTGGGAGAAATATCAATAACCTCAGATATGCAGATGACACCACCCTAATGGCAAAAAGTGAAGAAGAACTAAAGAACCTCTTGATGAAAGTGAAAGAAGAGAGTGAAAAAGTTGGCTTAAAACTCAACATTCAGCAAAACTAAGATCATGGCATCTGGTTCCATCATTTCATGGCAAATAGATGGGGAAATGGTGGAAACAGTGACAGACTTTATATTTTTGGACTCCAAAATCACTGCAGATGGTGACTGCAGCCATGAAATTAAAAGACACTTACTCCTTGGAAGAAAAGTTATGACCAACCTAAACAGCATATTAAAAAGCAGAGACATTACTTTGCCAACAAAAGTCCGTCTAGTCAAGTGAAAGTGAAAGTCGCTCAGTTGTGTCCGACTCTTTGCGACCCCATGGACATCCATGGAATTCTCTAGGCCAGAATACTGGAATGGATAACCTTTCTCTTCTCCAGGGGATCTTCCCAACCCAGGGATCGAACCCAGGTCTCCCACATTGCAGGTGGATTCTTTACCAGCTGAGCCACAAGGGAAACCCCTGGGTATACTGGACTGGGTAGCCTATCCCTTCTCCAGTGGATCTTCCTGACCTAGGAATCGAACTGGTGTCTCCTGCATTGCAGGCGGATTCTTTACCAACTGAGCTATGAGGCAAGCCCCAGTCTAGTCAAAGCTATGGTATTTCCAGTAGTCATGTATGGATGTGAGAGCTGGACTATAAAGAAAGCTGAGCACCAAAGAATTGATGCTTTTGAACTGTGGTGCTGGAGAAGACTCTTGAGAGTCCCTTGGATTGCAAGGAGATCCAACCAGTCCATCCTAAAGGAAATCAGTCCTGTATATTCATTGGAAGGACTGATGCTGAAGCTGAAGCTCCAATCCTTTGGCCACCTGATGCGAAGAACTGACTTATTAGAAAAGACTCTAATGCTGGGAAAGATTGGAGGCTGGAGCAGAAGGGGACGCCAGAGGATGAGATGATTGGATGGCATCACTGACTCAATGGACATGAGTTTGAGTAAACTCTGGGACTTGGTGATGGACAGCGAGGTCTGGCGTGCTTCAGTCGCAAAGAGTAGGACACGATTGAGCGACTGAACTGAACTGAACTGATGGGACTGTAGCTTGTGTCCGCTCCAGTCAGAACTCTCAGGGCTATCTGATTCCTTTGCATCTTAGCATCTTCCCTCAGCATGTACAAAGTGCTGGTCCGTGGCTAGTATCCTGATCTGGATCATCCAGGAAGTGGATACAGGAAGTGGATATAGGGATGCAGTGAAGGTGGTAGGTGTGGGAGGTGTGGGAGCATAGGGGAGGGAGAGTTGAGACAGGGCAGGTATGGTACCAAGATTTAAATAAAAGGTACAGATTTCCTCTTCATCCTGTTACTGGCACAGAGCTCCTAAATCCCTTGGAAGGCAGCTATGCTCACCACTATACCACCAACGCTGCTCCTAAATCCCTTGGAATTTCCTAAGTGAGTAAAGTTGTCTTTTGTTATGTTGATAAGCTGACTTTGGGACCAAACCTAAGGGTGGAGTTGATTTCCAGAAGAACCAACCCGGTGATGAGAGGGTTAGAGGGTAGAACTTTCAGCCCCAGGTCTGGACCTCTGAGGAGGGGAGAAGCTTGGAGGTTGAGCTCAATCATCAGTGACCAAAGATTGAACCAATCATGCCTAACTACATAATAACAGACTGGTTCCAAATAGGAAAAGGAGTACGTCAAGGTTGTATATTGTCACCCTGCTTGTTTAACTTACATACAGAGTACATCATGCGAAATGCTGAACTGGATGAAGCACAAGCTGGAATCAAGATTGTCAGGAGAAATATCAATAACCTCAAATATGCAAATGACACTACCCTTATGGCGGAAAGCGAAGAAGAACTAAAGAGCCTCTTGATGAAAGTGAAAGTGAAAAAGCTGGTTTCAAGCTCAACATTCAGAAAACTTTGATGCTGAAGCTGAAGCTTCAATCCTTTGGCCACCTGATGTGAGGAACTGACTCATTAGAAAAGACCTTGATGCTGGGAAAGATTGAAGGCGGCAGGAGAAGGGGACGACAGAGAATGAGATGGTTGGATGGCATCACCAACTCAATGGACATGAGTTTGAGTAAACTTCGGGA
Source organism: Muntiacus reevesi (assembly GCF_963930625.1). Lineage (NCBI taxonomy): Eukaryota > Metazoa > Chordata > Mammalia > Artiodactyla > Cervidae > Muntiacus > Muntiacus reevesi. Next base: position 40,817,719 of record NC_089250.1, on the reverse strand, counting down.
CTTGGTGATGGACAGAGAAGCTTGGCATGCTGCAATCCTTGGGGTCGCTAAGAGTTGGATACAACTGAGCAACTGAACTGAACTGAAGAACCCAAAAGGATGGGGTCCTGAGAGCTTCTGGGTTGATGAACACCCAGAAGAAGGAGGCTGGTGAGCTTGGAGGGGCAGGGAAGCTCTGTTCTTTCTCCTCATCCAGCCCTGAGCATCTCTTCCAGTTGACTTCCTGAGTTACATTCTTTTGTAATGCATTGTCTCCTCTCTGGCCGCTGCAATGTATTATGAAAGAACGTAACTCAGGAAGTGGGGACAGTAACATTCTTTCATAAAGCAGTGGTCTAGTGAGGACTGATTTCTGTGAGTTGCTCCAGCAAGTCAGCCTGAGGGCATGGGGGAGGGGGGTCGTAGGAACCTCTGATCTACAACCAGTGGTCAGAAGCACAGGTGACCACCTGGACTTGTGTCTGGCATCTGGGGAATTTTGCCTGACTGAGCCCTTAGCCTGGGAGGCCTGACACCATCTCCGGGGTAGAAAGAATTGTGTGGAGTTGTTGGACACCAGTTGTGAAGACTCCCACTCCAGTGAACCTCAGGGATGGTGATGTTGACTTTTCTGACTCTTGTGACTGCAGTCAACTAAAGCTTGGGTTCTGTCAACCTTTGCCTTAATGCTGTGCTGAATTCTCCTGCCTGAGCCCCCTCACAAACACACATGTACCCACTCTTACTGCTAGGCAAACACTCTTTTGGGGAAGATCCCCAGTGTTCTTTTTATTTCCTGCAAGTAATACATCCCTCCTTCTCCCACTCTTTGGCTTGACTGTGTCTTTTGGCCTGACACCCACCAAGAGGAGGACCCAGTTTTTCAGGCAACAGTCCCACCTTGGAGGCCAGAGAGGGGACAGAGCTGGGGTATCTGCATCCAACTTCTGAGGATCCCGGGCTGCGGGAGGGTGTCATTTCCTGGCACCAAGTTCTGGAAAAGCCCTCAGGCACTTGGAAGTTATTTGGAGCATCTGACGTGGGGGACCCCTGGCTGTGTAGGGGACACTGGAGTTGAAGAGGCAGGCATTGTAAGAGGATGGTGACCTTCATACTCAATGTCCTTCACAGGCCACCCCTTGGTGGTGGGTCTGTGAGGTGACTGGTGCCAGTGTTACCTCTCCTAGATGCCCAGCCGGGTCGTCTGGCTGTGTCCTTCCTTAAGCCACATCTGCTCCGAGCTGACCACCCTGGGGAGAATGGAGTGCTTCCTGGGCGCCCCCCCTCAGGGAGCTGACCATCCACGTGAGGTCCTCAGGGGCAGGTGGCCTGGTAAAACTGCCTGTCCCCCGGGCTCCACTTCACTCCCTCTAAGGTGTTTCTTTACAGCATCTGGTCACCTGTGGAGGGACCCTTCTGGTCTAAGAATCAACAGGGCCCAGAATCAGTGGAGATGCGTGTCTGAAGCAGCAGTGCCCCATCTGGAGATGACAAGGTGTCCAGGGAAGAGGGAACTCGAGACGCCTCGGCCAACGTGGGGAAACTGAATAAGGAACCAGAGTCTCTGAACCTTTCTTCTCCCTGGCAGCCTGGGGAAGCTTGGTGGAGCTGACGATGGGGCCTTCCATGCTGTCCTTTCTGGATATGGGTCCTCTGGTCACAGATTCCAGCCTCGTCCAGGGTGCGGCAGGACACCCGGGGGTCAACACCCCAGAGCCGCCCTCAACCATGACACACAGGGCCTGGAGGACTGATGGCCCAGTTCCTGAGCCCTGGGAGGGACATCTCTGAGGCTGCCTGCATCGTCTCCAGCACCCCCAGTGCTGGCCTGTTCACCACACCCCATGTGCTGACTCCTCCCCACGCCCAACACGTCTGTCCTGGGGGCACCTCCCCAGGGCTGCGCTCGCACTGGAATGATTGTCGGGGTTGCTGCTGTGGGAACCCAGCCCCAGCCGTGAATGAGAAGACAGGACTGCCTCAGCATGAAACATCCTGCGGAGTCTGCAGGGGGTTCTCCTGACACTTGCAGGGTCAGTCCCTTGCATCCAGGTGTGTTGCGGCAGTAGCAAAAGAAAGCAAAAAACCCAAACACACCTAACAGCATGGGCATCGGGACCCTCTGGAGGGCATCTGTATCTCACAGATGCTGGAGCCTTGGCCTCATTTTCTGCTTAGGAGGATGGTTGAGGCCTGGGTTTGCATTAGTAACTAAGTCCCAGGGCTTGCTGGAGCAGCGAGTGCTGGTCTGAGACCACACAGACAGCCGTCTTCCTGACCAGAGGACGTGCTGGGGGATGGGTCTCTGAAGGGCTGCAGGGTGAAGGCTGGGGGAGAAGTCCCCAGAAGTGGAGGCCTACTAGATTCTGCTGATGGCGATGACCCCCCAGTCCATACCCAGGATTCTTGTGTCTCTTGTGATCTTAGCACCTTGAATTGGGCTTTACTTTCCACCCCACCTCTCCGCCCCCTGGCAGTTAGTTCAGACCTGACTGCACTCCTGATTTCCATACATCACAGATGGACTTTCCAGCCCTTAAATTCTGAGCTGCTATTCAAGCAACGGCCACACGAGTGTGGTCCAGACTTTGGAAAGAGCCTCTGCCCGCACGTCTGCTCAGTTCTGTGGCTTCAGGCCTGTGATGACAAAGCAGCTCTAGAGCAAACCCGGGAAGATGTGGAGAAGTCCAAGAATATTTCTTGTGCCTCAGCAGTGGGTCACTGACAGGCTTTGGGTCTTTCTTTACTGGAAGGAAGTGTTGGAAGCCTTTGGGCAAGTGGATGCCCTGTGCCCTCCTGCAGCAGCAGAGCCGTCCTGGAAGGTGAGATCAAAGAAATAGTCCACCAGTGTGAGGTCTGCTGCCTCCCAGAAAAAGAGGAAAAGGTGTCCCAGAGAAGAGGGCTTGATGGTGACGGCGGTGGGCACGCTGGACCACAGATGATCCTTGCTGGCACAACCCCCGCCAACAGCCCAAGATCTTCCCAAAGCTCAGGATTCTCTCAGTTGTTTTTCCAACCCATGCTCATTGCTTAGGAACGAACTTTGTGATTTGGAAGTCAGGTCAGATGATGCTGTGTAGCATCATCAGAACTGTGTAGAAGGATTTCAGACTTATCATCACTCACCGTCAGGATCATGTCTGATGGTTGCTCCCAAATAGCAGAGATTTTTTTGAAGGGAGGGAAGGCAAATGGATGCTCCAAACCGAAAACTGTTTTTCAAGATTCTGGGTGAGGAGCTGTTTTTACTGTCTCAGAGAATAACTGCTTCCATCTGTGTATGGCTTTATCCAAAAACCCCCACAACACTTCTGTGAGAGGGGTTTTGTAAGTGTTGCCATTTTATACAGGAGGAGACTCAGGCTGGGAGGGTGAGGTATTAGTCAGCTTGATTGCTGTAACAAAGTATTGGGTTGGCCAAAAGTTCATTGGACTTTTCTATAACATTGTGCAGAAAAACTTGAGTGAAACTTTTGACCAACCCAGAAGAGTGGAGTGGATCACCCTGCTTATTTTGTCACTTATATGCAGAGTACATCATGTGAAATGCCAGCCTAGATGAAGCACAAGCTGGAGCCAAGATTGCTGGGAGAAATATCAATAACCTCAGATATGCAGATGACACCACCCTAATGGCAGAAAGTGAAGAAGAACTGAAGAGCCTCTTGATGAAAGTGAAAGAGGAGAGTGAAAAAGTTGGCTTAAAACTGAATATTCAGAAAACTAAGATCATGGCATCTGGTCCCATCACTTCATGGCAAATAGATGGGGAAACAATGAAAACAGTGACAGACTTTATTTTTTGGGGCTCCAAAATCACTGCAGATGGTGACTGCAGCCATGAAATTAAAAGATGCTTGCTCCTTGGAAGAAAAGCTATGACCGACCTAGACAGCATACTAAAAAGCAGAGACATTACTTTGCCAACAAAGGTCCATCTAATCAAGGCTATGGTTTTTCCAGTAGTCATGTATGGATGTGAGAGCTGGACTCTAAAGAAAGCTGATCACCGAAGAATTGATGCTTTTGAACTGTGGTGTTGGAGAAGACTCTTGAGAGTCCCTTGGACTGCAAGGAAATCTAATCAGTCAATCCTAAAGGAAATCAGTCCTGTATATTCATTGGAAGGACTGATACTGAAGCTGAAACTCCAATACTTTGGATGCGAAGAACTGACTCATTTGGAAAGATCCTGATGCTGGGAAAGACTGAAGGTAGGAGGAGAAGGGGATGACAGAGAATGAAATGGTTGGATGGCATCACTGACTCAATGGACATGGGTTTGTGCAAGCTTCAGGAATTGGTGATGGACAGGGAAGCCTGGTGTGCTGCAGTTAATGGGGTTGCAAAGAGTAGGACACGACTGAGCCACTGAACTGAACTCCCAGACCTTGCTGCACCTGAGTGTCATCTGTGGATCTGAGATTATTGATATTTCTCCCAGCAATCTTGATTCTAGCTTGTGCTTCATCCAGCCTGGCACTTTGCATGATGTATTCTGCATGTAAGTTAAATAAGCAGCATGACAATATACAGCCTTGACATACTCCATTCCTGATTTGGAACCAGTCTGTCGTTCCATGTCCAGTTCTAACTGTTGTTTCTTGACCTGCATACAGATTTCTCAGGAGACAGGTAAGGTGGTCTAGTATTTCCACCTCTTTAAGAATTTTCCACAGTGTGTTGTGATCCACACAGTCAAAGGCTTTTGATTTTTTGAGGTTTTGGAACCTGAGGCCATTCTCAGAATACTTTCAGAAGGTCAGTTGAGAGGGTGGGGCCCAAGCCTCTGACAAGGTTAGGAGAGGAGGGTGCCTCCAACCTCTATATATGATAAACACAGAGCCTTTTCCATAACACGGCTCTGTGTTGAGAAGAGTGGAAAAGTGAAGGAGCCATCAACACCCAGCCCCGCTTCTGATTCTCTGTCTCTCAACTCCTCCCTCCCTCCCTTCTTCAGCTGTTGGGTCCACTTGCTGAGCACTCTTGAGGGGTGAGTGGAGGAAACTGGGCAGGTCACACAGATGTGGCCTCGGTTCCCCCTCTGCATGGCACCCAACGCTGTTCCGGGGGCCTTTCCTCTGCCAGTGGATGCCCGTCCACAGTCAGCATCCCAGCATGTGACCTAGCCGTCACACAGGGTCCTGCATTTGGAAGGCCTCGAGCTTGCTTCCGCGCTTTGTGTCTTGGAATCCTAACAACTTCTGAGCAGGGGACCCCGGGTTTTCAGCCTGTCCTGGACCCAGCAGATCCTGTAACCCTTTTTTCTGGGGCTTTGATTTTCTACCAGAGAAGGAAGGAGGGATTGGATTGGGCCCAGGGACCCTGAGAGAAGTGGGCATGACTCTGAACTCAGCACGGTGGACAGGCTTGAGCAAGGCCAGAGGCCAAGATACTCCTAAGACAAGGACTCATGTGGATCAGGGACAAAGGCCCAGCTGCTCTGGGGACCAAGCGACTGAGTATGAGATAGGGTTGAAAGAGGGGACCCTCACTGCGTGAGAGCCCAGGCCCGCTCCAGCATCCAAATAGTGTGGGAGGCCGGGAGTAGATTGTGGGGTGCCTGCAGGGCTCTTCGCGAGTGGCAGTGGTTTGTGAACAGCAGAAGACAAGGAATAGCTACAGAGGGGATGAGGGGAGTAGAGGACAGATGCTGTGCACCAAGGCCTGTGGGCCCAGGTGTGTGTGTGTGTGTGTGTGTGTGTGTGTGTGTGTGTGTGTTTGGGGGTATCTGAGCCCTTCTACTGGCACATGGCTATGCTGGTCACCTGAGAGCTTTCTGAAGCCAGGTTAATGGGAGTCCAGGGCCGCTGATTCATGGCCGTTGGCAGACTCAAAGCCTCAGTGTTGACATCACGAGGCAGGAGCCAAGCTCCACAGGTGCTCAGGAGATAGGCACTGCTGTGATGAACGGTCTGCAAACCTGGCCGTGATCCTACAAAGCTGACATCAGAGGCCGGAGAGCCTGGACCCTCTGCAGCTGAATAGGGTGTGAGATGGGACAGGCCTGGGATTCATTGGAAACTGATGCTCCCTGACTGTGAGGGAACCAGGGCCCAGAGTTGCAAGGTGTCACTCCCAGGGTCTCAGACCAAAAAATCCCCACCTCCTGACCCCAAAGGGTGCTCTTCCCCTCTCCATCCCCCTCCAAGATCAGACCAGAGGAGGCCACTCAAGTCACCTTCAGGCCTGCATGACTGGTTTTCTTTTGTTACAAAGTCCAGCTTGGTAGCAATGGTGGGCAGGACAAGTGGGCAGGCCACTCTGGTTCATCCTCAGGTCTTAGTTCAGGGGTCATCAGCTGGGAAGGCTTCCTGGAGCCTCTCAGCCACCAGGGGTCCTGAGAGTAGCAAGCACGTGAAATAGCAGTTCTCAGCTTCCCGTCTAGTTCTTGAACTCTGGTAGTTCATGAAATTTCCCTTTTGGCCTAAGTTGTTCGACTTCACGTTCTGTTGCTTGCACACCAGACCCCTGACTGTTTCCGGTGGAAGGGACGGCCCGGGAGTAGGAGAGGGGATGCACAGGGCAGGACATGGGGACGTGCAGCAGTGGGCTTGGCCAGCGTGGGGCCCGGGGCCGGTGACTCGCAGGAGGCTGTGTGCTTTGGGAGTCTGCCGAGGAAGCAGGACAAGGTCCCTGATCCCGTAGGATGGTCAGGAGCTGGCAGCTGGCGCTGTTTCTCATTTGTCAAATATCTCCCATTTGTCGCCAGGTGGCTCAAGTTGAAGCTGTTGGTGGGTGAGTGGGGGGTGGTCTGTCCCTGTCAGACCTCTGGCTGTTCTGCAAGTTTGCTTAAGAGTCTTGAGCAATTTCCCCCATGGACTGACCCTGGAACCGGAGCATGAAAAGCCTCGATCCAGAGAGCAGTCTGCAGAGGCAGGAGTTTTGGGTTCGCCAAGAACAGTGTGTTTGTGTGGGTCAGCCAGGGTCCACGGGCGCCTCGGGCAGTCCTGTTCTCCCCCTAAATAGCAGGGAATATTGGACCTTCACCCCAAAGCCAGGCCAGGAAAGGGTGCTTTCTCCAAGACCTATTCGCTGAGCCAACCAGACAGTCTGGTTGGGGTGTGTCTTCTGGGCCAACAGGTTTGCAAGAGCACTTCTGAGTGATGGAGCCTCAGACAGGGCCACAGAAGATGCCCCCGGACCCTTTACTTCAGAGTTTGAAGGAGCCGCCAACAGGCCCCTGAGACACGGGGCAAAGGTGTGGCCTTGTGGCTCCCCTCCCAGGTGTAGCCGCCCATCCCCTGGGCACTCGGGATCCTCTCTGGGGTCATCTGCCTTCCTACAAACCTTCATCAGAACTCTACATGTGCTCTGCTCGACACGCAAGAGGTTGTTGCCATGGGACCCCAGTGAATCTCAGTGAGTCGCCGTCTTGCATCCACACCCCTTAATGACAGACATTTAGGGGTGACATATCATGACATCTGGGGGTTACTTTTTTTAAAATTGGAGTGAGGATTAACAAACTACTGATTTTTGCCATAAATAATGGAGTATTTTTTTTTTTTTGCTGTTCTGGGTCTTTGTTGCTGTTCCCAGGCTCTTCGTTGTGGTGCGCGGATTTTTTCTCATCGTGGTGGGGGGCTTCTCTAGTTGCACATGGGCTTCGTTCCTGAGCAGGAATCGAACCCACGTCCCCTGGCTTGGAAGGCAAATTCTTAATCACTGGACTACTGGAGAAGTTCTTGGGGGTTGCTTTGTATATTTCGCAATTATTTTAAAAAATACTTCACTGCGTATACTTGAGAGTTATCACATTACGGTTGCAGAGGGAAGAATGGGGGAAGGGATAGTTAGGGAGTTTGGGATGGACATGTACACACTACTATATTTAAAATGGATAATCAACCAGGATCTAGTGTTCAGCACAGGGAACTCTGCTCAATGTTTTGTGGCAGCCTGGATGGGGCGGGAGTTTGGGGGGGAATGGATACACGGTAAGTATGGCTGAGTCCCTTTGTTGTCCACCTGAAACTATCACAACATTGTTAACCAGCTATACCCCAATACAAAAAGCTTAAAATAAGTAAATAAAGTTATCACAATCATTAAAATATTTTTTTCAAGAGTTTATGGACATCTACTGAACATGATGATGTTGAGAAGTTATTGTGATTTGGGGTCACACTTCCCGGAAACCCTCTCCATCTCTTGGGGGTGTTTTCCCCCAAAGGTGCCATAGGCTGGAGTTTAGGAGGAAAGACAAAGATGGAGAAGAAACACTCAATAACCACTCTGGTGCTCGTGCTACACTCGGTCTGAAGGTGGGCTTGGCCTCCAGGGCTGCTCAGCTGTTGCACTGGTTGCTGACAACTTCCTCACCTTCACACCTCACACATGCCCCAGATCCCAGCTGGGATTCTCCTCACGGATGTTTGGGGGACTGTGGAAAGGAAACAGCTTCCGAAGTCCTCTGGGGACATGACAAGAAACGAGACCAAGTCTCCGCTGAGTGCTCTACAGAGAGAAGGTGCGAGATCCTGACAGAGCCAAGGGTTCCTGCAGATGCCAGTCCTAGAGCCAAGAGGCTAGGTGGTCTGCTTAACTCCTTTCCCACCTAACCCGACGTCACAAACCTCCTCCTCCTCCCAGATGGAGTTTTCTGGAGCCCTCCCCTCCATCTCCATCTCTGCCCTTGCAGTCCTCACCAGTCCCGAGGGTAATACCAGTTCCAGGTACAGACAAGTTCTTGGAGGGCAGCGGGTGTCTAGGTCACTCCTGTTTCTCAGGCTGGAGCTTAGTGCTTGACCCAGGGCAGGTACTCAACTTAGAAACATTTGAAGTAGTTGAGGAAAGAGGTCACGGTGGCTGGGGGAGATCCTGGCAGAGAAACAGGGACAAGGGGCCGTGGGGGAGGTGCGCATGGGAGCCATTCGGACAGGACTGCCTGATGGGCTAGGAGAGGGAGGGCTTGGGGTCTCCGTCTTGGGGGACGTGGGAGCCCCAGTTGCACCCGTTTGGGGCATGAGGTTCATAGGGCACTGAATGGGTGATCACAAGGCAGCTGGACAATGAAAACTGGAGGTTGGGGAAGGAATCGGCCCTGAGTTCTCGTGGTTAACTGGGTCATTCCCACTCACAGGAGTAGACGAGCCTGTCTGCAGTGGGAATTTCAAGGGATAAGAAAGAGTGTTTCGGGCGAGGCATGGTGGGAGGGTGGCTGGCATCTGGCTGAAGCTCCACAGGGCGGTGGGGCACTGATGGAATAAGCTGGAGGACATGAGTGGTGGGCGTCAGGCTGGAGCAGTTGAATTCTATTCTGTAGTATGGAGAGCCTCCCAGGGGGTGACTTTTTTCTACAAGTCACTTCTTTGTCATCGTAATTCCCCTTGGGGAGATGGGTGCAGAGGCAGAGCCCCACCTCAGGCCTTCCATCAGAGATGCCACCTCTGATTGGGATCCTGGACCACACCCCGCGGTGGGACCATGGCCACAGGGATGCTGAGCCAGGAAATGGCATAACCAGCCACAGACAGACTGGCAGACTGAGGGGGAAAGCGTTGGGCCTGCGACATTGGGCCTTTAGGCAGAGGGGACGGAGTATGGGGAGAGCGGCAGATCAGTAAGGGCCACTAGGAGGAGGTTAGAGGGACGGAGGGGCCAGCTAAAGCTCGGAGATGCTTGTTGACCATCTCCCCTCTGCCCAGGCAGTTGTCTGTCGCCACACAACACATCCCCCAAACCCTGGCCTTGAAACAGCAATGACCATTTACTGTCTGCCGCTGTGACCCCAGATCGGGAACTCAGATGCAACACGGGACGGCTTGTGTTTGCTCCAGGGTGAGGCCTTGGCTGGGAGTTGTGAGGGAAAGAGATTCTCCTGAAGGCACCCACCCACAAGCCCCCAGGGGCTGTTGGCTATCCGTGGTGGGGGGGTGGGGTCCCACTAGACCTCCACGTGGAAGCGCGAGCCTGGGGGTGGGGGAGAGGTTGGGAGGGAGAGACCGAGGACAGAGCGAGACACATGCTTCTCCAGGGCCCGGGGGCAGCTGTGGTTTGAGTTGCCCAGTTGGTGGGGCCATTTCTGCTTTTACTCACTGATCCTTGGCTCCTGGAAAACCCACGTCACCCCCAGGGTGGAGTTAGAGGGCTGATTTGGGGTGTTCTTTCTTTCTGTAGCCAATGTGTGTCTGGAAAAGAATTGTCAGAGACTTCCACTAAAAATCAAAGCCTTTTCTTATTTTTCAACACTGTCTGTAATATTGTCATACGGTTTTCAGAATAAAAAGCTTAAAGCTGTACCTTTAAGCCCCAATTCTGCAGTAGGAGAGTCACACAGCCTCGGATGTTGTGCTGATTAAGAGGGTCCTTTTTTTCCAATCCTATATTCATGGCTCCTCAGCTTTTGTGTGACAGAGCGGGGGCATTGTGTTTGGAACAGTACATCAGTGGAGCTGCCACTGCCCAATGGATTCAGGCGTGATGGGTCTCGTGGCCACCCCACATCAACTACAATAGTTAAGCAACTGACTCCCTTGAGATACGTGGAGCAAATTTGGACTTTTGTATGTTTCAGATATTTTGCATATTTTTCATATATTTTGCAGTGATGGTGAAATCGCCTTGGCCTCTGGTTCTGGTCTCAAGACGTTAAGTGGATACGCAAGCTTGGCGTGGAGAGAGCTGGGCTTTGGTCAACTGGAAAACAAGTTTTAACCACAAGCAGTCGATGGAATGAGGCAGGCTCGGGCGGTCCCTGACTTGTGGAATCAGCAACTGTCAAGGGGAGTCCACAGGGCGCTGTGGTTAGTAGACATGTTCAGGCAGCCAAGGTTTCCACCCCAACCCCACTGTGTTTGCAGGGAGACAACTGCAGGGTCCCACTTGGTGCCACACCCTCTGACCTTAGCTGATGGCATGAGGGGCCCCGGTGGAGAGTGGGGTGTGTTGGGTGGGGACCCCTGTGCTTCATCACAAGGCCTGGAGCATGAACCCAGAGCTGGTGGGGAAAGTGAGAAAGTGAGTCTTGGGCTGAAATCTAAGAGTAACTCTTGGGAGAATCATGGGTCGATGCAAAATGAGGACCGCAGCAGGGGAGATGCCCAGGAACCCGTAGTGGGCACCAAGGAAGGGACGTAGCAGTTTGCTGCGTGGATGCTGCTCTCTGCTCTCCACTCCCATCTGTCCCTGTCCTGGTTGATGCCCTGCAGATTGCATCCTTAACTTAACCCTTAGCTGGTACCACATCTCATAGTTGGTCTGTCCTTGAGGCTCCGGTCCCATGGGGCTGCAGGAACATAGCCCCTCTTCAGCCTTAGGGTGTCAACAGCCTCAGGTGTGTTTCCTCACACCCATCTGCATCTCCCTCCATGAAAGGTTCTGCCCTAAACATCAGAGTAGAAATCTATTTTCTGCCAACACCGAGATCAAAGGGTGCGAAAGTACTTTGCATCACACAAAAGTGGAACGGGCTTCCTGAAGCGCTCTTGCAGCTAGAGATGCTCAAGGCCGACATGGGCGGTGTGTCAGCTCAGGAAGCTGATGCCAAGATGGGAGATTTAGAGGAGAGCCACTTGTCTGTGGAGGAGATGGGGTTGAGGGGCCTGTGTAACATGACTCTGACACCCGTGAAAGAAGGGAGGCTTGGGGACAGGCACCCCTTCCGCTGCCTCACCTTGTAGCCCTCGCATTTCTGCAAACCTGCTTCTTAGCACAGCAGTAAACACGGCTCCTTCACCCTGTTGGATTGGAGACATGACCCCTGGGAGATGGTCTCTGCAGAGACCCTGAGGTCTTCTTAGCTGCAACTTCCTACTGGGAAAACTATCCTTCTCTCTTCAAGCTCACCATCACCTGCCACGTGTTTTGTGCTATTTTGTTCTTTTAAGGTAAAATCTGTAGGGTGACGAAGCAGAGGTCCTCCAGGCATTTTGTCCAAACATGGTTCTGCTGCCTGGGAGAGGGGATCAGCTCCCTGGAGTGCAGACTCCCCAACCCTCATTTCAGGAGGAAGAACCTTAGCATCCACTGGAAGACGAGCCCCAGTGTCATGTCGGTCTCAGCACACTGCGAAGGCTCTGGCCAGCGCATCGTCATACTGGCACCTCGGCTCCTAGACAAGCAGGTTCCATAGTCACAGCTCCACCCACCTGAGGATGGGCTGGTTCAGGCAAGGCTGGTGGGTGAGCACCCACCTCCCATGGCCCGTCATGAAGCTCAGAGTGCACAATTTTCACGGACTGAGTGACACCCCAGAATCCCTGGACACACCTGGAGGAGGTTCTTGTTAGGGGGAGTCCCTGGTCATGGCCATGTTGTTGGGGTTTCTGGCTCTGGCCATTTCTGTGGCCTGTTCTTGTTTTGTGGCATTTCTGTGAGGCTACATTTTAGCCCATTAAGTTTCTTCCTCTCCAGTTCACGTCCTTGGACCTTTCCCTTAAAATAGCTGTCCCTTCGTGCCCCAGGGGCCGGCGCCTTTTAGATCCTGAGTGTGGAGAGCCTGTCCTCACGATGGGAGTGGATTCCTTCAGTCTCTTCTGACCCTGCTGTCCTTCTGCCAACAACCGCACTGACGACAGAGCACAGATGCACAGACCATGCAAAGCTCGTGTGGCCAACTAGAGACAGCTGGATGCTCTGCTGCTCTTTCCAGTGACAGGTGTGGTCTGGTTCCCTGCCCTCCACTCCGGGCTGCTGGGCCCACAGACAGCAGCGAGTGTTTAAGCATGCTTTAAGCATGTATTAGGTACATTCTACACATTTTGCATTATTCAAATGAGAGGCAACTGGCATCCAGGGCTGGCCTCTTGCTATGGAAATGTGTCAGAGAAAGTGACAGAATTGAATTCAGAGAAATAGGGTTTGCACAGCCTCCCTCAAGGTGAAACACAATGGAGGGTCCCTCCTCCACTCTCCCAGGGGTCCCCAGGGACTCAGATGTCATTTGAGGGGACAGAGACTGGGGTCCTTTTCCAGGGAAGAGAGTGGGGACTCTGGAAGATTCCTGCTCAGATGCAGTCTGTCCTGGGAAGAAGCTCTCGCCTGCTGCACACCGGGACTACTGGGGAAGTGGGGTCCAGAGGTGACTCCCTCTGTGGCTGGCTGAGGGCTCATCACAGGTCTGCATTAGCTGAAACACACCTTATCTCAGGGGCTTATAAGGCTGGTTTCATCACAGATCCCACCCCCACCCCACCCCCTGCCAAAAGCTACCTGCTTCTGAAGGAAGAAATCATTCTTTCCCTGGAGACTGGCTGGTCTCTGAACTCCATCATCACCATGTCCCTTCACCAAGAGCACTCTCTCTGTACCGGTGCCCTGACACCAGGATCCCTCTGCACGCTCAGGGACCACCCCTTCCTCCCTGCCCCCACTGCACTGCAGCCAGGGCGGAAGGGCTGGCCTGGGGCCCCGGGTGCGGCCGCCTCCCAGCACAAAGAGCCTTTCCTCTGACAGCCATCATGGCCCAGGGTCATCGTCCATCAGGCCCACACCTGCCCCAGCACTGTTCCCTCTAATCCTTTGCTGAGGAGTTTCTCTGAAGGATGACAGGAAGGGAGGGGATGGAGGTGACCCTGCACGGAGGCCAGTCTCAACAAAACAGCAACATAGACTTGGCGCAGAGCTGCCAGAGGAGTCAAGCCAAGCATCCCAGGGCAGCCTCAGGCGGCATGGGCACCCAGCCTGGGGTCGAGCTCTGGACTATGTGGTCCACCTGAAAAGACGTGCAAGAGCTGGAAGCCATGTCCCTCCCAACTGCTCCTCACTGCCTCTCCTCTGGGGCTCTGACAATCCCACATGGCTGCCCTGGCTCCTTTAGTAGGGCCCTAATCAAGGGATGTCCCAGTCCTAGCAGGGCTCCTCCTGCCCAGAATAGTGCCTGGGCTGCCCATGAAGACCAGCCCTGGCGGCGTCTCCTCACCCAGTCCAGACTCCTTTCACTGTGTGGGTGAATCATCACCAGAAACTCCAGAACCAACAATGGAGCAACACCCTGAGTCTGCTGGTGTGCTGGGAGGGAGGTTGGGGGAGAAGTATTGAAAGCCATGGGGGGAGGGGGGCAGTTCTCATTTTCTCAAGCAGTTTCTGGGGTGCTATCCAGGAGCAGAGCCTTAGCAAGGAAGCTGTTCTACCTCCCTTGCCACTGGGACTGGGCCAAGCTAGAGTCTGAGGCCAAAGGCAGCACCCAGAAAGGGACCAGATGGGGAGTGGGATTCAGGGGCTGGATGGATGCACAAATCAGGAAGAAAAACTGGTTGAGAACAGGCTCAGCCCTAACCTGTCCCAGGAACGGGGAACCTTGCCTTGTCCTTGGGGGTGCCCTGAGAGTGGGCCCCTGGACTCTGCGATCCCATTTCACCAGGTTTGCGGGGGTGAAAGAACTGTGGTTTGTGGGAACCTACTGCGTGCCATGTCTGAGCCACCAGAACTTTCCTGGTAAAGTGTCTGCTTAAAATGAGGGAGACCTGGGTTTGATCCCTGGGTCGGGAAGATCCTCTGGAGAAGGAAATGGCAACCCACTCCAGTACTCTTGCCTGGAAAATCCCATGGATGGAGGAGTGTGGTAGGCTACAGTCCATGGGGTCGCGGCTGAGCGACGTCACTTCACTCACTGCATGCCATGGGCAGTTCATGTGTGACACATGTGACACAGTGGTCAGGATGGATCCTCAGTTGACATCAGAGTCCTTGTTGGGGAGAATGTTCTTTGTTGAGGAAATGCTTGGATCAAGGCTGAAATCACCTCTTTTTCATTGCTGCTGTGATTTATAAGAAACACATGTTTGGTCTTTATCCCCCTCCTGGCCCAGGGCTCCTAACCCATGAAATGTCCTAAGAGACAAGAGCAATAAGGGTGTCATGTTAATGAGGTGACTTTTAGGAAATGTCTAAGGATGGAGACCCAACCATGAGATTGGGTCCCACCCTGTCATCAGAGGGTTGAACTTTCAGTCCTGAACTCCTATCTCTGACCTCAAGGAGGGAAGAGGGGCTGGAGGTTGAATCCATCAGCAAATGTCCAATGACTTAACAGATCATGACTGTAAAATGAATCCTCCTTAGAAACCCCAGCTTCCCTGGTGGCTCAATGGTGAAGAATCCGCCTGCCAATGCAGGAGATGAGAGTTTGACCCTTGCTTTGGGAAGATCCCCTGGAGGAGGATATTGCACCCCACTCCAATATTCCTGCCTAGAGAATCCTTCGGACAGAGGAGCCTGGTGGGCTACAGTCCATGGGGCTGCAAAGAGACACAACTGAGCGACTGAGCACACAGCACCATAAAACCAGGACTCAGAGAGCTTCTGGGCTGGTGAACACGTGGAGATTTGGGAAGAGTGCTGAGCCTGGAGAGGGCTTGGTACCCTTTCACCACACCCCGCCCTGGGCATCTCGTCCATCTGGTTGTTCCTGAGTTATATCCTTTCATAATACACTGATCATCTAGTAGGTCAAAGTCTTCCTTGACTTCTGTAAGCCACTCTAACAAAGTAATCAAACACAAAGAGGGGGTCATGGGAATCTCTGATCTAGAGCTAGTTGGCGAAGAGCACAATTGATGACCTGGTCTTGAGATTGACGTCCGAAGTTGGGTGGGGGTGAGAAGTGGAGGGTGGAGTCAGGAGAACTGAGCTCATATCTGTGAGAATCGAGTTGAATGTGGGACACCCAGCTGGGGTCAGAGAATCAGCTGGATGTGTGGGAAGAAACCCCCACGTTGGAACTGGGCGCAGGACATTAGTCCCCCTCCCCAAGGGCTGAGGGTCTGCTGATTCTAAGGCTTCTTGCCCAGGGAGAGGAGTCAGGAAGGATGGGGTGAGGGGAAAAGGGAGGGCTGGGTGGGAGGGGCCAGGGAGACAATTTCTGAGTTCCAGCAGTGAGGCCCCAAACCTTTCCAGAGTCCTTGAAAACGTTGTCCAAAGACCACAGCAATGGTCCATAAGTACTTGAAGAGGTCCTCAGTTTCCCCTGACATCGGGGAAATGCAGTTAAATCACAAAGAAGTTGCCCACCTCCTGCTGCAGGCCTGGCTTCAGCCCACCCCCACCCCCAGCAAAGGAGCCTGCTCGCAGCCTCAGCCCAGGCCTGACCCCGATAGCACTGATCAGTAGCACCCACCGTCAACACTCTCCCAGCTGGGAGGAGCTCCTCACAGAAGCATGGTGGCCACAGTGTCCCAGGACCGGGAGGTGAGGCTGTGGTGCTGACCAGGGTCCCCTGGGTCCATGTTCCGGGCCCAGCATGAGCCACCTGGTTCTCCTGGGACCCCAGAGTGTCTGGTGAGCGTAGTACCAGGGAGGTGGACTTTGTGTCTGGCTGAGTGAGATGGGGGTTGAAATCAGACTTAAAAACATTCGAGAAAATGAAGACTGTATATTGGTTTGCGCTTTCGTGCTATGTCGCTTCAGTCGTGTCTGACTCTTTGTGACCCCGTGGACTGTAACCCGCCAGGTTCTTCTGTCCATGGGATTCTCCAGGCAGGAATACTGGAATGGGTTGCCATGCTGTGCTCCAGAGATCTTCCTGACCCAGGGATCGAACCCATGTCTCCTGCATTGTAGGTGGATTCTTTACCATTGAGCCACCGGGGAAGCCCGGAATTGGTTTGCAGGTGAGTAGAACTATCTTGAGTACAGACACAAACAGGCGGCCTCCAAGGAAGGGAGCTGGGTGTTAGGGAGCTGGAGAGGCAGTTTGCCCTGTGTGGTTTTTGAGCACTCTGCCCTATAAATACATCACCTATGAAAAGACTAATGCCGTTAAAGTGAAAATACAAAGAAACCTGACTTTTCCTTCACGTGCACGTTTTGGGAGTCAGATGCCAACCATGCGAAGCCTGGGACCTTCAGATGCCTGCTGGAGGAGCCACCAGAGCACCTTAGGAAACCCTTTCTTTTCCTTTTCTGTGTTTGCTGCACACAGAACCTTGTGCCTTACACAAAATGGGTGGCATTCAGTCATAGGTGTGGGATGTACATAAAATCCCGGCATCACTCACCTCCTGGGGAGTGGGAGCCCCCAGCAGGGGGCACAGCTGCAGGAACCAGGGAAGAAGCCTTTTCTAGTTGAGTGACTCTCCCACAGATTTCAGGAAGATTCCCCAGCGCCTCCCCCGGGCCCCTCCCCCCCACCCCTGCCACTGGCGCTAACACCTGAGTGCGGGAAGAGGTGGGAGGGGAGAAGGACGGCAACAGAGGGTTGTAGGCGGGGGTGGGTGAGTCTCTCAGGGACGCAGACTTGGAGCAGGCAGGTGGATGCTGTGCAGAGCTCCTGGGGCAGAGGGGGCACGGAGCTCGGGAGGCAGTGGCTGTCTGGGGCGGGAGGGTGGACAGAGAGGCCTGGGGCCTGAGCCTCAGCTGTGGTGGGGAGACAGTGGGTGAGGTGAGAGGGTGGAGGACACAGGGGCCGTGATGAGGGTGCTGGGAGGGCAGGAAGGCTGTGAGCCGCAGGTAGAGGCCCACGCGCCCGCTCACTTCATCTGCCCTCGACTTGTTCGGGGCTGAAGGGGAAATAGAACAACTTCATGAGGGCTGCCAGGAGCCATGTGCACCGTCTGGGCCAGCCCACAATGGCTCCGCTTTGTCACTTACCAAAAATGCTGCAACAAATAAAATTCTCCGGAAATT
Source organism: Muntiacus reevesi (assembly GCF_963930625.1). Classification (NCBI taxonomy): domain Eukaryota; kingdom Metazoa; phylum Chordata; class Mammalia; order Artiodactyla; family Cervidae; genus Muntiacus; species Muntiacus reevesi. Next base: position 40,800,172 of record NC_089250.1, on the reverse strand, counting down.
AGAAGTGAGGTCCACCCAGGATTCTATACTTTCTCACGACGATAATCCATAATTGAATAATTCTTGTGTTTGATAATTATCAGGGAAATGTATTTAAAAAATTTTTTATGATATATATATATATATAATAAAAATACATACATATATGTATATGTATATAGCTGAAGTCTAGTTGATCTACAACGTTGTATTAGTTTCAGGTGTAGAGCAGTGATTCACCTATATACAGACACACACATATTGTTTTTCAGATTCTGTGAAATGTATTTTTGAATTACTGAGGCAGCTCTAACAAATTTTATGCAAATTTTCTTGAGTTAGTTTACAGTTAACTAGACTGAGTTTGTTGGAGCTCCCTAGATGATGGATGGATGAAGCTTTGCTATGTTGTCCCAAGCAGCACAACTGACTCATCTGCTTCTAACTCTAGAGCAGGTCAGCTGTTTCTTAAAAAGCTGAAAGTCAGTATTTTCAAACTGCAGCCTGGATGGTCTCCTCAAAGCTCTTCAGCTTTGCTCTGGGTGATGCATCCGCAGACATGGAGCAAAGGCGAGGCCAGGGCTGTGTTGTGGCCTGGTCCCAGGGAGGTGCTGGCCAATAGGAAGATAATATGAGCCACACAAGTAATGTTACCCTTTTTGGTAGGCCTATTAAAAGCACAAAGAAAGAGGTAGGATCAATTCTAATAACTTGTTGTTGTTCAGTTGCTACGTCATGTCCAACTCTTTGCAACCCTATGGACTATAGCATACCAGGCTCCCCTGTCCTTCACTATCTCCAGGAGTTTGCTTAGATTCAAGTCCATTGAGTCAGTGATGCTATCCAACCATCTCATCCTCTGCCACCCGCTTCTCCTTTTGTCCTCAATCTTTTCCAGCATCAGGGTCTTTTCCGATGAGTTGGCTCTTTGTCTCAGGTGGCCAATTCTAATGATATATTTTACTTAATCCCGTACATCTCAAGTATTGTCATTTCAAAATGTAGTTGAAGAAAATGAGATATTTCACACCCTTTCCCCACACAGGCCTCCGAACCCAGCATGTGCTTTACACGAAGGCACATTTTGGAAGAGTGTCTACAGGTAGAACGTGTGTCCACACGTGCTCACACATGGGACCACACTGGACAGCACAGCCCAGCCCTGGACACTTCACAGTGGTGTGAAACTCATCTTTGCTACTGAGTCTCTCATCAGCTTTCTGCTTCTTTCCTGGTTGGAAACACTGTTGGAGGTTTCCCCACATGGCGGGCCAACACGGTGTGGTGGGGTGGGGTTCTGTCTATATGTGAATGTGCATGGGTATTTTGGGTACATGCATGTGTATATATGCATGTGTGCATGTACCTGTGTATGACTGTGTGTGTGTGAGTGTGCTCAGTCATGTCCGACTCTTTGCAACCCCATAAGCTGTAGCCCACCAGGCTCCTCTATCCATGGGATTCTCCAGGCAAGAATACTGTAGTGGATTGCCCTGTCCTCCTCCAGGGCATCTTCCCGACCCAGGGATCAAAACTTTGTCTCTTGTGTCTCCTGCATTGGCAGGTGGATTCTTTCTTTGTTTCTTTTGTTGTATTTTACTTTTATATTTGTGCCAGTAGACAAATAATTATTTGTACCAGTAGAAAAGCAGAAACATTACTTTGCCGACAAAGTTCTGTCTAGTCAAGGCTATGGTTTTTCCAGTATTCATGTATGGATGTAAGAGTTGGACCACAAAGAAAGCTGAGCGCTGAAGAATTGATGCTTTTGAATTGTGGTGTTGGAAAAGACTCTTGAGAGACCCTTGGACCGCAAGGAGATCAAATCAGTCAGTCCTAAAGGAAATCAGTCCTGATTGTTCATTGGAAGGACTGATGCTGAAGCTGAAGTTCCAATACTTTGGCCACTTGATGCGAAGAACTGACTCATTTGAAAAGACCCTGATGCTGGGAAAGATTGAAGGCAGGAGGAGAAGGGGACAACAGAGGATGAGGTACTTGGATGGCATCACCAACTCAATGGACTTGGGTTTGAGCAAGCTTCAGGAGTTGGTGATGGACAGGGAAGCCTGGCATGCTGCAGTCCATGGGGTTGCGAAGAGTCAGACACGACTGAGCAACTGAACTGAACTGAACTGAACTGAATTCAGAAAAGGGGAGAGTACTACTTCTTTTACATTTAATTAATTTGTTTTGAAATGGGAAAATATCTACCTACAATCAGTCTATGACAGCCATCAATAATAGTTTCACAGTAACTCATAAATAAATTTTAATAAAACTGGAATATCTCTGAAAGGTATATTTTAGGCAAATAGCAAATTGTATCACTGATGCATTGGCAGGCAAATTCTTTATCACTGTGCCACCTGGGAAGCCCCATGTATGTGTATGTGTGTATATATATATTAATATATATATGTGCATATGTGAGTGTGTGTTTAGCAACTCTCGCCACAGGAGGCAGGATTATGAGGGCAAATCCCTGCGTGTAGGGAACTACCATGATAGAAAGTGGGGTGGAGGGATGTCCCTGGTGGTCCAGTGGTTAGGACTCTGAGCTCCCAGTGCAGGGGACCAAGGTGTGATCCCCGGTCAGGGGACTAGATTCCACTAAGGGTTCCAATGCTGCAACTAAAGATCTGGCACAGCCAAATAAATAAATTTAGGAAAAAGTGTGGTGGAGGGGACGCCCACAACACATGATGCCATGCACAGTGCCTGCAGAGAGTGTGGGCAGGGCTGTGGGGTCACATGAGTGAGGGGAAGCACCCGGATCGAGCAGCAGTTGTGGGGAGAAGCTGAGGCTGGAGCTGGGAGACCACGCGGGGAGGTTCCTGGGCAGCCTGGCCAGCCCGGGTCAGTGCGTGGTGGGTGCAGAGTAGATGGCTGGGTTTGGCCCTGAGGAGGGTGACCCAGTCTGCACAGATGCGTGACTTCCTCCAGACACCCACACCGTGTCCTCAGCCAGAGGAGGGATGGAGGCTCCACTGGCAAAGAGGAGGGCAGGAGCCGTGGGTGGGAGGGAACTTTGCCCGAACCCCTGCTCCTCAATGATGTGACTTCGATTTGATTTAAAGTTCACGTCAGATTTCTTTTAATGAGTGGAGATTAATTCCTGTCCATTTACTTAACATCCTGGCCTTCGTTATCAGCACACCTTCTTTTGACATTTCCTAAGGTCAGATGAATCTCTGAACCTTCTTGGGTAGTTCAAAGGCTTCTTCAGATGTGGGTACATGACTGTATTCTCTTCCCTCATCTGCATCACTGTGTAAATAGGGTCGTGCAATCATATTGGGTAGGATTTGTTTGAAGTTCATGATGGATGACTTCATCCACTTTGTTGTCCTTTAAGAAGTGCTGTTGGTCAGTCTGAGAGGCCTCTTGTGCCGGGTCCTCAGGGATCGAGCCTGGTCCCGCTAGGTCAGCTCAGTGGGGGTCGCCCCTGGTGTGCGGAGGCCCACCCCTTGCCATCCGGTCCCCCCTCTCTAAGGCGCTCATGCTACTTCCCCTCTGGAGGGCTCACCACCACAGGAGCTTGGGCATCTTACTCAGACTCCCTAAGACCTTGGTTTCTGCGAAGGTGAGCTTGCAGATAATAGCCCTGGATTGATCATGCCAGAACATTCCATGGAAAATCCCATCAGGCCCTCAAGGGGACTGCACGTGTAGAAGCTCCATCTCTGCTAAGGGTGAGGAAGATGGGGGATGGAGATTTACAGATCCTCCTCCAGCTCCTATGAAACCTCTCGTCTTTTGTGTTTTTTCTTCATTTCAGATGGAAACGCGCAAACACATTTGAATGGGAGGAGGATGTTTAAAAGTTCCCATCACAGCTCAGCGTGAGTGCAGGTTTGAGACCTTACTCTGCTCACCACACTGTGACCTTGGGCCACCTGTATCCCAGGGACATTCTAACCTCTCTAAACCTTGGGTCCCTGGCATGGGGCCTGGAATGCTCACTGTCCACACCCAGCTGTTAGGTTCATGAGACCGGCTCCTCCCTGCCCTTGCCAACACTCCAATATCCTGTCATCTCATTACCCAGCCTGGGTAACTCTTCTTGGAAATAAATGTATCAGTATGTGTCTGTTGGGGCTGCTTTAACAAAGGACTGCCGACTGAGACTCAGATAATAGGAATTATCTCTCAGTTCTGATAAAATTTATAGTTGAGAAAAATGAAGCAAAGAAAATGAAAACAACAAAGGAAATCAATAAACCCAAGATCTGGGTCTTTGAAAAGATCAACAAAATTGACAAACCTTTACCTGAATTGATTAAGAAGAAAAAGCAAAGACTTGAATTACTAAAACCAGAAGCTAATGTGGGGATATTATACCATTCCACAGATATGAGATTATAAGAGAGTTTTATGACATTTGTATACCAACCAATTGGATAATCTAGATGAGATGGACAAATTCCTGGAAACACAAACCTATCGGGCATGAATCCAAGACATAGAGCATTTGAACAGACCTATTCATAGTAAGATGATTGCGTCTATAAGCAAACATCTTCTACTAGGAAAAGTTCTGGCCCATTAGGTTTTATTGATGAAATTTCAAAAATTTGTTATGAACTAAGTTAAAACCACTTGTTAAAAACCAAATTGGTAGCTGGGGAGAGAGATTCAGGTTAGGAATTGAGAGGGGAGTGGTCCGTGAAGGCTGGAACCAGGTGGGAACTAGCAGAAAATTCGAATCTGTATCTTGAATCCACCTCTCAGTCCTGGGACAGGCTGTTCCAGCGAGACAGCTGTGTCCCATCTCGATAGCCTGCTCCACCTGCTTGCAGATGTTCCTGTGGTGAAGATGCCATGTCGGGCAGAGCTGACCACCTGATGGCATCTGAGCACCACCAGCAGGGACTCTGAGTGGTCACTGGGCCCGGAGGAAGGTCCCAGGGCATCGGAGGGGGGCTCGGGGCCAGCACCTCACGTCTCTGGAAAGAAGACATGACGTCACCCAGCCCAGCTGTTGCTGCAGAAGTTTTCCTGCTGATCAAGGTGCTCAGTCCTGACACCAGGGAAACACATGATGCTGCAAAACAAGCCCGAGAATGAACCACTGGGTATCTGCTCTCTGTGGGGGCCCCCCTTGAAGCGGTGCCCCACTGCATGGGCTACATCCGGGAACAGGGTCTGGCTTTGGGAATGGAGCCTGGGGGCCTCAGGCTGCAAAACACAGATTTCCAGGTGGGTGTGTTTTGTTTTCCTAAATCTCTTGATGGTATTGGCAGAAGCATTGCAGCCCAGGAACAGCATAGAAGACACACTGTCCCTTGTTCCCACCAACTCTCAACCCCACCTGACCCCTCAGCTGGAGTGTGAGTGGGGAGACGCTTTCTCAGTCCCTCTTGGGGGGAGAGAAACACAGGGGTGGAAAATACTTGAGGCTTTCTGACTCCAGACGTGGCCTCCGAAGGGCCCTGGGACAGGCGGGTTAGTGCCAGACAAGGCCTGCACCCCCCGCCCTCCCCAGGCCTGACCTCCTCCCCTCTCATCCCTCAGCACCCCGCCTCCCATTCCCAGAGCTTCAGGCCCCTCTGCCCCCCACCCTGGGCTCCATCCCAGGCCCCCTCCACCTCCCTCCCCTCAAGGATTCCTCTTCCTAATCAAGTTCTCCTGATTTTGTTTTCACACACACCGTGTTCTTAGGAGGCCTCTGCCCTGTTCACTTGCAAACATTTAAGAACAAATTTTCAGCAAAAAGAATTTAAAGAAATGTTAAAAATTAATTTATTTGGCTGCTCCAGGTCTTACTTGCGGCGTGTGGAATTTTAAGTTGTGGCATTGGGCTCCCGGCTGGGGCCTGAGGGGTCTAGTTCTCTGACCAGGAAAGGAACCTGGGCCCCCTGCACTGGGAGTGCAGAGTCTTAGCTGCTGGACGGCAGGGAAGTCCCCCAAATGGATTCTGAATGTAGTCGCACTGTGGCCCTTTCACGGGTGTTCTGCCCCCCTGGTGTCAGGCGTGTGGGCCGTTGACAGGTGCTCGGGGACCCCGTGGGAAGCACATTAGAAGTCCCCCTCACCCAGTACCTGCACGAGGGCTGCAGGCCCAGAAGGTCCTGGGCTTTCGGCCTCCGGAGCGTCCTCGGGATTAGCAGTGCTTAGACAGTGAGCACCAGACCAGAAGGGTCAGTTCACCCAGACCAACCCAGGCTGGAGACCAGGTCACCACTCCTGTCCTGCTGATCAAGCACCCTGTCCTCCAGACGGTTACGTCTGGAGTCTTTGTGTATCACGTCTTTATAACGGGGCCTAGGGGAAGCAGGCAGGCTCTGTGATGGGTGTGAGTGAGGCCAGACAGGCCCTCGGGGCAGCTCTGGTCTCTCGCTGAGACAAGATTGTCCTGAGGACCGTGCAGTTGTTGCTGTGACTCAGAAAAGCCTTCCTGTGGGGACGAGACCTCCCCCTTGTCACTCGCAATGGCATTGGTTCATTGCCAACCGCACAGACGTGTTCACTGTCTTCTCATTTCTCCCTGACGCTTTGCTGGTTTATTCGCCCATCTGTCTGCTTATAGACGGCCCCCGACTTCAGCTCAGGCACAGCAGCATTTCGGGATGTGCTTCTCAGGGACGGCTCAGTGCTGATCTGCGAGAGGCCGCTGGTACTCACGGTGTGACTCGTGCCCTCTGCCAAAGGTCAGCGAGGCCAGAGCCGTGATCATCGATGATGTGAGGCTGGACACTCACAGACGCTGGGGTGGAACCAGCTGGGTCTCTACATGCAGACAGCTCCTCCTGCCCTCCACACACCACTTGTGCCTGTCTGGGTCCCACCTCCAAAGTGACTGCCAATCTCCACGGACCACTTTGCTTCTCCCAGGGCCAAGGGTAGCGGTATCCTGGGCATGGTTCTGCCAGGGAGGCAGAAGGTGAGCCCAGAGAGAGAGGCTCCCCACTGGGGCAAGGCCAGCCTGGCTCTGCGACCCCTGCACGTTCAGACAGATTCCTGTGTCATGGAGTTGGTGGCCTTGAAGTGGCTTGGGTGGCTGGAGCCTCTGGGTAGGAACACTTCCCCAAACATGCATGACTGGCTACTTGAGATGGGAAGGCGGTTGGGGGAGAGGAAGTGGGCATGGTCAGAGCCCCCCATCCATCAGTGGCCATGAGCGAGTTCACACACTTTCAGGGCGGGTGCAGCAGCTTGGCTCACCTAGGCCCCATGGTTGTCCCTGACCCCCCGTCCTGCCATCCAGCAAGGCCCGCTGAGCATGGGAGTGCCTGCTATGTGGCTGAGTCAGGCCTGTCTCACTTGCACACACTCACCTCTGAGGTTTGGGGGCTGCCGGGGTTCGGGGGAGGCTTTCCAGACTAGAACCGCGTCAGCAGCCTGGTGCTGGGAAGCAGCTAATCCATTGAGCAGGCACGCGTATTGTGTTAAGAGATAAATTCTGAACGTTCAGACGGGAATAAAACAAAGCCCAATCCAAGGCTGCCGCAACCCAGGAAACTCACAGGAAGTGAGAAGTGGAATTTCCTTCCTGTAAACAGAGTCCACAGGAAAATGTTGGGCTGTAGAAAGTAGGGTGTCTATGAACAGACAGGTGGTGGGGGGTGAAAGTGGGGTGGGCAGTGAAACCTATGCCAAGTAAAGGGCGATGCTACAGGGCCCCAGGGCAGAGGGCAGACTTTACCTCCTGGCCTCATCACTGCCAGGTTAGGGGTGACGGGTTAGTCACTTACCATCTTAAAAAGTAGGTGGGGGATGTCCCTGGTGGTCCAGTGGTTAAGGATCACCTGCCAATTCGGGGGACATGGCTTAAGATTCTATATCTTAGGCGCAGGGCAACTAAGCCTCTGCACCACAACTACTGAAGTCCAGACACCCTAGAGCGCATGCTCTGTAACAAGAGAAGTTACCGCAAAGAGAGGCCCGCACACCACAATGAAGACTAGTCCCTGTTCACCGCAGTTAGAGAAAGCTCACACGCAGCAACGAAGAGACTGTATACGACAACAAAGACCCAGCGCAGCCACAGATAAATAAAATAAATGTTAACTATTAAAAAAAAAAAAAGATAGGCAGGGCTTCTTGCCCTACCAGCTACCTGCTTTGTCTGCTACCTACCTGCCCTTCTATGACCTGTTCTACCTGTGATCTGTCTTTCTTACCCTCTACCTGCTCTATCAGCTACCTGTCCTGTCACCTGCTCTATCTGCTACTTGTCCTACTTACCACCTGCTGTATCTATTACCCTCTCTTTACTACCTGCCCTACTGATACCTGTCTTAACCGCTTGTTCTACCTACCACCTGCCCTAAAAAAATCCTCTGTGCTCTACTGTTCATCTCTCCCTCCCTTTTAACCCCTGGCAACCACCTATCTTTTTTTGGTTCCCTTATTCCTCCTTATTCTGCCTCGTCCAGACTGTCACAGGGTTGTAATCACAGTAGTGTTTTTAACTGCCTGCTTTCACTTAGAAATAATGCATTTAAGGTTCCTCTGTGAATTTCATGGCTTGATAGCTCATTTCTTTTTATGGCTGAATAATGTTCCGCTGTCTAAATGAACCCCAGCTTACCTATCCATTTTAAATGCCCTTTAATTTCTTTTTCCTGAAAAAGTCCTTAATTGATTGGCTTGGTATAGAATTCTCAGTTGGAAATTGTTTACAAGAACTGAGAAGGTGTTGATTTCTGTTCTAGCTTTCAGAGTGGCGACGGAGTGGTGGATGCTGCAAAACCCTGGTTTTCATGTAAACCTTTATTGGATTCCCCCTGGATGCACAGGGGCTTTTGGCGTGGGTCTGTGTTCAGCCCACGTGCCGGCCATTTGGATGGCATGAGCACTCTCTGGGTCTGCAAATCCCTATAGTGTGGCCGTGTCTGAGCCAGAAGAGAGGGCTTGTTTCACAAGTGTGTGGTTGTGGTACAGCTGGCTGCTGCCCCTCTCCTGGCAGACTGAGTTGTCACCGAGTGCTGTGACTGCCTTGGTCCCGGAGGAAGTTGAGTCACTTCCCGGTGCAAATCACAAGCTGTCAAAAATGCTGGGCTTGCAAGTGAACTTTCCATGTATCGAAAGCAATAATGGCTTCACGGGAGCCAAGACAAGCCCAGGGTCTGGTGACACTCAATTGTGCAGACAGAGCAGCTGCTGAAAGACAGACTGGCTGGCGGAGATCCATCTGGGCTCTCCCAGCTCCTCTCTCTCATCCTAAGCGGGACCTCTGGACTGAGAAGAGGAGTCAGGCTGGGTAGGATCCCATCATCTGGCATCTTGGATTTATCAGCGATCAGGCCCTGAGGCTTCTTACAAATGGAGAGTTGGCTTAACTCCGGCCAACCTCTGTCTCACCGAGGCTGTAGTTCTTTCTCATCTGAAGCCAGTCTCTGATGGGGTGACAGGGTGGCTGCCCGCCAAGAGGGACAGCATTGGGCCACAGTCTTAGCCCTCACCACAGTGCTGGGCAGGTGTCATTACTCCCACCCCACGACGACGATCAGACCCACAGGCCCACTGCCCCGCGGAGTCAGACTCACATCTGGGTCTTTTTTGATTCAAGCCCCCAACTCTCTCCACTGGCCCACACTGCCCCCTGGTCCTCAGGTGCAAATATATATGCTGACATACAAGAGAAGCTGTGGGAGCCTGTGAGTGCAGCATGCTGGAATGTCGCTTCTGCAGGGAAGAAGGGCTGTGTCACCTTCAGACCAAACCCCTTGCTTCTTAGGTGGCCTGGGCCAGTTGGAGGTGCCAAACCTGGATTACAGGCTGAATCTGAGTCCGGGCTCTGACACTCAGTGGAGCCTCCCCAGGCAGTTGCTCCGAACCTCAGATTTTCCATCTGTAGGTCAGGGGTGAAAATGTGGCCTATTTAAGGTCACAGGGCTCTGTGAAAACCAGGGGGGGAGCATGCTGTCTGCTAAGTATCCTTTTCTTTTTTTTTTTTAATTTTGACTGCTCCCTGTGGCATGGAGGATCTTAATTCTTCGGCCAGGGATCAAGCCCATCTTAATCACTGGACCACCTGGGAAGTCCTTGCTAAACATATTAGAAACTGTGAAGCTCCATGTGACTGCAGCCGCTGGTGGTGGCTGCCTGGACACGGGAAGGGCTGTCCCCACGGCACTGCTGTTCACTTAGGTAGCTATGTGTGTTTCCTGCCCTCCTAAGTGCTGGGACTTTCATTTTTGCTGATGGGAAGGAACGACTAGCATTTCCCTGGACTGATGCTAGGACCCCTGCCTCGTGGGGAATGGAGAAGGGTGTGTCTCAGAGTCCAGTGTGGAAATGAGCCTCTTCCCTGGGGCGGGCGTGGTGTCCGCTGTGCTCTGGCCAGCAGGGAGGGCGGGTCTGGAGGAAACGGGAGGGGCCAGGCCCATGTCCTCTTACACCGCACCCCCCCCAATTTCACTGGTGACAGACATCTGTCACCGTGTCTGCGAAGTCAGTGCCCCCAGGTCAGCAATGCCCTCCAGGTCCCATCAGCGATGAGTACCACAAAGGACCAGCCGAGGGTGGGGGGTGGACAGTGAGCTCTTTGAAGGAGCAGGTGGGAAGTACCTGGAATAAGCCTTCCAGGCCTGAATTCTCAAATTCGCCTTTCCAAGTGGTTACTAATGGCAAATGCAGGGTGACCTTTGTGAAGACACAGGCTCCCAGGCATTTCATACACAACCTTTCCCCATGCTGGGCCTGGAGAGGATGGTTGGTCAGCATAGACTGAGCTCTCCCCTGTGCCCACCGCTCCCTATGTGTGATGAGCGACATCTCTATTTCAAGATGAGGAAGCAGGTTTAGAGGAGAGGAAGAGAGCTGACAAGGTCAGGCAGTTGTCAAGTGGTGGGCCTGGAGTTAGAAGGTGGGGGTCAGGCCCTGGGCCCGCACTGTTTCACTTAGAGGGCGGACGTCTTGGACGGGGCATGTCTGGCGGGCTGCAGTCCACAGGGTCACAGAGAGTTGGACACAACTGAGCGACGGAGCACCAACAATCTCAGTCACCTTCTGCTGAGAGCGATGGTTCGTCAGGAGCGGGCATCCTGAGGAGGGCGGGCCCTGAACCCAGTGTGGCTGGTGTCCTGCTAAGAAGAGACACAGAAGCAGGTGTTCAGAGAGAAGGAGGCGGTGGGATGAGGGGCAGAGGCTGGAGTGGCAATGCCACCAGCTCAGGACCACTGAGGCAGAAGCTGGAAGAGGCAGGAAGGACCCTGCCTGGAGCCTCAGAGGAGGTATGAGAGAGTGTGGCCTCAGGACTCTGAGAGAATGGTTCCTGTTATTCTTGCCCTTTCTACACGCGTGGTGATTTCTCACAACCGCCCTGAGACACCAACTCACACATTCAGCACTTTCTGCAGATGATCTGTTAGAGCTCAGACCTGTGGGGTCACATTGGCTGAAGACTTCCTTCCTGTGACATCTGCCTTTGGGCCTGGTCACCGTCCTGGACTGCCTTTCCTGCAGTACTGGGAGGGTGAGTCCTTCCATTCCTTCCTTGGAAAGGAGGGAGCTTCCTGGACCCTGTGTCAGAGGCTCCGAGTATCACTTTTCAAGAGACCTGCATGTGGCCTTGGAGGGGCCTCCCAGTGGCTTCTCCTGCAGGTACCACCCCCTCAGACAGGTCACAGAGGGGGTCCGTGAGCGCATTCTCTGAGGACCCCAGGCTGGTGGGCCGACAAGGAAGCCCTTGGATGGAAGAGAGAGAGAGACATAGGGGAACAAGGGAGGGAGTGGGGATACACCTCCTTTAGGGAAATCACAACTGTTAAGCCTAAACTAGCTTCGCCCTAAAGAAAAAGAACCTTCATCCTGCCATCTGCTCTCAGATCCCAGCCTTCCTTGTAGCTTTTTCTCTTGTCACCCACATGAAATTAAGGTTATCTTCGTGGCGTAAGACTATTTTCAGACTTTCCCTTCATGAGCCCTTTTGTCTCTAAAGACAAACGCTAAAGCTCTCAGAGACGGTGCAGAGAAACCTCTGCCCCACCACTCCCCAACAGTGTGTTTTCTCTTCACCAAGTACACTTCCTGCTACTTGAGGATCTCCCCCATCCACTGCAGTGTCCTGTATAACATTGTCAGGTTGGTTTGGCCCATCTTTTTATTCTTTAGTCTTGAGACTTAAGTGGTGTTGGTTCTGTTAACTGACCTTTTATTCCCAGTTACAGGTCAATCACTTCATCCAAACACCATACACGTGGTTTTGTGGGATGAGACCTCCAAAGAGCAACCTTCCTTGGAACATTCAGAATAGACTGTATTTAGCAAATTGTTGGACTTCCCCGGTGGCTCAGCAGTAAAGAATCCGCCTACAATACAGGAGGTACAGGAGATGCGGGTTTGATCCCTGGGTCAGGAAAATCCCTTGGAGGAGGGCATGACAACCCACTCCAGTACTATTGCCTGGAGAATCCCATGGTAGAGGAGCCTGGTGGGCTACAGTCCATAGCATGGCAAAGAGTCAGAAATGACTGAATCGACTTAACCTGCCTGCACGCAGAGCAAAATGGTAGATAACCTGTTTACGGTGAAAAACAAGACAAGACTCTTTTGCCAATGTAGTATCTGCTATTGCAGAGAATGAAATTTAGCAAGAAACAAATAGACCAGCTATAAGAATCTTGCCACTGACTACCCATTCAGGGTGGAGTCATAAACAGCAATTCCTCAGTGACGATTTTTATGATCTCAGATTATGTTTCTCTCATTTTGAGTCCTCAAAACATGTCCCATTACTGGATCCATTCTCTGTACATCCTCACAAAGTTCCACCTAGATCTTGTAGCCTTCTCATAGCTCTTCTGCAGTCAATATGTGCCTACTTTGATCAGTAACTATGCCCATGGGCACACTTTACTAGCAAATACAGAAACTGTTAGAAATTCAAATACAACATCGGTGACATGAAACTGCTGGCTCTGTCCTAACACCCTGCACACACGTATTTTTGAGAAAGAAGTAAACATAAGAACCAATCTGTTGTTGGTATGCATATAACACTCATGTCATATTCATGGATAATACTCATGTGTAATATCCATGTATAATATTCAGATAATAAAGGAAAATCCACAAAGTTATTATAGAAAATTGACAGTTTGGGTGACATAAAAACAATTTCTATTATAAAAGGCATCCTAAGCAAAGTTTTAAAACATATGAAAAAACTGGGGGAAAAATGTCATTTAAGAAGTTCTAAAATCATTTCAAAAGGCTAACAACACAGGGGCCAGGATATGACTGGGTTGTTCAGAGGAAGCTCACCAGCCAATGTAAACACCACCACTATTCAGGGAAATCCAAACTAAAACAACTGTGAGATAATAGTTTTCACCTATTGGGCTGGCAAACAGTAAGATGTGCGATGATTTCAAATGTTAGCAGACGTGGGAAAACAGCTGTTCTGATTTGGGGAGAACAAGTCTGTACAGCTATTTCGAGAAAAATTTGATGTATTTATTAAGATAAAGAGTAAGCACAGATTTTGGCTCAGCGATTCCCCTGCTCTATGTTACTCGAGAGAAACAGATGTGCATTGGAGATGGAGGGAGATGTTCATGGCAGTGTTGTCGCCAGACAGGAGCTTGGGCTACAGGGCTGAAGTGGGAGTTTGGGGGGGTCAGGGAGTTGTGGTGGAGGTAGGGGAGGGTGATGGTGGTGGAGGGACTCTTTTCACATTATTTGATCCTTTTGTAATGTATTCAGATACTGATTTAAAATGATAAATGAATAGATGAGAAAAATAGATTATGAAATAAATTTGTTTTTGAACAAAAATTATATGTGGACATATGTATAATACTGGCTTCCCTGGTAGCTCAGATAGTAAAGAATCAGCTTGCTAATGCAGGAGACCAGGGTTCAAATCCTGGGTCAGGAAGATCCCCTGGAGAAGGGAACAGCAGCTCACTCCAGTATTCTTGCCTGGAAAGTTCTATGGACAGAAGAGCCTGGTGGGCTACAGGCCATTGGATTACAAAGAGTTGGGCATGACTGAGCAACTAACACACACATGTATAATACAGGCATCCCAGATGGCTCAGTGATAAAAAATCCACCTGCCAATGCAGGAAACATGGGTTTGGTCCTTAGTTTGGAAAGATCCCCTGGAGGAGGAAATGGCAACCCACTCCAATATTCTTGCATGGGACATCTCATGGACACTGGACCTTGTGGGTTACAGTCCATGGGGTCACAAAGAGTTGAACATGACTGAACAGAGAGCAGGGAGAGATGTGCGCTACATATGGGATAATATACATCCATATAATATGTATCAGAGAGAAAACATCAAAACATACACAAAACACTGTGTAAAGTGGAATCATAGATCATTTGAGACTTTGGTTTCTCTTCTCTTGAATTCCTAATTTTTCTATAAAAACGTAGAAGTTCTCTGTAATGGATTTTTAAAAGGAGACCACTACCCAGGGACTGCCAGCACTGTGTGCTGATATCTGAGCACTGTGGACTTTGGGTGTGGCCACATTCTGGGCAGATCTCACATGTGTTCATTGCAAGGGGCAGCGGCCAGTCACAATGGGAGGTGTCTTGGGCTCTGGGATCCTCTGTAAGGTGTCCAGACTCCACTTCACTGCCCAGAGGTGCACTGAAGACAGGGCATACCCTTCACTCCCTTGCTATAAGCATGTAGGCTAGGTGGGACCATGTGCCTGGGGTTAGTTCTTCTGTGGTTTCTGCTGTTTGCTGGAACTCTCCACGTGGTTTGGGGAGGTCTTAAGGATAGCAAGCCAGATGTGTTGCTCCAGGGTGGACCATCCTGAGGTTGACAGGACCCAGATGGAGGCGGCAGGGCACAGGGTACCACAACCACCCCTGTTGCCCACTGTGATGGTTTGAGTCAGGACGTCATCACCCCCCTCACTGCCTCCTTGGGTCATTGCAGGGGGCCTGAACGTTCTCTGTGGAAGCCACTCAGACAGGGATGGGATGAAGCAGAGCTGGATGGATCTCCCAGTTGGGAAGACCCCTGGAGGAGGGCATGGCAACCCACTCCAGGATTCTTGCCTGGAGAATCCCATGGACAGAAGAGCCTGGCAGGCTACAGTCTGTAGGGTCACAAAGAATAAGACGCCACTGAAATGACTTAGCATGCAATGGCCCACAGGCTTCAGTGAAAAGGGAAAGTTGCCCAAGACCATTATGTCACTTGCTGGGAGTCTGGACAAAGCTGTATGAGGCTCTTCAGTCAGTCCAAGGGGACTTGGGGCCTGAGTCCAGAGTGTTGGCCCTGCACTCGCTGGGGTTCCAGGTGCATTAAATTTCTTGGAATCTGAACCTTCGCTGGGTACCCACAACCCACCAAGCTGGGCTCACATTCATGCCCTCTGAGGAGGAACTGGGCCCAAGAATCAGCTCTTGCTTAACCAGCTGCGACTGGAGGGAGCATCGGCCTCCAGACTCCAGACTTCCCAGGGCTCAGATTGACCACTCAAGCACTGATGAAAGGACATGTTGATCCGGAGTCTTGACTAAACAATAGGTTTTACAATACATATGTAAAAGAGACCCCTGAGTCTTATGGGGGGGTCTGGTTACACACACACACATACACACACACACACACACACACACACACAGAGGTGGCGTTAGAAATATGGGTGATGGGGCAAGACTTCTTTGTTTCTAGGCTCAAGGAGATTTACTGAAAACCAGAACCGTGTTCTAGTAGTGTGGTTGGAACCTGAGGCTGGCTCTGTCTCCTTCTCCATCATGAGAGGGGCTGACCATCACTGAGAATCCACTGGTTCCAGCAGCTGAGAAAATAAAACTCTTTGAAATGCAAACTGTAGAGAGAAAACATTTCTCATAAGCATTGGAGCTAACTGGGGAAGACGCTGCTTACAGCTTCTTAGAGCTGTTTACACAGTTTGCAGTTTGCAGGTAAACGTGACTGGCTGTGCCAACATCACTGGCACATGGGCCGCTGTCAGTGGGAGAGGGGCCGCTGCAGAGTCAGCAGTTCCTTCTAAAAACACTGAGGCAGAAGGCCCTGAGGGTGGACCAGAGGCCACTCCCATGTTCCTCTGCCAAGAGGTGGAGCCCCAAATTCCAGACTAAGTTCAAGGTCCTGACCCTGGAACTGATTCTGCCAGCAGCAGTCAAAGCTGCCAGCAGCAGTCAAAGCAGAAGGAGAAGCTGCAGGCAGGGGCGTGAGGTTGAAGGGTCCTGGCCAAGCTCCAGTGGCGAGTGATGGTTCAAAGGACCCGCCCTGCCTAGAGTCCTTCATGAAAAATCAACCGGCCCTTCAAGTCGTGAGACAGCCATGATAGAGCTCAGCTGCTGCACATGCCGTGGGTGCTGGGCCACAGGCCGAGCCCCGGCCCCTCCCCAGGGCGCCAGATAACTGGTGAGTCTGCATCAGATAACTGATGCAGGAGCCTCAGCAGCCAGTCTTCTGTTGCTGTCCACTATTTATTTTCTGACTGTGCTGCATGGCATATGGGATCCTAGTTCCCATCTACGGATCAAACCCATGGTGCCCCCTGCACTGGAAGCATTGTGTCTCAACCACTGGATCACCAGGGAGGTTCAATATCACTTATTTTAGAACTTCTCCTTTACAAATTCCACTGCTTTTCACTTGATTATGATTCGGGCAGGGTGCTGGGGCCCCATCCAGACAAGATGTTGTGGCTGACGGTGGTCTGCTGCAGTCTGGTTCTGCCCCTGTGATCTGGGCAGGGGTGGCGCAGGGGACTGTGGGCACAGATCAAGGGAAGCATGGAGAATGGGGGCTGTGAGCATCTCCCCAGGACCTAACACTGACCACTGAGGGTCCCGCCACCCAGGGGGACGGCCTACCAGCTCATGTCAGCAGTGACCCTAGGCCTTCAGAGAACTCAGTCCCCACCCTCCCTCCCTCGGGGCCATCTTGGCTGGACCCCATGGGCAGATGTGAGTTCTGGTCTCGGGGTGGAGCCTTTAGGGGAGCAGCAGGGACATGAAGCCCCAGGGGAAGATTCTACAGAAGTCTGGCTAGATGGTGGTTTGGGTTGGGACTGAGGGACAGGGAATTAGGAGGGTCAGGGATGGAGGGCTTTGGAGCTGATTGAGGTGGGAGGGGTCAGTGAAGGGGAGGACAGGTGACTTTCTTTGTGATGTGATAGTTCAGCCCCCTTCCTTTCCCTTCCCTTCCTGGGCTCCCGGACATGGGCAGTTTATGCCTCTGGGTCACTCAGCTCTTGCTTCACCCTGAACAATTCCACAAAACATACAGATCTTATTTTTTGAGAGCTGTAAACAATGACACATATTCTAAATGGTCAGGGCCAAGTTTGACAAAATAAAAGACTTAATTCAGTTCAGTTCAGTCGCTCAGCTGTGTCTGACTCTTTGTGACCCCATGGACGGCAGCACGCCAGGCCTCCTTGTCCATCGCCAACCCCCAGAGTTTATTCAAACTCATGTCCACTGAATTGGTGATGCCATCCAACCATCTCATCCTCTGTCGTCCCCTTCTCCTCCTGCCTTCAATCTTTCCCAGCATCAGGGTCTTTTCCAATGAGTCACCTCTTCACTTCAGGCAGTCAAAGTATTGGAGTTTCAGCTTCAGCATCAGTCCTTCCAATGAATATTCAGAGTTGATTTCCTAATTTAGGATTGACTGGGTTGATCTCCTTGCAGTCCAAGGAACTTTCAAGAGTCTTCTCCAACATCTCAGTTCAGACCAGCACAATTCCCACGTCCATGGCGGTGCCTTCCGGGGAAATATGCACTCTGGCCATCCTCTTTGATCCTCCATGAGAACCTGTGTCCTGTTGGTTATTATCACCGTCGGCCCAGATCGGCCTGGCTCTACATAAACTTAACTTACTGGTCTCTTGGTCACAGGGCTTGTCTTCCACCTGTAACTCTGCCACTGAGAACACCAGTGCTTGACTCCCACAGAAGCATGGCAGCGCTGCAGGGGGAAATGAGGTCAGGCTGTTCCCTGGCGTTTCGGGGAGGGAAACCCTGCGCTCCTGTGTTTGGGGTCGGAAAGCCAAGGGCAGAAGTGATGTATGAAGAAGGGTGGGGGTGAGAGGCTGAGAGGGAGGTGCCATGTGTACCCCTGGGGCCAGCACTCAGGTTCACGGGGCTGGGGGCACCGAGGCTGAGACTAGATGCCCGTGCCAGTTGCTGAGCCACCCCATTGTTCTTCTGGGCACTTCCTTCTGGGGTCTGTGCCCCAGTTTTCTCCTCCCAATGACAGGGTGAGAGTAATGGCCTCAGCTATTGTGAGGACCAGCGAAGTGCCTCCTACAGGAGCTGAGAGAAGTGTCGCTATTGGAGCTGATGCTCCTGTTTCAGCTGCTGTAACTGAGTGGACAGTGAAATGACCAGCCTGACCACAGCAGGCTGGGCAGTGTCCACAGGGGGCGCCTGCCCCTCTTCCTTCTTCTTTCTTTCTCTTCCCCCCACTGTTCCTCCCATGCCCTCGTGGAGGCATCTCGTGGAGTTGGCTCAAGGATCTTTCTGGGTGCCTAGGCTGGGGTCGGCTGCCTATGATGCTTGGAACAAACCAGGCTTCACCTGGTTGTGCCTGGCTGAGGTTGCTGGCTGGACATGCAAGTGAATTCAGGACGCTCATCACTCCAAAGTCAAGGCTTGTGGCTGGTTTGTGTTGTTGTATGACAGAAGTCAACACAATACTGGAAAGCAATTGTTCTCCAATTACAAATAAATTTTAAAAAATAAATTGAATTAGCAAAAAAATTTAAAAAATGACAATGCTCAGTGTTACATGGCAGTCTGGATGGGAGGGGACTTTGTGGGAGAATGGATCCACATATATGTATGGCAGTCACTCTGCTGTTCTCCTGAAGCTATCACAACATTGTTCATTGGCTATACTCCAATATAAAATAAAAAGAAAAAAAATTTTTTAAGTCAACGTTCTAGAGACAAAGACTGGTGGGAAAAGAAGGATATTTTATTTAGGAAGTTGGCAAGGGTGGATGGTGGAATAGCAACCCCCAAACTGTCTCCCCTTTGTCAGTTACTGGGAAAGAGGTTTTACAAGGAAAACTTGGGAAGTTTCAGGGGGGTGTGGTGGGGGCTACGTGCAAAACAGCACAGGCAACTGAGCAATCATCTTGATTGTTCTAAGCGCAGTTAATCTTCGACTCCAGGGTTGGTTTGTTCCCATTTCCTTGAGGTCAGTTCTGGGAATCACGCAGGTCACAGACTCAGGGCTGCTGGGATGTTCAGGTGGTGTCATGGCTGCAGGCTAGCCATCATGCCGCTAGCTCTTTATCCTCTGGTGGTGGTTATTGTGTCTCCCAGACAGTTTAGGAATGTGTCTGGGATACTGCTATCTGTGTCCTTCCCGGAGGAGTTAGGCCTCCTGTGAATCTATCGTCATGATCGTTAAGTGCTTGAGCCGGCATCTTGGTGACTCAGGGCAGCCTGGGAGACCAGCTTTTCTACAAACAAGAGGCAGGCCCATGACGTGGGGGCAGAGTTGTTCCTGGGAAGGCCCCACTAGGGTCCTGTTTCGTTGCAATTTTTACATTTTTAGATGGTTGGGGAAAAAAAATTCAAAATAATATTAATATTGCATGACATGGAAAATTCAAAGTCCAGTGCCCATAAACCCTGTTTTCTTGGCACACAGAGATGCCCACCTGCCTGAGTTTGCCTGTGTCTGCATTCTCACCTCAGCTGCTGGTGACCAGCATGACGGAGACCAGACAGTTCACACTGTGGGGGCTCGCGATGCAGGGGGTCAGGCACCTGGAGTGAAGTGGGCAGCTCATGGCAGGACAAACACAGGTCTGGAGACCTGGGGACCTCGATGACCCCTCCTCACCCTGCCAGTCACTGGAAACCTTCACCCTTGGATCCCAGGATTGTTTGGGAAAAACCTAACTCAGGGAGGTCTTTCTGACAATTGGGATGGCTGTGCATCTAGAGTTCATCTTGGGTACATGTTTAGGTGATTTCCTCAGTACTTTCACAAAAGTCTCAGAGTCGGAAAAACTCATGTGGTCCTGGGGTGGTCAGTGAGTTTGAGTGGGAGTCGTAGTGACTGACCCCTTGTTTCATGAACTGGGGCTGTGTATGGGTGTCAGGTGTTTCCTGGTTCTGAAGAGGACAACCCCCAGGACTGGCCAGGCACAGGGGTGTCAGGGATGGGGGCTCCTGTCCCTCCCATCATTCACCCGCATGCTCCCTTTGGACACCAGGTCAACCTGATATTCTGCCTCTGGGCTGTGACCCACGACTTGACTTGTGTGACCCACTTCCCACTAGCCTGGTGGAAAAAGAGCCGGGGTGGGCATTAGCGCTCATGAACATGAACTCCAAAACTCCCAGTAATATGTGCTTTAGAAGATGCTTGTTTACCTAAAGGATTTCTTAGGGTAAGGGGTGAGGTAAATAAGTTCATCTCCAGTTGTTTACATACTTATTTATATTATGATGTACTTCAAACATCAGAAACATAATTACCTCAGATTATTTACAAATGATCCTTGTGTTTGCTTGTTTTTTTAAAAATATATCTTACAGTGTTTTATAGTGTTACCTGGTGGCTCAAACTATAAAGAATCTGCCTGCAATGCAGGAGACCTGGGTTTGATCCCTGGGTTGGGAAGATCCCCTGCAGGAGGGCATGGCAACTCACTCCTGTGTTTCTGCCTGGAGAATCCCAGGGACAGAGGAGCCTCACAGGCTACAGTCCATGGGGTCGCAAAGAGTCGGACATGACTAAGCGACTAAGTATAGCACACACAGTGTTTTTAAAGTATTTTTATTTATTGATTTCTGGTTGCGCTGGGTCTTTGTTGTCGAGCACGGGCTTTCTCTAGTTGCGGTGATGGGGGCTACTCTCTGTTGCGGTGTGTGAGCTTCTCGTTGCAGTGGTTTCTCTTGTTGTGGAGCACAGGCTGTAGGCATTTGGGCTCAGCAGTTGTGGCTCACAGGCTTTCATTGCTCTGAGGCATGTGGGATCTTCCCAGACCAGGGATTGAACTTGTGTCCCCTGCATTGGCAGGCAGATTCTTATCCACTATACCAATAGGGAAGTCCTGTGCCTTTTTTTTTTTATTGTGGTAAAATACATAGAACATAAAATTTAGCCTTTTTAGCCATTTTTAAGGGTACAGTTCAATGGTAGTATCACATTCACATTGTTGGGCAACCATCTCCACCATCTATTCCCTGACCTTTTTAGTCTTGCCCAAAACTCTCTCCCCATCAGACACTAACTCCACTCTCTCCCTAGCACCATTTGTTTTTTAAGATTTAGCCTTGTTGAAAACACACAGTTAACATGTCAACTTTAACCACAATTGAGTGGACCACTGAATGAATGTACCATACTTTATTTATTTATTTAATTCAATTTTAATATTTTTTTAAAATTCAATTGTAATTGGTTTTTTTTTATTCAATTTTAATATGGTTTTTTTTTTTTTTTAAAGTTGGTGGATATTGACATTATTTTGGTCTCTCCTTGTTGCAAACAGTGTCTTTCAAAAATACAGGAATGATCACATTATCCTCTGTCCAGATGCTTGGAGATTGTAGGAAAGGCATTAAATTAGGGAAAAAAAAACCCAAAAAACCCAAGAGGAAGTAGGAAAGTAGGTCAGCCACAGTGGGTCTAAATACAAGACAGCCTTGCAGAAGGTCTGAGCGTGGGCTGTCCTGGCCTCAGTCACTGGCTCCCTGGCCAGGGTGGACCACAGAAGCAGGTGTGTTAAGGCTTGGTGTGTCTGCACAGCAGTTCCTGTTTTCACCCATATGGCCTGTTTCTTCACAGTAAACACCCCTGCTTTCGGGGATAAATAAGGCTTGTTGTCAGAAGAAAATGAACTGAAACAGAACCTGGCTTTTGCCCAAAGTGACCTGAGGCAAGAACTTGGTTCCTCACAAGATGTGCCAGTGTCCTCTGAGTCACCTTGGACAATGGCTTCCCCAGAGGGGAGCAGGAGCAGTCTAAAGGAACTACTGTCAGATGAGTTAAGTACTGGCGCCTGGTCGAATTCATCCTAGGATCACTTAACTGACCCATAGTCGTTTGGAAATAGGAAGGGGGTGAATTTTCTCCCTCTGTTCCAGGCAGTGTTTCAGGTGGGGAGCATAAGCATTCCTGGTGGGGAGTGCATAGGGCATGGGGGAGGCAGGATGGCATAACCAGGAGGTGATTTTGAGGACTGAAAGTGATGGACCATGGGCTGGAATTCTGGAATTGTCACAGCTGGGTGTCTGTGAGTAGGGAACCTACGTTCTCAAAGCTATAGTTTCTGCTTTGGTGGTGAGGGGCTTCAATAGGACTCACCCCAAAGGATTTGTTTTAAGGAATAAATGAGATGACATTTTAAGAAGAAAAGGAGAAAATGGGCAGCATGGAGACATGCTCAATATATGCTGCTGTTGTTCAGCCGCTCAGTCATGTCCAACTCTTTGCGACCCCATGCACTGCAGCACGCCAGGCTTCCCTGTCCCTCACCATCTCCTGAATTTTGCCCAAGTTCATGTCCATTGCATCAGCGATGCCATCCGGCCATCTCATCCTCTGATGCCCTCTGAGTATTATTAGAATGATCACCCAATATATCGTCACGATCATTATGGTAATAGTAAGAATGATAATAGTGAAGATGGTGAAGAGCTCATTGTTTCCTTCCCAGTGTGTGGATAGGAATCTTAGGTGTTGCCCTCCTTGGGGAGGGCAGGGGTCCTCTGGGTGGGACACAGGCTGGCAGCTACCTCTTGGACATTTTGTGGACTGCTCCCCAAGGATCTGTCTGGCAGAGTTTTAGCAGCTTGATAATTCAGTTGTTTTTTTCCCACATCCTGAAGAAACCTTCTGAGGTCAGCCTTATTGGGACGTGAAGAGTACGCTGGGGGAGGCAGTCCTGCCGCACAAGCTCAGAACATCTGTTCCTCCTCTGTGTCTTCACTGACCTTGTCAGCAAAGCCTGGCTTACCTGGTGTTCCAGCCCATGGAGCTCTCTGATGAGGGGACACTGGGCCCCATCCAGCTCACAGAGAACACGGGAGACCCGCTGGTATGCAGCGCGGGCTGTTCCAGCTCCCTCCAAACACCAGTTTTGAACCCACCTCCTGCAGGGGACTCTCTCTGAAAACTGCTGGTGGTGTTGCCTTTTCATTTCCCTAACTTTTTATGTACTTTTCTACTGGACAAACCGTGAGCAACATAACCGTCTGTGCTGAGATTTAATTGCACTTCCCGATTTAAGGATGGATCCGGTCACATGTGGTGATGTCACTGTGGCAGACTGTCATTAACTCTTCAGGGCACACCCTCTCTTCAGCTGCCTGCCTGGACATTTTTTAGCTTGAGGACTTTCTCTGGTCACTGAACACAGCTTCACTGCGAATGTAGGCTGGAAGTGCCAGGGCATTAAAAGCCCAGGAGCAGCCCTCTTCCCAGGCTGGAGTGTGGGGTAGATGTGTTAATACCGCATCTCTCTGGCCTCAGGGCCGTTGTAAGGCTTGCTCTACATGTCTTCCCAAAGGGCTGTACTGCAGTTGCCCACATGATGTCTTGACTGGCGGGACACCTTTATTTGCTGCCTTTCTTTGAATCAGTTTCTCAGTCCCCTGCCTGGGCTCCTGGGCTCACCTTCCTGACAAATTTACACTTGGATTCTTAATCTAGAGTCAGCTTCTGGAAGAATTCACCTAAGATGCCTTTTGCATTGTTCTAAGATCAACAGGTTCTTGATGGAAATGTCATCACCAGGTATCAGCACCATCCTGGCCAAACATGACCCTCCCCACTCATCCCCCCGCCTTTTTTAAAAACTACTTTTTAAATGGATGTTTATTTATTTGTTTGTTTATTTTTGACTGTGCTGGGTCTTCGTTGCTGTACCTGGCCTTTCTCTGGTTAGGGGGTGTGGGCTTCTCACTGCAGTGGCTTCTCTTGGTGTGGATCATGGGCTCTGGGGGCATGGGCTTTATTAGCTGCAGCTTGCGGGCTCTAGGGTGAGGGCTCAGTAGTTGTGATGCATGGGCTTAGTGGCCCCGAGATACGTGGAATCTTCCCGGACCAGGGATTGAACCTGTGTCCCCTGCAGTGACAGGTGGATTCTTAACCACTGACCCACCAAGGATGTCCCACCCTGGACCCTGGCCTTTTTTGTTTTGAACAGCAACTCCATATTCATAAGGCAGAAAGTCAGATCTGGACTGAGTGGGAAGCGGCTCTCCCACCAGCGCGCCATCCAGGCAGCCCAGCCCAGCCACCCTCATCCCTGTCTCTGCTTTCTCTCCCTGTCCATCCTCAGCTCTGTTCACACCCTGTAGTCACCACAGCCAGGGAGAGTTTATCTGGAGCAGTGTCTCTTATTAAGTTTACCTGGAATCTTACTCCTCCTAGGAGACCCTTGGGGGCAGAGGTTGGGGAGGTATTTCAGGCTTGCAGAAAGGTTTAACACTGAAAAAAGAACACTGTCCTCCACGTGACTTAAGTCCAGGCCAATCTCCTGCTCTTATCCCTGACCCCAGGCCTCTTCAGCCAACCACATCACAGGGCAACGTCTCTGCTACCTGAGCTGCTAGGTGAAATGTGTGGATGAGTTTGACTTGTTAGTCAACTACTCTTAAGTGAATTTATGAATTTAGGCATTAAGAATTTAAAAAAGTTTATTGGAAAAAAAAGTTGCTCTGAAGGACATTATAGGGACAATTGATCGAATTTAAATATGGACTCTGTGCTAAATGATAGAATTATATCAATGTAAAATTTTCTGATTTACATATTGTATAAGTATGTAAGAAATTATTCTTGTTTTTATGAACTACACAATGAAGTTAGTAGTCAGAGGACACTTTCTCCCAATTGCTCTCAAACAACTTAGAAAAAACTTCATATAAATTCATATGTATATATATATTTATTTATATCAGAGTGATAGAGTGATTAAGGAAAAGAGGCAACATATAATTAACTGGTGAATCTGGGTAAAAGGTGAAGAAGAGTTCCTTGTACAATTCTTGAAGCTTTTTAAATTTGAAATTATATCAGAGTAAAAAGTCACAAGAAGGAATGTGCTGTGGACAAAGACTGACCAGATGTCCAACTCCCACACGTGAGGAGCAAGAAGAGTCTTGCCACTCATCTTTCGGTCACTGCTTGCTTCCTGTCCTGTTTGCCTTAACGCCTTAAACGCAGGAAGTCCTTACAGACAAGCTGGGGAGGGACGGAGTTGCTTCCTCCCCCAGGGCCACGGTCGGCACCCGCTCAGACCTCGCTGCCCTCCCCCGTCCTGCCACACGGTGGCACTGTGGCAGACTGCGCGTCTCCCTGAGGCTGTACCGAGCGGGCCCCACGCTGCCCGGCAACTGCTGGGCTCCTTGAACTTGGAGGGAAGGCTGACTTGTGACTGTGAAGTGCCGTGGGGGAGGCTGATTTCCTGGGCATGCAGCAGGCCTCCATGATGTTGGCATGGCTCTGGCCTTGATGGGGGCTGAATTTGGTTGGGAGGAGGGACCAGGGAGGGTAGGTGGGAGGGTAGGTGGGTGGGCAGGGTGGGGGTGTGCAATGGTCTCGGAACACACAATGGTCAGGAGCAGAGAGCTCTCCCGGGATCTTTGATTGTTTGGGACCTGGGAGTGGGGGACTGCCTACCTGTGTGTTAGCAGAGCCCATGTAGGTTCTCGATGACCATGCAGGGAATTAGAGTCTGCGGTCGTCTTAGACCATTACTGCTGCAGAAAGGGCTACAGCCCTACCCCCATCCTCTATCAATACCTTTGCAATTTGACTTTGCAAAGGTCACCATTTGCAGTCATTTTGGAGCCCAAGAAAATAAAGTCTGTCACTGTTTCCATTTTTCCCCCATCTATTTGCCATGAAGTATGAGGGAGGGCCGTGGAGGAGGGGGCCCTGGGGCAGCTCTAAAGGAGACGCAGGAGTTAGAATCTGTAGACCCAGGCGCTGACTCATGGCTTCGTGGCAAGTCACGAAGAGCGAGGTGGGGAAGGACAGCAGACAGGGGATGAGAATGGAGCCTTCGGGACAGTGGTAATTCTTGCTGCCCGCTGAGGCCTCCTTTTGTTTCTGCACAAGGACAGAGGTGACTGATGGGGAGGGGAGACTTGGAGTGTGTCTGGGCCATGGAGCAAATAAGCCCTGGGGATGCAGGCTCCAAATGTGCTGATGCCCGGGGCTCAGGGATCTTAATGCATGCCCACCTGGCCTCCTCCCTCTGGGCTGGATGGGTCAGAGGTAGTTCACAGCGTTGGAAGCAGCCCCAAGCCAGCAGCCGGCAATGAACCCTGCTACTGAGACCACAGACCTGGATGGAAAACACAGCAGGTACCCAGGGGTCATGGGGCTGGTGGCAGGAAGCTTGTCTCTCAGACAAGTTGGACCATTTCCTGCTGGGGCCAGACCAGCCTTCCTTCCACCCAGCACGTTCTGGAGCTGGTGGCATGGATGCAACCTCAGGGCCCCAGATCTGGCGCTCACACTCCCAGCAGACGCAGAGCAACTCACAGGGAAGCCACAGGTAGCATGAGTTTTGGTTTTTGGAAGAATGAAAAATGCCCGTTTCGTTCAGACCACTGTTCAGGTGCCTCTGGGTGTGAGGCTGTACCCCCTGGACAGGTGGCCTGTGTCTAGTCTGGTCCCTGAAGGCAGAGCCATGGCAGGACATGGAGGCAGGGGGAACAGTTGGAAGTCCCTGAAAGCAGAGGAGGAGAAATGAGAGGGGCAGGGGTGTTTATGAGCAGGGACGGGACTGCTGGGGCTGGTGGGGCTGGCAGGGCAGTGCATGGGGTGTGGGCGCAGGGAGCCAGGCATCTGTTCCCCATCACCCATGCACTGGCTCATCATTCATCAGCCTAAACCATATGCCTGCTGGAGCCTGGCCCTGGGGGTATGCCTGAATTTTGGTTTTATTTCATTGTATTCACCCAAGAAGTATTAATCCTCTTCTTGCTGCCCTGATGTCTAAAAGTATACTTCCCTTTATTTAGACAGTGAGCGTTTAAGTTTCAAGTTTTATTTTGCTTCTCTTTGGTTATTGTGTCATCCCATTGCCAATTCTCTGGGCTATTAAAATTATGATGAAGAATATCTGCTCGTCAGATGCCAACAGACTTGTTAAGTGTTGCATTTGTGTGTGTGTGTGTGTGTGCATATGTGTGTTTTGTGAGCCTGTGTGCACACATATGGGATGTTTCTCCCAGCCAGGAGTGCGTGTGGGTGCGACAGAGGGGAGGAGGCAAGGGTGGGGGGTTTCCTCTGCAGACATGCAGAGCAGTTGTGTTCCCAGGCCTCGTTTCAGGGACCCACACTGGTTTGCTTTGGCTCATGTCCAAGGATCTCGCTAGGTTGCCATTTCTACTTTGGCCTTTTTGCCAAGAGACCGGGCTCCAGGGGTCAGGGGCCAGGCAGAAGCAGGTAAAGAACAGAAAGTCCAGCTCTCAGGTGAGATGAAGGCTAGTGGGCAGAGGTAGGCTTCGTCGGGTTGTGGGCTGTGGCTGGTTTCCCCTCGCTCCTTGGGGCTCAATGGGACACCTCCTGGCTTAATGGGACCATCCAGGACAGGACGATCACCCCAAATCTAAAAAGAAATCCCAAATATGCTAACACATGAAATGTGTATATGTGCACACACACATATTCTGTACTTGTGACACTGAAGTCGAATGTTATCTGAATAATAGAATATCCATCAAAATAAAAAGATAACAAGACAAAGATGAAATACACAATATTTAAAATAATCTGTATTATTTTTATTGTGGACACAATTTCTTTTTTCTTATTAAAATGGTACTGGAAGCATTAATATGGTTGAACATATGCTATGGATTTTATAAATCCTGACTACACTTTTGGAAGCAGCAATTCAAGCTTCTGAGCATGGGACTTTTGGGGATCTGGTTCTATAGACTCTGCCCCAGCTGGAGACACAGGCACACGATTCTGTTTGCAAGTTTTCTCAGTGAACAGATATAAAATTTTTATAAACAATATGGTTATACATTTCCGGTAATGAAATCACGTAAAGACAGAAAACACTCCACACTTTCAATCTCTTTGGGACGAGTTTCTATAGAAAGCAGTCTTTTTCTCTCCTTCTGTGAAAACCTCATTTTTTCCCTGAAAAGACAGCTTCAATGGGTTTATTTATTTTTTTCAGAAAGTTTGCTAGGCTGCCCTCGATGAGTAGCGTTTGTCCCCAGAGGGGAGCTCATCCAAAGAAGTGTCCACCTTTTTGTGAAAGAGAATTGCCCACTTAATCTCTAGAATCACCTGAGTGCATGGATCCACGCCAGTCAAGGGGTATAAGAATTTGCATAGTCACCCCACTCTCATGTTAAGGTCCTTCCAAGATGCTTCTGGGTCTGTATCCAAACAGCAGGCCCATGGAAACATCGGGCAGAGCCTTGCTGAGTGCCCGCACTTTCTGACGGCTCGTGGACTTTTGTGGGGGCGGTGCTCGTCCTTGAGTGTCAGCCCTTTCTCTACGTACTGGGAGATGCTCTTTCTTATGTTCTGGTGACATTAATGTAAAGAAAGTCTTGGTGTCCCTCCCAGGCCTTGCTGGACCATCTCACACACTCCTGGGGTCACGTGATCTACTTTGGGGACCCCCCAATCTAGGCTAAATGCTAGTGGGAAGGAGCTCCACGTTCTATGGCCCAAGCTGTTTCTGCACAGATGTCTTTTGGAAACTGGCCAAGAACCTCCCAGGCACACTGGTCAGGGCAGGTGTGGCCAGCATTGCACACCGTCAAGGCAGATCCCCCCAGACTCTGCCGTGTGGTCTGCTAATGGGTCACCGGCAGGTTGCTGGGAGTCGTAGATATGTGTTTCTGATGTGCATGTGTTGGTGAGGCGGGTGCATTTGTTCCCATTTCACAGATGGTGGGACTGAGACTGCAGGGCGGAGAACGGCAGGGCGGCCCTGCCCCCACAGCCTGTGCACTAGTCCCTGGCCCCCATCTCGCCTCCTCCCCCTGGCTGCCCACTCCTCCTCTCTTCAGCAGTGGGAGGGGCATCCCCACCGAGGCAGGGTTTTCTTCCTCTTTCTGCAGCAAAACATTGCCCTGCTAGCCAGAATGGGTTCCAAGATGCGCTGTTTCTTCCCTCTCAAGGCAGGGCAAGGGGGAGAGGGGTTGAGTGGAGAATGACAGGCATTCAGGGTCAAAACTTCTGGGGCCATGAGTCAGAGCTGGTTTTCACAAGGCCTGATCCTTCCCCATCCTCCCCTGGGAACTGCCATTCACGAGCTCGGCCGCCATGTTCGTGGTGGAGCTGGTCCTTGCTCACCAGCTCTGGGCTTGTCCATCAGGTCCCAGGAGGCCGATGCTAACCCTCTGGCTTGAGAGACCTCCTGACCCATCGTGGACACCTGATCCTAAGCCCACCAAACCTGTAGAGCTTACATTCATATACTTGGCCAGCAAGGACTTCCTGCTTTTAAGTTCAGGAAATTTCTTTAAAAACACAAACAAATGGAAGTTGTTTTGGACCTTGGGTAAATATTCCCCAAGAACATTTTGCTTGAAACATGAATATGCAACATATGGGCTATGTTTCCTTCAAAACACACACGTTTTAATGGAAAGGGACCTAGAAAAATAACACATCCCAGATTTCTGCTGAGAGGAAGAAGATCTGGAAAAATTGCATATATTTTTTCCAGTGGTTAATCGGTTGATAATACAATTTCTGGGACTGGCATTCAAGGGCTGTCCGTGCTGCCAACCCGATCTCTGCCCCATTGGCCCCCACCCTCTGCCCCTTGGCCCTGGAGACGGTCTCCCAGCTTGTTCGTGGTGGGGCAGGAGGAGCAGGTAGGGCAGGATGGATAGGTTGTGAGGTAGCCTTAGGCTGGGCACCCCCTCCTTGTGGGATCAGATTGGGGACGAATCAAAGCAGATCCAGATGTGGGCCAAGAGGGGCTTCTGCTCAGTAAGGGAGGGGCCGGAACAACGGGGAGACGGTCAGACCGTGGGGGCATGTGGGGGGCCATCTTCTTTGAACGGGAGGGTCAGCACGGCCAGCAAGGACTTGTATGAGGAGGGGGCAGAGAGTGAGCCGGTGGCAAGGCAGGGAGGTATCCTGACAGCCCAGTTCTTGGCCGGGGGCCTTGAAGGTGGTGCTGGGGAGGGGTGCCCACATTCCAATGGGCTCAGGCTGGGTTGGTCCAAAGTCCAGGGGCCTGGCAGGGAAGGAGGAGAAGCTTCATTAAAGTTTGTGAATTCAGGTGAGCAGGTGTTTGTCTAGATTGGTCCAGCAGCACTGAGCAACTCCACTATTAACGAGGACATGACTGGGCACTGGGGTGGTGTGTGGCCCTATCCCAGGTGAGCAGTGAGGATATCTGGGCATCTTGTCTAATCCCTGTGGGAGTGAGTCTTTGCAGCGGGTCCCTACCAGGAACAGAGAGAGGAAGAGTTCTTAAAAGAAGCACCAGGCTCAGGGCGGCTCAGCATCGTCAACACAGCATCAGCTTGGTAATTTGTCCTTCCTGTCAAGGTCCAATCTTCCAAGAGTTAAAATGAGACTCACACAGATGCAGAAGGAACATAAGCCCAGTACCGCACCTATTACTGAGGGAGTCAATCAGGTGGGGAAGTTCATTCAGAAAGGAGTAGGGGATCAGAGTTCCATCCCCCTGCCCCCAAACATCATCCTGAGATAAGTTTACTGCCTCAGGGTCAAACCCTGGCAGGTTAATGCCCTTTGGGGCAATAAAAACTGTAATATTTGGGATTACATTCCTCCGGAGCAGAAATTATATGCATCTGTCCTAGATTTGGTCTCTAATGAACCATATAATTTCACAGTGTCTAACTTCAAATCAAAGGACATGGCAGGTCAAACCTCGCCCTTTCTCCTCCCCAGATAGATGAAGAATCCTTGGGTGGTCTTGTTAAACATCGCCCAGTGTGGTCATGAAAGTTCCTGCCACCCACTTTTTGACCCTTTTTGCACATTTTAAATACTTTTCTTAACATCTCCAAGGATTTATAGAAACCTGCTCAGGAGCTAACCCATCCAAAATACATCCAAACTGTGACCTTATTCCAGGCAAGCTTTCCAATCTAGAGAACAGAGTTTTGGAGACTCATCTCTTTAAATTACGGATGGCAGGGAGATAGTGGTGTTATTTTCTTCTCTGGTGCCCCAGTATTTTCCACAAGGACCGTTTGGGGAAGCTTTGAAGTGTTAAGGGGGAAAAGAGCCTATTTCTATAACTTCACCCCTGCCCAGAGCAAAAGCAGATTAGAAATCTTCAAAACAAAAATATTTTCCTGAAGCTGAACAATGTGATGAGAAGGGCGGCCAAGCGCAGCTATTCTTAGTTGTTCCATGAGCCAGAAGGCCTTGTTTGCACACCTAGATGAGCCCACGTTTCCTAAAACCATCACGGCTGGCTTTAATGAGCCTGTGAATAGAATCTCATTGTGAGTGCAGTTACTCCTCCTGTCCAATTTTTGCTTCCAATCTCTGTTAATTCACTTGAACACGACGTAGCAGGAGGAATCCAGTGATTTTGTTAACAAAAATAAGCTGACTTATCAGGA
The DNA here is from genome assembly GCF_963930625.1 of Muntiacus reevesi. Taxonomy (NCBI): domain Eukaryota; kingdom Metazoa; phylum Chordata; class Mammalia; order Artiodactyla; family Cervidae; genus Muntiacus; species Muntiacus reevesi. The sequence continues at coordinate 40,768,711 of NC_089250.1, read as the reverse complement.
TTTAACAATCAGATGGGCAAACAGGAATCACTTGGTAATCTTTCCAGTTAAAATGCGAACAATATGATGTTCATTCTCGGCAAACCTTTAAGGTTTTTCTAAACAATTTAATTGCCTGAGTTATTTATAGAGAAGGCAGTTTTGGGAAAATTAATGAGAGACATCAGTAGTCCCCAGAGAAGCTGAGCTCAACACTTTACGAGGCATGGAGAGATCTTGTAGTTTCACTGTCAGCAGAGGAAACTGAACTTTGAATCAAAGTCAATAGAGAGGAAGGAGGGGGAGGGGAGGGGATGAGGGATGTCTTTGAGTTTCAACTCTTACTCCTCCTCACCCTCACACTGGCTTTTCTTCCTGGCAATTATCTTCATGTAATATTCAATAATTGTGCTTTGTTTGTCATCTGTCTCTCCTTACCTGCTCTGCCTCACGTGGAATGTAAGCCCCATGAGGGTGGCCTTCTTTATTGCTTCATTGTTGTTATGTGAACCATGCCCTGCACCCCATATGCAACAGGCACTCCATGCATTTGCTACATGAAGAGAAAGGATGAAAGAAGCCTAGGTTTCCAGAGCAGGATCTCAGAGCCAGCTCAGTTCAGTACAGTTCAGTCGCTCAGTTGTGTCCGACTCTTTGCGACCCCATGGACTGCAGCATGCTAGGCTTCCCTGTCCAACATCAACTCCCGGAGACTGCTTAAACTCATGTTCATCAAGTTGGTGATGCCATCCAACCATCTCATCCTCTGTTGTCCCCTTCTCCTCCTGCCTTCAATCTTTCCCAGCATCAGGGTCTTTTCAAAGGAGTCAGTTCTTCAAATCAGGTGGCCAAAGTATTGGAGTTTCAGCTTCAGCATCAGTCCTTCCAATGAATATTCAGGACTGATTTCCTTTAGGATTGACTGGTTTGATCTTGCAGTCCAAGGACTCTCAAGAGTCTTCTCCAACACCACAATTCAAAAGCATCAATTCTTCAGTGCTCAGCTTTCTTTATTTTTTTCCATTTTTTTCAACTTTCTTTATGGTCCAACTCTCACATGCATTCACAACTACGGGAAAAACCATAGCTTTTACTAGACAGACCTTTGTTGGCAAAGTAATGTTATTACTTTTTAATATGCTGTCTAGGTTTGTCATAGCTTTTCTTCCAAGGAGCAAGCATCTTTTAATTTCATGGATGCAGTTACCATCTGCAGTGATTTTGGAGCCCAAGAAAATAAAGCCTGTCACTGTTTCCATCGTTTCCCTATTTGCCATGGAGTAATGGGACTGGATGACATGATTTTAGTTATTTGAATGTTGAATTTTAAAATCATATTCCTAGATTTGGGGGATGGACAGAAATCCTGGGGAGCTTGTGGGACTTGGGACTGGAGCTGATCATGTCTATGCATCAAAGCCATTTTTGTTAAAAAGTAAAAATCATGATTTATAATATCAAGATGCTGCTGAGTCTTCTGGAGCCAGTACCCCTGGTGTGGCTCTCCCTGATGTGGATGGCGGTTGGGAGTTCCTCACCTCTCCCCCACCTCCCCACCACCTCCTCCCCACCTCCTCCCCTGTCTCCTCCCCACCTCCTCCTTGGTCAGCAAGAGTACCCCAGCTCCACACTGTTTCTATCCCCTGGACCTTCCCGCCTCCGTCTCTGCTGCCATCACCTTTTCCTCCTTGCCTGCTTTGCCTGAACTCCTGTTCAGCCTTCAAAGCCTGCCATGAATGATCCTTCTGCCCCTGCCTGAGTGGCTAACACAACCCTCTTTGTGCTGTGCCCTTGTTTAGAATCTCTGTCCATTAAACTGCTCTGAGTGATCTAATTTCACCACAACTAATGTTGAACCACGGGTTTCCCCGGTGGCTTAGCGGTAAAGAATCCACCTGCAATGCAGGAGACGCAGGAGACTCAGGTTCGATTCCTGGGCTGAGAAGATCCCCTAGAGGGAGGGCATGGCAACCCACTCCAGTACTGGAGAATCCCATGGACAGAGGAGCCTGGTGGGCTACAGTCCATGGGGTCATGAAGAGTTGGACACGACTGAGTGACTGAGCATGCAGCACACACAAGGTTGAGCCACATGATAAGTCATGTTTCTGGTGTTTCTAGTCTGGGATGCTTTGAGGAAGAGGAAGGGTCTGCAGAGGGGACGTGGGACCATGTGTGTTTGTGAGGGCTGGTGGCGGCCCATTGAGCGCCCTCGCTCATGTCCTCCTTTGACCGGTCTGGGCCCTTTTCAGGAATCCAGTAACAAGGAAACCCACCCAGGCGTAGAGAGTGTCCTTTCTCCTGGTGACACAGAAAGGCAGATCTCAACAAGCAGCAAGCGTATGGGCCTCTCTGTCAGAGACACAGAGCCCCTGTAAATGCCCTCCCAGCTTCAGGACAGTGATGGAGCTTGACTGACAAGGGGCGTATTGTGTAGGCTTGGGGTGTGAGCTCAGCATAGAGAGTAGGGACTGCTGTGAAGGATGCTAATCCCACTTGTGATGACAATACTTCCAACAACAGCAATTTAGTCATGAAGCAAATCTTGCTACCAAGCACAGCAGGGGAGTTCATTAAACATTCCAGGGTGCAGGGGGGCCACACGCAGTCAACACGAGCAACCCCAGACTCGACATGACCACGGGTAGGCAGCTTGAGGGTCATTTCAAGCAGGAGGGGAGGGGAGCGGTCCTACAAACCTGGCCTCCGAGACATGAGGGGTTTGAACTCCCTTCTGGAGCTGGGCCCTGGTGACCAACTACAAGTAGAATCCCATTTCTTTCTCTTTCCTTTTTCCTTTGACATGCATGTGGGGGACAGCTTAGCAGGCCTGCTTGGCCTGGGAAAGCTCTCCATCCCATCAGCTGTTTGCAGCTGCTGCATGGTCCTCCTCTGGGAGCGAGGGTTTGTCCTTGGTCACCCTCAAGATGGGCTCTGCCAGCAACAGCCTCTCTCGTCCAGGAAAGGGGAAGGGGTTGCTCCAGCCCTGGGGTGGCGGGGGCTCTCTCATGGGCTCCCCAGAGCTCTCCAGGTCCTGGGCAGGGCTTGGTCTGGGTCTCCTGGGTGGCTGGCCTTCAGGGTGGCTATTGGCAAGACCATCCTCTAATCCCCAAGGCAGCGATGAAGCCTCCGCACGCTGCGTGTGGTCCAGGCCTAGAGAGAGACGCAGATGAAGGGGCCGGATAGGGAGGCAGAAGTCCTGAGTGGCAGCTCTCATCATCCTTTCCTGTCCACACGACCTTGAAATGGGCTTTCATCCCCTGTGCTGGCTTGATCATGGTGGCCTGTCTGGTGACGCCCTGCCCCCTACCCTGCAGGTGGCCTCCCCCTGACTCCTACCACCTAAAGGAAGAAAGAGCAAAAGGATGCATTAGTGTCCTATTCTCCAAAGAAAAAAAAGAGTTCCCAGAGCAAACCTTTTACAACTCCAGTCCTTCTACACCTGCTCCGACGTGGCTTGCAGCCCACGGACACGTCCCCATCACCTGCCATGGAAGCCATGTCCGCCTCTGCCCACTGTCCCCAGGCCTTCCCGTTGCCCCCTGGCCCTGCTCCGCTCAGCCACACTGACCTCTTTCTCTTCTTCACACATTCAGGCCTTATAGGGCTCCAGGGCCCCTGGCCTCCCTGCCCCCATGCAAAGCCCTGCCAACCGTCCTTGCAGCCAGCTCCACCCGAAGGCCAGGTCAGAGGTTGGCTCATTCTGTCTTTGGCCGTCCTGTCACAGAGGCGCCCACACAGCAGCCCTGGAACTGGAATTCTTCCTGTTTTGTTGTTGCTTTGAGGTCTGCCTCCCACCCCGCCGCCACCCAGAGCACAAGCCCCTGGAGTGCAGGGACCTGATCTGTTTCTGTCTCCACGCTGGCACCCAGCGCAGTGCCAGCCACGAGCGCCTGCATGCAGCCAGCCCCAACTTCTCAAGGCTCTCCGTGCACCCAGAGATGAAACGGCCACGGCGAAACGTCCATGGCACGCAAGATGCCCTGTCTGGCATTCTTAGGTCATGAGTAAAATCGTCCACATGATTGAAGTCGAGACACGTAAGTACATTTGAAAAAGTAAAGTGCAGTTTCCAGACATTGTTCTAAAGTATATTAAACACAGACTTGCGGGTCTTCAGGAAATAAGCAGGCGGCACCAACATAGGCGTCTTCCTGAGCTGTCGGGTTCAAGCACACAGCTCACCTGCCCTTGAGGCCACTCTCCTGCCTGTCGCGGCCAGAAAGGCTGGAGGCAGCCTGACCCTCAGGGCATCAGTGCTGGAAGCGTGATGGAGCTGGCAGCCCAGGGTGCTGAGTGACAGGGGCTCCTTGAGAAGCCTGCAAGGTGACCCAGTCCCTGGCCTCCCACAGGGAGGGCCAGGCAAGCTGGTTCTAATGAGACATTTTGGGCTGCTTAGGTCTCAACGCCCCCGAGTCCAGAGGAGCTAAGACAATTTTTTTTTTTTTAAGGATTTAAAAACCAATACTTTATTTGGCTCTGCCGGATCTTAGTTGTAACACATAGGATCTTCCATCTTCCCTCTGGCATGTGAAATCTGAGTTCCAGCACATGGGCTCTCTTCCCCTGACCAAGATTCGAACCTGGGCGAACCTGGGCCCCTTGCGTTAGGAGTGCAAATCTCAGCCACTAGGCCGCCAGGGAAGTCCTGCTGAGACATAAACTTAAGAAGCCCTCTCTCAGGCTGAGCTCAGTGAGGGGAGAGAGGGAAGGCCTCAGATGGGGATGGGGTGGGCTAGGGGATACATAGGTTGGAGGAGACAGAGAAAGGGGCCAGAAGTGGGACAGGCCAGGTAGAAATGAATAACCATAGCTCCTGTGCATTTTGGTCCAATGTTAAAGAAATAAACTCATTTACTGATTTTTCCTGCATGTGCCCTTTTTCTCATAGCTGATGGCTTTTCCCTGGACTAGGTCTTGAATAGACAGAACTGGGAAGAAAATGCTCAGAGCTGCCACTGTCTGACCCTGGGGCATGGCCCAAGGGCAGACCTGCTGCCCCCTGGGAGGGAAGGAGCCCTCTCCCGCCCCCTCCCTCCACTCTCCCAAAGACAACAGGTGGGAAGGAGACATTCCTGGAAGGCCAGGCATCCTGGACGGCAGTGCAAGCTCATGGCCAGCTGCTCGCTGTGAGGACGTGGGGGCCGCATGTGAGCCTCGCTCATCAGCCAGACCACCTCCCAGGATGACTTGGGAACTGATTGGTTTGAGCTTCGTTTCCCACCTCTTGTTGCTGTTCTGCCCCCAGACAGGCTCCAGGGAGCGGGAGGGAGGGAAAGGCGAGGGGATGCTAAGTTCTGTTGAGTGCACAGTCAACGGCGGGGCCCATAGTCCCCGTGGCCTTGGGGGCCACCAGGGGCAGCCTGCCTGCCCCCCACCCCCAGCTGCACTGCTCAGTTGCCCCACTAGTCATGTATGGATGTGAGAGTTGGGCTATAAAGAAAGCTGAGCACCGAAGAGTTGATGCTTTTGAACTGTGGTGTTGGAGAAGGCTCTTGAGAGTCCCTCGGACAGCAAGGAGATCCAGCCTGTCCATCCTAAAGGAAATCAGTCCTGAATATTCATTTGAAGGACTGATGTTGAAGTTTCAATACTTTGGCCACCTGATATGAGCAACTGTCATTGGAAAAGACCCTGATGTTGGGAAAGATTGAAGGCGGGAGGAGAAGGAGACAACAGAGGATGAGATGGTTGGATGGCATCACCTACTCAATGGACATAAGTTTGAGTAAGCTCTGCGAGTTGGTGATGGACAGGGAGGCCTGGCGTGCTGTAGTCCATGGGGTCACAAAGAGTCGGACACAACTGAGCGACTGAACTGAACTGAACTGGAGGGGAGAGAAAGCAGAGGACTCTGGGCAGAGCCCTCACTGGGATCATCTGGGTTAAATGCAGAAGCCCAGGCTGCCCCCAGGCCCAAGAAACTGGCGTCTCTGGGGGCGGAGCCTGGGCATCTGCATTCGGCACACCTTGCCGGGTGATCCTGACAAGGAGACCTGCTGGGACTGAGTCTACGAGGGAAGAAGAACTGAGCCTGTCCCTGGGGCTCAGTTTCCAGGTCACCAGCTGTCCCTGGACTTGTTCATGTCCCCTCTAATCTGCCTGCTGCCCTCAGCGTCTGATGACATCACCACCATTGAGTGTCCTTCCCTGCTCCGTGTGCCCCCCATCTTAACGTACATCCCTGCCCTCCTGGCTTTCAGGACGAAGCCCCAGTGGGACAGCCTCCGGGGCTCTGATCGCTCGCAGCCACCCCCTGGTCCCTGTCTGCTCTCTCTCCTGCAGTCATGGTGCCTTCCTCTCCACTCTTCAGCTACACTACTCAGGGGTTTGAGGGTGTGACTCCCCCTTTCCAGCATTCCGCCCACCTCCTGCGGTCCCTTCTTCCATCTCAGTCAGCAGCCCCTCCTCTGAGTGAGAGCTGACACCCTTGTCTGCTGCAGGACCTCTGACATCGCAGGGCATCGGTTCACACAAGATGTTCAGTACATCTTTGTGGACTGAAAAATGGACTCTTACACCCAATCCAACAAGAAGAGGCTTCCTAGTGGGTCTCCCCAGCCTGAACCATCCCCAGGGCATCTATCTCTCCCACACCCAGGCATCCCGGGGCGGATTCCTCCTCTACCGAGGGGCTCCATCTGCCGGATGTGGCTTCCAGCTGCCACCCAGCTGGGGCTCTGGTCCGTGGGCAGCATCACTGCCTTCCCTGCACCACTGTCCATGTGGGTGGGGGGTTAAGGGGGCGGCCAGGGGCGGTCACTGTGCTTGCGGAGCCCTTTGGCTCTGGCTGGCAGACTCGTGGCTTCTTTTGAATGTTCACCCCAGTGATCTCAGCCTTTATCCTCGAAGGCTAGATATATCGCTGGAAACCACCATACAGAATGTAGTGTAAGGCTGGCTGGGTAATGCTGTTTTGGGAAAGACGGACAGTTTGGTCATAAAGGATTGAAGTCCCGTCTCCTTTGAGGCTTGTGGTTGAGGCGATTCCAGCCTCAACCTGAGGAAGGGTGGGTGCTGTGAGTCCATATGTGGCTGGCTGTCCTGCTACCCCTCCCTGGCCCCCCACAGGGGTATACCTGCCCTGGAGATGAAGGTTTCAAGCCCGTCATTTTAAGCCAGTTGGGCAGCTGGGCTGCCTCCTCCTCCCCTTTACAGATGCTCCTACAGAAGGCTCCAGATTCTGGCTGCTGATTTCCTGGACCTTGAAAGGCCTGGCCAGCAGAGGGCAGAGTTCCCTCCATCTGGGGGTCAGGCCCAGAGCAGCCTCCCAGGCCCTTGCTGCTACAGGTTTCCCCTTTCAGGCTGTCGGGAGTTGCAGAGGTTTGACTGGTGGGAACTGGCTAGGGGTGCAGGGGTCTCTGAGGGAATTCACTCCCTGGGGCAGGGGGGTGAGTCCCAAAAGCAGAACTCCCCAAGGCAGTAGGGGCCCAGATGCCCCCGTGCTGCTGCCACTGCCATCTGTCCTGGCCCAGGCCCCTTCGTCCCTCAAACAATCCAGGATCCAGCCAGAATTCTGTCTGTCTGGGGACGGTGGCTGGGACCATTCAGGGAGAGACCTGATCTCCTCTGAGTCTGCAGGGGTTGGGTAGGCAGAGAGGCAGCAGCCTAGGTATTTCGTGTCTATGTTGATAGACGCTAAGCCTTCTGACGTGCCTGCCAGCCACAGGGCCGGGACACTAGCTGCACTGACCCATGTGCTGTGCTGTCTGATGGGGGAGACAGACACTCAGCACACAGCTGCGTCAGCGACTCCAAATTACACCCATGAGCACAAGGAAAACAAGAAGGGGTGCTAGGGAGAGGAGAGGTGGGGTCCTCCCAACTCCAGGGGCTGGGGGCCTGCTCAGTGAGACCCTCCTCCCCCCAAAAGGTTTGATGCCAGGGCCTGACCCCGCTCCACCTGGGGTAACACCTTGGTGCCACGGTCCCTTTGGCAAGAATGGCCTGGCCTCACCTCTCCTGCCCTCACTGCCTAAGTTAGGTCCTTTCTGCTGTGAAGCTGCCCCGAGGGTGCCCACCCCCACCCTCATCCCCACCCCTATCCCCACAGCCATGCTGGTTCCAGAAGCCTCCATCCCTGTTCTTATCATTAAGTCTCCTATGTGTCTCTGCTTTCTCTGTGTTGGCTATGAGCTGTGCTCTAAGTGTTTCTTGGGGTTCGTTTATCAGGCTCCTGTTCTAGCCAGCACAGCGGGGGTCCCCAGGGGGTCCCCGGTGAGCCAACCAGATGCCACAGGCAATTCAAGGTGCCCCGACTTCATTAGGGGACATGCCTGTGTGGGAGCCAGTGTGGAGAGAGCTGGGGCACCTGGGCGCCTCCCAGCCTGGGTGGGGGCGGCCCGTCCTTCGGGTGCAGGGTTTGCTCCTGTGTGCAGAGACGCTTCCTATGCGCTGGGGTTGCTCAAGAGCCTGCAAACGCACAGTCACAGAGAATTCACCCTCTGTTGGAATCCCTGTCTTCTGAACAGAACGTGAGTCCCTGATTGTGAAAGCCGGCAGGAGGGCGGGGGGGGGGGGGCGGCGGCGGGGGGTGCAGGCACCCCGGCCTCAGCCCTGGGTGTTATGGAGCCTTGAGCGTTGTGTCTGCATCACTGGTTCCACTTCCTCTCCTCCCGCCCCCCTCCAGCCAGCAGAGGAGCAGGAAGGCAGGGGTGACACAAAACGGCCAGGGCTTCTTTGATGGCACAGCCTCTCCTGTGAGTTTTCACCGGCAGAGAGACCATGAAGAGTCTCCCTGCACCGCCCTGAGGCCTATTGCAAAGTGTGGGAAGCCCCAGGAAGGTGGGGCTCTGGAGGGTCTCAGAGAGGCCCCAGAGGGGACCCCGTTCCTGGGGAAAGCGTTCCTGGACGTGAAGGGCCTGACTGTGAGTGGAGGAGGCCCCTGCTCAGCACTTCTCTTTGCAGGAGTGGTCAGAGCTGGGCCAGGAAGGTGTGATGGCCACAAGATTAATTCCCATGATGAATGAGGTTCCAAACTGTATGTTCCTGCTTTCCCGGCCGCCCCACAGGCTTAAGAAAGAGACTCCCGGGTTTTTCAACTCAGCTTCAGCTCTTGTTCTGGAGGGCTATGTGCTGGCCAGTCAGGTGTGGGGGACAGAAACTGATGGGAGAAGAGAGAGGAAGACAGGCCTGGGGTGGGGGGACAGGGAGGGAGGAGAGTCAGCCTCCAAGACTCCCTTTGTTTTGAAGAATTCATGCACTCAGTCGCTCAGTCGTGTCTCACTGTTTGTGACCCCATGGACTGTAGCCTGCCAGGCTCCTCTGTCTGTAGGGTTCTCCAGGGAAGGATACTGGAGTGGCTTGCTGTGCCCTCCTCCAGGGGATTGTCCCGACCCAGAGATCAAACCTGCGTCTCTTAAACATCTCTTGCACTGGCAGGTGAGTTCTTTACCACTAGAGACACCTGGGAAGCCCTGAAGAGTTCAGGTCGTGGACAAAGAGGAGGCACAGCTTTTCAGCCAGTGTGAAACGCTGACCGAAGGCACCCGTGGGATTGAAATAGGAAAGGCTGAGAGAGCCTTTAGCCGTTAAAAGAGAGGCTACAGAATTCTGGAGGAATCAGAGAATCCAACAGGGAGCATTTTAAGAAGTGTTGCTTGGGCCTGTATGTTGGATCCTCTTTGGCATTTCTCCATACCCTCAAATGAAAACTGCAACTGACTTTTCATACTTTGGGTTTTAGTGCAGTGCTTCTATAAAACATGATTCCACGTGTGGACTGGGCCACAAGGAGCTCCAGTTTATATTTGGGTCACACAAAAACACACGCACACATACACATGGACTTCCATGGTGGCTCAGCGTTAAAAAATCCCCCTGCAATGCAGGAGCCACAGGAGATGCGAATTCAATTCCTGGGTTGTTGGGAAGATCCCCTGGAGAAGGGCTTGGCAACCCACTCCAGTATTTCTGCCTGGAGAGTCCCATGGACAGAGGAGCCTGGTTACAGTCCTTAGGGTTGCAGAGACTCAGAGACAACTGAAGGCATTTAGCATTCGGGCGCACACACACACACATACTCACACACAATCCGGAGGCACATCTCAGAAATTCACTTTTAAGAAAGAAGCTGGGATCATTCATCATGACACGAACACATTCATTGACGGCACACTTGTCTATTAAGCTCCCATCTCTGTCTCACAGATGGAAAAAGGTCCTGTTATTCTCTTTACTGATTCATCTATCCTTCTTTCCCAGGCAAAGGTGTGTGTGCTGCAGCTGCGTTCAGAAGGCAGGATGCCCCAGCCAAGGAAGGAAGTCTCGTCTCTGGTTTAAATTTCCCAGTGCAGCCTGCTTCAGAAATAAATCATTAAAAAAAACATGCCCTTCCCTCATCTGCTGCAGACAGCCCCCAAACACTCCAACCCCACAAGATCTGAGCTGAGCTCTGGGCGAGATGAATATAGACCAACATCGTCCAATTCCCTGGCATTAGGTGATGGGGCAGCTGTCGGGCAGCTCAGAGCTGACGTGCCAGGGAAAGTGAAGCCCAGTGACAAGATGGATGGGCATCCGTGGCTGCTGTTTCATGCCTAATTAACGAGAGGAAAGGCCAACAATGGAGACTGTAAATCGTCCTTGGAAAACAACCCAGGGAGTGGCTCCCCCTTTGTCCCCAGGCCAGGACCCCCGCCCCTTTCCTGGGCCTAATGGGGCTGGCTTCTCAGTACCCCCTCGTCAGCTCTCCTGCTTGCCCCGGCCCCCACTTCCTCTGCATTTCCTTTCTTCAGCCAGGCCTCACCGCCTTCCTGTTTTCCTGGTTATGAAGGATTCCAGCTGAGGAAGAGAAGCAGTACATGAAGCCTTTTCTTTGTCTTCACCCGCTAATTCACAATCACAAGGAAAAGAACTGCTTCAGGTGTTTCAACAATGAGAGGCACTGAACTCACCACTCATCCCAGAGCTTGTCCAGGGAAGTCCAGATGCCCTGGGGGGATGCCCCTATGGTCCCCCACACACCCTGCCCCTGGGGCAGTCTGGGGTCACCCCAAACCCAAGCTTCAGTCACTTTTCATGTGGCGACAGCTTAATAGCTTCCAGCCTCAGATATTAAAATGAAACTGCAAAAAATTATAAATAAAACGTCATTTCCATTTATTCCAGATTCCATTTCTTCTTTAAAACATACATAGTGCCAAAGGCAATCTTGGCGCTCATGCGTTCCTGTCCTCGATTTTTGGACACCACTGCCACATACCGTCCACGAATGTTGGCACTGGTGCCAAGTAACTCTCCCAGGATTGCTTCCCTGCCTGGCAGAGAATTACAGCAGCTGATTTCAAACCCAGAGAGATGTAGCTGAGGGAGGGTTGGGTGATGGTGCACAGGGTCTGACCCTGGGCTTGGTTTTCCCCATTGAGGAGACTCACGAGGGGTATCCTCCCCGAGGGTGATGAGGGCAGGCGGGTGCAGCCCTGAATGGCCATGTCCGACTCAGAGACTGAAGGGATTTAGCACACATACAGACACACACACACACACACACTCACACACAATACAGAGCCCTTGGCAGTTGTGTCTTTTTCCCTCCTGCCCCCTCTATCTGCAAGTCCCTTCTGCTGATGCTACAGAGACTTCCTGAAAGTTCTTGGTTTAGACCCACCTCCTGTTTTGGTTTTGTTAGGGTCCAGGGATGGGGCCCAGGCATTTGTATTTCGATCAAACAGTCACCCATGTTTATTGTCCATCCGTTCCTAGCACTTGGGTCACTACAGCCTGTTAGTTACCTTGAGATGCACTTGCTGCAGCTCCTGCCAGACTCAGACTCAGCCTGGCCACAGGGACATGAACTCGGATGACAGCCTGGGGTCAGGGTGATGGGACACTTGTTTCCAAAGCATTGCAGGGAGCCCCTCCCTGCAATGAGCTCCCCCCACGCTGTTTGATGAGCTCTTCCTGGTACCCGTGAGCAGCAGAGTGGGTGTTCATGCCCTTGGAGACCAGCGTGGCCCCCAGTGAACCCACCCTGTCCTGTGCTGCTTGCTCGGGTCTGGCTCTTTGCAAGGGCTGGAGGCCTCGGGACCTGCCTCCCTCCACCTGAAAACTCCAGTGACGGAGGATGAGATGACCAACCTACGAAGAGTCCCTTAGGAGGAAACACATTCTCTCCCACGCTTCGGGAGCCAGATGGAGGTGAAAGTGGAAAGACAAGCCTTCTCAGTCTTTCCGCTGTTGGTCAGTGGCAAGCAGGGGACCTGTCTGATTCAAAACCTTTCCTACGGACCACAAATGGACTAGTTTCTAGACTCATTTGGGAGTTTGGAAGGGCCCAGTCCATGCCTGTTCCCCAGAGGATTCGGGGTCCTTTAAATTCAGCCAAGGTGTGCTGTGCCTGCACTGGCTTCAGCCTCCCATCCATACCTGCAGCTGCCTCCACACAGGGGTGCCCCCTTCTCAAACCCAGTGGTTTGAATGGCACTGCCTCTCACTAGGAGAGTGATCCTATGGATGGGCTGCCTGCCACAGGGGCTTTGGCTCATCCCAACCCAACCCAGAGCTGCAGCTGCCCATGGACAGAAGTGGCTTCTCAAGAATGAGGGCCCTTTCTTTCAGGGAAGCGAGGGTGGACCTCAGCCTGCTTCTTCTGCAGCCCCTCCCCTGCCCCGGGAGTGAGCCCTGGGGCGGCTGTGCCCAGGCCCCAGGAGGGAGAAAGAGGTTAAAGCCTGGTGTCCCCCGTGATTCTTTGTGAACATAGATGTCAGCCTGAGCCCAGTAGTCATCATGAGGGGGCTGGGGGCTCAGTTTCCTTCTCTTAACATCGTGGTTGAATAGGAAAGGCATCTTGCTGAGCTCCTAAGGTCTCCTAAGGAAAAGGGCCGTTGATCCCCTTAACATGGAGAATGGTTTGATGGCTCTGGTGGAGGCGTATGGTGTCAGGAGAGCAGCGGGTGACATTCTCCTTGTGTGATTTATTTATATCCCGCCTCTTGAAAAACAAAAAAACAAAAACCTTCATTTCTGGGAGGTAGTTGTGCTTTTCATTTTGTTTCTTTGGGTCATCCATGAAAATTTTAGCACAATTTGAAATCTGATATAAAGTTTAAGTTTACTAAAAAATAAGGCATTTTCTATCTATGGGCAAATATTTGCCAGGGGTGGCAAGAATGGTGGTCTGGTGAGGTCTCCCCGAAACCCTCTTTCCCTGTTTCCACCTGGAGACATCGCAGGCATTGTTCCGAGTCCCTGCGTTAAGTCCCAAGTACACACTCCTTTTCCAAACAGAAATATAGCATCACAGAATACTGCTTGCATATCTCAAGGCTTGATTTTTTTCTTTTTACATTTAACCTAATTTTACTCATGCTTGCCTTTGGATGAGGAATAGATTATTCAGTAAAGCTATAAAGTAAAAGCAAAATATGTCATCATGTACAACTTTTATTTATTTTTTCATGTACAGCTTTTAAACTACAATATTGATGTATCTTAATTACTTTCATGCACACTAGTCTAACATTACATTTAAAAAAATAAACACAATTGAGACTTCAAGGAGCATTTAAAAAATTATTTATTTTTAATTGAAAGATAATTGCTTTACAGAATTTTGTTGTATCAGCCACAGGAGTACATATGTGATAAAGTAATCCCTGCATTTTTCTTTGTAGATAGATCAAGAACCTCCAAGAAAGAAATTCCTATACACAGTGAGCACTTGACTTAAAATGAATACTTTAGTAAATTAAGTGGGTGGACAATCTTAGGATAAGCTGACATTATATATTCAGCTAGTGTATGTGTTAGTCACTCAGCCATGTCCAACTCTTTTCAACCCCATGTACTATAGCCCACTAGGCTCCTCTGTCCATGGAGTTCTCCAGGGAAGCATACAGGAATGGGTTGCCATTCCCTTCTCCAGGGGATTGTCCTGATCTAGATATCAAACCCAGGTCTTGTGCATTGCGGGCGGATTCTTTACCGTCTGACCCACCAGGGAAGCCCATTTATTCAGCTAAGTAGGCAACAAACCATAGTCCAATGGTTGAATTTTATTCCTAGTTTAAAACACAGATGAGAAAGTGAAAATGAAGCTGCTCAGTCACGTCCAACTGTTTGCCACCCCATGGACTGTAGCCTACCAGGTTCCTCTGTCCATGGGATTTTTCAGGCAAGAATACTAGAGTGGGTTACCATTTCCTTCCCCCAAAACACAGATAGGACATGATTAATGCTTATTAACCAAGACACATCTCCAGAAGCTAAATTCTGGAGCACTGAGTCACACTTGACAAGATGCTTCCTGGGGGAGGGGGTGTCCCCCGCAGGAAGGCTCTGTCCCCAGGGAGGTGTGAACTGACGTCTTGTGACACAAGAGTCTGTGCTTTTGGCTAAGAGTGACTGTTTTCAGCCAGCCGCAGCTAAGTGACCTCAGAGTCCACTCAGGCCGACAGTCACCCTGATGACCGCAAGGCTCCCCCCGGGCCCCTGGGATGGGGGACTGTGTCAGAGGGTGACACGCAGTGAGAGGACAGTCCTGAGTGAGCCCCGAGCAAGTGCTTCCTGTCAAGGGAGTGGCTCATTCTGGGCGTTGGCACTCGAGACCCTGGTCAGGGTCTTCAAGAACAGCAAAGCAGTGAGGGACCCTCGGGTGGCCGAGAGGAGGCACTGCCTTTGCTCGGCGCTCTTATCATCCCTCAGAACAGATGGCCTGTGATAATGTCCCTGGCCTCAGTCCCGATGTGGCCAGTGTCTCCTTTGGTGGAAATGAGGATTCGCTCTGAGATCTGAGCTGGAAGGAGGATTCCCCACAGCACCGGCACCCCATGTAGTCCCTGCAGCATGAGCCTGGGCGTTGTGGCTGATGGAACACGGGGGAGGGGACAGTCATCCCTGGGCCCATGAAACCCCTCATTCGTGTTGGGGGATCCTGAGGCCACACCCACATTCCTCCTGGCTGAACCCACCGTAGTGAACTCAGCTGCAGTTTTGAAGGTTCAACTCCTCTCTAAGCAGATCCAGAGACTGGAGGAGAAGCTTGAAGCTGGTGTTGAGCAGGATTTCAAGGACCAGAGCTGGCCCTGCCCGAGGAGGGCGGGAGGCCCTCAGGAGCAGGGTGGGCCCTGCAAGTCCCTGCTCCAGGCCGGCTTCCCGCAGACGCTGTAGTGTGTGAGCAACACTGCTGCAGATACAGAGGTTTCAGAGCTGGAAAACCAAAAAGCACCCTCCTCTCTCTTGTTGAGTCATTGTCACATTCAGCTCCTTGTGAGCCCAGGCACTGCTTTCCTGTCCTTCCCTTTCTCCCGGAGTTTGCTCAAACTCATGTTCATTGAATCGGTGATGCCATCCAACCATCTCATCCTCTGTCATCCCCTTCTCCTCCTGCCTTCAATCTTTCCCAGCATTAGGGTCTTTTCCAATGAGTCAGTTCTTTGCATCAGGTGGCCAAAGGATTGGGGCTTCAGCTTCAGCATCAGTCCTTAAAAATGAATATACAGGACTGATTTCCTTTAGAATTGACTGGTTTGATCTCCTTGCTGTCCAAGGGACTCTCAAGAATCTTCTTCAGCACCACAATTCAAAAGTATCAGTTCTTCGGTGCTCAACCATTTTTATGGTCCAACTCTCACATACATTAATGACTACTGGAAAAACCACAGCTTTGACTATATGGACCTCTTTCTGGGGCACAGGAAATAGGAAGAGGAGCTGAGATGACAGAGGATGTGCTGTGAATCTTGCCAGATTCTTCTCTCCCAGGTGCGGGTCTTACATGAAAACCAGGCCTGTCTCCCCCAAGTGTGGGTCTCAATGACCAGACGGTGCTGAGAAGGTGACCTTGGGGTCAAAAGCAGGCCAGGGTAGTGAGCCAACTTGCAGCTGGGACTGTGAGCCCTAGACTGGCCTCTCTGCCCAGAGGTGGTGACACACGTCTGGACCCATGAGCACTGGTGCAGTTGGCAGCCTGTTTGGGATGACCTGTTTCCTAGGTAACAATGTTACCTATGTAACCTGTTATCTAGGTACCTATGTTACCTGTTACCTAGGTAACAATGTCTCGGGTTGGATCATGCACTCATTTATTTATTTTTAATTATTTTTTAATATGAGGAAAATTGCTTTACAGTGCTGTGTTGGTTTCTGCCGGACAACAATGTAAACCAGCCATAATTATACATAGAGACCCTCCCTCTTGAACCTCCCTCCCCTCCCCCCATCCCACCTTCTAGGCCATCACAGAGGGCTCCCCGTGTTGTGCAGCAACTCCTCACTAGTTGTGTATTTCACACACAGTAGTGTGCATGTTAATGCTACTTTCTCCATCTGCCCCACTGTTTTCTTTCCCCACTGTGTCCACAAGTCTGTTCTCTGCATCTCTATCTCTATTCCATTTACTCATTTAGCCAACAGTTGCTGAGCCAGACTGGGGGACCCTTTAGCCTGGGGTGATTGGAGGAGCAGGAGCGAGGGTCGAGGGTCAGGCAAGGAGCAAGGTGAAGGGTGAGTGGTCCCGGCCCTCCGGAAGCATGCAGACTGCCTTCTGGGACCACCCCCTCCCCAGGACACACCCACATCTACCGTCTCCTGACTGGGGGTGTTGCAGACCCCCAGCACGCCCCTCAGGGAGGCCTCTGGCTGGCTGAGCAGGGAAGGGGAGTCAGGGGCACAGACTGCAGTGTGGGGGTGCTGAGGGGCTGCACTTGGGGCAGCCTCTCCCCAGGCCCCTGTGGTTGGTCCTGGGTCCCCCTGAGGTCTCGCCCCTCAGCCCCTCACCAACCGATCTGAACCTTCAGGGAATGTGAGATGTCCATGTGGGGCCACTGGAGGCCTGGCAGCAGGTGTCGCTGTGGCAAAGGCCTGAGTGTCCCTGGGGGAGGGAAATGGGCAGCAATAGTACCACTGAACCAAACCCCTGCAGACTGAGCACGGCTGTTAAAGGACAGTCTTTCTACAGATGCAGCCGTCAAGTCGCTCTGCCTTTCACACATGGTAGCGAGCACCCCGTCTCCAGTAGCATGCAAGAGGAAGCTGCATAACCACCAGTCAGGCAGGTTGCAGAGGAAATGACCCCATCGGGTAGGGGTTGGGCTGAGGTCACCCCCTCATTGAGCAACGTGGTATTGAACGCCAGGCAGTGTTCATGGCGACTCGTGACGGTGACTCCTGGGGTGAGCGCCCCGTCCCCGACGGTGTCACTCACTCCTCTGACTCAGTAGAGTCAGTCCTGCAGCCTTTCCTTGGTGTTGCTTTTCTGGTTGCTGCTTGTGTTTTGACGACCAAGCCCAGAGTCCTGGGTGACTACCACCCATCATCGCATCAGACTCCAGCCTTGGCTTCTGACATCTCCGCAGCAAGAGGGAGACGAGGCCAGGAGCCCTGACTGTGCAGACACACCCGAGACCCCAGGGAGGATGCAGCAACTTCCGGTTCATGTGTTATCCCATCACTGTTGTCAGAGTCATCAATCACTGGGCTCTGGATACTGCAAAGGGCTTTGTGGGCCCAAACATCTCATCACAGGGATATCGTGGGGCTCGGGGTCAGGAGGATTATCCCAGGGATGAGTTATCCGAGGGGTGGGGGTCAATCTCTCAGACAAATGAATGTTCTTGATGACTCAACTTTAACCTCTTTAACAGGGAACAAAAAAGAACTACACTTGGTCCTATTTGTTTAAAAAATGAATTGTCCCCCAATTGACACACATTTGTCAAGAGGCATATTAGCAATGCAGACAAGCAAAACCAATACACAATCCACAAATTCCCTTAAACAGCACCGCCCAGAAACTCCGTGCGCTTTTCTGGGTATTGGTGTGGCTGTGAGTGTGAGTGTGTGTGTCACTGCAGTAATAAAATCACACTGTAAAACCCAACCACGATGTGCTTTTTCATATACCTTGTGAAGGTCTTTCTATGTTAATATGTTTACTTTTGAAGTCACCCAACACCCTGCAAGCACAGGTGTAGATTTTTTCTAAGCTGTGACTACTTTAAAAGAAATCTGTCTAAAACGAGTCAGAGCACATGCCCTCCTGCTTCTGATTTCCCAATCAGAGGGGGAACATGACACAAGCTGAACTCTGGGGGCCCCGGGTTCACTGTTGTTCAATGACCCCCACGTGCAGTTTCCGTAAGGAGGGGTTAAATAGAGAGAAGAGCTCCAGGTGAGTGATCGGACAAGCTCTGGGGCATGTTCTAGAGAATATTCTGGATTTTATCTTGGGGACGGCTTCCCCACAGGGCTCCCTGCCCCCACAGGCTCCGGCTCTGCCCAGGATTTCTTTTCTCCTCCCTGAGTCAGTGTAGCACATTGTAAAAGGGGCCAGGGACTTTCCTTGCCGTCTCAGTCCTGGCCAGTCCTCAGCTTGGAGATGGGAAGGATTTTACCCAGAGTAAGAATGGATCATGACAGCCTTTATATGTGGAATCTAAAAAGAAATCATACCAATGAACATACAAAATAGAAACAGATTCACAGACTTAGCAAACTTATGGATGCCAGGAGGAAGGATGGGGGAAGGGATAGTTAGGGAGTTTGGGGTGGACATGTACATACTGCTATACCTAAAATGGATAAACAACAAGGGCCTACTGCATAGCACATGGAACTCTGCTCAATGTTATATGACAGCCAGAATGGGAGGGGAGTTTGGGGGAGAATGGAGACATGTTTATGTTTGACTGAGTCCCTTTGCTGTCCGTCTAAAACTATCACAGAGTTGTTAATCGGTTATACCCCAATATAAAACAAAAAAGTTTAATAAAAAAAAGAATGGATCACGAAAGGGATGTCTGTTTCCCTTGTTGAATGGGCACCAGGACCGACCCCACCTGGTTATTACATACAGGGCCTTTGGGCTTATCACAGGCAAGGTGACTCCAGGACTTGGTCCTTCCCTACCGCGTCACTTAAACTCCTCTGCAGGACTGCCACACCAGAGATTGTCCTTTGGAGAGGAGAGAATCAGTGGAACAGGAGGAACAGACTCTCAGAATTGCACCTGACATGGAGCCGGCATCCATGTCCCCTGGAGTGACCCTCAGGATGCAGATTCCAAGGCCCAACCTGACTCCTTTGCTTGGAATGAGTCGAGGGGGGACCCTCTTTGACATGCTTGAAAGCAGCACCCCAGTGCTCACGGGAGGGAAAGTTCACGGCTCCACTCCGGCAACACTGCTTCTCCTGAACTGTGGACCAGGAGGCACTTTGATCCTTGACTATTTGCTGGATGCCTGGTCGGGGGTGATGGGGGGAAATGGGAGGGAGAAGATCAATGAGAATGGATGCTTATCTCCCTGCATGTGTGTGTGCACATGTGCGTGCACGTGTGTGTGTGTGTGTGTGTGTGTGTGCAGTCGTGTCCAACTCTTTGTGACCCCCACCGACTGTAGCCCACCAGGCCCCTCTGTTCATGCAATTTTCCAAGCAAGAATACTGGAGTGGGTTGCAATTTCCCCATATTTCACACAAAGGTCGGGGTGCTGCTGCTGCTGCTGCTAAGTCGCTTCAGTCGTGTCCAACTCTGTGCGACCCCACGGACGGCAGCCCACCAGGCTCCCCTGTCCCTGGGATTCTCCAGGCAAGAACACTGGAGTGGGTTGTCATTTCCTTCTCCAATGCATGAAAGTGAAAAGTGAAAGTGAAGTCAGGGTCGGGGCTGGGGGGCGGCAAAGCGATGTCTTGATTAGCTGGAGCAGATATTCCCTGGGTCTTGAGAGGAAGATTTTGTGAATCTGTGTGGTCTGAATGGACAAGTTCATGCCGATTACTTTGGGTTGATTTTGGCTCTGCTGGTAGGCGACTTGGCTCTAACAAGGCAAGCTTGAGCTCAGACTTCTGGCTTCTGAGAAGTGGAAGAGCTATTGACAAACAACCTGACTGTCCAGGATAAAGGGCCAATCTGAGATGGATCTATTATTTCTTTGAGGTCTTGGGAGAGTGCTTTTCTTTGTCCAGTGACGTTTATCACACATCTGTGGAACCCTGGGTGGATGTGGACACGGTAGGAGGTGGTCATGGATTGGAGAGAGGGACTGGCTGATTCATCGTGGTCATCCTGTATCCTTCTCCAGGGAATTAAAGACATGAGTCAAAATGGTTCAGATGAAAAGCAACCAACTTATATCTACCATTAATACGTAACTGACTAGATAAAACAATAGTTATTCATTACTCATTAAAAATCTGGTTTTCATAAGTTCAGTTTTCATTTAGATCAAACTTTCCCGTCTCTGTAAAAGCATTTTTCATGGGAGACTTTTTCTTGCGAACAAACTGTGCATTTCTGTTTTCTTAAACAAGGTGTTCTTGGTTGGATTTTAATGTAACTTGACTTTCTTTTTTTATTGTGCTTTTCCTCTCATGCATGAGTGCTTAGTCGTGTCTGACTCTTTGCGACCCCGTGGACTGTAGCCCACCAGGCGCCTCTGTCTGTGAGATTTTTTTTCCAGCAAGAATCCTGGAGTGGGCTGCCATTTTCTGCTCCAGGGGATCTTCCCCTGGATCTTCCCCACTCAGGGATTGAACCTGCATCTCCTGCATCTCACGCCTTGGCAGGCACCTTCTTTACTGCTGAGCCATCAGGGAAGCCCTTATGTGGTGTAGTGTCAGGTCAAATGGACCGTAGAGCTCCCCCTGCACCCCCACGACGCTGGCAGGAGAGGATCCTACACTGTCTCTGTCCGTCTGTTGGTGCCCCCGGCCCTCGGGCACATAGGTAGCGCATGAGCTCTCCCTGCCAGCTCTTTCCTACCTGCCATGCCCTCGATCCTAACCCTGTCACCTCCTGCATGGAGTCTCCTTAAGGCCTTCCTGGCCCCCAGTATCTTCCCAGGATCAGGGAGCACCCCTGGATATTGGGAGAGATGTAGGTTGTCTGTGTCACATTCTCCCATCCTAAGCCTTCTCTCTTTCTGACCAGCCAGCAGGGCAGACTCACAGCTGCTGTCAGGTCAGGCCTCCCCCTGGGTGCTGGTCTGCTCCCTGGCTCTGCTGAGAGGGTGTTTGGGGCCCCTCCAGAGCAGCATCTAGGTCAGAGTGTGAGTGACCGGGGGTGGCAGCAGTGGTGTGGTAATGGGATTTCAGTCTGGGAAGGGGGGATTTCCTTGGAGCCTGAATGAGGCTTGGGTGGGAGCTGGCTTTCTCACCTGGAGAATGTGTGTTTCCCAAACTTCTCCAGCCAAGAAACTTTTTGGATGCCCCAGAGCACTGCAAAGGGCTTTGCTCTATGGAGCAGACTTTGACCAACCCCGTTTTGAAGAAGAGAAGTGATGCGGTGGACAGACTGCTTTGCTCCAGGAACATTTGGAGTTTGGGTTTGAGGCTGGTGCCCCTTGGGCTGGCCCAGTTTCCCACGCATAAAATGCCATGAGCTTCTGGTGTTCTGTCCCTGGAAAGATCCCTTTTGTCTGGACTCCCATGTCCCTCCTTCCTAGGAAGTACGCAGGCACACGCTCTCAACCTTGGTTGACAGCTGGTGTCCCCATACGCTGGAGGAACCCGCCTGATTGATGCCAGGTCTTTTAAGGTTTTTCCTAATTGCTTAGCAGAGATGATGCCTTTACCTGCTTCAGAATTTTGCTGTATGAAAATCAGGACTATTACGTTTAGGAAAAGAGCTTCCTGATCAAATGATAAATAAATGCTGAAATAAAGAATTCAGGCAAAACGGGTAAGTACACACAGAAGAGGGAGATATTAGACATTTGACCATCCAGAAGGGCATCACTATTTAAGGAGACAGAAATTCGGGGCTCATAATTCCTGCCATGGAGGCACAAGAGACCACATTCCTTCACAGGTGTCAGGTTTTCTTGGCTCATCCTGCTACCTGAAACTGGTGAAAGTCAGCACCACATGCGGTGTTGAGCTGGTGTGGACTCTCTCTCTTACTGATGGGCTGCAGTGGAGGAAGTACATGTTTTGGAAGAAAGGAGAAAAGTCTGGCATCTTCTTGTCCAGCAAATATTTACGGGTCTGTCTACTAAGGGTCAGGATGACCTTGGGAGTCTCATTGTCATGTTCCTGCAAAGACCTTCCGAGGATCTTCCTCGGCCCGGGCTGGCAGGCTGCCCTGGCCGGGCTGGACCCTGAGCCAGCTGGTTTGGAGCCTGGCCAGTAGTGCTGCTCTGGCCTGTTCCCTGGATGGGCGTCTGCTGACCTAAGACCCGTCCCCAAGTGTCTTCTCGTGCCTGGCCCATGCTCTGTGACCATCCTGCTTAGGAAGCCAGGTATCTCATAAGACTCAATTTGAAGAGGCTGAAACTTAGTTCTTTCAGCAAGCTTTGCTCCTTACTCTAAGAAATCAAGCCTGCTCTGTCGCCTCTGGATACCTACAGCCCACATGCCACCTCCTCAGGCCTTCCCCAACCACCCTGCCCAAAACATCAGTGGCCAGTCTTCTGGAGCCCTCTGGAGCCTCTGCCTTTTTGCATTTTTGTTCACAGGGCTTGCCTACCCGTTCTCACACCCATGTCTAGGGACACGTTGGTTGTCCCATGGGAAGGTGAGCCTAAGGCAGGCAGTGGCCCATTTTGCTCATCGCTGGGTCCCAAGTGTGTGACAGTGGGTACTGATCAATGCACCAGGGCGGCCGGTGCAGGCATGGATGCTACATTCCACATGGACTCACCCTGGCTGTGGGGCAGAGGCGAGGGACTCAGGAAAGGAGGATTTGGGGTAGCTGAGGCCATGTGAGTGCTTTCTACCAGGGCCCAGTGTCAAGGATCCAACGGGGCATATAGGAAGCAGGGGACAGGGTGGGGGTGGGGGTGCCTGCGCTTGGAGCATGGCAGGGACAGAGGAGCTGCCATCCCCGACCTGGTCATCTGCCTCCTGGGCCCTGGGAACCCTTTATCCTCAGTGTCCCCTGGAAGCAGAGTGTCCCCACCCTGCACCTGCTGCTGCCCTTTGGCCTTTAGTCTCTTGCTCAAGTGTCTGCTCTCAAAATACTGTGAGCCCGGGATACAGGGCATGCCCCACTGTCTTTGTCACCCCTGTGCCCAGGACGCAGATACTCAACGTGTATCCACAGGCTTGAACTGGCCCTGGACCAGAGCTGCTGTCCAATGGAGGGAAGGGAAGGGGCTCGCCAGGACCATCTTCCCGCAAGTATTTGCAGCCTGGACCTCCGTAACAGAAGGGCAGGGCCCTGGTTTAGTGCAGTGTTCCCAAATTCTTCCCCTCTGGGGCTTGAGGGCCACAGGGCAGCATGATGATGAAGCTCTCTTAGGATGACTCAAAGCCACCATGCTGGGGGCCGGGGTGTCAGGGAATTCAGTGGATGGGACACCCAGGGTGTCTGGTCCTAACAAGATGACGCTAAGCTCAGGCAGACCCAGAATCCCTGAGATGGCCTCACTGCGGAAGAGACTGGGCCAATGCTGTTTCCTGGAATATCTGATACCGAGGATCCCTCCCAGCTAATAAAATGAGGTCATTTGGTTTATGCCATAATAGCTCATGCCTCCCAGTTTTACATTTTGTAAAAGTACATTTTGGGATTTTCCTTTCAAATGAATAACTTGTGGGTTCCTGGTTACAAGTCAAACACCTCTGAAATCACTGTGCTGAGTCCTGAGGTAATTTGACGAAATTTGACGAAAGAAATCGTCAAAAGCTAAGAACATCAGTTCATTTTTAAATTAGAAGTAAAACCCAGAAGAGTTAAAAAATAATAACACAATCAACAAAAATCGGGTAAGGGAGGGATGTGAAAGTGGTTCTGCAAGTGGACAGTTAAATCTCACCCTGTCCCCTGATAGATCAACACAGCCAAAACCAGCAAGATGAACCAGAAACAAAATCCACAATTTTGAAACAATCAGAAGCAACGCACGCACCTAAAGCAAAGAAAGCACAGAATACAAACCATGGAGAGAGAGAGAGAGAGAGAGAAAAGGAGAACCCACAAAGAACCTCTGAAAGCAGAGCTAAGAACAAGTGGCTCTAAAATTCTATTGGGCTGAATTAAAGTTTTTTAAACGTAAAACACGAACCCCCTAAGAATTAAACCATGAAACTACTAGAAGAAAATGTGGGAGAGTTATAATGAGTAACTTTGGAGTGAAGGAGAGAAACATGGCTAACCTTAGGGGGCCATAAAAGAAAAGAATTCTACGCAAACTGTGTACAGTAATCATGTTCTATAAAAAGATGATTACAATTTAAAAAGAATAACCAAGTGTGAATGACATTTGCATCACATATCAAATTTAAAGGGGACCTCCCTGATGGTCCAGTGGATAGGACTCTGCACTCTCAATGCGGGGGGCCCAAATTTGATCCCCTGGTGAGGGAACTAGAGCCCACATACCATAACTAAAGAGAAAGATCCCACATGCTACAGCTAAGACCCGGAACAGTCAAATAAATAAATACTTTAAAGCAGATTTAAAGGGGATAGTTTCTTCACTTCATATTTCATCACGACACATGGGTGATGAAAAGACCGACCCTCCCATAACTGATGAACAGAGCAGATAGAGGCAGAGGACTAATCGCCTCTTACACACAGAAGAAGACGAGAACTGTGATGAGATGAGGAGGCTGTGCTTCGTGTCGTAGGTCAGGATCTACGAGAAGGCTCCATCCCCAGGGGACAGAGCTGAGCTGGCAGTGTGGGCATCACAACTTTTACATGGTGCAATTGGCAGCATCCAACAGGACAGAAAGTGCTCACTGCACTTGCAGGGCAGGTGCAGCTGTTGGGATCTTTCTTGTCCCGTCCCCACATGCACAAGCTTCCTGCATAGCTCAGTCAGGAAAGCATCTGCGCAAAATGTGGGAGACCTGGGTTCCATTACTGGGTTGGGAAGATCCCCTGGAGAAGGGAAGGGCTACCCACTCCAGAATTCTTGCCTGGAGAATCTCATGGACAGAGGAGCTTGGCGGACTACAGGGCATGGGGTTGCAAGAGTCGGACATGACTTATCACTATCTTTCTTTTCTTTTTCTTTTTCCCCATATGCACAAGGGTCTGTGTGTCTACAACAGCCAGTATGATGACACATGGATCAGCCAGGACACAGCCCACCGAGCATGAAAATCAGGAGACAGAAAAGCCAGGGGGAGAGAGGTGGGTACCCTATACCAGCCTCTGCATAAAAGCCACAGAGAATGTTCCTGGTGCTCCTACTTGTGTGTACAGGAGACCAGGCCGCTGTGGCTTCTGAGTTCTGAAACACCACCTAACCGGTCCCTTGTTACAAGAACCCTTCGGTGGGCACGACTAGCACCCCTCAAGGGTCTTATTTTCTAACTCACTCCTGGATGTTGTGCTAATCATAACTCAAATGTGTGTCTTGGCTTCTGGTTTATGCAATAAGGTCAAGCAGAGAGAGAATATGGTGTATGTGTTAGATGCTCAGTGGTGTCCAACTCTTTGTGACCCCGTGGACTGTAGCCCACCAGGCTCCCCTGTCTGTGAAATTCTCCAGGCAAGAATACTGGAGAGGGTTGCCATTTCCTTCTCCAGGGGATCTTCCTGGCCCAGGGATCAAACCCGGGTCTCCTGTATTGCAGACGGATTCTTCACCATCTGAGCCACCATTGTGCCTGCATTTCTGTCACCGGCGAGCCCACTTGGCTGCCCACGGCTGCTCTGGGGCTCTGAGCATCCTCTCTTCTCGACCTGATTCCATGTGACTGGGGATCCTCAGGTGGCTTTGGGAACTGACAGCATTGTAGCCATCAAGCCAGCGGACTTGCCAGGAAACATAAAATGGACGTCTTCATCCATGTCTCCCTAGCAGCCCAGTTCTCCCTCTTCACCTGGGGGCGACTCTGGGATTCGGTCTCAGCTGGGTGTCCTGAAAAGCCTGAGAGGCTCAGAAGCTAGACAGTCTGGTTGGAGACTCAGGTGAGCCAGGTGAGGCCACTGAGGCCACAGGACCCAGAAGCCTTCAGCAGATGGGTGGAGATGTAGGAAATATTCCTAGTGTGAGTTTTACAAAGTTGCTCTGATGTTTTTAGCATTGATTTTGCAAAGTTGCCTGTCTGGATGACTAAAGGGTTTTATTTTTAGTATTATAGGTATTATTGGGTTAGATCATAAAAAATGTAAACTGGTCTAATCAGGTTGACTATGTTGGATAATGACTTTGGGCTAAGAAATATTAGCCTGAGAATCTACATCTGACCTCAGACAGAGACGAGGATGCTAGAATGATGACTGGGACCTGTAAAGACTGAGACAGAAAGCCAGTTCCCCAGCCTCAACCCCCCGCCAAACCTTCCCACAAGTGACTGTCCCTCCGGACTGCCCCCTGCATAGGGGGCACACAGTCTTAGCCACTGGACCATCGGGGAAATCCCTCAGTCTTTCTAAGTTTGACATGTGACAGAGGGTCCCCCACCCCACAAGGGCTCAGCCGCTTACACCTACCCTGAAGCCTCATGAGAAATGAATACTTTGCCCAAAGACAGAGCGAGGGCAGGTTCAGACAGGCCACTCCTTGGCCTTCCTAGGAAACAGAGAATGGCAGGAAGGTGTATACCTGGGCGCTCATGCCCACGTTCAAGGCTTTCGCCCCACACGCCCTTCCTGGCCTGATGGATTCAGGCCCCCCTCTCATTCATCCTTCATTCCTGGTCCCCTCTCTTTCTCCCACAGACAGAGCCTGACTCTGGACATGCCCCTCCCACATGTCACTTCCTAGGAACTCTTGTGGGGCTGGGCATACCCCTTGAATCCTCCCCTCACGTTTTTCCTGCTCCCTTGTTCTCTGGGAGATCCGGCCCTTGCAGAGGGACCCTGTCGCAGGGCTGGGGTCTCCCTTATTGCTGTGTTTCCTGGGGAACCCCCTTGACAGCACACCTGGCAAGACAAGGGATGGGATGGCTCAGTGGCTGGAGTTTGCCTGCTGCCTGTGATCGCCGACAAGTCCCGCACTGGTTCTTGTTTGTCTCATCATCAGTGTGAATGGAGAAGAAAATAGGAAGACCGCCAGGCCAAGGGGAAGGACTACCTCTCTCCCCCGACTCCTGCGGGCTCAGCGGAGGAGGCGAGGCTCCCAGTTCCCCAGGGCAGGCGCCGCCCTCCAGACCATGGCTGCAGCTGTTGGAGGGGTGGGGACCAGTTACCAAAGGGGCTGCAGGGAAGCACACCTCCCAGAGTTCACGCCCTCACGCAGTTCCCGCTGGGTGGAATCTGGGCTGGGTTCTGACTCACTCTGACCCGTGGGGCTTGGCAGCGGTGAGGCCCTGCTGTTCCAGACCTGCCTTTTAAGGGCTGCATGAAGCCCTTGCTCCTGGGACCCCTGAACCACCCTGCTGGGAAGGCCACAGGAAAGACTGTGCAGGGAGGCCTCGTGGAGAAGGTGGGCCCCAAATCTGGAGAAGGAAAGAGGCCTCCTCCCAGCCAGGCCTCTGGGTGGCTCCAGCTCTGCTCACATATGACCAAAACCACGTAGGAGACCCAGAGCAGCCAGGACAGGCATCCTGAGCACAGCCACCCTGCTGAGCCAGGGAGATGACAAAAAGTGGGCCTTGCCCTAAGCCTCTAAGATGTGGGATGTCTGTTAAGGAGCAAGGAACAGCCAACGGAGTCCAATGGCCGGGTCCTCTCGCCTCTGCGGCCATTGGCTGTGTGGCCTCTGCCAGGCCTTAACCTTGTGAAGCCTCAGCTCTCCAGCCTGTAGTTCAGAGATGACGCTGCTCAGCGCAGAGCTCTGCACATCGGGATCAAAGCTGCGGCTCATGTCCGCGTAACTGAGGGCAGAGGACGTGCATCCACAGACTGACTTTCCCTGAGAAGTCTGAGAGGCTGACTTTGGAAGCCGGAAGCCAGTCGGCCCTCTTAGAAGGTCTTATCTGGAGCCCAAGGTGAATGTGTCACCTGGGTGGCCTCCCTCCCTTCTCCTGGGTACAAGGGAGGGTCTTCTGTCTGCAGGGAGGTCACAGGCCTGCAGCCGAGGGACGTCCTCCCCCGTCTCCCCGAGTCCTCAGAAGGTTCTGGGCCCACAGAGGGCCTGGCCCACGAGGTACGGAGCCTGAGGTCATGTCCAACTCTCCACTAGCACTGCGAGTTTCCTTAGACGACAAGGCTTCTACATGAATTTGCTTTCTTTCTTTTTTTTTGTATTTATAGTTTTTATTTTCTCAAATTGTGGCAAAGCATATATAACATGAAGGTGAAAGAAAGTGAAAGTGAAGTCACTCAGTCGGGTCTGACTCTTTGTGACCCCGTGGACTATAGCCCACCAGGCTCCTCTGTCCATGGGATTCTCCAGACAAGAGTACTGGAGTGGGTTGCCATTTCCCTCTCTAAGGGATGTTCCCAACCCAGGGATCGAACCCAGGTCTCCTGCATTGCAGGCAGACGCTTTAACCTCTGAGCCACCAGGGAAGCCCATACATAACATAAATCTTACCATCTTCCCCATTTTGAAGTGCACAGCTCAGTAGGGTTTGGTGGTGGTGGTTTAGTCACTCAGTCACGTCCGACCCTTTGTGATCCCGTGGACTATAGCCCACCAGCTTCCTCTGTCCGTGGGATTTCCCACGCAAGAATACTGGAGTGGGTTGCCATTCCCTTCTCCAGGGGATCTTCCCAACCCAAGCTTCACACTTGTGTCTCCTGCATTGGCAGGCGAATTCTAGGGCTTAGTACAATCCATTCACACTGTTGAGAAATCCTTGCTGTGTGATTTAATTTTTAATGTTTTGAAAGTGAAAGTTACTCAGTCGTGTCTGACTCTTTGTGACTCCATGGACTGTACAGTCCATGGAATTCTCCAGGCCAGAATACTAGAGTGGGTAGCCTTTCCCTTCTCCAGGGTATCTTCCCAACCCAGGGATTGAACTCAGGTCTCCCACATTGCAGGCGGATTCTTTACCAACTGAGCTATGAGGGAAGAGTTAATGTTTTGAGGAACTGTTATACGATTTTGTATGATGGCTGCACAATTTACATTCCTACCATGATCTACAAGTTTCCATTTTTTCCACATCTTCTCCAAGATGTGTCGTAGTCTGTTTTTCTTTCTTTGTTTGTTTGAAATAGTAGTCGTCCTCATGGATGTGAGGTTTTGATTCACCTTTCCCTAATGACTTGTGATGTTGAGCATCTTTCTATATGCTCATTGGTCAGGTGTATAACTTCTTTGGACAAATGTCTATTCAAGTCCCTGGCCCAATTTTTAATTGGGTTTTGTTGTTGTTGACTTGTAGAGATTCTTTATACATTTTGGATATTAACCCCTTATACGATAAAGTGTTTGCAATTATTTTCTCCCTTTCCACAGGTTGTCATTTCACTGTCAGTTGTGTGCT
Organism: Muntiacus reevesi; assembly: GCF_963930625.1. Lineage (NCBI taxonomy): Eukaryota > Metazoa > Chordata > Mammalia > Artiodactyla > Cervidae > Muntiacus > Muntiacus reevesi. Next base: position 40,739,515 of record NC_089250.1, on the reverse strand, counting down.
CTGATCAATAGAAGGTTTTCATTTTGATATCATCCAATTTATTTATTTTTACTTTTGTTGCCTGTGCTTTGGGTGTCACATCTAAGATATCATGACCAAATATCATGTCATGAAGCTTTTCCTGCATGTTTTATTCTAAGAGAATAAAATGAATAAAATGTTTTATTCATAGTTTTAGGTATTCAATATATTTTGAAATAATTTTATATGTAGGGCAAGGCAATCATTCTAATGTATGTGGATATTCAGTTTTCCTAACAGTTTGTTGAAAAGACTCTCCTTTTCCCATTGAATGGTTTTGGCATCCTTGCTGAAAGTCCTATGTTCATATGTATGTGGGTTCATTTCTAAGCTCTCCATTCTGTTTATTGGCATATATGTCTGTCTTAATGCCATTATCACACTGTTTTGATTACTATAGCTTTGCTATAAGTTTTTAAATCAGAAAATGTGACACCTCCCACTTTTTTCAAGATTGTTTTGGCTATTCAGTGTCCCTTCTTCCATATAAAATTTAGGATACATTTTCCTATTTCTGAAGAAAATGCCATTAGAATTTTGACAGGGACTGTGTTGAATCTGGAGATCCTTCTAGATAGTATGAACATCTTAAAAAATGTCTTCCAATCCAGGAGCACAGGACATCTTTCTGTTTATTTGTGTCTTCTTTCATGTCTTTCAGAAAAGTTTTGTAGTTTTCAGTGTACCCATCTTTCTTCTCCTTGGGTGAGTGTATTTCTAAATATTTTATTCTCCTTGATGCTGTTGTCAACTCAGTTGTTTTCTTGATTTCATTTTAGATTGTTCGTTGTTAGTATGTTCTGTGTGAATGGGCATGGAGATGTGTGTGGAGAGAGTGGTCTAGCTGTGTCCTGGAGATCTTAGAACCCTGTTTGTGCAGCTGGAGGAGCCTTGACAGCCTTGGTTCAGGGCTTGGGCTTTTCCAGAGAAGGGACCCTCACCCAGAGAGGTCGGCTCCTCACAGTGTCCATCTCATGAAGGACTCCAGAAGAGCAGGACCATGGCTCATGCGGCCATCCCTATAGTCTGCCCCAGTGTCATACCTTTCAATGAGGGTGCTGAGAACTTCACGGCCACACTCATTGACATTCAAAGTGAATCTTCACTGTTGATGGCACCTGCATCAGACAAATACAATAAAATAAAAATAAACTGATTATAATATTCCCTAAATCCTGGCCCATCTTTCTTAGTCCACAGCTGGAAGAAGCAGATTGATGGATAAACAGATATTAAAAAAACAACCATACCTTAGCTGAAATCACAATGCAGACCCTTAGAAAAGGGTTGCACCCTTTTCTATCCACAAAGATGATTAAGATCGTGAACTGGAAGCTGCAGACCACACTCAATCCTGGTCCCCACAGGACGATGCTCTCCTGTTGTTGAAAGTGTTTAGGGGCCTCATACTGTGTCCTCAGAAGCCTTATCTCCAGGGCAAAGGCAGCTGCTTCTGGGGGTGGAGTAGACCCACCCTCCTTGTCCGGGCTGTCACCTCCCTGCTTCTCTAAACTCTGCAGCCCTGAGCGGAAGTCCTGAGGGAGGGTTGTGTGGGCGTTGCAGCCTGGGGAGCTCCTACCCGGGGGACTTATCTGCTGCCACATTTCTGGAGCCAGGCCAGTGACCTTATTCCACCCATGACCTTCCCTGCTGACTTCTCAGTTCCAGGAATTGTTGAGAAAATCCCATTGGAAACCTGAGGGTGGCCAGGTCCCTTGGCTCTAGTACTTGTGTACTGAGAGAGGGGCTGCGTGACCTGGAACCCCACCAGTCTCGGGGCCCACAGGGAGGGGGCTTAGACTCTGTCTACTTCTGCTGGTCTTGGTTGCCAAGATGTGGACGCAAAGCCCAGGCCCTACAGGGGTGGATGGTTCTCACGTGTTTGGTCCCTAGCCCTCCAAAAGGAAACCTTTAGAGTGAAGAACTATACACCTCAATGGGTATATAGATCCTGATCTTTGATATGAACCCCAGAAAAGAAAAAATAAAACAGAGAAGGAGGAAAAGAGGCTATTGAAAGCCAACACCTCTCACTACACAACTGACACCGCGAAGAACTTGACCCCCACCCCCCGCATTTAGTTATCACAACAACCTGTGGGATGGCTGAGGTCATCACCCTACTTCACAGGTGACGACTGAAGAGCAATGTGGTCCCATGTCCAGGACCAGCCTCGGACTCCCCAAGGTCCTTGTTCATGAATCTTAGGAATTTGAGATGGTGACATCAGGGCAGTAAAGCAAGTGCACGCCCTTCTGAACCCGGCCAGTGACTGCACAGGTAGCCCACAGGTAACACACCTGGGCGCCATCTGGGCTTGTCCCAGCGAGTGGAGAAGGCAGCCTGAGGAGGAGGCTGGGCTCTGAACCATCTTGTTAGGGCTCAGGTTTCAGGACAAATGAAATGTCTTTCCTTCTGTCCTGCCTTGGTGCCTGGGAGGTAGCGTCCTGCCATCCTTCATTCGGTTGACAAGTGTTCCCAAAGTTGGGCTGAGGACAACACAGAGTTGGTTTTGGTACGTGAAGGCCCACTTGGCTCTGCTCCACGGGGCCAGCCAGCTGGATCTGAGTCTCCTTGCAGAGGACCAGGAGTGGCTTCACCCACCTGCTTGGAGTCACCATCCCAGCTTTGCTCCCCCACCCCAGGCCACCCTCGTGGCTCAGATGGTAAAGAGTCCACCTGCAATGCAGGAGATCTGACTTTGATCCCCGAGTCAGGAAGATCCCCTGGAGAAGGGAATGGCTACCCACTCCAGTATTCATCCCATGGACAGACGAACCTGGCTAGCTACAGTCCATGGGGTTGTAAAGAATCAGACATGACTGAGTGACTAACACTGTGACTTCACTTTTTCACTCCCCCCCTCCCCCATTCTCCTGTGGATGGGATCCGGAGGGGTCTGGATGTAGAGTGCAGTTACTGCTCCCCGGGGTCTCAGATCTGCTGCTCACACACTCTTTGAAAGAAGCATTTTTTTCTTTTGGTCCTGATTCTCTTGAAAAATTGAGTTTTTGCTGATAATTAGTGTGTGTGTAGTAAGTGCTTAATAAATGCTGTCCCCGAAGTGAAGTGAAGTCGCTCAGTTGTGTCTGACTCTTTGCAACCCCGCGGACTGTAGCCTACCAGGCTCCTCCATCCATGGGATTCTCCTGGCAAGAATACTGGAGGGGGGTGCCATTTCCTTCTCCAGGGGATCTTTTTGACCCAGGGTTCGAACCCGGGTCTCCCCCATTGCAGACAGAGGCTTTACCCTCTGAGCCACCAGGAAGCCCCTTTCCCTGAGGCAAGGTGCAGATGGGGCAGGAAGGCTGGGCTGGGGTCCTAGCCCTGAGTCCCAGGTCCGAACTCTTGTTCTGACCTTGCTGGGAGAGCTGCCCAGAGGACCCTAGGCTCCTTCCCTCCTAGGAGTGGGGCCTTAGTCCCTGAGGACCACAGGGATGGAGAACATCTCAGCTGCATGTCCCAGATACAGAACACACATCATCTATGAGCTCAGTGCCCGTTCCCTTGGGCCCACTTTCCCAGCAGCGTAAACCCCTGCTGAGGCTGGGAGGCACAGAGACTCTCCTCTCTTGGGTGTGGGGAGAAAGATAAGAACCAGGAAATTAAAGACTGCCTGATCCACACAACCAGAAAGCAAACAATTTGTGATGACAATACCATGACAAGGAGAGGGACTTACCGGATAAAGGGAAAGGACAGTGGTGACAGTTCCTCCTGCTGGCTCACAGGGGCAGCAGGTCACTAGAGGTTCTTTGGCATTCTTAGAAGGCCTGACCGACTGTTGGCGTGTTTACAGCTTGTGGTCAGATGATCAGAAGGTTCTTGAGGTTTAAGGCCAGTTTGACCTCCTTGATACCAAGCCAGCCTGACCAATACTGCAGCGGCCACCGCACAAACATGCAGGAGCAGGGTTGGTGTGACTGAATCTCTTAGTGACAGAAGAAATAAGCATCAGTTCATGGCAAGATAGAAAACTGGACTCTGGTGCACTTTCAGAATGCCTAATAGAGGGAGATGTCTCTCCCATCCCCGCCCAGCTCAAAAGCACAGACATAACTGTGGGTGTTGGCTTCTCCACATGTCTCAAGATGACAGGTGTCTGGGTTAAGACTCGGGGATCAGACCTTGCAGATGGCTCCAATAACCCACCTTGAATGCTTTAGAGGTCACGCAGGGCCCTCAAAGAATGACATGTGAAGCCCAGGCTTCCCCAAACCAGTGTCCTGTCCTGTAGGATATTCATAAACGTTACTTTAAAAAAAAAAGTTTGAGGGGTTCACTGACTTTGAAAAACACGACTATTGCTGCTGCTGCTTAGTCGCTTCAGTCGTGTCCGACTCTGGGTGACACTATGGAGCCCGCCAGGTTCCTCTGTCCATGGGATTCTCTAGGCAAGAATACTGGAGTGGGTTGCCATGCCTTTCTCCAGGAGATCTTCCCGACCCAGGGATCCAACCCAGGTCTCCTACATTGCAGGCAGATTCTTTACCATTGAGCCACCGGGGAAGCCCACTACTTTAAACTAAAGCAGTTTTATTATTCAGGAGTTGTTGGTGCCTTTAATATGTTTGATCAGGGCTGAGTGTGCAGCTAGATCCAGACTTATTTGACAAAACACACCGAGACTGTCCTGTTTAATAAATGAAAAAAATCTACGTACTTGTAAAAAATATATGGCCTGGGACCAAGGCTTGCCAAATAATACTGGAAAAACTGGAACAGGGCTGTTTTAGGCTGAGCTGTCCTTATCTGTACACGTGGGTGTGATTTATGCTGTGGCATTTGGATCCTCGTCAGGGAAGTGGAGTGACAGGAAATCTGTTAGGATTTATGTCTCTTGACCTCTCAGACATCTCCTCATCCTGTTCAGAAAGCTCAAGCAGGTCTACGCTTTCCCTAGCCTGTGACCAGGGAAGCCTGGAGCTCGGGCCCGCTTGAAGACCGCCCTCGGCTCCATGCTGTTCTGTGGTTTCACAGGAAGCCAAAATCTTTGGGAAAGCAGAAGGAGCTTTAAGTTTTACAAGCCTCGTGAACGTTTGGGCAGGTTTGCTTTCCTGCTTCTTTTCTCTTAGGCTGATGATCATCACACTCATCTCAGCCCCATGTGTGAGTCAGAGATTCGTCCTTCAGAGACTGGCTGGATATGACCTCTACACCCACCTCCATCCGTAGGTCCAGGGTGGGCTACATCACAGTGGACCTGTGCCTCAGGTTAGAACCCCATATGCTGCCCCTGAGATAAGTTTGGGAGACAAGCTCAGGGAGTATCAAGTGGGAAGTGGGGGGCTGAACTGGGGGTGAGGAAGCTGGACCATGTACTTTAGGGAGCAGAGTTCTGCTGGGTTCTTGGTCCTGCTGGGCCACCATGCCACCACATGACAAGGTTGGGTGACTCTGACTCTCACTTCCCACTGGCTTGGGAAGCCCCCAGGGATGTCAGCTCCTGACTCTCCCAGGAGAAGGGAAGCCCAGGGGATGCAGACATTAGCTCTGGAGAGCTGGAGTTGTTGGAACAAGGGCCCCGGGTCTGTTCCTGGCCCAGAGGACACTCGTCTCCATCACTTCTAGGTCAGGACTTCCTGGTCACTCCAACTTTATGAAGCCCTCCTGTCCACACATCAATTTCAGCATCAACTGAAACACTTGAATATCTCGGACATTCGGGAACCTGTGGTAGAATTGCACTTTCTTCTCTATACTCTCAGCTGTGGTGTTCAAGCTGCCACCTTTCCCGAGCTTGTGGCTGCCAGCTGGACTGGCAGGAAAGCCTGCCTCTGCTTTGGGAAGTCCAGGAGGTGCCAGTCACACTGGGATTACACTCTGGAGATCAAGAAGGTGGCTGTACTTTTTTCTAGCTAAAAAATAAGACAAAGCTAAACTATATGAAGTTTTCCTGTGTGGATGGACAGTAGTACCTAGTTGTAATTTGTGCATCCAGGTCTTTGTCTCATGTGGGCTGTGTGGGGTTCTGGCCTTGCAGGTAGAGAGTTAGAGGCTCTTTGTGCCCTAGAGATGTGGAGAGAAGGTTATGAGTCCTATCACTGATAAACTCAGCAGGCCCCTGAACCTGACCCTTGCTGGTCCCAAGCCTGACTCTGGTTGACCTTGTAGGTTCAAACAGCAAACATGTTCTGCAGTCTGGGGCTCGGGGCATGGTTAGGGAGGTATGGGGACAGATTCCACTTGTCCAGACCTGCACATCTCAAATGGGAGGGCTTGCTGAGGCCCGCTGGGCTCCTGCCAATGGTTGCGCCTCCCCCGAAGATGGCTGTGTCTCATCTGGGTCGAACCTGTAGAGCCCGTGAATGTACTTTACAGATGTGATCAGGGTAAGATGAGATTATTAGGGTGAACCATCATCCAGGATGACTGGTCTCCTTGCAAGAAGAGGATGGAGGAGCAGGGAGACACCAGTAAGTGACCACAGAGAAGGGGTGACATGGCCAGCTGACTGGTCTCCTTATAAGAAGTGGACAGAGGAACAGGGAGAATCCAGTGAGTGACCACAGAGACGGAGGTGATGTGGCCAGAAACCAGGGGACATGCGAGGCTGTGAGAAGTTGAAGGAGGTGAGGAAGGATCCTTCCTTAGAGGCCTGCAGGGAACATGGTCCTGCCAACTCCTTGATTCAGGACTTTCAGCCTGAGGACCTGTGACAGAAAGAATTTCTGTTAGTTTGGGGCCCCCAGTTTGTTTGCTGAGATACAGGACCCCCATGAAAATAACGCAAGGGGTGGGGTGTGAAGAATCAGCGTTACTAACAGGCGCCTATATGACGCTGAAGCTCCAGGTCTGAATCTTGCCTCGATCATCCCTGGGCCAGGTCAGCCCTGCCCATTGCACACATGCATGTGGAGAGACCATCTTCTAGGTGGGCCTCCAACCCTTCCCTGCAGGTGCCGCCTCCCAGCTTCCCCAGACCCTGCCTCCCTTGCCTCCCCCGGGGCCCCACCCTTCTGTGCATATGCACACCCTCCTCTGCCTGTACCCCGGGACCCAGGACGCTCCAGCTCAGCTTTTACACCCAGCAGCCCTGGGAGCAAGCAGCACCCGGGGGCCCTGCTCACCAAGAAGGTCGCAGTCCCTGATGCCGAGCCTGCCAGGCACTGCTTGCACCGCCTGTAGCGACACTCTGCATGTCTATCTCCGCCCTACCTGGAACCCCACTGGAACCCATTCACCTGATCATCTCCGAGCAAACGCATCTGAGTTTCTGGACATGAAAGGAGGACCAATAAGAGGCTCTGTGTCCAGAGGCATCCGGCTATGTGCTGCTGCCCGGGATGGGCGGCGAACACAGTGGACGTGTTTTCCCAGAGCAGTCTGGGTCAAGTTGTTTCAAATAACTTCCTTGGCACTTAAATTAGCTCCTTTTCTGCTCTCCCAATAGTGGTATGAGGGTGTTTATTATCACAGGGTCTTTGAACTCTGGTTAACCCTACTGATGTAGCAGGAAAGGGGCTCAACTCGCCCTCCCTCGACCAGCTGAGCCCTGGTGGAACAGGCGGTAGTGACTGACAAAGGACAGGGCTGTTGTCCTCAATGAGTAAGTTCCTCCACATTGCAAAAGGAAGAGCATAGATGGCAGTGGTTTAGCTCATAAAACTCCACTTTTCCACAGCCAATGGCCTCAGAAAAGGATGCAATTTTGAGACAGCAGGTGGCCGGCATCTGCCCTGGCCGCTTTCTAACTGTGCCAGACTCCCGTTCTATAAAGGGAAAACCCAGTTTCCCCCTGCAGGCCTGGGGCCAGGGGTGGGGACTGCTCCCTCCCAGGTGGGCTGTGTGTCCCAAGCCCATGGGAGTCACAGCAGAGCCATGGGCGTGTGGCTTCTCCAGGCTTTTGCTGTTCAGTCTCTTATTCATGTCCAGCTCTTTGTGACCTCATGGACTGCAGCACACCAGGCTTCCTTGTTCTTCACTCTCTCCTGAAATTTGTTCAAACTCATGTCCATTGAGTCGGTGATGCCATCCAACCATCTCATGCTTTGTCGTCCCCTTCTCCTCCTGCCTTCAATCTTTCCTAGCGTCAGGGTCTTTCCCAAGGAGTCAGTTATTTGCCTCAGGTGGCCAAAGTATTGGAGTTTCAGCTTCAGCATCAGTCATTCCAATGAATATTCAGGGTTGATTTCCTTTAGGATGAACTGGTTGGCTCTCCTTGTAGTCCAAGGGACTCTCAAGAGTCTTCTCCAGCACCACAGTTCAAAAGCATCAATTCTTCAGCACTCTGCCTTCTTTATGGCCCAACTTTCACATCCTTACATAGCAGACTTTAGGGAAATAAGCAAAGATGAGTTCAAGTTCAACTGTCTTGGGCAGCCTGTTTGCTCCCAAGCCTGAGGCCCTACAGTGATGCCATGTGTGGTTGCAGAGGTGGCACAGGAAGAGGGTGGAGGTGGAAGGCAGGGGAAATGATACTTTCAACCTGGGAGCCACCCTTGGACTCTAGACCCAAGCTCGATGCAGAACCAGAACATAGGACTTTACAAGGAAGAGACCAGGTTAGGCAGGCAGCCCTGCTTTGGCCTCGGGGCACCTAGGAGCACCCGCTGAGCTGACCAGAAGCTGGGACATGGGCAGTGTCGCCCGAAGGAACTCTAGGTCAGGAAGCTGCCATGCAAACCTCCAGTTACAAATTCCCATTTTCTTTTCAGTTTTAAAAATGTCCTGTATAATACTTCTTATAGAAAGTCAGAAAAGACAGAGAAGTATTCAAGACAAAAATGTCACCCATGTGCCAGTACCCAGAGAGGCCCCCTATGGGCAGAGCAGGAATTTCTGCACAGCTTAAGACAATTGCGTTCAATCAGTGAGACTTTTAAACCTTGAATGTTAAAAGATGGACATTTCTGTCTCTGAGTATAAACTCCTTATGAACATGATTTACACACAACAGGTCATCATGTGGTTACAAGAGTTTACTTAACTATATTCTTTTTGTTGGATAGAGACAATATTTTGTTTGTTTATTTCTTTCAATAATGGTCCCATGTTCTTAATGCAGAACATTGGTTTTGTTCTACATCAGACACACACACACACATGCAGACACACACACAGATTCAGACACACCCAGAGACACACGCATATGCATCCACTCATACACACATACACATACAAGTGTCTTGGATTTAATTTGGTTTCTACAGCAAACCAGATGTTTCTCCTTGGTCACTTAATCTTTCTGGATCTGATCCTCTCATTTGGGAGAAGAAGGGTCAGAGCAAGTGACCTCAAGTTCCCTCTAGCTGGAGCGAGCCTGGACATGACGGTGTGGGGGCCGTTTCCTTGGTGGACATGTGTCTGAGTGGGCCTTAGAGGGTTTGTGAGTAAGCTCCTCTTTTTAACCATTTTTCATATCACCCCCAGTTTATATATGTTTGTTTATAAATTACAACTAGGTACTACTGTCCATCCACATGAGAAAACTTTGTAACACTTAAGTTTTGCCTTATTTTTTAATTAGAAGATAGCACAGCCTCAGACTTACTCTCTGGACTGTGACCGTAGCACAGCTGGTGCCTCCAGGATTTCCCAAAGTAGAGATGTGTGTTACTCATGCCCAGATCTGAGGGTCATGGGCTTAGAAAGGCGGTGGCCTGAAAACCACCACTGAGAGCATCCAGAAGAAAAGCTTGATTCTGCTGCACATTCTCTAGTGTCCAAGACCCATGTGGATGTGGGCCTGGTCTGGTTTTTTCCAAAGCTTCCCTCCCACAGACCTGAGTATGGCCCACGGTGGTGAAAGGGGTTAGAAGCTGGTCGCCAGGCCGCCTGGCACAGCACAGCATGAAATATTGAAGATGATTTGTCAAGACCTCTTTTCATTCACTTTTTATATTTATTTACTTTGGCTGTGCTGGATCTTAGTGCGGCATGCAAGATATTTTTAGTTGTGGCATGGGGGATCTAGTTCCCTGACCAGAGATCAAACCTGGGACCCCTGTACTGGGAGCCCAGAGTCTTAGTCAGTGGACCACCAGGGAAGTCCCTTCATTCACTTTTGACCCAATTTTTTTCACAAGGCCCTGAATGAAGGCCCAGAAATGGAAGAGTTCTCCAAAGTTCCCTGTATACCTCACTTTAGACCTGGAAAAGAAACTCACAGTCCAGAAGCTACAAAGTATAGATAGGTGGATGTGGTTGTGGGTTTGTGAGCATGGATTTTAGGAACCCCAGTGAACAGCTGCAGGGCTGGGACCCCACGCTCTGGTCCAGGAATATCAGGGTAGGGATTGCAGGTCGGGGGCTTCCTCTCTCCCAGGGATGTGGAATCCTCCTCTCCTGCAAACTCTGCACCCCAACCCCTCATGACAGTCCCCAGTCCTGATGCCCAGGATGACCTGGCTATCTCCACACTGCTCACCTGCAGTCCTTCTCGCTGAGGCCTGACCATTCCTTCCTCTGGCCAGGGAGCCTGGACCTCTGGGGTCACCCTGCTACTCATGCCAGCAAGGCTGAGTCCACCCAGCTGGGGTGGGGATTATGGAACCAGATGGAACCCGCCAAAGCTTTCCCAAGTAATGAGCTATCACTAGGTCAGATGCCAAAACTGAAGCCCTGGGAGCTTCAGTAAACGTGCTCCAGGTCAGAAGCAGGTGACTCAGATGTGGACGGTGGTAAGGCCGAAAATAACTGGGGAGTCTTAACACAACTGAGTTTAGGCACTATTCCCAGCTTGCCAGTTTGACTCTCAGGGCATTGTGGAGATAGGTCTGACTAGCCCTGGAAATGTGTGTCATTGGACACAGGCCAAGTAGAAGCCAGCACCCCCCAGAAGTCTTGTAATTGCCACCAGCTTTGTATAATACGAATTTCTGCTTCCTAGTCTAGTCATCCTTCTGAAGCAGATTCCCTTCCCCCCACCCACCCCAGTTTTACTGAGAAATAATTGACGCACATCCCTATGCAAGTTGAAGATGTACGGCGTGATGGTTTGATCTACATATATTGTGAAATGATGACCACAGAATGTCCAGCTAGCAACCACTGTCTTACAGATGCAGTAAAAGACAAGGAAAAAGTTCTCCTGTGATAACTCTTAGGATTGACTCAACAAACTTCCTGTGTACCACACAGTGGTATGAGACACAGATATCCTGTTGCATTGACATCCCTAGGACTTATTTATCACATAAAGGAAGATTTTGCCCTTTGACCACCTTGTTCCAATTTCCCCTCCACCACCTTCTCTGAGAGTGGATTTTATTTTGTTTATTTATTTAATTTTTGGCTGTACATGCAGCTTGCAGGATCTTAATTTCCCAACCAGGGATTGAACCTGGCAGTAAAAGTGCTGAGTCCTAACCACTGGACTGCCAAGGAATTCCTTGACTGGATTTTTAACTGGTGCTGTCTGGTGAGAGGACAGTTGAGCAGAGTGAAGGCAACCTTTGGTGAGGGCAGTGCAGACACAGGCCACGTCTGCTTCTCAAAATGTGTCCAAGTCCCTGGGCCACAGAACTGTTGCATTCCTGGTTTATCTCCTGCGCCCTTGTCACCTCCTCCCGCATCGCCTCTGTTCATTTTACTGGTTGGCGGTGGTCCAGGCAGGAGATCCTCCACAGGAAGTCCAGCCGGCCCGGCAGACAAGCTGAGGGCAGGGGGTCATGGGTGCTGAGAACAGCAAGGCCACCTCCACTTCCTGGCCCATGCCTCTAACAGAATGAGCAACAGGACAATCTCCTGTCCCTGGACCAGCAGAGGAAAACCCTGGGTTCCCGCTAGGCTGATGTGACCACATCGCCTCCACTCCAGTCTGCTGGGCGGGTTCAGCTAAGTGATCACCTGGTGTCCCCAGTGCCCGTGTTTTAAGATGAACCATTCCACCCTCCAGCATGGCTCCCTGCCGTGACTTGGCATGAAAACAGGTCTGACCAGACTTTGGGCACCTGTGTCTCCAACCCTGGGAGCTGAGTCTGGGCTCCCTCAGCCTGTGACAGACGACTGTAAAACGGAGAGCCACACAGACACAGCTGGTCTCAAAAATAAACTATAAGCAGAGTTAAATTACATTAACTAGTGAATGTTTTTGGCTTCCCGATTGTTTTAGGACTTCCTGCATGTGTGCTTGACGCTTGCCTGCACACCTGTCTGGCGGAGGTGAGCGGCTGGCCCCATCTCTTCCCTGTTCCATGCTTGGCAACATCCCTGGACAGATGGAAACTGCCTGCAGTGGAGCTATTCACACCAAGGAGAGACACAACCGCTAAGTGGAGGGGCTTCTCCCTGGGAGCAGGTAGTTAGTAATTCCCCAAGGTCCCTCCCTGGACATGCTTGAGGTCACTAGTGTCCTCCCAGTGGCCAACACGATACTGGATACATGGAGGGAGGTGTTCCCACAGTCCTCCATGCTTGCTCTGGACCTTCTCACCGTGGAAAAGTTTGCTGACTGTCTGAAAGCAGTGGTGGCCGAGATAATGACGGAGCCACCTCCACCAGTGTAGTGACCACTTCAGCTTGTCCAGCCCTGTCTGCTTCTTTTGCTAGGCCTCCTGCTTCAGGAGTTGCAGTTCCCAGGGGTTGTAGGAGGACCTGGAGTTCAAAGTCCACCTCGTCCATGACCTTGGCCTAAGAGCCTAGTTCCCATGCACTTAGTCTCCTCTCTGTAAAAAGGACAATGCTTGGGTACCCCAGCGTTGCCATGGAGATAAATAGACAGGACAAAGCAATGATCAGAGTGTTCAGGACTGTCTTTCTGATATGAGGCTGAGCCCTGGCCCTCTCAAGAAGGCTTCTTAACCTGACTTGGCCTCACCTGGCATCCAGGGTTGTGAGAGGTGATGCACAGGTGAGGGAGCTCAGCATCCTGCCAGGTAGACATGCTGCAAGGCACATGATTGAGCAGTGGATGGGGTCCCCTAGGGGATGGGAATGGGCCCCTGAACCTGGCATCCAGAGTGGTCAGCAGGCCTAGATAACATCAGAGATAAAAGTTACTGCTGTTTCAGGAAACAGGAGAGTGACGTGGGGATCAAATTGTGCCACGGAACTCCTGGGTCAGTCTCCACCCCCGTGGGCTCTGGAGCCAAACTGACACCAAGACCCCCATTCTGTATTCTTCCTCTGCCCTCCGCTCACCTCGGGCCCTGACCTCAGTCCCAGCGCCGGCCGCCTCGGCCCGTCCCAGAGGCAGTTTCTGTTCAGTGCTCAAGCTGACAGCAATCAGTACTTGAGTCAACACTCAGCTTCAAACCCAAACAAACATTGCTTTTCCCAAACACCTCTTTATTTCAACAAAAGTTCCCTTCATTCCAAAGTGAGATTTCTCAGAGACACACTGTTACTCAACAGGCTGTTATAAAAGTCAGAACAATTATATTAAAGAAGTTACCAGTCATTGGAAAGGAAGAGGACCTTTTTCACAATCATTACCTAATTCTGCACTGAAGCCATTATTTGGTCACTCCTCATTTCATGTAATGAATGTGTTCAGGGTAGCTGACCTCATAGATTTGTTCCTTCAGGACAAATTTGCGTGCATTTCAACGTCAACATGCAGGGAAAAGTTTTCATGGGGAAAAACGTCAGTCCCTTACACTCTAGGCCTACAGGACAGTGCCTTCCAGGTCTTTCCTAGCAATTTTGACTTCTTAAAATGGACATTTTCAATCACATATTCGTATCAAGGAAATGATGTAGTATAAATTAATAATATAATGACCTCCTGGTGCCTATCTCCCAGCTTCAGAGGTTCACTGCAGTCAGCCCAATTTCTCCTGTTTCTCACCCATCCCCCCAGCCCACTGGGATCAAATCCCAGAAAGGATAATAGTTTATCTGCACATATTTCACAAAATATCTCCAATAAGTAAAGAATCTTTTAATGTATAGAGTCTAATAGCATGAACCTACCTAAAAATATTCAAAAATTCAAAAAAAATTCAAAAAAATACTCAAATATTCAAAAATATTCAAATATTCAAAAAATTCAAATATCCAATTAGGGTTGCTAATTACCCCAAATTTCATATGGGCCATTTTTACAGCTTGTTTGAATGAAGATCCAAATATTGTGCAAAACTGAAGTTGGCTGACACTTCTCTTGAGCCTCTTTTCATCTGTAGGTTCCTTTCTCTACTTGATGAAAAAATCCAGTTACTTGTCCTGCAGAGTTTTCTATGGTCTAGATTTGTTGGTTCCATCTCCGTGGTGTGTGTGTGTGTGTGTGTTTTCTCCATGTCTCTCTGTCCCCTGTATGGTCTGCAAGCTGGTAGGTAGATCTTCCAGGTTGATCAGCCTTAAGAATGGCTTTATTTGCTTGGTGATTTGTTTGCAATGACCCTTTGTGGGAGGTGTGGTGTTCTTCTCTCAGGAGGTCTAGAATGCCCACTTGTCTCTCTCCCCCCACCAAGCGGTTTTTTTTTTTTTTTTTTTTGCTTTGTTAAGAGCCATTGATGGTCACTGCTGTTATTTGATTAGGGGCAACAATATAATGGTATTTTAACTCCATTATTACTATCTCATTTAATAGCTACAATATTTTCATATAATCAACTATTGCGTTACCTTAATGTACAGGTAATATAGAAAAGGCAGGATACATGCTTGATTCTTTTTTTAAACTTTATTTATTTATTTTTTTATTGAAGTAAAAAGTGAAAGCGTTAGTCATTCAGTCATGTCCGACACTTTGCAGCCCCGTGGACTGTAGCCCGCCAGGCTCCACTGTCCATGGGATTCTCCAGGCAAGAATACTGGAGTGGATTTCCATGCCCTCCTCCAGGGGATCTTCCCAACCCAGGGACTGAACACAGGTCTCTTGCATTGCAGGCAAATTCTTTACCATCTGAGCCAACAAGGAAGACTTATTGAAGTGTAGTTGATTTACAATGTTGTGCCAATCTCCACTGGATAGCAAAGTAGCTCAGTTTCACACATATAAACATTCTTTTTTATATTCTTTTCCATTATGGTTTATCATGGCATATTGAACATTGTTTCCTGTGCTATACTGTAAGATCTTGTTGTTTATCCATCCTATATATGCAGTACTTTACATCTGCTAATCCCAAACTTCTAGTCCTTCCCCTGGCCCCACCTTGGCAACCACAAGTCTATTGTCTACGTCTGTGAATTTGTGTCTGTTTTGTAGATATGTTCGTTTGTGCCATATTTTAGATTCCATGTGTAAGTGATATCATATGGTATTTGTCTTTCTCTTTCCTACTTACTTCACTTAGTATGATAATCTCTAGTTGCATCTACGTTGCTGCAAATGGCATTATTTCATTCTTTTCATGGCTGAGTAGGATTCCATTGTATATATGTACCACATCTTCATCCATTCCTTTATCAATGGACACTTAGACAGTTTCCATGTTTTGGCTATTGTCCTTTTATTTATCAAATTTTGTTTTTCAAAAAAACAAAACTAAACCAAAAAAGAGATGTTCCTCTAGAGTTCTCCAAAGAGGAAACAGATATTCTCCCTCACTGGATAACAAGTGACCAGTAGGGCTGTGTAGGGCCACCCAAGATGGATGGGTCATGGTGGAGAATTCTGACAAGACATGGTCCACTGGAGAAAGGAATGGAAAACCACTTCAGTATACTTTCCTTGAGAACCCCATGAACAGTATGAAAGGCAAAAAGATAGGATACTGAAAGATCAACTCCCCAGTTTGGTAGGTGTCCAATATGCTACTGGAGATCAGTGGAGAAATAACTCCAGAAAGAATGAAGAGATGGAGCCAAAGCAAAAACAATACCCAGATGTGGATGTGACTGGTGATGGAAGTAAAATCTGATGCTGTAAAGAGCAATATTGCATAGGAACCTGGAATGTTAGGTCCATGAATCAAGGCAAATTGGAAGTGGTCAAACAGGAGATGACAAGAGTGAACATTTTAGGAATCAGACAATTTAGGAAATGGATTGAAATGGGTGAATTTAACTCAGATGGTCATTATATCTACTACTGTGGGCAAGAATTCCTTAGAATAAATGGAGTAGCCATCATAGTAAACAAAAGAGTCCAAAATGCAGTACTTGAATTCAGTCTCAAGAACAACAGAATGATCTCTGTTCGTTTCCAAGGAAAACCATTCAATATGACAGTAATCCAAGTCTATGCCCCAACCGGTAATGCTGAAGAAGCTAAAGTTGAATGGTTCTATGAAGATCTATAAGACTTTCTAAAACTAGTACCCAAAGAAGTTGTCCTTTTCATTATAGGGAACTAGAATGCAAAAGTAGGAAGTCAAGAAATACCTGAAGTAACAGGCAAATTTGGCCTTGGAGTACAGAATGAAGCAGGGCAAAGGCTAATAGAGTTTTGCCAAGAGAACGCACTGGTCATAGAAAACACCCTCTTCCAACAACACAAGGGAAGACTCAAATATGGACATCATCAGATGGTCAATACTGAAATCAGATTGATTATATTCTTTGCAGCCAAAGATGGAGGAGTTCTATACAGTCAGCAGAAACAAGACTGGGAGCTGACTGTGGCACAGACCATGAACTCCTTATTGCCAATTTCGGACTTAAAATGAAGAAAGTAGGGAAAACCACTAGACCATTCAGCTATGACCTAAATCAAATCCCTTACAAAGTGGAAGTGGAAGTGACAAATAGTTTCAAGGGATTAGATCTGATAGAGTGCCTGAAGAACTATGGACAGAGGTTCATGACACTGTATAGGAGGCAGGGATTAAGATCATCCCCAAGAAAAAGAAATGCAAAAAAGCAAAATGGCTGTCTGAGGAGGCCTTACAAATAGCTGAGAAAAGAAGAGAAGTGAAAGGCAAAGGAGAAAGGATAGATATACCCATTTGAATGCAGAGTTCCAAAGAACAGCAAGGAGAGAGAAGAAAGCCTTCCTCAGCGATCAGTGCAAAGAAATACAGGAAAACAATAGAATGGGAAAGACTAGAGATCTTTTCAAGAAAATTACAGATACCAAATGAAGATTTTATGCAAAGATGGGCACAAGAAAGGACAGAAATGATATGGAGCTAACAGAAACAGAAGATATTAAGAAGAGGTGGCAAGAATACACAGAAGAACTATACAAAAAATATCTTCATGAACCAGATAATCACGATGGTGTGATCACCAACCTAGAGCCAGACATCCTGGAATGTGAAGTCAAGTGGGCCTTAGGAAGCATCACAACGAACAAAGACAGTGGAGGTGATGCAATT
Source organism: Muntiacus reevesi (assembly GCF_963930625.1). NCBI lineage: Eukaryota > Metazoa > Chordata > Mammalia > Artiodactyla > Cervidae > Muntiacus > Muntiacus reevesi. The sequence continues at coordinate 40,722,343 of NC_089250.1, read as the reverse complement.
CCAGTTGAGCTATTTCAAATCCTGAAAGATGATGCTCTGAAAGTGCTGCCCTCAATATGCCAACATATTTGAAAAACTCAGCAGTGGCCACAGGATTGGAAAAGGTCAGTTTTCAGTCCAATTCCAAAGAAAGGAAATGCCAGAGAATGCTCAAACTACCCCACAATTGCACTCATCTCACATGCTAGTAAAGTAATACTCAAAATTCTCCAAGCCAGGCTTCAGCAGTTTGTGAACTGTGAAATTTCAGATGTTCAAGCTGGATTTAGAAAAGGCAGAGGAATCAGAGATCAAATTGCCAACATTATTGGATCATCAAAAAAGCAGGAGAGTTCCAGAAAAATATGTACTTATGCTTTATTGACTATGCCAAAGCCTTTGACTGTGTGGACCACAACAAACTGTGGAAAATTCTGAAAGAGGTGGGAATACCAGACCACCTAACCTGTCTCCTGAGAAATCAGTATGCAGATCAGAAAGCAACAGTTAGAACTGGACATGGAACAGCAGACTGGTTCCAAACAGGGAAAGGAGTAGGTCAAGGCTGTATATTGTCACCCTGCTTATTTAACTTATATGCAGAGTACATCATGAGAAATGTTGGGCTGGAAGAAGCACAAACTGGAATCAAGAATGCTGGGAGAAATATCAATAACCTCAGATATGCAGATGACTCCACCCTTATAGCAGACAGCAAAGAAGAACTAAAGAGCCTCTTGATGAAAGTGAAAGAGGACAGTGAAAAATTTGGCTTAAAACTCAACATTCAGAAAACTAAGAACATGGCATCCGGTCCCATCATTTCATGGGGAATAGATGGGGAAACAGTGGAAACAGTGGAAACAGTGACTGACTTTATTTTTTGGGGCTCCAAAATCACTGCAGATGGTGACTGCAGCCATGAAATTAAAAGACACTTGCTCCTTAGAAGAAAAGCTATGACCAATCTAGAGAGCATATTAAAAAGCAGAGACATTACTTTGCCAAAAAAGGTCCGTCTAGTCAAGGCTATGATTTTTCCAGTAGTCATGTATGGATGTGAGAGTTGGACTATAAAGAAAGCTATGTGCCAAAGAATTGATGCTTTTGAACTGTGGTGTTGGAGAAGACTCTTGAGAGTCCCTTGGACTGTAAGGAGATCCAATCAGTCCACCTGAAAGGAAATCAGTACTGAATATTCATTGGAAGGACTGATGCTGAAGCTGAAACGCGAACACTTTGGCCACCTGATGCAAAGAGCCAACTCATTGAAAAAGACCCAGATGCTGGGAAAGATGGAAGGCAGGAGGAGAAGGGGATGACAGAGGATGAGATGGTTGGATGGCATCACCGACTCAATGGACATGAGTTTGAGTAAACTCCAGGAGTTGGTGATGGACAGAGAGGCCAGGCATGCAGCAGTCCATGGGGTCGCAAAGAGTCGGACACGACTGAGTGACTGAACTGAACTGAACTGGGTAGCAAGTGACCACAACTTAACCGCTTCCAGGGACATATGTTCACGCTTTCCTCTCTGTGTCTGTGGTCAGGAGTCTGTCTGCTCAGTGCTCCCAGGCTGCTGTCAAGGTGTTGGCTGGGACTGTGGTTCCATCCAGAGGCTCCAGTGGGGAGGGATGAACATCCAAGCTGACCCAGACTGTTGCAGAATTCCCTCCTTGCTATTGGAACTGAGTGTCTGTCCACCAATGTCTAACAGGTTAGTTGTTTCAATTTGGTTTTTAGTATCTTTATGGACTTAGGTGATGAGACTTAAATGCTTCTGAAATCTTTAATATCAGCACTTACTTTAGAACCAAATAATCCTTTGTTACCCAGTACCAACTTCCTCCTTTCACCTCTCTTCAAAAATACAGATATTTGTCCCCCAGACTTGCCTCTACCCCCTCCCTCTGGACACCTATAAGTTCTGGAGGTGCTGCTGTCACTGGCATTTCGTTGCATTGTCCCCAGTGGCTTCAGTCAGAATCCCCTGCAGTGCTGATTGGACCGGCAGGTGCCAGGCAACTGCCTGGAGGTGCAGACTGGGGTGAGGCCAGGCTTCTCCTCTGAAGGACCCACTCCAGTCATTCTCAAGCACACCAGTGTTTGAGAGCCTCTGACACATCTCCCAGTGGGAACATTCCTAAAATGTGAGGCATGAGGCTATGAAATCAATGTGATTCTATCTTGTTGATTTAGTAACTTTAGTTCAACCAAGAAGTCATGGCCTTAGCTACAGAATTAGTGGACTAAGAGGAATCTGGGGGAAATGTGTCAATCACACAAGAAACGTTCACAGAAGGGAATGTGTTTCCATGAATACACATGGCTGAGTTCCACCATCAGGGAAATTTTTCCATGAGGTGAAGTGAGCTCTGTGTGTGTGTGTGTGTGTGTGTGTGTGTGTGTGTGTGTGTGTCTATTATTTGAAGTATAGTTGATTTACAGTATCAGATTAGATTCAGGTATACAGCAAGGTGATTTAGTTATATGTGAATATAAACAAACATATATATTCTTAAGATTCTCTTCCATTTTAAGTTATTACAAAATATATAGTTCCCTGTGCTATACAGTAGGTCCTTGTTGCTTATCTATTTTATATACAGTAGTGTGTATATGTTAATCTTACACTCCTAATTTATTCCTCTCCCCACCCTCCTTTCTCCTTTACTAACCATAAGTTTGTTTTCTGAGTGTGTGAGTCTCTTTCAGTTTTGGAAATAAATCCACCTGTATCTTTTTTTTTTAATGCTACTTATAAGTAATATCATATGCTGTTTATCTTTGTCAGGCTTGTTAGTTAAGTTTTTTTGTTGTTGTTGCACTGGGTTTTCATTGCTGCTTGAAGGCTCTTTGGCGAACGGGCTCTACCCTTCATTGCGGTGCACAGGCTTCTCATTGCAGTGACTTCTCTTGTTGCAGAGTCCAGGCTCTAGGCACAAGGTCTTCGGTAGTTGTGGCGCACAGGCTTTAGTTGCTCTGTGGCATGTGGAATCTTCCCAGACCAGGGATCGAATCCGTGTCCCCTGCATCGCCAGGTGGATTCTTATCCACTGTATCACCAGGGAAATCCAGAAGTAAGTTCTTTTCAAATAGGACTAGACAAGGCAAGGTTGAGCCATGCAACAATGGAGGGACCACGTGGTTGCTGTTGACAAGCTGAGAGGAACCCTGAATCGTCCTGGAAGTTCTGTTGGAAGCAGAGGTCTGCAGGTACTGTGGCCTTGGCCCCTCACTCCTGAGATCGCAGCCTCCAGGCCTCATGCGTCAGTCCCAGTGACCTGTCTCGATCCTGTGCGCTGTGATTGCCAGCTCCAGCTGGTTTGCACAGAGGAACTCTCCCATGAGCCCTGGAGATGCTGGCTTTCTTACTCACAGTGGTTTCCGAGCAAAACCGTCTCTGAAACCCACTGTGTCACCACGGAATCACAAGCCAAGGTGGTTTCCAGAGCTGGGGAGGTGAACTCCGGGGGAGCGGGGGCTGCCACCAGGGCCTGGTGCCCACCAGCCTGGGCGAGTTTGTCAGGTGTGCTCTGGGGTTTCTGAACCCCAACATCCCTCTGAGCTCCCATCACCCACTCCTGACACCCTGGCCACCTTGTTCCCAGCTGGCCCCAGAGATGGTTAGGCAATTTACTGAAGGCTTAAATATTTAAAATTCTTAACTCAAGCTAGCAAACTGTTGAATAAAACATGGATTATCTTGCTACCTTGAAAAGTTTGCTTTCCTAATGTCCTAGGAAGTCAGGACTGAATTGAGATCTGCCAGACCCCTCCCTCCACATTTCTGGGTGGAACTTGACCTGGCCCATGGCCTCCCTGCCCTTCCCACCCCCAGCTTTCCTGCACCTCCTGGGCTCTCATGTGCAGCTGCGTGACAGTCTGCCTGCCAGGCCTCAAAGAGAGACAGCAGTGAGTGGTCCTGAAGGCAGATCTTAGTTTCCTGCACAGAAATTGAACCTGGGTAGCCTGAATGAAAACCTGGAATCCTAGACTTTAGGCCATCAGAGGCCAGAGGCTAGATGTAAAGTTTCCTGGCTTTTTCTCCTGTTTGAAGGCAAGAATGTCCCAAGGAGGCAAACACTGTAGAAACAAATTCAAAGTTTATTATCAGAGGTACAGCCTAACATGTGGGAAAGCATACAGAGAAATAGTTTATTTAAGACAGAATCAAGGCAGAAATATACACCTGGTGAGAAAGAGCGTGTGTGTCCTCCCTAATGAGGGGGAGGTGCTGAAGAGGGGGTTAAATCACTTATACAGGTCAGTTCTTCTGGGTCTTTGTTTCCCTTTGACCAGTTATCTGGCTTCTTTTCCCACATCTGACTTGTTCTAGGACCCTGCCCAACAGCAGTGGGCATCTTTTTGCTAAGTTGAATTCCACCACAGACGCCTATAGGAGGCCTGGCATCACTGATTGTCGGGTGGTGCCCCCTCCCTTTTGATCCCCAAAGGGTCTTTTTGTGCCTGTGTAGTCAGGGAAGTTTCCTTGGCCTCAGGAGTGATCATTTTATCGCTTTACTTCAGTAGAGCTCAGCTTCGGCCTCTAGTTTTGTCCTTGGAGTGTCTGGGGGAGAACAAAGCTGCAATCTCACACTGTTTGACAAACACCAGCTGTCCAGTCCAGCTGTCCTATCTCATGCCTACATGTGCAGATCCTGCCCACAGACACCCTGCAAACAGCTGTGGTTACCCTTTGGGGATCAGAATGCATACAACCAGGGCTATTCCTCCATAAGGATGGCCCGACCGGGCAAAAGCCCACCCAGCTCCAGGCCCAGAGCGTGACTTAGAGGTGGGGACACAGGCTCTGAGTGGAATGGCCCCTTTCTCTGACCCCTCGCTCTTTGGAGAGACAGCAGAAGCAGCCCATTAAATAGCGGAGCCCCAGGCACACGCATGTAGCGGGGGCAGTGCCTCCATGGTCAGCCTTGGTTCTCAGAGATGAGCTGGAAACAGGTTTCTGCCAGGTGATCATCTCTAAATTTCTCTGAGATTGTTAACTGTGTGTCTATACAGAATCTTCCATTTGGGCAGCACCTCCCAATGAGTATCATTCTGCAATGATGGGGAGACTTCTATGACTTCAAGGTTCAGTTTCTTTGAGTATCTTTCCCACAGCTCTGCCTTGTGAGAATATCCCACCTTCACTGTTTAGATGAAAGGAAACCATAGGATCACTGATGTTTTTATCATGATGCCTGGCATTTAAGTTACAAGCGGTGAGTAGCTTAAAAAAAGTGGAAGGTGACATCTCCATGGGCAGAGACAGACAAGGAGGCCAAGGGAAGGGCTGAGAGGGGTCCATCCTTGGTGGTGTCACTTTCGAGGAGTGGCTGGCTGCAGGGCGGGCCCTTGGGTGGGTGCATCTCCCGGGTTTCTCTACCTCAGAGAGGCACTGGCTGCCTTCCTCTGTCGCAGACAGGACTGTACTATCAGCAGGTGACCACCTCAGGAGCTCATTGCTTTCCTGCTGGACGGGTGAGCAAGCTGGGCGCCCCCAGCACAGAGCTGGATGTTGGGATGGTGAGCGGTGATGGTGTGCAGGGGGGCCCTGGCCTCACCCCCTGCTTCGTGCTATATACAGAGATCTGGCAATCTGAGAGGATGCTTCCTTTTGTAACAGGACCTGTGAGTGCGTCCCTGCCCCCTGCCATATTTGGAGACGGGCTGAGAGGCTTGATAAGCGGAGAGGAGTGGTTTCCGGCCGGCCACGTTCTCCGGAGGTAAGTTCCCAGGGTATTTCCAGCACACTGGGGAACTCAGGATGTGGGGGCTGCGAGTCCAGACTCTCTATTCCTGGCGGCGTCTCCATGACCCTGAACTTTTGTGGACCTCAGTCCCTTCACCGTGGGTGTGAGGAAAATAGTGACCTAATATGGGTGTTGAGGGGGTTCAAGGAGAGGGAGGCCAAAGCAAACCTTCTTTTGGGGGAGAAGCTTCCCTTTTGTGCAAATCTCAGACCTGGGAAGGTCACTCCCTCTAGACTGTGTCCCTCCCCTATCATTTCTCTGATGGGTCTCCTGCTCACATCGGCTGCCAAATGCAGCTCAGTGTATGTCAGGGCATGGAGGTAAATCCCAGGGTGTGAGTGAGTAGATTTGGGGGAAAATGTTTGGTGATTGTTATCAGCAAATAAGGCTCTGCATGAAGGACACCTTCACTGGGATGCCCATACCTGAGAGTATTTTTATATGGCAAGGGGGTGAGTACTGCAGGTGAATTAAGGTTGCTGATCAGCTGATCACATGGTGGGGAGTTTATTAATGTGGATAAACCAGAGGGTACAGTGGCATCACAAGGGTCCTTATAGGAGAGAGGGAGGTGTGTGTGTGGTGGGGGGAGGTCAGAGTGAGGACAATGTGGTTGGAGAAACACCAAACCTCCATGACCGGCTCTGAAAGGATGGACGAGCCCTGAGCTGAGGAATGCATGCATCTCTAGAAGCTGGGTAGACAAGGAGGTCGTTCTCCTGATGAAACACAGCCCTGTCCACATCTTGGTTTTAATTCCCCGAACATACCTGTGTCGTTTCCGACACTAAATTTGTGCTAATTTGTTATAGTCGCCATGAGGATGGATGCAAGAGTCTTCCCTGTAAAGATGTCAGAATAACAGTGCTATGTCCTGCTCCCTCCAAATCAACAAAAACAAGGAAAACAAGTGTCAGGGAACCCTACCTTTGAAGAAATGAAAGCATGAAGAACCCCAAACAACAGTGTTGGAGACTAACTCGCTAACTTTGGAATTTAGTGAACATCTATGTATGCGTTTGTGTGAGAGAGAGAAGGGGAGTGAGAAAAAAGAGATAAACAAAACAAAATACTCCTCTTTTACACATGAATGGAGGCTACAATTAAAACAGCATTGGTATCGTCCGGCTTGTGTTGACTGCATATATCTGCAGGCATGGAAGCCTAAACGGATAACGAAGGGAAGTCACTAAATCATCGTGATGATTTTACTTTATTTTGGCTGCACTGGATTTTTGCTGCAGCGCTTGGGCTCTTCATTGTGGTTGTTGGACTTTCTCTAGTGGTGGCATGTGGGTTCTCTAGTTGCAACACATGGGGTCTAGAACTCCTGGGCTCAGTAGCTTTGCTGTGTGGGCTTAGCTCACTGACCAGGGATTGAACCTGCATCCCTTGCATTGCAAGGTAGATCCCTAGCCACTGGACTACCAGGAACATCCCCACCGTATTATTAATAGTGTCAGAGGGATGAGATTTGGGGTGATTTTTTGTTCTTTTCTGTACTATTTGCATTTTCACATACTAAAAAAAAAAAAAAAAAAAAAAAAAAAAAACCAACAAAACCACAAGAAAGCTACTCTCACAGCAGGAGGATAAAGAAGAAAGCACAAAAAGGAAAAGTATACATGAGATAAGAAACTAACCATAGGAGCTGAGGAAAGAAAAGTAATTTTGAGAGAATATTTTAACTCCATGTGAGTGAATAGAATGGGTGTTAGTCTAGAAATACACAGAGAATTTGTATTTTTTCTTATCTAGAAAAAATATTTCTGACCTCAAAGGAATAGAACATCTAACCAGATGGGCTACCAAGGAGCAACTGAGACAGTCACTAAAGGCCTATGCCTCCCCACCCAGGTCCAAATAAATTCTTTGAAATTGCATGAAACTTTCAAATTCAAGTAACAGGCCATTTCAGTGCCATTTAAAATGCTCTAAGTCAGTAAAAAAAAAACAGAAAACTTTACTTGTATTTTTATTCAGTACCTATGAAAGCAGATCCTGAGAAAACACAAGAAGAAAATTAGAGATGGACCTCCTTATGATTATTGATGGAAATGTCATAAGTGAAATGTTAGCAAATACAACCGAGGAGTGCATTAAAGACAGTAAATCCCACCAAGTAGGGTTCCCCCTCAAAATGCAATTTGGATCCGGTTAGAACATCAGTTACCATTCCCACAACTTTCTCTAAGCCTGCCCATGGTGGGTTCCCTGGACGCAGAGCCTGAGGCAAGGGTTCCTAGCAGGTGCTTCCAGCGGGGAGGTTCCAGGAGAAGGCTGAGGGGTGGGTACAGGCAGGGAGCAATGAGGCCAAGAGGGGTCCCTCAGTGTCCAGCTGGGGCTCTGGAGCGTGATTTATACCCATTGCCAGCCTCATCAGGAGGGTGGAAGTCAGGCTTCTTGTCACCCTTATAGACCAGCAAGACTGTGGGCCCCTGCCTCCCAGAGATCTCTGGGGGAAAGGGTCCCTGGGGGGTTGCTGAGGGCCATTCTCAGGGTGGGGGGCAGCTGTGAACCCTTGACCAACCACATTCTCTGCAGCTGGTGAATGGCTTGCCCACCAGAAGGAGATATGAATGGGGCTCTGCCTGCATATCTTCTGCTTAGTCAAAGGGGAGAAAGATGTACCATCATTTCCGTTGAGGTCAAGGAAATGTTTGTTAAAGTTCAATGTGTTTCTGATTTTTAAAATCAATTCAATAGTAGACATTTACTTTCATCACATGATGAAACTGTGATAAAAAACGTGCTTAGTGGTGAGAAGCTAGGAATTTTTCCATTAAAGCCTGGAAGAGGACAGTGCTATGGGGACACCATGTCATGTGCCACACTCTTGAAGATCCCTTTAGAGTGGATCCAGAGGAGCGCACTGAATTCAAACCTGTAAGACAGGAGGTGTAATCATTGCATTTTGCAGATGGGCTGGATTCTATATGAAAGATGAGAATCAACTGAACAACTATTAGAAGTAACAAACCATCCAGTCAGGTGTCTGGTTACATGTTTACTTTGCAAAAATCAGTAACTTTATAGAAACTAAAACCAGCCAGAAAATAAAATGAAAAAACCTTTCCAATTATGATAGCACTACAGAAAGATTTTAAAAACACCATAGAAAAAACAAAGTGCATGTTCCTTCTGACAAAAACATAAAATACAAAAAAAAAAAAAAAGAAAAAGAGAAAAAAAAGCATACTCTGACCCCATGGAAAGATATTTTGTCTTCTGGGATTTGATAACTCCTTACCATCAACTGGAAACTTCTCCAGTTAATCTATATGTTGACTCTTGTCTAAATAAAAATAGAAAGATCATTTGGTTTCAACAAGATAAGCTAACTTTTATCTATGGGAAGTTCTTACCAAAAAGAGGAAGAGTGAATTAAAATGGGAAAAGTCGGATCACGAGGAGATTCAGATATGTAAGTCCAGATGCCCTGAAATACTGCAGCCACAAGGCGTAAACAGTGTGATGTTTGTAGGGGTGAAGAGACGCAAGGGCCAGGGAAGGGAACCCTGTACACAGCTAGACCCAAATAGCATTAGGCTTCAGTTTACAAAAGAGGTAGCATTTAAGATAAATAGAGCAGGAGGATTTGGTCCTTAAATGAAATTAGGTGACTAGATGACCATCTGGAAAGATATTAAAGTGGATCTCTCACTTACACCATTCTTTAAAATATACTCCAGATGTAAAACAAAGCTTTAAGTAAAAAGTAAAAGTGTAAAACTACTGAAAATATGGAAACATTGAAACTTTTTTTTTTTTTTTTAATGGGCATGGGGTAAGAAAAACTCTATCTAAGCAGGGCTTCCCTCATAGCTCAGTTGGTAAAGAATCTGCCTGCAATGCAGGAGACCCCGGTTCAATTCCTGGGTAGAGAAAATCTCCTGGAGAAGGGATAGGCTACCCACTCTAATATTCTTGGGCTTTCTTTGTAGCTCAGTCAGTAAAGAATCCGCCCACAATATGGGAGACCTGGGTGTAATCCCTGGGTTGGGAAGATATCCTGGAGAAGGGAAAGGCTACCCACTCCAGTATTCTGGCCTGTAGAATTCCAGGGACTTCATAGTCCATGGGTTCCCAAAGAGTTGGACACAACTGAGCAACTTTCACTTTCAAGCATGGCACAAATTCAATGTCATTAAAAAAACATGGGTAAAAATTTCTAATTAGCTAAAAATTAGAATTTTCTGGAAATAAAGCAATGTCAGAAATGCAGTCCAAATGCAAATAGAAACAAAAATGCACACACACACACACACACACACACAAACACAGTGATGACTTTGTAAACTTGTATTACGTTTCAGTAAGAAAAACAGCAAACTCTCCTTAGGAAAACAGACACTCTCCTCCCCACCCAGATAAACGGGCAGTTCTCAGGGTCTGGAGGAGGAATGTGCTAGACTAGATCATGGATGATGCTTGGGAAGAAGGGTCAAGGCTGTGGGGCTGATAAGGGACAACTCCAAGACATGTTTCTAAGTGACAAAGCTTGCACAGGACAGGACTGCACATATATGGAGATGTTTATCTTTGAAGAGAGAACTGTTGTCCTGGGAACATTCGCTCCCGCCAGGGCCTCAGAGACCAAGACCAAGCTCTGGAGGAGAAAAGGAACTCACTTCTTTGTATCTTTCAAATTTTTCTAGAATTTCAAATCACATACATATGTTTATATCTGATTTTTAGAACTTGGTAGCTTTTCAGAATGCATGCATGCTAGGTTGCTTCAGTCGTGTCCGACTCTTTGCGATGCCATGGGCTGAAGCCTGCCCGGCTCCTCTGTCTATAGGAATTCTCCAAGCAAGAATACTCGAGTGGGTTGCCATTTCCTCCTTCAGGGGATCTTCCAGACCCAGGCATCGAACTTAAATCTCTTTACTTCTCCTGCCTTGGCAGGCAGGTTCTTTACCACTATTGCCGCTGGGAAGCCCAAAGAATAGGCTGTTGTTGTTCGGTTGCCAAGTCGTGTCCGATTCTTCGCGATACCGTGGACTGCAGCGCGCCAGGCCTCCCTGTACCTCACCAGATGTGCTATTTTTTTTTCTTTTCTTTTTTTTTTTTTTTAAATCAGATGTGCTATTATTGATCCTCTCAAAAGGTGAGGTGGCTGGAGCCTCATTCCAGCTTCTCTCCCTACCCACATCAGTTTTCTGCAGCTCTAACCCTCCTTCTGTTTTAGAGAAGAGACAATTACTTAAAGACTGAATTACAGAGAAAGTGGCGTCAGCATCATGGCCACATGAAAATATCCCTCCTTTTGGTCTCCCATTTTGAACAACTGAATTTGGTATCCATCCACAAACAGAAGCACCTCTGTGGGAACTGTGGGATCCTGCTTGGGAATCACATGGGCGCTGGCGTCCTCTACAAGTTGCCAGTGGGACTCCGGGCTGTCGGGGGAAGAAGGCCCTACAGGACCAGCGGGGAGGGGCCCTCATATCAAACAGAAACCATCACAGAAAAGGCCCTCCAGATTTGTGTCTGCAGAGCTCTGTCTTCTGATCTCCCCTAGGTGAGCACACAGGAAATCGATGTGGACCTGGGCCTGGGGACCGTTTGCATGGGTGTCCTTGAGGGTGAGATTACTTAGCCTTCTTGTGTCACAGGTGGGTGAACACCTTCCAGGAAGGAGAAGAGACGGCAGAAAAAGCTACTCAGGCAGCGAGAGGGCTTGTGATGGACACACAGGACAGTCTGTTGGTGGCGTCTTGAGGCAGAGACTGAGTGCAGCCCCTGGACATCACACTGCCAGCACACCTGCCAGGACTGAGGTCCCAGGTGCCGGGGCTCAACTCTGCTCCTCATCTGCACCTCATCTGCACATCTGCCACCTGCAGCAGCAGCCCAAAGGTGGGCTTGCCTTTGAGTGGAAGGAGCATGGTTGAGTCTACCGGGCTCGACCCTCTTTTTGCTCCAAAGGTTGGGCCTGAATCCATCTGTGCTGCTTCTGGTCCTGAGTGAGGTAGGTGTGTCCTGGCCAGCATCCGCGTGATCTCTTGAAACCCGGCTCAGATCTGAGACTCTGGGATTTCCCTGATGTACCTCCTTCCCATCCTTCCCCAGACTCTAGCCACATTTTCTCCAAATGTATCTCTCAAATTCTGTTTTGATTTTCTTAACCTGTCTGTGAGCTCCTGGAGGGCAATGTTGTCTATTTCATCTCAAGGCCCCGTGGTGTAGTGAGGTGTCAGGGTATAGTGAGGTGTCAGACTGCAGCGACTGGGACGGAGGCAGGGGGACAAGGAGGAACTTTGTAGGGTGTAAGAGGTCAGTGGATGCAGGGCTGGCCCAGTGCAAGACAAGGAAGGAGCCCATGCCTGCAGCAGTCTCCTCTCCCCCCGCCCCTCCTGCAGAAGGAAGGGACAGGGCATCTGGGAGCTGGTGATGCCATGGCCCCCCTTGGGGACTCACCCTTGTTAAGGAGACACAGTGGTTAAGGTGCCTCTAGAGCCATGCATCTCCCTGATTGCACACAAAAAGTCCCAAAACAACCAAATCTCCTCAATAGAATGAATGGGTTTAAGAACAGTGGTTTCTTCAAGGAGTGGGACACAGTGTCAACACACAGGTGAGTCACCCACGTCCAACACCTGAGCCCCACAGACATGAGGCAGGGTGGTCACTCTCCTGGGTGCCTCCACAGACCTAATTACAGTCACACAGTCACCATCCACACTGTCCGAGTTGGGGACCACCATGCCACGGCCTCCAGGGAATGTCTTGTTTCTCAAGCTGAAAGCTAGTTTCATGGGCTCAGTTGATGAAAATTACAGTTTCAGTTACACTATGTGCCCATCCCTCTGGGTAAGTGATGCTTCAGCCCCAAGTAAGAGACATGGACCAAACAGGTCACCTGCCCTGTCAGTAAACAAAGGACACTGTGGCCTTTGAGCCATCAGCCACTGCAGCCGCCCCAACTGTGCACTGCGTGGGGGTGAAGGAGAGAGACGTGCAGGACACCAGCTCCAGGTAGCTGAGGTGCTGGGACACTGGCTCCAGATAGCTGAGGTGCTAGGACACTGGCTCCAGATAGCTGAGATGCTGGGACACTAGGTCCAGGTAGCTGAGGTGCTGGGACACTGGCTCCAGGTAGCTGAGGTGCTAGGACACTGGCTCCAGATAGCTGAGATGCTGGGACACTAGGTCCAGGTAGCTGAGATGCTGGGACACTGGCTCCAGGTAGCTGAGGTGCTGGGACACTGGTTCCAGATAGCTGAGATGCTGGGACACTGGCTCCAGGTAGCTGAGGTGCTGGGACACTGGCTCCAGGTAGCTGAGGTGCTGGGACACTGGCTCCAGGTAGCTGAGGTGCTAGGACACTGGCTCCAGGTAGCTGAGGTGCTAGGACACTGGCTCCAGGTAGCTGAGATGCTGGGACACTGGCACCAGGTAGCTGAGGTGCTGGGACACTGGTTCCAGATAGCTGAGATGCTGGGACACTGGTTCCAGATAGCTGAGATGCTGGGACACTGGCTCCAGATAGCGAGATGCTGGGACACTGGCTTCAGATAGCTGAGGTGCTAGGACACTGGCTTCAGATAGTTGAGGTGCTAGGACATTGGCTCCAGGTAGCTGAAGTGCTGGAACACCAGCTCCAGGTAGCTGAGGTCCATATTGAGCCCAGACTCTTGCATCTTCCCGTACACAGTGGTGGCGGTGGTTTAGTCACTAAGTTGTGTTCCACTTTTGTGACCCCCATGGACTGTAGCCTGCCAGGCTCCTTTGTCCCATACACAGAAAAGTACTCAGTTCATTAAATTAAAGTATCTGGATTTTAAAAGTAATCTTTTGATAGTCTGACTACCTAGTTTTTGTTGCAAAAATGCTTATATAATCTGGCTCCTCCCTTACCTCTTCAGAGCAAGCCCTCAGAGTGACCTGAGATGATGCCATATGAGCTTAAGTCTTCAGTTTTGTCCCTAAATAGAATTCAATTATCAACTTTTAGGTGGTTCATTTTTTTTTTTCCAGTTGACAAAGATAACAGTGTACCAAGGGAGTCACCTCTCCTACTTTCCCAGAAAGGACCTTCAGTCACTCCATCCCCCACCTCCCATGGCCCAGTTCACCCAGCAACTCAGGTTGGGGGCTGGCATCACTGCTAGGAAAATGGTGCTGATGTCATGTGCCTTCCTCTTTATGTTAGCTTGCCTTTTTTTTTTTTTTTTTTCTTTTTTGTTCTTGCTTTAAATGAGCTCCCTCTTTTTTTTTTTTTTTTTAAACTTCCTTCCTGGAGCTTGAGTCATTTCCCAAGGTCTTTGTCTGCCTTAGCTAAGGACCTCAGTGCCCAAGACAGTTTAGAAGTCCTTCTGTTTCTTCTCCAGGGACCTCCATTCAGACAGAGGCCCAAGCTGGACAAAAGTTCTGGGAGAAGTAGGCCATGAAAATAATGCTTGGAGTTTTCCCTAAGGGGAGACTCCACAGGTGGCCACCTTGACCCAGTCTCCTTGGGTAGAGAGAGGAGCCTGCTGAATCAGGAGGGAAGCTCTTCAAGGCGTGAAGGAACTGTGACTTCAGGGAGGGGCCACTTGTTTCCAGCTGTGCTGTCTGGGGAGTGAGTGCTCTGAGCTCACACAGCCAGGAAGTGGGTCCCACACTGGGAGAAGATCTGGGCTCCTCCCAGGGAAGAATTTTTTGCCCCCATCCATGATCTCAAGCATCAGGACAGGTCAGAACCAGGCAGAATACCCTCACCCTTAGCTGACATAATGGAGAGAGAGACAGGCCCTTTTCCACTGTTTGCTGATGGATGAAATACCCCACCTCATTCCTGGCTTTGTCCCACTGGCTCTCAGGTTCTGACAATGGGTTTCAACTTCCTTCACCCAATCCCAGGTCCTCTCCTGGGCCCCAGCTGTCTCGGGTTTCCCTCCTGTTAAAGGGGTCCATCCCTGAGTGGACTAAAAGTGACTCATGGCACAGTGGTAGTGGCTGGGGCTGACGTGCTGGGTGAGCTGCAAAGGTAACGTGTAAATATAAGTGGGGTTGTGCAAACCACAGTCTGTGGGCCAAATCCTCCCTGAGGCCTGCTTTTGTAGATAAAGTTCTATTGGACACGGCCATGCCTTATTGTTTACTTAATGTCTGTGGCTGCTTCAAGCTAGAGATAAAGTAGCTGCAACGTGGTCTGTGTGGCCCAGAAAGCTGAAAACACATCTACTATCCAGCCCTTTATAGGAAACACTGGGGCCCCTGGATATTAGAAGGCAGTGAGCTATTTTGTCCCTGTAGAGCATTACCCGGAGAAGGCAATGGCAGCCCACTCCAGTACTCTTGCCAGGAAAATCCCATGGACAGAGGAGCCTGGTAGGTTGCAGTCCACGGGGTCGCGAAGAGTCGGACATGACTGAACGACTTCACTTTCACTTTTCACTTTCATGAATTGGAGAAGGAAATGACAACCCACTCCAGTGTTCTTGCCTGGAGAATCCCAGGGATGAGGGAGCCTGGTGGGCTGCCATCTATGGGGTTGCACAGAGTCGGACATGACTGAAGCGATGCAGCAGCAGCAGCAGCAGTGTTACCACTTGGATGGAACCTTCTGGAGACAAAGTCTCTGGAGAGGGGCGTTGGTACTGACAAGTGGGCATCTTCTTTGATGGAGGCCCTGCTGCTCTCTGGTCCCTACAGTGGTTACACAACCCCATATGATGGCTTCCTGCTCGCCCCTGCACAGGGCTGGTCTACACTTTCCCATGGCCTTATCCCTGGTCCTTCTGAAGATTGCAGCCTTGGAGCCAGGGGACAAATGTGGCTTTGGCTCCTAAGATCCAGGACATAAGCCAGAGGACCTGTGTGGGTGGGTTTGGCTTCCCTGAGGCTAGTGGGAGATGGGGTTCCTTTGGTCCAGTCCTCTTGGAGGTGTAGAAAAACTCGTGACCAAGACACTCTCCTTTCTTTTAATTACACCTTTAATTTCTAGATCCTTATGGATTAACATCCAGTTTATAAGAAACAATACAGAGAGACTCCTGGAGTCCTCACCTGGGTCATTTCCCCCGTGACTGCATCCTGCTGAATGAGAGGACGAGTCACAGGAGGATTCTGACCCTCATGCAGTCAGCACCTGAGTCTTTCCAGCATCACAAGGACACCTCCTGCTGTCTTTTCATAGCCCCTCCCTTCCTTGACCTCTGGAGCCAGCAATCTGTTCCTCACTGCCCACCTTTTTGTCATTTCAAGGTTATCTACATATGGAACTTCGCAGCATGCCACTGTTGGGACTGGCTTTTTTCAGTCTCTGGGGATTGGTGTGTGTGTCAGTAGTTTTTACCCTGTTACTACAAAGTATTATTCAAGGTATTGTAAGACTGCAGTTTGTTTAACCATTCATTTATTGAAGGATATTTGGGTTGTTAGTAGTTTGGGGCCACTAGGAATCAGTCTGCCACATGTGTGTGTAGGTTATCATGTGAACACGGAATTAGTGCAGCTGTCTCAGAGGAATGTGGCCCAGGGAAAGCAAAGGACTCTGGTGTGGTTGCCTTTTCCTGATGGTCTCCACTGATTTGTGGTTCAACTGGTTGAAATAGATAACAGTGTCACCCATGTGTTCCCACTCACCCCACTCCCAAGTCTCGGTGAAAATCCTACTCCTTCATTGCCCTTACCTCCTCCACCACCCCTGTGTCCCCCATCACTCCTGTCTCCTCCATCACCCCTGTCTCCTCCTCATTCCTGTCTCCTCCTCACTCCTGTCTCCTCCGTCACTCCTGCCTCCTCCTCACTCCTGCCTCCTCCTCACTTCTGTCTCCTCCATCACTCCCATCTCCTCTATCACTTCTGTCTCCTCCATCACTCCTACCTCCTCCATTACTTCTGTATCCTCCATCACTTCTGCCTCCTCCATCACCCTGCCTGCTCTATCACCATTCCATGTGCGAATTTGGGCAAGACAGCCTGGTTCCAAGAGGGTTGCTCTTACTCATCTCAGCCTGTCTGTGGCAGGAAGGCCAGTAGGATCATCTAGGATGGGGGCAGGGGTTGCCCTGCAGGGTCTTTGTGGGTGTGGAGTGCTCTGGGCGCCTGTGGCTGGGCTGATTCAGACTCCTAGACCTGAGGATGTATTGAACTGAGTGAAGTCTGCTACCCACTGTGTCTTTGAGGATCAAGGAGGAGAACCCAAAAGTAAACTTCCATCTGGGAAAATCTGCAAGTCCTCTATGAATCTGTACTGATACCTCAAGTATGCAGTTTCCTAGTGAAGGAAATACCTATGTTTCTGCACCCCAACACCCATAACTAGAAACTCTGAGTTGAATCAAACTACATTTGTTTTACTGAATTCTGTGGAACCAGCTGCTTTTGCAGTGTGACAATCTAATTTCTAAAAATTGGTCACCATTTTAAATTTGGTGGTTTCCCTGATAGCTCAGTTGGTAAAGAATCCACCTACAGTGCAGGAGTCTCCAGTTTGATTCCTGGCTTGGAAAGATCCCCTGGAGAAGGGACAGGCTATGCACTCCAGTATTCTTGGGCTTCCCTGGTGACTCAGCTGGTAAAGAATCTGCCTACAATGCGGGAGACCTGGGTTTGATCCCTGGGCTGGGAAGATTTTCTGGAGAAGGGAAAGACTACCCACTCCAGCATTCTGGCCTGGAGAATTCCATGGACTATGTAGTCCATGGGGTCACAAAGAGTTGGACACAACTGAGTGACTTTCATTTCATTTTTAAAATTTGGTGGAGGGCTCAGAGATGAATTATTAACACAACAGAGTCACTCTGCCTTTAAAACACCCGGCATAAAAGAAATGCACACTTGCTGAATCACTTAGGTGAAACGCTGGCAGCCCCCGGGCTCCTGGCTACACCCTGTTCTAGGAAACCAGTGGAACCACCTCCTTTCTGGGTGTTGTGAGGTTGTCATATGTGATCCCAAGCAGGCAAGGAAGCAGCTGCTCCCTGTGTGAGTCTAGAGAGTGCTCTGCGTGTTGGGGCCCAGAGTGCCCGGAGTCTCCCCCTCCTTTCTGTCGCCCACGAGGTTCCCACGGGAAGAGGAGGGTGAGGGCAGGCTTGTGGGTCAAGCTGGCTTGGGTGTGTCTCCCCTCTGCCCCTTCAGGGCACCTGCTGCTCCTGAGGTACCGGCAGGCTGCTGGGGTTTGGATGAGGAAAGGCCAGTCTCCCCAGAGTTTTGTTGTTGCTGTCCTGGGCTCTGCAGGGGGCCCCCCTCCCCGCCTCCCTCCAAGTCAGCACCAGGCAAGGAGGCCAACTGGTTCCCCAGAAAGAGCCCACCCAGAAGCCTTTTCTCTCTTCCAATATGGAGTCGGGGTGGGGGAGAGGCAGTAGTTGGCCCCTAGAATTCTTTTTTAAGATTTATTTGATATGGACCATTAAAAAAAAAAAAATCTTTGTTGAATTGTTCCAGTATTGCTTCTGTTTTATTTATTTATCTATTTCTGGTAGTGAGGCACGTGGGATCTTAGTTTCCCAACCAGGGATCGAACCCACATCTCTTGCATTGGAAGGTGAGATCTTAACCACCAGGGAAGTCCCAGGCTCCTAGAAGTGTTGTGTGGAAATGTGGTTCTGCAAACAGACCAAAGGCCTGTAGACCTGGGAGGACTTCTGAGGCCCTTGGGTCAGGTCTTGTCCCACAGAGTGAAATCTTTAGAGCCCAAAGTCTAGAAAGAATGCCACTGGCTGCAAGTAATAGCCAACAAATGAACTGCTCAAACAAAAATGCTAATAATTCCCTATGCTGTACAATATAGCTGATATTTTACAGTAACTTGAGGTATAATCTATAAACATTTTAAATCATTCTATTGGACACTCGAAATTGGAACAAGAGTGTAAATCGTCCATCCTGTGATAAAAATGCTAATAATGTCAAATAAAAAGTCTTGGCAGGGCGACTTTAGGGTCAGCCTCCTTCCATCTTTACGCTCTGCTCCTCTGAGTGTGTCTGGTCATCCAGACCCCATCAACTTTGCAAACCAGCATCCAGAAGACCATACCAAGCATGGGGTATCTATTTCTCATGTCTATGCTCAAGGGCGAGGAGAAATTTCCCGAAGCATCCAGCGTTCTGCCTCAACCCACGTGGATGGTCTGTGTCACATGTCTGCCCTGGTCCAGGTGCTGGCCAGGGGGTAGACTTGCCATCATTGGCTCAGACCTGGATTGATGAGTTTCTGATATCTCTTGAAGCTTATTGCCAACAAGTACACAGGTGAGCTTGTCTTAGGAAGAAGGAGAGAGAGCATCTCCCCCACAGCCCACTTCATACAGAGAGAAATGCACACAGAATCTCGATAGACCCCAGGTAACTTTCAGCTGAACTACTATCCTGGCTTTGGATGAAGGCAGGTGGGCCACTGGGTGGATGATCAGTGACACTGAGATCCCCAGGTATATAAGAGCCAGTCAGGCAGCCCGTGGGGGCACTGGCAGGGCCACTGATTTCCATGTCAGGGCAGAGTCAGCATCACCAGAGGCTATTTTTCAAAAGAAGCCAGAAATCCAAATCTTCACATAAAATCTTACACTTCCTAAATATTGATAATGAATTCACATTCTTACTGACATGGGGACTAATAAAAATTGTCTAAGAGCTGGACTTCTAGAGATGGGAATACCACCTGACCTGCCTCCTGAGAAATCTGTACACAGGTCAAGAAGCAACAGTTAGAACCTGACATGGACCAACAGACTGGTTCCAAATTGGGAAAGGAGTATGCCAAGGCTGTATATTGTCATCCTGCTTATTTAACTTCTATGCAGAATATACTCATTGCTGAAATGCTGGGCTGGATGAAGCACAGCTGGAATCAAGATTTCCGGGAGAAATATCAATGACCTCAGACACGATATGCAGATGACAACACCCTTATGGCAGAACGTGAAGAGGAAATGAAGAGCCTCTTGATGAAAGTGAAAGAGGAAAGTGAAAAAGTTGGCTTAAAACTCAGCCAGAAAACTAATATCATGGTATCCGATCCCATCACTTTATGGCAAATAGATGGGGAAACAATGGAAAGAGTGAGAGACTTTATTTTCTTGGGTTCCAAAATCACTGCAGATGGTGACTGCAGCCATGAAATTAAAAGGCACTTGCTCCTTGGAAGAAAAGCTATGACCAACCTAGACAGCATATTAAGAAGCAGACGCATTACTTTGCCAACAAAGGTCCATCTAGTCAAAGCAATGGTGTTTCCAGTGGTCATGTATGAATGTGAGAGTTGGACTGTAAAGAAAGCTGAGCGCCAAAGAACTGACACTTTTGAAGTGTGGTGTTGAAGAAGACTCTTGAGAGTCCCTTGGACAGCAAAGAGATCCAACCAGTCCATCCTAAAGGAAATCAGTCCTGAATATTCATTGGAAGGACTGATGTGAAGCTGAAACTCCAATACTTTGGCTACCTGATTCGAAGAGAGCTGACTCTTTGAAAAGACCCTGATGGTGGGAAAGATTGAAGGCAGGAGGAGAAGGGGACAACAGAGGATGAGATAGTTGGATGGCATCACCGACTTGATGGGCAAGAGTTTGAGCAAGCTCTGGGAGTTGGTGATGGACAGGGAAGCCTGGCATGCTACAGTCCATGGTGTCACAAAGAGTCGGACACGACTGAGTGACTGAACTAAACTGAACTGAAGAGCTGGACCCAACTTGGAGCCCATGGTGCTCCTTCTTTGGACAAACAGGTCAACACCTGGCAGTTGGATGAGGCTTTGCTGTGGCCTCTTTGCACCGATTGGCAGTGGGACCCCTACTTTGGGAGACATCAAACATTGCAGGAGAGGCCTGAGGGCACCGTTACTGTCCTCAGGTCTAGGGACCAGACCACTTTCAAGCCGTGATCTTCCAAAGAGCACTAGAGAAGTGAGATAAGAGAAACCAGGACACTCAGAGGAAATTACCAGGGATGTTTCCTGCAATGAATGTCCCAGGCTGTGCTGGAGACAGGTAGGGCGTGGATGCTGTGATTCATCATTTCAGATGGAAATGAGATGTAATTCAGAACTCTTATGGGAAATGAAAGGTGATGATAAAACAGACACCAGTCAGATAAAATTAGACAAATGGGCCCAAACTCGGGCATGTGAATCTAGGCTCAAGGTAGCCATAGTAGCTGAATACCAGAAATTGAGAGGGCTCTCTGCACACGCTGGGCCATCTGTACCTTGACTGGAGTCAGTTGGCCTAGATTCAAGTTCTGACTGTACTCCTTACTAGCTAGGCAAATTCCTAACCACTCTAAGCTTTCCCAGCTGGAAAATGAGCATGATGGTCACATCTGTACCCACCTCACTGGGTTGTTAGGAGAAAATTTTTATTAACTTTTGGTATTTTTTCTCTGTTCTTTTTCTGTAACACATATGTGTATATGTGTCATATACTGTTGTTGTTTGGTCGCTAAATTGTGTCTGACTCTTTGCGACTCTACGAATGGTAGCACACCAGGCTTCCCTGTCCTGTGTCCCTGGGTTTGCTCAAACTCATGCTCATCAAGTTGGTGATGCCATCCAACTATCTCATCCTCTGTCATCCCCTTCTCCTCCTACCTTCAATCTTTCCCAGCATTAGGGTCTTTTCCAATGAGGCAGCTCTTTGCATCAGATGGTCAAAGTATTCGAGTTTCAGCTTCAGCATCAGTCCTTCTAATGAATATTCAGGACTGATTTCCTTTAGGATGGACTGGTTGGATCTTCTTGCAGCCCAAGGGACTCTCAAGAGTCTTCTCCAACACCGCATTTCAAAAGCATCAATTCTTCAGTGCTCAGCTTTCTTTATAGTCCAACTCTCACATCCAAACATGACTACTGGAAAAACCATAGCTTTGACTAAATGGGCCTTTGTAGGCAAAGTGACATCTCTGCTTTTTAATACACTGTCTAGGTTTGTCAGATAGTCTTTCAAGGAGCAAGTGTCTTTTAATTTTGTGGCTGTAGTCACTGTCCACCTTGATTTTGGAGCCCAAGAAAATGAAATCTAACACTCTTTCCACTTTTTCCCCATCTATTTGCCATGAAGTGATAGGACTGGCTGCCACAATCTTCGTTTTTTGAATATTGAGTTTTAAGCCAGCTTTTTCACTCTCCTGTTTCACCTTCAAGAGGCTGTTTATTTCCTCTTCACTTTCTGCCATGAGAGTGGTATCATCTGCAGATCTGAGATTGTTGGTATTTCTCCTGGCAATCTTGATTCCAGCTTGTGAGTCATCCAGCCCAGGATTTCCTGTGATGGATTCTGCAAATAAATTAAATAAACAGGGTGAAAATACTTGACATACTCCTTTCCCAGTTTTGAATCAGTCCATTGTTCCATGTCTGGTTCTAACTGTTGCTTCTTGTTCTGCATTTAGGTTTCCTCTTTTTTGGATTTCCTTCCCATTTAGGTAACCACAGAGCATTGGGTAGGGTTCCCTGTGCTCTGTAGTAGGTTCTCATTAGTTAGCCGTTTTATGCATAGTATCTGTAGTGTGTATGCGTCAATACCATCCTCCCAACTCATCCCGTCACCCCCTTTCCCTCTTGGTGCCCATACATTTGTTCTCTATGTCTGTGTCTCTATTTCTGCTTTGCAAATATGTTCATCTGTACCAGTTTTCTAGAG
Organism: Muntiacus reevesi; assembly: GCF_963930625.1. Lineage (NCBI taxonomy): Eukaryota > Metazoa > Chordata > Mammalia > Artiodactyla > Cervidae > Muntiacus > Muntiacus reevesi. Next base: position 40,700,040 of record NC_089250.1, on the reverse strand, counting down.
TCTACATATATGTATTAATATACATATTTCTTTTTCTCTGTCTGACTTCACTGTTTTCTAATGATTGTTGTACACTTGCTTTTTTTCATGGAGAATTGAATTTTGAGTGTGAGACATATAGCCATTATTATTTCCATAAAAGTGTTTTGTCTAAATAGGGCAAAACTATATGCCCATTTATTGGAACCACTGAGAGTGTTGTAAATGCTAAAGGGATTCTAAAAATTGCCAAGCCAGCTATGTGAGCAGGATTAACAGGCTTGTGTCTCACGCTGAGCTGTCCTGGAGACAGAATCTGCCCAGGGTTTATCTTTCCAAATGTTGGTTCCCTTTCCTTGGTTTATCTCTTTCCAAATGTTGACGAGCCGCTTTGCTTGCTAAAGCCAGATCTGTGAAGTGAGTACTAGCTAGCCTTAAAAACAATGCTCGGCCCAGTCAAGTTTTCTGTAAATACTGTGCGTGATAAGTTACACAAGGACACTATTTATGAAATGTGGGAAAATTGATAAGGCTGTTCAAGCATGCTTACCAGCCAAGGGGCGGGGGCGGGGGTAGGGGCGGGGGAGAGTCTTTGCAAAAAAAAAAAAAAACAAAGCTCCCTGTCCGCAGCCAGTGAAACAAGTTTCCTCCTGCTGTTTTGCTCAGTGAGGGTTGGCGGGGTGTGGAGTCTTTCGGCCAGTGTCTCTGTCTCTTGGTTGCCCTAATGGACTCCTCACTGGGGTGATGGCATCAAGACTCCTGTCTCCCCTCTCTTACAGGCCAGAAAACCCAGCCCTCTGGAGATGCAGAGCTTAGGTCCTGCCCTAAAGCCAGCAAATAGCCAAACCAAGGCACCAATGCCAGAGGCAAGTTCAGGTGATCAACGCTCGTCAGCATACTGGTGGGACAGTGACTCCTGCCCCCAAATCCCCTGCACAGATGGAGCCCTCACAGAGCCCCCTGAAGACGTGAGGAACTGCTATGGACTCATACATGGGCAGAGCGATCCCACAGCTCGTCTAAAGCTGCATAGCTCGTGAGTGGCAGAGTGGGATTTGAACCAGGGGTAGATGTGTTCCGTCCCTTTAAACAGCTGGAAACTCACAAACCACCCCTGGTGAGGTGTGTCCTCACGTGGTTTTGCACGTGTGGGATAGGGTACCCAGGAGGCTCAGTGCAGAAGCTCACACTGTGGCACAAGAGTGTTGCTTTCGTTCTTCATTTGTTCTTTAGTTTTGTTCATTTTTCATTTTTTAAAGATGTTTATAGTTGCTCTATTTCTATGAAAAGGGGAACGACAGAGCTCCATCTGAGCCTGAAACCATGGTTGCCTACTGAGTGGTCCTCACACACCATTTGGGTCTCTCTGTACAGAGGAGAGATATGAAGGTCTTAGCCCTTCAGTGCTTCCCTACGGATTTCAGATAAAAGTCAAGTTGTCACTGCTTGGGTTCTCAGGGCTCCTCACCTTCCCAGGTCCTCCTTCCCACTCCTCAGGCTCTCGGAGGACCGCCCTTCCTTCACTCCCGTAACAAGGTCATGGCCCTCCCACCCCAGGGCCTTAGCACATGCTACTCCTCCACATGAATGCCATTTCCCCTCTTATCTATTCCTCCTTTAAATTCCAGCTTCACTGCTATTCTTTCCCAGAGGAGCTTGTCCCAAGTGTCCATCCCAAGGACCTCTCCTGACACCCCGAGGTACCTGTCATAGCTAAAACTGCTCAACATGTTCAAATCTGTCCATTCTAAGGGATGTCAAAGGTCATGAAGGCAGGAGTTTTCTCCTAGAATATCAGTGCTGAGCCCAGCACACAATAAGGCCTTAATCAACATTGGTTGGGTGGATGGATGATTAGGTAGATGGATAAAAAATTGGACGGATGGATGAATGGGGGGGGGATGGTTGGATGAGTGGATAGATAGATAGGTGGGTGGGTGGATGGATCTCCACCGACACTAAAGAGCACAGGGAGAACTCCATGGATTCTAAGAAAGCAACTCTGGACTCCTGCAAACATCTGATTAAAACAAAAAGAACGTAAGGAGCACCCCCTGAGGGCTCTATGACTGGAGTCTGAGATGAGTGCTTTATCCCTTGTGGAGGCTGAAAGTCCCTGAGTTCCCAGCCCCCATGACACCCTACTGGAAGCCCTGAGGAGAGCTGGTCTCCCATCTCAGTTACTTGGAGGTTTTCCACTCTCCACCGAGAGCTCCCTTTGGCGGTTGGGTCCTCCCCATCCACCCAGAATGCCGAGAGTCATGGGTGCCAGTGGGTAGGGGGAGCAAAAGGGGGAGGGTCCAGCCCCCTCCCTTCTCTGGGGAGACGAATGTGTTGTCTGCGGGTCTCCTGAGGGTCCCAGGGGGCAGAGCTCTGGAGCCCCAGGTTACCTGCTCAATTTAGCATCACCAGTGCCGGCCCCTTTCTTGCCCTTGTCTCACTCCTCCCCTCTCAAAAGAACTGCGTGTCCCAAATCCTCGTCTGGGGTCTACTTCTTGGGGACCCCAACCGGTGACAGTCTCAGTGAGCAGAACACTCTGTCATCGCAGGAAAAGAACTCTTCTATTCAAGGGCCTCTGTGAGTCGCTGTGTGGAAGGAGGTCAGCCGTGGCCTGGATGGATTCTGGGCTCAGACCTCCCAACCTTCCGGTAACCCCCAGCTGAGGAAAAACAGGCACGCATGCCTCGGCCTGTGAGGCCAAAGACATTTTCATTTCCTTTCTGATGCTTTCTGTGACGTTGCCACATCACAACACAGCATTTGCACTACGAAACCCTGAAAACTGCCAAATTTCACCCAATTGGGTTTAACGTTCTCGAGGAGGGAGCTTGGCATTGTGTTAGAAACTCAGACATTCCCACGGCCCAGTTCCTATTTTAAAATTGCCTATCTATTTAAAGTTCACGATGAGGGGACATAAGAGAAAAAAGACTCTCAAAGCCAAAGGGAACATGAGCGAGCAAAAGGAGAGTCGAGTTTGCTTCTAAAAAAGGCTGAAAATTATAACCATCATGTCTCAAGTCTGAGGGTTTTTTTTTTTTTTTTTTCCCCTCTTCTGGTTGTTTGCAAACCAAAGTGGAATTTCATTATGGGTTATGAAGTGAGTTTCTCAAGTTCTTGGCCCCCTCCAAATCTCTACTTACTCCGCGGCGTGCCCTCACATGGATGGGAAGGAGGAGGGACCCCCAAATGAAGGTGCTGGTGTATGCAAGCCACAAACAAACGTCTCCCTGCCCCCATCGCCACTGCATTTCCTTAGCCCGCACCCAGCGACGTTGCCTGGCTCCTTTTATGAACAACAAAACCATGATGAAGGCAGCAGGAGTCAGAAGCTATTCAGCACAGGAAGCCCCTGTATCCGGTGAGGAATAAGAAGTGCAGCGGCAGGATGCGCCTTGGGTCAGGGGGCCGAGGAAAGCCTTCAGCCTTTGTGTCCTTCTCTGTGACGGAGCGTCCACGTCTGAGCCCTCGGCTCCCATCGGAGCTCAGCTGGGGCTGCCGCTGTCACCGCCGGGGCGTCAGCCTCCCACCCAGAGGGGCACAGAGGCCACGATGGCCAGTCCCGCTGGCCTACTGCTGCTGCTACTGCCGCTGCTGCTGTTGATCCAGCCCCGGGCGGAGGGCACCGCTGACCAGGAGGCCGTGGTCTGCACAGGGACTGCCTGCTACACGGCCCACAGGCACAAGCTGAGTGCGGAGGATGCCCAGCTCCATTGCAGCAAGAAAGGGGGCAATCTGGCCACGGTGAAGAGTGAGGAGGAGGCCTGGCACATCCAGGGCGCCCTGACCCAGCTCCTGCTGCTGGGGGCACCCCTGCAAGAATCCAAAATCAAATTCTGGATTGGGCTCCAGCGAGAGAAGGGCACTTGCTCGGACAGCAGCCTGCCCCTGAAGGGCTTCAGCTGGCTGGGCGATGGGGAAAACTCGCAGTACAGCAACTGGTACAAAGAGGTTAAGAACACCTGTATCAACAGGCGCTGCGTGTCCCTGATTCTGGACCTGTCTGTGCCGGACCTGGCCAGCAGCCTCTCCAAGTGGGCCGATGGTCCTTGTGGGAACGCCGGGTTTCCTGGGAGCAACATCCAGGGCTTTGTGTGCAAGTTCAGCTTCAAAGGCATGTGCCGGCCGCTGACCCTGGGGGGCCCGGGTCAGGTGAACTACACGACCCCTTTCCAGGCCACCAGCTCCTTCCTGCAGGCAGTGCCCTTTGCCTCGGTGGCCAGCGTGGCCTGTGAGGATGGGGACGAGGGCAGGCAGCACTACTTTCTGTGCAAGGAGAAGGCCCCCAACGAGTTTGACTGGGACAGCTCAGGGCCCCTCTGTGTGAGCCCCAAGTTCAGCTGCGACTTCAACAACGGAGGCTGCCAGCAGGACTGCTTCGAGGGCGGGGATGGCTCCTTCCGATGCGGCTGCCGGCCGGGGTTCCGGCTGCTGGATGACCTGGTCAGTTGCGCCTCTCGGAACCCTTGCAGCTCCAGCCCATGTGGAGGGGAGGCCACGTGCGTCCCCGGGTCCCTCGGAACAGACTTCACGTGCCACTGTCCCCCAGGCTACCAGCTGGACTTGACTCAGCGGAACTGCGTGGACGTGGACGAGTGCCGGGACGCCCCCTGCGTCCAGGACTGTGTCAACACCCCCGGGAGCTTCCGCTGTGAGTGCTGGGTGGGCTTTGAGCCCGGCGGCCCCGAAGAGGGGGACTGCGTGGATGTGGACGAGTGTGCCCCTGGCCACTCGCCCTGCTCCCAGAGCTGCACCAACACCGAGGGCTCCTTCTATTGCTCCTGTGAGGAGGGCTACGAGCTGGCTGGGGAAGATGGCACCCAGTGCCTGGACGTGGACGAGTGTGAGGTCCAGCAGGGTGGCCTCTGTGACAGTCTGTGCTTCAACACGGAGGGGTCCTTCCGCTGTGGCTGCCTGCCGGGCTGGGAGCTGGACCCCAACGGCGTCTCCTGCACTGGGGGGCCCACGTCGCTGGGACCACCAACCGGGTCTCCCCTTGGGAAAGACATGGGAAATGGAGAAGGGGGGCTCCAGTCTTCTGCCACTGTGTCCAGACCCAGCGGGGACAACCCTGAGGGTGCCATGGTGGTGACCTCCAACAGGAGACCCTCCTTCCCAGCCAAGGTCCCCACCTCCCTGCCCCCACCGGAGATGCTGGCCCCCAGTGCCACGCCTGGGGTCTGGATGGAGCCCAGCACCCATCACCCCACAGCCACCACCGGCCACAGAGAGTCTGAAGGCGAGGATTTCACAGCCAAGCAGAGTGACCAGGGCACGGATGGGCAGCAGCTGCTCCTGTTTTACATTCTTGGCACCGTGGTGGCCATCCTGCTCCTGCTAGCTCTGGCCCTAGGGCTGCTGGTCTGTCGCAAGCGCAGGGCCAAGAGGGAGGAGAAGAAGCAGCAGCCACAGAGCGCAGCGGACAGCTACGCCTGGGTCCCCGAGCGGGCTGAGAGCAGAGCCACGGAGAACCCCTACAGGTGACGGAGCCTGGGTCGCCCGGGGGGGAGTGTGGCGGGCACAGGTGCGGGGTGGGAGTGGCAGTGACCATGGCATGCAGCAAGCAGGGATGAGGAGCAGGCATAGGCCCCCCTGGGATCACCTCGAGGCCCACATGTGTCCTCTGGGGGTGCCACCCTGCCCCATGTCCCCACGCCCAGGGCCCAGGTGGCTCGGCCCCGGGGCAGCAGCTTCCAATGTGTTGCCCTTTGTTCCCATAGTCCAACGCCGGGGACAGACTGCTGACACTGAGGAGGCCCCTGGACACTGGCAGCGATCACCATTCTCAGAGCCAGGAGCCCGTTGAAAGCAGGAATCCCATCCTCCTGGAAGACTGGACTGGAATCTTAGCAAGTAGTTGTCAACCTTCTCTTTAAATGCCTGGCAGCTTGAACCGTGCAGGTATCATACGTGTGTAGTATGGAAGCGGGAGAGGGTCAGGTGTCATTTCAAGAATTTCATGTGTGTTAACAATTCTCCTTCCCTCTCCTGTTGAAATTCAAATGTGACTGAGTTCTTGTCACCCCTGATTCTGGATCAGACTTGACATGTCAGGTGCTAACAGGCTCCCTTTGAACTGCTTCTCTGCCCGCATACACCTCTAATAAGAGGACGCGAACCAGGGCAAATTCGGACTGAAATGATTTGTGCCTTCTGGTGTGATGAAACCTGAGTCTATCAGTTGTCTGATTATGTAAGAAGCTCTGTTTCTGACGGAGGGAACGTGTTCAGGCTGGAGACTTTTTTTTTTTCCTCCCATTCTTGCGTTTCCATCCACTTAGGTGGCAGAGGCAGGGCGTTTAGAAATCACATCTCTCTAGTTCTTCAGGTTCTAATTGTCTTCAGTTTATTTGCAAATGAAATCTGAACAATGTGGGGAAAATTGTATCAAGCGAGTAATAAGTGACTCTGGAAACTAGGGTTAGAAGGCAGGATTTGTTTCAAAACTACGTGAGTCAATTTGTCTCAATAAATGTTCCCATGTTCCACCATGTGATTGACTGGTGAGACACTCGTGAGGTCAAAGGTTAAAGATCACTGGTCTCCAGGGCCAGGAGGCCCCCCGCCCCTGATGCCATCCTGTCGTCTCTGGACTCTGCCTGGGCTTGGACGCCCTGATGGTTTCTGGACGATGTGAGGGGCTGAGTTTAAAAGGTGCCGTCCCAGCATGTAGCACAGTTCATGGTGGCAGAGGCCTCCTGAGAGCTGAGCCCGTCTTGTGGACACAGCACAACCAAGTCAGAACTCATCCCCTGGGTGTTGGCCCAGTGCTGCGTACAGCACAGGTGTCCTCTGGCCCTTTTCCTTAAAAAAGAAAACAAGAGGGGATGGAGAAAGAATGAGAGTATAACTAAGATCTTGTGCAACAGCAGACACTGCTCAGAGCCATTTTAATTTATAACCTTGCCTGAAAGTGCCCACTAGCCATGATTTCCCACAACTAAGACTGTTGTGGTCGGCGGTGCTCGGTCCCAGTTCAGCCTGGGTCCCTGGAGAGCAGCCCAGAATTCACTGCAGGTCGGAGCTCTTAGAAGCTGTCTGAGTAGCTCAGGAGGGGTGGGCACCTGGAGAAGGTGGGACTGGGGGTGAACCCCTTGCCACATCCCTCCGTGATGCTCCCCTTCCCATGCAGGACAGACCAAGGGAACCATTTCCGGGATCCAAACTCTGCCCCAGAGGTCAGCACCCCATGTGCTTGGCCTCCAGAACCAAGTAGATGCTTTTTGCCAATTTCAAAATGGAGGTACTATAGCTCACATTAAAAAAAAAAAAAAAAAGGAAAACTGGAAGGGGTTGGGGGAAGGAAGGAAGGGAGGAAGGAAGGATGGAGGTCTGAGGGGGCCCAGCACAGGGTTCAGAGTGTCTGCTTCTGACACCTAATATTCTGCACCTAATTTTCTGCAGTTTCCACTTGGGACACTGGGCTTTAATGCTCCAGGGGTGGAACGCTGTGCCCCTCAGCCCGGGGCCCCTGGCGCAGTGCTGTGTGGGGCTGACTGTGGGCCATTTGTGCCTGTGTGTGCCGCTGGCTGGTATCTGCACTTATAGAAATGCTTCGCTCTAGGCCTTTACAGACCTCACCCTGGTCACTGGGGTGAGGGGAAAATTCCCAACCCAGGCTGCCCCCGACCCACGTGATCCCCCAGCCTTGAATTGGCTGAGGCCATTTGATTTCTTCCACGGCCCAGCCCCGTCTGGTTTCTGTGTTTGAATTCTTCTGAGGGCGAGTAGGGAATACGCAGCCCTGCTCGCTGTGCCCCCCTCTTCCCCCCACCACTGAGCACCCCCATGGGGAGAAATGGGAGGATAAGTAACAGCTTCTCCAAACCTGCTCTGTCAGAGTCGCCCCCTCTGCTGACAACCCGCCTTCGCAGCCACCACCCAGATGGACGACCTCGGGTGGTAACTCTGATGAAAAGCGTCAGAAGGATGCTTCCTTCTCCCATTCAACCTGCTTTGGGGTTTGAATCCTTGTTTTGGGAGCTTGAGGCCAATGGACAAAGTACCTATTTATCCAGAAGCCAGGTAGCTCGATCATGATAGCCAGGTAAATGGATGGATGGAGCGTGGGGAGAGGTGGGTTCTACCATGCTAGGACTCCTCCAGCAGCCGGGCTGGACGGGGCCGACCAGGCGCTGTTCTGTCCCTGACCCCCTGACCTGCCGAGCGGCAGAGCAAGCTGGGTGCCGGGGACCAAGGAGAGGCTCCGCTTGGCAACACGTTCAAAGACAACTTGGGCTTCTGTCCTTGGCTCAATGATTCTATGTTTGGGACAAACACCACGTGAGTGACGCAGATAACTTAAAGGGAGGATGTCTCCTCAAACAGGCCTGCTCCTGAATTTCAGGGACAGTCTCTGCAATCACTGCTCTTCTTTCATGCTGGCCATTTGGAGGGGCTGAAGCAGGAGGACAGTCCCCTGGGGGAGCGGAGTGTAGAGAGCCAAGGGTGGGCCATTCTCCAAGTTCGCCTTGGGCATGGAGGACCTGGGGGGGGTGGGGTGGTGTCCTTTGTGTGATGAACCCACGACTGCTCTGCTGGGTGGCCTGGAGGCAGAAGTAACCTTGCTGGTGTCACTTTGGGGCCTGTCCCCTGTCCCCAGAGGCACTAACGGTGAACCCACCAGCTCTGGCCTGAAGCCGGGAGGGACTCAGCCTGTGTTGACCACCAGGCCCGGCAAAGCCATCTCAGGCGTGATGCCCATTGCCAATAGACTAGCAGCCTCTCCAAAAGGTTAGTCCTCACATCTTTCCCCATGATGAGGTGAAAAGTGAAATAAAAAACTAAACACGTATGTGAATGTGCTTCCATGCAGCCTTCAAGAGGAGCAGAGTTGGGAGTGAAGCTCTCTCTTCCACACACACGTGTGTAGCTGTGTCTTTTATGTTCTGGTTGTTAGCTTTGTTTGAGCATATTGTGCAGGGTCTGGATTTTACCCATGAACAACCTCTGGAAGATGTGGATTTGATCGTTAGCTACTTTTATTCCTACTGTCTTTCCCATATAGATTTCTATAAAAACTAAGAGAACGGAGATGAGATTTGACTCTGAAAAAGGTACCAAACTCAAAATAATGCAGTTTTTTAAAAAACAAATAGAGGAAAGCCTTTTCCTATTATTTTTCTTCTTAGCTTCTCCATTGTCTAAATCAGGAAAACAGGAAAGCACTGCTTTCCAGCAGCTGCAAAATGGTGTAATGTCCCCTACATATTTCCACCGCTGAAAACAATAGGGTTAGCATGGAAATCAGAGACAGAAAATCCCTGAAAACATCTGTCCCTCTCTGGCTGCAAAACCCAAGGCTTAAATCTGTGTGGTTTGTGGAGCCTGTCAACCAAAAAAAAGAGGATGATCAAACTCTCCACGTGTTCAATAATCAAGTACCTTAGTTTGTTCCGCATTCCGGGAGTAAAACTCACTGAAATGCTTTTTTTTTTTTTTAACCAAAATGAAGTGTGTTTTGGTCTGTTCATGGAGATAACACTCACCAGTTTTAGGAAGAAACTCTGGAATTCCTTTCTCTCATTGTTCCTCTTATCGGCAAGGGGGTAAGTGTTTCCTTTCAGCAGAATTTGCCCACCGTTCCCCTGGCCTGAAACTTTTTGCGTATTTGGCTTAAGCTAGAATTAGATCAGAGGTGAGGTCTTGCATGAAGATGATATTCGATGTGATTGTAAACATCAACAGTCCCTCCCTGAGTGCTAGAAGAGAACATGTAGGTCTCTTTGAATGTGTATATTTGAAGTTTGTTCCACTGATGCTGGAATCACAGGCTTTCCTCCCAGGCTGGGGCAGGGCGGGCTGGACACTGAGCTGCCCTCAGGCCTCTGAAAAGCTGAGTGGCACCTCTGGGCAGCCTTGGAAGTGGGTCATCATCCTTTGAGCTTTGTTACCCACTTATCCTAATAAACTCCGGAATACATTGCTATCAGTCTGTTTTAATATTCTTCACAACAGTTCAAAATACACAGCAGGAACTACATTCAAAGGTTCCCATATCTGTTGTCAAAGAAATCTTGACAACCTGCGTCTTTATTCACTAGAGGTGACTCTGGCCTCAGGGTACCGAGGTGGGAGGAGGACATTGTAGGGAGGCTCTCAGGCCCAGATCTGCACTTCTAGACTCTGCCCTCTGACCCTGAGCCCTGCTGCATGCCTCCATCTCCACTGTCCTATCCCCTGCATCGTTTTAGTTGTGTGAGTGACGTCCAGTGCAGGATTAAACGTGTCTAATGGGTGTGATTTGCAAACACCATTCTGTAATGATCACAGGAACATTTACGACCACTTGGGCACGAAATATTTTCCAGTATACTTAACTAATTGGACAGGCCGACCGCTCGCTCATTGTTCTGCCACATAAACCTCACCGTGACTGGAGGCTGGAGCAGCAGATGGTGGTTGATTCCCAGTCGACTTGCTTTCCAGACTGTGGACTTTGTAAAAACAGGGCTTATGGAGGATCAAGGGCTCTCCGGTGATGCTAATGGCCTGGACGCTTGTGATAAACAGTCATTACCAGGGCTCAATAAAACTGATTCTTGAGCTGTCTAGTCACTAACAAAACCTATTTGGAAATAATATCTTAATATGAGGAACTGTGGCTGCCCCCTCCCCAACATACACACACACACACACACACACACACACACACACACACAGAGAAAAGCACCTTTCACACAAAGAGAGAGACACAGAGACACACAAATACACACAATCCTAACATCCTCTGTTTCATATTGAAAAACCTTGAGGCCAGGTTACACAGAATTAAACCTATTGTGCAAAACAAGTACATCTGTGACAGAAAACCCATAGATTAACATGGAAGAGCCACATACACATCATGTACCTTCCATGGCTTTAACATGGACTGAAAGAGTCCATCCTGATTGAGCTGACTCCTCAATTTGTTCAGTATGAGGAGGAAAAGACAATAAACCCCAAACCAAAAAGCCTCAGCTCAGTCTCTCCTTGAAGTATATTGTGACTTTACAGCTGCTTAAAAAGAGAAAAGTGTCTCATCTCTTTTACACCCTGGATCATTGTTTTCAGAGGAAATAAAGGCCAGGAGTGGTGAAAACTGAAGAAAGAGGGGAGGAGTGAAAAGTCAAGTTGGAGGATAAGCCCCGAGCTCAACAGTCTCTCCCATGAACTTGACCTGAGGCTCTTCTCTTCACAGCAGGGAACACACTCTGCCTGAGCCTCCAGGAGCCAGCAGCCAGAGCTCCCCAAGAGCTGCTGCCCTGGGTCCTATTTGCTGGACTTTTTATTTGAGTTTTGTCACCATTGATGCTGGTCCTCCCTTGTGGTTAAAATCCATAGACTTCAGCTGCGTGGAGGGAAGGATGGGAGGGATGGAGCATAAACAGAGAGGGAAGAAGGGAAGGAGAGAGAGGGAGGGAGAGGGGTGGGGGCTGCCTGGATGAAGGTCAAAGTGAAGGTCACTGGGCCCCAATAGCACATCTCGGCTTTTGGTTGGAGACCACGCAGGGCTGTTTTCTCTCCACGCCATCTCTAACCTCCTGGGCCGCACGGCAGAACAGCCAGGCTCTTTCCTGCTGACCCCCGTGGAGGACCAACACCCTCCTCATCAGGCTCTTGTCACCTTTCCCTGCAAAGCACTGTTACCTTGTCCCTTCTGCCTTTCACGCTTGTCCTGGTATCCTTAAGCTGGGTCCATGACTCTGCTCTCTTGAGCTCCGTGTTCAAATATCCAGTGAAAATAATGAGACTTAGGAGGTGGAAGGAAATAACTGTACCTTTTACTTTCTTTCTCCAGAGTCTTCCTTTCCCAAAAAGATTAAGTCCCAAACCTCCCATCCAAGTACTAACCAGGCCCGACCCGGCTTAGCTTCCGAGGTCAGACGAGATCGGGCGCGTTCAGGGTGGTATGGCCGTAGACTAAGTCCCAAACCTAAATGTTTCACTTCCTTGTCAAACCCGTCATCTCTGAACTAGAGCATGGTGCCCTGTGTGTCCCAGTACTCACCCTAATGGTCACGGTTAAGGTTTTGGTGTGTGTACTGGGGGTGGGGGGGTGCAGTCCTGTATGCCCATCACACCAGCTTGTCCATCCTCTTTCTCATCATCTCCCATGGGGATCAGCTTTGTCACTCCTTGTATTTCTATCAGTTCTGTCTTCTGGTTAGTCACTCAGTTGTGTCTGACTCTTACGGCCCCATGGACTATAGCCCATCAGGCTCTTCTGACCATGGGATTTCCCAGGCAAGAATACTGGAGTGGGTAGCCTATCCTTCTCCAGGGGATCTTCCCCACTCAGGGATTGAACCCAGGTCTCCTGCATTGCAGGCAGATTCTTTACCAGCTGAGCCACCAGCAAAGCTGCACAACTGGGTGATTGATGTACATTTGGCTTTATCCCTTTCTTTACCAGTATGAAATACAACCCTCTGGACATCTTCACCTCCAATTGCATTCTGTCTAAATCTCCAAACTGATACACTTCACTAACTTGTGGCATTTTATGAATACAAACGATTTCTATTAAAGTATCTTTGTTTTCAGCCTTCTTTGTGTTCGTCTCACTCTGTGTTCCCCTCCTGCCCTGCTCTGGGCCCGCTCTCTCCATCTCAGGAGCCTGGAGCCACCACAAGGCCTCTGCCCAGAGTGGGCAAGTCTGGGTTGGAGCCTGTGAGACTCTGCATTTCTAGCAGGTTTCTTGGGGAGACTGCTGCTGCTGGTCTGGGGGCCCCCCTGGATGAGCCCTGCTTTATCTGTTTGGGTGTGGTTTTCTTGTGTCATTATTGGGAGTAGGCCCTCCTGGCCACTTTTTTGACTCTCTTATTCTAAAAGCGATTTTGGATGGGCCTCCTTCCCCAGTCTCCTGACTTTCCCCTGCTCCTCTCCTTTCTTGTCTCTCGAGGTGGCTGTGAAACTGCACTTTCTTTCCAGCCCCCCCAGAGACTCCTGTTCTGCCCAAAGCACCAGTCACCTTATAACACGGTGTATCATTTCTTCCTGTGGTTAAGATTTATTGACTTATTGCCTGTACTTACATATATGTAAGTACCTCTAGGGCAATTGTTGTTGTTGTTGTCTGGTCCCTGGTCCCTGATGCTCCCTGGGCCTGGCACACAGGGGCACTCAATAACTATGTTTCTGATGCTTGGCTGCCCTGGGGTCTTGGAGCAGAATGGCAGGCAGGGGAGACAATGGGGGTCCTATTGGAATCTCTGATATTGTCTGTGGCCTTTGTCTTTTACTGGCTCCTCACCCCAGGCAGGCCGCTCCCCCCACGCAGGGCACTGCTCACACTCAGGATGTCCCTATTGCTCTTGGACCAATGCTGTCTTGTCCATCTGGTCTCCAGGCTCCTTTTGCTCCAGAAGCAGACCTGGAGACAAGGATGCCAGTGAAGTAATTTAATGGGAGGGATGGACATTAGTGGTAGGGTCATGAGGAGGTGATGCAACTGTGGAAACAGAAGGAAATGTCATTCCACCCGAAGGCCGAGGGAGCCGGGGTATTGATACACTGACTTTCATCCATCGTGGATGGGGCTGCTGCAGGGGGATGGGTAATTCCCGGTACTTCCAGAGGGATTCCACTCTGGGATGGGGGAAGCCTTCAGGTACAGAGATGCAGACACGAGAGGATGGAAGTTGACCCGAGCACAGGCACAGTCTCTGGTGAACGGTCTGGGTGAATCCCCTCCAGTCCTCATCGTCCCCCACACCGAGCAGAAACAGTCCTTCCTTCCTCCACAAGTCATGGCTGATTTCCTCAGGAGGCAGCTGGGACCTTGAGGAGAGAGCTCTCTTTCCAGATTTCTTTAACAGCCCCCATCCCTTTGTTCTTGGTGTGATAGCTCAGTGGCTCTGCGTCTGTCTTCCCGTGAGGCTGGGAGGCACTTAAGGGAAAGGTGAGCCTTACACACAGTTTTACACACAAGTGGGTCTCAAATGTGGCCAACAGAAGGCCACCTGAATAGCTCAGTTCTTGGGACACGTCATTAAAACACCGCGACAGGAACATTTACCAAACTTTTATTATTATCAGATAAAAAGTGCAACTGATTTATTGGGAAACAGACAGAATTACTCTCCCCACTTGATAGGTAAGGAAGCAGAAACACAGACAAACTGGGAAATTTGCCTACGGTCCCAGCTGACAAGTGATGAAGCAGGGCTGTGAAACCCTGCAGCCTCACCTGGATTGCTAGGTCTCACTACCTCCAGCTATCTTCAAGGGTGTCAACCAGCAGACCCCTGAGGAGACAAGCTGGCTTTCATCCTATGTGAGCCAGGAAGGTGGAGCACTGAGCAATGGTGGGTATTTCTAATAATAACTTATGTGCAAGTGAGCACCTCTCTATTCTTGCGCTTGTGTATTCCCCCAGGCACACACGCGTGCATGTACGCCACACACACACACACACACACACACACACACACACACACATACACAAGTACCACTCAGAAGTTCTCTGCCATCCCCTGAGTGCTTGTGCCACCTGAGGCCCACCGTGATCTGAGGGTGGGCCGTGCGTGCGGCCTCACTGACCCCACAGGGACCTTTCTGCCTCTGTCTTGGTCACAGCGGCACCTCTGTGTGTCCTGGGGGCAGAGGTGTGACTGCATCCTGCTGGCAGAGATCACTGCTCCATGGCTCCCCCGTGCACAGTGATGGGGATGCTAGAGGTGCCACTGTGTCAAAGACAGCAGGCTAGTTTCTTAAAAAGTTAAATGTACACACACAGGACCTGGTAATTCTGCTTTTAGACATCTACCCAAGGGCAACGAAACCGTGATGCTCATAGTCTTGGCCACAGGTATTCACAGGAGGTTTATTCACGAGCCTGGACCTGGACATAACTTCTGTTCCCAGTCTTCTCTCTACCTCCCTCCAGGGCAGCTCAGGAATCATGAATCCCATTCACTTGCCTGGCCTCCATCACGAGAGGCACGTACCTCACTAAGAAGTGGTCTTTGTCGGCCCCCGCTTGCTCCACCCCCACTGCTGCCGCCCAACATCTTGCTGAGTGTTCTCTTTTCAAGTTCACTGTGTCCTGCTGCTTGCTTCTTTTATCCCCTTGTCTTCGAGTTATCTAACTGCATTTCCCTCTGAGCAATGGCTGCAGTCAAACCCTATCTTTTGTCTTCAGGTCCTGTCCTTTTAGGGAAGCATATTTTACTATAGAAACAATCTTTCGTGTTATTTAATTTAATAAGGAAAAACAACCTTGGAAAAGTTCCTGGGCACTGCAAGTGCTGGTGTCAGCAGTAATGTCATGGCCTTTCTTTAAGAGGCTTTTTCAGAGGGGACCAGATGCCCAGAATGCCTTTGATGCTTGGAGACTGGATTTGGTGCTTACTGATTTGTGGCTGAAATGAAATGCTCTCTGTTAACTTCGGTTATATGCCAAATGATCTTCAACATGAGGCATTTTTTTTTCTTTTTTGAGCATAGGAAAAGATGATTCATTTAGGCCTTGTTATTTGAAAAGTTGGAGTCACACGGTCTGGAATCAACTCACGCATTAGCTTAGCAAACAAGAAAACAAACCAGAACGAATGAATGAAAAAAGTTTTGTTGGGGAAATGAGGCTCATACGAGATTTTTAGCTGAGCTATGTAGCCTACCAAATTCATCTTTAGGGACTTATCCCAGTGTTTACATCCATTTGTGTAGAATAGACAGGAACTAGAAATGATTCTCACATGAATGCAAATGAATCAGTATTTTTCAATATCTATTCTGGGCATTTTATTCTCCTTCTGCTTTTATGTTACATGAACTTGTAGTATTCAGTGGTGAATTTTTCTGCCCATAGTAATGCCTGATTAACATAATGTTTATTTTCTCATATGATGAAGGGTCCAGAGATGGGAAATCTCAGGCTGCCTTCTGTCTTTTTGGTCCTTCATCACTAGCCTGTGACTTTCATCCTCCTGCTTACCACATACAAAAAAAAAAAAAAAAAAAAAAAAAATCTTTTTTTCTAATTTATAGGCAGAGAAAGGCACCAATCCCAACTAGGCAATTTGCTGAGTTGTGATAAGAGTGCAGATCCCATAACTAGTGCTTCAATCAGGAAGACTTTCCACTACCCAGTGGGTCTCCTATATTCCTCCCAGTCTGTTTCCACCCTGTAGATCAACACTGCTTCGCTTCCCATCTGTATTCAGTCATTTCACCTGTTTTAGGAATTCAAATGGACGAAATCAGCTTATCAGGTTCAAGCCTCTTGGGTTACTTGCTTTCTGCTTTGCCCACTTTTTATTTTTTTTTACTTCTGATGCCTTTTTCTTGTTTTATTTTGGGTTAATCAAGTATTATTTTTCATTATTAGATTTTTTGAGCAATTTTAGGTTTGCAAAAGTATTGAGTTGAAAGTACAGAGAGTTCCCTTATAACCTCTCAACATTTTACAATTTCCTATTACTAAGACTGGGCTTTGGTGTGGCACGTGGGGTACAATGTGTGAGCCATATTGACACATTATTATTAACTAAAGTCCATAGTTTACATTCAGGTTCACTTTTGTACTATACCTTGTATATTGATCAATTGCTCAGTCCTGTCTGACTCTTTTGCAACCCCATGGACTGTAGTGTGTTGGGCTCCTCTGTCCATGGAATTTCCCAGGCAAGAATGCTGGAGTGGGTTGCCATTTCCTTCTCCAGGGGATCTTCCTGACCCAGGGATTGAACCCGGGTCTCTTGCATTGCAGGTGGACTCCTGAGCTTCTGAGCCACCAGGAAAGCCGTACACATGGTTGTGTGTGTGTGTGTGTATATATATATATATATACACCAGGGTCTTAGTTGCAACATGTGAGATCAAGTTTCCCTAACCAGAGATTGAGCCCTAGCCCTTTGCAGTAGAGATATAGAATCTTAACCACTGGACCACCAGGGAAGTCCCCATTCTATGGGTTTTGAAAACTGTATCCACCACTGCATATATCACACAGAAAAGTTTCCCTGTGCTCCACCTGTTCACCTTATCCCCCCTCCCCAAATCCTGGCAACCACTGACATTTCACAGTCTCTGTAGTGTTGCCTTTTCTAGAATGTCATACATTTGGCATCATATAGACTGTGGCATTTTCTGATTGGCATAGGAAACATTTAAGTTTCCTCCATGTCTTTTCATGGTTCAAGAGCTCATTTCTTTTTAGTTCTGATAATATTTCATTGTCTGGATGGACCACAGTTTATTTATCCATTTACCTACTGGAGGATATGTTGGTTGCTTCCAAGTTTTGGCAATTATCAATAAAATTACTATCACCATCCATGTGTTTGTGTGGACATAAGTTTTTATTCATTAGTGTGACTGTCTAAGATTGTGAATACTGTATGAGTGTGTTTGGTGTTGTAAGAAATTTCCAAACTGTCCTCCTATGTGACCAAAGCATTTTGTATTTCCATCAGCAATGAGTGAGCATTTCTGCTGCCCCACAACCTCCCCAACGTTTCGTGTTGTCAGTGTTCTGGATTTTGACCATTTTAATTGGTGTGTAGCGGTATCTTACTGTTGCTTTAATTTGGATTTCCCTGATGACATGAAGTGGAGCATGTTTTCAAATGCTTATTTGCCATCTGTGTATCTTCTTTGGTGAGGTGTCTGTTAAGGTCTTTTGCCCATTTTAAAATTGGGTTGTAATGCTGGGCATACACACCAAGGAAATCAGAATTGAAAGAGACATGTGTACCCCAATGTTCATCGCAGCACTGTTTATAATAGCCAGGATATGGAAGTAACCTAGATGTCCATCAGCAGACAAATGGATAAGAAAGCTGTGGTACATATACACAATGGAATATTACTCAGCCTTTAAAAAGAATACATTTGAATCCATTCTACTGTGGTGGATGAAACTGGAGCCTATTATATAAAGTGAAGTAAGTCAGAAAGAAAAACACCAATACAGTATACTAATGCATATATGTGGAATTTAGAAAGATGGTAATGATGACCCTATATGCGAGACAGCAAAAGAGACACAAATGTATAGAAGAGTCTTTTGGACTCTGTGGGAGAAGGCAAGGGTGGGATGATTTGAGAGAATACACATTCAAACATGTGTATTATTATATGTGAAACAGATTGTCAGTCCAGGTTTGATGCATGAGATAGGGAGCTCAAGGCTGGTGCACTGGGATGACCCTGAGGGATGGGATGGGGAGGGAGGTGGGAGGGGGGCTCAGGATGGGGAATACATGTACACCCATGACTGATTCATGTCAATGTATGGCAAAAACCACTACACTATTGTAAAGTAGTTAGCCTTCAATTAAAATAAAAAGAAAAACATAAATAAAATTGGGCTGTTTTCTTACAGTTGAATTTTAAGAGTTCCTTAGTATATTTTAGGTCTCAGTCCTTTATCAATTTTTTTTTTTACAAAGATTTTCTCCAAGTCCATGGCTTGTCTTTTCATTCTCTTAAGGGGTCTTAGTTGCCCCACACCTTGTAAATTGAGAGTGTGCTTGGGATAAAGTATGAATAAATATGAATCCCACCCAAAGTGGTTTCCTTCTTTGAATAAATCCCTCCAGCTTCTATCTGAGGTTGGTCACTTAAACTTAAAAGCTGATTTCTATTTTTAGTCAAATATCATCTTTGATATAGCTGCTTTCATATTTTTTCCAGAATTAATTTTTTTTTTTTTTTACCAGAAATAGATCCTATATTTGTCGTTTTTGAAGGATCCTCCAGATAGCCCTCCAAGCAGTTTAAAAAAA
Organism: Muntiacus reevesi; assembly: GCF_963930625.1. Classification (NCBI taxonomy): domain Eukaryota; kingdom Metazoa; phylum Chordata; class Mammalia; order Artiodactyla; family Cervidae; genus Muntiacus; species Muntiacus reevesi. Next base: position 40,681,344 of record NC_089250.1, on the reverse strand, counting down.
TATTGTGTTGGCTAAAATTGAACACCATGACTGTCTGTAGGCTGACCACTGGGAGGGTCATTAGAGAGCAACGTTGTGAAGGGTTGTGGATGGGGGAGGAGTCAGCCAACCAAGAGTGTCTGCCTTGCTGCCCTAAACATTCTCTATTTCAGACTTTTCACATTTTCTGACCCACTTTCCTTCCTTACCCAGCAAGACAAACACATGCTCCTCTATCTCGTCTAAGTGAAAGAGATTTGACAAAGTAATTTTATTTTTTCCCATGCCTCAGTTTCTCTATTTATTGTTGACATTGTTAATTTTAGATGAATATTAAAGAGGAGTCCATTAGTTGTGTATGACCTTGGTGTGTAAGTTCTTGAAGGTGACCATATGTCCTCATGAGCTTGAAGTTTTGAGGGCCATGGATCTTCATAACATCTTCTGGCCAGTGAGACTTGGACATCGGTATAAACAGGAGTGTGATTGCTGATAGCAGCATACATAGCAGCAGCTGTTTTATGGAACAAATACTCAATACTTGCCCCACGGATCTGCCTGATTCCCCTGCCCATCCTGAGTGTCCATGAAGCAGGCTCAGAGATTCATCCTAGGATCCAGATTTTGTCATCCAACCCTAGGATGTAGCTCTTATCCTCATTTTGGGAAGAAAAGTTGAGTCTCAGGGAGCTTATCTATCATAGAAACAGAGCTAAGAGCAGTTGGACTTGTTCAAGTTCATGTTATGTGCCCACCATTGTGATAAAATATTGACTATCTGTCCCTTTTGTTGACCTCTGGTTTGAGGGATGCGACCTTGTGAACATATAGAAGGTACTATTTAAAGATGATATTTGACTAAAAATAGAAATCAGGTTTTAAGTTTAAGTAAATTAGACCAGAGAGATGGCAATCCAGGAAGCTACACTTTTAATTTATTCATGCTTGTGCCAACTGGGCAGGTAGTCAGCTGCACAGAACAGTAATCCGATTACAGTGAAGGAACCAAATAGACCCAGATGTCTGGGCCCAAGCCCTGGAGTTTCTGACTCAGGAGGTCTGTGCTGGGCTCAGGATTCTGCCTTTCTGACAAGTCTGAGGTGATGAATGGTGTTTACAGAGATAAGATGTAACAGCAATGCTGCTGGTCTCAGTGAACCTCTGTGGGGGGCGGGCAGGGAAGGGGCTGGTTTATTGCAAGGTCTCAGTGAGGCCATTCTGCTGCCTGGCTAGGTCCTTCTCCAGCACAACCACTTGGCGGGGGGAGTGTGTGCCCTCTAGGCCCCCAGGTGGGGGTCTTGTCAAAGGCAGATCCTGATTTGGGAAGCACGGGGTGCTTCCTTCACTGTAATTGGATTACTGTTCCGTGCAGCTTCCCATCAGAGATGGCACATTAGAAGCAGTCCCCAGACAAGGATGCTGGTCTGGGACCTCATGTTGAGGAGCAAGGCAGCCACTTGGCTAGTAGATTCCTTCCTTTTCCTCTGCCTGTTTCCGACCCCAGCTGCCCCTCACTCGACCAGAGCTGATGATGCACGAACGTTCAGTCCACATTTTTGTCACTTCCACTGAGCTCTGGGGACTGACTCATTTAAATGACATTCTCAACTCTTTGGAAAGTTGCTGGGCCAGAAATGGAAACAGCGGCAAAGACTTTCTGGGAAACAGGAAGCCAAATAGATATTTTTTTCAGTCATGATTTTCCCCAGATTCAGAGACTGCTTAATTCACCATGAAACATGACTTTTAGATAAAATACAAAAATCTTGTTGAAGCTCAAGACCATGGGAAGACAGCAGAAGAGTAAGTACTGTAAGAAAACAGCTATAAAGTGTCTCTGTGGCGTATTCCAAGTTCTGGATTTTCTTGTTACCAGCTGTGTGTATTTATCCCGGCTGCAGTAGGACCAGCTGGAGTTTTAATTGTGCACTATGGATGATGCTGCCAGGATTTTCCCATGCATCTGTTGACTCCAAGTTCTTCAGTGGCCAGCTGGCCACCAGAAGCATAAAAGTGGCATCCAGCTCCAAGGAGGAAGATTCTGTCCTCATCGCCTGTTGTAACATGAGGTAGGTAGGTCCTCTTTCCTGGGAGGGGTGTTGTAAGGGACCCCGGAAGACTGGGTCTTGCTGAATGTCCCCAAAGTCCCTTCCAAAGGAGAATAAACTCTAAAGAGAAGCCTTTGCCAGCACTTCTCTTAGATCTGGCTTCAGAATTATTCCCAGTCTGAAGAGCATTCCCAGCAATTTGGGTGTGGGCGAATGCATCCCCCTCCCTCTGTGGGTGGGCTGGCTCTGGGTACAGGTGAGTGAGGTCAGGAGCTCCCAGTGGGGAGCTGCTCCCATCCCACTTCCCTCAGAGCTTGACGGAACCCTGGGTACCCCCTGGGCCTGTGACTCGGAGTGGGATTTCTGAAGGAAGGATTCGGTGTTGGCAGCCCCTGACCCTGAGCAGAGCTCCCTCCTAACAGCTGCTCTCCCTGACTTCTTCACTCCTCAGGGCCCCCATCTGCCCAATTTCCAGATGGTCTCACTCCATCACCCAGGGGCGGGGGCGGGGGTGGGAGGGTGGTGGCTACCAAAGCATCCTGCAGGTCTGTTCTCAGACCCCCAAGGACTGGATAAGGGGGATAAGGAAATTATCCTTATCCCCCTTATCTGGATGAATGGATAAGGAAGTTGTGGTACTGTAGCATTGTGTATGGAATATTACTCAGCCATAAAAGGAACATATTTGAGTCAGTTCTAATGAAGTGGATGAACCTAGAACCTATTATACAGAGTGAGGTAACTCAGAAAGGAAAAGATAAGTACTGTTTTCTAACAAATATATATGGAATCTAGACAAATGGTACAGAAGAATCTATTTACAGGGCAGCAATGGAGAAACAGACACAGAGAATAGACTTATGCACATGGGGAAAGGGGAGGAGAGGGTGAGATGTATGGAGAGTAACATGGAAACTTACATTACCATATGTAAAATAGATAGCCAATGGGAATTTGCTATATGGCTCAGGAAACTCAAACAGGAGCCCTGTATCAGCCTAGAGAGGTGGGATGGGGAGGGAGATGGGTGGGAGGTTCAAAAGGGAGGGGATATATGTACACTTATGTTGATTGAGGTTAAGGTTTAACAGAAAACAACAAAATTCTGTAAAGCAATTTTCCTTCAATTAAAAAATAAAAATTAAAAAAGAATCTGAATAGATATTCATCTAAATAAGACATACAAATGGCTAATAAGCACATAAAGATAGATGTTCAACATCATTGGCGGGAAATGTAAGTCAAACCACAGTGAGATACCAGTTCACTACCACTAGGATGGTTACAGTAAAAAAGACTGTAAAAAAGTAAAAAAAAAGTAAAAAAGACCATTCTTTCCTCCATTTAACTGTCTTGCCCCCCCCTTGTAAAAATTGACTAAACTGATTAAATATAAACATTTTTCTTATTGAGTATCTTTTCATGTGCTTATTGGCCAATTGTATATATTCAAAGGGTTTATTTTTGGACTCAATTCTGTGCCAAAGACACTGATTAGGTCTTTTCTGATGCCAGAACCACACTGTTGTGATTACTGTAGCTTTGCAGTAAAATTTGAAATAAAAAAGTGTGAGTCCTCCTGTCTTGTTTCTCTTCTCCAAGATTATTTTGGTTTTTCAGAGCCCCTTGAATTTCCTTGTGAATTTTAGGATCAGCATGACAATTTCTGTAGAAAAATCAGCAGGTATTTTAATAGAGATTGTATTGACTCTGTACATTAATTTTGGGAGTTTTGTCAGCTTAACCATATCAAATCTTCCAATCCATAAAAATAAAATGTTTCCTTTATTTAGGTCTTTTAAAATGTCTTTAAACATTGTTTGTAGTTGTCAAAGTATGTATTTTGCACTCCTGTTAAATTTATTCCTAAGTAGTTAATTATTTTTAATGCTATTGTAAATGAAATTGTTTCCTAATTTCATTTTAAATTTGTTCATTGTTACTATATAGAAATGCAAATGGTTTTTAGGTGTCGATTTTATTTCCTGTAAGGCTGAACTTGTGTATTAGATCTTAGGGTTTTGGATAGTTTTCTTAGGATTTTCTACATATAAGCAAGGCAATACTATCAATAAAGAGATAATTTTATGTCTTCCTTTTAAATCTGGATGCCTTTTATTTCATTTCTATGCAGAACTGCCCTGGACAGAGTCTAGCTAGAACCTCCAGCACCCTATGGCAGGAACAGGCATTTTTGTCTGGTTTCTGACCTTAGGGGTAGAGCTTTCGGTCTTTCACCATCAAATATGTTATCAAATATTGGGTTTGGGTAGATGCAACATATTTTCTTTTATAAAAATAGGCCAATAAAGGACGGTCAATTTTCATCTTGCTTCTTGAAGAAAGTCTGACTGACAGCAAAAATTTAGTAAAATCTGCACCTTGTTAGGTGCCAGGCTGTTGTTTATTGAATAACATTTGCTCACCAGGCATTTAATTTCCACTTCTAGAATCATTTGTTGCTACATCATCACAGACTTCATTTTTGTGTCTTCATTTTAATATTGTTATGGCTTATACACATGATGTTATTACCTTTTAAGTGTCTTTCTTCTTAATATCTAAATTATTATAATTAACATACAGGTTAAACATAGTATTGATGTACTAACTTATTGTTGTTCAGTCGCTAAGTTGTGTCTGACTCTTCTTCCAACTCCATGGACTGTAGCCTGCCTGGCTCCTCCATCCGTGGGATTTTCTAGGAAAGAATATTGGAGTGGGTTGCCATTTCCTTCTCCAGGGAATTTCCCTGACCCAGGGATTGAACCTGCATCTCCAGCATTGGCAAGTGGATTTTTTACCACTGAGTCACCAGGGAAGACCAATGTATTCATTAGTCAAGTACCAAGGAGATCAAATCAGTCAATCTTAAAGGAAATCAACTCTGAATATTCATTAGAAAGACTGTTGGTGAAGCTGCAGCTTCAAAACTTTGGTTACCTGATGTGAAGAGCTGACTCATTGGAAAAGATCCTGATACTGGGAAAGACTGACGGCAAAAGGAGAAGGGTGCGGTAGAGGATGAGACGGTTCGATAGCGTCTCAGTGGACCTGAATCTGAGCAAACTCTGAGAGATGGTGGAGCATAGAGGAGCTTGGTATGCTACAGTCTGTGCGGTTACAAAGAGTCAGAAAGGACTTAGCAGCTAAACAAAAACAAAAACAGCTTCTACACTCTTCTTAACATTTCCCTTCTAGACTCTGATGACAGTCTTTACAACCATTATCTTGAAAACAACAATGATTGTAAGACAGTGTACTTGGAATCCTAGAAGGGATACTCACGTGCCCCCACAAATATCTTCATTGATATCATTTGTGTGGACCAGTAGGGTCCAAAAGCAGTTCCTGTGATGATCAAGTGTCTTTTCGGTAATGTATAATTTATAATCACTAGCCCCTATAGTGGGGCACTTGCTAGGGAGACTGAAAAACTGAATTTCTAACTTTAATAAGTTTTAGGGGATTATGGTTATTGTATTGCATAAGTTATACATGCCTCCTTCCCCCACATCCTCAAGGGCTAGTGACAGTCGTTTCCATGGGTGGGGTGATTTTATCACCAGCAATTGGGAGTCAACCCTGCATCTCACAGCCTGGAAGCCCTGAGCACCTGGAATTGTGTATTTCCACTCATCTCCCCACCTCAGAGGCCTAAATTCTAAGTCAGAGCAGGGACAGCTGCTCAGGTGCTCCGGAGAGAAACAGGGCCAAACAGGATCTGCACCGGGGGTGGGTTTGGTGGTTTAGTCACTCAGTCATGTCCTACTCTTGCGACCCCATGGCCTGTAGCTATGGCCCACCAGGCTCCTCTGTCTATGAGATTTCCCAGGCAAAAATACTGGAATGGGTTCCAAGCATCAGGGGACCTCGGGGTTTAATACATCTAAGAACAGGTGTTCATGTTGGAATTAGAAAGTTGGTTTTTGTTTTTTTCTTTAATGTCTCTTAAGAAAAAAAGTTGCCTCCCACACTTGATAAAGCTCTTTGGCTATTTATGGGCAAATCACCTAGAACCTATCTAAGAAGTGACCCACCCTGGTGGGGGCCAGACCTGACGCTGGAATGTCCCTCAACTCCTTTAAGGGCTGGCCCGGGCTCAGAGGGCCCCACCCTTTGTTTAAGGCTTCCTCCAACACAGTCCTGAAATCCTTTGTAAAAGAGGCACAAAGGGTGTGGCTGGCCCTGCCTCCCTTCCTGTCTCAGGCGTCCACCTTTGAGGTCTCTAAAGTGGCGAGTTACAGCCTGTGTTTGGGGCCCCGCCCCGACCGGCTGCACCGAGACAACCTCTCCAGGGTGGCGGTGCACGCAGTCGTGGCCCCTGACTTGGTCCCGAAGTCAGTGGGATGTCCGGCCAGTGCCTGCCCGGACCTACCCCAGGCCCGCGCGACTCTCCGATCGGGGGCGGTGGCGTGGGAAGGAGAGGTCTTTCCTCCTCCTAGAGGTGCAATCTGGCCCAATCCAGGAAGCGTCAAATGTCCGTGTTCTTTTGCGTGGGGCGCGGGGATAGCGGGATAGTGAAGCGTATCTCCCCCCGCCCCCTTGCACTTTCGGGGGTGTACTCGCCCGTCCCCTTGGTCACTGCAGACAGTACGGTCCCTCCGCCAGCAGGTGTCTATCTTCCGCACGTGACGACGCCACGCTGTCCTGCTCTTTAGCAAGTTCTGGGCTCTGCTGGACGTGGCGGGCTCGACCCCCGGGTCAGAAGGGGATCCGCGAGTCCTGCCCGGGGAAAGGACTCTGCATAAGAAACCTTTTCAGCCCAACTTCGGGGATCGACAAGTTTCTTTGGCTTCGTTTAGAGTTCAACAGCGCCGCCACCTGGCGCGTCGCTGTGAATGACCGCAGAGGAGGATGGCATAGGGTGTTTAAAAAAAAACAAAAAACAACAAAAAACAAATTTGCCACTCTCGGTTGGGCTTTGGACTGACCCCTCCGCATTCCTGACAAGTGAGTAAGCGGATAAGGTCTCGAAAGTGACAGATTCCAGTCTTCTCCCAGCGCTCCCCACTCCGCCTGCGCGCTTACTCACCCCTCGTCCGTGTCCTTTGCGGACTAAGTGCGCCCCTGTATCCATCTGATCTGTTGGGGAAAAGCCCCCAACAGACAGACCCTCCCCGCGAGGGCACGCCGTGCGTCCCTTTGTGGGTGCGAATTGCACTGTCCTTCTGAGATGCTGGACAAACTCAGACCACTCAAGCTAACTCGCTCCCCTACAGGGGTCCGCAGGAATTCGCCTGCCGCCACTTTCAAAAGGTGATGAGATCTTGGGCGCTGACAGTGTCTTCGCGACTTTCTTACGCAACGAGAGGAGGTCTGGCCGTGGCAGCTTGCGCTCAGGGACTTGTGGGTCCCACAGGGTCCGGGTGTTAGGCCAGCACCCCTCCTTGGCACAGGGTGGTCCCACCCACGCCCTCTGTCTCCAAGCGCCTCGGTCTCCAGTTCAGGCGCCCTGGCGGAAACAGTCGGCTAGCTCCCCTTGAGACGCGTTTTTTTGTGTGTGTGTGTGCAAGGCCAAGCTCTAGGCAGCCCCTCTGCAGGGTCTTCTTCCCCTGGCAGGCACCTTCTCCCGAAGCCCTGCAGGTCCTAGGCATCACGGAACCGCCCCCCTTTCCCCCCCAATTCTAAGCCCTCCTCTCCCAGTATCATCTTTCAAGACATCCGCAATCTAGGCTTTCCTTGAATTAGTTGGTAACACAGATGAAGAAAAGAGGACAAGGAGATTCAGGAGGGTAGCGTGTTAAGCCCCTCGTAGGGCGGCGCGCGTGGGCCGGGTGGCGGGGCGGGTCCCCCTTGACAGAGGTGCGGGGTCCCCCGGGAGCCTGCACTGCCGGCCCCGCCCGAGGACCTCGCAGGCAGGGCCGAATTTACTCATCCCCCGGCGAGGTGATCCCGGGCGCGAGGGCGGGCGCAGTGCGTCCGGAGGACCCAGTAATCCGAGAACGCAGCATCAGCCCTTCCCACCAGGCACTTCCTTCCTTTTCCCGAACGTCCAGGGAGGGGGGCCGCTCACTTATAAACTCGGGCCCGAGTCTGGTGGCCTGTCAGAGACTGCCTCGCCACAGCCTGACGCGCCAAGTCGGAGACCGACGCGAGCAGCTGTCGCCGGGGGCTCCCCGCGTCTCTCTGCCCCGGCCGGGCCCCTGTGCGCGGCGTGCGGACACTATGCTGCGCGTCCTGCTCCTCGGCGTGCTGGCCCCCGCCGGCCTGGGGCTCCCGGCGCCCCCTGAGGCGCAGCCCCTCGGCAGCCAGTGCGTTGGTCTCGACTGCTTCGCTGTCTTCGGGGGCCCCGCGACTTTCCTCGCCGCCAGCCGAGTCTGCGAGCGCCTGCAGGGCCACCTGATGACCGTGCGCTCCTCGGTGGCCGGAGATGTCATCTCCCTGCTCCTGAGCGACGGCGGCCCGCTCCTCTGGATCGGTCTGCAGCGCCCGCCAGGCTGCGACGACCCAGAGCACTCCGGGCCCTTGCGCGGCTTCCAGTGGGTGACGGGCGACAACCGCACCAGCTTCAGCAGGTGGGCGCGGCCTCTCGACGACGGGGCACGCCTCTGCGGTCCGCTGTGCGTCGCCGTCTCGGCGGCGGCCGGGGCGCAGGCACCCATAGAGTCCGCCTGGGAGGAGCGGCCGTGCGATGCGGAGGCCGACGGCTTCCTCTGCGAGTTCCATTTCGCCGCCTCCTGCCTGCCGCTGGCTGTGGAGCCTGGCGCCACGGCGGCGGCGGGCCTCTCCATCACCTACGGCACCCCTTTCGGAGCCAGCGGCGCGGACTTTCAGGTGCTGCCCCTGGGCAGCACGGCCGCGGTGGCGCCCCTCGGGGTGGAGCTTGAGTGCGCGGCGCCGCCGGGGGAGACCGAGGGGCGCTGGGGCAGGGAAGCCCCGGGCGCCTGGGCCTGCGGCGTCGAGCGCGGCGGCTGCCAACACGAGTGCGAAGGGAGTGCCGGCGCCTCGAACTGCCTGTGCCCGGCGGACGCCGCCCTGCAGGCGGACGGGCGTTCCTGCGGGCCACCGGCCGAGCACCCGTGCCACCAACTCTGCGAGCACTTCTGCCACCTCCACGGACTCGGCAACTACACGTGCATCTGCGAGGCGGGCTACCAGCTGGCCGCCGACCAGCACCGATGTGAGGACGTGGACGACTGCGCGCAGGTGCCCAGTCCGTGCCCGCACAGGTGCGTCAACACTAAGGGTGGCTTCCAGTGCCACTGCTTCTCTGGCTTTGACCTGGTGGACGGCGAGTGCGTGGATCCCGTGGACCCGTGCTTCGGCAATAAATGCGAGTACCAGTGCCAGCCGGTGGGCCGGTCCGAACACCAGTGCATCTGCGCTGAGGGCTTCGCGCCCGTCCCCGGCGCCCCGCACAGGTGCCAGATGTTCTGCAACCAGACTTCGTGCCCGGCTGACTGCGACCCCCACAACCCGACCATCTGCCGCTGCCCCGACGGCTATATCCTAGACGAGGGCTCCGTGTGCACGGACATCAACGAGTGTGACGACGGCGTCTGCCCTGGCCAATGTCACAACCTCCCCGGCACTTACCAGTGCATCTGTGGGCCTGACTCGGCCCTCTCTGGCCAGACTGGTACCGACTGCGACTCCATCCAGGTGAAGGAGGACCGGGACAGCATGGAGGACTACGCCGGCTCTGGGGAGCCCCCAGTCAGCCTGACTCCGGGCGCCACCGCGCGCCCCTCGCCGGCACCTGCTGGCCCCCTGCACTCGGGCGTGCTCGTGGGCATCTCCATCGCAAGCCTGTCTCTGGTGGTGGCGCTTCTGGCTCTCCTCTGCCACCTGCGCAAGAAGCAGGGCGCCTCGCGGGGGGAGCTGGAGTACAAGTGCGGGGTCCCCGCCAAGGAGCTGGTGCTGCAGCAGGTGAAGACTGAGCGGACACCTCAGAAACTCTGAGAAGCCTGGTACCCGGACTTCTTCCCCTCCTCCCGGCCCCGCAGCCTTTCTCTCCCACTGCCCTGCCCCAAGCACCTTAGCTGGCGTCAGAATAGAAGCCCCCTCGCCCCTCTTCGTTCACTGCTTCTGCACTTGGCTATGGAGGAGAGGAAGGGGGATGTTGGAAGTTCGGCCTCAGTCACTTCCGTGATGTCATCAGACAAACGAGCAGGGATGACAGCTTCATTGTGACAGGTTGCAACGTGTCCTGTGCCCTCATCAAGGGGCACGGGGTGGGGGGTGCGTGTTCTTGATTGGCAGCCTGGGGGCAGACGTCCTTCCCAGGGGACTAATGAGTGACACTGAGTCAAGGATAATGACCCCAATATTTATTTGTTGTTGTTCTTCTGCTTTTTTCCCTACCCCGTGTGTCTCCAACACCTGCTTTGTATCTCTCCTGCCTTCCTCCCCTCCCCTCTCCCTCCTGCTCTATCTATTTATGTGTGTGCTCCCACTTGTTACGGGATCCTTACACTATCTTGGTGAAGTTTTTCCAGCCCTCTTGTGTTTATGAAGCTAAGCCCCATTTCATCCTTTTCATTTCTCCCAACTTTCCCCTTCCAGAAACTTGGCCGACCTACCTGAGCCACCCTATCTCTGTTGGACCCTATTTTTCTGCTCTTAGCTGTCTGCCTGGGCAGAACTGCTTTGTGAAACAGAAAGAAAAACACTAGAAATAAGAACGGTTGAGAAACTGTTCTTTCACCAGAGTTGCGAATTTATCCTGAGATTTCAGGCTTCCGGAGCAATAGCATTTTAAGAAAGGTTAAAATATAAAGGGCATTTATTAGACTCATGTTGCTGGACTGACCTAGAAATTCAACTCAAGATTTTCATTTTTATTTTCAAACAATGAACCTGGGTTTTACTGTTGTTGTTGCTGTTTTGATTTGGAAAGTAGTCGTCATTAAGCTTCTTATGCAGTGTCTTTTCCTATGATTATTATTAGTTATTTGTGAAAATATTGAAAATGGTTGCTCTGAATTGAGAGGAGATGGAAGCCCATCCCAGGAGACAGTGTAAGAAAGTTTCTGCTGCAGAATTGGCCAGTGGCCAGTGGCCGTTTGGACTCTCGTGGTCCTTATCATTTGTGGGTCCAAATAAAACCAGCTCTACTGTTTTTTTTAATTTGGGAACTTGGGGATGGAGGTTGCAGCATGGCCAGTTAGGGCCTCTTCTTGATCAGGCCCTCCAGGATTTCTCCCTCTTTGGAGGAGAGTTTTCTGAGCCCAGCCATTTGGAATGCAGTCCGGGAGGCGGGAGCTGCCCCGGCAAGCTGGTTAGAAATGCCCTCAGGCGCCATCCCACCTACTGCACAAGAATCTACATTTTAACAAGTTCAGCAGGGGGCTGTCTGCTCCGTATATTTGAGGAGAGCTAAGAGCTGTTCCAGACAGCTGCCAACGTCCTGGAACAGATTAAATATGAGTAATAAGTAGCAGGCCAAGTCAGGCCCTATATTCAAGAAACTGAGGAATTAACTGAGGAATTTTCCTTTTATAGCTTTGCTTTCTGGTAGAAGAGCCTAGGTACACACCTTTAGACATTGCTACACAGGGTCTTTGGTTCAAGTAAGCTAGGAATGAAATGCTTAGTGTATGGGAAAAAATGTATCATGTAAATGTATCTTTTGTAATGCAAAGGTTTTCCTCTATTGTTTTGTAAACTCAGCACATTTGTACATAGTTATTTATTTATTGGAGATAAACTAGAACACAGGCAAAACTCCTGCTTTTGATGTCACTTGTAGAAAATAAATAACAGTGCTCTTGGTTTTTGTGTCTGTTCACCTCACTCCCACAGCCCCTTAATTTTATGTTACTAAACAAAGCTTATGAAAAATGCAAATGTCAAGAGGTGCGTTTAAAGGCTACCCCCTACTCCATTACCAGCTCCATCCACTTCTGGCTCATCACTGACTTTTGAAGGTCTTTCCAGAGGAGATTGTTTTCACTGTAGAAGGACTTCATGTTATGTCTATGTGCACAAATATTTATTTTTCTTCTGTAACCATGACAACTTCATATACAGGACTTATGCCTATGTGTTTTAAAATACACTATAGGAGTATTTGTTGGGCTCGGTTAAAGAAGCAGTCCTTCTTGGGACATCTCCAGAATCTTGGCCCTGTGTCACTCAACAAATGGTTAGGCATTATCTGGTCTCAGAGATATTCAAACACAAAAGTCACCCTGTGTCTCAGAAACCAAGGTCTCATGCAGTGTGAAATCATCCTCATTTCTCTTGGAGATTACAAACACTGTCTTTTTAATACATGCATCTCTTCCTGGGATGGTGAAACTGGCTGAATTTTATATGCAGTGTTTGAAAGTTTTCAGAAAGCAGAAGTTGGAAGAAAATTGGATTTAGTCAAATATCCAAATATTTTTACATATTTGGATCCTGCTGAATTTCTCAGTTTTAATCCAAGTAATTGGTGTCATGGAAATGCAAGATTTCAACACACTGTTCTGGATGAAGGAGATGGCTTTGGGGTGTGTGGGAGCAGGGGGGGATGGTGGTGAGGATTGGTTGGTCCCAGGTGCGTACCTTCCCGAGATGGCCAGAGCAGCAGTTGCTCTCAGTAGTTGGAAGCCTAGCAAAAAACCAGATTCAATAATAGGTGCACATGAAGAAAGAATTCCATGAGTGGGGGCAAAGCAGGTGCCAATGAATCGTTCTAGGGGTGGGGAGGGGAGAGTGACACCTTACCTATTGTCCTTACTACCTGGCCTTCTATTTTTTCCAAAGGGTCTGCTTCCAAGGAGCTGTCAAACTCACTTTCAAAAGCTCATTGCTTGGCGTTCCTTGGCAGTCCAAGGAAGACTCCGTGCTTCCTCTGCAGGGAGCGTGGGTCCCATCACTGGTCAGGGAGCTGAGATTTTAAATGCCACCCAGTGTGGCCAAATAAATATCATATAAGTGTCTTTCTTTTTAAAAAAAGGCTCATTGCTTTAGGATGTCTTCCTCCAAAGAGGGATATTTTTTCAAGAACACAAGAAAACCAAAGCGAGTGCTCAAGACTCAGAGGCGAGAACCGTCACCGGGGCATCTTGGACCCGAGGACACTGGTGGGGCGGGTGTCGACCCTGCTGAGGCCCTTCACTTTCTGTCCCATGGGAGAAGCACCTCCCCACCTACAGGCTTCATCTGAAATTGAGGTTGTCAAACCTCAGCCTCTCTCTAAAAAGACCCCATATGAACAAGTCAGTTAACAAGTCCTCAGCCCTTCAGACCAGAGTGGGTGGCCCTTGTGAAATGGGCTGTAAGCCCTGCCTCTTGTTCACGTGGTTGAATCCAGGCCTCCCGGACTCAGCAGGGTGTGTGATGCGTGTTTGCGGGTAGTGTTCCAGGGCTTACGGAGCCTGGGGAAGGAGGCCAGGCTGGAGGAGTCAGAATTTGATCTGACGGCTCACGTGGCTTTTTTTTTTGTTGCTCTCAGATCAAACCCTTTGGATCAGTTCAGCAAATATTTATTGAGCATGTGCTCTGTGTCTTGGAGTGTGGGGGGGGTGACAGAGTGAGCACCCCCCGCCTTGAGAAGCTCCAGTTCTTGCGGGGGAGACATCATACAACCAATGAGCCCCTCCCGACCGCTGCAAAACTGTATTTGCCTCTGAAACCACGGTGGGAGCAGGGAAGAGGAGCCCAGAGAGACAGGGCTGGAGAGACCACTGGGCCAGGGGACACACGCTGGGCTGATGGAGGAGCAGGGCTGGTCCCAGGCAGAGCGCAGGACAGAGCAGTCCGGGTGGTGGGCTCTTCTCTGCCTGGAAGAGCCTTGGCAGAGGGTTGGCGTGAGGTGGGCGAGAAGGAGGGGGTCCATGACAAGGCTGCAGAGGTGGGATGCAGAGAGAAAAGTGGAAGGGGGCCATCGGTCAGCTTAGAGATGTTAAATTCTATTCTCTGTGCAAACGCGCCACTCAAGGAGTCAGTCTCTTTAAGAGCCATCGAGTGATCCATTTACCCACTGGAATCATTTGAGAAGATTTCTTCTACAGCTGCTTCTAGACTTAGTTACATGTCCCCATGGGCAACACATGCACAGTCAGCATTCTAAGCATCCTTCAGGGCCAAAAAGGAGTGCGGGTGTCATGCCACCCTGGACGTGAGTCTCAGCCTGACATGGCGGTCACACGACCACAGGCACCACGCGGCCTCCAAGGCTGGGAGTTCCTGGTGGCCTAGTGGTTGGGACTCGGGGTTTTCACTGCCTCGGCCTGGGTTTAGTCCCGTGGCTGGAGAACTGAAATCCCACAAACCACAAGACCCAGCCAAAAATAACCCTCAAGCTGTAAATAGGGTGTTGGCAGGGCCCCCTGGAGTTTGTATGGGGACTGGACGAGGGGAGCTGGCCCGGGTTGGTGCCCCGTAACAAAGCATATGCACCATCGAACTGGTGGGTGTGTAAGTGGGGAAAGAAAAAGAAGTGTTGAGATCTGGAGTGCCTTGAGGGCAACTGTAAGCTTTCCAGCATGTGGCAAGGGTTCTTTCCAGGTGTCATGTGGTCACTTGGAAGGGCCGCTGCCCCCCTGACACGTGTCCTGCTGGGATCTCAGGCATGGAGCAGAGCAGCAGGTGGGGTGGATGACATAGCAGAGATGAAGCACGTCCTCAGGTGTAAACTCCATCTCAGAGCCCAACTCGCCCTGCCCGCAGGTCCCTCAGAGAATGGGGGAGCAGGGCCCTCCTTCCCCTGTCCTCCGTGCTCCCGGAGAAGCCACAGAGGAGGGGATGACCACAGCCTGAAGCAACTCCCACCCCAACCACCACATCTAGTCACACTAAAGGGGAACCTGCCGAAGAGGAAAGAATCTTCAGTTCAAAGCAAGGGACTGGCCCTGTGTCCAGGACGGTCACAGAGGGACCCAGCCCCTCCAGCCATCTGTCTGCTACAGGGGGCACCCAGCCCCCAACCAGGGAGTCACAGGTCCCTGGGACTGAATCTCTGGCTGAAGTGGCCACTCAGACCAGCTCTTGCTGCCACCTCCCTCCTCTCAGGGAAGGCAGTGTTATCATCCAGTGAGGGTCTTTCTGGCCACCCTGGGTCCCCTGGTTGCCATCCTCTCTGTAGGGAAAGAAGAGCCTAAGGCCCGAGGGGCATTTGCCCGCTGCTGGGGGACCAGGAGTGTTAGTATCTGCAGGCCCTGGTGGGTGGGGTTTAATGCCCGTGATTTCTTCTTCAAACCACTGTACAACAGACATACACCAAAACTTGCTCCCTCCCTTTCAATTGGCGAGTATGTCACGAGTCCTGAAGAACACACATTTGTGGAGACCCTGACGTCATCAGTACACAGAATATTTTCACGACACCAGAAAGTTTTCTCTTCTGATGTTGGGCTCATCTACACAACAGGCCACACGAAGTTGTTTTCCACTCCGACACTCCATATGCCCTCCTCCCGCCCCTCCGCCCCTCCATATAATCTCCCCAAAATGAGGGTCCTGTGTTGTCACGTTCGAATCCAAAGACAAGATTTTCCAAGGATCGACCAGACCGACATCCTCCCTTCTCTTTCACCAACAGGTTTTAACAAAACCCAGCTCATGTGTCTTCCAAGACCCTGGTCATTCACCCCGTTCTGGGGCCCGAATCCTTTCAATCCACTGCAGAGTGTAAAGACGTGAAACGAAACGTTTCAGGGAACAGGAAGTAAAGAAGTGCTGTTCAAGGTACCCCACGTGCCCCCTCCACACCCACACAACCACAGCCCTTCCTGAGGCTCCTGGGTGTGACCTTCCCTTGTGGACAGAGCAGGGGGCAGAAGACCCCTAAGTTCACATTGATTGTGTGTTGAATCAGGGTTAATCATTATGTCATCCCTTCAAGGAAAACCGAGGTCACAGAAAAGATGGAAAAACACGTCTCCATGGTTGTCCTGACGCGGCGGGGGACAGCAAGCTCATCTGAAAACATCCCTGACTTTCTTGGCATTTCTTCATAAAACAACACAGGCTACGCCCACCTCTGCCTGTCTGTCTTATTCAGAACGTGTGCCCGGGTTCAGCGCTGTCTCCTTTTGTTTTGAGAGCGCCCTTCTTCCTTTTTTTGGTCAGCAGGTTCAGATGTAGGCAAACAACAGATTTCCTCTCACCAGAGAAATAAAATATTGTTTTAACATCAGATTTTAACAGAATCAAAATCCTCCTCAGCATATTTTGAAAGTGTGATTGCGAAAGATAGAAGGAGCCCTGGGGATGGTTAGTTCAGTCACACCCACTGGAAACAAATGGGGTGGCAGAAGCGGAAGGGTTTCAGGAATCCAGTGAAGAAGATCAAGATTCCAAACTGGGGTCCATAATGTTAATGCCCTCCACCCTAGGGCAGACATCTCCCCTGCCTACACCTGAAATAACCTTCCCCCAGATAAGGCTGCCATGAGCCACCCCTCCCTGGGAAGCCCCTCTGCTGCACACTCAACTTCAGGCGGGGTCTCCTTGTCCTCCTGGAATTTTCTGTCATCACCTGGAGACCAGCCTTCTCAGTGTCAAAATGCGTAGAACCATACACCTAAAAGGAGTGAATTTTGTTGCTGGTGTTTAATGCCTCAGTCGTGTCTGACTCTTTGCAACCTCATGGACTCTAGCGCACCAGGCTCCTCTGTCCTCCACTGTCTCCCAGAGTTTGCTCAAATCCATGTCCATTGAGTCAGTGATGCAATTTTACCATATATAAATTATACTCCCATAGTGGTTTCAAAAGAAATCACAGCCTCCTTGGAATGGCTAAAGAAAGCTGGATGCAAAAAAAAAAAAAAAAAAAAAATACAGAAACACCAATGGGAACTTGCTGCTTGACTCAGATAACTCAAACCAGAGTTCGGTAACAACCTAGAGGGGTGGGATGGGGAGGGAGGTGGGAGGGATGTTCAACATGGTGAACCTGTGGCTGATTTATGTTGATGTTTGGTAGAAACCAACACAGTGCTGAAAAGCGATTACCCTTCAATTAAAAGTAAATTTTAAAAAATTACAAAAACAAGCAAGTGCAATCCCCCCAAATACACCCCAGCTCCTTGGAGCAGCACCTCCATCCTTCTCCTGTGCCACTGGGTCTCCATCTGAGCACCGAGCCTCCCAGGTTGGCCCCACACACCCAGGCTGGACGCTCTTGCTCTGCCCTGTCTCCAGGGGTCCCACAGCTTCCTTGTGGCCATGCTGGGTCAGTGACCAGTGACCCATTCCTGTTCCGTGCCCCCAAATCTATCCTCTCACCTGGCGCACCGTCCACACCTCGGCCGCTAGGAAGCCTCGGGTCTTATTTCGGTGGTCAGGGCTCCCTTTCTAGGCAACATGGTTGGTGATCTTGGATTTTTGTTTTTAATTTGGTTCCCTCATTTTCAAAAGAGGCCCACCCTGATAGACACTAGGCTAGTCCAGTCACAGGACCTGGGACCCCCCCTCTTTAGTGATAAAATGATTTTAAAGCATTAAAATGATGAGGACAGACTCCTTCGGCCAACCGCCCCCTGAAAAATGGAGGCACATGTGCCCTGGTTTTGTAGGGACTTGGAATTGTCCATGGCTTCATGGCCAGGTGGACCCATGCGTCTCATTGTCACCACTGTCCCACAGCCTAAATCTCCAGTGGGGAGCCTTTGGTCCTCATCTGCCAACGTGTCCCGCTGATCAGCAATCACTGGGCTCTGTTCCTGTCACACCGGACACTCTCAGTGCCTCCTTTCCCAGACGCCGGGACCCATCGTCCCCTCTGATTTGGCCCTTCTGCCAAGCCCTATAGTCCTGGTGACTCCTGTGTAGTCCACGGAGGACGTGGCCCCCCACAGCCTTCCTGGGGAGGCTGCCCTGCACAAAGTAGGGTCCTTGGGTGCCTCACCTTGCAGAGGCCTGATCCCTGATGCTCCTTATTTTGGCCCAGAAGTATACTCTCGTTCCTGGGCTTATCGGATAAATGCCAGTTCAGTTCAGTTCAGTCGCTCAGTTGTGTCCGACTCTTTGCAACCCCATGGACTGCAGTACGCCAGGCTTCCCTGTCCATCACCAACTCCCGGAGCTTACTCAAGCTCATGTCCATCGAGTCAGTGATGCCATCCATCCCTCTCGTCCTCTGTCTCCCCCTTCTCCTCCTGCCTTCAGTCTTTTCCAGCATCAGGGTGTCTCCCAATGAGTCAGTTCTTCAAATCAGGTGGCCAGAGTATTGGAATTTCAACTTTAGCCTCAGTCCCTCCAATGAATGTTCAGGACTGATTTCCTTTAGGATGGACTGGTTGGATCTCCTTGCAGTCCAAGGGACTCTTGAGAGTCTTCTCCAGATTCAAGATTAATTCAATATTAATGCAAGGGGTGACCACTAAGCAGCCTCCAGGCTCCAAGAGGGCAGGGCCCCATCCACGGAGCCTCCCCCACTGCCCTGCCCTGATAGACTTGGTACAGGGCGTGCGGTCAGCCTGCCTCCCCTGAGCTCCACACTTGCCTTCCCAGAGCAGAGCCACGGGGCATGGTGCCCACTGACCAGGTGCAACAGGACAGGCCTCTGGGTTCTGACATTTGTGCTGACGGAGTTGGAGGTTATTCAGTTATCTCCTTAGGGAGAAGGAGGGCGGGGGTGGGAATGATTCACAGTTTCAACCGTCTGGCGGAGAACAGCTTCGATGGGCAGGTTTGCAGGAATTTTCCCAGCCACTCTTCAAGCTGCCAAGTCTGATTTCTGAGGTAGCACAGCCAACGCAGACCTCGTGTGGTTGTTTTTCCCTTTGATATCAGTGTTGGCACCTACCATGTGCCAGGTAGGGCAATTTTATGGTGAAAGTGAAGGCAAGAATTTAAAGATAAATGTGCAAACTGTGTTCATGTTTGCTGAAAACATAGTGCTGACCAACTGGGCAAGAATTTTGATGAGTGATCACCTGTCACATGCAAATACCATCTTCCTGATCATCTGCAAAAAATTAAATGCCTGGCTGGTCACTGCACAGCAAATCAAAGGCAGTTTTAAAAAGTAAAGCTAGTTCACTGGTGGAAGGTGCCTGAAGGCTGTTTCTATGCGGGATGAAAATGTTTTCATTCTTGATGCAGCCACCAGCTGGGACCTCCTGGTCTTGATAAGTGGAGCAGGACTGGGGTCAGAGGGTGTCTACATGGCGGATGCCCTAGGCCAGTAAAACGTGCAGGTGTCCTCAGAGCTCAAGGGAGGGTTTTATGCAGCGAAGACCCTTGTTACTACAGCTGGCTCTAGTGCTCTAGCTCATTCCCGACAAACGCTTGGCATGACTCGTAGCTGCCGAGTTGTTAAGCCCAAGAGTTGAAGAGGCCCTGCAGTTGACAAAGAAGACAGCCCAACAAGACTGTCCACTCCCTCTCCACCACATGATTCGTGACTCCAAGGTCAAAGGCAGTGTCAATGCTCATTTTTAACAAGTGGTGAAGAGAACGGTACACACAGAGGTATGCCATAATCCCCTCCCACCGCCTCAGCACCCCACTCCTGCTTCCTTGAAGTTGAGTTGCAGCTGGGAAGAACTCGAAACTCAGTCTCAGGTGGGACCTGAGACTTTGTGCACATTTCAGGTGGGAAACTGGGGCTCAGCAAGGTTACACCACTGTCCACTGTGTCAGCGGGCGAGGAGGTCCCCTGCCTCCCAGTGACTTTTCTTTCAGTCACCTTGCTTTCAATCATCACCAACTAAGTTGAAAAGGTTGCATTTATTCAGGGGGAAAAGGCTCTTTTTCCCCTGTGATAATAAGTTACAGTATTGGATATTATTCATAATTCAGGTGAAATTAAAATATAGACTTCAGGACGTCCAAAGAATCAGAATAGATGTTTGTACAGCACTTGGTCTCCCCCTCCTGCAGGATGAAAGAAAGTTGTATTTAGATTTCAGTCTGTTAATAGCACAAAATACTCAGGCAAGGGACTTCCCTGGTGGGTGGTGCAGTAGTTAAGGACATTCCTTGCAATGCAGGGGACGCAGGTTCAATTCCTGGCCTGGGAACTAAGATCCTAGATGGGAATTAAGATGCCATACAGCAATTAAGCCTGAGTACCACATCTAGAGAGCTCAGTGGAGACCCAGCATAGCCAAAACAAACCAAATTACTCAGCAGAGCATGAGCGTTGCCAGGACTCTGGGTCGGTGCCCAGTCTTGCATGCCAGAGAGTGTGCCCCGTGAGAGCCACTGCAGGAGGCTGAAGAGAGGCCCCAAGCTCCACTCAGGGCTGGGGCAGAGACCTGGAGCCCAGGCCCATTCAGATCACTGCCCGCACCGGGGAACCATGCGCCTAGCTGCCATCAACCTGTGTGGTTCACGCCGCTCAGCTCAACCACTTGTACCAAGTGTCCACCCTGCCAGGCATCGCCAGGCACCATGGAACAAAGACACGGTTGGCTTTCAAAGGCTGCCAGGAGGTTACGGTTACACGCAGCCCCAGCAACTGACTGACTCCAGGTGTCCAAGGTGATTCCAGGGCATACTGCCAGGTCGGAGGTGGTCTGGGTGTGTCTGCGTGCATGTGTGTGTGTGTGTGAGTGCGTGCCTGTATATGTGTGTGGGTGGGGTTCACGCCTTTGTTAGGAGCTTCCAGTCCACAGCCACGTCTCCAGTCTGTAGTGCAGAACTGGCTACACGTTTTCTCTCTGAGACAGACGGAGACCACCCCGGGGCAGACTCTAAGCATCTGTGTGTCCACCTAGACTCCAGCCCACGTGACTCACTGACCCCCACTGATCACTGCTTCTGGGTCACTGGGCTGGCTGGCCATGTGAGGGAGTAAGTGTCCAATGGTCACTTTTAAGGCTGTTTCTTTTTTTCATCCAGTAAAGGAGAAAATGGCATCTGCAGCCATGTGGAAAAATCCCTAAGGTTAGGCTGGAGATGTCTCTCCTGATTTTGCAGGCAGAACTTGAGGACCTGGGTTCAGCCACTGACTGGGTCACAGGACGCTGGATCCAGGACCAGAATTCAGCTCTCCTGCCTGTTTCCAGAATACCAGGTGCCTGCTCACATCCGTGAAGCCTGGCTTTGGCCCAAGAGCTTCAAGGGAGGGTCTTGTTCTGCTTTACCTCCTGCCCTGGCTTTGAGGGAGGCGCCCTTGCCCACCGGGGAAGTAGGGGGTGGTGGTGGAGGGTTCCCCTCTGGCCTTGCCCTGTCCTTCGGGCTTTCTTTAGCCTTCCAGCACCCCCTGTGTCCACCTTGGCGCCTGCAGGGTGTCTGAGGAGACCCAAGTCCAGCAGGTCCTGGGCTAAGGCAGGCCCAGGACTTTTTCTCTTGAAACTTTCCTGCCAGGAAGCTGTGAGCTCCACGAGGCAGACACTCGGGGGAGTGGAGGGGGCCTCTTCTCGGGGGCCAGCTCCCCTCCCGCCCTAGTATCTTCCTCTTGCCGCCAGGACTGGCCAGCCAGACCCAGAAGGGTCCTTGGCTGAGCTGAGCCCGGGCCCCGGGACGCTCCCTGCACACAGATCAGCCCGTTTGCCGTCCAGCCCCCTGCAGGAGCCCCGCACGCATCTCTGCAGCCCCCGCCTCCACTTTTGGCAGAAAACAGGACTGAAGCTCCTCTTAAGCTGACTCTGTCCTTTGGGGAAAGATAATTTATCCATGGGTTAATATCAGGCAAAAAGTTATGGCCTTTTACTGTGTTCAGCCTCCATCTGTTTATTATCTACATCTGGCTGATGTTTTACTGAATGTCGACTCTTTTTTATTAGGGGGTGATAGAACTGCCTCCTCCAACCAAAATCTGGGCTGGTTTCCATCTGCCTCCCCAGATTCCCCCCACGGCCATCACCGTGTGCATTGCTGCCGTGAGGAGGTCTCTTGCTCTCATGCCAGTGGGTGGATGGATGCAAAAACCTCCACTGTCGGAACTAGATGGCATTTATCCTCCTGGCTTCTTCTTTTTTATTGACCCGGTTTCATGCCTCATAACAAACACATGCCAGGTCTCTCCAAATCTTTCCTACTAACAGGAAGCTGGCTCCTGGCCCAGGATGACTAGGGTGACACCTGTGATTGCAAGCAGGCATTGGGGCACTGGGGGTTTGACAAAGTCGGGGTCCCGGGCTGTCACACACCAATACCTCTCTGCACAAGGGCCTCGGAACAGCAACCAAGAAGGAGTGCTTGGAGGCATCTCCCTTCCACCTCCTCTTTCTGAACATCCTGTATCCCCACCACAGGCAGAAAGTCTGGGCCAAGCAGGGGTGCTGGCTGCCTCCACCCTCCAGATGGTTCTCTCTCAGGCAGAGTTGCTGTAACAAGTCACATACATGTGGTCACTCCTCCCAACACCCTCTGTTCCCTCCCCATGAAAAACAGCCAGAGTTTCAGGAACGATTCACATCCTAGACCAGTTCTCAGAGGGTCATGCCCCCTTGCAAACTTCCTTCTAAAAGTCAGAATCCTGAGGAGAGGGGAAGTCAGAGGGGCTCCAATGTTCCTGGGGCTGGACACAGACTGCATGAAGCAGGTGGTTTTTAGGGGAGCACCCGGCAGCGGTAGTCTTCTCCTAAACTCCAGAGAGTGTGACTTCACACCCCCAGGCTGGACTATCCCAGGCTGGACACCCGTCCAATAGCCCCCAGCACCAGCCCTCTCTGCTAGTGTGTATAGGGTGCGGAAGAATTTCCAAAGTAGGGGTGTGCCCTGGAAAGTTCTGCAGCGGGTGGTGCTGGCCCTTGGGAACCCAGCCTCTGGAGGCAGTGGCCTCCTGGCCCCCCCCAGCCCAGTACTGATGAACTGGCTCCCAGATGAAGCCAGAATCCTGCGGATCAGAGGAGGTGGAGAATGGGGACTCATAGTGGTATCACAGTCTCCCCAGATTCTGTGTTTATAGAGAGGAATCGGAGAGGTAGTTGAGGCAGAGGCCGCCCCACAGCGGTGACTTATCTAGAGGGTGAGCACGCAGGCACAGGTTTTCCTCTTGCGGTGGGCTTGAGGGGACACAGACCCCCCACGATGGGCTGGTCCTGAGATGGACAGTCTTCTGTGCAATTTCCATTTCCTACCTCGCTGTCATGTCCCATCACGCCTCTAACCCCAGGCCCAGGTTGGGAGCAGGATACAGGGATATCTCCGCTTTGAAAAAATGACTCAAGTGAGGACAACAAAGTTGAGTTGATACCAAGTGTCACTGTCCTTGGCCCAGTGTCATCGTGTGACTAAGCTTCATGGACATGAAGAACAAGAGATGGGGAAGTCCCGGGTCAACGTGGAGGTTCTTCCTCAAAGCCAAGGAAACGTCATTTGGCTGACCTACCAGGCATTTGGTTGAGTTGACAGTGTGGGTTGGGGGCTGGGGACAGAATCGTGTTTGGAGATGGCATAGCATAAGATCTTGGTCTGAGTCTCCACTCCACTGCCCCCCAGCTGTGTGGTTCTGGGCAGGTTACTCAACCTCTCTGCAAAGTGGCACATGGGCTGTCCTGTGGGCTAAATAAGCTGACATATGGGAAGCAGTTACAACAACTAGATGTGATCCTTAACACCCCAAAACAGGGAGCTTGGTAGCTCACAGCTCCTGGGTGCGTGTGTGTTCACCCCAGGCATGCTGACTTAGGCAGTTGACCACTTCATCAGTGCGGGTGAGCTGGGAGGGGCAGGTGTCACTCCTGGGATGTGGAGGCTGCAAGTATGTGAGAGGTTAGGCTCAGAGCCTGCTAAGGCTGACCGTGGACCAGGCGGGCCCATCCCCACTGGAGCCTGGGACAGAGGGTGGGGTCTGACGTAGCCTTGGCTTTCAGGCACTCTTTCCCAGAGAGCCAGACCCTCTCTGCAGTGTGAGTACTTGACACTGGCTGTACGGTGGCACCACCGGGGAGCCCAGGCCTGTCCAAGACACTGAGTTACTTGGTCTGGAGGCGCCCCAGGTATCTGAATGTTTGTAAGGCTTTCTGGAAAATCCTAAAATGCACCAATGCAACACTTTTTAAAAAAATTTTTAAATTAATCAATTAATGTATTTGGCTGCACTGAGTCTTAGTTGCGGCATGTGGGGCTTAGTTCCTTGACCAGAACTAGAACCTGGGCCCCCTGCATTTGGAGCTCAGAGTCCCAGCCTCTGGACCACCAGGGAGATCCTCTGAGGTGACTTCTCATTGAATGGAATTATGGAAAGGCAGGCAGCCAAGGGCCACCCTGTGTGGAAATCACTGCGCCCCATGAGGGTTGCAGGGAGAGGCTGAGAGCAACCAATCAGAGGCCCTTCTGCTCAGGGGGGCAGCCAGTCAGAGGCCCTTCTGCTCAGGGGAGCAACCAATCAGAGGCCCTTCTGCTCAGGGAGGCAGCCAGTCAGAGGCCCTTCTGCTCAGGGGGGCAGCCAGTCAGAGGCCCTTCTGCTCAGGGGAGCAACCAATCAGAGGCCCTTCTGCTCAGGGGGCAGCCAGTCAGAGGCCCTTCTGCTCAGCGGACCAACCAATCAGAGGCACTTTCGTTCAGGGGGTTAGTCAATCAGCGGCCCTTCTGCTCATGGGGTTTGGCCTGGTGTCTTCCTGATGGGAAGAGGCTGGGCCTGAGAGCTGTGCACTCCGTGGCCCTGTGCACTCCCCTTGAAGGGGAACAGACACTCCGTTTCTCAAGCAGGAGAGAACACCGGTGTAACGATGACGCAGAGTAAAAGGGGCGGGAATGAAGGCCATTTATGTCATGTTTCCAGGTCACCGGTCTCTTCTGTGTAGGAGGTAAATATTGGGCCAGTTTGGGGTCTGTTGATCAAATGTCTGACTTCAGGCTGAGGGCTCCCCTGCATATGGTTATAAACTGTGCAGCTGGACCTGGGGTGGGTCTAAGGGACTTTCTCCTTCAGACGGTGGAAGGGCCACCATGGGTCCAACTGGTCCCAGCTGCCCAAGGACTGGAGGGAGTTCCAGACTGAGTGATGGGCAAGAGGGTGGAGCTGAGGCTTCATAGTCCCTCCTTGAGTCAGAAGGGACAGGAGCTGCTCCTTTCCTGGACACGGGGTCATCTCGTCTATTTCCTTAGGCCCCAGGCTGGCAGTTCTTGGGAGAAGCTTCTGTTCAGAGGAGTCCCTGAGGGGAGGCTTGGTGCTCGGCTGGGCAAGGTCCTGGGAGCTTCCGTCAACTGCTGATTAGAAAATTGTCTGAAGTGCTCTCAGCGTGGCTTTGACCACTTCTGCAGTGAGTGTGTTAAAGGCATAATTCACCAGGCCAGGTGCCTGGTTCTGTCAGTCAGGAATGATTTACATCCTTGCCCTTCTTCACTTGCCCGGCTGAGATCCGGTGACATCCAGACAGTGTGGTGACAACAACCCCCTGTGTCCCAAAGACCCAGCCATTGCACTGAATACAGGGCTCCCTCTAAGAATTTATTACTTGTTAAATGAATTCCACTAAAGAAACTGAACCTACAAGCATAATAAGAAGAACAAAAGGTCAGCGTGAGAAAAGCCCAGGTCAAGGGTGGGGACGAGTCTGTGGTGTCTGGGTTGCAGACACTGCTGTCAGGCTCTGAACTGAAGACATTGAGGGGAGTTCTCTTTGGGGGTTCTTTTCAGACTGTCTCAGCATCCCGGTCTCACAACTCTGTGTGCAGAAGAGAATGGGCTGGAGTACAGAAAATGTGGACTTAATTCTAGACCCTTTGCTTAAGAGGAAGTGGGCTTGGGTGGCTGCCCTGAGCAGTGCTCCTTCAAGTATGGCCCCTCATCCTTGGCCTGCTTAATCAGAAGAGGAAGGGTGGGGACCAGCCCTCCAGGGACTCTGGGTGGGGACCAGCCCTCCAGGGACACCTTGGGCATCCGGCCCACCTTCCAGAGCTGGGAACCAGTGTCAGGAAAGACAACTGGACACAGAGGCTCTGAAATCTCTAGAGCAGTGCAGGACACACGGGGTGTTGAGCAGTTGAAATGCAGAGGTGAATTGTGGGTGCCAAACACACCCCCAATCTCAAAGCTTTAAGATGAACAAAACGAGGTGAAGTATATCAGTGGTATTTTTTGTATCGATTATGTGTTGGAGTGATAATATTTTGGATGAAGAGATAAAGTGTAGATAAGAGTTCAGTTCAGTCGCTCAGTCGTGTCCAACTCTTTGTAACCTCCATGGACTGCAGCACACCAGGCTTCCCTGTCCATCACCAACTCCCAGAGCTTATTCAAACTCATGTCCCATCAAGTCAGTGATGCCATCCAGCCATCTCATCCTCTGTTATTCCTTCTCCTTCTGCCTTCAATCTTTCCCAGCACCAGGATCTTTTCAAATGATTCAGTTCTTTGCATCAAGTGGCCAAAGTATTGGGGTTTCAACTTTAGCATCAGTCCTTCCAATGAATATTCAGGACAGATTTCCTTTAGGATGGACTGGTTTGATCTCCTTGCTGTCCAAGCGACTCTCAAGAATCTTCTCCAACACCACAGTTCAAAGCTTCAAGTCTTCAAAATAAGAGTGGTAGAAAATGAATTTCAGTTCTTTTGTTTCGCTTTATTTATGTGGCTGTTGAAACAAGTTGAGTTCTGTGGTGCCTCATGTTACATTTCTAGCCCACCAGAGCCCTGCAGATCATCTCAATGCCTCCAGTAACACCATGGATATGCTGTCCCTGCACCATCAGTGCTGTGGCCACACAGACCTGGTGGCTCTTTGAATTCCATTCAACCTAAATAATAAATTCAGCCCTCCAGTCACATGATGTATATTCAAGTACTTGAGTCACATATGGCTGTGGCCACCATGCTGCAGGGTGGAAATCTAGAATGTTCCATTGCAGTGGAGAGTGTAGCATGAGGTTGAGAATATGGTGTCCATGCCCTGGGTCCAGTCTGGCTTTGACAGTATCCCAGCCATTATTGAACACCTCCCAAGTCCATGCTCCTCTTCCCCGTGACCAGATCTCTGGTTTTGTTTAGGACTTCTTTTTCAGTGTACTCAAGGTTTCAGATTGGTTCTCCCCCAAGAATCTGGTCTGGCTTTAGAGGTGGGCATGTGGCCTAAGCTTGGCCAATGAGACTTGAGGGGGCATCACTGAAACTGCAGGGCTGACTTCTTTTTATTTTATTTGCTTTTGTTTTTATTTTTGGCTGCACCACAAGGCTTGTGGGATCTTAGTTCCTTACCAGAGATTAAACCCGGGTCGTGGCAGGGAAAGCACCAAGTCCTAACCACTGCCACCAGGGTTAGGTGATGGTTCCCTATAGAGGGAAATTCTGGGGAAGATCTGGCTGTTGTCCTGTGGGAATATATGGTTTGGAGGAGCTGCAGCCACTTTGTGACTGTGAGACAAATGGTTATTTGATATGTTGAAGACGGTAGAACAGGAAGCAGGAGAGAACTAGGGGGTTTGGTAACCTTAAGTGTTCCTGAGGCCACCAACTCTGACACCGCTCCCACTGAACTCCTTTTTATGTGAGGTGGTCCACTTGCTTGGTTTTACTGCATTCAGATGTGTTTTCAGTATTTACACCCACAAACACTCTACCCCATTATCCTTGAGCAAGTCACTGGCCTTTCTAAACCTTGCTTTTCTCATCTCTAAGACATGAACACAGTAGTTCTTACCTCATTGAATGAACTACTGTAATGATAACACCAGGAAACATTGATGTCACGCTTGTTGCATGGCAGCCTCTGTTTAAAACATACGTGAAGCACTCAGCATAGGATCCTAAACCCTGCGTGTTCTCAACACTCACCCTTACAGTTGTTGTTACAGGAACCAGGCTGTTAGTCTGGACGTTCTGTTCCTCGACACTATTTTCAGCAGGAAGAAATATCCTTCCTGTCGTCCCTCCAGACCCCAAGAGGTGAAAGTAGCAGGAACATTGGAAAGATGTTTTTGCCCCATGTCAGTTTTAGAAATTCAAACCCTCTTCTAGCTGTACAGTATAGCACCCGGTATGTAGGAAACTGTCTTCCTATTGGTCAGGTTATAATACAGACATTTAGAAATAGACTCAGGGCAAGTTCCTGCAGATCCATCTGGAGACCAAAGGAGCAGAGTCTGAGCACAGTCTGATTCAGGGCATAAACCAGACCCCTGGAGCTCAGGAGTGAACTTACCCCGTCGGCATACACGCCACACAGGCCTGCCCCCGTCCTGCACGCTGAGCAGCTTGGTCCGTTGCTTAACCTTCAGGCAAGAACTGTGAAGGTCTGTGGGCTTACACTACCTTCCAGCTCCTCAGCCAGCCCGCCATGGTCTCCTGGCAGCTGGCAGTAGACAGGGACTCCCAGACAGGGGATGGTGAAGGACAGGGAAGCCTGGCATGCTGTAGTCCATGGGATCACAGGGACTTGATCTCTCAGGGCCCAGGGGTGCTGAGCTTTCTGTTGGCATCCGTCCCCTCTTGCTCACCTCCTTCCCCACTGCCCGCCCTCCAAGCTCCTGAGGGTGATGGGGTAGGGCCCAGGTGGATCCTGTGCACACCAGGGGTTTACATCCGAATCAAGGAGCCCTGAATCTAAGCATTCCTTGTCTTATAAGGGGTGATAGCAAACTTGCCCAACTTTCTTGCATAGAGAGTTGTTATCTTTATTCCTCTGATCAGGAATCCATCTCCCGATAGCCCCCAGGGCATGTTGTCTCTGTCTCTAAGGCCATCACTGGACAAACAGCCCTGCAAAAACTGTTCAGAGCGAAGTGGTCAGCACCTTGCCCCACATGATGTTGAAGTTCCATCACGTGGTTGTGTCCGACTCTTTGCGACCCCATGGACTGCAGCATGCCAGGCTTCCCTGTCCTTCACCATCCCCTGGAGCTTGCTCAAACTCATGTCCATTAAGTTGGTGATGCCATTCAACCATCTCATCCTCTGCCATCACCTTCTCCTTTTGCCTTCAATCTTCCCCAGCATCAGGGTCTTCTCCAGTGAGTTGACTCTTCACATCAGATAACCAAAGTATTGGAGCTTCAACATCAGTCCTTCAATGAATATTCAGGGTTGATTTCCTTTAGGATTGACTGGTTGGATCTCCTTGGTGTCTATGGGACTCTCAAGAGTCTTTTCCAACACCACAGTTCAAAAGCATCAGTTCTTTGGTGTTCAGCCTTCTTTATTGTTTAGCTCTCACATCTGTACATGACTACTGGAAAAAACATAGCTTTATGGATGAGCAGAAATAGGAGAGGCCTAGGCGTGTCCCCTAGGCCCCTGCTCTTATCACGAGGCAGAGAAAACCCCTCCATCTCCTCGCTACGGCTCTCTGCACAAATACCCTGTTTGTATCTCCAAGCCGCTTGCTACTGGTTTTGGCTCCAGGCTCCCCCTTTCCCTTTTGGTGGCCCATCACTTCCTTAGGGGTGCAGGTTCAGAGGACCAGAGAGGTGCAATGGATGGGTCCAGCTTGGGTCCAATTCTGGGTGGACAGGCTGTGGCCAGCTGACACAGACACTCCGCCTGCCTCTGTGGATGGATGGGGTGGGGCAGAGTCTCTCGGGGTGAAAGCAGCTTCTCTGAAGACTCATTCAGAAATATTATTGCACAACTGGTGTCACCATCCTTAGCAACAGCAGACCTTCAGTTGGGTTTAAATCACTCATATTGAAGAGTCATCTGGTCTGACTCAACTACAGCAGGAAACAGTCCCCACAATAAAGTTATTGAACTACATGATCTGCCTGAGAAGTGGGTCTCGCCTTCCTGCTGAGTGGATTCAGAGGGAAGCTTGACAGCTCCTTTCATTGCTCACAGCTTGCTGCTTCTTGGAAGGTGCCAGAATCATTTGTATTACCATTGAAATGTGCTGTTTATGGAAATCCTACTCAGAACAACCGAAAAGCAATTGCAAAGCCAATCCAGCAGCCAGAGGAGAGGCTGCCCAATGGAAAGAAATGAAAGGGAGAAAACAGTGGAGTTCGTGAAAACAGAGTTGGGCACATAAGGGCCCATGGAGAGGGAGCTGAACCTTGAGGCTGAACGTGGAGGGAGGGTCAGACAGGCTGGTTCTCCGTGGCCTTCACTTCCCATCTTTACCGACAGTATGGAACTCTCCCCGTTTGCCACTACCAGCCTCTCAGAAGACAAGAGGCTCGGAGCTTGTGCGTGTGCGCTCGTGATGAATGACTCTGTGGATTTATTCGCGATGTAACTGTTCTCCCTCAATGAAATGAAACAGCCATCCAAGCAGAGAAGTCCAACTAAAGTTTGGCCAAGTGTGTACACTTGATCAACACTAGTCTCCAGTTTAGAAAAATGTCGAAAACAAGTATGAAAGGGCACTTGGGAGTGAGGGGTGGGACTAGCTTCCTCTGCCCCTGGAAATGCTTTGACCCTCTGGCTTCCTGCCCTGCAGCCTGTAACTGGAGAGCCCTCACCTCTGCCCACCAGGTCACCTTTGCCCAGGCTAGTTATTTGCAAGCATCCTGTGTCAGACAGTGAGCATCCAGTTTGCCTTCCTCCCAACACACAGAGCTGACCTTCGGCCTCCTGCCTGGACCCCACTTCCCCCCCCACCCCTGGCGTCTCTCCTTCCTGCTTTGCTGCCCTGGGCCCTGCCCTGGCTGTTGTTTCCAGGCCTGGCATCCTTGGGGATTTATCTGTCCCTTCATCAAGGTGAAGCTCCAGCCATGGGACTCAGCATTTTGAGAGATACTGTCCACTGTGGGAGGGAGACAGTGGGTAAACAGACACTTCCAGTGAAGGAGAGCCTGGCTGGAGGCTGAGGCGGGCTTCAGGGGGCACTGCGGAGGCCTCCTTCAGCTTGGAGATTCTGGACAGACTACACAACGGGGCAGAATTTGACCCCAACATCAGAGAAGAGGGCGTGAGGGGCCCTTTCCGAGGACCTTGAGGCTAGAGCAGAGGTCCCCTCATCGGTCTTTTCTGGTCCCCACAGCCCCCAGGTGGGCTTACCGCATAGGACTGCACTTCTGTCATTACTTGAGCATCTCAGATTAGACTAGATGGTGCCTGCCCTGGAGGGCCTTTGAATGTTGATACCACAGTATAGTTTAATGTGGTTAGAAAAGCATGCATGGGGCCAGAGTGAAAGGAGGTATATTTAAGATTCACATGTGTGTTCTTTTTGCTTATCTGCCGGCCCTAGAAGATGGGTGGGGTCACCTTCAAAGGCAGTATACGGACCAGCCCTGGGAGATGTTTTCTTAGCACTGGAAACGTCACACCACCAAGTCCCGTGTTTTACCAACATGATTCGTGCTGAAGAGCAATATTTGCTCTTGACTGCAAGGAGATTCAACTAATCCATCCTAAAGGAAATCAGTCCTGAATATTCATTGGAAGGGCTGATGCTGAAGCTGAAACTCCTATACTTTGGCCACCTGATCTGAAGAACTGACTCACTGGAAAAGATCCTGTTGCTGGGAAAGATTGAAGGCAGGAGGAAAAGGGGCCGACAGAGGATGAGATGGTTGGATGGCATCACTGACTCAATAGACATGAGTTTGAGTAAACTCTGGGAGTTGGTGATGGACTGGGAGGCCTGGTGTGCTGCAGTCCATGGGGTTGCAAAGAGTCAGACCCAACTGAATGACTGAATGAACTGAACTGATGGCTTGACCCTCACCTGGCAGAGCCCCAAGCATGCCAGAAAATGCTTCTCAAATTCATCTGAGATGAGTGGTCCAAGGCCAGCCCTGGGGCCCACTGCTGACTTGAGAACTCTGGGGAGAGATGAGGTCTTGTGCTCTGGCATCTGCATTTTTAACACACTTCCCATGTGATTGGAATGAACACCACAATTTGAGAGTCTTACTCTGAAAAATAGGTAAAAGGATCTTGTAAAGGAAACAGAAATGGCAGCAGCTAATCCATGTAGTAGCCGGTTACTTTCCTCTAAGATGTTCTCGTTCCAGCGTAGATACTCACGGGTCTATCTCCATGGGCCAGAGACTC
Source organism: Muntiacus reevesi (assembly GCF_963930625.1). NCBI lineage: Eukaryota > Metazoa > Chordata > Mammalia > Artiodactyla > Cervidae > Muntiacus > Muntiacus reevesi. Next base: position 40,649,607 of record NC_089250.1, on the reverse strand, counting down.
TGGAGTTGGAGCCCCAGAGCCTGCACATTTGATAAACACCTTACTGAGTGTGTAGATATTTGATAAACACTTAATCAAATGTGTAGACCTTACCTACAAGTGTGGAAGGGATGACTTTAGAGCTTAGAAGCTGGAATAGATTTTCAATTTTCTTAATATCATAAATTCTTCTTTTCTTTTTTTTAAGTTTGAGCTTGATTATTTGAATGAGGTGAGTTTTCTAGCCAATAACAACCAGAAGTGATGTGTGTGACCAAGGACCGCTCAGGTGAGCCTGAGGACAAGGCAGCTTCTAGAGCAGAGGAGCCCAATTTAGGGAGGATGCTGAGGATTCTAGAGAAGTGGTTCACCAGGTGGGATTCAGAGAACAGCAGCATCAGCACCTCCTGGGCTTTGCTAGAGTCTCAAATCCTGGGCCCCACCCCGCTCTGAATCCTAAACTCAAGAGTTATCAGTCCGTGTTCCTGAACCCTACGGAGGACGCTGATGGTCTCCAAACTTGAGAGCCAGCATTCTGGACATTAGTGGACCGTTTTGACTGTCTGGTGAGGGTCCTTTCTCTCCTCAAGTGAGTTCCCTTTCTCTCTGCTGCCTGATGGGATGGAAGACCTCCTTTTCCGGTCCCCACACTGCAGAGACATAGGGCAAACATCTCAGAAGCCACACCCACACTTTCTGGACCTCTGTCTTTCATAGTTGGGGGGATTCAAGCAAAGTTCTTGTCTTTCATGGAAAAAAGATGCTGTCTAAAGTCTTAATAACATTGTTGATTGATATTACCTTAAAGGTCTAAAATTTTTGCTTTTAAAGACTGATGTATTAAGGGGGGAAATAGTAACTTCATGTTGGGGAGACTTGGTGAACACCACCTTAAAGCAGGGGACAGAGGTCAAACCAGCAACTTTGGGACCAACCACCATCATAACACCTGACCCAGTGTGCTGACATGGGCACCAGGCATTGCTGCCTAGAACACAAACACTAAGTCAGTTCAGTGGGAAACATCAGCCAAATGCACCGAAGGATGTCCTACACTGGCCTAACTTTCTAACACATCAAGGTCAAGAATACCTTGTTCAGTGTCCACAAGGCTCAAGAGAGCTGAGAGCTGGAGGCCCCCATGGTCCTGGATGGGAAGCAGAGGGACAGAACCATCCAGGGCATTAAGGGACAAGTGACAGCAACTAAGAGTGGCCTGTGGATTTGATAGCAGCGCTGCTTGGTGGTAAGATTTCTGAGTTTGATTATTGTACTGCGGATGCAAAAGAGAATGTCATTGTCCTCAAGAAAACCCAAAGGCATATGTAGGGAGGATCCTATATGCAGAATTCTATGACATAGTCTCAAATGGTTTATACAGAGAGGACGGAAGCAAGAGAGAATGAGAGAAGGGTAATCGGGCAAAATGTAAACAACTGATAACTTTGGGAGAATGGGAAGGAGTTTTTTGAACTCTTCTTATGACTTTTCTGCAGAAACAATTTTTTAAAAAGTGAATATAGATTTAGAGAGAGTATTCAAGTTTCTGTCATGGTAGTTTTGCATCATGGGATTATGGGGTGGGGGAGACATATTTCTTTGTCTTTCTTAAAATCTGTTCAGCCTCCAACATTCTGTAGTATGAAACTACTTCTCTACTTAAAAACAGAAAAGAATGACTGATAAAGATGATTCTTTTCATACATATTCCAGTTGTTTTATTTCCTTTCTGCAGGTGAAAGGAATCCATAGCTACTTCTTCAAAGGATCCGAAATGGCTCAGAGCCAGGGACACACACAAATCCCAACCCAATGACACTCGAACCATATCCACAAGTGGGTGGGGAGGAGAATTTAACTTGTGGGACTCTTGGCGAAAGCCTTTTGCTCCCTTTTTCTTGGAAGCCCGAATTTCTCTACTCTGCTGGTGGTGTCTACTCCACATGCCTAATTAGCTTGTTTCCTGTAGGGTTTCACTCCCAAAGGATGAACTTTCTTCTGCTCTGTACGCGCCTCTGTCCAGCTGTGGGTGAGGTTGCTGTCTCTTTGGAGAGGCACCAGATTACCATCCTTTCGCTTTTCCTGCCCTGCTAAGCGTCTCAGTGGTATTATGGAGATCATTATCTTTTCCAATCATTTTTGCATTGTTACCATGAAGATTTAGACAATACTTGGCAGACCCCAAACACGCAAGATAATGGCTGTTATTTTAAGATCTTCCTCCTCTTCAAACATGGTTACTAAGATAACACATACAAATCACAGACCTCCTGTCTACAACGAGCTTGGATATTGAACATGTAAACAGTATAATACAGGAGGCTCTGGATTCGCTTGAAGTCTGTGGTTGAAATCAGAACTTCAGATCTGCCAGGCGTGGTGGATGTTCTCAGATTTTCCTTCCAGACAATGGGTGGTGAGTCGGAAGGAAATCCCTCCAGCAAAGCCCTGAACTTGAACGCCCTGGCCCGTCTTAAAGGGCAACAGCGAGACCTTCCCAGCTTTTATGGATACCTCTTTGTGTTTTGGCTTAGGTTTATTGTTACTTGGTCAGTTAGAAATAACAGTGTTTCTTAGAAACACTCACTTATGGTAACTTTCCAGAGCTCTGTGGCCATGTTCAAAAGGAGGCTTTATATGGTGATCTATATAAAACACCCTACCTAGGTTGATCATAAAATAAGATCATTTTATCATTAAAGGGCTGGTTGTAGATAAGCTTCACCCCCTGCACTCTTGTTCAAGAAACACCTGCTGAAGACATAAAGGAATAATTGAGTGTCTAACCGACTGTGAGGAGCTCATGTTCTTTAGCAGAGCTGGGGGTCGTGGATGACATGTGCTCACAACTTTCTGGGGCGGAGATACTTGGTCCTCTGAGCAGCAGCCCTGCCCTTGGCTGGGAGCTTGGCAGAGAAACAAATCTTCAGGTTCTACCTGGAGCTTCAGAGTCTTAATCTTTATTGGGACAGCATCCCCGAGAGGTTGAACTTGGCTCATGAGAGGGTGCTGCCTGCATGCATCTGGGCCGGCAGATGTCATCCTCCCAGGGTAGGCAGGAAGGCTGGGGCCCCAGAAAGGCTGACTGAAGAGCAGACTGCTCACAGGACAGGCAAATGTTGACCCCCAAAACATCGAAAACGATGTTCATTTTCATAGATTTGAGACAGATGTTATCTGAAGGAGACCTGTGGTGAATGCTCTTTGCTGGAAGAAAGAGGAGGGTGGTACACTTATTTCAGCTTGCTGTTCAGTCTTTGTGATCCCAGGGACTGCAGCACACCAGGCTTCCCTGTCCTTCACTGTCTCCCGGAGTTGCTCAAACTCATGTTCATTGGATTGACGCCACCCAACCATATCATCCTCTGTTGTCTCCTCCTCTTGCCCTCAATCTTTGCCAACTTCAGAGTCTTTTCCAATGAGTTGGCTCTTCACATCAGGTGACCAAATTACTAGAGCTTCAACTTCAGCATCTGTCCTTCCAATGAATATTCAGGGTTGATTTCCTTTGGGATTGACTGCTTTGATCTCCTTATAGTCCAAGGGACTCTCAAGAGTCCTCTCCAGCACCACAGTTGAAAAGCATCAATTCTTTGGTGCTCCCCTTTCTTTATGGTCCAACTCTCACATCTGTATGTGTGACTCCATGGACTGCAGCACGCCAGGCTTCCCTGTCCTTCACTATCTCCCAGAGTTGCTCAAGCTCATGTCCATCGAGTCGGTGATGCCATCTGACCATCTTATCCTCTGTCACCCCCTTTTCCTCCTGCTCTCAATGTTTCCTGACATCAGGGTCTTTTCTAATGAGTCAGCTCTTTGCATCAGGAGGCCAGTGTATTGGAGCTTCAGCATCAGTCCTTCCAATGCATATTCTAGGTTGATTTCCTTTAGGATTGACTGGTTTGATCTCCTTTCAGCCTGAATGTGTGCGGAATACTATGCTAGGCTTAATATACTTGTGCGTATGTATATATATAACATATATCTGTGCATTTACTTATGTGGGGACACACGTGTGTGTAAATTTTCTCTTCTCATCACCCAGGCTCTTGGCTGCTAGAACCATCTTATAGATTAAGAAGGTGACACTGGGCCAGGGAGGGTCAGCCACTTGCATGTGCAGAATGAGGTACCGAACCTGCAGGGCAGTCTGGCTGCCATCCAACCCATGTCCTACTGGCTCCAATTCCCTCTCTCCTTTCTGCAGAAAATGAACAATTGTCCTCTGATCCCAAGCACTTCCTGGTATGTTCTGGTCATCAATGCTATGAGGGGAGGAGTGAGTGGGAGGTGGGGAGTTCCAGTTACCACGGCTGAGAAGGAAGTCACCTGGCTTGGCAAATATCATGTTTACTGGAAAAATCTAGCCACGCCCACTGCACTGTGGGTTCCTGGTAGGGGATCCCAGCGGGGCCGTGCAGAGGAGTAGCAGTGCCTGGTCATTGGTCCTTTCTCCCCTGTCTTCCCAGTCTCTGCAAGGTGACCATGCACCCTTTCTGCCTCAGTTTCCTCTTTTGTAAAGTGAGCAGAAGCGGCCGTGGCTCCTTTGACTACCGTTTGAAAGCATCAAGGCTGGATAAGGTGAATATGCATGTGCACAGACACTGCCTCTGATGCTGTGCCCAGGACAGCAAGTGCCCCATGAGTGGGTGCTGTTACCATGGGTGGCAGTGAGGATGCTGTGAGGATGCTGAGATCGGGGTGGGGGTAGGCAGTGAGCATATGTAGGGAGGGCTGCGTGGTTGCCAGGCTGTGAATGAGGGCAGAGCAGTGGCCCCCAGCAGCATCCAGGAGCTTCCTCTGGACCACTTCAGGGTACTAGACACATGCGGGCTGTTTCCCCCAGGAGGGCGGAGCATTGGAGCTGGTCGTTCCTGACTGTTGGTCCATGGAGCCAATCTCTGGGCACCATATCATCTTATTTCTGGGGTGCAGGGTATAGAGAGAAGTGTCAAAGTCTAGTGTCTTCTTTGTGTGTGTGTGTGTGTGTGTGTGTGTGTGTGTGTGTGTGTATGTGCATGAGCACTACGTCATGTCTGACACTTTTCGACCCCGTGGACTGTAGCCCACCAGGCTCCTCTATCCATGGACTTCTCCAGGCAAGAATAGTAGAGTGGGTTGCCCTTTCCTCCTCCAGGGGATCTTCCTGACCCAGGGAAGATCCTGACCCTGCGTCTCCTGTGTCTCCTGCAAAAGCAGGCGGATTCTTTGCCACTGAGACTCCTGGGAAGCCCAGTGTTTTCTTACTTAAGACTTTAAATATAACAATATTATTTTTTGAGAGATATGTTCAGCTGAAACGCTCCCCTTTCTAACAGTGACCATAGAGCACTATGTGCCTTTTCATCTGCTACAAAGAATTCTCTAGTTGTTGCTGAGCTGAGGTCTTGAGTAGTGTGGCCTTTTACATATTTAAATAAACTCCTGTCTTGTGATTTTTCTTTTGAATCCAACAATCAAGATACCCGGACAATTTTGTGGAAATAAACAACCCAGGCTGAAGAGTTGCTGGATTAAAGAAAGATGCAGGTGGCTTTTAAAGAGCTATTGAACAAAATTCAAGCCTTTTACCCGAAGTCTACTATGTCCGCCGAGTCCCTGCTTGGAACGAAGGTTTGTAGCCGGCTCAGTGGGCCATCTGGGGTTGGCTGGACCACTTCCTCCGATCAGGCTGCTGTTCTGTCCCTGTGAAGAAGCAGTGGCTGAGGGCAGGATGAGGCCCAGGGCAGCCTGTTTCAGCATCTGCCCCGAGAGATGGTGGGCTGCACTCTTGGCTGGGACCCTGTGGCTCCCACTGCTGTTCTGTGTCTGGACGTGGCTTGGTTGGTGGGGCAGTGATTCAGGGGCCAAGACACAGCAGAGCTGGGGTGGCTCACCCATTTGCCTAGCTCATGACCAGCGACTGATGCCAATGTACAGAAGGCCGGCCTCCTCCAGCTCCAGGGGGGCACTCTGGGTGCTGCACTTGCTGAGGGCTTAGGCGGCTGCTCTCCTGCTGATCCCATGTCCTGGCTTAGCTTTCTTCCCCTTCTCCCTTCTAGTCCTAAATGAGCAGGAATCCATGTCCCAGGCTCTGCTTCTAGAAACCTGGCTCCAGCGCTGCCCCTTCCAGGTGAGTGCCCCTCCCAGATGTGCGTGAGCCCAGAGCACCGAGGCCAAGCCACCACCCACCTCCCAGATTAGGCTGCCAGGCAAAATACAGACACCTCGGTTTAAGGGTATTTTGTGGGAAAAACCCTAAAAACTGATTTTAAAAAGCTTTATCTAAAATTTTACCATACCCAGGCATCCTGTAATTTGATTAGCTAAATCTGACAACTGTAGCCCTGGATAACTTGAGGACATGTTTATCAGAACCACACTGGCCCCCTGTCACCCTCCCCACCTCCCGGATAATAACTCTAGGAGTAACAGCAATGTAGTTGTAATAATAGCAGCAGCAGCAGGAGTAACAGTAAGAGTGGTAGAAGCTAAGGCACATCTAGGGAGTATGGTATTCCAGGCAACATTTCATTCTAAGGGAGTCACATGTATTATTAAATTCCTCTTCTCTCCGTGAGATCCCACCACATTTCACAGATGAGAACAGTGAGGCCGCTCAGAAGAGAATTGACTTGTCCAAGGCTGGTAACCAGTGGGGTGAGGTCCAAATTCAGACCATCCAGGGTCCATGCTTCTAACCACAGCACAGATTGGACTGGTTAGCGGACTCTTAGAAAACCACAGGATAGCATGAGTTTTCCAGAAGTCAAATCATTTCCTGACCAGGGCCTAAGACACTTTGTGCAATGAGGAGGGACAGACAGACAGGGAGGGAACAGTTTCTTCTCCTGGTCCTGCCACAGGTTGGGCAACTGGTAAGGAGACTGTCTGGACCGGGATGCAATTAACCAAGAGGGGATAGAAAGGAAGCCCTGTTTGAACTGTAAATACCCAGGGCTGTGCCGTCCAACACAGAGTCAACACCTGTGGCCCCGAGCCTCGAACCCACAGCCCGTTGGAGTTGAGATGTGCTGTTAGTTAAAATACAACCTGGATTTCAAAGTCTTAGTACAAAAAAATGTACACGTGTCATTAATAATTTTCATGTTGATGACACATGGAAACAATATTTTGGATATACTGGGTAAAATATATTTTTACAAATCAAGTCCTCCTGTTTCTTTTTACTTTTTAAAATACAGCTCTTCGACAATTGAAAATCCTGTTTGTATCTGTTGAGGGGGAAAGAAGAAACAGGAAAGGAGTGGGGCTTCTGGCCTCAAAGAGAATGATGCCCACTTGTGGGGTCTTTTCTTGTCTGAAGCCTAGATTTTTCTGATTTTTATTTTTCCCAAGAAGAGCAAGAGAGGGTGAGTTGAGAGGCGAATGAGGCCAGCCTGGGAGTGTAAGGGCATTGCAGGCCACAGCCCCAAGGAGCAGGGACGGTCCTCCAGGCACAGTACTTCCCCACTCCCCTGCCCCCAGAGTCGAAACTGCACTTCCACGAGCAGGGGTAAGAGAGGAGGTCACCCTCCTCGGAAAGCACTGGATGACAGAAGCTTAGCTGCGGTTTCAGGTTCAGCAACTCTGGGGTGTGGCATTTCTCAGTCTTTGTTCCCCGACCAGAGATGGAACGTGTGCTCCTGAGATGGAAGTGCGGAGGCTTAACCACTGGACCACCAGGGAAGTCAAGTCACTGTCTGACTTACTTTTGTAATGTCTCCCCTCATGGGCGCACATATTTGTGGATGTAAACCAACCCCTCCATGCCTAATGGGCAATTATTTATAAGTAATTTACGGCAGAATGTGGAAGTAAAGACAACAAGCCCTGTGTTTCTTTGGGGCCCCGTCTCCCAGGAACACTGCTGGTCTCATGGTGAGGGAGGGTACCCATGTTTTTGGATCTGGTGTGTGCCACGCTCTGTGCAAAATACAGAGTCCCCTCCCTCACTCACACACAGTCCCCTCCCTCCTGGGTGCCACCTTAAGGATGCAACATGAAGCAACTCGGGCAAGTTAGGCAACAGGAAAGTGGCTGGTTGGTCGACGATGCCCTCCATGAGGTCTTGCAGCTCAGCTGAGTTTCTTCTCAGCTGCTGCTGGGAGAGCCTGGCTTCGCCTACGACCCGCAGAGCTCATGGCATTAGCATCCGGCTGTCCACAGCCCCCCAGCAAAGGAGGTTTTACTTTCTTCCTCCAAGTCCTTGAATCAATGTTCTCCGCAATCCTGAGGCCATAACAGGCTGCCTTTCCGCATCAGCTCTGCTTGTTTCAGCCCATGATGACTCTGCTTTCCTTTCAGCTGGAACTAAATGGGAGGAACCACAGCTCCAGGTCTCTGACCTCTGCTTCCCTGGGACCTGCTGGAGCCCTCTCCCTGGGCCCCACCCTAAGCACCTGTCTAACTCTGTGATCCTCTCCATCCTCTGAGGGCTGCCACCACGACTGAGGAGAGGCCACACACCGACATGAGGTGTGGACACAGCCTGCTAAAGAAGGACCGGGGCTCCAGGCCCAGCTGATCTGGGGTGGGTTCCTGCCGGTGGCATTTACCGATTGTGTGACCCTGACCTTGAAGCCATGATTTACCCTCTTTGAGCTCGTGTTTCCTGTTCAGTAAAAGTGAGTGGTGACTAAGCCATCGCCCTCCTCCTGGCGTGGCTGCAAGCCTAAAATGACAGATGGATTTAAAGTACTCAGCAACGGGACTTCCCTGATGGTCCAGCAGTTAAGATTCCGCTTTGCGGTGCAGGGGATGTGGGTTCGATGCCTGGTCAGGGAACTAAGATCCCACAGGTCTCCGAATTTTGGTCGCCACAACTGGAGCGTCCATGCACTGCAATGAAAGATGCCGCATGCAGATACTGCCAAATAAGATAAATATTAAAAGAATAAAAATAAAAAAAAATAATGTGCTCAGCAGGCTCCTACAGAAGGTTTTGGAAGGGAGTCAGCACTGGGAAGAAGGGCACGGCCTGGTGTGGGCTGTCCACTGCAGGTCCAGCTTCCAGCTGAGGGCAGGCCCGTCTGGTCTGTGCCGTCCTGGGAGGTGAAACTCTAGTGAGTGGTTTGCTTCTCCAGTGGCTTGAAGAGCTGGAGGTCAAAGTTCAGACTGAGCTCCTGAAAGGTGAGAGTCCGGGGTGGGGGTGGGGTTCTACATTTGTGGTGTTGGTCTACCTGCCTCTCTGCTGAACCCTGAACTACAGGCTCCAAGCAGCCTGCAAGAATCAGAGAGCTGAACTAAGGCTTGCTCCTGTCAAATGCATGCATGCTAAGTCGCTTCAGTCGTGTCTGATTCTGTGCAACCCCTTAGATTGTAGCCCACCAGGCTCCTCTGTCCATGGGATTCTCCAGGTGAAAATGCTGGAGTGGGTTGCCATCTCCCACTCCAGGGAGTTTTCTCGACCCAGAGATTGAACCCCAGTTGCCTGCATTCCCTGAGCTGGCAGGCAGATTCTTTACCACTAGCGCCACCTGGAAAGCCCCAAGATTTTCTCCTGTAAGGAAAAGAGAGTTTCAGTCAGAGCCTGGCTGAATGATTCTCCTGCTAAAATGATTATATATACACATGCAAACAACTGTGAGCACTTTCCTTAGAAAACAATGGGCTCTATAGCCCTGTGATCACAATGTCAGACTATATCTTCTGTTTTTTCTTTTTCATTTTTACCCACACCACACTGCATGTGGTATCTTAGTTCCCTGACCAGGGATTGAACCTACACCCTCTGCACTGAAAGTTGGAGTCTCAACCACTGGACTTCTGGGGAAGTCCCACAATATCAGGATATAATCCCAAATCACTCAATATATTAAGAGCCAAGAAAATGACAATGACAGAAGCCAATCTGGAGATGACCCAGATATTGGAATCAGCTGATAAAAGTTTTAAAGTAACTGTTGTAACTATACTCTATGAAGTAAAGGAAAACACACTCATAATAAAGAAAATTTTGGTAGACAAATGGAAGCTATGTAAATTGCAAATCGAAGAACTATAAAATGCAATATCTGAAATAGACTGCTTATCTTTTAATGGTAGGCATCCTAAAAATAGGTAGATATTAAAGCAACATAGGATGAAAGAGCTCTTCAGTTTATCAGAACTGAACTATAGCAGAATAGTATGTACTTGCAGACAAAAATCAAAGTTATTCAGACATTTATTATGGCAACTATCTTTTATTGTGAAACTGAAATCTTCCTCAGTCATTTTTTAAAGAACCATCTTTTAGCAACTGAACCACATCAAGCTGCTGCTTCAATAAACAGTGGGTCTTGGTGTGACCGGGAGCTAGGGTCTGATGTTTAGCTAAAAGCCCATGCATATCCACAGAACAATGGAGGGGAAAATGCACACTTCAGAGGGAGATGTTAGTGTAAGCCGAGGGCCGTCTTCTAGTTCCTCTGTGACTCTGGCCAGAATGCTCTGTATTTTTGTCACTCTATTTGTAGTTGTTCTTTGTTTTCATCTATACTGTATACCTTATAAAAGTTGTGCTTATACAGGAGTTGGTATGAGCACCTGTAGTACCTATGAGCCTGGCACATGACATCCCTGTGTCTGCAGAACTGGAAACAGGAGACATACCTGGGCCTTCCCTGGAGTCATACCCTGAGACCCCTGGCCTTACCTGGGTACACAGGAACCCAGAGAAACCACTGTGGGGGGCGAGGTGTGACCTTCAGGTCTCTATTTGCAAACTCTTCTTTGCTTGGGGACCAAGATCAGCCCAGGCCCTGGAGCAGACGGCCTTGTAGGCAGTTTCATTTTGATGGCCATACACCTGAGTTTTGGGGAAAGAGAGCCAAAGGGAATATTGTGGAGGGGATGAACTCTGTTGGATGCAGGAATTAGGACAGGAGCCTAGTCTGGAGGCCTAGGTAATGCAGTACCCCAGGATGGCCTGGGTGCATCTGTATTTTGAGAGCAGCCCAGAAGGTCTCCCAGAGTATCTCAGGCCTTGCAGCTGTGCTGCCTCAGACACTCTGCTGTGATGGCCACAGGGAAGTGCTGCCCCCACGTGGCTGGTGGGGTAGGACCAGCAGAGTGAACATTCTCCATCCCTCCTCGCCTCCTCCCCTGCCCCAGGCCAGGGCAAGAGCTCCGGAAATGAGTTCATGAGGGATGCAAAGTAAGTATCATTTTAAAAATAGCTTTTACTATAACTTCAGACGAGTTACAACTGAAGATTGAGAACAAAATATCCAGCTGATAACATTTATACATTAGCTCCATCCTCTTTTAAACAGATCAGGAAATGCCAGTCCTGGGCTCAGAACCCCCGGGGCTCCCTGTGGGCCTGAGAATGTCATCCTGCTTCCTCAACCAGACCTGCAGGACCCCACGTACCTGCAGGCCTCACCTTTTACCTCTGATCCCTTGCTAGCTCTGTCTCAGGCTCACAAACAAGCTTCTGTTGTTTCTGACCCAGCCAGCCTATCCTGCCACAGGGCCTTTGGATACGCTGCATCTTATACCTGACACTTCCTTGACCTCACATCTGAGTGTTCCTCCCAATGCCCACCTTTCCCCTGCCAGTTCCTGCCTCATTTGGTCAATATCTGTGTATTTCTTTGTCTGAGAAGCTTTTCCCCACCTCCCAGGCAAGACTGGACTCACTTTCATCCTATTTTATTAGGATGAGTCAGTGCAGGATAATTCAGTTCAGTTCAGTTGCTCAGTCATGCCCGACTCTTTGCAACCCTGTGGACTGCAGCACACCAGGCCTCCTTGTCCTTCACCAACTCCCGGAATTTACTCAGACTCATGTCCATTGAGTCGGTGATGCCATCCAGCCATCTCATCCTCTGTGCTCCCCTTCTCCTCCTGCCTTCAATCTTTCCCAGCATCAGGGTCTATTCAAATGAGTCAGCTCTCTTTGAATCAGGTGGCCAAAGTATTGGAGTTTCAGCTTCAGCATCAGTCCTTCCAATGAATATTCAAGACTGATTTCCTTTAGGATGGACTGATTGGATCTCCTTGCAGTCGAAGGGACTCTCAAGAGTCTTCTCCAACACTACAGTTCAAAAGCACCAATTCTTCGGCACTCAGCTTTCTTTACAGTCCAAGTCTCACATCCACACATGACTACTGGAAAAACCAGAGCTTTGACTAGACAGACCTTTGTTGGCAAAGTAAAGTCTCTATTTTTTAATATGCTATCTAGGTTGATGGTAACTTTTCTTCCAAGGAGTAAGCGTCTTTTAATTTCATGGTTACAGTCACCATCTGCAGTAATTTTGGAGCCCCAAAAAATAAAGTCTCTCACTGTTTCCACTGTTTTTCCATCTATCTGCCATGAAGTGATGGGACCAGATGCCATGATCTTAGTTTTCTGAATGTTGAGTTTTAAGCCAACTTTTTCCACTCTCCTCTTTCACTTTCATCCAGAGGCAGGATAATTAGCTTGTAATTATGTGCTTACTGGCCTGTTCTGGCTGTGTGATGGCAGAAACCTTGCCCTCTTGTCCACTGCTCTGCTCCTAGGGACAGTGAGATGTGTGCCAGGCCAGGCAACAACTGCCAGCCCTTCAATGGCCCAGGTTTTGTCTTAATTTCCTCCTCTTTATCCAAAATTGCTTCCAGGAAGAAGTTGATTCCCCTTGATATATTCATTGAGGACCGCATGAGTCTTGCTCCATTAAATCATTTTGCAGTTTGAACAAAGTTGTATACCTTTGTAAAATTCAGATTTTTGTTTGCACGCAGCTCTCTTACATGGGGGCCATTTGTGTGCTGTGATCTGACCTGGTCTGTCAGTTACACGCTACTGCACTTCAAGAGCAGTATTGTTAGGTGCAAAGCAGGTTGGCCAAGGTGTCAGCCTGATGTGCAGCTTTGGCTCAGCTTTTGGAAGAAAAGGACCCACAGTGCTTCCCCTATGACACCCAAATGGGTTCATGGAAGAAATGGAATGAATTTAGAAGTGCAAGACAAATAGACTGAAGTTTGTGCAAGACTAAAAAAGACTGAATTTTTAATAACTTTTTGTTGTTGTTGTTGTTGTCTAGTCGCTAAGTTGTGTCTAACTTTTTGCAACCCCATGGACTGCAGCATGCCAGGTTCCCTGTCCCTCACTATCTCCCAGAGTTTGCTCAAACTCATGTCCATTGAATTTGGAGACAAGATGGTACCCAAGGAGCAAGCATCTTTTAATTTCATGGCTACAGTCACCCTCTGCAGTGATTTTGGAGCCCAAGAATATAAAGTCTGTTAGTTACTATTTCCACTTTTTCCCCTTCTAGTTGACATGAAGTGATGGGACCAGATGCCATGATCTTAGTTTTTTGAATGTTGAGTTTTAATTCAGTTTTTTCTCTCTCCTCTCTTACCCTCATCAGAAGGCTCTTTAGTTCCTCTTTGCTTTCTGCCGTTACAGTGGATCATCTACATATCTGTTCAGTTCAGTTCAGTTCAGTTCAGTTGCTCAGTCATGTCCGACTCTTTGCGACCCCATGAATTGCAGCACGCGAGGCCTCTCTGTCCATCACCAACTCCTGGAGTTTACTCAAACTCATGCCTATCGAGTTGGTGATGCCATCCAGCCATCTCATCCTCTGTCAGCCCCTTCTTCTCCTGCCCCCAATCCCTCCCAGCATCAGAGTCTTTTCCAATGAATCAGCTCTTTGCATCAGGTGGCCAGATTACTGGAGTTTCAGCTTCAGCATCAGTCCTTCCAATGAACACCCAGGACTGATCTCCTTTAGGATGGACTGGTTGGGTCTCCTTGCAGTTCAAGGAACTCTCAACAGTCTTCTCCAACACCACAGTTCAAAAGCATCAATTTTTCGGCGCTCAGCTTTCTTCACAGTCCAACTCTCACATCCATACATGACCACTGGAAAAACCATAGCCTTGACCAGATGAACATTTGTTGGCAAAGTAATGTCTCTGCTTTTTAATATGCCATCTAGGTTGGTCATAACTTTCCTTCCAAGGAGTAAATGTCTTTTAATTTCATGGCTGCAGTCACCATCTGCAGTGATTTTGGAACCCCCCAAAATAAATTCTGACACTATTTCCACTGTCTCCCCATCTATTTCCCATGAGGTGATGGAACCAGATTCAATGATCTTAGTTTTCTGAATGTTAAGCTTTAAACCAACTTTTTCACTCTCCTCTTTCACTTTCATAAAGAGGTTTTTTAGTTCCTCTTCACTCTCTGCCATAAGGGTGGTGTCATCTGCATATCTGAGGTTATTGATATTTCTCCCAGCAATCTTGATTTCAGCTTGTGCTTCTTCCAGCCCAACAATTCTCATGATGTACTCTGCATATAAGTTAAATAAGCAGGGTGACAATATACAGCCTTGACGTACTCCTTTCCCTATTTGGAACCAGTCTGTTGTTCTATGTCCAGTTTTAACTATTGCTTCCTGACCTGCATACAGGTTTCTCAAGAGGCAGGTCAGGTGGTCTGGTATTCCCATCTCTTTCAGAATTTTCCACAGTTTGTTGTGGTCCACACAGTCGAAGGCTTTGGCATAGTCAATAAAGCAGAAATAGATGTTTTTCTGGAATTCTCTTGCTTTTTTGATGATCGAGCAGATATTGGCAATTTGATCTCTGTTTCCTCTGCCTTTTCTAAAACTAGCTTGAACATCTGGAAGTTCTTGGTTCACATATTGCTGAAGCCTGGCTTGGAGAATTTTGAGCATTACTTTACTAGTGTGCAAGTTGAGTGCAATTGTGCAGTAGTTTGAGCATTCTTTGGGATTGCCTTTCTTAGGGATTGGAATGAAAACGGACCTTTTCCAGTCCTGTGGCCACTGCTGAGTTTTCTAAATTTGCTGGCATATTGAGTGCAGCACTTTCACAGCATCATCTTTTAGGATTTGAAATAGCTCAACTGGAATTCCATCACATCCACTAGCTTTGTTCGTAGTGATGCTTTCTAAGGCCCACTTGACTTCACATTGCAGGATGTCTGGCTCTAGGTGACTGATCACACTATCGTGATTATCTGGGTCATGAAGATCTTTTTTGTACAGTTCTTCTGTGTATTCTTGCCACCTCTTCTTAATTTCTTCTGCTTCTGTTAGGTTCATACCATTTCTGTCCTTTATTGAACCCATCTTTGCCTGAAATGTTCCCTTGATATCTCTAATTTTCTTGAAGAGATCTCTAGTCTTTCCCATTCTGTTGTTTTCCTCTATTTCTTTGCATTGATCACTGAGGAAAACTTTCTTATCTTTCCTGGTTATTCTTTGGAACTCTGCATTCAATTGGCAATAACTTTCCTTATCTCCTTTGCTTTTCACTTCTCTTCTATTCACAGCTATTTGTAAGGCCTCCTCAGACAACCATTTTGTCTTTTTGCATTTCTTTTCCATGGGGATGGTCTTGATCCCTGTCTCCTGTACAATGTCACGAACCTCTGTCCATAGTTCATCAGGCTGTCTATCAGATCTAGTCCCTTAAATCTACTTCTCACTTCCACTGCATAGTCATAAGGGATTTGATTTAGGTCATACCTGAATGGTCTAGTGGTTTTCCCTACTTTCTTCAGTTTAAGTCTGAATTTGGCAATAAGGAATTCATGATCTGAGCCACAGTCAGCTCCCAGTCTTGTTTTTGCTGATTGTATAGAACTTCTCCATCTTTGGCTGCAAAGAATATAATCAATCTGATTTCGGTGTTGACCATTTGGTGATGTCCATGTGTAGAGTCTTCTCCTGTGTTGTTGGAAGAGGGTGTTTGCTGTGACTAGTGTGTTCTCTTGGCCAAACTCTATTAGCCTTTGCCCTGCTTCATTCTGTACTCCAAGGCCAAATTTGCCTGTGACTCCAGGTGTTTCTTGACTTCCTTTTGCATTCCAGTCCCCTATAATGAAAAGGACATCTTTTTTGTGTGTTAGTTCTAAAAGGTCTTGTAGGTCTTCATAGAACCGTTCAACTTCAGCTTCTTCAGCGTTACTGGTTGGGGCATAGGCTTGGATTACCATGATATTGAATGGTTTGCCTTGGAAATGAACAGAGATCATTCTGTCATTTTTGAGATTTTATCCAATACTGCATTTTGGACTCTTTTGTTGACCATGATGGCTACTCCATTTCTTCTAAGGGATTCCTGCCCACAGTAGTAGATATAATGGTCATCTAAGTTAAATTCACCCATTCCAGTCCATTTTAGTTCACTGATTCCTAGAATGTCAACGTTCACTCTTGCCATCTCCTGTTTGACCACTTCCAATTTGCCTTGATTCATGGACCTAACATTCCAGGTTCCTATGCAATATTGCTCTTTACAGCATCGGACCTTGCTGCATATCTGAGGTTGTTGATATTTCTCCTGGCAATCTTGATTCCAGCTTGTGTTTCATCCAACCCTGCATTTCACATGATGTACTCTGCATATAAGTTAAATAATCAGGATGACAATATACAGCCTTGATGTACTCATTTCCCAATTTTGAACTAGCCTTGCTACATGTCCAGTTCTAACAGTTGCTCTTGTCTTGCATCAGGTTTTGCAAAAGACAGGCAAGATGGCCGGTATTCCACCCTCTATACATTCAAAGCTAGTTAGGCATGGCTTGTTCGTATGCCCTTTGCTTCTTTTTTAAAAGTTGTAGTTAATTTACAATGCTGTATTAATTTCTGAAGTACAGCAAAGTGAATCAATTATACATATACATATATCCACTCTCTTTTAGATTTTATTCCCATCTACATCATTACAGAGTGTTGAGCAGAATTTCCTGTGCTATACAGTAAGAACTTATTATTTGTCTATTATATATGTAATAGTTTGTATATGCTAATCCCAGGCTTATAATTTATTCCTCCCCTTTGGTAACCATAAGCTTGTTTTCTGTATCTGTGAGTTTATTTCTGTTTCATAAGTAAGTTCAGTTGTATCATTTTTTAAGATTCCACATATGAGTGATATCATAAGATATTTATCTTTCTTTGTCTGATTTACTTCACTTAGTATGATAATCTCTAGGTTCTTTCATGCTGCTGCAAATAGCAGTATTTCATCCTTTTTTTTATGGCTGAGTAGAATGCTATTGTATTTATATATATATATATATATTGCATCATTATACATATATATCACATCATTATATATGTGTGTGTGTGTGTGCGTGTGTATCCTGCCTTCTTTATCCATTCATCTGTTGATGGATTTTTAGGTTGCTTCCATTTCTTAGCTACTGTAACTAGTGCTGCTGTGAACATTGGGGTGTATACAATTCTTTGAATTTCGTCTTTTCCATATATGTGCCTAGGAGTGGGAATGCTTGATCATATGGTAGCTGTACTTTTAGTTTTTTAAGGATCCTCTGTCCTATTCTCCACACTGGCTGCAGCAATTTACATTCTAGCTCTGAAAAACCTCAGTTTTTCTTCTCTAGGCATGAACTTTATTTATTTTCTTTCACTAACCCAAATCTCCAATTTTTTCATGGAAAAAATTTTTTCATGGAAACCATCTCAGTGCACCCAGCCTCAACTCCTCCTCCCCTTGCCATAAATCAGGGAAGGACATTTTCACATCTGCTCTCTAATTTCCCAGAGAGAGAATTTAGTGTCTATCCTTCACTTCTACATACATAATGGCCTTCCCTTGTGGCTCAGACAGTAAAGAGTCTGACTGCAGTGGAGGAGACATGGGTTTAATCCCTGGGTCAAGAAGATCCCCTGGAGAAGGAAACAGCAACCCACTCCAGTATCCTTGCTTGGGAAATCCCATGGATGGAGGAGCCTGGAGTGCTACGGTCCATGGGGTTGTGAAGAGTTGGACACGACTGAGTGATTTCACTTTTCTGCATACATAGCTACATCTATGTATTTGTTTAAAATGATAACACCATTTTTGGAACAGTTTTAAGTTTATAGAAAAATGAGGGACTTCTCTGGCAGTCCTGAGGCTAAGACTCCATGCTCCCAATGCAGGGGACCTGGGTTCCATCCCTGGTCAGGGAACTAGATCCCACATGCCACAACTAAGACTCAGCCCAGCCAAATAAATAAATATTAAAAAAGAAAAAGGAGCAGAAAGTACAGAGAGGCCTCCTTTGCTGCCCATCCCTGGTTTCCTCTCTTGATATTATCTTTCATTAATTTGATATATATGTCACAAAGGACGAGCCAACGCTTACATATTGTTATTAACCAAAGTTCATAGTGTACAGTGGGGCTTACTCTTGGTGTTGTACATGCTGTGGGCTTTTTGACAAATATCTAATGACATGTATCTACCATGACAATATCACACAGAATTTTCTCATTGCCCTAAAAATCCCCTGCGCTCCATGTATTCATCCCTCCTTCCATCTCTCCCCCAGCCCTTACCCTCATAAACCCTTGGCAACCACTGATCTTTTTACTTTCTCCTCAGTTTTGCCTTTTCCAGAATGTCATAGAGTTGGAATCATAAGAGTATGTAACATTTTTCAGATTGGCTTCTTTCCCTTTTCCATTTAGGATTCCTCCATCTCTTTTCATGGCTTGACAGCTCATTTATTTTTATCACCAAATAATATTACCTTCTCTGAATGTACCAGTTTGTTTATCCACTAAATTATGAAAGATATATTTTGGTTGCTTCCAAGTTTTGGCAATTATGAATAAAGCTGCTGTAAACATTCACATGCAGGTTTTTATCCGGATCTAAGTTTTCAACTCCTTTGGATAAATACCAAGGAGCCTGACTGCTGGATCAAATGGTAAGAGTATGTGCAATTTTGTAAGAAACTGTTAAACTGTCTTCCAACACAGCTGTGCCATCTTACATTCCATGGATCCACGGATCTGTTGCTTCATCAACACTGCACTGTCTTGATTGGCGTAGCTTTGTAATCAGTCTTGAAGTCAACTCTCCTCTTCTGGAGCTCCCTAATCTTATCTCATGGGAGCTTTATGTTCCCAGCTACACTGGCCACTACTTGAGGACAAGGCCTTGCCTCCTTTCTGGGTCCTCCCCCGAGGGCCCAGAAAGCCAATGACAGAACAGCTCATTGAACATGATCATCTATCTTGAGGGCATGACACCATTGTCCTTGGGCCACAGTGACCTTGGGTCTCCGTATGTCAGCCAGCCTCTCAGCTGCAGTTTCTATTCCTGGCCCTGGTTAAGCATCTCCAAGTGGAGACAGAGATGGACAAATCCACCCCTAAATGCATGTTGGCAAGACTGCCCGGGCTCAGAACAAGGACAGATGCGGGCTGCAGATTCTGTCATGTCCTGGCTGGCTGCATCATTACCTGCAGCTAAAGCAGACTTGCCTGGGGATGCTTCACAATTGCATGATGGCTAAGAGAAACGCAGAGACATTACTTTGCCAACAAAAGTCCATCTAGTCAAGGCTATGGTTATTCCAAGGCTATGGAAATGAAAGTTGGACCATAAAGAAAGCTGAGTATTGAAGAATTGATGCTTTTGAACTGTGGTATTGGAAAAGACTCTTGAGAGTCCTTTGGACTGCAAGGAGATCCAATCAGTCCATTCTAAAGGAAATCAGTCCTGAATATTCATTGGAAGGACTGATGCTGGAGCTGAAACTCCAATACTTTGGCCACCTGATTCAAAGAGAGCTGACTCATTTGAATAGACCCTGATGCTGGGAAAGATTGAAGGCGGGAGAAGGGGATGACAGAGGATGAGATGACTGGATGGCATCACAGACTCAATGGACATGAGTTTGAGTAAACCCTGGGAGCTGCTGATAGACAGGGAAGCATGGTATGCTGCAGTCCATGGGGTCACAAAGAGTCAGACTCGACTGAACAACTGAACTGAACTGAACTGAAGAGAAATGAGATTCCCCTATCCAATCTTTCCTTAACTACCGTTTTTAGTTATGAAACAAATTCTACTCATCCAAGTTATATACAGGTAGAGGGTGTCTTTGAAACAAACAAAAAAAATGGTTGGGTGTCCTTTCAGTAGACTGTTGCATGCAGTAAACTATGCCAGTCTGTGGCCGAAGACAGTAACGTCTGTTCCTGTTTGTGGAGCTGTTGGCTGACTGGTCTCCGCCGAGCACTTCCTCTGGGTCTTGAGTGTCTTGGGTGTCGGTTGAGGTCCCTCACTTTGCTGTGCTCCTTGGGCTGCTGGACTTGGGAAGCTCTAAGTGCTGCCCCCAAGACTTCTCCAGGCGGCTAAAGCGAGCCGGCTGGTCTCTGGTGGCCCCTGAGGTCTGACTTCAAAAAGAAAATTGGGAACTGCAGCCCCACGCAGCCTGGTTACAGGGACTGGCATGGTGTAACCCTGCTTCAAATGTCAGTCAAAGCAGTCCCAGGCCAGCCCAAATTTGGGGATGATTACAGAAGACACGTCTCATGTCAAAGGGCGATGACACTGCTGAAGACCTGTATCACAGCATCAGAGGTTAGAGTCAGCCCAGCCTCATGATGGTTGGCTGTGAGGCATGGGGCCAGGTGCTAACCCTCTCTGAGCCACAGTCTTATTTTTAAATAGGAGGAATGTTCACTGGGCAGGAAGCAAATAATACACATGCTTGTTATACTGGGGAAAAGTCACCTTGGTCCTTAGCAGCACATGGAGTCGGAGTCCAGCCCATATTCCCTCAGTGGCGACCAGCAGAACTCACTTGCTGATTCTGATTGCTTGAGCAGGGCGGGTCTGAAATGCCCAGGCCCGCATGGTGCCCGGGGGACCATGAAGATGGGGACTGGTGGGCCACTCTCTGTCTCCACCCTCCTGGGACAGCTCTGAGGCTGTCCACTCGCACCATCGCCCAGGTCACCAGGGCTTCCAAGGCTGACCCTCTGGGGTCCCATTTTTACCAACTTCCTCTCTCACATCCCCAAGGCCTCAGAGTGCTTCTTGGAATCACTTTCCGTGTAAACTACTTGATCTTAAGTCCTTGTCTTAAGGGCTGCATTGTGGGAGATCAAAATCAAGACAGGGACCATTAGAATTCTCCAAATACATAACACATTCAAATACAGCCAGTCACTCCATGTTTGTAAAGGATTCATGCAGCACTCTTCTTGGTTTCCAGTTTTAGCCAGAAGCCCTGAGGTCCCCACAGGGAGCAGAGCGACAGTGCGTTTTACTTTCCAGGGCGAGGCAGTCATTTCAGTTCCCCCAGCCATGCTCAGGATCTGAAAGCGAAGAGTGAAACAGCAGCCCCTGCAGATCAGACTCAGTTCCAACCCAGCCCTCATCTCGTCTCCCTCTTCATCTGGGGTTGGGGAGTAAGTGGGGGTAAGATTAAGAGGTGCGTGTGGGACAGTGGGTGTGGTGGGAGTGGTTACTCTCAGGGCTCAAGCTATCCTTCCTCTCGTGGGGCGGAGGGGATTACTCTTGTTGAGAACAGAGTTCTGGGTGGACTGCAGGGCAGAAATGAGGGTGAGGATGGGGTGGGGTAGGCAAGGGCCATGAGTCTGAAGTTGGCTCCACCTGCTCTGTATTCAAAATGCAAAGGTCTCGGAGACCCTGAGAGGTAAAAGGACAGGGTGGGATGGGGGCGGCCCCTGCGTGGCCCAGCAAGTGCCTTGGGGTGAAGTGCTTGGAAGGTGGGACAGTGTAATTAATTTTACATCATTAGCCTTTCTTCATGCAAACCCTTTCACCTCTACCCTCAAACAATGAGTAAAGTGCCCCCCTGACTTCAATGTGTGTGTGTACGCCTGCATGTACATGTGTGTTGATGAAATTAGAGTTCAGGTTTGAGTTCTCTCCGAGCAGTGATGAAATAAGGTCCAAACATGAAGAGTAAGGATTGGGAAATACTCGCCCCAAAGTCAAAGTGATGGGGAGAACACCTATCCACAGAAACTCCTGAAAGTCTTGAGAAGGACGTGGATTTTCCACAGATCAGAGAAGGAAGGTTGGGTGTCGTGGGGCTGATAGGGGAAGCACAATGGCTGAAACTGCCCACCCTGGGCCAGGCACCAGAGTAACCATTCACATGAGTTATTTTGTGACAGGAGGTCCTGATAAGGAACATAGAACTAACAAGCTGCCACCAATCAGAAGAATGTGGGAAAGGTCAAAAGGAGATGCCACGTGTCGGCTCACCTTCCAGAATCCTCGCTGGCATTCATCTTGGCTGAGCAATGAGTGTGCCACCAGGAAGGACTCTGCATCAGCATGGTTGGCCAGAGATAACTGAAAGTGAAAGTCACTCAGTTGCGTCCGACTCTCTATGACCCCATGAACTGTAGCCCACCAGGCTCTTCTGTCCATGGAATTTTCCAGGCAAGAATACTGGAATGGGTTGCCATTTCCTTCTCCAGGGGATCTTCCTTACCCTAGAATCAAGCCCAGGTCTATTGCATTGCAGGCAGATTCTCTACTGGTTGAACTACCTGTAGCCTTGGAGAAATCAGGCAGCCTTCATGAAAGAGAAATCCAGGAAGTAGAAGGAGCTGGCTCTCTCCTTCAGACCTACCTTCTATTCAGAATCTTCAAAGTCCGTCCTGGTCAGTCTCACAGCTGCCCTGTGAAGTCCCAGTGAAGACACTATGATTCCTCGGGACATGTGTAGCCTGAGTTCAGAGTGGCTAAGTGTGTGTGAGAAGAGGCATCCAGCCAGGTCTGGAAAGGTCTTCTGGCTCATTCTCCCTGGAGTCACAGTCTCAAAAACCTAAGTAGCCTCAAACCCAGCCTCAAAAACCACCTCCTTCCCCCAACCAGGCTCCATCAGAAGCTTACATACGGCTTCACTTCAGTAAGGTCACTTTTGGCGTCTAAGGTAAACTTTGTGTTTTCTCAAGTGAGAGAGGCAGTTACTATCAACCTCTGCTTTCCTCTGCTTTCTGTCGTCTCATGTCTGGGATGATGGGGGCAATCTGCAGATGTCACCTGGGAGCTGGTCATTCAGTACCTAGACAGTTTCTATCGAGAACAGTCCAGAGTTGTGGGTGTGATTTCTGGCCCCCAGAATCCCTCTGTGACTCCATCAGGTTCTTCTCTTGCCATCAGTGGGATATCTGTTTACTGTGGGTTGTTCATCACTGGGAGACTTCAGGTTTCCTCTCCCTATGTGTGATCACACGAGATCCCAGCGGTCTCTCACTCTACACACACACACACACACACACACACACACACACACAATGGGATAGTACTTACCTATAAAAATGGAGAAATTCTACCACTTGTGTGTGACAACATGGATCAACTTCAGAGGCATTATGCTAAGTAAAATAAGTCAGACAGGGAGAGACAAATACTCACTTATATGTGAAATATAAAAATAAACAAACCAAACTCATAGAAAAAGAGATTAGACTTGTGACCAGAGGGTAAGGGAAAGAGAAATTGAATGAAAGTAGTCACAAGGTACAAACTTGGTGTTATAAGATGAATAAGTAAATACCAGAGATGTAATGTATGATATGATGACTATAGTTAGCACTGCTCTATGATATATGGGAAAGTTAAGAGAATCAGTCCTAAGAGTTCTCATTACAGAAATTACTTTTTCCTTGTTTATTTTCTTTTCATTGCATCTATTTGAGAAAACGGATATTAGCTGAAACTGTTATGGTAAATATTTCACAATACATGTAAATCAAACCATCACGCTGCATGATTGAAATTTATACAGTAAAGTATGCCAATTATTTCTCAATAAAACTGGAAAAAATAGTTTAGTAAAAAAGAAACCGATAAATATTTTCTTTCCCTGTGTCATCTTCAGTGAAGTAGGGTAGAATCAAATTTCTTTCCTATGACTCATGCTTTTTCTATGATTTTGGGGTCAAGCACTTTATTTCTGGTATAAATTCACCCTGGAAATTTATGGACCTTTCTGGCCATGTGATAGTCGGCCAGTCTCCTAAGAAAATGGAAAGATGAAGGATTCCACTGGGTCTCTTTATATTCCCCTGTAGCAGAGACGTGAAATTCTGGAGAGTAGAAAAATCCTCACTTGGGTAATACAAAAACAGTTTCTTCCTGATGATGGCAGGCCATGTAATCCTGCTTTGTTGGGGTCTGAGTCTCCTGGCTTCACATGTAGTCAAGGAAATTTGGAGCACCTACCTCTGTGTTCTCAATCCTGCCTCAATTCTAGAATCACCTGAGATCATCAAAAACAGCAGGATGCCTGGTTCCAGGCATTTTCCACTGGTGTCCACTCAGGGCTGACAAGCCAGGACTGTATGAGCACAGAGACCCTTCCCTCCTCTGAAATCCCGGGACCAAACGACAACAGTCAGAGCTTACCATAGAACCAGACGACTGGAACAATTTGAAAGGTCATCTCCTTCACCAGAGTTTTCATGTTTACTGTTTTGAGTGTGTGCAGTATTTTCTCTTGAGAGTTTCGCCTCTAAACTCTCCACAGTTTGGAGTACAGAAGATGAAGTTTGGGCTGAAGGGAATAACAGGCTGGAGCACAGATTTCTCCAGGTCCCACACTGGAGATGCAGGCAGCTGACGAGCCCAGAGGGCGTAACTTTCCAGCGCCTGGGAGTAGAGGAGGCAGGTCCGGCTAGAGCACAGGCCCAAGGCTGATTGCACATTCCTCCAGGTCAGTCTTCTCACCCACTGACTCAGTTGCACCAGGTACGTATCTGCATCTGAAAGCCTCCATGGGTATCCCAGATTTAGAGCTCCCTTGTCTCGGGACCTCAGTGTGGAACATGCTGAGAGACTGGATGAGAGCATTTCTTCAACCTGAGCATCATTCACACTCCTTGTGTGTGGGTGCTCTGTGATGTCCTTTCTTCAGGACACTTGGCACTTTAGAAACATCTTCTTGTTGATGGTAGGAATCCGGCTGACCTTTCTCAAGTCTTCATTGCTCCTTTGCTGGAATGTTAGCTGTACCTGTGCTATACAGTCATGTCACCTTTGCATCATCGGGTATGTCGGCAACTTTACATTTCTGGAAATTAAGCTTTCAAGAACCCTGAAGGTGTTCTTACTGGAAAACTTGGACATGTGTAGGGGTGATATTTTCTTAGTACATCTATAAAACATCATTTCAAAATACAAGCAAAACTACAGGTATTGTAAAATATATAGGTGGACCTGATCTGCCTCTTGAGAAATCTGTATGCAGGTCAAGAAGCATCAGTTAGAACTGAACATAGAACAACAGACTGGTTCCAATTTGGGAAAGTAGTATGTCAAGGCTGTATATTGTCTCTCTGCTTATTTAACTTATATGCAGAGTACATCATGAGAAATATTGGACTGGATGAAGCATAAACTGGAATCAAGATTGCTGGGAGAAATATCAATAACCTCAGATATGGAGATGACACCACCCTTATGGAAGAAAGTGAAGAGAAACTAAAAAGCCTCTTGATGAAAGTGAAAGAGGAGAGAGTGAAAGAGTTGGCTTAAAACTCAGCATTCAGAAAACTAAGATCATTGCATCTGGTCCCATCACTTCATGGCAAATAGATGGGGAAACAGTGACAGACTTTATTTTTTTGGGCTCCAAAATCACTGCAGATGGTGACTGTAGCCATGAAATTAAAAGACGCTTGCTCCTTGGAAGAAAAGTTGTGACCAACCTAGACAACGTATTAAAAAGCAGAGACATTTCTTTGCCACCAAAGGTCCGTCTAGTCAAAGCTATGGTTTTTCCAGTAGTCATGTATGAATGTGAGACATGGACCATAAAGAAAGCTTAGGGCTGAAG
The DNA here is from genome assembly GCF_963930625.1 of Muntiacus reevesi. Classification (NCBI taxonomy): domain Eukaryota; kingdom Metazoa; phylum Chordata; class Mammalia; order Artiodactyla; family Cervidae; genus Muntiacus; species Muntiacus reevesi. The sequence goes on along the minus strand of NC_089250.1, from coordinate 40,624,061 downwards.
AATTGGTTCTTTTGAACTGTGGTGTTGGAGAAGACTCTTGAGAGTCCCTTGGACTGCAAAGAGATCCAACTAGTCCATCCTAAAGGAAATCAGTCCTGAATATTCATTGGAAAACCTGATACTGAAGCTGAAGCTCCAATACTTTGGCCACCTGATGTGAAGAGCTGACTCATTTGAAAAGACCCTGATGATTGCAAAGATTGAAAGTGGGAGGAGAAGGGGATGATGGAGGATGAGATGGTTGGATGGCATCACAGTATCAATGGACATGAATCTGAGTAAACTCCGGGAGTTGGTGAAGGGCAAAGAGGCCGGGCATGCTGCATTCCGTGGGGTCGCAAAGAGTTGGACACGACTGAGCAGCTGAACTGAACTGAACTGAACTGGACAGAGGATGGAGAGATGGATGGATGGGTGGATGGTAGTCAGATGTTTTAATGGCCTACTGTTTGCTCTGCTGATGAGTAAGGAATTCCCACCCTAGGGTTATGGGAATGGCGAAACATGGCACCCAATAATGAAAGATGAGATTGCCATCAGTTTGTTAATCACATACTCATAGCCTGGGGAAGACCTCACATTCCATGCAGGGCCACACAGGGGTTGCACTTGGGATCAGAGTGAACCAGCAAAGCCTGTGGGAAGCTGGCCATGTGGTCAGTATCAAGAGGGTGGGGAGGAGTTCCTCTGTTCCAAAAGGAGAAGGCGACTGTCTTAGTTAAACGGCTCTGTGCGTTGCAGGGAACTGAAAACCGGTACTCAGGAATAAGCAGGAGCTGCCTTGGTTCCCTTGATGAGGTGGGGTGTTCTGTTAGGGAACTTATTCGTGGGAGCTGAGTGGGGAAGTGATTTGTGGTTAAGTCATTTGAGATCCTCCCAATTTCACCAAATGTCAAAGGAGCACACAGGAGTGGACTTTCATTGAAGATCAAAAAAATGTTGTCCTGTTTTCCTCTGAAAGTTTATCATTTTGCCTTTCACATTTCAGTCTATGATCTATCTGTACTGGTTTCTGGGAATGGTATGAAGTAGGGGTCAAAGTTCAATGTTTCCACCTGGAGGACTAGTCGACACAGCACTTTGTTGAAAAGATTGCTGCCTTTTGGGGATCCTTTCATCATAAATCAGGTGGATCTGGTTCTGAATTCTCTTATTTCTCTCATTATCTGTCCAGGCATCCCCCTCCAAACACATATCCAGGATCTACAAAGAATTCATGTTAAAGGCAGCAAGTTAAAATGGGTTGATGAGTTGTACAGGTGCTCAAGTCTATTTTAATTCTGTGCCTGTAATCATTAATTTAAGATGCATTTATTGAGTGCCTGCAATGCACCATTCTCAGACCACAAAACTTACTACATGTATGTATGGTTGTGTGTGTGTATACTTACTTACTTATTGATCTTTATCAGGTTCACCTATGTTTTTTCACTTCTCTTGTTAGTGGTATGTGACCAGAGAGAGAGGCAAATGTCCAAGGATTTTGACATTTCAAGGGCTGAATAATTACAGAAAGGCAAACAGAAGCTTGGCCAAAGGCAGGGAAACCATGAACGATCCGGGAAGGGAAGTGACAGCCTTCTGGGGGTGTGACAGATTTTATTTCTGTTACCAACTGGGAAGTGTCCACCCGGAGTGACCTCTGAGTCTGGTATACGGCAGCCAAATGTTCAACGCTTTTCAGAAAACTGGAGCTTGACTCTTCTGGATAGGATAGGGGACAGTAAGCCAAATAAAACTGAGAAAATGGATGGGTGTCAAGGGGCAATTGGCTGACAGCCAACTTTAAATCTTAACAAAAGTTTTAGAGATGATGACTCACGTGAAGCCTACATTGTAAGCATCCTTGGTGTGCAAGAAACACTATTCTTTCAGTTTTGGTATTGTCATGGCAACCGTTTGCTAAATACACTTGCTGTCTTTTGTCAAAGGACATACATACCAGGAACATGGTGATTGTGTCTAAGCTGAGCATGGCACTTGTTCGGCTACACGTACTCCATCAATGGCCAGAAAATGAAGGTCATATATGCAGGTGAGTGGAAAGGAAAGATGCAACAGAGTTTGGGTTTACTGGTCAGCTGGGGGAATCCAAACATTAAGTGGAACTATTGAAATAATTTCTCAGATCATCCCAGTTCAGAGCTAAAAGACACCTGCTCTTGTGATATGATGTTTTTATTAAGTTTAACATGAAAACTTGGCTTTGATCACAAGATACTAGGTTTATATGAACCAAGTTTCTGGCAAGATCTTGAAACAGAATCTTATGATCCTGAGAAGTAAGCTCTCTCTCACTCTAAGTGGAGGGCACCTCCTTCTTCCTCTTTAGGTTTGAATATGAGTCCCCAGGGACTTGGGCAACTGAATTTTCTGGGCTTTGCGGAACTGAGCCATTTTCAGCACTCAAGTGTGTCCTGAGTCGCAGGGACTGTGGCGAGTGTGGTTGCCAGGGACATTGGGCTGAGCTGTAGCAGAGCACAGGTTGCCCTGTATTTCTTCTCAGATACAGGTACCAGGGGCACCAGTAGTGGTGGATTCAAATTCTGAATTGACCCCTACTCTGTGGGTTGGGATGGGCTTCCAGGTGGCACTAGCAGTAAAAGAACCCACCTGCCAATGCAGAAAATTTAAGAGAAGCAGGTTCGATCCCTGGGTCAGGAAGATCCCCTGGAGGAGGGCATGGCAACCCACTCCAGCATTCTTGCCTGGAGAATCCCATGGAGCCTGGCGGGCTGCAGTCCATAGGGTCACACAGAGTCGGACACAACTGAAGCAACTTAGCACACAAACACAGCACACCGTGAGTTAGGAAGAGTCCCCTTCCCCAGAGCCTGTCCCCACAAACAAGTGATCAAAGATGTGAAAAGGCCTTATAAATGCTTCAATGTCATCACACATGAAATTATTTTGCAGTAAAAATCATTGAACATCACCAATGAAGGATAGTTCTGTTGAACAGGGAGTGTTTTTATACAGCAAACCCACTGGCCCTCCTCGTCTATCACTGCATCATTTGAAGGTAAGTCTACTGGTTTATGCACCAAAAGCGTTTATGAAATGCCAGCCAAGCAACCAGGACTATGTCACACACTACAGACAGAAAACATGAAACAACGGTCAAGGTCAGGAGAACGGAATAGTCTGCCAAGCAAGTAGTAAGTCAAAAAATCTGCGAGAGGTTTACGAATAGAAATAAAAAAAAAAAAAAAGAAAGAAATAGCTCCTTATTTCTAGAATTGACACATGTTCGAATGTGCTCAGTGGGTGGCAAGTAAGAGAAACGACTGTAGTTGAATTAAGCATCTCCCACATAGAAAGGAGCTTGTGCCTCAGTTCTAGGGGCAGGAGGATGGAGCTCAGCCTGTGTCTCCCACAGGTAGGCATATCCCCTGACGCTGGAACAGGACAGAGTCGAGGGATCCCATGTGGCAGGCGCCCCCTCCTTGGGTCTTAATCTCTCCATTTCCTTTCTGGTGCTTTGTAGACTCACTTCTCTGCTAACCTCACGGCAGGAGGAAGACCACTCTCCCACCTGCAGCCATGTTTACACGGGTGGTGTCCTGTTGCTCAAAGACACCCAGGCCAGCACCCCAGGGAGGTGACTCTGCGTGGATCGGCTGTCCTCCCCCACATGCCCTGGATGAAGTGTCCTCACACACACACCACATGCCACCCAAGGCTGCAGGGTCTCCTGGGCTGATCCATCGGTTGATTTGACTTGAGTGGCTAGCAAATCTATCATTCTGCACTTACTTTTTTCATGTAATTAATCTTAATTTCTTCCATGTGGTGAACATTGGCTTACATCATTCTTCTAAATGGCTGCACCATATTCTAGAGAATAGTCCGTATTCCATCATCTATTTAACTATTCAGGATGTCCCAGATGGCTCAATGGTAAATAATCTACCTGCCAATGCAGGAGATCCGGGTTAGATCCCTGGGTCTGGAAGATCCCCTGGAGAAGGAAATGGCACACCACTCCTGTAGTCTTGCCTGGAAAATTTCATGGACAGAGGATCCTGGTGGGCTACAGTTCATGGGGTCAGAAAGAGTCAGACATGTCTGAAGGACTGAACACACACACATTTAACTATTTCCCTGTTGATTCTTTATTTTCTTTCAATTTTTGGTATTATTTAGAAAGTCATGGTTACCACCACCTTGTATATCTTTAAGTAGTTCTAGACTAAATGTCTGAGATGTAGAGATTAGATATCTATAGAAGTCTCAAGGCTAAATATCTAGGTGAAAAGGTATGGACATTTTAGATTTTAGCATATATTATCCAACTGTTCCTGAATGTCTGTAACAGTTAGCACGTCTTGTCCTGTGGCAGGAGGGTGACGGTCCCTTATTTCTGATGAACCATTTGTATCAGTAATGGTGCTAACAGTTCAGGCAAAAACCTTGTCACAGGCTTGACTTCCTCAGAGTGCCCGGAAATTGAATTATAATGAAGGATTGTGGTTCTCCATCATCTCTGGACTAGACAGAGCATGAGGTTGGGAGCATCACTTTGTGGTTTTGTTCTGACAAGGCCGGCTCTCACCTGACCATCCGGCTCCTAGTCCCTAGACTCCCAGCAGGGCCTCAGAGCTGCTGACCCTCGGGGATGGGGGGTGGGATTCCAGTAGGCACTATTCCCTGTAAGACACTGAGATCACCTCAATTCTGGTTTTATAAAGCAGAAGTAGGAAACAGCTGAGTTTAAAAAAGTTAAAAAAAAAAACAAAAACAAACCCTAACCCTCCATTAGAGTAAGCATTTAAAAAATTAAAATGGGAAGTTATGAGTAAGTTCCTCTCCATTTGTAACTGATCCGAGGCTCTACTCCACTGTTTATGTTCCTTTCACGGGAACAAAATGCAGAGCATCATCTGCATCTTCCCTGTCCCTGCCGTGGACCCTGAGGAAGGCCACATGAAGGTTTCCTTCCTTTCTGCCTTTTATATGGTTTTCCTGGAAGATGAACCCAGGTGCATCCTCAGGGCAGTGGAGAAGTGAGCCAGGGAAGGGAAGAGCAGGGTTTTCCAGAAGCAGATCTCCATGTGGGCTTCGGGCCCCAAACCCACAGGGAGCTCCAGGAAGTGATGAGGACCACATGCAGAGTGGCCTGTACCCCTCCCGGGACTGAAGTGGCCAGGGTGTCAACCAGGACTGAGGTGTCTGGGACCAGCAGCAAAGTGCCATCCATCATGGCCCAGGGGCAGCTCTCAGGGACACTGGCTCCCCCAGCAGAAAAGAGGCCCTGGGGGAGGGAAGGTATGCGACACTGTCCCCGTGACCCTGACGGCAAGGCCGAGGGGTACGGACGGGGCCCGTCAGCATCAGCTCCCTGCTTCTCACCCCTCTTGGAGCCAGCTCAAAGCAAACCTAGGTGGACACGTTCCATTCTCCTAGAAACTCTAAATGCCAAGGTGCTGGGAAGCACTGCAGAGTAGGTGCTAGATTCAGAAACGGTGCGGTTTCTCAGAGTTACAGCTTGTCGACAGTGACTCAAAGGCGGTCTCTCATTTCAAAGACAGTCTAGTTTCCTATGAATGGTTTATTGAATAAACACATGTGGGGAGAGAGTCTGGGAGCAGTGCAGATTCTGAACCCACACATGAAGTGACAGCCACCATTTCACAGCTGAATCTCGAAGGAGTGTCCCCTCCGTCAGCAGGGCGTGTGCACACCTGCCAATTGGCCTTGAACTTGTAAGTTCTGCCAGGCCACACTTAAAGCAGAAGCACCTGGACTGGATCTGTGGGAGGGATGGAGGGTAGATCATTCGTCCCTGGTACTGTTACGGTACTGTACCACGGGTTAACAGTCCCTGGTACTGTTACCAGAACAGCTCTGAGTGACCTAGGGTTCATGTAGAGAAGGCCACATACAGTACCCCCGATACCCACCCAGCTCTGGGCTCTGTGGTCTTATGGAGAAGAAGACCCATAACCCCTTCCACATGAACCACGTGGTTCCCAGGCCTTCCCATATCATCCCCACTCGGTCCTGTTCACAGGTTAAGAGTGTAAGTTCTTTTATTCCCATGTTTCAGAGAAGAGGCAAAAGCAAGTCAGGGCAGGACCCACCCACTGGCCCAGAAGAAGAAACAGGGCCCAATCCATCTCGTGATGGTCATCAGTTCCCAGAAAGTGTCTGAACAGTGGCTGGGCAGGGCTGGGGCTCACATTGGGTCTTTCCAGCACAGAAAGACCATGGGTTGGCATCAGCAGAGAAGCTGACGGGCAGCAATAGGTCCACTGGAAAGCCCATCAGATGCACTTTAGGGTTTGTGTGGGGTTTTTCCATTTCTTAATTTGTTCATGTGGCAAAAATGGTTCCTCCCAGTGACTCTCCAGCCTGATGGCCTTATCTCTGCCCAGCTCTCTGCCCAGTCCCTACCAAATGCAGTTCAATGATTCCACCCAAGGTGTGGGCACCTCAGGGCAGAGAGGGCATCTCCCAGGTCCGCCCAAGTGAGTGTCTGGTGCTGGGATGCTCAGCCCAGGGCAGGTGGGCTTGAAGTGCTTCTACTCTGCAGATGGGAGGTGGGCTTCCTAGCAGACCTGACTGATTGTATACTGTGGACACTGGCCTTACTCAGCCAGCAGCAAACCCCACTTCCACCCTGACCCTCATCCAGATCTGGAGCACCTCCACAGCAGCAGCGAGAGGAAGGGTGAGTGGAGAAGAAACATGGAAACTCTAAGGAGGGAGAGTTACCAGGCACTAGTACTGTCGCCAGAGCAAGAAATGAGAACAAGCCAGAAGACTCCTGGACTGCATTTTGGTGGTTTCAGCACCCCCATGACTCCAGCTCTTCCTGGGCAGGTATGCACACAAAGCACTGTTTCCGCTCTTGGTTTCTACTGCTGCATATTTAGGATTTTTTAAAAATTAATTCTGGAGGATATCTTAGGAAAACCTGGTGAAAACCAGGTAAAAGTAGATCCAGTTATTCCACACCTTTGAGTCCTTTCACACCCTCAACCTCACTTGTCTAGAGAAGCAGCTGGAACGTGTAGGCTGATCCTATATAAACACACTGGTAACTCACCCGGGAATGCAGGGCAGGCACAAGCTATGGGTCGGGGTCAGATCCCGGCACCTCACTCTAGGGCCATTTAGCTACTTAAAGGGCTTCTCTGGTAACTCAGCTGGTAAAGAATCCACCTGCAATGCAAGAGACCCTGGTTCAATTCCTGGGTAGGGAAGATCCCCTGGAGAAGGGATAGGCCACCCACTCCAGTATTCATGGGCTTCCCTGATGGTTCAGATGGTAGGGACTCTGCCTACAATGCAAGAGACCTGAGTTTGATCTCTGGGTTGGGAAGATCCCCTGGAGAAGGGCATGGCAACCCACTCCAGTATTCTTGCCTGGAGAATGCCACGGACAGAGGAGCCTGGGGGCTACAGTCCACGGGGTCTCAAAGAGTCGGACACGACTGAGTGAATAAGCACAGCACAGCTACCTAAAACCTTGCCTAAATCCCTCTGTTCTGAGCTAGAGCATTTGTGTGTGAACTGAAGTAGCTCAGTTGTGTCCGACTCTTTGCAACCCTATGAACTATAGCCTACCAGGCTCCTCCATCCATGGAATTTTCCAGGCAAGAGTACTGGAGTGGGTTGCCATTTCCTTCTCTAGGGGATCTTCCCAACCCAGGGATCAAACCCAGGTCTCCCGCATTGCAGGCAGATACGTTACCATCGGAGCCACCAGGAAGGCCCATTTGAGTGTGAATTCCCGTCATCTGTGTGGGTGAAGATCCCAGAGTCAAGTTCTCTTCTCTGCCTCCCCTGGGCACCCAGAGGATACCATTGACTCTTGACTCCCCAGCCCACGCAGAATGCAGTGCACAGGTGCCTGCCTGAGGTGTGGAAAGTCATCTCCCTTGACCTTCATCTCCCTCTACACTCACATCCACTCTGTGTTCTGGAAGCTTCTCATGGCAGGATGAGCTGGGATCAGAGCACTCGGTCTGTCCTGGGAGGACCCCTCTGCTCCAGCGAGTGACAGCATGCCATCGGAGTCCCCTGGCCACATGGTTGGGGGGTGTGGGGGTGGTTGCTACTCCATGTCCCTCAGGGCAAATCCCCATACAGGGCGCATGTGTTAATGGTAAAGTGAACGAAGCTCCATTATCCCCAATTGTGTGTACACGCTGACAGTCCCAGGTAGAGGCCGGTCTGTGGGGACTTGGGGCTGGCTCTCAGTCCAGGGGTGCTCACTGTGAGTTATTCATGAGCAGAAGAAGCTGTCCATCCCCGAGTCCAGGCTTCTGATCCCAGAAGGGTCCACCAGACCTGGAACCTGCAGTGCTCTCTTGGCTGCCCCCAGGACGCTGTAGTACAATGTACAATGTTGGCTTTAGTGGGGGAATTCAGTTTTCCCTCCAAACCTTCAATAACTCACAGACATAACTGATTAACACAACCTCCTTTTTGCAAGCAATGAAATGCAGCTTTTGGTGGGAGAAGAATGAAAAATGATCCAGACCAGAGTCCTCAAGTTGGAGCATCTTTAGAGCCCCAGAAGCTTGTTGGCACACATTCCCAGGCACCTCCCCCTCCCTTGGGTAGGTCTGTACCTCCTGAGGACTGATGTTCCCAGTGGACACTGATCTGCGGTTCTGGCTCCACACTCAAGGCCCACAGGGGCAGTCCCATCTCCTGTGTTGCCCCACAGCCTCAGCCAGGCCTGCCCCTCAAGGCCAAGCAGTTGGGGCTATTTCCTGAGAGTTTCCCATATGTGGAAAATTGGAGTGCCAACAGTGGGTAAACTTGAACACAATTTTTATGTTTCCTCAGGTGTGGCAGCGAATCCCCTTCCCTGATACTGTAGGGTCAGCCCGGGAGTGAGGCCCCAACCTCTATATGTGACCTCTTCCCCCAAAACGGACAAACAGAAGGAAGACAGACCTTGGGAAGCAATGAAGGTGAATGGTGGGCCTTTAGGGACTTTAACTCTCAGCTTTGTGTTTCTAAAACGTTGAATCAAATAACATCTCGCATGACCAAAATTGCACATAAAGAAAGTGGGTGGCCTGTCTCTACCATCATGGTCACCAAGTGAAGACACAAGAAAATGAATCTGGGCTTTACAATTTTGGAGGTGGCCAAAAATGCTATTTGGATTAATTGCTATTTGGGAGTTGGCTAAAACTGACCACATTTTCTCCTACCTCTGGATAAACATCGTGACATTGTCATATAAATCCATAGTCCTCAAATTAGGTTAAAATAGGCCTTTTTGGGGAAGCAAAAGATTTCTTTTTTTTGGCAGATTTCTCCCCAAGTATATTCAGACATGACAGCTCAACTTTTCTTTCTTTCATAGTCAATAACAATCAAATTAAATTTCTACATTTTTGGAATTGTATTAAATTGCATTGTATTCTTCAGTTACACATAAAATTCAATTAGCATTTCTTTATGGTAATGTTAATATTGTATATAGGTCAAAGAAAAGAATCTTTAAAATGACATTTTAATACTTTGTAAGAAGCAACAGAAATTCAACTTTCCAAAGCACAGCCTGGGACTACCATTGGAGCACTTCTGCAGTATTTTCCCCGAACAGAATTCATTCCAATGCAAACATAAGTGAGCCATATTCCATACGATATACACACTCTCAAGTATTGTGTGTGTAGAATGTTTATAAGGTAAATTACCATGCATTTGAAATAGAAGATTAGAACCAAAGCAAAAATCTGGAGGAAAAAGTCACCCTAATTGCTGACTCTGATACTATTTTCTGAAATAAAAAGTGTTTTAAATTCTTGGCCAGTCAATTTAAGCCAAAATTGAACTTTTGTGCTTTCAGAAACAGCTGAACTAGGACAACATGGCTAGAATAACTTCCCGATCACGCTCTGATTCCATTCAGGTATCTACTCCTTTCCTGTGTGATTCCTGTGATGACCCCAACCTCCCCAGTGGAATACATGGCTGATACAGGCTGTTGATAGCAGCCTGGCACCCTCGCAATGACTGGGTCACAGCTGAGCACTGGCCCAGGGGTGACCAGCAGATCCCAGGAAGGTGACTGCTAGGCTACCGTCCTCAATCTTAAGAGGGAGATACGTGAAGGGCTGACCCATTTCTGTCCCTGGACCCCAGCTGTAAGAACTCCTCCAGCCATCTTACAACCACAGTGCAGCCCGTCTGGCCCAACTCGGCCCACAAGAGATGGTCTAACAGAGGGAAAAAGGTCCTTGGTGCCTGGACAGCTGTTGAGTCAACCAGTTAGAACCCTGCCTTAGTTGCTGTAAGAAATCTTTGAAAATTTGAGATTTCAGGAAAAGAGTATTTTATTTCTGTTCATTTTCATGGCACATTTTTTATTTTTTAATGTAGCAAGATATATATTTAATTTTAGTCCCATATTTTTTTTAATTAATTTTTTGGGAGTATAGTTGCCTTACAATGTTGTGTTAGTTTCTACAGTACAGCAAAATGAATCAGCTCTCAGTTCAGTTCAGCTCAGCTCAGCTCAGCCATGTCTGACTCTTTGCGACCCCATGGACTGCAGCACACCAGGCTTCCCTGTCCATCACCAACTCCCAGAGTTTATGCAAACTCATGTCCATCGAGTCGGTGATGCCATCCAGCCATCGCATCCTCTGTCATCCCTTTCTCCTCCCAACTTCAATCTTTTCCAGCATCAGGGTCGTTTCAAATGAGTCAGTTCTTCACATCAGGTGGCCAAAGTATTAGAGCTTCAGCTTCAACATCAGTCCTTTCAAGGAATATTCAGGACTGATTTCCTTTAGGAGGGACTGGATGGATCTCCTTGCAGTCCAAGGGACTCTCAAGAGTCTTCTCCAACACCACAGTTCAAAAGCATCAATGCTTTGGTGCTCAGCTTTCTTTATAGTCCATCTCACATCTGTACATGACTACTGGGAAAACCATAGCTTTGACTAGACGGACCTTTGGTGGCAAAGTAACATCTCTGCTTTTTAATATGCTGTCTAGGTTGGTCATAGATTTTCTTCCAAGGAGCAAGCATCTTTTAATTTCATGGCTGCAGTCGCCATCTGCAGTGATTTTGGAGCCCCCCCAAATAAAGTCTGTCTCTGTTTCCACTGTTTCCCCATCTATTTGCCATGAAGTGATGGGACCAGATGCAATGGTCTTAGTTTTCTGAATGCTGAGTTCTAAGCCAACTTTTTCACTCTCCTCTTTGACTTTCATCAAGAGACTTTTTAGCTCCTCTTCACTTTCTGCTATAAGGGTGGTGTCATTTGCATATCTGAGGTTATTGATATTTCTCCCGGCAATCTTGATTCCAGTTTGTGCTTCATCCAGTCCAGCATTTCTCATGATGTACTCTGCATATAAGTTAAATAAGCAGGGTGACCATATGTAGCCTTGATGTACTCCTTTCCCGATTTGGAACCAGTCTATTGTTACATGTCCAGTTTTAACTGTTGCTTCTTGACCTGCATACAGATTTCTCAAGAGGCAGGTCAGGTGATCTGGTATTCCCATCTTTTTAAGAATTTTCCACAGGTTGTTGTGGTCCACAGAGTCAAAAGCTTTGGCTTAGTCAGTAAAGCAGAAGTAGACGTTTTTCTGGAACTCTCTTGCTTTTTAATGATCCAATGGATGTTGGCAGTTTGATCTCTGGTTTCTCTGCCTTTTCTAAATCCAGCTTGAACATCTGGAAGTTCACAGTTCACATACTGTTGAAGCCTGGCTTGGAGAATTTTGAGCATTGCTTTGCTAGCGTGTGAGATGGGTGCAATTGTGTGGTAGTTTGAGCATTCTTTGGCATTGCCTTTCTTTGGGATTGGAATGAAAACTGACCTTTTCAGTCCTGCGGCCACTGCTGAGTTTTCCAAATTTGCTGCATATTGAGTGCAGCACTTTCAGAGCATCCTCTTTTAGGATTTGAAATAGCTCAACTGGAATTCCATTACCTCCAATAGCTTTGTTCATAGTGATGCTTCCTAAGGACCACTTGACTTCCATTTCAGGATGTCTGGCTCTAGGTGAGTGATCACATTACTCTGATTACCTGGGTCATGAAGATCTTTTTTGTATAGTTCTTCTGTGTATTCTTGCCACCTCTTCTTAATATCTTCTGCTTCTATTACGTCCATACCATTTCTGTCCTTTATTGTGCCCATCTTTGTTACACATATCCCCTCCTTTGGACTTCCTTCCTACTCATTTAGGTCATTACAATGCATTAATTAGGGTTCCTTGTGCTATACAGTGGTATTTCCCAGGTGGTGCTAGTGATAAAGAACTCATCTCCCAATGCAGGAGACTTGGGTTCAATCCTGAGTTGGGAAGAACCCCTCGAGGAGGACATAGCAACCCACTCCAGTATTCTTGCCTGGAGAATCCCATGGACAGAAAAGCCTAGTGGGCTACAGTCCATGGGGCACAAAGAGTTGGACTCGACTGCAGCAACTTAGGACACACAAGTGCTATACAGTATGTTCCCATCAGTTATTTTACACATAGTATCAATAGTGTATATACATCAGTCCCAATCTCTCAATTTCCACCACCTCTTTCCGCCACCACCCACCTTCCCTCTTGGTATCCATATATTTGTCTTCTACATCTGTGCCTCTATTTCTGCTTTGCAGATAAGGTCATCTATACCATGTTTCTAGATTCCACATATTTGTGTTAATACATGATAAGAGCTCTGTGTTGAATCACTTTTAAGCAGGTCTGCTGTATTATTCACAGTTCCATCCATGCTGTGCTTTTTCCTAGGTTGACAGATAGTTCTGTCAGGTTTTCCCGAAGTGGCTCACATTTGTGTTTGTTTAATTGGCTCTTCAACAGGAACCGTGATTCATTACAACTTAAATCTTACTTTTCTCTTTCTGTTCTTTAAAGTGTGAAGTGGAAAAAGCAGCACAAAATATGTCTTGGCATGTACTCCTACCAGTGCCTGGATGACTTGTCGCTGAGGTCCGTGGTGCTATAGGCTTTGTTAAGATGTTTGACACAGTCATTCTCTCTCCCTGCCAAAAACACTCTGCATTTAACTCAGGACTTGATTGTTCCTAATCGTCAGTTGTCATTAAAGAAACGCATTTCATTTCATTCCTCAGCTCACTGTGTCCACTCTGTCTGCGTGAAGAATGGATTTCTTTTCCCTCCAAATGTTTTCCTGTTGCTCTCATCTCATCAACCCTATTTCACGGGAGTGCAGGGTCATCAGCGCTGTAGGAATGAGGAAATGCAATCCCGGAGTCTGAACTTTCTGTAACCGACCCAGTTTTCAAGTCTTTGGTCTCATTGTTAAACCACAAGCTCCAAATTTTGTTTAGCTTTGCTTTTGCTTAGAGACTGGCCATGGCCATGTCAGGAAGGGTGCTCACTTTGTCTCATATTTAAACTTGACCGTGTCAGTGGTGCTTCATATCACGTGGCGTGTAGATAGCCTCTTGGGGTCAAGAGGTCATGGGGCTCAGGGTTGCATTTCATAAAGTGGTGGATTGGGATGGGCAGGTTGTTTTCATTCCTCTGTCTCTATTGACGTTCTTTCCTAAAGGGTAAGTGAGACCCTCCCACCACCACGATTCTAGTCTTTCTTTTTTTTTTAAACATAGTTGTTTATTTGACTGCTGGTCTTAGTTGTTGCATGTGGAATCTTTTAGTTGTAGCATGCAGGGTCTTCACTGTGGCATGCAAAGTCTTAGTTGCAGCACGTGGGATCTAGTTCCTTGATTAGGAATCGAACCCGGGCCCCCTGCACTGGGAATGTGAAGTCCTAGCCACTGGACCTCCAGGGCAATCCCCAAGATTTCAGTCTTCAGCACCAAAGAAAATTGTCAGGAGGGGAGGCCACAGCCTCCCCTGAATGTACATTCAGTAATACTGAATGTCAGTATTAACTCACTTTAACATTTTTCAGTGATGTTAAATGAGGATGAATGAGTCAACGTCAGGCAGGGTAAGAATGAAATGGACAGCCTGGGTGAGCAGGAAGTCAACATAGCAATGCTGACCCTCCAGTGCTCCATCACTGGGCCTCTTGTCAAGGCTGGTCTGAACCAATGAGGGTGAAGGACCCACGCTTTTTGCCCCAGTGACTGAGTCAGTGAGTACCCATCCCTTGGAGTTCCTCTCCCAGAAGGATGGCTCATGGGCTGACATGGCCCCACTGGGAGCCAGCTGACATGAGGCAAATTGCCGGAGGCATCTCTGAAGTTGCCCAAGCTGTCCCCCTAGTAAGTGAAAAAATGGAAGTCTGTCCAGGCCACAGACTATCTGGCAGTGGGCCCCAGGTTGTTGACTGTGGAGACAGAGACGCAAAATGGGAGAAAAGTGGACAGAGGTGGGGTGAGGCCTGGGGCTGTTCTGGAGCTGAGCACCCCACCGTTTCATGTCACACCTTTTGTCAGATGATTTTAACTGAGTTTCCAAGTCATGTTGTTAGAGGGAAAAGGTGTTATTTTTGGTTTTATGTGAAACTGTAGATCCTAGATTTTCCAAGAAACCTGAGTCTTTGTCTTTATTTTTCTGACACACTCGTTATCCTCATTGTTGAATGAAAATATACAGGAACCAGCTCAGAGGTTATCTGTGTAAATGACAGAACATCTCAGGCAAACAAGTTTGGACAATAAAAGACATCTATTGACCCCATACCTAGAAAGCAGCTGTTTCAATGAGGTGGTGCTTCCTTCCGCCTACACTCTGTCCTGCCAGCTTCCTCCAGGGCCCTGACTTCCTTCACAGTGCTACTTCAGCGCTCTGAGATTTGTGTTCACACACCCCGATGGGCCCTGCCCCCTGTCCCATTGGCCCAGACTGGGTAACGTGTCCATTTCTTGGACTAGCACTCACAGACATCTGCCCACTGGCTGAGATAGTCAGACCCCAACCCACAGCTGCCCGCAGACAGAGGAAGGTGGGGTGTAGATGGGGCCAAGAGCCCTCCTCCAGGGGCTGTATACAGATCTGTGCCCCAGCTGGGGCCATGCTCTGGAGCAGAGTTCAACATAGTGCAAGGCTCTGAGTTCTGTTTTCACAATG
This sequence comes from Muntiacus reevesi, assembly GCF_963930625.1. NCBI lineage: Eukaryota > Metazoa > Chordata > Mammalia > Artiodactyla > Cervidae > Muntiacus > Muntiacus reevesi. The sequence goes on along the minus strand of NC_089250.1, from coordinate 40,609,052 downwards.
TCAGTTTGGAATCATCCACTCAGAAGGGTCAATATATCAGCTCTGCCTCAACCTTCCCCTTGGGCCCATGCAATCTCATCCCCTGGCCTCTGCTCCATGCCCTGGCCATCCCTGGGTCAGAGATTTCAAGGGTCCTCTTGAGAAAATACACAAGGACAGTAAAGGAAGGTGGGACTCACAGACAGACGCTAGAATCGTGGGAAGTTGTGAAGAACAGAGGGGACCTGGTGGGCATGGGGCCATGAGAACAGCAGGTGGGAGAGCCCAGGGAGAGGAAACACTTTGCTCACATGTGGGAGCTGGTCTGACTCAAGGTTCTTCCCTGAGGCAGCAGACTTGCATTTCTATTGTTGCCCCAAGGCCAGCCACCCTGTAGCCATTCTTGGCAAAAAGTCATGACCTTCCTCCTCACTGAAACCTCCTCTCAACCTTGGATACCTGACCCCCTCTCTAGGCAGAGTCCCCTGGCTACAGGCCCCAGGGCCCCGGAATCAGGGTCAGCCATGAGCCAGCTGGGCATCTACCCTTCACAAGAATCCCAGGCTCCCAGGCTGTTCTCAGGTCCACCCCATCTCAGACACCCAGCACGCCCGTCTGCATCACCACCATCAACACACTTTGTGTACATTCATTCTGCTTCCAAAGTAAATTTTATTCCCAGTATGAAAGCAACATGTTTTCATTACGAAAAGCAGGAAAAGTACAAAAAAAAAAAAAACCAAAAAAAACCCAAACCCACCATTTTTTAATAATCCATCACAAAAAGAAAAGTTCTACCAATAAATTGGTGCATTTCCTTTCATTTGTGCCTTTCCAATTTGATTAAAATTTGTGCATTTTTTTTGTACTTTTGCTACCAGTCCCTTCATACATTGTGGATTTCAAACAGTATTTGCACTGAAGTACCCTTTTACACGTGTGCTTTGTCTCCTGTTTTCCACTTTGCCTTGAGTGTACATGAAATAAAACATTCACGAATGTTGCTTTACTGATTGCACGTTGCTTTGCTGTCTAAATAGACCCACACGGACATGGGCATCCTTTTCAATAACCTTTAGGTATCTGCAAGTGTTTTCTATTTCATAAATACTGTGCTTACAGCTGCAGTGAGTACATTGCAGACTCTTTTCTTGGGATGATTTCCCCAGGTGTGGCGTGATGAAGTGAAGGCATAGTTCAAAGCTATTCGTGTACTTGATAAGCAAGGGAGTGACATAGGGAAATACGGAACCTGGGTCTTGGGAAAAAGTCCTCAGAGTCGGTCCCTAAGCCAGAGATTCACTGGACCAGATGTTTTCAGATGTGAAAGTTTTTGATCGAAGTCACAAAAGTTCTTCAAATTTATATTTTTGCTTTGCGTGAAATCTTTTGGAGATTATCGAGACTGGCAGTTTAGCATTTCTGGTTGGCACTGCTTCTTTCTGGAAGGGGAAGGATGGCTGAGACACCGGTGTCTTCAGCTGCCGGTGGCACTTTCACCACGTTCCTCACCAGACCTCCCTCCGCTCTCCTGACTCCAGCCTGCTCGTGTGTGTGCACATTCACAGGACTCATACACACACACGTATAAGCACTCAGACACACACAACTCTGTAACACTCACACACATACACACACTCTCTCCAACACACTCACACTCACGACACACATGCTAGCCCAACCCTATACACTCTCACTTACTAGGATTGCTGAATACAACACAGGGTGTGCAGGTTACACCGCATTTCAGATAAACAAGGAAAAATTTTCAGCGTAAGCAAGTTCAATGCATATTTGCAATAGAGCCATGCAGTATTTGGAATAGACTTACCTTCAAAAAGTATTTGCTGTTCATCAGAAATTCAGATTTTACCAGATGTTCCACATTTTTATTTGCTAAATCTGGCTGCCCTAACATTCACGCACTCATTCATCCATCCACTCACCCGTGCCCCTCTGTGTTCACACATACTCACACACACCCTGCTCGTTTTCTTCATGTCATATGTTCTCTTTACTTGCTTGTTATAAATTGGTACCAATAAAAGGCAAATTGCATGGCAGTAGATTAACACAGGAGACCTATGTCCTGTCCTTGGATTGGGAAGATCCCCTGGAAGAGGGCATGCAACCCACTCCAGTATTCTTGCCTGGAGAATCCCCATGGACAGAAGAGCCCGGCGGGTTACAGTCCACGGGGTCACAAACAGTCAGACACTATTGAGCGACTAAGCACAGCACAGCTTAATACAGACTTTAAAAATATTTGGTTTAATTAAACACTGGAGGATTTCATACCTCACAGGTGACTGTCTCTTTTAGAAACTGGTGTCACTGTGTGAAGAACCCTGGCATCCGGGCTAAGTTCCTGAGGCCTCGATGGCCACTCTCAGAAAACAGGCAGACTTCAGACGGCCCAGGTTCCAGGCCCTCGGCCCCAGCAGGCGGCTCTCAGATCTCCCTGTAAACATTTCCCTTTGCACTTCCTAAGTTCTGGGCGTGTTTATTTTACAGAAAGGGGTCTCGGCCCAGCTGGGATTTGTTTGGAAAGGATTGCCTCTTTCCTTTCTTTATAAAAATAACCCCGTGTCTTTCTGTAACTGGGCCAGACCATCCATGCAGCGGGCGGGCCTCACCTTTTCCTGGGTGTGTTCCTGGAAAGAGTGTGAGGAGCTGGGCGGGTTCACCATCCGTGTGCACCCCCAGCTTGGCCTCTTGTCAAACTCAGCCCCATGGCTCTAGTCGTCCTACTCCTTGGTCCCTGGGCCTCAGGGGTGCAGGGCGGGTGGGCAGGCCAGCTGCATCTTTGATGAGTGAGCCCGGGAGTAAGTGAGTCAATGAGCGAGGACCCCAGCTTCTTCCAATGTGTTTGCTATCTATAAATCTCAGCACGAGCAGCAGCCTTGTAGTCAGGGATCCTTCTACTCCCCACAACCAGCTCCTCCAAGTCCAGGGCATTTTAAACTCTGCATTTTTTGGCCTGTAATTCTGAGAATGAGTTCAGAACGATTTCACTTGCCCTGCCCTGGGGTGAACTCTGGGTATGTGGGGAAGTGGCCAGCAGGCCACATAGCTGAGAGACCTCACCTCAAGATGTTTGCACGTAGTGGCTTGCTTCCACACCTCGCAGGGACTGGAAGAAAGGACCTGAAGCTGGGAAGCTGGAGATGGTTCAGTGACCTGGGGGCGTGGCCCTGGAGGAGGTGTCTATGGAGGTGCTGAGAGGGTGACACGCAGGGTCATGTTTTTTTCCTACGGGCTTTTACACCCACACTGGTTGGCACTGCAGGAAATGTTCACCGTTTCCTGCCCATCAACCCAGAGAGATTGGAGCTTGGCCAGTGCTGCCCATGGTGAAGCTGTCAGCAATACATGGGCAACATCCATGCAGCCTGTCATTCGTCTTCTGTCCAGGGAGCACAGAGAACTTTCCAGACACTTATTTCCTTAGCCCCAGAAGAGCCTGGAGAGATGGGGACGTGCTGAGAGAGATGGTCCACGTCCCTCACCATGGAAGGCAGAGGCTGCCGGGTACGGAGGAAACTGGAGTAGGGAGGGAGAAGACCCGCCTGCACCCCCCAAACCTCCCCCCACCCCAAACCCACCCCGCCTGCCTGCACATGGCCCCAAGTTCCTGGTTTGCCCTCCTCAGGCTTTTAGTGCCAAATGTACAGTTTCCTTCAAAAAACAAAGCAAAACAAAACCCCACACAAACATCTAACTGCTTTCTGAAACCCACACCTAAGTATAAATTTGGCTCTTCTGAACCCCAGGAGGCCTCCTAACATGGGCCTGGTTTCTATAGAAAACCCATTGCCCTGACGTCATGGACTTTGTTTCTGAGAAGAGACAATTGTTTTATCTTGGGAGGAAGGATGTCGGGGGCCTCAGAGGACACTTGGCCTTGTCCAGCATCGGGGATGCTCCCACATACACACAGGACCACATCTGCTCCTCAGTGGAGAGGCTTCAGCTAATTGGAGCTCTGAAATCATTTCTGGCTTTGTAAAAATAAAAAGCAGGTCGGGGGAGGTCCCCAGGAGGTACTGCCCTCCCTACTCCCCTCAGGAGTGGGCTAAGCTGAGTGAATTGCTTCCGGAGAGCAGACATGAAAAGAGACAGGGGTAGCTTCAGAGCCGCTGCTGACGACGGTCATCACCGCTGGCCCTGTAGACACGTCCCCCAACGGGACGTGTTGAGAAGGACACTCACTCTGTCTCTGCTGCTTTCGGACTCCCAGCCCCATGACCCCTAACTAGGAGAAGAACACCGGACAGACTCAGTTGCTGGGGCATTCTACACACGGCGCACCCTTGTTCTTCAAGGCCATCAGAAACAAGCAAAGTCTGGGATACAGTTACAGACCCAAGGAGGCTGGAGAGATATGATGACTAAATGTAATCTCATCTCCTGGATGTGATTCTGGAACAGAAAAAAGCAGTGGAAGCCAAATAAAGTGTGAACTTAGAGGAAGCGATGTCAGTTCCTTAGTTGTGACAAATGTACCCAGTAATATAAGATGATGATCACCAGAGAAACAGAGGAGACTTATCCTTACAACTTTTCTCTCTGTAACTACTTGAAAAGAAAAAAGTTTATTTAAATACAGATAAGAATAAAAGGAGAGTAGTCTTGACACAAGCAGTGTATAAGGCCAGTGCTTGCAAAGTGGTTTTCTAGAATTTCATCCTAAATTAAAGTTCTTGAGTTCTTTCCAGGTCACAGATGAGAGGGTTTTGACGGAAATTAGTAATAAAATGGTGCAATTCTCTAGGGCAAAAGCAGTCACATTAGGTTAAGAAATATAAACAGAAATACCTAATCCTGAAAGACTCTTTACCAGGTTATATATGTTACACAGGCTGGATGCTAGCAGCCGAGGGACGGACCTCAAAGGTCAGGGCGAGCATCCGGTTAATGTTGCTGCTCTCAGCCTTCCTCCTTCCTCCCCCCCTAGAATTACCCTAGTGATGGTGAAGAAAGAAAACAAGGTCTGCTAAACCTATAAGCACAAAGAAAATGAAGAAGGGGGCATGCAGGTGAGAAAAGAACTTTGAAAGTCACTCAAGAAGACATGACATCTGACTCTTCAGAAACTCGGAAATAATTAAAAGAGCAAAGGAAATGCACCCATGAAATAAGTGGTAGAAGGACAATTCCCCGTTCTGAGGCCACGAGTCTCCAGACCCCAGGTAACCCAGTAAAAGAGATCGAGACATGCACACCAATGCTGATCTTCCTGAGCTTTCAGAGTTTTAGAGACAAAGCAATATTGAGAGAGAGAGAGAGAGAGAGAGAGAGAGAGAGAGAGAGAGAGAGAGATTCCATTTAAAGGAAAAAAAGTCAGAAGGCACCTTTGGAAGAGTAAACATTAGTGCAGCAAAACCTTCAAATTCTGAGACGTCGCCTAAAATTCTATTACATCCAAATAATAAACAGTAAGGGGGAGCTAAGATGTTTCAAAACTGTCAGGACTTCTGCTTAATAGTCTAGGAAGGTGGAATAGGTGATTTCCCCCTATTTCTCCTGCTAAGGACAACTAAAATCCAGGCCATTACACGTGAAGACAACAGAAGACTGTGGAAGGTAGAAAGAAGACTGGTTGGCGACCAACCTCAGGACCCAAGGAAAACATTGTGTGGGCGTGGGGTTCTTCTTGACTCAGATACCCCAGAATTGGAGCTGGAGAAGCCAACAACCCAGAAATGCCAAAGACACAGACACAAACAGCACTAAAAAACCCTGCTCTCTCCAGCCAGAGGAGTAGGAAAAGAGCCGCCTGGAAAGACAAAATACTCTTTGACAAGAACTGATGTTCTCCAGCCCCAAACTACAGAAAAGCACGTGTCCCCACCCTTGCCCATGCCAACCATGGCCCAGAGGGCATTAGGACTTCAGCCTTCACTGGGCAGCCCCACCTCCCACAACAGGAGATAGCAGAACAGGCGACCAGGGAGCCAAGACTTTCATCTTGCTGGACACTAGAAAGTCCCCATACACGTGACAGTCAATCCTAAAGGAAATCAGTTCTAAATATTCATTGGAAGGACTGATTCTGAAGCTAAAGTTCCAATACTTTGGCCACCTGATGTGAAGAACTGACTCATTGGAAAAGACCCTGATGCTGGGAAAGATTGAAGGCAGGAGGAGAAGGGGGTGACAGAGGATGAGATGGTTTGATAACATCACTGACTCAATGGACATGAATTTAAGCAAACCCCAGGAGATAATGAAAGACAGGGAATCCTTGTGTGCTGTAGTCCTTGGGGCAATGAGTCAGACACGACTGAGCAACTGAACAATGCACATGCTGCTTAGAGTGACCATGTAGAGAAACCAGTCTGTTCGTAAATGGTTTTCATTAAGTTGAGGAAGTTCTCCTGTATTCCTGAGGGTTTTTATTGTGAATGGGTATTGAATTTTGTCAAATGCATTTTCCCTCTCATCAGTTAATATGATCAGATGGTTTTCCTTCTTTAGTCTGTTAATATGGTTGATTGGGCTTCCCCAGTGGCTCAGACAGTAAAGAATTCACTTTACCTGGGCAATGCAGGAGACCCGGGTTTGATTCCTGGGTCTGGAAGAGCCCCTGGAGAAGGGAATGACAACTCACTCCAGTATTCTTGCCTGAAAAATCCCAGGGACAGAGGAACTCAGTGGGCTACAGTCTGAAGGTCACAAACAGTCTGACATGACTGAGCAACTAACACATACACGTATGGTAGACTACATCAATTCATTTTCAGATATTTGAAATTTTCAAATAACCAGCCTTGCATCCTTGGAGAAACGTCCACTTGAATATGGTGTGTGATTATTTTGATACATTTTGCAGAATTCTATTTTCTAACATTTTGCTAAGGATCATTGCATCTATATTTATGAGGGGTACTTGTCTTTGGTTTTTATTTTTTGTACTATCTTTGTTTGGTACCAGGATAAAACTATGTTTATAAAATGAAACTGATACAACATCCTTCCCACCATGATTTTTTGGTCAAGTAGTCACAGAGCCCAGTTTCTAGGGGAGAGACCATAGACTTACCCCAGTGGAAGAAGTATGGAGAATTTGGGGTCACACCTTAAAACCATCATGTCTTCCTAGGAGGGTGCTAGGCATGTGAGTTTGAACTCAGAGTGCATTGTTTTAAGAGCAATTTACTGTTAAAATAACACTATGCTCTTTGAGTATCACAGGCTAAACCTTCTCTCTGGATGGAGGCCTGGGAGAGAGCCAAGGTGCCTTCTTGATTTATCTCCTTTGTTCCTGGGGAAATGTGTTTTGACTTCTTAAAGCAATCCACAAACAAACCTTGGTATCTAGACTTTTCTTTGCTTGCTGTGTTGTGTTTCTTAATTCTGCAATTTAAAATGTCCTTAAGGGCAATGGGGACAAATTGTGAAAAGGGGCTGGCAGGACCCATGGGAGACTGAAAAGGAGCTGGGCAAGGAAATGGCAGAGACCGTGATATAAGGCATGAAAGTGCCCGACACACCCTGCCCTGAAGCCAGGAGGCGGAGGGTGGCTGGGGAGCTGTGCCCGCTATGCATCACTCTGGGACAGGGGATGGCCAGCCAAGGGTGTGGGCCACCTCCCGGGCGTGGGGTCAGTGGCTTGGGGGCAGCACGTGGCTTCCTGGTACACCTTGCTTCTTTACACAGGGTGGGCCCCAGAAAAGCCACCCCAGTCTTTCAAATACATGAGGTGAGAGCTGGAGAACTCTGCATTTCTGGATGTGTACAAATTAACTATGCACCTCTTGTTCAGAATTGCTAGACTTCAGTTACAGGGTGGTGGAAATTAACTTGTCATTTCTTCCCACCGAGAGTCCTGTGTTGAATCTCTCCAGGGACGCTGGGGTAAAGACCTCAGCTTGTAACAGCAGATTTCTTCCCTGAGGGGAAAGGACTGCTAGAGGACCCCGCAGGCAGGTCTTTGGTTTATGAAGGAGGCCACCAGGGAGAGGTGCTTATCAGCAAGATGGACTGAGATGGTTTTCTTTTTGCCCCTGGAAGCCTGGATTCAAAGGTTTCTGGTGACTTGGGACACTGGAAGGAGAGGCGGGGAAGACCCTGTGGGGGAGAAGGATGGACGTGGGCGGGGACTCCCCTGGCCCATGGGGTAGGGTACCCAGGGCCCCGGACATTGGTGTCCGCCCAGGTGAGGCTCTGTCCACCCACCTGCCATCTCCCGTCTGCCTACGCTCTGTGCCAGGGCCCCTGTTAGGTGTCAAGTAATGACGGAGGTGGGGGTGGTCAGTGCTTAGAGGAAAGAGGAACTAGAGAAGGCAGGAGAGGAGAAAAGAAAAGACACCCCATCCCCTCCCATCACATGTGCCCCAGTTCTCTTCAAAGCTCCTGTGGAAGCCCAGAGAGAACATGGAGAAATTCAGTCATGAGGAGCCTACTGGCACTAGTCTCCCTGCCTTTGGGGGCATTCACCCTGGAATTCCCAACAGGGAATTCCCATCTCCACAGCCCTCATCCCTTGAAACCACCATCCATGAGGTCCTACAGAAGGGGAGACACAGTGACCCACGCTGCCCCCTGATTTCCACCCCACTCCCGGCCCCCACCCCCAGGGAACAGAGTCGGTATCGCCTGACCCCCAGCTCCTTTCATGCATCCCTCCTTGACATCAGTGTGACATCAGTGTGACATCATGTGTGGCTTCCCAGCCACCAGCCCTCGGGGTCCTGAGGCCCCTAAATGCCCACAGACATAGGATTCTTTCTCCCAGGATGACCTTGACCTTGACTGTGGGTGCAGGGCTGTGAAACCTCGGATTGGGACCTTCTGAGGTATCACCCATCCTCCAGGGGCCCCCATGGGATCGGTGGAAGCCCCCACTTTGAGTGTCTCCTGAAACTCACCCTGGAATGCTTCCTCCACATCCCAACCCCAACCTGTTTCCCTAAACCCACTCCCTGAAGGGGCCTCTGATGGACCCTCTTAACAAAGGCACCAGTGTCCCTGGTAGAGAAGGAAGTCTGACTGCCCGTATTCTCAGAGCAGAGAACCCATCATAGGAATTTAAATTGCATTTGCCCAAAAGGATGCAGAGCAGAGTTCTCAGCCTGGATCCCACTGACCTTTGGGGCTAAATGATTCTCTGAGGAAGGGGCTGTCCTCCCCTTATGGGATGTTTAGCAGCATCCCTGGGCTCCACTCTTGAGATGCCAGTGGCAAACCACCCCCCTACCGCACCCCCCCATCCCCACCTTTGTGAAATCTAGAAAAGTCTCCAAGCTTTGTCAAATGTCCCCTGTTGAGAGACAGGCTCCCCCACTGCTCTAGACAGTCTAGATTGGACTGGGTTTTGTGGTAGATTTGCTCCGTTTCAGTTTTGCGGAGAGACAAAGGGGCCCACGAGGAAGAGTTGCCTCCCCTGGAGCCACCTGTCCCCACCCCACCTCGGTATACCAGGGTGACAGTGGGCGGTCTTGACAGTTGTCTGGAGGGTCAGGTGCCCACAGCCTCAGGGCTTCTGCAGTTAGAAACACCTCCCCTTTGTCTAACTTACCTCTTGGATGAACAATTCAAATTCCCTTCCTGTCTTCTTTCCCAAGGTGATGAAGAACAACCAGGAACCATTTGAATTCAAAATCAGGAGGCAAAGCCGGAGGGCCCAGCTCAAAATCTGATAGTGTTGCAGCAATAACAGAAATGAGTGAACAGCCTTTGGCACATACCAGTCAAACAAGCCTACAAGAGTTAAACAATCTTGGTTATTCTTTAGCTATTACTACTAAGAGACACTTGTAGCTGGCAGCCCTCTGCTGGCTCAGCAGTAAAGAATCTGCCTGCCAATGCAGGAGACACGGGTTTGATCCCTGGTCCATGAAGATTCCACCTATTGCAGGGCAACTAAGCCCATGAGCCACAACTACTGAAGCCCCCACGCCCTAGATCCTGTGCTCCGTAACAAGCGAACCTGGTGCATTGCAGCTAGAGAATAGTCCCCACCCACTGCAACTAGAGAAAAGCTGGTATAGCAACAAAGACCCAGCACAGATCAAAGTAAATAAAATAATTTAAAAAAAAAACCACTTGTAGCTGGACTTGTCCTTCACCAAGCTAATTACTCTCTGACTCTGCATAGATTATACTCTGTACCTGGCATTCTTGTCCCCCTACATTCTCTTGTAGCATTCTGCATTTCAGAAAGAAGGTCATGGGCTGATAACTTCAGGGACAACAGACCCAGCTGCTGAGTTGCCTAATGCCAGCTGTGGCCATTTTGAAACTTTGCAAAAGAGAAAAAACAGCAAGACCTTCAAGAGGATTTAAAACTTCTCCCTATTCCCAAGAAAGGGGGCACAGCTCTTGAGGTGCTAACCTTTTTCCTGGAGAAGTTAGTAAAGCTAGTCTTTTCTATTTCCTCTAAACTCGGTCTCCGTATTCCTATTAGGCATCGGTGGACAGGGAGCCAAGATTTTGGCAACAATGGTGAATTCGACCAAAGAATGACTACTTCAGAATTGATTACAATGGTTGGAATTGATGAGAGGAAGTCTGGGGCCGGTTCTCCCTGATTTCTCTGGGCTGCCTCCCTCTTCTGGGACCTTAGAGCATCACCCAGCAGCCTCCCTGTTCATGGCCTCTGTTATTTTCCCCACCATTTTCTCAAGACTTCTTAAAGCCTCAACTTTCCACCTCTGACTTCCCCAGGCTGCTTCCTTAAGTAGCTATTCTGTATGCTTTTCTGATGGGAAAAGGAAGAACATTGTAGGATTGCAATACTGTAGCCACTGCATTGGACAGTGTAAGTCCGGAGATTTCCCATGTCCACAGAAATCTCTCTTTAACAACTCTGAAAGCCCAGTATTTACAGCACTTTGTCCTCATAGGCGTCGCTAGATTTGTCTGGTTTATTAAGTTGAGGGTTTTCGTGCATCTGTTATTTTTAACTCATCTTTCTCCCACCCCTACGTCATTCAATTATTATTCTTAGGGTCTTGTCTTTTTCAGCTTTATGGCCTAATCACTAAATTTCATCTACTGAATAGAACAGAAGGGCAATGGGCTGAACTCATTTTTCAGCCCATTTCAGCTCATTTCAGCTGAACATTCAACTCATTTCAGATGAGTGTTGTTTTTCAGCTGAGATGATGTAGCTCTTCCTCCACAAAGAGGACATGGAGATGCTGGTTCCGCCAGACCTCCACCCCTCACAGAGCATCCCAGTGTAGTCCGTGTGGTCACATGTGGCTCAAGCCATGTGGTCTCTCGAGCCCCGCCCCGAGAGATGTTATTTCAAAGCCTTTGGTGGCATGAGCTGGGGGCATGCTCCCTGAAGCTCCGCTCCCACTACTCAGTGCCTTCTTGGTTGAAGAAATTAAACAACAAATGTCCTGTTCCCCAACTGCAAGACAGTGCTGACAGGTAAACTCAGTACTCAGGTTTCTGATGGGAAAGCAAGTACTCCCAGGACACCAGCCCATCATCCAGGGTCAAGCACGTGTGGCCCCATGCTGTCTGATATGAAAGGGTAAAGTCTCTTACCCAAGACCCAAGGTAAACCCCTTGTTTCTGCTCATCTTGTTCTATAAAAATCTGCCACCTTGCACAACGCTTTGGAGCCCGTTTCTATTTGTTGGTTTGGATGCTGCCTGATTTCTGAATCACTGAGTGAAAGCCTGCAAGATCAGTAAATTCTCTGCGGAACATTTTCTCATGAGAGAAATGTTTAGTGTTTAGATCACACTCCAAGTTTCTTTTCACAGAACCTTAATTTCCTCTCCGTGAGGGGCAGTAATAAACTTCACTCACAAGGCAGTTGTGAAAATCCATGGACTAAGGGCTATCAGAACATCCCCAGCAGAGGTTAGCTTGGAATCAGGGCCAGGAGAGATTTCCAGGTATCTAGGGTTCCCTCTAGCCCAGAAGTACAAATATTCTTGCCAGGGGGGGTGGCTTTTCCATGGGATGAGATTTCTTCCTCCTTGGGTTATGAGCTTCTTGAGAAAAGGGCTCATCTCCTGGACTTTGACAGGCTCCATACTCTAGCCTGGAAAATCCCATGGATGGAGGAGCCTGGTAGGCTGTAGTCCATGGGGTTGCTAAGAGTTGGACACGACTGAGTGACTTCACTTTCACTTTTCACTTTCATACATTGGAGAAGGAAATGGCAACCCACTCCAGTGTTCTTGCCTGGGGAATCCCAGGGATGGGGGAGCCTGGTGGGCTGCCATCTATGGGGTCGCACAGAGTCGGACATGACTGAAGTGACTTAGCAACAGCAGCAGCAGCAGCATACACTTAGAACCTTGCCTTTTAGGCAAAAATTTACTCATAGGCAGATGATAGCATAGTTACTTTGTCTCATCAAATGTGTCTTTATTGGGACTTCCTTAGTGGGCCAGTGGTTAAGAATCCACCTTGCTATGCAGGGGATGCAGTTTCGATCCCTGGTCAGGGAGTTAAAATCCCATAGACAAGAAGAGTTAGTGACTGGAGAAGGGGAGGAGGTGGGAGATGGTAGAGTTGAATGATCCTCAGCAGTAGGAGACTACGGGGGACAAGCTGCAATATCACTCAACGCCCGCCATTGATGGAACACACGTTCACATGTTTGAAAGTTCCTATGTAGGGGGCTTCGACTAGAGGAGGGCACACCAATCCACTCCAGTATTCTTGCCTGGAGAATCCCATAGACAGAGGAGCCTGGTGGGCTACAGTTCATAGGGTCCAAAAGAGTTGGACACGACTGAAACGACTAATGCACGCATGTAGAGTTCTTACTGTATCTTGTTCCAACTTGGAAGATGTCACCAGTCTGTGCTGTTTCAGTTTTAACACAAAGTTTATTGTCCTGTACTTAAGAAAAAGTGCAAGACACCAGAAACTCTCATTTCATTTTCAAATTCAGTGCATCAGAGAAATGCAGGCTTGAATTGGAAAAAAGTGTTCTCTAAAAAACCACTTCCTTTGGTCACACATATGCAATTGAATACAAGGCCCTCAAATAATCTTTCTGGGCTGCTTCTTTTTTTTAGTGTGACTGTAAACACACTATTAGATTTCTATCCTCTGCTTAAACCAACAAAAATATCCCTCCCTTCTTGAGGATTCCATGTGGGCATTCCTGCTGACAGACACACAAACAGGCGGCTTGTGACCTGCCTTCTCGCCTTCATTTCATTCAAAATGAAAAGTGAAGAAATATACTATTTGTTGTAAAGGACAGAAGCCCTTCCTTGAGGTGCTGTATCTCTTTTTTTAAATAAGTTTTACATAGAAAGGTTTCCTTATAAATCTAGTCTACATCACACTACAAGGATCTGCAAAGAATACTCTCGACTGAGGAAACCCTCTCTTAGGGCAGCGTCCCTAACAGTGGGGAATTCGTGACCTTGGGTGGAGAGCAAAGGGTTAGTCACTTGGTCATGCCTGACTCTTTGTGACCCCATGGACTGTAGCCCACCAGGCTCCTCTGTCCATGGGATTCTCCAGACAAGAATACTGGAGTGGGTAGTCATTCCCTTCTCCAGGGGATCTTCCCCACCCAGAGATTGCACCGGAGTCTCCTGTATTGCAGGCAGATAGATTCTTTACTGTCTGAGCCACCAGGGAAACCCCAAACCTATGACTTACTTCTCTTTTCTTAGAGACTTCACAGGTCCTTCTGTTATGAATGCAGACAGCAAAGCACAGCAGTGTTAGCGAACCCTGTGCTTTCTGTCGCCCTAAAAAAACCACATTTTGATATCATTTTACATTTGTCACAGATGTTCATCCTTCACACTTTACATCCTTTGAAATCATGGTCAGTAGGAGAGCCACAGCTAGATCTTTATTTTTTCAGTTTGTTAAGTGAGAACATTTTAATTATTCAACACATTTTAACACAGATACACATGTATTTTTTGATTGGTGCATTTCCTTGTACTCTTGTGTGTTTTCCATACTGGAAAGCCTCAGTCTATGATAAGGTCTGTGGCTCAGATGGTGAAGAATCCACCTTCAATGTGGGAGACTTGGGTTTGGTCCCTGTGTTGGAAAGAGCCCCTAAAGAAGGGATAGATTACCACTCCAATATTCTTGGACTTCCCTGGTGGCTCAGACGGTAAAGAATTCACCTGCAATGTGAGAGACCAGGGTTCAGTCCCTGGGTTGGGAAGATCCCCTTCAGGAGGGCATGGCAACCCACTGCAGTGTTCTTACCTGGAGAATCCCCATGGACAGAGGAGCCTGGCAGGCTACAGTCCATCGGGTCGCAGAGTCGGACACGACTGAGCGACTAAGCAGAGCACACATGAAGGGGTCTGACGGCTTACCTAGACTGCCAGAGTCCTTGGCGCAAAGCAGACCCAGGGGCTGAGCCAGAGGTCAGCCTGGGCTCCTGGATGTCCCAGGTGCCGGGTAAGTTCCTCCTGTGGGTGGGATTCACTCAGTGGAGAGAGACAGGAGGTCAGAGTGCATCCTCACTTGGTATCTGATGATGAACGACAGGCCCATGTACACAGTGCTCTTTAACCTCCCTCCTCAATCAAGAACCCCCAGACTCCGTCGCTCAGTTTTCCAAAGGTGAGGTAGTGCCCATCTGGTGGGTTTCCATGAAAAGTATAATAGTTTGGAGTATGTGATTCATCCTCAGACAGACCCAGTTTGGGGGCTGGATACCACATCTCCCAGCTGCCTTGTACACTGGGCTTCCCGTCAATGACATCTAACTATCCACCTATTCCCTCTATTGTTCAAACCATGAATAAAATAATTTATTCTGAAATGAGACACAATGCGCTGCTTAATCAGGACTCCAAAGCCAAGGCTGACGTGGACACCCAGGCCAGGAAATGGGATATTGTTAGTTATCTCAGAAGTCCTTGGAATCTAATCACATTCTCAGCTCCAAATGTAACCACTCTCCCAAATTTTATAGTCATTATCTCCTGTGTTTCTTTGTAATTAAAAACAAATACATTTATTTATTTATTTATTTGGCTGCACCTGGTCTTAGTTGTGGCAGGTGGGATCTAGTTCCCTACCCAAGGATTGAACCCAGGTCCCCTGCATTGGGAACATGCAGTTTTAGCCACTGGACCACCAAGGAAGTCCCTCTGTAATTTTAAAACAAAATGTGAATCCCTGGATAATGTAGTTTAGTACTGTTCATAGTTTTATTTATTTATTAAATTTCATTTTATTTTTTAACACCAAAACACTTTGTATTGGGGTACAGCCAATGAATAGTGCTGTGATAGTTTCAGATGAACAGCGAAGGGACTCAGCCATACATATCCATTCTCCTCCAAAACCCCTCCCATCCAGGCTGGCACATAACATTGAACAGAGTTCCACGTGCTTCATTGGTTATCCATTTTAAATAGAGCAGTGTGTACATAACCTTCCCAAAGTCCCTAACTATCCCTTCCCCCAGCAACCATAAGTTCATTTTCTAAGTCTATGAGTCTCTTTTTGTTTTGTAAGTTCATTTGTATCATTTCTTTTTACATTCCACATGTAAGGGATGTCATATGATATTTCTCCTTCTTACTGTCCATAGTTTAAACTTTGCTTTGTTATTTTAGTCTCTTTCAGTCTATAGATTGGCCCTCAGTCCTCTCTTTTCCTTATAATTTGTCATAAAACAAGCAGAACTTTGCCGTTTGGTCTGCAGCGTGGGTTGTATTGGAGACACTCCTGCACCATTCAACCTGCCCCTGAGTATCTACCAAACGTTGGATCGAAGTCGGGCTCCATGTCTCTGGCAGGACTCTAGGTCACGTGGTTACCGTCCTTCAGGAGGCTGTGACATCTGGTTGTCTCTTCTTATGATGTTAGTGACCATCACTGTGAAGATGGGGCTGAGGGAATATTGTCCACAGGGAATATGAACAAGATAATATCAGTGGCTAAAAGTCAACCACTCTTCATCCGCACCATGTACAACGATCCTACCCATTGTCGGGGACACACCCTCCCACTGTGGAGACCCTGTTGTGGAGCCTGGGATTCTGCCATCAGACACCTTATTGCCCTATTGCTTCCTTTTCTGTACCCCACCCCTATCCCAAGCTCATAGCATCCAGGACTTATGCCTCTGGGCTGTGTGTATTCATCTGCTTATGCATGCGGCTACCAGGGGTCTTCCTTGCCTGTTTTTCTTTTTTTTTTTTTTTTCCCCTTGCCTGTTTTAGTGAAGGGGTAGGGAGAAATTTGAGGACTAGGGCACCATCAATGATGTTTGCCCAGAACCCTTTTTGTTCAAGACAGTGGTGTTGGTCACCCACACCTAGAATTGCAAGAATCCTAAAGTGAAGCAAAAACATCCGGTCTGATCAATGCACTATGAGGATGAGAAACAATGCCAAGCACGTGGGGACTGAGCGGGGCCCACAGGGCGCTCTTCTGCAGCAGGGATGTCTGAATCCTGATTGCCATCTCTCCCACCTTTACCGCCTGAAGTCAGAGGCAGTGAACTAGTGAGTTGTGGGCCAGGAAATGGCCAAACCCCCAGGCACCAGCTGTGTCTCCAGGCTCAGATAAGCTGCCTCGCTCCCTTGAAATTTCACAATTTGCTGACATCTTCCTAGAGCTGCTGACGCATCTTTTTATTGTTTCCATATGGTCTGAAATATGGGTTTTCTCTCTTGTGTGCATTTTTTAGAACAATTCCTCTTAATGTGTTGAGTATCAAAATTTAAAGATGGTCTAAAGGTTATCCCACAGCTGAGAATCTTGGATCCCAAGAGCTCTATAGTCAAAAGCAGTGGTAAAGAGTTTGATTTAAGCCAAATCAAGGTACAAGATCCATGTTGCCTTTGGGGGTAATGGAGACAGGAGCATTTCCTTCTCAGAAGCATTTTCACCCCAGATTCTCTGGTGGAAAACTTTTCGTGCTGGGTTCCCAGGAATATCAAGAACACACCAAGAAGTCAGTCTTCCTTGAATAGAAGAGGAAGGGGATCTGGTAGCTGTGAGGCACAGGCTGGGGTTAATTTTATATGAGAGTAAGTTAGGTAGTCCTTCTCCCCAAAGACAGAGCAAGGAAAAAAAGAAACCACCACCTGATGAACTTAACATGAATGGAAAGATTTATAAATTCTCAGAAGAACATATGCTAAATAATGGATCTCCCTTTCTGGTTATCTTATTTTAGGGATTTAAATATGTCTTTAATATAATGTCTATTAGTATTTAATCATAAGCTGGAATTGATTAGAGAACTGAGGAACTATGGAAATTCCCAAAATTCCTGGAAAGAGTTTTCGTAAATAAAATAAGCTTTCATAATTTAAAATAATTTTAGACTTATGGAAAAGTTGAAAGGATACCATGAGGACTTCCTGTGTATCTTTCACTCAGATTCCCCCAAAGTTCACATTTTCCCACATTTGCCTTATCATGGTATGTATTTTACTGCTTATTCTGGTCATTTGGGAGTAAGTTGCAGATATGACATCTAACTCTTTCTTTTTATTGTTAAATACTTCAGAGCACATTTCCTAAGAACAAGTACATTCTCTTACTTAACTCAGGACTGATATTAAAATCACAAAATTAACAAGAGGAGCCTGATGGGCTACAGTCCATGGGGGCACAAAGTCAGACACGACTGAAATGACTTGAGCATGCATGTACACTATATTGCTTCTAATCTAAAGACCTAATTTAGATTGTGTCATATAACCCAATTATGGCCTCTATTAGAAGAGGAGGGGGGAGAAGTCATTCATGATCTTATCAATAAACTTTAGTCTTTAAAATCAGAAACAGTCCCTCAATTGTTATATTTACTTTTTTCCTTTTTTGAGTACAGGCCAGATATTTTGCAGAGCACCCTTGAATCTGGGGTTTGTCTGGTGTTACACTCTTAAAGAGATGGGAATACCAGACCACCTGACCTGCCTCTTGAGAAATCTGTATGCAAGTCAAGAAACAACAGTTAGAACTGGACATGGAACAACAGCCTGGTTCCAAATAGGGAAAGGAGTACATCAAGGCTGTATATTGTCACCCTGCTTATTTAACTTCTATGCAGAATACATCATGAGAAACACTAGGCTGGATGAAGCACAAGCTGGAATTAAGATTGCTGGGAGAAATATCAATAACCTCAGATATGCGGATGACACCACCCTCATGGCAGAAAGCAAAGAAGAACTAAGAGCCTCTTGATGAAACTGAAAGAGGAGAATGGAAAAAGTTGGCTTAAAGCTCATCATTCAGAAAACTAAGAACATGGCATCTGGTCCCATCACTTCATGGGGAATAGATGGGGAAACAGTGGAAACAGTGGCTGACTTTATTTTGGGAGGCTCCAAAATAACTGCAGATGGTGACTGCAGTCATGAAATTAAAAGACGCTTGCTCCTTGGAAGAAAAGTTATGACAAATCCAGACAGCATATTAAAAAGCAGAGACATTACTTTGCCAACAAACGTTCATCTAGTCAAAACTATGGTTTTTCCACTAGTCATGTATGGATGTGAGAGTTGGACTATAAAGAAAGCTGAGAGCTGAAGAATTGATGCTTTGAACTGTGGTGTTGGAGAAGACTCTTGAGAGTCCCTTGGACTGCAAGGAGATCCAACCAGTCCATCCTAAAGGAGATCAGTCCTGGGCGTTCTTTGGAAGGGCTGATGTTGTAGCTGAAACTCCAATACTTTGGCCACTGATGCAGAAAGCTGACTCATTTGAAAAGACCCTGATGCTGGGAAAGATGGAAGGTGGGAGGAGAAGGGGGCAACAGAGGGTGAGATGGTTGGATGCCATCACCGACTCAATGGACATGAGTTTGAGTAAACTCCGGGAGTTGATGATTGACAGGGAGGCTTGGCGTGTGGCAGTCCATGGGGTCGCAAAGAGTCAGACAAGACTGAGAGACTGAACTGAACTGAACACTGTGAGCAAGCTTCCAGTTGAAATACTTTGCATCCTCCTTGGTACTTCGAATTGTCCAGCACAAGATGTCCATCTGTCTCATGATGGGTGATGTCAACACAAATCCCTTGGTGAATGTGACATCTGCTGGGTGTCCCCAATTTTTGTAATTAATAAATATCTTGTGAGAAGATACCTGAAGACTTTGTAAGTATCCTGTTTGTCTTCAAGTTTCACCGCGGATTTTAGAACCCACTGATGATCCTACTCTGAATCAGTGACTCCTAGGAAATAGCTGGTTTTTCCCCTGTTGACTCCATCTTCAAAATGTGCACATAACATGTCCACTCTTACCCTCTTGCTGTTTCCATGTGGTCACAGTTATCACCATATCCCTTGTGCAAGGCCTTCTTTGGAATCCCCCTGCTTCCACCCCTGTCCCTCCAGACAAAGTGGGCAAAGTGGCCCTGGTAAAGTGCGAGTCAGCTCACATTGCACCCTTGTCCAAACTACCAGGCAGTCCCTGGTCTTCACAGCTCACAGTGGCTCCCTCTCTGCATAAGCACCTCCCACCTCAGGGCTCCTCACTGTCCTCGATGACTCTTATGACTTCTGTCTCCTGTTTTGTCTCTGATATCATCTTCCCTCCTCTGTCCAGCTCACTCTCCACTTTTATTTTCTTGCTGGCCCTTGGCCAGGCTTGCTCTTCTCTTAGGGATCCTGCTGTTCCCTCTGCCTAGACCGTCTTCCATCCTGGGAGCCTCATCCTCTTCCTTGACACTTCTTCTCTGAGCCTTACCCCCTACCACACTTTTTCTTTGTCTCCTTATCACCTTCTAAATTACTGTAACACTGGTTCCCTAGATCTCGTTTTTACTTTCCACCTCCCCTGCCAGAACACAGTCTCATGAGGCAAGTTGCTGATGCCTTTCTTGATCGCTGATGGACCAAACTCATCTAGAACAGTGGCAGTTGGTCAAAAATACTTGTGGGATAAATCAAAAAGGGGGAAACACTTGTATTATGAAAATGGCAAAATATTTAGGTGTTCCTTTATATCTATTAGGTCTTTATTGTCCCTTAATTATCTCTAAAATGTCTTGTTCCTCTCTCTCCAGATCTTTTCCTTACACCACCTCTTTCTCCCCAATATTTTTAAACACAAATTCCACACTAATGCCTCCTGCCTCGTGTCTCTACTTCAGAACACCCTCTGGGCTACAAATATCTACTTCCCATGTCTCATAGGCATTGCTCTCTCTTCCACATGATCCCGTGGTTCTGCATGTCTGAGCCAAAGCTTCATCATCCATTTTTTAAACTCATTCTTCCTCTGAACTTCCCCCTGGGTGACATATGCAGCCATTCTTGGAAGGCCATGCATAGACCAGGAGGCCATCAATGAATTCTCTTCTCTTCACATAAGATGCTAGGTCCTTGGGACAAAACTTCACACATGCTTGTACCCCCCCCCACCCCCCCCCCCCCCGCCCATCTCCTCACTGTCCCCTTGCCTCACAGATGGGCTTCAGCTTCCCTTGTCAGGACCACAGCAAGGTTAGGGTGAGCCTAACCCTAACAGAAAAGAGAGGCCACAACCACACTGGGTAATCTGAAGACATTTTAATAAAGGGGCCATTTGCAGAATTGCAGGCAACGGGTAAGAAAGCCCCCCAAAAGTGCCCCCAATCTAGAAACAGGAGCTTCCCTGGTGGCTCAGTAGTAACGAATCTGCCTGCAATTCAAGAGAAACAGGAGGTGCAGGTTCAATCCCTGGATCAGGAAGATCCCCTGGAGGAGGACAAGGCAACCCACTCTGGTAGTCTTGCCTGGAGGCTCCCATGGATGAAGGAGCCTTGTGGATTACAGTCCATGGGGTCGCCAAGAGTCAGATATGACTGAATAGACTCAGCATGCATGCACACAATCTAGAAACAAATAACACTATTATCACTCCCAGGCCTGAAGAGGTGAAAGGAGGGGTGGTCATGGAATCCAGAAACACAGCTGGCTGTGAGGGTCTTACTCTTGGTCCAAGGATTCCACCAGATCAAGGCAAACCCCCAGGAGGGGTCCAGAAAGCAGAGACATCCCTGTCTCTCCCTCTTTCTGCCCTTTTACCTCCTGGAATGTTCAGCACTGTTTGAACCCAGCTGGAGCCAGCTGTGATGTCAGCCTCCCAGGGCACAGAGCAGGGGATGGCGTGGATGCAGAGGGGGAGGTGAAGGGTATTTTAATGAAGTATAATGCTCTTCCTTGCCTACTTCTCCATTGACCCATGTGGCCCCCGGATGAGAACACGTGACTTATCGCTGCCTGCCCTTGTACAGGATGCTGCTCTTTCCAGGATTCCCTTGGTTCTTGGTCTTCCTGGGAAATCCCTACATTTCCCATCTCTATTTAGCAGCTACTCCCTGAAGACACTCCTAGATATCCTTTACTAATTAATCTCACCTCCTTGAGCAGACCTCTTACACCATATTACAATAATTCCCCTACACACGAACCTTCAAGCTGTGAACTTTCAAAGATATAAACATGTCCCTGTCTGCGAGTTGTCAAACTGTACTACTGAACTTTTCCAGGTAATGTTTTGTAAGATTAAAAATGTTTTCTTTGTTTTTGTGTTTGTTTGTTATGTATTATTTGTGTGAAATGTATTATACACCTATTACAGTGTAGTACTATGTAGCCAATTGTGTTAGTTGGGTATCTAGGTTATGCTGTGTTGGACTTATGAACAAACTGGACTTATGAATACCACTCTTGGAATGGAATCAGTTCATATGTAAGGGACTTACTGTATATTTAAAACATGATTGTAGCAGGAGACCTTAACATGTCCCCTAATTTTCTGCACCTCCCAGTGTTAAGATCCTTGAGGAATCTCCTCCTGTTGACTCTGGGTGAGACCTGTGACATGCTTCCAAACAATGAAATGTGACAACAGTGACAGAAGTCTTTCTGTGAACAGATTTCATGGGACTGTGGCTCATCTCTTGCTGGCAGACCTTCCTTATTTCCCTTTTAAAGAAGCAGCTTCCATGCTGGGGAGACCATGTGGCAAGTGACGAGGGTGCCTCCAGCCACAACCTGAAAGGAGGTGAGGACTCAGTTCAGCCCTTCAGGAAGAACCCAGGAGCTTGGGGGCAGCCCTTCTCCAAGTGTCTTTGGATGGAAAACCAGGCCTGACTGACACTTGCTTGGAACCTATAAGAGACCTTGAAGCACAGGACTCAGTTAAGCTGTGCCTGGATTTCTGACCCATGGATGCCGAAAGGTAAGAAATATGGCTTGCTTTTTAAGGTGCTAAATGTGTGGTGATTTGTTCTGCAATAAGCAATTACTAATCCAGTTTTTTGCACTAATAATAGCTGACATTTACTATTCACTGAGCCATTGACGTGATGCTCAGTCCCTCTAGTCTTTCTGCTCTGTCCCCAGCAGGTAGTGTTACTGGCACATCATAGGTGAGCACAACTGAAGATCAGCGGCTCTGTAATTGGGTTTCCCTCGTGGCTTAGCTGGTGAAGAGTCTACCTACAGTGTGGGAGACCTGAGTTTGATCCCTGGGTTGGGAAGATCCCCTGGAGAAGGGAATGGTTACCCACTCCAGTATTCTGGCCTGGAGAATTCCATGGACTAAATAGTCCACGGGGCTGCAAAGAGTTAGATGCAACTGAGCCACTTTCACAATTGGCTCAGGACAAGTGATGAGTGAGTGTCAGAAGCAGGGTTTGAACGGAGATGCTAAGAGCGCCCTTCTGACTCGGGTCTACACTCATGACCACTCCTCTCTGTGACCTTCTGCTGATCTGGCTCTTCTCCCTGCCTTGTTCTTCCCTCCTATGGTGTGGGATATCCTTGGGACCAGGCTTGTAGGAGTTCATCACTTATTTATTGTGCCAGGCACAGTATCTGGCACATTTTAGGTCCCTGGTTAATGTACCCTGAGTGGATATCAAGCTCTGTAAAAAAGTTTTCTGTATGTGGATGTACTAAAGGTAGGCAGCTAAGTTCATCTCAAGGGGGTATCTCAAATGTATATATCTAAAACATATATACTATATATATACTTTTAAAAAGCAGTCAGCAGAAAATAAATCACATATTTAATATAGAAAGATCCTTCCTCTGGTTGTTGCTGCTCCAGCAATATCAGCATGCTTGGTTTAGGCCAATCACTTCATAGAGAATGCTAATATTCTGAGACTTTTCTTTACACTAAAAGTGAATTAGTGCATTTGTACACAGTGAATGAAAGTGAAAGTTGCTCAGTCGTGTCCAGCTCTTTGTGACCCCATGGATTACACAGTCCATGGAATTCTCCAGGCCAGAATTCTGGAGTGGGTAGCCTTTCCCTTCTCCAGGGGATCTTCCCAATCCAAGGATCAAACCCAGGTCTTCTGCATGGCAGTCAGATTCTTTACCAGCTGAGCCACAAGGTAAGCCCAAGAATACTGGAGTGGTTAGCCCATCCCTTCTCCAGGGATCTTTCAGACCCAGGAATCAACCCAGGGTCTCTTGCATTGCAGGCGGATTCTTTACCAACTGAGCTATCAGGGAAGCCTATCTGTACACTGAGCCACAATTTAAAGACAGGAGAAAATGGACTTTTTTTTGTGAATAGCAATATATTCTCTTGGAAATGCTTTTGGCTTATAGAAAACTTCACGTACTGGAAGATTCAGTTGTCAAAATCATGATTTCCCCCTTTTCCCTAGGACTTCTTAGAGCATATATCTGGAGGATTGCAAGTAAGGTTGGAATCTCACCATTCTCTCCTATGAGTAGAAGGAAGTACTGAAGGAATGTAGCAGCTGTGGCTGGTACCCATCCACATCCTCCCATCCTCATCTCCTACAATGTGCAGACAGGATGCTGAGAACACCAACTGCAGGTACTTGAGAATCTTGGCCAGTGGGCCATTTCTAGTTACCTAAGCCTGCTCTCCCCCAACAGGAGGGGCCAGAAATGCTGGAGAGTTAATATCTCCAGGAGAAGCCCTTAGGCAGTGACTGAGAGGAGCCAGTGGACCAACCCTCTCTCTCCTTGTTTCCTGGTCAGGACAACTCTGGGACGTGTCCTTACTGCTCTCCCAGGTAGCCAGGGATGCGCTCCAGCTGCTGTCTGCAGAAGGGAGAGAGCTATGAGACATTTCCTGAGCAGAGAACAAAGCCGGTCACTCTCAGGCAGTCTGACTAGGGTATGCCTGGCTTTTTCTCAGTGATCTAATAAATTGGACCTCCTACAAAATTCTATAATATACAAGAGCGAAGGGAGAGATAAAACCTCTAAAAGAGCTGTCTTCCAGAAGTAAGAGGAATGTAAAGGATAAAATGGACTCATTGTAACACTGAAACAGATTTCTGTTGACATACTTTGAGAAACTGCTGAAAGCAAGAAGTTTTCTGAGAAACAAAAATCACTGGAAATTTTAAAGTACTCAGGAGAATTGAGAGTACTCTCTCTGCTGAGAAGCCTGCCCAGCTCAACAAAAGACATATTTAAGATCTAAGAGAAATATCTCCATCAATTATATATTTGAACAGACATCTCTTACACATTGCCTGGATAAAAATCAGTGTTCTTGAGGAAATTGATTTATCCCTGGGGGCCTCAGAATCTTGACTGTGGCAGGGAAGCAGGGTTCTATTCAGCTTAGAAACCTTTGTGCTGCAATGTTTGGAAAGAGTTTCTTCTGCTTAAAATTTTATGTATCAGGACTCAAGTATACTTGACAAAAATAATTGAGCAACTTATGAAATGTAGATGTTACAAAAGAAATGATGCTATCAGATTGATAGTAGCAGGATCAGACTACTTCTGGTTCTTTTAGGTTTGTGGCAACTCTCCATCATCAGATGATGGTTATCAATTTTTGTAGAAATAAAGTATTTTTAAATTAAGTCATGTACATTGGTTTTCAGACATAATGCTATTGCACACTTAATAAGTTTAAGTATAGTGTAAATATAATTTTAATAGGCATTAGGAAGCCAAAAGATTCCTGTGACTCCCTTTATAGTAATAATCACTTCATTGTGGTGGTCTGAAATTGAACCTGCAATTTTTCTGAGTTGGCCTATAGAGAACTTGAACAACACTCTAAGTAAATTGGACCTAACAGACATAAAAACAGTGCCTCAACAATATCAAAAATGTACATTTTCCTCAAGTGCACATGGAGCATGTAGAATGGAGCATTCCACAGTGTAGACCAATGTCAGGCTACAGAGCGTTTATTGAGCAGAGGAAAAAGACTTAATAAACTTCAAAAGGCTGAGATCATATAGCATATCTTTTCTGATCACAATAGAATGGCACTAGAAAACAGAAAAATCCACAAGCATGAAAATTAAACAGCACAATCTTAAATGACCAATAGTTCAAAAAGAAATCAATGAGAAATTTTAAAAAATAAGATAACAAATATGAAAACACAACATACCAAAACATATAGGACATGGCGAAAGCAGACCTAAGAGGAAAATTTATAACTGCAATTATATATTAATTGAACACATATGCTCAATTACATTCAATTACGTTAAAAAGAAGGCACATCCAAGCAAATAGCAAAACCTTATACCCTAAGAAACTATAAAAGGAGGAGCAAATAACCCCAAAATAGCAAAAGGAGACCAATAAAAACTATTATAACAGAGAAAAAACAAAACAGAGACTGGAAAAATCAAAGAAAGCAGGAATTGATTCTCTGAAAGGATCAGCAAAATTGACAAATTGTTTAGTAGATTAGGAAAAAAGAGACAAGAACCAAATGACAAAAATCAGAAATGAAAGGCTTTACAGAAATAAAAAGAAGTATAACACTATGAAGACTAATCTGTTACAAAAGAGGATAACCCAGTTGAAATGGATAAATTTCCAGAATCATCCATTTTCCCCAGCTGAGACAGGAACCAGCTAAAATAACAAAAATCCCAGTGAATAAAAAATGTAAAAGGAAGAATAGGTATAAAAATAAAACCCCCACTAATGATAATGGAAAACAATTTGGATGGATTTTAACTCATGCTATTAAAGTATATGTGGGAGACCTGGATTAGATCCCTGGGTTGGAAAGATCCCCTGGAGAAGGAAATGGCTACCCACTCTAGTATTCTGGCCTGGCGGATTCCATGGACTGTATAGTCCATGGGGTCACAAAGAATCGGACACAACTGAGAGACTTTCACTTCACTTTACTTCACTAACTCACCCTATTAAAATATATAGCTCTCAGACTGGATTTAAGAAACTAAATTATAAAGCTTCCTTATTTATAAAATAAATGCTTTGCTGTTTATAACAAAAAATAAAATGATAGTCATAAAAAAGATCCATGGGTAAACATTTGTTGGGTTCTTACACGCCAGGCACTTTCAAACCCTTTAACATAAGCTACATCTCAACAGGGAGACAGACAGATAGTCAGATAAATAACTGGCCAGGGTGGAGATAGGGAATTGAATGAGTGGATTTTGGAAACCACACTTGTAAATGCTGTACTATTTTTAAAAGAAAAAATTGGACATTTAATAAAGAAAATAACAGGATGGAATAAGAATACACCACAAAAAGAAGACAACAATAATGCAGGAGACCCATGTTTGATCCCTGGATCGTGAGGATCTCCTGGAGAAGGGAATGGTTACCCAATCCAGTATTCTTGCCTGGAAAATTCCATAGACAGCGAAGCCTGGTGGGCTACAGTCCATGGGATTACAAAGAGTTGGACGCGACTGGTGACTAATACACCTTCACACATCTTCCTTGTCTGAAGGTCATGAGACTTCCTAGTCTCCTGTGAGCCAATTCCTTATAATATATTGTATATAAATCATATTATATCTCCTATTGTTTACTGGAGGATAACCAGAGAGGCAAAATAGCAGAGAAACAAAGCCAATAAATAGAAACCAGAACAACAGAACCTTAAAACAACTGGAAATTAAAAATAACATTTCCCCTGGCCCTTTCCACTGCTACCAATCTAACCATCTGCAATTAAAAATAGTAATTCAAAAAGTCCTTAGATCAAACTGGAAAAAAAAACACACCAAAATTATAGACTTTTTAGAAGTTCAAGACTAGGAGAGTACTGTACATTGGTCCAAAATTATAGCTGAAGGAAGTCCGTAGTCATAAATGTTTTAATTAACAGAAAAAATATTTGGAAATATATTCACTAGAAATTACTCAAGAAGTAAAGAATGTACAACCAAAGGAAGTTAGAAAAAAGCAGTTATAAACACCAAAGTAGTCACTAACGAATTTGAAATCAAACAAAATTGCCCAGATAAGCAATATGTAGAATTAATAAATAAAACCAATGCTGCTTCCAGGAAAAGGCCAGTAAATAAATCAATCTCAGGCAAATCTCTTTAAGAAAAACATGAAGAGTCACAACCTGATGCACTGTGAAGGAAAAAAGAAATGAGCAGACAGATAAAAAGCTTTTCCTTAAGAGCACATTCTGCATAAATTTCATCCAACACTAAAAAAAATCTAGGTGCATTTGATGTTTCCATAAATTAACAGCATTTGTCAAGAAGAGGTTAAACAGTGACTAGACTAAGCACCATAATAGAAACCAGAAAGACTGTCAAATCTGTCTTTTCAAAAGGCTTCATGCTCTGATGGTTTTATAGAAAAGTTTTACCTAATATACCCTCAGTCTGATCACAGATATTGCTCAGAAGCCACACCTACACCATAGTCATCAACAAAGTGGTGGGACATTCCGGGCACTGCCAGGGCTGTGGGCACATCCTCTGAAATCCCACACTTGTTCAACGTGATATGTCTTACTAGAGTTATACAAATACATTGCAATATTTATGGAATACAGTTCTTATAAATATATTATAATGCTTGAGTATTTTATATAAATAAATGGGCTTCCCAGCTGGCACAGCAGTAAAGAATCTGCCTGCCAATGCAGGAGACTTTGGACTTGATCCCTGAGTCGGGAAGATGCCCCGAAGGAAATGGCAACCCCATTATTCTTGCCTGGGAAATCCCATGGACAGAGGGGCCTGGCCTTACAAAGAGTCAGACAGGACTTAGTGACTAAACAACAGCCTCATTTCTTTTTAAGATTCCACGTATAAGGGATGTCACATATTTCTCCTTCTCTGACGTACCTCACTCGGTATGATAATCTCAAGGTGGAAGACCAGTGTTGAAAGAACAGGACATTTGGAAGTTTTGTGACTTCAGGAACCAAAGCCTTTTAGGGTCCTCAGTTTCATCAGGATTTAGACAAAGTGGACATTTCTTGGTTTATAAGCATGCATATTCCTTTGTGTCTTTTTTGCCTCTTTTTCAACTTGGTTTTGATATTAGTGAGTGTAAAGCAAAACTGCCATCGCTTTGGGCCACTGAGAATTCCTTCTATCTTCTGATGCTATGGTTCTTCTCCTGGAGGCTCCTAGGTACTGTCTCCTGAGCTGACATCACTCAGACAAAGGGCAAAGGCTCAGGAGCAGGAGGACGGTGTGTGTGTGTGTGTGTGTGTGTGTGTGTCTGTGTGTGTGTGAGAGAGAGAGGGAGAGAGAGAGAGAGAGAGAGAGAGAGAGAGAGAGAGAGAGAGACTAGCTGGGTGAAGCAACGGAAGTTTGGGACTGAGCAGTAACCACCAAGGATCAAAGTTTTCTGGGAATTACAAGTCCCATTTTCCTAAATAAACAAGTATTACAGAAACACATGTTGTCCCTAATTCCCGGGTGCCTCTTTGTCCTTTCCACAACCATCTTGCGCATGTAGACGCTCACAAAATATTTATCGAATAAATAGCTCACATTCCATCCAATAGGTCATTGAGTGACCTGTTCCTTTTCATCATCTTCTTACATAAATTCTTGCCTGAAAGATAAAAAACAGTAAAGGTGACAACGTTGAGAGAGCGTCTGTAGTGGTCTGTAGCGTGTGGCATTTGTATATTTGGAGTTGACGGGAAGCACTCCAGTGTCCAGTATTCTCTGTCTGTGTGTCGCCAGCCTGTTGCTTGTCAGGTACACGGTCAGCACTCAGATGAGGTGCCAGCTCAAAGGCTTCTTCTCCTGAGAAAACACTGGTTTGACAGAACACCGTGTCTCATCTTTCTGTGAGAAAGCAAGTCTAGAACCACAAGGGGTGAAACTAGGCGCACTAAGGGATCCTGGGTTGGATCCCAGGACAGAAAAAAGGGGCATTTGTGGAAAGACTAGTGGAAGTCAAATTAGGCCTTAGTCTTTTTTTTTTTTTTTTGGTGGTATTGAACCAATGTAAATCTATTTTCCTAAAAGATAACGTTAAAGTCCTGCACTCAATATGCCAGCAAATTTGTAAAACTCACCAGTGGCCACAGGACTGGAAAAGTTCAGTTTTCATTCCAATCCTAAAGAAGGGCAATGCCAAAGAATGTTCAAACTACCACACAATTGCACTCATCTCACAGGCTAGCAAAGTAATGCTCAAAATTCTCCAAGCCAGGCCTCAGCAATATGTAAACCATGAACTTCCACATATTTAAGCTGGATTTAGAAAAGGCAGAAGAACAAGAGATCAAATTGCCAACATCTGCTGGATCATCAAAAAAGCAAGAGGGTTCCAGAAAAACATCTACTTCTGCTTTATTGATTGTGCCAAAGCCTTTGACTGTGTGGATCACAACAAACTGGAAAATTCTTAAAGAGATGGGAATACCAGACCACCTGACCTGCCTCCTGAGAAATCTGTGTGCATATTAAAAAGCAGAGATAAAGGCCCGTCTAGTCAAAACTATGGCTTTTCCACTAGTCATGTATGGATGTAAGAGTTGGACTATAAAGAAAGCTGAATGCCAAAGAATTGATGCTTTTGAACTGTGGTGTTGGGGAAGACTCTTGTGAGTCCCTTGGACTGCAAGGAGATCCAACCAGTTCATCCTAAAGGAAATCAGTCCTGAATATTCATTGGAAGGACTGATGCTGAAGCTAAAAACTCCAATACTTTGGCCACCTGATGTAAAGAACTGACTCACTGGAAAAAAACGTGATGCTGGGAAAGATTAAAGGCAGGAGGAGAAGGGGACAACCGAGGATGAGATGGTTACCGGCTCAATGGACATGAGTTTGAGCAAACTCCGGGAGTTGATGATGGACAGGAAGTCCTAGTGTGCTGCAGTCCATGGAGTCACAAAGAGTTGGACATGACTGAGCCACTGAACTGAACTGAACTGAACCAATGTGAATTTCTTGGTTTTGATACTTGCAGGTTGGTTATGTAAGACTGTTGGCAATAGTGGAGGCGTCATAGTTCAGGGACTTATTGTCCTATTTTTATATTTTCCTGTAAAAATCTAAACTTATTAAAAAAATAACGAGTTAAAAACTAGATAGAGGAAGTATTATATAAGTGGATATTTATTTATTTTAAAGAATTTTTTTTAATCTGGGCCATTTTTAGAGTGTTTATTGACATTGTTACAATATTGCTTCTGTTTCACATTTTGGTTTTTGGCTCCAAGGAATGTGGAAACTTAGTTCTCCCACCAGGGATCAAACCTACACCCCCTGCATTAGCGGGTGAAGTCTAAACAACTAAACCCTCAGAGAAGTCCCTAAAGTGGTTCTTTAAAAACCACTACAATATTGTAAAGTAATTAGCCTCCAATTAAAAAAAAACTGGAGCCCATTATACAGAATGAAGTAAGCCAGAAAGATAAACACCAATACAGTATACTAACACATATATATGGAATTTAAAAAGATGGTAACGATAACACTATATGCAAGACCAAAAAAGAGACACAGATGTACAGAACAGTCATTTGGACTCTATGGGAGAAGGCGAGGGTGGGATGATCTGAGAGAACAGCATTGAAACATGTATATTATCAAGTGTGAAACAGATCGCTAGTCCAGGTTGGATGCATGAGACAAGTGCTCGGGGCTGGTGCACTGGGAAGACCCAGAGGGATGGGATGGGGAGGGAGATGGGAGGGGGGATCGGGATGGGGAATACATGTAAATCCATGGCTGATTTATGTCAATGTATGGCAAAAACCACTACAATATTGTAAAGTAATTAGCCTCCAACTAATAAAAATAAATGAAGAAAAAAGAAAAGAATAGGATTTTAAACAGAGTGAGGGAAGAAGAGACCAGTAAGAGAAATGAAAGGGTAGGTTTCTAAAAAGCCCAGAATAACTGGCTGCTGTTCACGGGAGGGTCTGGGGGAGGGGGGGGAGGTATTTAATGCAAAGTAACTAAGAGTTTGTAGGACTTCCAGGTGAGAGTGAGGCCAAAAGTCAGTCACAGAGCAGTTACCCGATTAACAAGATCCTTCAGAAAGGAAGGATCCTGGGGAGGGAGCAGGTTAAAGAGGGCAAAAGTGAACTCGGAGTTGCATGCTCAAATAATCCAGGGAGAAAATAGAGTGCCCCTAAACCAGAATCGTGACTGGAGGCAAGGCAAGGAAGGACTGAGAGCCTCTTCGTAAGGCTGTGATGGATGTGCCAGAGGCTTTTCTTGTTTACTTATTTATGTTGGAATATAATTCCTTTACAATATGCATTAGGTTCTGCTATGCAGCATCGTGGATCAGCTGTATATATACACATACCCCTTCCCTCTTGAGCCTCCAGGTCACCACAGAGCACCGAGCTGAGCTCCCGGTGGAATGTGTATGTTTCAAGGCTTCTCTCTCCATTTGCTCGCCCACTCCTTTCTCCCCTGTGTCCACAAGTCCACTCTTGATATCTGGATCTCCATTCTTGCCCTGCAAATAGGTTTGTCAGGACCATTTTTCTAGATCTAATGCATATCCTCTTCACAGACAGTGTCTTCTGCTCCTACCTGTGCTTTAGTGCTGATAAGAGTGGAAGGTGTTGAGTGAGACAAGGAGTCCAGCTTTCTCTTTCCTCTTTCCCCTTCTTAGTAGGCAACCTGGAACAAGGGAAGATGTCTTTGGGCCACCAAAATGAGTCTCTTTATATTCCATTTTCTCCTTGCCAAGCTTTGCATTAGTTGAGTGTGAATGAATCTGATTTATACAGAGATGCTTTCTTTTAGTTTGATGTGTGGATTTAACATTTTTAGAGGGAAATAAGCTTTCCACCATGTGTTTGGGGTTTCGCTCAACTGAACACATTTTGGAAACAGCTGGAAATCAAGGGAGTGCCTTCAGACTCTTCCATCCTGTTTGTTTTGCTATCTCGATTTTTGGAACGTGATCATCTCCTTAAAGTCCAGAGTTTCCAGACTTCAGGATGGAATCCAGCATTGTATTCCCAGAGGGCATTGGTGAACGTTCAGAATGTCTAGCAAGGGAGGACTCCTGGAGACCACCCACCCCCACTGGTCCCCTCCCACGGTGCTGAAATCAGGGTCTGGTCAGATTTCTTGGTCTGACGCACACCCCTCTGCAGTTGACTTCTGATCAACAGGAAAGGCAGACAGAGATGAGAGCAAGGCATCTTCAAAACTCTGTAAGTTATTATGCCAACGTGAAAGCTCAGAGACACCTTAAAGGCAAACGATTTCTAAGTTACAAAATTAGGAAGAACTGGTGAAGCTTGTCTCTGGCCAAGGATGCTGCCATTTTTGGAGACTTTCAAAGCCGAGACTCAGGCCCCAGGGACTTGGCAGGCTGTGTGAGGACAGACGGGGGTGTGGGATGTTGGTGCTACCAGCAGCTGGCTGTTCTCTGATGACAGCCTCTGCCTTCCATCCAGATCAAAATGTCAAGAGGAAGGAGGGGTTTCAGCAGACAGAGGAATGTGGCCATGGGAGGTGGCTTGAAAGAGATTCATATAAACTTGACTACTTCCTGGGAAAGAACCAGGAGCAAAAGAGACAAGGAAAAAAAAAAAAAAAAACTAAGCAGACCTACCCTTCCTGGCTGGGAGAAAGAGACGAGGGCAAAGGAAAGAGGATTAACAGACAAGAAGCAGAGTGGGGAGTGTCATGTGGCTCTTGTGTTAGGTCAAAGTGGATGGAGATTCGAGCCCCTCTACCACACGTGCTGTGTTCAGGTAGGTGATCTCACTGACCTCAGATCCCTGACCCGTAACACGGGGGTCATGGCCCTCACAGGGACACAGTCAAGGAATGTGTGTAAAGGACTCGACACATGGCCAAACAGAGATTTTTTTTTTTTTTTAATGGGAGCAGAAATAAAAGGGAGTCTGTGAGGAAAATTTTAGCACCTGAGAGAGCTGAGGAGAGGTAAGACTAAGATGGACAGACCCGTACAGAATGAGGAATTCTGCTCCCAGGGGTAACAAAAGGTGCCTGAATTTTGGAAACAGTGAAAATGAAAGTGTTAGTCACTCAAACGTGTCCGACTCTTTGTGATTACATGGACTGTGGCCCACCAGGCTCCTCTGTTAGTGGGATTCTCCAGGCAAGAATACTGGTGTGGGTTGCCATGTCCTCCTCCAGAGGATCTTTCCGACCCAGGGATCAAACCCAGGTCTGCTGCATTGCAGGCAGATTCTTTACCATCTGAGCCACCAGGGAAGCCCTGGAAACAGAGATTGGGGGCAAAATTCCCCCTCTGTCCTCATGTCTCTCCTCTGAACTCCAGGGCTGGTGGCTTTCCTGCTGGGCCTGCAGTCACCTCAAGGCTCTGCTGTGATCCCCCTGGGCTGGTGGACCCACCACCTAAGTCTTTCAAGTTCTTGGAGACTTCTGATACCAGTTCTTTGTTGAATCATCTTTGTCTTTGTAATCCCTCACCTTTCAAAAGGACACCATCTCTCCTCAGATAGTTTTCTCTACTGAATGTCCATCTGCACAGGATTCAAGCGCCCACCCAGACCAACTGCAGAACCCTGGGGTGGACCTCAGTGATTTGTGTTTGAGCAAACCCATCTGGGCTGAGGCTGACTGACTTCAGAACCTCTACTGCCTTAATTAATTGAGAAATCTTATCCACTTGATCAATCACGATATCATAAGTAGATTTCATACTATTTCTCGATTTTGCTAATTTTTTCTATAAATCTCTGGGTAGTTTAGTCACTAAGTCATGTCCGACTCTTGTGACCCTGTGGACTACAGCCCACCAGAGTCCTTTGTCCATGGGATTCTCCAGGAAAGAATATTGGAGTGGATTGCCATTCCCTTCTCCAGCAGATCTTCCTGACCCAGGGATTGAACCCTGGTCCCCTGAATTGCATGCAGATTCTTTACTGACAGCCACCAGGGAAGCCCAAGACACCAGGGAAGGCTTTGGAGTTATGCTTTGTTTTCTTTCCCCATTGTTATTTAGCGCATAAAACACAGTTGCATTATCATTGTGGGTGATGCCATGCGCTAATATGTGTTACCCCTTTCATGCTAGGTTTGTCACTTTTTGCTTTAACTTTATCCTTGCCTGATATTGTTACTGTGACTCCTAGCTTTCTCTTTGTTTGCCTGGTCAGTCTTTGCCCAATCTGATTTTATCAGTTTGTTTCACACATACTTCATTGTGCAAGACTTTCTCCCACTAGGTATGCTGAATGATGTGCATTTGTTAGTGTCATTTCATCTGAATGTATGACTTGAACATGACGATTTATGTGTTACTTGTTGCCAGCTTCACTTTGTCGATATGTTTTCAATATACTCTGTATTTCCTAATTCGTTTGCTCTAGGGATTTCTTTTCCTTTCTTTGCTTTGTTTTCCCCTTTCGCTTCTTTTCAATATTTGTAGGCTATGTGTGTTTGACTTCCAGTACTTGGGAGGATTTATAGTATATTTTTAATTTGTCAAGTCGTCATCATTATTATTCACACGTCACACTTATGAATAATAAGTACATTTATGTCTTAATTTAAGAAGTATAGATAGCCTTTATAGACTCCACTTTCCTATTTTTGCCACCTATAATATTGTAATTATTTGCTTCTTTTTCTTAAACTTATTATTTTGTATTAGGGTATAGCTGATTAACCACATTGTGATAGTTTTCAGGTGAATAGCGAAGGGACTCAGCCATACACATACATGTATCCATCCCCCACCCAAACTCCTCTCCCATCCAGGCTACTGCATAACATTGAACAGGGTTCCTTGTGCTATACAGTAGGTCTTTGTCGGTTTTTCCATTTTAAATACAGCAGTGCGCACATGTTCATCCCAAACTCCCTAACTACCCCCACCTCCCCATTTTTCCCTTTTTGCCACTGTAATATTGTTTTATTGCGTGTGTGTGTGGTTCCCTTTACTACAGCAATATATTTAAAACTCTTTTTTTAATAATGGAGTGTTTAACGAATTTACACGTCATCCTTGTTCAGGGGCCTCGCTGATCTCTGTCTAGTTCCACTTTTAGTACATGTGCTGCTGAAGTAAGCACACTTAAAACTTGGTTTAACTTCGAGTGTGTAACAAAGATCCTTTCTTATCTCTCTTCTCCGGTGATGGGAGGGGAGTGGGGAGGGCATTCCCTGGACCACAGAGGTGATCGGGCTTCACCTCCCTGTCACTGACCTATGAACTGGCCCTGGTTTCATCTCTGTTGCAAAGTATCAGCGCACAAGTTTCCCTCTAGAGAGAACAACTTGGTGAAACAATAAAATACCTCCATTTGACAAGTAAATTGCACTTGTTAATCTTATACTTTTCTTTATCAGCTTAATCTATTCTTTGGCATCTGTGGTAAGTAAACAGGTTTTATTGCCAAATGATAAATAGGGGGAAAATTAGAGGCTTTTGCCTTGACGTTAATTAAGTCCTTAGAGAAAGTAGTGATTCATGGTTGCGCTGACTGGGAAAATGCTATCATGGCTAGACTGATTTTACTGGTTTCAGTGAAGACATGCCACTCTGCTTGTCTCAGAGTTTATTACAGGGTCCTGAATAAAGAATGCATCTGAAAACAACCCAGAACTGAATACTTCCTTATATAGTCATCCAACATTTACAGATTTTTTTACCCCTTATTAAAAGTTTAAATTTAATTCAGTGTAACTTCTTAGTCAAAATCACCACTTCTTCCAATTTTCTCACTATTCCGTCCTGTATCCAACTGATAGTTAATTAGCAGAATGTCTGCCTTTTTCAGCTGTTGTCCCCACTTCTCCTGGTCCTCCATGACTGAAAATTGAGGTCCCGACCTGTGTGTTTGGAGAGACCAACCAGTTACCTACCTAATGGAGGCAAACCAGTGGGCTTACCCCTAACAGATCATACCTAAAGGCAACAGGGAAAGCCTCCCTGTTGTGCGGAGTTTAGGGCTCCCACTGCTACGACCTTCATAAGCGCCTCTGCGTTCCTGGGAGTTTTTGTTTTTCTGATGGAAAAGGGCAAGAACTTCTCTCATGAGTTCTATGCTGCATTTGTCCTCAAGGCAACACTTTGAGGGAGACCTGGGGCGCTCGGACGGTGGAGGCAGCTCTCTTGCGGTGCTGGGACCAAGAGTTGGTGCAGGTGGCTCTTACTGATGGATTCCATGGCATTCCAAGCTGCCCCAGTTTCTGTGAGCAACCTCACTTCAGACACCTGGCGTGACCTGGGGGCTGGACACCTGGTGGTGTTGGCGTGGAGCACCCTTTTAGGAAGAGAAAAGATGAGGGGCTTCATCCCTCCAGATTCTCTGGCTCTGCCACTGGAGTGACCTAGGCTGAGTGGTGCTATTCCAGAAAAGCATCCATAGAGAAAGCTAGAGCTGTGTTGGCAACAGCTGCTGAAAAAGTCTACTCTCTACCCTAATTTTTTTAGATTACAGAATACTTATTATCTTTCCTTGAAAGAAATACTATAAAATCAACTTTTTTGCTCTGTTTCTGCTTTCCAGAGGCCAAGGTCTTTATTTGAACAAGCACACCTGAGTGTCCCTCTCCCATCTCTCCTGCCACTGGTGCTGCTGGGGCCCTGCTCCTACCCTCTCAGGACTCACTCTCTATGGGTAAAGACTCTCTGCTCTGCACTTGTTCTGACTCTGACACATGCTCACTTTGCCTTACGAGAGGCCAGAAGTGCCCAAGAATCAACACACCCCCTAAAAACAGCCTTTTAGGATAATGAGTGAATTTTTGGTATATACCTCAACTTTCTAGCCTCTCAGGGGGACCAGCTCTGTGGCATGTCCTCCAGGGATTCCAAATAGGATGAAACGTCACTTGCCTTCAACACAAGCTTCTTGATGAAGCATCTTTCATAGCTACTCATATTTATAAGATATCCCAGCTGGAAAGCAGTGAGTAGAATGAACATGACTTATCCAAGACCATTCAGGAGGTTAAGAGTAGATGTCGGTAGACTTATCAACTCAATCTGAGGAAGAAGTTGGCTGCTACAGCTAATTGAAGATGCAAGGAATTACTTGTGGGTATAGAGAGCTCTCTGACTGCAGCAGTATTTAAAGAATGAAAAGTCAGAGGCAGGGGTCTTGAAAAAAGACTCAGCAGCTTGATAGCTATAATGCTAAGTTTTCCAAGAGTGAAATTTTCTAGGTACAGTGTGCTTTGTAATGGACAATGTAATCAATTCCACCTCTTTGGTTTCTCTGTTCTGTATTTACATGAGTCAACAATGACCTTAAATACATACAGTTATGTCCCTGTGAACCCTGGGACACACCCAGGGTCAGCACATATTTCTCTGCTCCTCTAAATTCCAACACTTCACGCTCAGCTCTCTTGGCAAGACTGTTATCAAAAGTCTCTGTTTGTCTTTGATGATGTATATCATTCTCACGCCTGTGAACAGGGGCTGTGCCATCTCTTCACCATTAGCATCATCACCACCTCGCACTGTGACTGGCCCTTCACAGGTGCTTGGTAGCTGTTTGTGGAATGAAAGACAGTGAGCTCAGTGTTCGGCTCTGAGCATATAAAGATGAACAGGTAACATTCCTCAAGAGCTCAGATGACTCCTATGCAACATCAAAGTCGGTAGAGCTCTGAGAGCTGCATCCCTGACAAGGATGAAGAGTATGTCAGGGAAGCTGATGATGGAGATGGCTTAGTGTAGTGTGCCTCCAAACTTAGCATGTCTGGGGATCCCCTGGGGATGCTGTGAAAATGCTGCTTCTGAGTCAAGGGTCGGGAGGAGAGCTCAAGACTCTGTATTGCTAACAACCTTCCAGGTGCCGTGATGCATCTGGTCAGCAGACTACTCTGAATAGCAAGGTCTTAGAAGGTAGTAGGTTTTCCCTAAATGATGTGGATTCCAGAAAGAGCAAAGACCATAGAGTCATGGAGACACAGACAGGAAGTTTTAGAAGACTGTTGAACAGCTGGTGAGAATGGAGTTTAAGTTGTATTGAGAAAACAACAAAAGAGAAAGTGTATGAAGAGGACTATGAGCCATTTAGGGCCTAGCCATGGGGTTTCATTGTTAACCTTATTCTTACAGGCAAAAGGGAGCCACCAAATGTTTTTAAGAACAAAGTGGCTTGATTGGCTTGCGATTTAGGTGAACTACCCCATGTCCCTGTAGTGAAGCAAGAGTTGGTGGAAAAACTCAAGATCTTTGACTTATGACCCAATATAGCAATATTAAAGAAAGATAGTGAGGGGTTTACCTTGGCAAGAGCTGTGGTGATTGAGAAGTAGAGATGAACTGGCAGTGTTTAGGAAATAG
This sequence comes from Muntiacus reevesi, assembly GCF_963930625.1. Classification (NCBI taxonomy): domain Eukaryota; kingdom Metazoa; phylum Chordata; class Mammalia; order Artiodactyla; family Cervidae; genus Muntiacus; species Muntiacus reevesi. The sequence continues at coordinate 40,570,700 of NC_089250.1, read as the reverse complement.
AACCAACAGTATTGATACAGAAATTGGGAGTGAGTATAAACTACAGTTGGCCCTCCATATCTACAGGTTCTAGATCTGCAGAATCAACCAATGGGGGATCAAAAATTTGAAAAAAAGTCCTGGGTTCCAAAATTCAAAACTTGAATTCACCACGCACTGGCAGCTATTTATGTAGCATGACATTGTATTAGTTGTTATAAATAATTTATGGGTGATTTAAAGTATATGGAAGGATGTACATAGATTATATGTGCAAGTTCTTTGCTGTTTTATGAAAGGGATCAGCACCTGTGGAATTAGTCCCCTGTGGACTCTGAGGGACAACTGTAGTAAACAAAACATCATTCAGATTTCTTGTCTGGGAGCTTGAGGGGATGAATTGCAGCATGGTGGCATTTCAGGATCTGATAGCTTGGGATGTTTTCCTTATGCATTTGATTTTAAAAGCAATTATTATTGAGTCAACTTAAAATGCAGTTTATTTTTACTTTGAACTGTTATTTACTTTATATTTCTTAGGGATTAATTTGTCACTGAAAATTTTATTCCAAAGAATACCATATTGTTTTTTGCACAAATGTGCCTCAGTGGTAAAGAGTCCACCTGCCAATGCAGGAGATGCAGCAAGTTTGATCCCTGGGTCAGGAAGATTCCCTGGAGGAGGAAATGGCAACCCATTCCAGTATTCTTGCCTGGGAAATCCCATGGACAGAGGAGGTTGTGGAGCTACATACAGTACATGGGGTTGCAAAGAGTTGGACACAACTGAGTGACTAAACAATAACAACAAATAATGATAGAAAAGTTAGAAGAACTTACCAAAAACAGCTAACTGGTTCCATACTGAAATTTGTTATAATTTCTAATGATTTCTTATTTAAAATTATGGCATTTGATATTAATAATTGGATAGCACTTTGGTATCTTCCCTCAAAAAAGTGTATGCAAAACTCTATTATAGCACAGATTATACTGTATTGAACAATTTTAAATAAATGTCTGTCTTCCAAGGTAGTGAATGAGTTCCTTGAGGACGCAGAGATATTGTATTCATAGTTATCCCCTAGCCTGACCGACCCTAGATGGAGTCAATGTCAGGAACCAACAGTAATTTTGAATAAATAAATCCTGCCAAGCATACTATTCTTTATTCTTGCCCTCAAGAGGTCAGTTGCTCAGACAATGGAAAGACATTTGCATCAACCAGGACTGAGTTCACCCTAAAGTCAGACATATGCCGGCTGCACAAGTGAATTAAGGACCATTTTGGAAGTTAACTGTTTAAACTGTGTGCTATAAAGTCACAAACCAGGTCAGGCAAGTGTCAGGAATCAGTGTGACCTACCAGGAAGTCTGTAGAAGGAGATGGAGAAAAGGGTGAAGGTCAATTAACTCATAGTTCTCTGTGACGGGAGTTGTTTTGGCAAGCGGTCCTGGCTGGCTTCACAAACGGGAAAGCAACGGCCAGACACTGGTCAACTCGAGACACAACCCACTTTGGTTCTGTCCTTCCCACCCCACCCTGGCATTACCTGTGTGGGCCCCATTGTTTCCATGGTGATTTTAATTAAAATAGTAGTCACCGTTGAAACAAGTTACCGCAATTGTCAGTGGTGCTGACGGTTACGGGAAATGAACCATTGCGTTTAATCTTAATAGATCAAGCAGGAAAGAGAGGAAAACATACATTTAGAGGATTGTTCCCTGGGAGCTTGTGAGACGGTGCGGGCTGGGTAGAGCTGCTCATGGGAAAGTCAGCCAGAGCATGGTAGGTACAATGACATGCTGGCTAGTGAGCCCTGGACATCTGTCCAGACTTCATCACCTAAGTAAATGGTCTTTCTGAGCAGAAGTCAGAAGTCTAGCAGGTGAGGAACAAACTGAAACAGGAAGCAAAGCAGAGGATGGTAAAGGTGAGGCCGAGAGGCTAGAAAGGCGATGAACATTTTTATCCACCCAGAAAACCTACAGACAGGAGCCTCCTTGGGTCCATGAGGCACTGGGGATCACCCCCGCCCCTTCAAGCCCATGGGCCTCTCCCTGTCCTTGCCCCCCAGCTTCCCCCAGTGCCCTGACTCCCCATTCTCAGCCTCTGCAGAGATTTCTCTTCGCCCTCATCCTTAAGTCACCCAAATTAAGCCCAGTGTCTGACACCAATGATAACTTTGAACCAATAACTACTGCTAAATGTATTACTCTGTATTCTGATACAGTAAGTCCCTTACATAGGAATCTTCAAGTTGTGAACTTTCCAAGATCAGAATGTGTGTTCGTATATTCAAGTATGTAAATTAGTTCACGTGTCTAGTGTACATTGTCACATGTGTGCGCCCTCTACAAGGGGTTGTGATTCTGTGTACTTACAGCACTGTATAGGGTACAGTAATATCTTTATTTCAAGCCCAGGATGTCTGGAAGCAAGTGTAAAAGCAGCAGTACATAGCCAATTGTGTTAGCTGAGTACCTAGGCTAACTTTGTTGGGCTTAACAAACAAATGGGATTCATGAGCTCACTCTTGGAACAGAATTTATTCCTATGTAGGGAATTTACTGTACTTTAGACAGGTGTGTCCTCACACAGGTCGCTGCTGGGGATAGATGGGCCAGTTCCCAATGGAGACTCAGAAAAAGAAGCACAGAGCACCTCTCTGAGCACTGAGAAGTTGAAGCACTCTCCGCATCTCCTCGCATCACGGCTCACGGGTCCCTGGTGCTCCCGGCCTCCCCTGCCCGTGAGTGAAGCTCCTCCTCACCCAGGGCTGCCTTGGGCCAGGATGCTGAGGCTCACGGTAGGAAACTGCCCATACAGGGGCCTGTGGGGACGAGATAGGGTCTGCTGTCACAGCATTCATACTGCATTCTCTGACTGCCTCTTCTCCATCCACCTCTAGATCAGGACAGCCTCCTTTTACAGAAGAAGCATGTGTAGGGATGTGTCGAGGAGTCCAGTCTGGAAGCTGGATGCAGGGCAGGATGCAAGGCTGGTGGAAGCAGATGGAGGTGCTGGTTGAAGAGCAGGTGACAAATACCTCAAAGTGAAAATACGAGAGTGAGTGAGGGTCTGAGAGGCAGTGAGAAGAGGGACTGGAGTACTGGAAGAGGCAGAATTCACAAAAGACACAATGGCAGGATGCAGATGATTGTATTTAGGGGAGGGAAGGGAGGGAAAAGCCAAAGATGACTCTCAGATGCTGAGGTTGGACGGATGGACACACGCAGGAAACAGTGTGACTTTGTAGCTGTCCTCCTCTGTTTTGGGTTTTTGGGGACATCCCAACATGCAAGGAAGGCTTCCCTGATAGCTCAGTTGGTAAAAAATCTGCCTGCAATGCAGGAGACCCCAATTTGATTCTTGGGTCGGGAAGATCTGCTGGAGAAGGGATAGGCTACTCACTCACTCCAGTATTTTTGGGCTTCCCTTGTGGCTCAACTGGTAAAGAATCTGCCTGCAATGTGGGAGACCTGGGCTGGATCCCTGGTTTGGGAAGATCCCCTGGAGAAGGGAAAGGTTACCCACTCCAGTATTCTGGCCCGGTTCTCCGGAGGGCTACAGGAGATGGAGAAGCAGCCCCATGAGCGATCACCATTCTCCTGGGCTGGGCAGGCTGCTCACATCCTGGCTGAGTCTAGGGATGGGGTGGGGAGTGGAGCTGACAGAGCTGCCCCTGTGTAAGCAGCACCTTGGCCTTAAAACTTATTATACTTTGCACTCTAAGCCTTTACACAAGACAAAATACAATAATGTAGTCACTTATCAAAGACAAGGACCTTTAGTTCCTCCCCAAGGACCAGAGGACACATTCTGAGCTGTATCCTGTGGGCTGTTTTACAGACACTGAAGCCCCCTCAGGTGGAAGAAGATGACCACACGATGACCGAACTGAAGCCATGACATAAGCTGCTCTACTTGGCACAATTCCAAGACCTGGCCTCAAGGAAGTGGGAACAAACTCCAGAACTAGAGATTAATTGTACTTAACCAAAATGACCAAAAGTCCACCGCATCATGGATTTCAAGATGGCTGTCAGAGATGACTGTGCCATCCTACTCCCTCTCTGCCTGGACAACCCAGAAACTTCCCCTTAAAGGCTCCTGTCCTCTGAACAGCAAGTGGGAGCTGGTTCTCTACAACAGGAGTCCACCTTCTGCCCTGGTTACCAGCCTCCAAAATGAAGCAACCTTTCCTTTCCTACCAACACTTTTCTCTTGAGAACTGGCTTCCGAGAAGCAAGCTGCCAGACCTGGGCTCAATAACATCTGCAGAGAGGACAGTCCTGGGGGAACTGGAGGCTGACTCCACTGTCCCATCTGTCCAGGGAAGGGCCCCCAGGCTTCCTAGCAGGAGTCTTTCAGAGAAAATCCACTGGTGGTGGTCTGCATGGGTGTGGGAGGGAACTTGGGTTTCTTGATCCTCTTCAGGCCCCCACAGTCATGCACATCTCAGAGGGGACCGGGCAAGAGTCACCTGTGCTCTGACCCCAGGGGCAGTGGGCTTGGAGACAGTGTGTGATGTCAACCGTCAGCACAAGAACACACCGGCGGAAACAGTCTGGTTCCAAGGAGGGTAATTCCAGGGGGAAATGTTGCTGAACCCTCCTTGGACCCGGCTTCCACTGCAAGGATGCCTTCAGCCGGGCCAGGAAACCTTGTACTCCCCAGTGATAAGTTTCAGTTCAGTCACTCAGTCTTGTCTGACTTTTTGCAACCCCATGGACTGCAGCATGCCCATCTTCCCTGTACTTCACCAGCTCCCGGAGCTTGCTCAAACACATGTCCATTGAGTCAGTGATGCCATCCAACCATCTCATCCTCTGTCATCCCCATCTCCTCCTGCCTTCAATCTTTCCCAGAATCAGGGTCTTTTCAAAAGAGTCAGTTCTTCACATCAGGTGGCCAAAGTATTGAAGCTTCAGCTTTAGCATCAGTCCTTCCAAAGAATATTCAGGACTGATTTCCTTTAAGATGGACTGGTTGGTTCTCCTTGCAGTCCAAGGAAGTCTCAAAAGTCTTCTCCAACACCACAGTTCAAAAACATCAATTCTTCAGTGCTCAAATTTCTTTATAGTACAACCCTCACATCCATACATGACTTCTGGAAAAACCACAGCTTTGACTAGATGGACCTGTGTTGGTAAAGTAATGCCTGCTTTTTAACATCCTATCTAGGTTGGTCATAGTTTTTCTTCCAAGGAGCAAGCATCTTTTAATTTCATGGCTGCAGTCACCATCTGCAGGGATTTTGGAGGCCCCACCCCACCCAAAAGAGCCTGTCACTGTTTCCATTGTTTCCCTATCTATTTGCCATGAAGTGGTGGGACCAGATGCCATGATCTTAGTTTTCTGAATGTTGAATATTAAGCCAACTTTTTCACTTTCCTCTTTCACTTTCATCAAGAGGCTCTTTAGTTCTTCTTCACTTTCTGCCACAAGGGTGGTGTTATCTACATATTTGAGGTTATTGATACTTTTCCCAGCAATCTTGAGAAGAAGGGGATGACAGAGGATGAGATGGTTGGATGGCATCACCAACTCAATGAGTTTGAGTAAACCCTGGGTGTTGGTGAGGGACAGGGAGGCCTGACGTGCTGCAGTACATGGGGTCGCAGAGTCAGACACGACTGAGCAACTGAACTGAACTGATATTTCTCCCAGCAATCTTGATTCCAGCTTGTGCTTCATCCAGCCTGGCATTTCACATGATGTACTCTGCATAGAAGTTAAATAAGCAGGGTGATAGTATACAGCCTTGACATACTACTTTCACAATTTGGAACCAGTCTGTTGTTCCATGTCCAATTCTAATTGTTATTTCTTGACCTACATATAGATTTCTCAGGAGGCAGGTCAGGTGGTCTGGTATTCCCATCTCTTTCAGAATTCTCCACAGTTTGCTGTGATCCACACAGTCAAAGGCTTTGACATAGTGAATAAAGCAGAAGTAGGTGTTTTTCTGGAAACTTCTTGCTTTTTTGATGATCCAGCGGATGTTGGCAATTTGGTCTCTGGTTCCTCCACCTTTTCTAAATCCAGCTTGAACATCTGGAAGTTCACAGTTCACATACTGTTGAAGCCTGGCTTGGAGAATTTTGAGCATTACTTTGCTAGTCTGTGAGATGAGTGCAGTTGTGCGATAGTTTGAACATTCTTTGGCATTGCCTTTCTTTGGGGTTGGAATGAAAATGGACCTTTTTCAGTCCTGTGGCCACTGCTCAGTTTTCCCGATTTGCTAGCATATTGAGTGCAGCACTTACATAATATCATCTTTTAGGGTTTGAAATAGCTCAACTGGAATTTCATCACCTCCACTAGCTTTGTTCATAGTGATGCTTCCTAAGGCCCACTTGATTTAACATTCCAGGATGTCTGGCTCTTGGTGAGTGATCACACCATCGTGGTTATCTGGGTCCTGAAGATCTTTTTTGTACAGTTCTTTTGTGTATTCTTGCCCCCTCTTCTTAATATCTTCTGCTTCTGTTAGGTCTATAATATTTATGTCCTTTATTGTGCCCATCTTTGCATGAAATGTTCTCTTGGTATCTGTAATTTTCTTGAAGAGATCTCTAGACTTTCCCATTCTATTGTTTTCCTCTATTTCTTTGCACTGATCACCAAGGAAGGCTTTCTTATCTCTCCTTGCTCTTCTTTGGAACTCTGCATTCAAAAGGGTATTTACTTCCTTTTCTCCTTTGCCTTTAGCTTCTCTTCTTTTCTCGGCTATTTGTAAGGCCTCCTTGGACAAGCATTTTGCCTTTTTCATTTCTTTTTCTTGGGGGTGGTCTTAATGCCTGCCTCCTGTACAATGTCACGAACCTCCATCCATAGTTCTTCAGGCACTCTGTCTATCAGATCTAATTCCTTGAATCTAATTCCTTGAATCTAATTCCTTGATCGGATCTCTGTAGATGAGGTTTTAAGCCATGGAATGCTTGACACATACAACTACAATATATATTGCACAGAATGTTGTTGTTGTTCCGTTGCTGGGTCCAGTTGCTAAGTCACATCCGACCGTTTGCAACCCCATGGACTGCAGTACTCCAGGTTTCCAGCATAGAAATAAAATAAGATCCACATGCCAACCAGCTAATGTGCTTGAGAAACACATCATTTGCCTGCAAGTGTTCCCCCTGGTACCCTCTCCTGGCATCCACCAAGGAAACCCCTGCCCTGAGGTCATCTGTTCCTTCTCCTATGGCGGACATCAGGGTTGTCTTCAGGGTTTCACTGTCAGAGGCATGCTCCAGGAAGATTCTTGAACACATGTCCTGAGGCACATGGACAAGAATTTGACCAGCATAGGTGAGCAGGGCTTGACTTCACTGGATAAAGTCAAATTGCCATAATTTCTACCCTAACAGCTATTTGTAACAGTTTCTTTCCGTGTTATTCCACAGCCTTGCCAAACAGTGGGTGTGATCAAATATCTTAACTGTGCCAACTGGCTTGAATGTGGTAAAATGCATTCTTGCATTTCCTTGCTAACAAATGAGATTGAGCTTTCCTTAATGTTTCTTGGCCTTTTGTGCTTCCTCATGTGTGAACTGCCAATCTGTGTTTTTACCAACTTTCCCCTTTGAAACTGTCTTCTCATTTTATTAATGATCTGTGTTTCTCTCTCTTGTTCTTTCTTTTCCCCAATCCATTACTCTCTGTCCACGCAGCACTTTCCCCCACTTCCTCTGTGAGGTCTTCAGACAAAGAGAAGCTCTCGATTTAAGAAATTGGATGTTTCCCCCGTGGTTTGTGTTTTCAACTTTAATTGAGGAAATTCTTTCTGGCGCCAACATCCTAAGGATTTACTCTTATATGAACTTATAAAAGTATGACATTTTGCTCTTACAGTTAAATCTTTATCCCACCAAGCTACTGATGAGGCAGGTGTATGTACTGTTCTCCATGTAGATAGATATTCAGCTGTGCCTATCTATTGACTGTGCACATGGGGCTGTCTCTGGGATCACCATTCTGCCCCATGGGGAGATCTGTCTCTCTCCCTCCCTCCCCAGCTCTCTCTCTTTCTCTCTCTCTCTCTCTACTGAAACCTCACTTTAAGGACCATGGTTTTGTAATACTTTGCTATCTGGATAGGTGAGCCTCCCCACTTTATTCTCCATCTTCACAGAGTAGTCCCCACACTTCCAGTTTTTAAAACAAAGGGTCTAGGATGCCTGGCAAGAATAAGTTTCCCAAATAGCTGATGGCACTGGTGCTTCTTCATCTCTTGGGACTCCTGTTCTCACTTCATTTCTGCCAGAAGAGTATTTCCCTTACTAACAAGAGCTGCCTTGCATTTAAAAGTGTGCTTTAGAATATTTTACCAGCACATCAGCATATTTTATTGAGGATAGCTTTAGTCCACCATTGGCAGAAGCCTTCATTGATTCTGAAGTCCCCACCACCCGCAGCTAACAGATGTCTTTGGAGAACTTTCCTCTGGGGCAACACAATGGATTCAGCCACTCCTGGACTGGGCCTGGGGATACAGGGTGCCAGACCTGGGTAATGAGTTCTGGCTGGTTCTAATGGTGCAGCGAAAGTTAGGGGCTTGGAGATAGTGCTGGAGATTTCAGCCAAGAATCCTTGGCCCTTGGTGGTGTTGTTTTTTTTTAATCACCTCCCACATCTCAGAGGCAGCCCATGCTTGGGGGAAAGTCAAAGGCTCTCCTGGCAAAAGTGAGAGTGTCTTAGGGCATAGACTTATGGAGGGGAAGGGACAGGGACCCTCATTGTGCTTGCTCGTACCTTCCTCAGGAGGATGTCCACTGGAGTCCTGAACTGACTAGACCCCTTCTTAGGGTGTAGTTTCAGCAACCTGCTTATGGATCTGTCCAAAGGCAGGGTGGGGGGCTTGTTGTGGTTGAGACGTGACCTCTGGTGATCAACTGCAGATCAGCCAGCACAGCCACCACGGGGGACTCACTGCAGCATGCTCAGAACCAGGACTGCAGTTGATCTGTAAGCCAAGAGGCCCCTCAAAGCTAAGCTTTTAGGACTGGTTGGTGATCCTCACAAATTCTAAGGTCTGGCTATGACACCCAGCCTCGCATGCTCAGATGAGTCCTGGCTGATACTTGCTTTGACCTTGTTCTTTCTTTCTCACCCTGTGGAGCTGGTTTCCACAGAGGTACTGACGGCCATGACAGGGGGACCATGTGCCCAGACAGGCCTACCCTGGACAATCTGCCAAGGCTCTAGACATCTACCCATGGGTCTCACCCCAGACTCCCTGAGGCCCTGGGAACCTGCAGTCTGTGGGTTTTCTCTGCCTTATTAAAAACCTTTATAAGAAAATCTGCTTTAGGGACTTGCCTGGTGGTCCAGCAATTAAGAATCTGTCTTCCAATGCAGGGGTGTGCATGCATGCTAAGTCACTTCAGTCATGTCTGACTCTGTGTGACCCTATGGACTGTAGCCCGCCAGGCTATATATATATCCTGGAGTGGGGTGCCGTGCTCTCCTCCAGGGGATCTTCCTGACCCAGGGATCGAACCTGTCTCTTATGCATCTTGCATTGGCAGGCAGGTTCTTTACTGCTAGCACCACCTAGGAAGACCCCAATGCAGGGGTCACAGGTTCAATCCCTGCTCAGGGAATTAAGATCGTACATGATGTCATGGAGAAACTAAACTTGTACACCTCAAGGAAAGATCCTGAGTGCTGCAACCAAGACACAACACAGTCAAATAAATAAATACAACTTTCAAAAAAGAAATTTAAAAGTAAATATATTTTTAAAATTAAAATTAAAAAAAAGAAAACCTGCTTTAAATGTGTGATATACCAACCTATGTATATTACTCTGCAATATAAAATTCCCAATATTAAGATTCCTGATAACTGATAGATTGGGGCCAGTGGATGATAATAGTCATCACTGGTCCTGAGGTCTTTCTCTCTTTTATCAGAAATTCTCAAGCTCTCAACTGAAGCCCTGCGGTCAGGTGTTGTATGGTTAATTTTTCTTCTGAAAAATCAATAAAAACCCCTCAGGCACTTTGAGTTTCCTATAATTGGTGGCCTAGAGCCATTGGGGATAGTGGACATAATTTCAGGGCCAGCCCTCTCTCTGGGCTGAGAATGTGTGTGTCCACTATTATCAACAAGGGTTCAGGGAACTGACACATGTCCCAGGACAGTTTTAAACTCTCCTCCCTGGGGGACCACACATCCAAAGGATCTTGCTTCTACTCTTGGTACAACTGAAGTATAATGATCTTATCTAAATAAACAAATACCGCTATATATTTCACACCCTCATTAACCTTTTCTTTTGCTTCAAGGCCTCTTCGAAAATTGCTAAAACCCAACAGGGAAATGAAGGCAATTTGTGTTCTATTTCCATTAGCCAAGGGCACTCTTCAAGGGCTCTGCTTCCTGACTTCTGACTCCTTAGCAACCAGCCCAAGTGACTGGCTCCTTAGCAACAGTCCTGACTCTCCTGAATTCAAGCTGAAATACATGTATCTGTTTTAGAACATTTAATGGATTTACTCAGGGTAGGAAGCCTGGCTTGGCCAGATTCCTTCTGGACCACCCAAGTTGGGTATTATTGAACACTGTAAGATTTAGACATTATGCTCTTGGTTAGCAGCTCTCCAATGTGCCCTGCAAATCCTTGAACTCAGATGATGAGTTCCTCTTAGACTTCTCTCCGAAGGTCAGTGTCCTTCTCCTCTATCCTGTGTTACTCAGTCTGGAGGCAACTTACATCCCATCCCCGGAATGCCCTTTTTCCTTTCTCCTTCCACAGTTCATTAATGAGGAGCATCAGAATAAGAACTCTCCAACTCTGTTTTAGGAGAGGACTCCATATCTACTGGCTCAGGAGAGAAATGACGGTGTGCTCTTGTTCAGTCTTCATCTTTATATAGTATCTATACATGGGCTTCCTGGGTGGCACTAGTGGTAAAGAACCTGCCTCCCAAAGCAGGAGATATAAGAGATACGGGTTCCATCTTTGGGTTGGGAAGATACCTTGGAAGAGGAAATGGCAACCCACTCTAGTATTCTTTCCTGAAGAATCCCATAGACAGAGGAGTCTGGTGGCCTATGGTCCATAGGGTTGCAAAGAGTTAGACACAGCTGAAGCGACTTAGCACACATATGCCTAACAGAGGGTATCTAGGTATTCAAGTCTGTATGCTGCTCACCATACTGGACCAGTACCTTAAAAAGTTCCTTACAGACAAGCACACGCTTTCTAAAGATAAGCTTTCAGCCCCCAACTTTTCATTTCAGTGTGTTGAGGAAGCAAAATTTTACCTCTGTCTTCTATGAGATTTTTTTTGGCTGGGCCTGAAAATGAAGCTGACATGGAAGCAGTCAGTCAAATGTATATGTTTTACATCACAAAGAAAGTCTTATAAAAAATAAAGGCCCAAAGAAATGGCCCTGCAGGCTTTTATAATAGGCTGAGCAAAGAGAGGCAATTGTGAAAGTAACTACACTCTGGGTGGAGGCCAAAGGGAGATAAGAATTATTTTAATGAGGTCTGTCTTATAAAATTCTCTCTGTCTCAACTTCTCATCCTTGATGATAAAAATGCTACTTTCTTTCTGGCAAAGGGAAGACATCTTTCATTTAAATGGGAGGTTTAATCTTGGTTTTCCAAGAAGAAAAGTAAAGATTAGAATGGCCTGCTTGCACCTGCTGTTTCTTATGTGCCTTTATCTCAAAGTAACTCTTTTGCCAAAATGGAATATTTTGGGGTGGTGTATTCTGTCACCCTTCAAGGACTCCACTTTGGGGTCAACAGCAGAGTTTACATTATATAAAATCAGATCCAGTTCCAAAACAAATATGGGCTTTCCAGGTGGTGCTAATGGTAAACAACTTGCCTGCCAGTGCAGGAGACATAAGAGATGCAGGTTCAATCCCTGGGTTGGGAAGATCCCCTGGAGGAGGGCATGGCACCCACTGTAGTATTCTTGCCTGGAGAATCCCTGGAAAAAGGATCCTGGTCCATCGGGTTATGAAGAATCAGACATGACTGAATCGACTTAACCTGCACACACACCAAACTGAAGGTGAGCCCAAGGTTTTACTCTGTTCTTGATGAAGTCTTCCATTGCCTGTGAGTCCTGACCACAGCTGGTGGCTTCCCCTACTTAAGTGGGATATTCCCTGCGTGTCCCCATGCACTGCTCTCTTACAGATCTGGCAAGGTGACCAATTTCAAGTGGCTTCAGTCCAGACCTCTGTGGGGGATGATTTTGTTTCATGAAAATTCTTGGATTGAATAATAAAATATGAAAAGAGAAGCAAAGCCATTCTCCTTCAAGTATATATACCTTTACAAGGACATTCATTACACATGTTAACATGTCTTCCTATGCAGGAGGGGGAGTAAAAGTGCAATAGGGTTAAAGTGCAGAACAATGACTGAATTAATCCATCTATCAATCAATGAATGCAGGAGAGGGGCCCTGCATGACCCAAGAAGTCACTGGAGACACTGCATTGACTGATTCCTCCAACTAACCCAGAAACAGGGACTGCGATGGGGGAAGGACTCCAGACAGACATTCACATTGCCCCTTCCTCACTTCAGGGGGTCCATTCTTTCCTTTGTACCATTTTGAACTTTGAAACATAGATAATGACACTGACCCTGGCTGTAGGTCCTCCAGCTGGGTGAACAGTAACCCTATGCTCACCACTTTCTAAGGCCGTAACTAGACATCATTACTCATCCCGTTGCTCATTGCTGCAGTCACTCAGGGTGGGGAGAGGAGTGGGTGGACTGATGGGGAGAAGAGAGGAGTGTTATTCCAGCAAGAAAGTGTCCCCGCTGACCCCAGTGTAAAGCAGTGAGAAATAGGGCAGCTCTTAAAATTCAGGAATCAGACACAGAGGAGCACATCGGCACATACAATAAGTCACATTTTGCGTGGGCTCAGAGCTATAAAACCAGAGAGGCTTTTGCATAAATGGTGTTCATTTATTGTCCGTTACATTTGTTGATGGGAATTGGCCTAAAAAATAAGAGTTGGTTGCTTTTTTTCTCTATCTTACTTCAATTCGACCCTGTGTTTTGTGGTTGTTTTGTTCTTACAATTTATACAACAGGAAATGATGATAACAAAGTAAGGACTGTATAATAATGGGATTCTATTTCAAATTTCAAAAAATAAGTAGTTTTAGGCTAAGACTGTATTCTCAAATGAAGCTGATAAAAAAGACTGAGTGGTATACGAAACATTTAATACACATTTAAAAAAAAACAGTTTTAGTTTTGGTATTTACTGTTGGAAAAATTATATGGCTACATGCAAAAGAATCAAATTGGACTACTTTCTCACATTGTGTACAAAAATAAACTCAAAACTGATTAAAGGTTTGAATATAAGATCTGAAACCATTAAACTCCTAGAAGAAAATAGGCAGTATGCTCTTTGACATCAGTCTTAGAAATACTTTTGTGACATGTCTTCTCAGGCAGTGGAAACAAAACCAAAAATATACAAATGGGACTATATCACACTAAAAAGCTTTTGCACAGCAAAAGAAACTATCAATGGAAAGAAAGGCCACCTACTGAATGGAAGAAGATATTTGCAAATAATGCATCTGATAAGGCGTTAATATCCAATATATTCCAAAGAAGTCATACAATTCAATATCAAAAATAATTCAACCAACCAGGTAGAAAAATAGGAAGTGCATTGAATAGATGCTTTTCCAAAGAAGGGATACAGGTGGCCAACAGGCACACGAAAAGATGCTCAAATAACTAATCATCACGGAAATGCATATCAAAACCACAGCGAGATGTCGCCTCCCACCAGTCAGAATGGATCAAAAGACAATCACTAACAAGTATCGATGAGGGTGTAGAGAAAAAGGAACCATCACGCCCTGGTGGTGGGAATGTAAGTATGTGAGGCCACTATGGGTAACAGTATGGAGGGTCCTCAGAAAATTAAGTATAGAACCATCATACGATCCAGCCATACCATTTATGGGTATTTCACGAAAGAAAACAAAAACACTAATTCTAAAAGACATATGCTCTTTTGAATTTATTCACTCTAGCCAAGATATGGAAATGTAAATGAAAAGTCATTGGGTTGTTTGTGTGTGTGTGGTTTGTTTTTTTTTTTTTTTTTGATACTGAGTTGTATGAGGTCTTTGGAGGAGGGTCAGTTCTGTTTTTAAATAAACATGCTTTATTGAACTTCCCTGGTAGTCCAGTGATTAAGACTTCATGATTCCACTGTAGGGGACACATGTTCAATCCCTGCTTAGGGAAGTTCTGCATGTTGTACAGTGTGGCCAAAAAAGATATGTATGTTTTATCTTCATTTAATTTGTTTTAAGCCCTGGAACCAATGTGGACACACAGTTTTCTGGGTACTGACTTTGTATTATTTTTGAGATCATACATCATCCCTTGAAATGTGAAACGTTAGGCCAGAGTGGCCGGGTCAGCTCAGCCCGCCCCTGGGAGCAAGTCAACTCAATTACCTGAACTGCAGGACTTTTCCTCCATGCTCAAAGTGTCTTCCAACACTGCCTGACCCCTGTGTGGGAGCCTCTTGCATCACCGGAGTCTGGATCATCTCCTGCTTCCACATCTCAAACCTCTAATACCTTAGAGTTTGGGCTTCTGTGGCCACCTTGTTCACTCCCCCTGTGGTCAGTCTCTTTGTCCACAATGCCCATCTCTGAGTGGTACAAATTCATCTCCATCACAACCAAGTGCGGGAATGGGACCTCCCCTCCTTCTGTCTTTGAACTTGGATTTGCGGAGTTGTCTCACACAGGCTTTTCCCTCCTAGAGTGCTGAGGCTCTCACACACTCCAGTCACTGCCTCCTGGATCCTGAAAGCCTTTCTTCTCCGCCTGAACCCCTTGGACCCCCTCCTCAGACTAATTCACCCATCAGGCCACTATTGTCCTTGGGGACTGCTGTAACAAAATACCACTGCCTAGGTGGGTTGTAAACACCAGAGGTTTATTTCTTACAGCTCTGTAGCCTGAAAGTCCAAGATCAAGGTGTCTGTATGGGTGTGTTCTGGTGCTTCATAGACAGGTGTCTTCTCAGAGTGTCCTCACGTGGCAGAAGGGTTGGGGGAGCTCTGCAGGGTCTCTTCCAAGAGCACTGATTCCATTCATGAAAGCTCCACCCTCATGACCTTGGCACCTCCCAAGGCCCCACTCATACCATCACACGGGGCATGAGGCTTTCTACATGTGAGCTTTGGAGCAACATGAGCATTCAGACCATGGACAGGGCACCAGTTAGTGTTGGGACAGTCACAGAGTTTCATTTATTTTTCCAAAATGTCCTGGGAACTCTTGTGCATATAACATGTCCTTGTGATATAAATGGGCATGAGATCAGAGCCTTTATACCTGGAAAAAACACCCTTCCATGTCATGGGCTACTCTGCTGACCCCTGGGGTGCCCTACACAGTGGTAGACACAAGATAATCACTTTAAAAACATATACAGTAAAATACCCCTGACATATGAACCTTCAAGTTTCGAACTTTCAAAAATGCTGACTTGCTTTCCATTAAAGTCAGGCATGAGCAAAATTCAGCTTGCCCTTCATTTCCTGTTGCTGACGATTCTTCAGCTCTACCATCTCTCAGGTCCTCTTCCTCATCCAGTCAGTAACTCTTCTTGCCTGTTCACTCGATGCCTGCCCAGATATGGCAGCCTTTGGGCTGTACTATTGTGCCTTTCAAGGTGCTATACTTGAGACTAAACACATTTTCTTTATTTTTTGTGTTTGTTTGTTTTATGTATTATTTGTGTGAAAAGTATTATAAACCTGCTACCGTATAGTACTATATAGGCAACTGCATTCACTGGGTACTTAGGCTAACTTTGTTGGCTTACAAACAAATTTGACTTACAAACATACCCTCTGGTCAGAACTTGTTCATATGTAGGGGACTTACTGTGTTGTTGAGTGACTATTCCACTTGGAGAGAACCGTTTCAGGAATAGTGTTTCCTGAGGAGCTAGACAGCTGGGGTCTGAGGGGTGGGATCAGACGGGGTTGGGGAAGGCAGTGAGGACAGATGGGATGGGGTGGCACAGGATAGAACTGGACACCCACGGTCCTGCCCACAGTGGTCCAGCCTGCTTGTGCCTCCTCCCTCCAGAAGACATCAGAACTCTCCATCCATGGCCAGGATCATGGCATATATGGTAGCACAACTTCAAGATCCCCCAGGTTTGACAACTGACTTTCGGTCCAAACTGTCTAAGGGAGCCAATTCTAGAAATATCTGCCGGCAACTGAAGTTTTGAAGGGCTTTAAGCAGTAGCAAACCACTGAAAGAGTTGGTTGCAAAAAGTGTATTTTCTTATAGGGAATGTTGAGCATGGTCATAATCAAAGAAAAAGAACTTTTTGTGCAAATAATATAGTAAGGACTTTAAAACAGCAATGGGACAGCCCAGAGGAGATCAGGTTGGGTCAAGAAATACAGACAAGAAGAAGAGAATCAGGGAAAGTTAGGCTGATGGAGGACAGGAAACATTCCCCGCCAAGGAAGAACTGAACTGTGACCTGGTGACAGAACCTGTCAGAAAAATAAAAAAAACCTTTCCTGTTTCTTGTAGGTATTTACACTTTAATTTATCCTAGAGTGAAAAACACACACCATACTCCCATAATTCAGAAGCTCAAAATGGAAGATAAAGAATCAATTCAACAGCAGGATTTTTATGGTTTGCTTTCATGAAATGTAAACTTTGATTGCATCCTAATTTCAGGAATGTAAAGCATATGGGAGAAAGGGTGTGTGCTGGAATCGAAGAAACACAAGAGTTTTCTTTGCATAGTTCAGGCTCAAGAATGCTCTATTAAAAGTTTTACTATTTCAAAATATTCCAAGATAAAAAATACATGACTTGTTTTTCCCTCTCCTGAGCATTATAACAAAGACCCTTATATCCAGACTGGACAAAAACAGGTAAGCAGAAGTTCTTGCAGAATCTCTTTTTTTTTCAAGGCCTAGTCATGTCCGGGATTGTCATCTAATTAGAAGGGACAATAGTGATTTTCATTGGAACTCTTCATGCAGGCGCCAGGAAGTTGAATTGTGGAAGGAGCCCATGGCCATGGAGCCTGATTCCTTCCTGGTGTGTGTGTGTCTCCTGGTCATGAGTATCCAGGAAAAGGCGTCATGGGCCCTGGGTGACTGTACCTCTGGCAGGAACCTTTAATTATCACGGCATTGGAAGGCTCAGCACAGAAGCAGAGCCTTCAGCACGGGACATGTGTTTCCTGGGATTTAAATACTAACAATCATACCGGGGGCTTCCTTGGTGGCTTAGACAGTAATGAATCTGCCTGCAATGTAGGAGACCTGGGTTGGACCCTGGGTTGGGAAGATCCCCTAGAGAAGGGAATGGCTACCCATTCCAGAATTCTTGCCTGGACAATCCCATGGACAGAGGAGCCTGGTGGGCTATAGTCCATGGGGTCACAAAGCGTCAGACATGACTGAGTGACTAAGCACATAGCATACACACACATGCATGGTCACAGACAGGGCTCTTTCCATGTAGGAGGTTATGTGTTCTCACAGCAGAGTTAAAAACTGAAGTAAAATTGACTGAAAAGAGTAGTTGAGGCTGGTCTGAATTGCTGCCTTGGGTGCAGGACACAGCGTGGTATTCTGTGCCCTGGTGATGGTCCCTAAGGATAAACAACTTGCCTGGAGCTCCACTGCTGCCCACGACTAGAAATGTAACGGATGGGCTTGACCCTCATGAAGGAAGAGGAATAGCATCAGAGAGCTTGGCATTGTGGGAAAACAGTACCCAGGACTTTGTGAAGAAAATTCAGTGCTCAACATTAATCCCTGCTTTTGAAGTATGCTTTAGATACAGAGGTTATCCTCAGAGGTGACAGGGTGTAAACTTTTTAGGAAGGATGAGTGGTTTGCTGTTGTTTCATCACTAAGTCGTGTCCGACTTTTTGTGACCCCGCGGACTACAGCACACCTGGCTTCCCTGTCCTTCACCATCTCCTGGAGTTTGCTCAAACTCATGTCCGTTGAGTCAGTGATGCCATCCAACCATCTTATCCCCTGTCGCCCCCCTCTCTTCCTGCCTTCAGTCTTTCCCAGCATCAGGGTCTTTTCCAATGAGTTGGCTCTTCACATCAGGTTGTCAAAGTCTTGGACCTTCATCTTCAGCATCAGTCCTTCCAATGAATATTCAGGGTTGATTTCCTTTAGGATTGACTGGTTTGACCAATTATCATTATTAACATGCTCCTTGTTAATTAATGATCAAAGGCTATTGGTGAACAAATGAAACAAAAATCAGAGCCACTTCAACCCTAACTTATCTGTGAATCCACATTCCTTCAATTGAGCACTTACGGCTCATCCAGACCCATTTGAAGATGTTCTTTGACCATGCTTCTGCTGAGATTTTTCTATGGTAGATTTGCCTCAGGTGTGAGAGAAAATTCAGGAAATTTTCTAAAATCAACCCACTAAGAGCATCAGAACAACCAGAGTGTATCTGTCTTAAAATATAAGTTTTATACTTATTTTGTAAGTCCTGGAATTCTCCTTGCAGGTAGAAGGTCACCCAGTCAATGTCCATCTTCATTTACCCAATGGTGAGCAAGTCTGGGAGAACTCCCACTCTTCCTTGTTGAGTACCAAAAGGTATGTGAACACAGGGGGCAGGGCCAGTTTCCATCCTCTTCAAAGAGGATGTTGATCACATCCTCTTCCTTCAGGTCATAATGGGGACTGGCTGTTTCAGGAAATGGGGCTCCTCCTTGCAGGAGCTCAAGACAATTTCATGGCCAGGCACACACGCCGTGGCCCCTTCCTATGGGTCTTGCCATATACCCTCTGGACTTGTGAACAGGTAGACCTTGCTGGGCCTTTTGTGTGTTGAAAGGGTTAAGTCAGGACTGATCTTTTTTTATGGTCCGAAGATGATAAACAATCTGCCTCCAGTGTGCAAAAGAAGTTGCTCCAAGCACCTATTGACCATTTGTGTGTCTTTTTTGGAGAAATGCCTATTTGTTTCTTCTGCCTTTTAAAAAATTGAATTGCTTGTTTGCTATTGAATTATAGGAGCTCTTTATATATTTTGGCTACTCACCCCTTATGGGATATTTGATTTGCAAATATTATCTCACACTGTTTAAGTTGCCTTTTCATTGATTATTTCTTTAGCTGTGCAGAAACTTTTTAGTTTAAGTTAGTCCCAATTATTTTTGCTTTTGTTCCATGTGTTTTGGGTGTCATATCCCAAAAACTGTTGTTTTTTTAACATCATTTATTGAAAAGACTAATAAAATACATGCATAGGTCAATGGAACAGAACTGAAAGAGCAGAAATAGATCTTTGCATATACAGCCAATTAATATTTGACAAGGGAGTCAAGAAAACTCAAGGGGAAAATACAATTTTTTCAATAAATGGTGTTGGGAAAATGGAATAACCACTGGCAGAAGAATAAAACCAGACTTCTATCCTTACACCACTTACAAAAATTAACTTAAATGGATTACAGACTTAAGCCTTAAGCAAAACTGTAAAAGTCCTGGAGGGAAACATAAGGGGAAACTCCTTGACATTGGTCTTAGCAACAGTTTTTTTTGGATGTGACACCTAATTTATAGGCAAATAAAGCAGAAATAAAAATGGTAAGGACGGACGTTTTCTACTTGTAAAAGCCCCGGCCTAAGGAGCTCTCATTTTGCCCCCTTCCCCCCCCCCCCCTTACATCATACTCAGCAGAGAAACACATGGGTTTTCCAACTAATTGTACCTTGTTTTGATTACTTTGGAATTACTTAAGACATGACAAATAGCTTCCATGCTAAGATAGGTAATGAAAAAGCCATGGTGGTGATGTCACTGTTACTTGTTTTGGGGCGCCAGTAGAATATTATTTAGCATTTGTTGGAACACCAGACGATGCAGCTTCTTACCACAGGGGCTTCCAGGCTTGTACTATGGCTGATGCGCCTATGACATAGGCTAAAATGAACTAGAGATGCAGCAAAAATGCTCGCTTCCTCACTCTGCATTTCCCGTTCCTCTGAATCCTATCAGTGGTTCAGTAGAGACTCTTCCGGAGAAGGCAGTGGACCCCACTCCGGTACTCTTACCTGGAAAATCCCATGGATGGAGGAGCCTGGTGGGCTCCAGTCCACGGGGTCGCTGAGAGTCAGATACGACTGGGTGGCTTCTTTTTCACTTTTCATTTTCATACATTGGAGAAGGAAATGGCAACCCACTCCAGTGTTCTTGCCTGGAGAATCCCAGGGATGTCAGAGCCTGGTGGGCTGCCGCCTGTGGGGTCGCATGGAGTCGGACACGACTGAAGCGACTTAGCAGCAGCAGCAGCAGCAGAGACTCTTCATTCCAAACCCGTGGACAATCCTGTAGGTTCTCTTGTGGTATCTGTCCAGCTCATCACTGGTGCATTGGTCCTCTACTAACATCCAGTCTCTACAACCTCGCGTTTTATTCATTATAACCTCTCACTCCGGTCATGGTTCACTGCACTCCATGTGGACTTTCACTCAGCTCCTCCAACCAAAGGCCTGTTCTGGGAGTTCTGGGCTGGACTCAGGCTCCCCCTCAATCTGGGTGATGGTGAATGGAGGAACAGGGGTCACAGCTTCAGTCCCACCAAGGTCTCTAGATCACAGAGAGCAAGTGAGATGCCCAGAGGGAAGGGTCCTGCCAGCCCTGCCTCTAGACTGGATCCTTTATTAGATGTGGGCCTTGGGTTGTGAGACAAACATCTGCCCTTTTGACTTAAGCTACTTCCAGGTGGTTGTTCCTTGAAAACTGAAAGTCCGGGCTCGGTCACTCCCACTGGGATGTTGGGATAGAGAGAGACATTTATAGTTGGTCTTTTCTCCAGTTCCTGGGCCAACAGCTCTAAAAACTAGGAAGTTTCTAAATGATGGGGGTGGGGATGTGAGGGATATCTTTTGTTATTCCTAATAAGCCGCTTTCAACCCCATCTGAGTTATTCTAATGAGGTGGCTCCTGGTGGGTCCCACAAAGGCTTCAGGATGGGGCCTGGTTGTCAGAGGAAGCAGACAGTAATTAGAGGGTTGGAATTCTCAGTTCCACCCTCAACCTTCTGGGAAGAGAGAGAGGCAGGGGATTGAGTCAGTGGCCAGTGGCCAGTGGTCAGTGGCCAGTGATTTCATCAAATATGCCTCTATAATGAACCTCCATTTATGGACCCTACATGGGAGGGCTCGGAGAGCTTCTGTTTGGTGAAAGCACCAATGTGCCCCAAGGGTTGTGCACCCCCAACTCCACAGCTCCCGTATTGGGGAACCTTCTGGACCTCACTCAATGTGCCTCTTCATCTGACTGTTTATTTGTATACTTTATAATATCCTTTATAGCAAACTGCTAACAGTTAGGTAGAGCACCTCCCTAGGTTCTCTGAGTGGTTCTAGCCAATTATCAAAACTGAAGAGGGGCATCTGGGGACCACTGATTTGTAGCCATGACGAACAGAGGTGTTGGTAAGCTGGGGACCCACTGCTTGTGCTTGGCCTCTGGACTCAGGGAGCAGTCCTGTGGGGCTGAGTCCTCAATCTGTAGGGTCTGTGCTAACTCCGGTGTCAGAATTGAGCTAAATTATAGGACCTCCCAGTTGGTGTATGCAGGGAGCTAGGAAACTGGTACAGAAAACCCAGCCATCAGGTGTCAGAAGTGTTGTGAGCGGAGATATGGTTTTCCTTTGCCCGTTGACTCCAAAGCTTTACTTTCTATGGGAGAACATGAGTTTGTTGACTCTGGCCCATGACCCAGTGGCACCTCTGGGTGGACCACAGCCATAGGGCTGCCTACCATGGATCCCTTGGGACAGCTGCCTGGTCACCACCAGCCTGTCCTACCTTCCTGCTAACAAATGCCAAGAGCAGGCCAGGAAGGCAGCAGTCTATCCATGTAGCCCAGCAGTTTAGACAAGTTGCCACATGTGTAGTAATCGACAAGAACCTGAGCCCTTGCGGCCACAGACATGTTTTGGATTCTGTCTGTTCAGACAAGACCAGGAGCTACAGCCCTGAGCCTGCTGGGGGTTTGCGTGTCCTCTGTAACCTGACTTAGAGAGCTCACAGTCCCCCCAGGGTGACCCCCACCCCTTCCCGTCCTTAGCTTGGTTATCATATGGGTCATGGAGGCTAACAGAGACAAAGAGTGGGCAGGACTCTAGACCCACAATCCTCAATACATTGTTTTTTTATAACTCTTAATTTTTTTCAATTTAAAAAATTTTGGCTGCGCTGATTCTTCATTGCAACACAGGGCTTCTCTTGTTGCAGTGCACAACCTTAGGTGCCCTGTGGCCTGTGGGATCTTAGTTCCCCAACCAGGGATCAATCTCGCATCCCCTTGCATTAGAAGGTGGATTCTTAACCACTGGACCACCAGGGAAGTCCTCTCAAGACACTCTTTAAAATTTGCTCATTCAGCATATATTTTACTATGTTCCCACTTTGAGCTTGGTATTCTTGGGCCCTCGGGACACAGCAGAGAACCAGACGGGAGAAACCCTTGCTCCCGTGAAGCTTCCCCTGTAGTGGAAACAACTATTAATACTGCTGCTACTTACATGGGGCTTCCCAAGTGTCTCAGTGGTAAAGAATCCACCTGCTGATACAGGAGATATGTGTTCAATCTCTGGGTTGGGAAGATTCCCTGGAGAAGGAAATGGCAACCCACTCCATTATTCTTGCCTGGGAAATCCCATGGACAGAGGAGCCCAGAGGGCTACAGTCCGTGGGGTCACAAAGAGCCAGACACGACTGAGTGATTGAGTACTCATGCAAGCTATTTACACGTGATGCAAAGGACACTCATCTAAACTGGAGTGGAAGGTATGCTGGGAGAAGTGGAAGGAGTTGGTGAGGGAGTGAAGCTAGGACAGAGCACCTAAGACCTGTAGGATTAAGCTGGATCAAGAAATTTATGTAGAGTTTGTATAGTGTAAGTTGCTCCCACACATTCAGCCACCCACCCAGGGCCACCCGGAGTGGGTCTGGAGACTTAGGATCCAGCTTCAACACAGCTTTGCACTTTACAGCCTTGAACTAGGCCAAAGAGAGCTGCTAGTTTCTGGAAGGTCTGGAGTAGAGTACATGCTCTCAGCAGGTTGGGTTTTGAACCTTAAAATGTTCTTTCAGTTTTCTCAAATTTCAGGATGTGTTTCTGAAAATGAACAACTGGTATCACATAGGAGTCAGCACAGCAGGAACCTCTGAGATGCCCTCTTCTGGGCCAGCTTCTAGGTTCTAAAGTTGCTGTCTTGGTCCTACCATGTCCCTCCCACAAGGAACTGTGGCCACCATTCTCTCATGACCTTGGTTTCCTGCCTCGACAGATCCAGCTGTTTCCTACCCCGGGGCCTTTGCACCTGCTGTTCCTTTCCTCTGGAATGGCCCTACCCTCCTCTTTGCTGCCCTGATGACCCCTCCAATTGCCTGGCTTCAGGCTCTGTGGACCAAGCAGGAGAGGCCTACTCTGATCTTCTGATCAAAAGTGGCCTCTGTACTCCTCCTGTCACATATCTTCCTCTCTGTCCTCTGCTTCCATTGCTGTGTGCTAATCACAATTTCCAATGATCTTCCTCATTAGTTTATCTACCTTTGTATTTTAATTTTTTTTTTCTCCTCCACATGGATGCCAGCTTCAGAGAGTACGGATCTTACCTGCTGGGCTCCTCTGTACACATAGCCCCCAGCACATAGTGCCTAGTGTGGGCGGTGGGGCATCACACATGTTGAATGAATGAGTGAGCCCACACCTTGACAAACGATGGTGAGAAAGGCAGAAAGGGAAGGAGAAGGGACAGGTGAGTCAAGCTGGCTCTGCCCACTTCCTGGCTGTGGTTCTGACCTCTGGGAACTTTGATGCTGGTGCAGGGAGATACCAACAGACAGCTTTCCTATGTTGATAGGATTGACCCAGGGGGCCGTGGGCACCAAGGAGGAATTCGAACTGTTTGTGTCAGATCTGAGGCCATACCCAATGTCAACTGATCCCATCGTCTTTGTGGAAAGATATTTTAAAGAGACATTTTTGACAACTACTTAATTATTGTGGATGTGGATAAAATAGTCAAAATATACACTCAAAATATTATATTCATTAATTGCATTACAGATGCACATTTAAAGTCACATATTATTTAAAACATAAGTGTCCACTGTTCATGAAATGATTTTTTAAATTTTTTATTTTGAAACAAATATAGATTCACAGGAAGGTGCAAAGATGTGCATACTCCCATCCTCTCCTGATAGTGATGCTTAAGCACCTGCAGAGAAAAGTCACCCCAGGAAACTGATGGTGGTACCATGCATAGAGTTTATCCAGGTTTCACCAGTTTCACCTGCATTCCTGTGTGCGTGTGTGTGTGTGTGTGTGTGTGTGTGTGTGTGTGTGTGCATGCATATGTAGCTCCATGCAGATTTATCACGTGTAACCTCCTTATGGAACCATCATTGCATCAGGACACTCATTTCTGCTCCCACCACCAGGCTCTCTGACCACACCATGTATAACCACACCCTCATCCCTAAGCCCTGGCAACCACCTATCTGCTCTCCATCTCTACACTCTGCTCTTAAACAAGGGTCACACACGTGGACACTGGTGACACATAAGCTTGGAGATTGACTCATTTTGCTACATGTAATTTCTTTGTGATCCATCAGGCTGTGGGGACATCACTGGTCTGTTTCTTTATTGCTGAGCCATTCTCCCTAACATGCATGTCCCACAGTCCATTTACCTGTCCTGTCAAAAGATAATTGGGTAATTTTTAGTTTGGAGCTATTATTTTTATTTTAATATTTCTTTAATGTGGACCACTTTTAAAGTCTTTATTGAGTTTGTCACTGTATTGCTTTTGTTTTATGTTTTGGTTTTTTTAACTCGAGGCTTGTGGGATCTTAGCTCCCCAACCAAAAACTGAACCTGCGCTTGTTGCATTAGGAGGTGAGGTCATAACCACTGGACAGCAGGAAAGTCCCTGGAGCTATTATTATTTGTGTACAATTCCTCTGTGATTAGATTTTCATTTCTCTGGAAGACAGGGCCAAGAGCACAATTTCTGGGTCTTATGGTAATTTCACTTGTAGCTTCAAAATGAATGTGAAATGACCTTTCCAAATCGTCACAAGTATCACTGACATTAGGTGAAGGTGACATCATTGTCACCTCCACCATGTTACCACTTCATGTAGTGTTTTTGCAAAGCTACCTCCAAAGCATGTGCCATGGTGTCCAATACTAATGGTCCTACACTCAGAATTTTGACA
Source organism: Muntiacus reevesi (assembly GCF_963930625.1). Taxonomy (NCBI): domain Eukaryota; kingdom Metazoa; phylum Chordata; class Mammalia; order Artiodactyla; family Cervidae; genus Muntiacus; species Muntiacus reevesi. The sequence continues at coordinate 40,545,398 of NC_089250.1, read as the reverse complement.
TGGCCCCTGATTTTTCTTTTCTCCCTTTTAGAAAATTCTCCTCTGCTGATCCCAGATGGCCTTAATGGAGTCACTTCAGGTTAGTGTACCTTGATCAAAGAGTATAAAATAAAGTAATTGAGAGTCTGTTGTATTAAGGACTTGATCCTTGCTTAAACACAGGGTACCTCTCTGCTTTATGAGGGGTAATTCAGATGCACAGAATAATTTCCAGGACAGCATACAGAAGGCAATGAACCCTGAATTCACAGTACAGACAGCAAAAATGTTGCCAACTCCCTCGGGGGTGAGGACCCAGGACTGGTGAGTGCTGATGACAAGAAAGGAAGGGGGAGGTCCTGGGAGACAGAGAACCATCCTACAAAAGGGGAAAGTCCAGCAAAGTCATTTGCTGCAAATTCCAGGGTCTCTTTGTGGGCTATGACCATCTGAGGCCAGGTACCGTTTCAGTTATATGATTTTCCAAATGCTGCAGGCATTTTGGATGTTGCTTGTACAGATTTCAAGCCTCTGCCTAACTTTCATTTAGTTGAATCCTTGGGTCCATTAGACAGTGGTATTCACCCTCAGGTAATGAGATTTAATGCTGTGAGTTTTGGATGGTATTTACTGTTGAGTGCAGCAATTTTGTTTAAAGAGTGTTTGAGAGTGGAGGAAATGGCTTCATCATTCAGAATTATAAGCAATTTTTCCCTCTGGATACACCCATTATGGTGAACACTGGGGTCGGTGATGCGTGCTTGGAAAATCCACATGCTATGAAGCCTTGCTAAGATCGTTAAACAAACTCTAAAGCCGTCATTCCCCCAGAGGCTACGGGCCACGAGGCTCTAGTCCAATGACAGGTTGGCCCTTGGAGTAATTTCCTGTCTGTCTCACTAATTTCAGAAGATTCTCATCCGTGATACTTCAAATATTCTTCTAATCTCTTCTCTCTTTCTTCTTCTGGTATTCTAATTACACATGTAACAGTTCAGTGTGGGAATTTCCAGTGAAGTACCTTCTAGTTCGGGGCTTCGCTACTGGCTCAGTGGTAAAAAAAAAATAAAATAAAAAAAAAAATAAAATCAGCCTGCAGTGCAGTAGACACAGGTTTGATCCCTGGGTTGGGAAGATCTCCTGGAGAAGGAAATGGCAACCCACTCCAGTATTCTTGCCTGGGAAATCCCATGGTCAGAGGAGGCTGGCGGTCTACAGTCCATGACGTCACCAAAGAGTCAGACACGACTTACGGACTAAACAATGAATCTTCAAGCTCAGTCACATCTAGTCTACAGAGGCGCTCATCAAACTCAGTCTTCTTTCTGTTACCTCATCTGTGATTTCCAGCATTTTTGTCAGATTCTTTCTAAGTTTTCATCTCTCTGCTTGCTTTTCCCATCTGTCCTTTACATTGTTTACTCTTTCCATTAGAACCCTTAACAAATTAATCATGGATATTTTAAATTCTCTGATTTGATCATTTCAAATTTGGTGCCATATGTGAGATTTACTTTCTCTCTTTAGACTGTTTCTTCTTGACTTTCAGCATGCTTTGTAATTTTCTATTGAATGAGAGATGTAATGCATCGGCTAGTAAAAACTGAGTTAAAAGGCTTTTCGTATGAAATTTTATGTGCATCTAGCTAGGCTTGTGCTATGTTTAATGTTTCGTGTAGGTGTGGATGTCTTTGACCTTAAATTAATTGAATATCCCTGTTTCTGCCTCTCTTTTGTCTTTGGGTTTCTCTAAGAGCTTGTTTTAACAGAGTCTGAACCATGCAGCTTTTCAGGTGATCTTGCAGAGGGGGTGTAAACTGTGGGAGGGGGGATTAGGTCTCAGTCTTTTAGTGGGTCTGTGCCTCTGGGTTGTGACTTCATAAGGGTTTCTCTTTTTTTTATTGGAGTAAAATTGCTTTATAAGACTGTTAATTTCCGCTGTACAGTGCAGTGAACCAACTCCATGGACACATATATCCCCCCCCTCCTGACTCCCCCTCCCCTCCCCCATCCCACCCCTCCAGGTCATCACAGAGCCCTGAGCTGAGTTCCCTGTGCTATACAGCTAGCTTCCCGCTAGCTGTCTACTTTACATTTGGTGCATGTGTGTCAGTGCTACTCTCCCAGTTGGTTTTTCTCCCTTAAGTGAGACAAGAAAGGTAGCAGGGGATGGAGGTGGGTAATTTCCCTTCCCCCAGATCAGATAAAGCTCTTATAAAGCACTTTACTGTTGAGTTGGTCTTTGTTATGGAAAAGGCTCTGGTCTATTTCAACTTGGTCACTCTTCCTGCTCCCTGATAGAAAGAGGGTGGTTTTTTTGTGTGTGTGTTTTTTTTTTGTTGTTGTTGTTTTTTTGCTCTCTTTAAGAGTTGGGTGGGGTTCCTAGAGGTAAAAACCATGAAGCTATGGGGGTCCCCTCACTAGGACTGCTGCCCCCAGGGGCTTCACACTCTCACACTGGCCCACAGTCAGGTTTCTGCAGTTCACCCAAATTACCATTTCAACGTTCCCACCAGTTTACAGCTCTAGCAGCTTGGCTCCAGGCATGCAGACCCCTCTGTGACCCTCCTGGTGAGACACCCCTCTGTTTGTGCTTGTCCCTCCTGACTTGAGGTGGCAGGTTTACCCAGTGACCTTGGTTCTCTGATGGGCCCGGGAAATGTCAATGTTTTTCTTTAATTCTTTTGTCTTCTTCCTCTTTTCCAGTTTTGGACACGCAGCGCGACATGTGGGATCTTAGTTCCCTGAGCAGGGTTGGAACGCAGGGCCTCTGTATTGGGAGCACGGAACACTGGCCCACCAGGGAAGTCCCTCTCAGTACTCTTCTGTTATTTCAGGTTATTTTCTTGTTGTAAGCATTGGAGTCACCACTCCCAAACTCGACATGTCGGAGCTGAAACCACAAGTCTTCCTCTTGTGTTTTGCTTGGAAGGGAATCACCTCACTCCTGTGGTCACCGCACCTAAGTCTCTGCATGAGGCGGGGTGTCTATGTTTATGAAACTAGCTGAACTATTAAGAGCAGCATCACTTGAAATGACACAATCCCCCAGGCTCCTGACCTCCTGTTAGGGCCCCTCTGGCACTTGGTTGTGTTTGGGTCTCTGGGTCTCATCTCAGAGTCACCACAGAACCCATCCAAACCTCCTGGGTGTGGTCAGGGGCTGATCTGATCTCCCCGATCTGCGGGCGTGTGCCAGGAGAGGAGGTCACTGGTCCCCACTAGACATCTGTGCCCTCCTCGGAGCCAGGTTGGTGCTTCTCCTTCTTCTAGGTAGTGGTGGAGGGGGATGGAAAAGGGGAGCAGGAGGAGAGGAGTGGTGGGAAGGGGCAGGAGGAAACTGAGGAGGGAGCTGGAGAGTCAGAGGGTCTCCCGTGTGTCACAGGAATGCTGGGGGAGACGAGCCTGATGGAGAAAGGAAGCAGTTTCCGACTGCCTGTGTATCTCACTCCTCGAGAGCCCAGGGATGCTGCTGTCAGCGGGCTTCCCGGGGAGTTAGCCTTCAAATGTTAAGAGTGTGGTTACGATGACCCTATATGCAAAACAGAAAAAGAAACACAGAAGTACAGAACAGACTTTTGAACTCTGTGGGAGAAGGTGAGGGTGGGATGTTTCAAAAGAACAGCATGTATATTATCTATGGTGAATCATATCACTAGCCCAGGTGGGATGCATGAGACGAGTGCTCGGGCCTGGTGCACTGGGAGGACCCAGAGGAGTCGGGTGGAGAGGGAGGTGGGAGGGGGGATCGGGATGGGGAATACGTGTAACTCAATGGCTGATTCGTGTCAATGTATGACAAAACCCACTGAAATGTTGTGAAGTAATTGGCCTCCAACTAATAAAATAAAATTAAAAAAAAAAAAAAAAAGAGTGTGGTTATTACAGTGTTAATCGCTCAGTCGTGTCCAGCTCTTTGTGATTCCATGGACTGCAGGCTGCCAGGCTCCTTTGTCCTTGGAATTCTCTAGATTACCAGAGTGGGTAGCTATTCCCTTCTCTGGGGGATCTTCCCGACCCAGGGGTGGAATCTGGGTCTTCTGTATTGCAGGCAGATTCTTTACCATCTGAGCTACCAGAGGCTGCTGCAAATAAGCTATCAGGAACAGCGTTCTTAGTTCCACCAAGAACTAACTGTAGGTGGACATTCCCCTTCATTCTATGCCTGAACACCGACGTGGACTGGAAGGAATTTCAGTGGAAGGTGGGATCATAAAACAGACCACATCTCGTATTAAAAAGGCAGTGTTTTCCACTTCTGGGCAATCCTAGCAAGAAATGGCTCTTTGTCCAAAATCCCTTCTGTGGGTCCACTGGTGGTTTATTAAATAGAGATCACACTGGGGTTTACATTAGAAAAGCCACTTTCCATCATTTTATGAAGGTTTGGAAAAGTCAGTGATCATGTTGCCATGAAAACAAGACATAGCATCCTGCTGGATAATGGGCCATTTTAAAGTCTCCGGGCATTCTCCATTAAAAACAGAGCTCTGGCCCTTTTGGGTGTGGCTTCTGACTTCTATAAATTGCTTATTTGATGTTTAAAGGTTATTTCTTTCAGGAGACTTGGTACTTTAGTTGAGCATTATCAAAGAAGTGTATCTCCCTGTATATAGTATGTTTCCTGCTCGCAGGTTAGTATGTCTGTGTCTTCTCAAAAACAAGTTCTACAGAGACCCAGAGACGACTTCTCAGTCCCTGGGCAAAGAGGAAAGGAAAAACAGCCCCCGGTCTGCATTCTGAATGGGTAAAATGTTGCGTTTAAACAAAATCCTGCTGATTCTCAGAGCTCAGCCCCTAGGGAAGGGTCAAGTCAAAATAAACGCCAGTTTTATCAACACCAAGAACATCTGGTGTTAAGATGTTCTTAAGAATCCCACCCATAAAGATACAAATCACTCAGTCAAGTAAAATTTTGAGCTGCTTCCATCTTGATTTTATAATCTTAATAGAATGGCTATTATTCATTCATGCTTTACGCTCTGTAGGGTCTGCAGTGATGGAGAAATGCATGTTTATTTCTTAGGGAAGCCAAATTACAGGTCTTTGTTTATCTGATTCCAAATTGAAAATATCTTTTCGTCATCCAAAGCTGGAGAATAAAGTCTTAGGTTTATGTGATTTAAAGCTAGAAATAGCCAGTCAGCTGATGATAAGGTGACAAGACACATGAGAAAAGATGGTTGGACTCTTCTCTGAAGCTGGACCACAACTGCTGTGGGTCTTTTATCACAAAACCCAGTGCTATGCTGCCTTCAGAAAGAGAAATGCTTCTGGTTTATATGTGGGGATAAATAGCAGCAAACAATAAACCCAAAGCTAATATAACATAGACATAATTTGCAAAGTATTGATTGGCATTTTTGCTTTCAAGTAGACTGCTAAATGTGTGGGTTACCACACCCTCCTCCAGGGGATCTTCCCAATTCAGGGACCAAACCCACGTCTCCTGAGTTTCTTGCATTGGCAGACGGGTTCTTTACCACCAGCACCAAGTGGGAAGTGACATTGGTCTGTTTATATTGAGTTTATCAGATATTTATTTCCAAAATCTGAAGCTTCTAAAAGACAAATTGTAGCTCAGAAGAGTGTTCTTTGCTTTCTTTCTACTATGGAATCATTTTGAAATCCCCAAATCTGGTAAGAGAATACAGCACAGCTAATCCTTCCAAGAGGTACACTTGTAGTCATAGAATAGTGAGAAACTTCTTTGTCAGAGATTCCTTTGTCACAGATTTCAGGAGAAAATTTTTTAAGGTCAAGTCATAGGTTTTCCTTGAATTCTTGGATACAGGCAAAAGAAAAAAAGAAAATACATTTATTACAAGGAAATATTGCACTAAGCTCAACAAGAAAGATACTGAGTAATCTAACAGAATATATAGGCTTTCCTGGTGTCTCAGTGGTAAACAATCTGCCTGCTAATGTAGGAGATTTGGGTTCTATGCCTTGGTCATGAGGATCCACTGAAGGAGGAAATGGCAACCCACTCAAGTATTCTTGCTTGGGAAATCCCATGGACAGAGGAGCCTGGTGGGCTAGAGTCCATGGGGTCACAAAGAGTCGGACACGATTTAACGACTAAACAGCTACAACCACAAATGGAGCGTATAGTTTTAAGATATGAACTATAAAGTGACATTTTGAGCCTTTAAAATTGTGAGCTTTCCATCTTTATAGCAAGCCTGATGTACTTACCCTGCCTTCCCCTTCTGATCTTTTTATTTTTTAAGCTTTCTAATACTCACTAAATCCTTCTCTTTTTTTCTGTCCGTTTTCTTCTAACACCAACTTACACTTTTGCTTTAAGTAGTAAAAAACGATCATTTTCTCCAGCCCTTCTTTATCTTTTTTCTATTTTTATTGAAAAATCATGTGACAGTGGGTTAGTTTCTTCCACAGTTGTTGAAAAACCATAAAACAAAATGAAACAGATAAGTAGGTCCATTCACAGCCAAGACCAGCTGGGTCTTTTCACAGCAGACATGAATCCAAACGTGCCTATCCCTGTGGTCAGACATGTTGTCTGAGACAAACTTGATTTTATGAAGGTCATGACCCATTTTAACTTCTTTTATTAGGGTAAAATGAAGAAGGACTCTACTGGATACTAGGCAGAGGGTGTCAAGTTCATTATCTCGTTTCTCATAATGCATTAAGACAGGCATTCATCCCCAGGCTTATAAATTTAGTGATTGAGCTCAGAAATCACAAGCGAGTCTGATGTCCCATAGCCCAGAATGGTGGTTACTTGTACTGTAGCATTAAGTTTGAAGATGGATGCAATTCATATGTTGTAAATATTCTTTTGTCATAATTGTGGTGCTTTCTCCCTAGAGGCTATTATAAAATTGAAGTTGTTAATAAGGTTTTAGCAGCTGTTAGCACTTATCCCCCACCGTGGGAGACAGGGACCCCCACAAGAAGGGCCAGGCTTTGTTTGGTTGTTTTTCAAAGTCATAAGGAGAAAAGAGGGACTCGTTAAGATATTAAAACATGCAGGGGTCATCGGCGTGCAGTGGGTCACTCGGGCTAGAAATGAGATGCAATTTGGAGAGAGAAGAGGAGAAAGTGCTGAATTCTTCACTGATCTTGTGTACGGTCACAATCATGCAGATGTCTTAGTTTAACACACACCTATATACTCTAGAATCCCCTGCTTAATAAATATTTCCCAATAGACAGTAGCTAGCATCCACTAATTGTGAGGGTCCACCTCCAAGATTAATCTATATAGAAGGAAGACTCTTTAGTCATTGGCTTACATCTCTCAGAGAGCAGATCACAGGTCCCTCGGGTCCTCTTCTAATGCCAACAGAGTCCACCACCCAAATAGTCTCTGTCTAAATCTAATCCTCACATCTCTCCTGCCTCCATGAAAGGAACAACTGGTCACCATCTGTCCAGTAAGACTTTCCTGCTGGAAGATGTGGTTTATTTTCCAAGGCCAAATTACCCCAGTGCCTTTGACCTCCCACCTAAGTCTAATTTAGACTGTCTAAGAATGATGGATAGGGAGGCCTGGCATGCTGCAATTCATGGGGTCGCAAAGAGTCGAACACAACTGAGCGACTGAACTGAACTGAAGGATCTACGTGCAACTTGCAGAGCAAAGGAGCCAGGAGCTGACCTTTGACCCTCATCTTGCCCATGTGAACAGGGCTGGCAGAGGGACCAATAAAAATGGTTAAAACCATGAGACCACATCTTTCCAGTCCATCCCAGGCAGAGTCACCATTCAGACAGCCACCAGCATTTATGGAGGGCTCTGGGAGTCAACAAAAAGCACTGGATATCCCATCAGCACTTTTTGAAGACTTTCTCCTGGAAAGCCCCAAGTGTGAGTGGCTTATATAGATATTCTTGTAAAAAAACAAAAACAAAAAAACATTTCTTCCAAGTCAGTTCCTTATTCTTTTTTATTTAGGCATATTATAAACATTTTGAGCCATGGCATTCAGTAAGCCGCTTAGCTGTGTCTCTGTGATAGAATAGCATATCTTCCTGCATTTTATTATTCATTAGAAAGTGGTCATCTGTGCTCAGCAGGCTGTAGGTGTATTTTGTAATGAGCTGAGGTAGAAAAATGCCCACCGGGCTAATGCCCGGGGCTGACTCTGGTGGCACTTTACCCGACAGTGCATCCCAGTAACCCCTGCAGACACTGATGTCAATCTTTCATCCTTGTCTCTCTTCTGACCATGTATTTATTAGTGGTCACCAAATCCTCCTATTACAATTAATTATCGCTTGGACTTTCTTCTCTTCCTATTATTTAAACTTATCCCTTCTTCAGGGTCTGGACCATCTCTTTGACTGCACAGAGGAATCTAGGGCCTGGACCCTCCCTAACTGCCTAGTGGCTGAGGCATGACAGTTCTGATGGAAGGGTCCAAAGGACAGTTTGCAAACCCAGGGTGACACAAAGCCACAGCCTATGGAAGTGGCTGCTGGCAACTACTTATTGAACGATGGATGAGCAACAAGCTTTCTAGCAATTTTCTAATAAGGAACAGTTTTTTGCAGCATGCTCTCCCCATAAGCTGTTGGAGGATGCTGTCCTGAACTGGCCAGTCTCTCCCCTAACCACCCCCAGCTCCTGCCCCAGGTCCCTCTGCCCCAACTCTTCTCCATCTGTGGTGTCATGCTGGGCATACAGGAGAGTCATAACTGCAATGCCAAAAAAAATAGAAAAGAGTGTCTCAGTGTCTACAGTCAGCAGACACAGAGCTGTGTCAAGACCCAAGGGCACAGGGCATCCTTCTGCCAGCCAGCTGGTCTAGGCTAACCCTTCAGGAAACACCTCCCTTTAGGAAGTGTATACAGACCACCTGCCTCTCACATTTGCTTCCATGCTCTCCCACTGGACTGATCATTCTTTGTACACACGCTAATAAGAGCGCATGTCCTTGCTGTCATACTAAATAAAGTCACAGACTTTTGTCCCTTACGCTGAGAACTTTCCTTTCCTTGGACCTGCTCTGGGATCAGCACACCGGTCCTTAACACAGCAAGGTCCAGAGGCTCTGGAGTGCCCACCCATATGGGCTGGGGTTTAACAGGCAAAATCAGGTCCTGACTCTGAGGGAGTGCAGAGGGCTCCCCCCAAGTCAAACCCAATGCCTTTAGACCCTCCTCAGGCCCACCCATTTTTATTTATTTATTTTCAAGTTTTTATTGGCGTATACTTGTTTTACAATGCTGTGTTAGTTTCTATTGTATAGCAAAGTGAATCAGCTGTATGTGTACATATATTCCCTCCTGTTTGTATTCCCTTCCCTTCCCGTTCAGGTCCCTACAGAGCCCTGAGTAGAGTTCCCTGTAGGTTCTCATTAATTATCTATTTTATGTGTAGTATCAATAGAGTCTGTATGTCAATCCCAGGCTCCCAGTTCACCCCACTTCCATCTCCCCCTTGGGGTCTGTATGTTTGTTCTTTGTGTCTCTATTTCTGCTTTGCAAATAGGTTCATCTGTATCATTTTTCTAGATCCCACATATAAGCGATAGTATATGGTATTTGTTTTTCTTACTTCACTCTGTCTCTAAGTCCATCCACATCTCTGCAAATGGCATGATTTCATTCCTTTTATAGGCCCATCCATAGTCAAAGTCCCAGACGGGTTTCCTCCTGAAGCCTTCCTAGACAACCACAGATAGCAGGGCCTTCTGCCCTCTGTTTCCAAAGCAGATGGAAAGTGGCTTCTGCTTGGTGTCTGCTCGGAGTCTGAGGCCACCTCCTAGCTCGGTGGGAGGCAGAGTGGGGTTGATTGGAGACTAGGCTGGCCTGGCTGGGGAGAGCAAGGACACTAGGTGCCCAGAAGTCCACGTGACCACCCCACCTCCCTTTGTCTGAAGGCTGAGTCCCCGGGGTGAGGATCTGCACAGAAACGCTTCCAGGGGCCACAGGAGAGGGGACGGGCCTGGGAAGGGACTGCAGTGGCAGTGTGTGCCTGGTGGCCTGGCCAGTCCAGTCCATGAGAACATGTGCAGGACACACAGCGTGGACGGGAGTTGTGTGGTGTGGATTTGAGGTGAGGGAGCAGTCAGGGCAGAAGGGGAAACGGCAGGTCCCCGGGATGAGAAACCAGTGAGCTCACACTTGGGCTCTGGCTGACCCCAGACCACGGGCCTATCAAGCACGGTTATGAGTCAGGCTCATATTTTTATCCACTCACTTCTTCCCCAGCCCCTTTGAGGCAATGCAAACCAGATTTGTGTACAATCCCTTGATCTCTGGGAAGCTGTGTTATTTTTAATGAATGGCCCTGAGGAGTTTGAGGACCCTCAGAGCTCCCCGTGGGGCTGAGGCGCACACATCACTTCCAACCCGGGGTCCCCTGGGGTTGCCAGTGCAGTAGTGCCCAAGGCCTGATATTTTCCATGTGGAAAAACACATCCTTAATGATTACTCAGAATGTTCCCCGTTGCAGAGCCGACTGCTGGGCTCCGAGACTGCTCTTGCTGGTGACTCAGGCAGCCTCACGGAGGGGCAGTGGAGAGAACAAGAAAACAGTTGGCCGGGAAGGTTGGGGGTGGGGACAGCTGCTCTCCTTTAATGAAGATGAATTAGCAGAGCCGTGGGCCTGCCAAGGGTATGGTCCTATTCCTCTATCAAAACAGAGCCAGCATCTGGAGATTTAGATAAGATGCCTGCCAAATAGGGCAGCTTTGAGGAGCTGAGAGAGTCAGGATTTGCCTATGATGCAAGCTTAAAACCAGCCTGCCCAGACTGAAGACGATGCCCTAAGACTGAGAGCCATCGTGTGGAATGCCCAGGCCATGGGGTGCAAGTGAGGTGGGGAGCTGTCCACGTCCAAGGGACTGCACACCTGGGAGCTCCTTTTACCCTGACACCTTATTGGGACAATGGATGAAATCTGGAGAAGACTGTATATTAGATAACAGGTTTATGCTGTTGTCCCTACCTCTCATCAGAGAGATAGCAGTATAGTGTGCTAGTCACTTAGTCGTGTTGTGACTTCATAGACTACAGCCCGCCAGGCTCCTCCGTCCATGGGGTTCTCCAGGTAAGAATACTAGAGTGGATAGCCATTCCCTTCTCCAAGGGGATCTTCCCTACCCAGGGGTTGAACCCGGGTCTCCCCTGTTGCAGGCAGATTCTTTACCATCTGAGCCACCAGGGAAACCCCTTCCAAAACCCCCAATTGATGCCTGAAACCAAGGATAGTAGTGAACTCTTAATCTACTATGTTTCTCCTCTCTGTGCATCCCTATGATAAAGGTTGATTTATAAATTAGGCACAATAAGAGATCAACAACCATAACTAATAAAATAAAACAATTAGCACAACATGTTGTCACAAAAGGTATGTGGCGTCTGTCAAGCAAAATATCTCACTGCACAAATTTAGCACCTTTTTCTTCTTAAGTACTTATCAGGCACCATGGCCATAAACTACTGCAGTTTGAGGTATGACAGCTAAACTTGCATGAATTTCCTTTTCTTTCTTCACAATTTCACAGACAGATTTGTTCTTACTGTAAATCTTAGCAACCTTGACCTATGATTTTTTTTTTCCCGACCCTTTCCTTATTATGTTGAGAACTTTCACTTTTCAGGAAGCACTTGACTGCTTGTCTTTGGCATATTTGACTTGCCAGCATCACTATTCCTGCGCTTTGGGGCCATTATTAAGTAAAATGAGGTCACTTAGAGACAAGAACAGCGACACGCTGATCTGATCGCTAAGTGTCTACTAAGTGACTGAGACGCAGGACGCGCGGGACAAAGGGGTGACTCACACCCCCAGCGAGACGGAGCCAACAGCACGCGATTTCATCACGCTGGTCAGAAAGGCGTGCAATTCACAACTCACAAATTGTTCACTTCTGGAATTTTCCATGTAATATTTCTAGACTGCAGTTTACCTTGGGTAATTGCAACCACAAAAAGTGAAACCACAGATAAGGGGTGGGGAGATAACTGTAGAGGTCTTAATTTGCTGATTCTGATAATTTTAAAATTTTGCTTGAGAAACTTCTTGTGTTTAGGGGACACACAGGTTAGTATTTAGGGGTAAAGAAGGTGAAGGAGAGGAAGAGAGCAAAGATGGCAACCATCTCACTGTGTTCACATCGAGATCTCTGGGTGAAAGGCATCAGGAATTCTCTGTATTCTTATGGCAAATTTTCTGCAAGCATGAAACAGTATTGATTTTGTGTGTGTGTGTGTGTGAGAAAACCTTATTTATGAAAATCTTGAGCAGCACAAAGCTAAGAAGCTCCACTCGGGTGCAACAACATCAAATTTTTAAACAACAAATGTTTAACAAAATGTTTAAGTGTCTAAACCCTCATTTTTCACCTGACTTCCACTTACAGTTCTATCTTTACACCTTCCCAGAAAGGTGTAGACATTCAAACGTGCACAGAGCCATTTACATGGCAGAGCCTCCTGCCTAAACCTCAGGGCTGGTCCTAAATCTTGCATCTTTCTGTCACCTCCACGATGGTCCTCCTACCCCTCTTCCCACATCAGAGTCTCGCTGCCCCCCGCTGGGGGAGCCTCCTTTCCTGGTAGCCTGCTGGGCGGGATGCTGCTCCTTGAGAGAGTGGGCCTATCTGCAGCGAGTGGTCCATGGGAGGGTGGAGGTGGTAAGGATGTGGTGGGGCAGCCTGCCTGCCAGGTCTTGGGATGGAGGCCCCGGGGGGCCACAGGCAGGAGCAGAAGGAAGGGCTCTGTAGGATATCTGGAGGCCCTGCCCTGGCCCTGGCCTTGGGGAGTGGCCCTGCCTGCAGGGACACACTCAGTCCCAGTGAATTTCATTTTATCACATGTGTTACCACCATGCCGCCATCATCTGTCACTCCCTGCCCACCCCAGCGAGCTCCACGGGTCCTAGACTAGTCCTAGACCAGTCCTAGACCAGGACCTATCCTTGGCGGCTCACAGACCGCCTGGCAGACCTCCCTGGCCCCAGACTCACGGAAACATCCTCTCAGAACACCAATTCCAACGTGCCCCCTCACAGCCTGGGGGCCCTGCCTTCACCCCACCCCACAGTCGGCGTGTCCCTGGGTCCTGCCCAGCGTGTCCCCCCGGGGAGCCTTCTGAGCCGCCGTGTAAACTGGATGCAGTGGGTATCTGTCAGGAGACCTGGTGAGTGTGGGCCGAGGAGCACTCGGACCCCCCGCTGTAGCCTGTGACTCAGAGAAGCTAATAGGATCTCATACTTTGGGATTCGGGAAGCATCTCCCAGGCTACCAGGCGCCCAGGCTGCTGGCTCGGGACTGGAACCACAAGTGGTGGATGGACTCATGCCGGAGAGAGCATTCCAACCTCGAGTGGTCTGTGAGACCAAGCCTGCATCATCCACATGACTGGATCTCACGCTCCTTTCCCCTCCAACCAGACAAGGGATGGTCCAGGCTGGGAAATACCTGAGAAGATGCCCAGCCTTGGGATGTCTGCGAATCCCCCACCCTCTTCTTGCTTCTGCTGGATGTTGACCGGGGCGCCCGGCCTCTCCTGGGGTGGGGAGAGCCCAGGCTCTACAGGCTTGGGGCCTGTGTGGCCCAGCAGACCGAGAATTTTCCATGATCTTCCCATTAGGTGATTCAGAGTCCCCATGAAAAGCTCATGTGTGTTTAGAGTGTTGTTCAAAGTAGACCTTTAATATGTGCTACATGCTTTATAGCCTTGCTTTGGCTTTTGTTCCTTTTTAAATGCATTTGGAACCTTGTGGCATTAGAGCTGCCAAAGCCTGAACACCCTCTGTGATGCTCTGAGACGTCCTTGTGTGTGTGAGTTTGTGTGTGTACATGTGTGTGCACACAGGCACACCCCCCCCCCCCCCATACACACACTCAGGCCTCCTTGCTCCTTGGTTCACTGCGTGCACGGGAGCTAAATGGCTTCATCACGTCCGACTCTTTGTGACTGCATGGAATGTAGCTCTCTGGGCTCCTCTGTCCATGGGACTCTCCAGGCATGAGTACTGAAGAGGGTTGACATGTCCTCCTCCAGGGGATCGTCCCCAACCCAAGGATCAAACTCACATCTCTTTCTTTTCCTGCATTGGTAGGTGGGTTCTTTACCACTAATACCATCTGGGAAGCCCTTGGTTCACTGTAGGGCCTTCTTACTCTTTCACTAAAACATAAAACAACAGTGAGTGTTCCTCTTATGGCTTCGCTTACTTAGTTCAGAGGCTCCTGGGAAGACAAGGTTCTTACCATTCTCTCGGGACACAAAGCCAAGTCCAAGGCATTTTTAAGAGCAGGAGCACTGAGATGGCCTTCAAGCAAATGCTTGCCTGTCGGCACCATGAGGAACACATTAGAGCATGAGGCACAGGCCCATGAGCCATTTCTCTGCCGTGCAAGGCAGACACCTAGTCAAAGGAGGGAGAGTTTCACAAGAATATTGGCGGCAACTTCTGGGCTCCAGGCCTGCCTATTGCCCCGGGAGGAGGCAGGAGATAGCCAGAGAGTCCTCCAGGACCTGGGGGCTGGGGCAGGGAGCTCTGGGTCTGATTCGGGGTCTCCCTCCAGGAGAGACAGAGGAGGGAATGTGATCAGCAGGGCCTTCTGGCTGTCTGCAGAGCTACCCACCCTCAGCAACCTGCAGAAGTGACAGGGCAGGGACCGGGGGCATCACCAGGGCTCCACGGCCAGAGGGTGGAGCTGAGGCTTGAGGATGACTGTGACCTCGCAGGTCAACATGGACCTGTAAAGCCAAAGAAGCTCATTGAAGGTGGAAAACAGTGGATAACAAAAGCCAGCCATAACCCTGCTCTGGTGATAGCAATTATTAGCATAGCAAGTATTCCCTTCCTATTTACTTGTGTCTGTAGCTACACAAATGCTGTGGTGTACTTCTTTTCACAGGCTTGAAATGATACTCACCAATTCCCAGATTCCAATCTGGCTTTTCTCCTTAACATTCTAATAAGTACTTTCCCATGACTAGATGAAGATTTCTCATCAGAGCTGAATTCTGATCCAAAGAGCCATGAGGGGAAATGTTTGGCTTCTGTGAACGGTTTCGACACAAAGCCTTTGTTCCAGACCCCTCTCTGCATCGAGGATGTCACTGGATTCCGTCCCTGTGTGAGAAGTTTCAGTAAGGGGGGAAGAATGGGCTCTGGGGGCGGGGGGAACCGTCTGGAACCCCATCCTTTCCTGACATTTTCTAGCTCAGTGACCAAGTCAGCTGGCGTTGCTGGCCTCCGCAGCTTCCCCTGTGAGGGGTGATCAGATGTCATCTCCCTGCCCAGTGGCTGGTCACCTCACCTGCTCTCGGGATGCTCCACACTCACTCACTTCCTCACCCCAAGGACATTCATAAAGATAGCGGCCTGTCCCAGGGAGGGTGCGGGGTTGGCGTGGAGGACAGACTTAGTCCTGGCCTCCAAGGTAGTCTTCTTGCAAAAGGCATGATCCTTTAGGTCTCCTCCGTACACAGGGAGAGGTAAAGAGAAGACATGATCTGTAATCCCTAATATTAGACGTGACCCGGCCAAATCCTCTCTCAGCAGGGGGAGAGTTCAGCCTGTGTTCTCTGGGTCTTGCTGGAGACGGCCCGCAGTTGTACCATGTGACAGGCGATAGTTTGTGCACTGGGTCTATTGCTGACTGTTTTAAACCATGTTTCTTAGTTTTGCTCATTTTTTACCACCCTAGAAAGTGTTTCTCAAAGTGTATTCTGTGAGTGCGGTAGCATGGAAGGGTTAAAGGTCATGGTCGGAAGGGATTCAGGGACTGAGTCAATCAGTCCCACACCGGGTTTAGAAACTGGGACGTTTCCTCCTGCCTCAAAGGATTAACGGGCGGCACATTCTACAGAACTGTCGAGGGCAAGCTGGGGGATGTTTCGTGCATCTGTTTTCCAGAATCATCTTGCAGGACAGACGCAAAACACAGTTTGGGAAAGTGTTCTGGGATTGCATTGCCCTTTTACAGTTAAGCTTCTCTAATTCAAACAAAATTGCTGAAAATACCATCTGAATGATAAAATGTTTCTAAAGGAAATGATTATTATTTTTAAGGAACACACAAAGTGTGTTAGAGTTGGAAAGCCAGATGGGCTCATCCGATTAATAAAGATCCTTCCTAATTAGAAACGTGTTTGGTCTTTGAGGAACTAAAAGTAATTTGCTAGTGTCTTCAGAAGGTGGACGTGCTCTCAGCAATTACAGCTTATACTGCTTGTGTCTGAGAAGCAATTCATCACCCAATAGCCTTTCTTTCATTCTTCCTGTTACTCACAGAATCTCCAAACCCCAGACATATCCCAGCCTCTCTTGCAGACAGATGTGGGCACGAGACTGTGTCCTGGCAAACGGAATTGACCAGACATAGCACGTGCAAGTCCGCATTGTATCCTTCGAAGGAAACTGCTGGCCCTGCATGTTCTCCTTCCCTCTCCACTGGCTGGAATGCAAATGAGGCAGGTGGTGCTGGTCAGCTTTTGTGGGCGGCAGAGGCACCACTCAGGGGCTAGTGGAGCAAGACATTGGAAGGAGCTGGGTGCCCAGATGACTACTTCTCTTTTATCACTTACATCTCCGTCCAGTCTTAGCACATGGTTTCCCAGCTCAAGTCTGAATCTTCTGGATGCTGGTGGCTGTATGTGGCCACACTATCAATTTGTGTCCAGTGGGCTGTAAGCATAAAAGGTAATTGCAACTTCTGGTTTGTAAAAAAGGGAGGTACACTCCTCCACCCTCTCCTTTCCAGACAGGAAGACAGATGTGGTGCAGGGAGTCGGGGTGGGATGTATCTCCAGCCAGGTCACACAGTGCTCAGTGCCTGGACCATTTAGGGGCAAAAGGCATCCTACTCCATTGGGCTGCCTACCCATGTGGACTTAAACGTGCATGCGTGCATGCTCAGTCACTTCAGTTGTGTCTGACACTTTGTGACCTATGGACTGTAGCTCACCAGGTTCCTCTGTCCATGGGATTCCCCAGGCAAGAATCCTGGATTGGGTTGCTGTGTCCTCCTCCAGGGGATCTTCCCAACCCAGGGATTGAACCCTTGTGTCTTACGTCTCCTGCATTGGCAGGCAGGTTCTTTACCACTAGAGTCACCTGGGAAGCCCTACTTATATGTGAAAGGAAATCAAACTTTTATGTTATGTCAGTTCAGTTCAGTTCAGTTCAGTCGCTCAGTCATGTCCGACTCTTTGCGTAAGCTGCTCTTATTTGTTCTCTTTTAAAACAACCAGGCATGAATCATTTTTTTTTTTTGACCATGCCACATGACATGTGGGAACTTAGGGCCACCACCAGGGATTGAACACGTGCCCCCTGCATTGGAAGTGCAGCGTCTTAAACACTGGATCACCAGGGACCCCAGGTCTGTATCTTAATTAAGATACCTTTCTTTAGGAGGCATATGAATACTTGTGACTGATTCATGTTGATGTATGGCAGAAACCAGAACAATATTGTAAAGCCAATATCTTGCAATAAAAAAGTAAAAAAAAGAAATGCCTCCCCTTATCCTCCACACACTTTAAAATTATTTTTAAGTTGTTCTCTCTGTATCCTTTGAGTCCGGCTTATGGATATTAATACACTTGCTTGAAGCCATGAAAAAAAATCACCTCCTGTCGCTGGGATCTTGACAGTGGTGCCGTCTTCCTCTTCTTTTTCTTTTTTACTGTCTTTTTGCACTTCAACTCAAAGCATGTATCAAACATATTTTAAAAATCTTACTCAGGCCTCCTTTGCATGGAGCATGCATTTCAATCAGTATAAACCGTCTCTGTAAGCACGACCTCAGTTGGATCATGTACTTCCCCTTCCTATTTGCTTTTTAATTTTTTTTTTTTCGCTAGGTCTCAGAAGAGCTTTAAAGGCTACAAACTCGAGCCAAGCACTAATGAGGGTCCATTTGAATGTTTCTTCCTCTGTTTTTCAGCCAGCTTTTCACTCTTGCTAATGAAAGGTGATGTAGTACTTTCCTCTAATAACTGGTTCATATTCCTTGAATTATTTTCTTGGCTCATGAAAGGGGGTTGCAGCTGCTGGATAGCTCATAAATGGCTTTGCCTTTCGATTTTATTCTTCCTTTATGTACACAATTTACCCCAAGCCAGTTTTCATCTTCACTGCTCCCCTTGTTTTCTGCATCTTTCAAATTAGAGGCAATTCTAGTCTCCTTTCTTTCAAGAGTACACATTGCAAAGTATGATGTCGATGGAAGTATTTTGAGGTCAGGCTGTGTTTCCACAATTCTCGGCAGGACTCAGCAGTGTTTAGAAACAATGGCATGATTCCCAAGCCAGTGGAGACCTTGTTTACGGTAGAAAATCAGGAAGTCTAATCTCAACCACAAAACTGTCCCCTCCCACCTTCTATTTAGCAGTGCAGGCAAGAACCATAACTTGTGAGACCTGCTCAAACTCACCCATTTTGCCCAGTGAGCTTCTCAACCAGACACCAGTTGGGTTTCTCCTTGAGCCCTGACCTGTACTCGGGTGGTCTGGTTCAGCTTTTTGGTTATTTTGTGTGCAGAATATATTGTTTGGTACATTAGTGTTCCACTTCCAATAGATATATAAGCTTTTCTCCAGGTACAAAAGTACCAGCCTTAGTTTCATTTTTTTTCAAGTGTACTTGCTACAGTCACATTGTCCAGCGTGCTGTGACTCCTGCACCCTCCTTTGGGACAGAGGGCTTGTGTCTCCAGCTGCTAGCCACACTGCTGCCTGGCAATCCCCAGCCATTCGTGGGGAGGAAGGAAGCTTTGCCATCTCTACTCTGGGCAGGCAAAGATTTCCGGGCTTGTTCTGAAGCCCCAAGGTCATGACATTCTGTGTCTGATGGTTTCCCCTTCTCTCCTTTTTGGCTGGCCAGCGCCAGCATCACCTGGGGTACCCCTTCCCCGATCTCAGCCTTTCCTCCCTCCTTCCTCACCCTGACTGTCCTGCCTGCCTCTGGTGCCCAGCATGATTCCCAGAGTTTTCTGCAGCCAGACTGACAGCCTGGAGCTTGTTTTTGAGCAAAGGGCCATCTTGAGGTTTATACACCCTTGAGGGTGTGTACCTCTCAGGAGAACTCATCTCTGAGAAGGAACTCTTTGTCTGCCCTGCTTCTACATCCATGATCATTTTAAAAGGTATTTTTGATGCTACTGTGGAGTAGATAAATGTTCACCCTGTGCATTGCCACATGCCTGCTCCCTCAGGATCTGGAGAGTTTCAAATGCTGTCACACTGAGTTTATTGGCAGTTACACCTCTGTTCGCCTTTGCAGCATCTCTGGCCAGTCTCCAGAACCATTCCAAAGCCTTCCCGGTGCACTGGTGAGGTCCACCCTGTTGGGCGCCCAGTGCGCGGTATTCACCAGATCTGTATTTATATTGAAACCTAAATCCAGAGCTCAGACTCTTAACCACGAGCCACCCTCTCCAGGAATCACCCTCCCTGGAGCTCTCAGAGCACAGACTCCTGTTACAAGTAACTGAAAGGAAAAGCCACCAAAATGTAGCCCGTTTCTCTTTGCCCTTTGGCGCTCCCCCAGCTCTGTTTCCATTCATGCCCTCCTGGTTTATTTGGGGGCTTGAGGTTGCTGCTGGCTCTCCTTTCATGCTTAGCTCAAGATCATAGCCCCAGGGCCACAGAGAGGATCCAGGATTGAGGGCTATGGCTCAGGGCTTGCTCCCCCAGAGAAACACAGAGAGACTTAGTGGCCAGCATGCTGGCCAGAGAGGGGACCATTGCTGACTGCCCTTCTGCATCTACACCTGTATCCTCACCTGTGCAGGGAGCGGTCTGATCACAGTGGTCGGCGGGTCTGGTACCTCTTTGTGTCACCACACACGTGGCTTGTGTTGCCTTTTCCCTCCAAAGGTTGGCCCTCCAGCTGATGAAAATCACCAGACTGTTTAGGGAGGATGTTTAGGTGCTATTTAGTAGCAAAACAAAAATAAATGAGTGGATGTAAAAGGCAATATTCAGCCTGAGCTGATAATATTCAGAATTGGGCTGTTGCTCCAAGAACATTTATAGCCTGAAGCACAGGCTTTGTCTGGGATCACGGGGGCTGGTGGGGATGAAGCATTGTCACAGGGATAGGGTAGTCTGAGAAGGTCTCAACCCGTTTTTTATTTGAAAGCGATCTTAAGTATCCAGAGAAATTCCAAGTAGGATATTAGCAACTTTTGTTCCTGAGCTGTCTGAGAGTAGTTTCAGATCTGATGCCCTCGTAACCACACACAATTAGTGAAACCAGGAAGCGTGCGTGGACAGTGTTAACACTCACTTATCCTTGGATCCACTCCAGGGTGTGCTGTGGCCCCAGGAACGTGCTCTGCAGCAAAAGGGCTCAGTTCAGTACCGCAGTTCAGGGCTGCCTTTGGCTGCCAGGTACTGTTAACCATCTTGCCCGTGACATCTCCTGGACCTTGCCTGGCTTGCCTAACCTTGACACTTTAGAGGAGGACAGGACAGTTATGTTATACCAAGTGCCCCAGTTTGGGTTAGTCTGATATTTCCTTAGGATTAGAATCAGACTATGCATTGTTGGGCAGGAATACCTCAGAAGTGATACTGGTTCTTATCTCAGCCTATCAGAGGGTGGGCAGTTTTGACCCACCCATTGCTAATGGTAGAATATGGTGAGGATTTGGTGCTCAACTAGCAGGCCACCCATCCATCCAGCCATCCATCTATCCATCCATCCACCTCATGCTCAGAGCAGTGACTTGCTTTGCTGTCTGTCACATGTGTAGTAGAACTCTGCACTTCTCTATTAGGATATGACTGAGGGACAGTGGGAGAAGGTTATATGGCACTTGGACACATTCTATACTTGATGATCTAGCATAGAAGCCGTGGGCTTTCAAACTACAGAACAGACACTGTCCACAATTTACGTGTTCAGAAATAAGCAAGCTTATCCACATTCTGTGGGGGTTAAGTGGCTTTAAAAGGGACAGAATAACTTTAACAGATAATGTGCTCTCAGATTGTCAATATATGGTTCCTTCCAATTGATTCTTACTTGTAGCAAAAATTTACATAGCCATTGTTGGGGTTTTTTTTTTTTTTTTTCCTTCAAGAAAATGAGACTGTGCCTTGGTTTGAAATTTTAGAGTGTTCTTCCCAGGAATGGAAAAGCTGAATCTAACCTAAGTCCTGGACTCTGAGATGGAGGGAAACCAGCAGGAGCCCAAACCATGAATTAACTTTCAAAGAAAAACATTTCCAACAAATCCAATGAAATATTCATTTATTGTCAAATGATAGCCCCACAGGAAAATCTGCCATCTCATCTCCTAAAATAAGATTTCTAGGACTCCTCAGTTTCTGGCATTCACTGATCAAACCAGCAATTTTTTTTGAGAATTTGGCTAAACTCCTGGAAAGTTATACAAGTGTACAATTTGAAATGAGACAATATGATTGATGTAAAGGCCAGAGTAAAACACAGGGAACAAATTATCTTTTAAGGGTGGACCAAAGCAAGTTCTTCTGTTACTGGTACTATATTGAAGCAAGAAATGCTAAAGTTACTGGGCACAAGAGAAATAAAACTTGTATTCAGCTGCCATGTCAAATGGGTTAGAAATGGGTCTGTCTCCTAAATACGATCCCTTTGTGACTCCACCTTGGGCAGCAGATCAAGAAAGTAAGGTTCTGGCCCAACACTATGCCTGCGGCATAGTAGGCAGGCAAAAGACCCCATGATCGGTTTGTGCATCTTCAGTGATGAGGGCAGTAGAGCTATTTTTTATACATCTTGGAGCAGTTAGTGTAAGCTCTGGGAGTAAGCACTTGGAGTAAGCTCTGGAAGTTGGTGATGGACAGGGAAGCCTGGCGTGCTGCAGTCTAAGGGGTCACAAAGAGTCAGACACAACTGAGCGACTGAACTGAACTGGAGCACTTAGTCTCCTGTTCTTTGCAAAGAGTTAAAAGCCCACAGCTGGGATGCTTATAAGGGGCTGGTCCTTTGCTTGCTATAATCAGACATTTGAGGGATCGGCATCTGGGCATGTGCAACATATATGTACAAATGCCAAATGACAAGGGACAGTGTAAGTGCCCAAAGTAAAGGATAAAGTCGTGCTGGGGAGGGAAGTCAGATCACTAGTTGTAGATTCAGGGACCTACCTTGTGGAGGAAGCAACATGGGAGGGTGTCACTGGACTTTGGGGCCATCTGTCCATATCCTGTTCCTGTTTCTTGACCATCTCCTCCCCTGAGAGACGGGCTTTTGGCTTCCATGTTCATTTTTTGAGACCCAACTCCCTGGCTAAGAGGGATCAGGCAGGGGATGAAGGCAACGTGCCAGTGACACCTGGGAGCCCCCTGCTTGGCCCCAGAGTTGGCCTCCTAAGCATGACTTTCCAATGGCTCCCCGACTCCACAAGATACCCCAGGGTTCTTCTTGTAAATCTCCCCTGCTGCTGAAGTTCACTTCAAGTTGAATCCTGTTGCCTGCCAGCAAGAATCAAAGCTTAAGTCCAAGAGGAGGGAGGACCAGCTAGCATGTATTTATCTCCGTCTGTGTGACAAGCACTGCCCTTTTCATCCATTCGTTTGTTTACTGCTCCATGAAGTTATTCTTATTATTTCCATCTTTAAAATGCAAAAACAGAGCTTGCCAGATTAGAACAATTAAAGTTCCGCCAGGGAGAGGCAGCAGAGAAATGCAGCCCCTGGCTCAGAAACCATGTGTCACCCATCTGCATCTTCTGTGTAGCAGGTGGGGGAGGGCAGGAGGAAGTTGTTTACCAAATGCCACCAACTCAAGGAACACCTAGGTGACCTGTTTTGTTTTCTTGTTTTTGGTAGATTGGCCTTGATTTTTCTTTCTTCTTCATTTGTTCTTTGGTTTGTTTGTTTTTTCTTCTCCTATACCAGTATTTTCCAAAAGTTCCCCCAGAGTCTTCCCTGATGGCTCAGACAGTAAAGTGTCTGCCTGCAATGTGGGAGACCCGGGATCAATCCCTGGGTCAGGAAGATCTCCTGCAGAAGGAAATGACAACGCACTCCAGTATTCTTGCCTGGAAAATCCCATGGACAGAGGAACCGGGTAGGCTACAGTCCATGGGGTTGCAAAGAGTCAGACATGACTGAGCGACTGCACTCACTCACTCCCCCAGAATCAGGCTGTGTATCAAGCTTTGGAGTTGCAACAGTGACCAAAATACTGACCTTTCAGAACTTAGGGCAGAGGTGAGATGATGGATTGGTGTAGGGTTACCCAGTGCTACAGAAAAGGCTCAGAGGGCCCAGAAAGAGAGGACTGCAGGAAGCTGGGAGGGACTGGGGCAGGATAGAGCTGCCGATAAAGGCAGGAGCCAGAACTCCAAGCTCTGAAGACTCGGGACCCCCAGGTAGCATGGCTGGGATGGACCCTGCCTCCCCCAGGCCTGACCAGCCCAGCCCTGCCGCTCAGACGAGCTGTCCCGGGCCCTTGGGGGCCAGAGGGGTTACGAAAGTGCCACAGCTGGCCATGGTCCACACCATCCCTGAGCCACATCCTCCTCTCAGCTCCCAAGGGCTTTACCCAGACCCCTTCCTGGGCTTCTGGGGGCAGTTCCTGTCTCCTGCTTGGCTCTTGGACTTCAGCTTGGACTCTGCTTGCTGTGTCACTCCTCATGAGCTTTGGAACTCCAGCTCCCAAAGCATGGAGCTAGGTGCCCTCTTCCTTCATCTGATTCTGCCCAGAGTGTGCTGGGTCCTACTCCAGTGTAGACAGCCTCAGCCCACCTGACTGCCTGTTTCAGCCTCTGGCTCTGGCGCCCACCAGGATGGTCACCTCAGCCCCACCCCATTCAGAAAGACCCCACCAGCCAGTCCAGTCTCTCTGCTCTGGGGTGGCTCTTGGCTGGGCCCCGGCCCCTGCAGCTTGAGTGAATCTCAGGACACCTCACAGCTATGGCAACCAGATGATGACCCACCTCTGAGCCCACTTCACAGACAGAGCTGGAGAAGGCACTCAGCTGGTGTGAGGTCAGATGGGGAGCTCTGGACCTTTGTGGCTGGATTAGCGTGAGTCACGTAAGGAGCTCTGTCTTATCCCATACCATCACCAACGTGCTTTCAGCTTCCATGACCAACCCTACTGCACCACTAGTCACAGGCTCATGACACTCAGTAAGGGAAAAGAGAGTCTGAATCAGAAGAGAAGCCATTCCTCTGAGCTGCATGAGACACGTAAGCGTCCACTCTGGCCCCGGCACCTGGTGACCATGTGTAGCGTGTCTCCTCAAGGCAACCGCAGGCTGGTGGGGGAAGGGTCTGTTGGTCCCATTTGCTGTGTCACCGGGAACCTCGGAGCCTCTGTGACAAGAATGGTGCACACTTCCTTTTCTGACTCACAGACTGGAGGACTGGCTGGGTCTCATCTCCACTTGGCTGGCTTTGGCTGGTTCAACTGAGTTGGCCTGCACTCGGGGCTGGAATCAGCTCCACTGGCCAAACCCAGCCTCCTGAGGATGGGAAAGTTACCCCACCTACTCTGATGGGATTCTGCTCAAACCCTGGGGCGAAGGCCCGCCACAGACACACCAGGTCAGCAGAATGCCACCAGGACCTGAAGCCCTAAGTACACAACTCGGGGATCGTCACTGGCTGTTTCTTGCTGTCACCATGCAGCTTTGTAATCTAGGTCTGATGGAGCCCAGGACAGAAGTCCTGGGCAGGAAGCACAGGGGACCTTCTCACCAGCTTACATCACAGCATCAGCAGGAATTCTGATGTATGTCGAGAGAGGGAAGTGCCGACTGAGGCTAAGGCAGAACTTTAAATGTCAACACTGACGGCTTTCATCATCTCTTATTCATTTAGTTCTAACTAAATCCGACTTGCCAGATCCTCTTTTCCATGATGGAAGAGAATTCCAAATTTAGCCTAGAGGGGAAAACAGCTAGTGCTATACAGCTCCAAAGAGAAGAGATGAGATTTTCTGACCACTTTTCTCCAGACGCCGACATTCAGCGTCACTCCAGGCCATTCAGAAGTGTTTAAAGCAGACATCCTTCCCCAGTTTGCCACCTACTTGGCCCCTGGTGAGGAAGAAAGCATCTTACACAGCCAAGTGGTTTTGTCAGAATAAATCCAAATTTACCAAAGGATAGATGTGACCACAAAAGGAAGTTTCACTGACTTTCATTCCCACTCACCCCAGGCCATCGACCTGTCAGGAATACCGCTGAGTAGTTAGGAATGAATCAGAAAGTCTTTGAAAACAATGGGTTTCCCCCATAGAGCTCCCCGGAGACATCGCTAATAACAAGATCAATGCGAGTAGCTGACATTCTAAGCTGTGTGAGGGTGTCCCAGCACATGGTCCCTGTCCCATCACCTTCATGACAAAGCTTGTGGGAGGTACTTTTATTGTTCCCATTTCATAAATGAGGCAACTGAGGCCCAGGAGGCTGAGATCATGCTCCCACATGACTTGCTGGGAGGTGATGAAGAGACTCTGAACAGAGTTTTTCTAATGGAGGCTAGTATGCCTTCCTTCTGAAGGTCAAGACAGCAAGTCCATCCCTCTGAAAGGGGTGAGACCCCCAGTCCTTGTAAGCACTAACCTCATAGCAACATGAAGGGAGCTGGGCCAGCTCCCCTAGCCTCAAATCAGGGCTTCTGAAGACAGGGGCTCTATGAATGGCAGGCTGAGTAACGATCTTCCAGAATATCTATGTCCTAAAACCTGTGGGTATCACCTTCCTTGGCAATATTTTTGCAGGTGTAATTAAGGATCTTGACAAGGAGACATGTTGCTGGATTTGTGTAAATGGGTCCCCAATGCAATCACAAGCTTCTTTATAAGAGGGAAGCCAGAGGGAGGCTATGTGATCACAGAGGCAGAGGTTGGAACAATGTAGTCACAAGCCAAGGGGTGCCAGCAACTCCCAGAAGCTGGAAGAAGCAGGAAACAGACTCTCCCCAAGCACTGGGCTGGGGCAAGCGGGTGAGGATCATGGTCCTGCCAACCCTTGATTCCAGTCCAGTGAAACTGATTTTGAATTTCTGGTCTCCAGAACTGTGAGAAAATAAATCTGTGTTATCTTAAGCCGCAAGGTTTGTGGCAGTTTGTTACAGCCACCACAGGAAACTAATACATGCTTGTAAAATAGATTCTAATATCCTTTTATTCAGCAAACATCCACAAAAGGCTGAGTGTGTTCCAGGAACTAATGGTCAGAAATGAGTGAAGCTTCACTCCTGTGTCTCCCTGCTGGGGTAGGACAAAGATCTAGGGAGAGAGAGACAGCCTGGTGCAGAGGGGAGCAGACCTCTGTATAAGAGACTCCTGAGTTTCCACTGTCACATCTGCAGAGAGATGGTATTTGGATCAGAAACCTGGACTTGAGGCTGAATTCTATCACCCAGAAGCTGTGTGACTTGGTTCCACTAAAGGCAGTTATTGAATCTGTACAATAGAATTATATAGCTATCTCACAGGGCTTAAGATTGTTGAACAAAGAATAATTCCAGGAGGGAGCCTCACCCAGGGCAGGCATTCAGCAAACCCATGGGCTTGAATGTTCACACCCAGACGATGTGACCTGGGCCACCATACATGGAATGAAGGTGGAGTCAGTGCCTCTGAACCAGAAAGTTCAGCCTTAGTAATTTACTTCTTTGTCAAGTCCCCCAAAGTCCTGGGGTATGTTACAACTTCTGTCATTAACGCCTAAGGATGGGGGACCAGCTGCTGCCCTTCCAGCCACCAGGGCAAAGCCACTGAGCACTTGAGATGAGCCAGGCAGTTACAGATGAAGACAGGATTAAAGGGCTGGATATGCTGCCCCCTATAATATCACAACAGCTGGTAGTGAAAGTCAGGCCACTTCAGGGTCTCTGGAGTTAGGGTCTCTGGAGGGATGTTGAAGGACTTTAAGAAGATATCATTTTCCCATCCCTTTTGTTGCCTGGGGTAACCAAGAAAATCGGCCATGTATGAATGCCATGGGACAGGAGTCAAGGTGATGGCAGAGAAGGAAAGACAGGGCCCTGTCCCCAGCTGGATGGTGCCCCATTGGGATGGACGGCAGCAACAAGCAAGGGAGGGGAGCAAGAGCTCTGTGTTCGGCTTGTAAATGCTTTTAGAGCTGAGAGACTGTGAGTGTCTCTGAGCCAAGGAGATCAACATTCCCCGGCAACGGACGGCTCCGAGCATGCTCGTGTCACATTTCAGCCACACAGAAGGCTCCAGGCAATGTGTGCCAGAGGCACAAGCATTGTGGTTATGGTTCAGCAAAATGCTTTCACGTGCAATACACATCCCCAGGCAGTGCATCCCTGGTGGTGGCACCTGGCAGGGCCCTGGGGGGGGGGGGGTGGTCACGAAAGCCTTCTTCAGGGAAAGGACATCACTCAAGTGGACATTTCTACAGGATGATCCTTGGGCTGGAAAGGATAGAAGGCAGAGTTTTCCAGAATCATAGTCTGGTATCTACCACTGAACTCTTATTAGATGGACTGCCATGGTTCCTTGGGTCCAGGTAGCGCCACCTAATGGTCAGTCACTAGGAAAGAGGGGTCAAGGCTCCAGCTGAAAGTCTATCTCTCAGGAACCTCCCTGCTCTAGGGAGATATGATGGGAGAGGAGGTCTTGGGGGAGGAGACTGATGAGATGAATCCCAAGCACACAGGAGGGTCCCCTGCAGAGCTCAGAGACCCAAATCCCCCATGTGCAAGCTGACTGAGACATGGAAGGCCTTCTGGTGGATCGAGACCAGATCTAGGCTGGGAAAGGCAAGCCAGCTGCAGACTTTTCATCCTACCTTTGGCATGTCCATGGGAGGCATCATTAATCAGTCGTAGCAACCTATCAATCCTTCCAGCTTGGCCCCTCACAGCCTCAGAATCCTTCTTAACACCGCCTCCTGCCCTGTTGCCCAGAGAGCTATCCATGGTGCTGCCACAGCCCCTGACCTCAGGTTTCACTCACTGGGGTTGCCTCCCAGCTCTTCTTGCAGCTGGTATCTGCCTTGACTCGTCCCTTCTGTGTGACTTCAGCACATCCTGTCCTTATAACTACCTGGTTCTGAGCCTTTCACCTGAGCCCTGCACCCCCATCTCAGCCTCTCCATCAGGCCTCTCATGAAAATTCTGCCCTCATTCTTCAGGGCTGCCGGACAAATGTGGACCCTCACCCACAAAGACAAGATTCTCTGTTAACAAAACTCAAGTGGGAACGGGGCCCCACAGCTCCATCTGGGCAGCTGCCACTCAGGTCAGAGCTCCATCTGCATGGCCCATTGACTAGCCCTGGATAATGCAGAACTCTAGTTCTGGTCTGTGGCATGTGTCCCCTGCCCCAACCTCAGCAGGACCTCGTGAGGCTGCATGTAGAGGTCATCCCAGCCCGGAACAGCAGCTCTGGGGAATCTCGTTTTTTCTCTCTTCTCTCTATAGCTTCTACAGATGGGCCTGAACTTCTCTCTCTGCCTCTGGTCTCTCCTTGCATCACACTGGACTCTGAGTGCTGCATGGGAAGGCAGGAAATTGTCTAGAGTCTTTTTAGCTGAAAAAGGATGCAATCAGCCCTTTATCTGTTCCTACTGCAGTCGTCACAGCTCTGCATAGCTTTGTGTTTGTTTTTTTTTCCTATTTCTGAAACTTTTCCATTTTAAGGAAATTAAAATGTTTCCAAAGGATTCTGGACTCAGACAGTCAGGCCTAAAATGATTTCTAGGGCCCCCATGAAATCAAGCTAACACAGAAAACACGTAGCATGGAAGGAAAATAAGCATATTCTAAGAAATAAGGAGGCAATCAGCCTTTAACAGCAATTGTGTTCTAAGCAGCCCCGACTTCAGATTCCATTATACAAGCCCAACACTGATGCTCCAAAGTGATTACCTAGTAACATAAACCAAGGTTATGACTACAGGGTTCTGAGAGGTTACAGATCCCCCTCCAGGGGCTGGTACAGCTGGTGTGCCCTCCTGCAGGGAAGGAGGGCAGGTACGGAGCAGGGCAGGCCTTATAGGGACTCTCAGACCACCACACAACACTAGACAGAAATACTGGGAAGTTTGGAGTTGAGTAGATTTACCAAACTGGCCAGGAGGACCAAAAGTAGTGATTTCTGTCCAAGGGAGGGAGGGCAATTCTCCCTGACTTTGTTGAGTTTGAGGATGGAGGTGAGGGTGATCTGTCCAGAAAAGATTCCTCCCACATGTCAAAGCAGACCATGGGGCTCGGGGCTCCCCACCCCAGGGGCTTCTGCTGGGGAGCTGCTGGTCCCCACTTGAAACTTCCCTCCTAACAGATTCCAACATCTGCAAAGATCCCGCTTTTCAGAGGCCAATTTCCGATGCCACGGGAGGGAGGTTTGCAGGGTTATCAAGCTCATCCCACACTCTGATGAGCGAGCTGATGTCCCTTTTCACCCTGAGAGTGCCCTGGGTTTATCCAGGAGGATCGAAACCTTTGCACCTCACAAGCCATTCCAGCCACTCATCACTCATGCTCAAATGGTCCCCCACCTGCCCGTAGTAAAGGGTGTAAGGCCACACCCCATCTAAGATCCTCCAACACTGAGCTGCCCCTGTGGGTGCTGCCCGCCCCCTCCACCCTCTTCCCCTTCACTCCCCCTTCATCCTCTCTTCCGTTCTGGCATCAGGATCCCCCCTCACCTCCCCACACACATCTTGCCTCTTAAAGATTGGGTTCAAATTCACTCACCAGTCATTTCATCAAAGAGAAAGTTGTAGGACCTCAATTTTCTAATCTGAGAAGTGGGCAGAAGAAATTAATGTATGTGAATCTCTGATGGTTTGTGGATGTAGGCCCTCCACTAACATGGGTTTGTTTTCCTCATCTGTTGAGGACGGTGAAAAATGGGCTCTTTACTTCTGGCCTGGTTTTTCCTTGGCATTGACCCAAACCAGCATTCTGTGTAGACCATCTCACCAGAGCTGCTTTCATCTCCAGGCCTTTCCTCTGCTGTCCGATTCCTTCATCTCCTCGCAGAAGAACAAGTGATGCTATTGGTAGCATTGGGACAGAGTAAGCCATTGGGACAGAGTAAACCATTGGGAACATGGATTACTGGGCTGTGTGTACGTGCTAAGTCACTTCAGTTGTATCCGACCCTTTGCAACCCCAAGGACTGTAGCCCACCAGGCTCCTCTGTCTATGGGATTCTCCGGGCAAGAACACTGGAGTGAGTTGCCATGCCCTCCTCCAGGGGATACTCCTGACCCAGGGGTCAAACCTGAGTCTCCTGCATTTCCTGCATTGGCAGGTGGGTGTTTTATCACTAGCGCCACCTGGGGAACCCTTATTAGGCTGAAGTGAAATTTAAATCAGGCCAAATACGGAATCTTGAGCTACAGGTGAGCTTCAGCAGAGCCGGGAAACCTCAACCTCCGGTGAGAGAGAGGGTGAGCCACTTGGGTCTCTCCGCATTCCACCCCGATCCTGGACACTGGACAGTCTTGCCTTCACCCACCCTCCTCTCCTCTGCCCCACCCTTTCCTCCCTCTTCCTTTGTCCACCCTCTCCCTCTCTTTATCTTACCCACCCTCCGCTCCTGGCCCGGCTCTCTCCTCACTCTTCCCTGGCCTGCCTCCTCGCTGTGCCCGGTGCTATGGAATGAGATCAGTCTGGAGTCTGGATATTCTGGGGCATCTGGAGCAAAACTTACCTGCGTGTGTCTCTCTTCTTGTGCCTGCCACCACCCAGCTACCACCCTCCCACGCAGGCTCCCCAGCCGGCCCCCTGGCTCCCACTCCATCTGCATCTGGCATTTCATTTACCCCCAGGAGATGGCTCGACTTATTAGGTGAAGAATGGACCCCTTCCTTGAACTTGCCGGTATGGAGGGCCAACCCTCTCCTCGAGAATAAGCCTGAAATCCTTCCTCCAGGTATGGACTGACTGCTGTCGACTTCCAATTTCATGGCTGAAGAAACTCAGGACCAAAGAGGAAGTCTCAGTTCCAAGTTTAACTTATCAATAACGGGACACCAATAAACCCTTTGCTGATGGCTTTGGGTCACACTGTTAAGTCACATCAGACTTTTAAAAACTAATGATGAATGTTAAGGAATATTCAAAACCCACTGAAATGTTAGAACCCTCAGAAAGTGGGCTATAATCGTTGTGGAATAAGTTGATATCTTCCTGGGACAGAAAAAGAAAGAAGTTGAGAACATGCTCACTAAATGGAAGCAGTGAAACTGTCATAAAATTGGCTTTGAGGGAATAAAACTGAAAAGTCTAAGAGGAGAACTCGTTCTGATTAGTCAGAGGACTGTTGATGTTGTTGCTGCCTTTTAATCCCAATTATGAGCTACAGGCCATGATCATCGGAGTTCCCTAAGTGCCTCTCTCCACATACGAGGGCAGTTATTTTGAGCATCCCTCCTTTGGAAATCTGGCACACAGTGCTGCCGAGCTTGAAGCCCGGGTTCCATCCATCTGTGGTTTCCCAGAGGCTGGGCATCCAGCAACCACAGCTGGAAATCATTAGGCTCTCAAAAGAGCGCTGACCGTGAAATTGCTGGCCACCCTGATTGTTCTAACGCTGACTTTGTCAGTTGCATGAGAAAGAATTTTATTCTTTGTGTGTCTTCTCAGGCTCCGATCCCTGTTCCGCGAAGACTGAATTCCCAAGTCGGCAGAAGAGGGGCCTCTTTACACGGCAGAAGCCAGTCCCGTGAAGTGGGACAGTGACCCAGACCAGAGTCCCAGGGCTGCTGCTCATCTGTCCTGGACCCTGATGCCCCTGCCTCTCTGTGGACAGAGCATCCATGTCTACAGGCAGAACCGAGGAGTCCTTTTACCTCACTGGATACAGGAAAAAAAGAAAATGGATGAGATAGAAAGGATGGAGCTGGGAAGGGGCAGAGCTGGAAATGAGGTTGATGTAGAAACACTCATGGGGTACAGTCAACTCTTTGCTAGGAATGAGCCAAAATGTGGTGGATTTGAATGCCCAGCAGCCTGCGAAAAAACAGAAAGGTGACCAGCACCCAAAGGGACCAGCACCCAAAGGGACCCCTGAGGTCCCTTAACATCTCCACTCTGGGGTCACCTTCCCTTCCCCAGGCTGTTTGCACCCTGTCCACCCAGGTCAGGTGTAGATGGATTGTGACCTGGAACAAGGCCCACTGCATGCTTCTCTGGCTGGTGTCTTCTACCCTGTAGATCTGATGTTTTAACCCAAAGTGCTGTGAAAATGGTAATCTGGTCATGTCCTAGAGATTGTAGGTCTGCTGTCTGGGGCTCCAGGCTGAGGACAGATGGTACGAACCTATCAAACCTGGGCTGTGCCCTCAGGAGACTTAGAAGATCTGTGCATGAAGTTAGGACAAAGTGGACTCAACTTGGTATTGTTAACACACTAGCTTAGGTTGGGTTCTAGGAGTCAGGTAAGCAGTTGGTTTGGGTGACCCCAGAAGGCATAAGAAGAGTGACAGAAGTGAGTCAGGGAAGGAGGCTAATGATCCAGCATTCCTGGATGCTAAGGTCAGTCATTGCAAACTACTGTAGCTGGGAAGGAAGAAAGGGGGATTAAACAAGAGAGGATACCCCCCAGATACTCTAATCAGCCCTTCAGTCCTTATGTTTAACCACCATGTCCATGGTGGAGAGAGAGGAGAAAAACCAAAGGCGGTCTCATGCGGTGAGACCGTTGAACGGGAAACAGGAAGATGAGGAGCTGGCCGTGGGTGCTGGCTGTGGGGGAAAGATCAAAGAGGGTGACTTCTCTGTGAGTGGCCAGTGGCTGGGAGACTCAGCCAGCTGCAGCGCATGTGGTTAGCGCTAGGGCCCTACCCCTTAGACCCAACCATCACAGCCCCTCGACAAACCAATATTTAAATAAATTAGCTACAATTCTGTGAGTTAAGACAATTCTTTTTTTCAATGCATCCTCATGTGGACTATTTTTTTTTATCATATTATTGGAGGAGAAAATGGATTTTTCTTTGTACACATTTTGTGAACATCTTGACAGATTTCATGTAAGTTGATTTCATGCTCATGATGTCCTTAAGCACACTGTATCTTTTGTTTCTGGTTCTCTGCACACCAACATCTTTTTTGTGTATTAGTTTGATTCCAGATGCTCCATTTTTGAGATGGAGTTGCCCACTAGAGAAGGAACACTGCTGGCAGGGAATGTAGACCGAGCTTGAGGACTGGAGTTGAGAGCCTGGGCACAGCATCTTGGCTCTAATCTTTGGCCACATCTGCAGATTCCAGAACCTGGGCAATTAACTGACCTTTCAAAGCCTAGCTTCTCCGTCTATAATGTAGGATAAACATCCCTAGCCTCAGTCTAGGGTTACATTCACAAGTAAGCCAAGAAAGTACTTGATTTGGTATCTGGTTCCTAACAAGTCTCAGTGAATCAGAGTAACATTCACATGTATGCAGGAGTATTTTATAAACATGATTAGTATCAGTCATTACCTTTGACCATGATTAGTCCTGGCATTTTAAATTAGAGCTAAAAATGGACAAAGGATCAATCAACCGTTATTGTAGAGAAAGGAAGACAAACAGAAACTACAAACAAACAAGAGCAAAACAAGAACCTTTCATATGGACTTTTCATGTCCAAGGAAAGATAG
Organism: Muntiacus reevesi; assembly: GCF_963930625.1. NCBI lineage: Eukaryota > Metazoa > Chordata > Mammalia > Artiodactyla > Cervidae > Muntiacus > Muntiacus reevesi. The sequence goes on along the minus strand of NC_089250.1, from coordinate 40,511,892 downwards.
CTTGGCAGGCGTGGTTGTGATCACCACACCCACTTAGCACCCAGTTTCCCTGAAGCCCAGTCCAGTGGCATCTTAGCCCAAGCTTCTTCGACTGTCTCCCTGATGATTTTTTTCTGGTCCCCAAAGTAAGCTCACTTGTGAGCTGGGTGGGAGGAAAGTCTGGTGAAGCAGACTTCAGCCCACAGAGGTGAGTCTGTGGGTAAATATCACTGCTTCTCCTCCCCCAGGTGGGGTGGCTTGGAGCATGGTCTACACCCTTTCCCATGGGTCTCCCTCAGGACTGAGCCGCACGCCTCCAGCAGAGTCTTCTGAATGTTGACACACCTTGTCCTGTCATCCTTCTCTGTTCTGCCCCGCCTGCCCACGCCTCCATCACACTGAAGGTCATGGGAGTACCTCCCACATTCCAGACTTGCACCCAAATCCTTAACTGAGGGTCTGCTTTTGGGGGGAAACCAAACTAAGGAAGATACTTTGTTTCATGAAAATATTCAGATGACCACTAAAGATCTGGATTAAGACTAAGAAATATTTCTTTTCTGTTCAAATAGAAAAAAAGAAAACAGAAAACTAATTTAGGTTGTTTTTGTTTTGGGTTGTTTTGCATAATGTTAAGATCACATGTTGTCCATGGCAGAGCAACTCTACTCAACATCCACATTCTGTAACATACTAGCTAGCTCTGCAACATTTGGGTAATCAGTGTAAGAGGGAACAAAGTGCTTGTCATAGAGTGATTCTTACGGATTTTTAAAATCATCTCTGTGAAGGTATCATTTGCATACAATAAATGCATGCATGCTAGTTATATGGTGTGATGAGTTGTGACAAACACATACCTCTATGTAAACATGACCCTGATAAAACTAACACATCCATAACCTCAAAGTCCTTATGTCATTTGCAGTAAACCTTCACCACACCCCTATACCAGAAGATCCCTAATCTGCTTTCTGTCTCTATAGGTCAATCAAGTTTGATTTGGGGACTTGATTAAAGGCTGATTTCGGTCAAATAGATTACAACCGTATTTAGGGGGAAATCATTTATTATGCTCTATCATTTTGCATCAAAATTATCTGTATCCATCACTTCTATGAATGATGAGGAAGAAAAAGGCAGAGTCAGAACTGATGGATGTTCTCAGATCCAACGAGGTGAAAGATGAGAGGGAAGGGCAAATAAAAGGTGGAATCAATTTGAAATTTGGAATGACTCCTGCTGTGAAAGTTCTAGAAAAACAAATCTGAAACTAATTCATTAAATTAAAGAAAACACCTTCAATTGTAACTTGAACTTCGTTCCAATTGTTGGAACTTTCACAGTCATGTTGAATCAAGGCCAAACCTTCAACATCTTATCCGAGTTAAGCCCCAGGAAGCAGAGTCCAGAAGGATGTCCATGAAACGGTCTCTGACTCAACAATTGCTCAACAAACATTTACAGGGTTTCCTCTTCACTCTAAGGGCCATCCTACACCGTGAACAGGCAGACAGACACCTTTTCATATAGAAGACAGCACATCCCAGTGTAGACAGAAAAGCAAACCAATGCATAACTGAACATGGGGGGAAATTAGTACTAGACAGAGACTGAAATAGAAGGCCAAGCTGGCGGTACCATTTTAGCAAACATCTCTTGGCAGGTCACCTTCAACTGATTCTGAATGACATAGAATGAGCTAAAATTAATTGCAACACAGGTTGCAGGGAGCATGACAAGTAGAGAGAACTATCACATAAAGACATTGATGCTGAAACAAGAGTGACACCTTCCAAAACTCAGCGCTGCCAGATCACAGAATCAGAGGTGGGGAGAATGGTATGAGATGAGGTGGGACCAGTCCTGGGGGGAGGGGGAGGGTTTACTTTATATTCCATGGGAAGCCACTGGTGGATTTTAAACTGATTTCTATTTACTCTGAAAGGCTATGAGGAGCTCAGATTTTGAAGGGGCAAGAGTCAAAAGCTGGAATCTGCTCAGTCACCCAAGAGAGACTTGAGGATGCCTATTGGATGTACAGCACAGAGGGAATGGCCAGCTTCACAACTATTTGGACACAAACGAAACAGAATTTTTTAAGATTTCCTTTGATGTGGACCATTTTTAAAGTCTTTATTGAATTTGTTACAATATCGTTCCTGTTTTATGGTTTATTTGTTTTTTGGCCAAGAGACACGTGGGATCTTAGCTCTCCAACCATGGACTGAATCTACATCTCCCATGTTGGAAGGTGAAGTTTTAACTACTGGACCACTAGGGAAGTCCTTAAACAGGAATTTTTGTCATCCAGGATAACATTCACACCTTGGTATAAAGAGTATATGAGCTCTAGGAAGAGGTAATGTCAGGGATATAGGCTGGGGATTCATCAATAGTTACATGAGGTTTAAATCAATGGACTGGATAAGGTCAGCCAGGAAGAGTGTTTGGAGGGACAAGAAAAGGAGCATTCTGCATTTACAGACAAAGAGAGATGAAGGACAGCAAAGGAGAGTAAAGAGTGGGGCTGGAGCAATTCAAGGAGATCATGACTCTTGGAAGCCAAATGGTAAACTATTTCAAGAAGTATTTATCTGGAAAAGAAAAATCCAGGAAGAATGTCCGTGTTTACTAGTGACCACCATCAGCTCGATGACAGAGTTTGAGCCAGATTGGTTTAGTATCAAGTAGCCTTAGCAGAATTGACTTTAGTGAATCTCCATGGCGCCATTTTGATCAACTTCAAAGAGTCTGTAATTCTACACCTACCTAGCACTTTCCTGGTTTTCTGCCTTGCACCACATACAAACAGTTCTGCTTCAACATTTGCTTAGTTTCCTCCTTTTCTCCACCCTTGTATCTCTGGAGAAGAGAGGAGATTTGACACAGTTACCATATAGCCAATGCTTGATTTGCTGCATGATCTCAAGGGCAGCACTGGTTTAGTTAGGCGTCCCATGCATGCACTTGTTGGAGAAAATTTCTGGGTCAGCCAATAGTCATTCCTGTGTCTTTCTCCATATTTGCTCTTCTGAAAACATTCTCTTATGCAGCCCAGAAACAGAAATATAGGAAGTCATAGGAGAGTATTTTTTGGAAAGTAATTCTGGTTCAGACTTGTAGCATCATTCCAAAACCCTGGCATTTTCCTCTTACGTTTGCATTTCACTTCTCTAGAGTTAAATCCTTCCAGCATTTTCTCAGAATCTGTTTGGCTTAAAAGATAAATGCCAGGGAAGAACAGATTTTTTTCTCTACCACTTTTTGTTTTTAAGACATGCCCTAGGCAGCCATTAACGAGAACGTCAAATTCGACAGAGTCTCTAGGTTAGAACCTATTCAATTTCCCCATCCTTTATTATCTTTCAAGGGGAAATATGTTTTTTTTTTTTTTCAGCATCCAGAGTTGAACGTTTGCTTTATTGATAATCCATTAACTGGTGACACAAGCCTTGTGATGTCATCTCAGAGGAATGCAAACCTCTAGCATAACACTGAGCTTCTCCATCTATATTTGAGTAACTTGGAAACAATTTTGCCAATATGATTCAACTACCAAAAAATTAACAACAAAACATTCCCAGAGTGGCCTCTGCCCTGTGCTTGGCTTTGCCTTGCTTCAGGAATGTAGGAGTCGCTGGGCTCCTCTGGAAAGCCAGAAACAATCACATCACCTTGAGCCAGAGAAAGAGGCTGGGGAGATGGACCCTCCTCTCTCACATGCTCACTCTTCCTCTCCCCCTGCAGACAGCCGCCAGGAGCTGAACTTGGCTCCTCTTCATTCTGTTTCCAAAACGGAATGCTACTTGCTGTCAGCGGCCATGGATCCAAGGGCAGTTTGGAGGACAAGGCTTCTTAGCCCTGCCCTAACTGTTTCACAAAGATCGTTGCAGCCTCTGCCTCGTGACACTCAGGGGTCCTTCTCAGTTGTCACCCTCTCGGTTCCCTGCAGCCCTGGGTGTTCTTCCCCGAGGCCTCTGGCCCCTCTCACTCTCCTGCCAGGATCCCTCCTCTGCCCGTCTGTTCAGGGTCAGACCCCAAGGTCTTGCCCAAGGGGCTGTTTATTCTTGCACACAAACCCTCAAGGGGGTGTCTCCACCCCTGCGGCTCCCCCATCTGCCCTAAAGTACTGTTCTCTCTCCGCGTTCAAATTCTATGCAAATATCAGCTGGATTCACCAGTCATTTAGTCCTTCACTTGCTCTTGCATTTCATTAACAGATGAGGATGCCCAATGGCTGAGGCCTCAGGACACCTTGGGGGTGGGTGGAGAAGTCAGCCAATGGCTCATCTCAGCCGCTAAGTTGCTATTATCACGACAGAGAGACTCAGCTCAAAAATGATCATGGCTGAACTCGACATCTCTGGCTTTGGAACTGCCTGCTTCCCCTGAAGGGTCCCCAGGACTCCAGGCCTGAATCCCACGAACCATCTAGAGTCCTGGTGATTCTATTGTCTCTGGGATCAGCCACTTTTCTCCACCCTTGTTTCTGCTGGGTTAGGTTACTCCCAGGTCTTGCCTGAAGTTGGTGACCATGTCCGGTTTTGTTCCTCATTGCGACTTTCTATCTCTTCTACCTGGCCTGTAACTCCCAGGATCTGTCGCTGCCTGCCTCCCAGCCCCCACCCTCATGTCCCCCGTCAGATCCCAAGGTGGCCACACTGCCTGGCTCCTCTGGCACCTTGACATAGAGGGACCCTCCCCTGGTGAGCTCTGTCCCATCCCATCCTTGCCCAGTCCTTAGTCCCCTGCTGATTCCTGCCTGTCTCTCGGGGCCTGAGTTCATACCACTCTCTACAAAATCTCCAATTCCCAAAGGCTGAGTGGAGGGCATCCTTCAGTTTGCCTCATCCCAAACTTGCCTAATGTTGCATGGAGTGATGCTGCTGCCTGCCACCCGATCATGATGTCTTAATCCCGTTATCACATGTGCCAGAAACATAGGATATGCTCAGTAAACAATTTCTGAGTTAATCAGTGAGGCAATTTTTTTAAGGGAATACCTTGCTGGATATGAAGGAGCAGAGGAGGGTGTGGATTGGAAAGTGAGGGGAGATTTTGGAGGAATAAAAATGTCCCCAGTAACCTCTGAGAAGTGAGTTAGATGATCAAGACTTCTTCATCTATACCCCATCCAGTAAAGATCAGATCATCTTTAGGGTCATTTGGAAAATTCCTGAGTATTAAGTACAATGATCTTAATTAGGGGCTTCCCTGATAGCTCAGTTGGTAAAGAATCTACCTGCAATGCAGGAGACCTGGGTTTGATCCCTGGGTTGGGAAGATCCCCTGCAGAAGGGAAAGGCTACCTACTCCAGTATTCTGGCCTGGAAAATTCCATGGACTCTATAACCCATGGGATCACAAAGAGTCGGACACGACTAAGCGACTTTCACTTTCAGAGTGGTCAGAGAAAGTTGTAGACACCTGTCCTGTTGATTAACTGACATTCACAAAGTGAGCATCTAAACATTATTTGCTAGTAATCAATTGAGTTCTTAAAATACACCTGCTAGTAGAAATACTCAGCTTTTCTAGGAATTTGGTGTCAGAGTAGATTGAACTGAAATTAGCTGCCCTGAACTGGAAAAATACCTGGAACAATCTTCATCTACGATAATGAGAATTTAGAAAGAATTAGTGTATTATAAATAAACATATTTTGTAAAGTACTTATAATGTGCCTTTAAAATATGTACAACTATTTTTAGCTATTTTTTAGTGGTTTTATTTTTTAACTTTTTATTTTGTATAGAAGTACAGTCAATTAACAATGTTCAACTAGTTAACATAGTTTCAGGCAGACAGCAAAGGGGCTCGGCAATACGTGTGCATGTATCCATTCTTCCCCAAACTCTGTTCCCATCTAGGCTGCCCCATAACATTGGGCAGAATTCCCTGTGCTATACAGTAGGTCCTTGTGGTTATCCATTTTGAATAGAGCTGTGTATACATGTTGATCCCAAGCTCCCAATCTATCCCCTGCTCAACCTTTGTCCTTGGTAACCGTAAGTTCATCTCGAGGTCTGTGAGTCTATTTCTGTTTTAGAAATAAGTGACAAGAGCCCTTTTAACCCTCTCTTTCATTCAGCTGTCAGACACTCCCTTGACCTCACCCCATTCTGGTTCTCAAAATCTGATGATTGCCTTTGTTAGGGTGTTGATCCTAGGTCTTTGTGAAAACATTCCCATGATTTTGGGTAAGTCTTCGCTCTTCCAAGGATCTGTGTTCCCGGCCAAGCACAGACGGCCTGAAACTCTCTCCCTGTGGGGACGTGGGCTTTCACACACAGTTATGGGATGAATCCTGGGGTTCTGGTGACAGGGACATCAGGGAGCTAACAGCCCTTCAGGAACCCTTAGGTGGTTATTGTGTGGGTGTGCGAGCCAGGATGCTTTGATCCCAACCCTTCACTGTGTCATTAGAGAAACAGGGACTCAGAGAGGATGACTGGTGCTCTGGGTCCTCAGTGAGTTGGAGCAGAACCAGAGGCAGGGCTCAGGAGACCACTCTGCCCACTCAGGGCTCTCACCCCCATGGCTTGACCTGCTAACCTGCCTTCTGTTCTGTGCTGATGGAAATACCTTCACCTCGACAATCTGTTAGATTAGCACCTCTCACAGTTATTAATGGAATATTTTTAACTTTTCTCTGCTGGATCACTCCCGCCATTGTGTAAACATCTGGTCATTTCTCCCATCTGAGAACCTCTGTCCTAACCCATATTCCCCTCCAGGTACCCCCTGATTTCCTTAGTTTCCTCATTTCCCCCTCCCGTTTTCTCCTGAGAAGACTTGAAGCAGGGGTCGTGAGTCAAGCTCAGATGCACCTGCCAGTCAATCATTCAGCAGCTCTCAATTTTACACATTATCAAGTATGAATCACAATGTAGCATCCGCACCTCTGAATCCTGGCCAGGGCCGTCCTCCCCTGTGGACCCATTGGCATCCCCTCGTCATCCCTACGCCTTAAAGACTCCCCACACTTGGCTGCCGGCCTCTTGATTCCCTGTCTCAGTTTGGGTTACCAGTTCCCCTTTCTGTCCATAATCAGTTTTTCTTTCCTCACCTCGCTCACTTTCCAGGTGATCTCGCCCAGCCTTATGACTTAGGAGACCCCCTGCATGCTAGCGACGTCCCCAATTGTGATTCCAGCCTGTGTGTCTCCCTTGAGCTCCACACTCTGGTGTCTAAGTACCCAGAGACCCTCTTGCATGTTACTGGGCATCTGAACTTCTCCAAAACAGAACCACTTGGCTCCCCTTCTCGCTTTATCTCCTTTTTCTTTGTGGTCTCCATGTCATTGTTTTAGTGGCTGACCTTGAAGTCTCAGAGGCATCCTTCCTCTTCTTTCCTCACACCCCCAGTAGCAAAAGTCGTTGGCTCAATCTTCAAAATATACCAGAGTCGAATCCCAGTTGCCACTGGCCAGTCCCCGGTCACCTCCTGCCTGCTCCCCCTTCACCGCACACCCTATCCATCCTCCACCCTGTAGCTAGAGGGACCTCAGGGGGCTTCTGTGCTCTGATTCCTCTAAGGCAGCCATCTCACTCAGAACTGATGCCAAAGTGCCCTGTGAGACCAGGGTCCCATCCTCGGAGCTCACCTCCTTGTCCTCTGCATACGGTCACTGTGCTCCAGCCTCACCAGCCATGTGTCCCATCAAGAGCCCGACCACTTCAGCCCCTCGATTGAGGCCACACTTTCCCAGATGTTGCTAAAGGTCAAGTCCCTGCCCCCTCAGGTCCTGAACGAAACCCCATCTTCTTAGTGAGGCTTTTCCTAACAGCTTTGTTTGAAATGATGGCTGCCACCTCCACCCCATCAGCCCTCCACATCACTCTGCTTTGCATAAGGAAGCACAAATCAGAAAGTAATCCTAGTCCCTGCTCTGCTCTTTACTGAGCCTACCAGCAATTCAGGTGGGATGGGGGTGGGGGTGTCACATGACCCCTCTGCTGTCTCAGCCTCCTTTGTCCTAAATGGAGAGGTTAGGACTAAGTGACCAAGGAATCAAAGTCCCCTTTCACCTCTGAAAGACCGCAAGTCTACCAGAAATTTCCATTTTCAAAATCACTCCATTCTGCTTCTTATAAACTTATTCATACATCAACCCAGCAATTCCGCTGTTAGGCATTTACCCAAGAATAATGAAAGCATATATCCACGAGAAGCTTTGTACAAGAATGTTAATAGCAACCTTGTTCATAATAGCCCCAAAGTACAAGCCACTCAAATGTCCGTCAACAGGATGTATTCATGGACTTTTACTCAACAGTGGAAAGAAACAAATTGCTGACACACACACAACTGTGGATAAATATGACAGACACCCTGAATTAAAGAATCCCGACATGCATAGCATGTTTCCACTTATGTGATGCTGTAGGCCTGGCAGGGTTTGATGCACTGAAGTCAGGTGGTGGTTATCTTCGGTTGGGCTGGGGTGCTCAGCTAGGAAGGAGCACCGACTTGTGTGTGGGTTGTGAGGGTCCTCGACCTTGTGCCAAGTCCTGAGGGCACGCAGGTGCAAACAAACCATAAAGGTTATCAAACCTACACCAAAGAACTGCGTGTCTTTTTGTATGTCAATTACATCCCCCCGAGATATTTTTTAGAACCTCACATGATTTCTAAGCAATGAGCCTAAATTCAGGATCACAGAGTGTGTTGGACATATGGGGGCAAGCCTCCTTCCCCTGGAAGCATGTACATGGGGTCGTGGGTGCTCCAAACCTGGAAGCGGAGCTGGGTGGCCCCAGAGCCTTGGGCCAGGTTCTGACTCCAGGCCCAGGCCCGAGTCTTCCTGGATGCTTGAGGTCAGCCTGCTTTCAGGGTCAGAACCATCTCAGACCACTGTGAACATGTCAGAGAGAGGTAAAACATCATGGCAGGGTGGCAGAATGGACGGGCTGCTTCTCTGAGATGCTTTAGAAACCCAAGGTGAGCGCTGTGGATCGTTTTCAGAGAAAGACCAAATACAGTTCCAGAATGGATGAAGCAGTTTAGTTGTTCCAAAGTCCAGTCTCAGCTGTTGGCGCTCCCAAGTCCCAAAGCTGCCAATGTGCTTTATCTCAATTTTACAAGTGCTAAGTGCTGGGATTTAAAGCCAAGAACAATCTTTCTTGAGGACGAGAAACACATGTTTCCCAATATCAGGACCAAAGCTTATGACCTTCGGGGAGAAGTCTGCACAGCTGCACGATTATCTGGGTAATTCCCCACTGGGACAGAGATGTGGAGACCGGAGGTATAAATCCTAAACAAATACATACCAATCTGGGTAATTCAAGTAGCACCGAAAAATCCACGGTTTGTCTGAATTCTTCCTCCTGGGAAGCGAGCGGTCTACCTATAAACAGGCTGCTATGTTTCCACCGACTTTTGGTCAAGGAAAATGATCAGGATGCCAGCATCTACAGAGGGAGAGGGTCTTCTACTCACTGGGCAGCATATAAAAGAATAGTGTTGGGGATTCATAACGTAAGCTGGTTCTCCCACCCAAGCTGTCAGACCCAGGGCTGGTTCCAGTCTCTTATGTCAATAGAAGTTATTAGCACAGAGTCTTAAAACTCACCTCACTGGCTTTGTTATATGACTCGTGTTCATTTTAGGGTTTGTTATATGGCTTGTGTTTGTTTTACGGTTTTGTTTTGTTTTTTTCTAGTTTTAAAACTAGTTCATACTCAGCATATTAAAGTTGAAATGGCAACCCCCTCCAGTATTCTTGCTGGGACAATCCCGTGGACAGAGGAGCCTGGCGGGCTACAGTCCATGGGGTCACCAAGAGTTGGACACAACTGAGAAATACAACAACTCAGATTAAAATGAGAATCGCTCAAAATCCTATCACTCAGAGATGACTTATGTTAACATATCAGTGTATGTCTCTGATATACATGTAAATGTGTAACTGCAAAAATGTCTCCACATTGTTCTACTATTCTGTGGTTTACTTTTTCTCTGTGAATATATCATGAGCATTTTCATGCCAATAAATGTTTTCCTAAAAGTGATTTTTCTATAGGTAGCACAGTAGTCCTTAGCAATTTATCACAAGTTACCTAATTAAACACCTACTATTAAACCATAGTCCCAGGATGAATGGGAATGGCTACCCATTATAGGATTCTTGCCTGGAGAATTCCACGGACAGAAGAACCTGGAGGGTTACAATCAGCGGAGTTGCAAAGAGCCGGACATGACGGAATGACAAACACTTTCACTTTCCAGGATGAATTAATACAAAAAAAGGAGATCTGTTATTATGAAATGAGTTGTTAAAAATCACTGGCTTAAAAATGAGGTTAAAGTGAAAATTCTAACATTTGACCAATTATAATCAAGACCATCTAGGTAAAGACGGAGGTTAAGACTAGATGTCAAAAACTTCCCATCTCTAAAACGTGACATTATCATCATCATCATCAAATGGGTGAGAACCATCACTTAGCACTCACCCTTTCCACCATGTGAAGATGCACTGAAATGATGGCCATCTCTGAACCAGGAAGCTGGCTCCCACTAGTCACCAAACCTACCATCGCTTGATCTTGGATTTCCCAGCCCTCAGAACTATGAAGAATAAACTTCCAGGGGGCTTCCTTGGTGGCTCAGTGGTAAAAAATCCTCCTGACAATGCAGGAGGCATAGGTTCGATCCCTTATCGAGGAGAAGCCCACGTGCTGAGGAGCAACTAAGCCCATGCACCACAGCTAATAAGCCTGTGCTCCAGAGGCCGGCAGCCACAACTACTGAGGCCCAAGCACCGTACAGCCCGTGCTCTGCAACAAGGGAAGAAACCTGAGAAGCAGTGAGAAGCCTGCACACTGCAACTAAAGAGTAGCCCCAGCTTGTCGAAACTAGACAAAAGCTCGAGCACCAGCAAAGGCTCAGCACAACCAAAACTAAATAAACAAATTATTTTTTCTTAAAGAATAAATTTCTATTGTCTGTGATCCCCACCCCTAGTCTATGGTGTTTTTGTTACAGCAACTCTAATGACTGAGATATGTGAGAACAGCTAGTAGACAAAATTCATGCATCAATTTGCAGAATGGCGCGAGTAACATGGAAACTTACAATGCCATATGTAAAATAGATAGCCAATGGGAGTTGGCTGTGTGACTCAGGAAACTCAAACAGGGGCTCTATGACAATCTAGAGGGGTGGGATGGGGAGGGAGATGGGAGGGAGGTTCGGGATGGAGGGGACATGGGTGTACTTTTGGCTGATTCTTGTTGATGTTTGACAGAAAACAACAAAATTCTGTAAAGCAATTATCCTTCAATTAAAAAATAAATACCAAAAAAAAAAAAATAGATAAATAAATAAATAAATCAGGAAAAAAGAAAGTGCAGGCAACAGTGCCTCCTCTATGACAGATTTTTCGATGGCTCTTATCCTGGGTATTCCTCATTCTCAATTTGATGACTTCTGATTTCATCAAATCTGCCTCTATTAGGAGGCATAAGTCCTCTGAGCTTCATTGGTTTGTTTCTGAACCTGGCATGAAATCTCAGTTACAATGAAAGGTTGTGAGAGCACCTAATACACACCTGATTGGTATTTTTTGGCTCATTGCACTCATGCTGCTCTTGTTGCTATTCAATCACTAAATCATGTCTGACTCTTTGCAACCCCACAGACTGCAGTACGCCAGGCTTCCCTGTCCTTCACTATCAACCGGAGTTTGCTCAAACTCATGTCCATTGAGTCGGTGATGCCATCCAACCATCTCATCCTCTGCTGCCCCCTTCTCCTCCCGCCTTCAATCTTTCCCAGCATCAGAGTCTTTTCCAATGAGTCAGCTCTTCACATCAGGTAGTCAAAGTACTGGAGCTTCAGATTTAGCATTAATCCTTCCAATGAATATTCAGGACTGATTTCCTTTAGGGTGGACTGATTTGATCTCCTTGCTTTCCAAAGGACTCTCAAGAGTCTTCTCCAACACCACAGTTCAAAAGCAGCACTTCTTTGGCACTCAGCCTTCCCTCTTCAGACCCCGGGCTGCCAGGCCTGGGCACCAAGCCCCCTCTGGATTTTGTCTTTCTCTCCTCAACACCCACCCTTCTTCAGTCATCAATAAAGCTGGAGTTTCTAACATGTGGACCCTTCAGCAAGGGCAGTGCCAAATGGGGTGCTGCTTCCCCCATCACCATCCTCCTCCCTAAGCTGCTCCCAACAAATTCACCATTCACACAGCATCTGCCTTGCACACTGGCAACTCCAAGACTCATGCTGTTAGGCTGCATTTTAACTTTCCGTGTGGGAATGACTTGTTTTCCCTGGAGATTATGAGCTACTTGGAGCCTAGAAAAAGTGTATAATCCTTCTGTTTATATTACACAGGATTCTTGTGGTTTCTCAATAAACACTTATTAATAACTGCAGATTTAATGAACAAGGCACTCTGATTTTCTGTATGTGTCTGGGTAGAGAGATTTCCCTCCTGTATGAGATGAGAGCATCCTCTGGTGTCTGGAGGTTTTCATTAGTCAAGGACCTTTTAAGTGACAGGGACCCAAATCAAAGGCCACTCCACCCCCCAGAGCTATGGACTCTGATACCACCAGAAACATCTAATCCTTGGCATGGTAAATTGTTCTAACTATGCTCCCCTATGCATCAATGGCTACTGCAATCCACCCCCAGCCTGACTCTGCTCTTGGCCATGTATCTTGCTTCAGACAATTGAACATCAGCAAATATGATGCAAGCAGTTTGTTAAGCTCTGCACTTAGGGTTTGAGCACTTGGGATGTAGTCATCTATCAGCTGGTCCCATCCAACCCCCATCTGCTTGCAGCCTGGCAAGAGAGCCAAAGGAAGACCAGCAGGAGACCACCTGGCCATCAGAGGGCTGAAGAATGAAGAGAGCACAGGCATTTCAAGTCAGTCAACCCTGGGGTGACCTGTTTCACAGCAGATGCTAACTATGATCCTGCTTTTATTTCTCACTGGAGGCAGGGGACAGGGCTTAGCCAGCAGGTGGGGTTGGGTGCCAAGAGCCTCACCCATGGTGGCTGGTACGTGGATGGTCATCTTTTGGCTCTAGGGATTCATCACTCTTTATTCCCAACCTCCTAGTAGAGAAGTCCTGATGGAGGCCTGGAGTCCCTCTGGCTTGGGCATCCAGCTCATCATGGTCTATGTTTTAGGGGCCAGGGATGCAGGATGCTGTGTTTGATATTTGAGTGACCTGGTAACATTTTCACCCCATGAGGTCAGACGGTAAAGCTTTCCAGAGAAAGATGAAAATGTGAGTTAAGAGGAGCTTGACAGAAAAAGCAAACACCCACCGCAGGGTTCCCATGCCCCTGATTCACCAGTGAACTACTTCCTTGGAATTACTGAGCTGCCCTTCCGCTCTGTAACAGGATGGCATGGTTTGGACTCTGATTTGTCAGCTACTCAGGAAAGAGCCATTCTTCTTGGAGAAGCTCACAGCCGTGCTGCCTTCCAGGGCTTCTAACCACTTATCACTTCCCTTTCCTCCCATGGGCTTCACAGCCAGTGTTCCAAGGATGTCCACAAGGAAAGCCTTGCTCTGGAGTCTTGCGTTTCACTTGATGCTGTACACTCACCTCTGACTCAGACCCGAACACTCCTGATAAATACACTCGCCGCCTCCCAGAACCTGGGAACATATCCTCAACTTTCCTTTTAGAAACTTCATCCATTCCTTCCTCACCCACCCCTATTATCCTGTGTCAAACTGAAAACACACAGGCAAAAGCATAGACATGCATGCATGCACATTCACAGTAGCCACACAGCACCCACACACCAGCCCACACCAAAATTAACATGTACTGTGTCGGCTAGAGGGAGGGGAGCTTTGGGATACCCGGCTCATTCCTTACAGCGGCCAGGCTCCACAGTTGGCCTCCCTGTCTTTGGGAGCCAGCATTTCCACCTGCTGATTGACAAGTATGCCTCCCTTTTCCAGTAGGTATTGCATCTTATACCTTCACACTGCTTTATCCCTGCTGACAGGTTGATGCCAACCAGCTTGTCAAGTTCAGAAGCTCCTGTGAAGGAGGTGTAGGTACAGTCACTTCTGTATTCAAGGGTCTCTCGTTCATGTGTTCACCTAACCTTGGATCGAAATTTCCATTCATAGTCATGATCTCGGCTGGCCACAACCTGCAGCGTCTTGAAGCAGGGCTTTGGTTTCTGGCCAGAGGTTGAGGTCGGGTCATGGTGTTAGGGGCACCGAATCCTAACCACTATACTGGTGGTCAGTGACAAGGTCCTGGCCCTTTGGCATTGCAGGAAAAGAATTCCCACAAAGATGGAAAGTAGTGAAACAAACAAAGCATTTATTAGAAGAAAAAAAGAGTACAGTGTGTGTGCGCTCCTGAACTTGACAAGCTGATTGGCACCAACCTGTCAGCAGGGATAAAGCAGTGTGAAGTTGTAAGATGCAATGCCTATTAGAAAAGGGAGGCATACTTGTCAGTCAGCAGGTAGAAATGTTGATTCCCAGAGACACAGGGGCAGACTTAGAGTTGCCGAGTCACACCCTCGTGGTAGCTTGAATTACTTTTCTTCCAAGTTTCCTTTGGCCAATCATTTTTATTGGCCTGGTTTACAGTTCATATCTGGTATATCTCAGGTTCCTCCCCTGTGTGTGTTCATTCATCTATTAGCTAAACTGGATTCCACCGCAGAGGCCTATGGGTAGCCTGGCCGCACTTCGCATCAGTCCCCTTTTGACCTTCAGGGAACCCTTCTGCGCGTGTGTGGTGGGAGAGTCTTTCTGACTTTAAGAATGAAAATACGTGATCTCCTATCTTCTATCTGAGCAGGACTAAGTCTCCTCTCTTGATTTGCCCTGCTAGCCTCATTTTGGAGTGTGGGTTAGCAGGGGGAGGATCTCCAGTGGGTTTAACTGGGGGTTGGGGGTGCAGCGCATCTACTTCCTGCCTCGGTTGGTGGACTTGTCAGAGACAAAACTTGAGGATGTATTGTACTATTTTAATAAAGGGCATGAGCCTCTGCAGATTTGAGGGTCCAGGGATTCTTGGAACCCATATGCCAGGGGTAGTAAGGAAAGCCAATAGTACCTCTATTTTTGTGTGCAAAAAACTAGTTTCAGGGCAGCAAAGTTGAGCATCAGGATGTGGCCATCTGCCCTGCTTCTAGGCTTTTCCAAGTCAGTCGCCAGGGACCCACCTTCAGTGCAGAGTACACCTCCTCTCCACACTGTGTCTCCGTCCTGGCACAGCCCAGGGTCACTCCTGCTGCTGAAGCCGCTTCTTTGTGGCCTCCACACAAGCACACCCTCCTCCAGCATCCTACACACCTAAACCATCTCTCAGATAAAGTGTATATGAATGATCTTCCGAGATGCCACCTACAAGTCAAATGTACAGTGTTTCCACCCTTCCCAGAAGGCTGGAGTTTCCTTATTTCCCCTCAGAGCCTCGGCAGCTGCTGTGGAAGCATCCTATATTATATCATTTTTCCTCTTCACTCTTCTCCTTCGGATTTCTCCATTTTTAGTAAAATATTATTGAAATGGTTGCCAGGAAATCCTGTTTTGAGTGCAGCAGCCTCCTGGCTTCAGAGAAAGGCAGTCAAGTTCATTCTTCATCTTCCCAAGTCTTCATGCAACCTCCCTTTGGGAAAGGCGATCAAACTTTCATCTGCACAGGACTTGGTTTGTTCCAACAAGAAAACAGAGCTTGGAACAATTCTGCAAGTATTTATCAAACACTGACTTTGTTTCCTCTTAGAGAAGAGATCCTGTCTTTCTTGGGGCACAAATTTTCATCTCTCTCTGAGGAAGATCCTAGCCTCAGGAGGGGTTATAAGGAGAAAAAAATCCTTCTCCATGTTAATTGTGTAAGCTTATTTCAAGTTGAAAATTATTAAAGTAGAATTTAATTCTTATATTAGAAAATCTAATGTTATTGTAATGCCTTGCAGCTTTCCTTCTGATTTGTCATGCAACATGACACCTTTGATTTCTGGAAGGATGGATGGAATGATTATGAAAGGAAGAGACTGGGAGTCACAAGTGTGAGCCTTATTTGAGCTTGTGATCTGGTAAGTCTTCGACCATAAGTATAATACTGTCAAAGCATTTAAACAAGGAGACCATTGGATATGGTTTCTAATGCCATGGCAATCCACATCATTAACCAAAATCTAAGTCAGAGATAACACACCTGAATGTGAAAGATGAAAATCAAGAATAATCAGTTGCAAATAGCCTCTAGACTTTCTCAAAAAAAAGGCAGCTGTTTAAGCCAGAGAGAGTCAAATAACTTCCTTGCTTGGTTCCCTCATCTTCTTCCAAAAAACAGCACCCTGGCTCATGTAGGTAGAGTGCTCCTGACCACATTTGGTTTGGAGATGCCTGATTCAACTTAATAATTGCTCAAATAAACTCTTAAAAATGTGTACGTGCCTCTGTTAGTCTTTTAACAAGTCATAACCAACAAGACCTACTGTAGAACACAGGAAACTCTACTTAATATTGTATAACGACCTAAGTAGGAAAAGAATTCGAAAAAGATCAGATACATGTATATATGTAACTGAATCGCTTTGCTGCACACCTGGACCTAACACAACATTTTTAATCAACTCTGAAAAGTGAAGATGTCACTCACTCAGTCGTGTCTAATCTTTGCAGCTCCATGGACTATATATAGCCCATCAAGCTTCTCTGTCCATGGAATTCTCCAGGCAAGAATACTGGAGTGTGTTCATTCCCTTCTTCAGGGGATCTTTCTGATCCAGGGATCAAAACTGAGTCTCCTGCACTGCAGGCAGATTCTTTACCATCTTGGTATTCCAATATATATATATAAATTAAAAAACAAGCAAACAAACAAATCAGGGACTTCCTTGGTTCTCCAGTGGATAAGATACAGTTCTCCAATGCAGGGGATGTGGTTTCAATCCCTGGTCAGGGAACTAAGATCTAAATGCTTTGTGGTCAAAAAACCAAAACATAAAAAAACAGAAGCAACATTGTAACAAATTCAATAAGGACCTTAAAAAATGGTCCAAATCAAAAAACCCGTAGGAAAAAAAATCTAAAAAATAATTCATGTGTTCACTAAGCCTGTTTCATAGTCAGTAAAATGCAGCCTAATACACGCTGTGTTAAGGGTTTACGAGCAGATTCAACAGTGTGTGAGAAAGCATAGGACAGGATGGGCAATGGTCATGTTGTAGGGATTACTGGACTATGCAGGTAAGTCCCTTTCACCAACAAAGAAGTGGTTTCTGTACTTTTCCTATAGTGAAAGTGAAAGTCGCTCAGTTGTGTCCAACTCTTTGTGACCCCGTGGACTATACAGTCCATGGAATTAATTCTCCAGGCTAGAATACTGGAGTGGGTAGCCTTTCCCTTCTCTAGATCTTCCCAACCCAGGGATTGAACCCAGGTCTCCTGCATCACAGGCAGATTCTTTTACGTGCTGAGCCACAAGGGAAGCCTGTTTACTAAATATTAGTGAATTTCATATTCTTTCTCATAATGGCAAACATATATATTCTTTGTCTCCATCAATAGTCTGAAAGGAGTAGCATTCTGGAATCCTTTAGGGACACTTTCAACCAAAATATGAGACCTCTCAGGGCTGCCAGATCTTTTCAGCCTCTTTTTGTTGCTGGTAGTCCACCAACTCATGTTGAAAGTAAACAAGAAAGAAAAAACTCTTCTTATTTCCTGATAGCCCCAAGACAGTGCTATAGAAGATGCTTTTCCAAGAACCTTCCATTTTCCCATTCTTGAAACATTCCTTTGGAATGAGCAGGAGTCATTTGCCCTTCCCAGCTGTTTTCTCTGTTGGTTTTGCTTGATTTCTCCTATCTCCAATTTGGTGTTTGTTGTTTTTCTTGCTCCTTCTTCAGAATGCATGCATACGTGCTAAGTCACTTCAGTCATGTCCAACTCTTTGCCATCCCATGGACTGTAACCCATCAGACTCCTCTGTCCATGGGATTCTCCAAGCAAGAATATTGGAGTGGGTAGGTGTTCCCTTCTCCGGGGATCTTCCTGACTCAGGGATCAAACCAGGTCTCCTGAGTTGCAGGCAGATTCTTTACCACTGAGTTACCAGGGCAGCCCAAAAGTTCCAGCCAAATACAAGTTCATGCTTTTATTTATTTATTTTTGTGCTTCTTAACATACAGAGGGATTTTTACAACCTTAAAGTATTATTTCAAATATCATCAATTTCTGGCTTTCCTTCAAGACACAGAATCATCATTATACTCCTTTCCTTTATTTGGTTGCTTATCTTCAGATGTCATGGTTCTTTATCTTTGATCTTATCAAATTATCCTCTTTTCTACACAAACAAAAACAAACAAGCAAATATTCAACTGGCTGAAAAGCAAGGACGAAGTCTGGCTGCTGATTCAACATTAAGCTTAGCGCCAGTCTGGAGAGCTGGCCTGGTGGAATCTAGGAAACTGAAGGCAAAAGCCTCCCCACCTCTCCAATTCTTTGTTCCTCCTCTGCCTTCCTGGTTCTTCCTGCAGGACAAGAGAAGGTGAACCTAGCCACCTGCAATGGACATTTCCACGTACACATATACCCACCTGGCTTTCCCTCTCCCCTGGATGAGCTCTGGGGCCCTGACTTGATTTTCAAAGTTCAGATCCTTACAAAACTTGAAACCAAAAGATAAAACCCTGTGGAGGTTGCACCTGCTCAGAAGGCCACCACCAAGTGTCTCAACAGCTGGAGGACAGACAAACTGTATTTCAAGACATTGAGATAAAGTTTGGGAAATTCACGTGTGATTTTCAGAACACAAGCTGGGCTGTTTGAAATCAGATTGATGCTAAACCGTGTTTGTGGACCAACCATTGGCACATTGGAGCCCAATCTACGGACACGCATGGTGGCTGCATGGAATTTTCAGCTTCTCGGAAGTTCAGTAAATTGTGAGATTATTTTCAGAATAGAAAGACCCTTATCTTCACCTCCAGGACAATGAGTAACACGAATGCTGTCCCCTGGGAGCTCCAATCCTGAAACAAGCTGGCAGGCAAATGAGAAGTGGCACTGACAATAACAGCGAAATTCACCCTACCATTCACATCAGGATGCACTGTATTTACTTTACTCCCCTCTATAGAAAATAATCCTCCTGCATCCCTGTAGTTTTGTCTGTTTCCGAAATCTGCCTGGACTGACAGGTGGTTGTTCATGGCTGTGCAGTCAGTTACCCTCATACTCAGTCACTTGTTCACAACCTGCAGGTTGGGGTTCCGGGAAGGTTCAGGTAGGAAGTCCTCACTTGGAATCCCTCAAGTGGGTACTATCAAACATCTATCTCCACCCAGACTGCATGTTCCAAGTGACTGGCTTGGCTGACAGGTGATGTCAACTGTTGGCAGGGAGCTCAGCTGAAGCTGTGGATCAGGGCGTCCACGTGTGCCTGTTTACATGGCCAGCTTGTCTCAGCACAGGAGCTGGCTTCACCTGGGGACCTCCCCAGAGGAAAGACCAGAAAGCAAGGTTTTGTGAGACTGAAGCCAAGTGGCAAGATTTCCTTTTCTCTGTTCTTGGAGTCCATGCATCATCATGAACTGCATCAGTGATTTGCTGAGCAGAGGAGACGGGGACCCACCTCTAGCTGGAGGTGCATCTGAGAATTCGCACCACCTTCAACCCACCAGAGCGCCCGAGCCTTTCTCCAACCTGCGAGGACTGAGGAAGTCAACCTGAGTTGACCAGGAAGGGTCCCTGTTATCAGGGAGCAAGTGACTTGAGATCTAGTCTTCTAACAGGCTGTGTGATTTAGAAGAGCGATTTAACCTCTCTGACCTCCAGTTTCATCACCTGTAAAAGTGGAGACAATACCCACTGGGCACTGGGATTAGATGAGGAAATGCACACGGATCCCACATCCACAAGTGCCCTGACAAGTCAACCACAAGAGGCTGCCACAGAGCAAGGCCCTGGGGACAACCACAGTTCTGCCGCATCTGACCTCCTCTCCTCACAGGCTCTGGAGCTGGGGCCTTGTGACCGAGGAGTTAGAAGGAGAGCATCCCTCTCTCTCTCTTTCTCTTCTATTCTTTTCTTCTCTCAAATGTGCTGACTCCTCCCGTTTCAAGGTGGCCAGCTCAGAAACCCATCTATCACCCCGGGACCCTCTAGGACACCCCTCTCTTGGTCTTCTCTTGTATCTTCCAAACTAGATCCCCACTTCAGCTGGTCCAAAGGGAAATAGGTCCTACTCAGGCTCTCCCTGGTTTCCTGGCCCTCCTGCCCCTGGTATACAGGTGGCACGGGGTGGGGTTGGGGGGGGTGCTATGAGTGCTGGATCCCAGTCAGTGCACATTTTGGGGGGAGGATGAGGGACATTGTCCACTCGATAAAGGGAAGAGGCATCAGGCATGGTGAGTGACACAGAATGACACCAGAGAAGGACCTGGGCTCGCACCATCCAAGTCTGCAAACAGGTGCAGTGACCGTGACCCTGAGACCAAAGCAATCATTTTGGATGCAGCAGGAAGGTGGGCCCTCACTCGGGAACTTCTGCTCCACAGAGCCCAGACGTAGAGGTGACAGGCAGCCCACCACCGTCCAGCTGGGAGGACCAGGATCTTTGATTCCCCCAAGAGGATAGACCCTTTTCTATGTTGCTGCTCAGGGAACTGAAGGCTTGGCCAGGCTCTGGGGGACTGTGAGCCCTTGAACAACTGTCAAGAGGGCGTCATGGTCACAGCTCCGCCCCGCACTCTGGCCACATCCCAGAAGGCACAGGGGGGCTGCTCCAGCCACAGCGACTTCCCTCCTCTGAACAATTGTCTTGCTTTTATTGAGCTGTTTTCCCTCAACACAGCCCTTAAAATAGCAGCATGGCTGCTCCTAAAGGCACTTAGGTTGGCCGGCCTGGAATTTCCTGGAACCACCCAGCATGGGCACTCAGCGCACAGGGCCCTTCCAGCCACCCACCCACCCGGGTACTGCCCAGCCCTGGCCCTTCCTGCTTCCCGCCAGCCCCACACGCTGCCCCGGGCAGAGGGTTTGGTGGTGAGTGTACCCAGGAGCGTCAGCACCACTCCTTGCCCTGACCCCAGGGTGGGACACAACAGGAAGGTCCTTTGGGGGCTCCCTCACAGGCGGGTGGGGGCACATGGGTGGGGGCCAGAGCTGAGCCTGGGCATCTGAGGTCACAGGGTCAGCAACACTTTCTCCGTTTGTGGAATTTTCTTTTTCTTTCATTGCACTTTCTTACTTGTAGGATATGAGTCAGAAATTGTCTCAAAGTACTGCTTTTCCAGTGAGATCGCTGGTCTTGGACTAAAGGTGTGGTGATAGCTTCCAGTGTTTCTCAGGGCCCCAGCCAAATAAGCTGGGAAGCTCATCCTTCTAGGGTTTCATCTTGTCCACACCTGGGGAAACCAGGTCAGCTGAAGCAGAACAACCAGCCCAACAGAAATCAGATGGACAGACAGGCAGATGCAAAGTCTACAGAGGGACAAGTCTTTGTGCCAAAGGGTCCTTAACCTATGACTAGAAACCTGGTACTCAAGGAGCCTAACCACAGCATCTGTTCCCTGCCTTGAACACGTGCAGGGAAGGTCCAGGAATTACCAGCGGTTCCGTGGGCCCAATGTGTGTTGACATTAGACTCAGGTAAGGGCTTCCCTGGTGGCTCAGGTGGTAAAGAGTCTGCCTACAAAGCCGGAGATCTGGGTTCAATATCCAGGTCTGGAAGATCCCCTGGAGAAGCAAATGGCAACCCACTCCAGTATTCTTGCCTGGAGAATCACATGGACAGAAGAGACTGGTGGGCTACAATCCATGGAGTCGCAAAGAATCAGACACGACTCAGCGACTTTCACTTTCAAGGTGAATCCAGGCCCAACTTAGAGATCCTCTTGTTCCCTGCCCTGAGGAAGTGTTATCCTTGCCCCTCAACTCTCTCTGCTCATGGGCACGACCTACAGGAAATCTGACCTCAGCCTTCTGGAAGGTTCTTGAGTCCCTTCCTTTCCTTCCTCTCCTGTGGTGGGAGCTATGAAGGGGGCCGGACTGACCTCGTCAGAGCATTGTTGCAGTGGTCATTGCTATCGGCTCTGGCCTGCAGGAGACTCGGCACCAGCTGGCGGTCCCCGCCAGGCCTGGGAGCTCAGCACGGCCCAAGTATCCTGTGGGGTGGTTATCACCTGAGGAGTCTTGAGTCTCCCACTTCCCAGATGGGAAAGGATACCTTGATGGGCGGGGAAGGCAGCGGGGCTGCTGAGGCCGGAAGGGCTGGATCTTCTACTCTCTTGGCTCCTCTTCCAGCAGGCTTTTCCTTCCGGGGTCCTGTTCCCGTGACAAAGGGCGACAGTCAAGACTCTGGGCCCTGAGGAAGGGGTTGCCTGAGAAGGAAACCCACTGGGTCCTCATTGTGGAAGCAGGAGGTAGCTGCCAAGCCATGCGGCGAGCAGGACCTAGGGTACAGGGTAGGAATCCGAGTGGGTGGTGAAGGCAGACCCGACCTGTGATTGCAGCCACCGGTCCTCATGGTGCTCACAGTGTCCATCCCCCAGACTTGCCCCCAGGAGTCATGTGGGAGGAATCAGTATTCACTGAGCTGCCTGGTAGTTCAGCTGGTAAAGAATCTGCCTGCAATGCAGAAGACTCCAGTTCGACTCCTGGGTCCAGAAGATCTGCTGGAGAAGGGATAGGCTACCCACTCAAATATTCTTGGGCTCCCCTGGTGCCTCAGCTGGTAAAGAATCTATCTGCAATGTGAGAGATCTGGGTTCAGACCCGGGGTTTGGAAGATTCCTTGGAGAAAGGAATGGCTATCTACTCCAGTATTCTGGCCTGGAGTATTCCATGAACAGAGGAGCCTGGCAGGCTATAGTCCAGGGGTTACAAAGAGTTGGACGTGACTGAACGACTTTCACTGAGTTTAACAATATACCATCTCCTTTCACCCCTACATCAAGACACCATAGTATAGCTGAATTGGCGGGACTGCATCCTCTTATCCCATCCCCATCTTTTTGGATGCATCCAATGAAGGTGGTTTTCACTGCAGAAATAGTTTGGGGTTCCTCTGACTAGTCCTGGGTGTATGACTGATGCCCTGTCCTCACAGTTTGGGGGACACTGACTGGCTGTCCCCACATTTTGACTCTAATGAGTCTTCCTCAGGACCCTACTATGAGAGGAAAGGACCCTGGGTGGAGGAGGGGGTGCTCAGGGTTCTGTACCTCGGCCTGTGGACTGGTCCTTACTAGCCGTGTGACCTTGGGAAAGTCACTTACCCTCACCAACGTTAACTGGCCTCATTTGCAGAACAGTCGTTAAGAACTACAGTTGAAACCATAAACCTTCAGAAACGAAAGCATGCTGTGGAAATGTCAGCCGTTGTTATGCATGGTCGAGTTTTTATGAGCTGTTAAAGGGAGATTTGGCTGAACACCCCCTCTTCCTTCTCAGCTAACTCAAAGAGGCAGGTCAAGTGTCTACTCTAGTAGGAACCACCCTCGTCGATCAACTGGGCTAAAATTTTTCAAACACTTCCGGCTCATTTAGTGAATGTTTAACTTAGTAAGTCAGACTGAGCCTGGAAGAGGAGACGCTCCCACACATCCTCAGAAATCATGTGCTACAGCCACACGATGGGGTATGAGCTGGGCAAGGGGGAGGCTGGCTTCCAAGATCACAGCAATGATTGTGTCTACACTCACAGGATTGGAGGGCATGAAAGGAATCTTTGATTTTCCCCTCTGTGGACCACAACCCAGTCTCCTGGGCAGCACCAGGGCCCATCCAAACCTTGAATTTGTTTGAGTCCATCAAAGCTGTCAGCAGCACAGACCCAACCCCAAGACTATGCCACTCTGGGGGCTTTGGAGGAGCAGAATGGTTGGGTCCTTCATCAGAGCCAAGGAGAGAAATCTGGAAAACAATCTCAGGACCTCAGAGGTGTTTGCTGGAGGTGGGTGCAGGTTAGTGTGTATGTGTGGTGAGACAGCTCCACATGGTGATGCAGGGGGACCAGATGGCCACCTCTGTCCATCCTGACCCAGGAGCAGAGGACCAGGAGGAAGGATGCTCCAGCCTCTCTGCCCCTGGAGGTCAGCCCACAGCCACATCCTCCCAGCGCTGGTGCCTGTAGTGGTCCTGCCACTGAGGGTTTCTCCTGAGATGACCGGGAGCCTTCAGTCTTTCTCTCTCTCTCCCAAGGCATCCTGTCTCCCTGTGTATCCAGGACTGAGGCAGGTTTTGTTTTGTCTTGTTTTTCAGGGCTTTAAGGAGACTTGGAAAGCTTTTCTGCAGAATTTTTCAAACTGGGAAATGGAATTCGATTTCTATTCTTTCTTAGAGAATATTCTGGAAGTGGATGTGAGGCCCACATCCTGAGTGAGTGAGTTGTCGTTTCTGGAGGCTCTGGGTCCTCCTCTGGCTGCAGATGGTCCTTGAGAATCAGGCAGTTACCCAGGTGCCACAGCAGTGAAAACCAGGGCACAGAGCCCTGCCTCGGGCTGCTACTTCCCTCTGGAATCCCCAGCTGTCCAGTGTCTGCTTCACTATAAGTGTAGAATGTCTAAGTTGTTCTTTTCTCGTGCTGTTGGGAAATGTAGGAAGAAGAAATAAGGGTTAGCTACTTGGTGGTTTGAAAGTAGATTTTAATAGTCACTGGAGCTAGTCATATGGACCATTCCCGCTGAGTTGGAAGAAACAGTTGTCAGGAATAGGGCTGAAGAGGGGGAAATCTCAGTTCTTCATCTAATAAACATGAAGTTAATCCTCAGGGACAGTGATGGAAAAGGAGGGATGATCCTAAGCAGGAAAAATGTCTGGATCTGCACTTCAGAAAGGCCCCTTTCAAGACGGTTAGCGAGGACGGTCAGGAGGCTGCTACAGCATGAGGGGCACTGTGGGGCAAGGAGACAGGGGAAATCCGAGGTGTTCTATGTTGGGACACAACCTCGTTTGGCAGTGGCTGGACCACAGGAGCAGAAGAGAGGAGCGAGTACATCCCAGGCCTCTGGGTTAGGATGCTGTACAGGGTATATGTGGTTCAGCCAAGGGGCACCGGAGTCTTTACCATGGGCTCAGGAATCTGGGCCAAGCTTCCAACTCGACTTCATGGGAGGTATGATCTCAGGGCAGCGTGAGTGAATGTGGAGGAAGGCAGAGGAGGAAGGCAGAGACCACGTCGAGTGAGCAGAGAAGATCCTGGCTCCTGGCTGCAGGACCACTGTGGTGATTTCTTGTCCAGCCAGTGGGGACACCTGGCCTCGTGGCCTTTAAAGGCAGAAAGGGGGAGACTGGTTTTGTGACCTCTTATACCTCCTTCTCTTGCTGAGACGTTAGCTTCTCCACCACTCTGGGCTATGTTACCTGATGCCTCCAAGAAGACTACCTCCAATGTCCCCAGGCATGTCCAAGTCCAGAAATGGAGGCTGAACTGGGGCCACAGGGAGTCTGAGTGGGCTGAGCTCACGTGGGACTTGCAATCCTTCTGTGGTGGGTGCAGTAGAGGCCCTGCAGAAACCCAGCCCAGGGGAGGCCAAGAATCTCTAGTTTGAGGAGATAACACAGCAGGAGATAAGGCTGGATTAGGGGGTGGTGTTGAGTTCTCCTCTGAGCAAGGAGTCAAGGATGAGGGTAGAGGAGGCAAACGAGAGCCTCCAGCCCCCAAACCCACCTCAAACAAGCAGCTTGATGACCAGGACAGATAGCTGTGCTCTGAGTGACCTGGTGATCCAGGAGCCCACCCTCAGACCTGGAGCTCCGGGTCCTGAGCTGCTGGGAGAGGTGGTCCCGTGTGCATGCAAGACTCAGCACGCAGGTTTGGGGGGATGGGTTATAACTCAGTGAAGAGGGCAGGAGCAATGCAGGGACAAGTTCAAGGTCCATGAAGCCGGCAGGCACTGACCTTCAAGGTGGGTGGGACTCGGTGGACAGAATGGAAGAAGATGTTCTGCTATGAAACCTCCTCAAAAGTACAAAAACAGTATGATGTCCTTTATACATGGAATCCTAAAAAGGGGGGTACAAATGAACTTGTTTACAAAACAGAAGTAGAGTCACAGATGTAGAAAATGAGCTTATGGTTACCAGGGGAGAACAGAAGGGGAGGAGGAGGAGGGATAAGTTGGGAGATTGGGATTGACATATACACACCACTATTTATATTTCTAAAATAAATAACTAATAAAGACCTACCATATAGCACAGGGAACTCTACTCAAAGCTCTGTAGTGGTCTATATGGGAAAAGAATCTTTAAAGAAAGGAGTGCATATATGTATATGTATAACTTACTTACTTTGCTTTATACCTGAAATTACACAACATTGTATGTCAACTATACTTCAATGAATTATTTTTTAATAAAGAAAAAGAACACAAGGCTGTGGGGCCCAGGGCTGAGGGCAGGTGGTCCACAGGCAAAGACTTCTGAAAGGTCGAGGAGGTAGATGAGATGGAGAGTCTCTTGTGGCCTGGCACATCGAAGAAGTTCTGTGACCTTTATTGGCATAATCAATTCTAGGAATAAATTTGGTTTATTCAAGCTAAGGCTTTCCATCAGTAACTAAAAATATGAAACAGAGGATGCAAGTGAAGCCTCAGCTTCAAGCCACATTTAAGGAATCTCGCTTCCCTGCCTCCATTTCAGGGTTTTTTCTAGTTTAATAAAATAGGAGGATTGATCTTGAGACAGAAAATCTCTCAGCCTTGCAGCAAAGCAAAGAATGCAGCTCGACCCTTTGAAATTAGTGTCTCGGACGGGGTAAGGGGATTTCAAGAAAGCCTTCATTTTTCAGAAATGGAACCAAGAAAAGCAAAGGAGGACAAGCCCCGTAAACATTCTCTGAAACCCATCCACTCTTTGGAACCTTCTCCACAAAGAAGTTCTTCTGTTTCTGGAAATGTATTTTATCATCCTCATAGGCATCCAAGAAAAAGGAAGCCTTGCTAGGGCTGAGACAAAATTCTTCACCTTTTTACACATTTAGACCTAGGAAAAAATAATGATAATTTTCCTAAATTTCTCAGCAGACCCTGTTGGCATTTTGTATTGGTTTTGGTCAGTTGATAAAAGAATTATCATTTTATTTTCCCATTTCTCATCACTCCCTATTAAGTGTGCAAGTGTCCCTCTCTCTAATTGGACCTCTAGGCGGTCTAATTTTCTCACTAGGAATCCATTCAAGATTCCATTCCTATACTTAGTTGCTGCCAACTGCTTTCTGATTTTCTTCCCCTAACTGCTAGCTGTTGTCTGATGGGTCTTTACTTCCCCAAAGCATCTACTTTAGGAAAGAAGACTCTCCCAGAGGGGCATCTGAATCATGGGAAGAGTCTGGCAGCTATCCAAGAGGAAGACAATGAATAATGAGTCCATGACTTTGCCAACATTCTGTTAGAGGTCCAGAGGAATGATAAAAATTCCTTTGGAGGAAGAGGCGGCAGGATTCTGTTAAGTGATGGATCCCACATGAGGGGTGAGAAAAGCGTGGTCTAAAATCAGCCTTAAAAGGTTTTCCTGGACCTACAAACTTTTGCACAGCAAAGGAAATTGTAAATAGAACAAAAGGACAACCTATAGAATGGAAGAAAATATTTGCAAATGATACAACAAACAAGGGCTTAATATTCAAAATATACAAACAGTTCATGCAATTTGATGCCAGAACCCAAACAATTTTAAAAAGGGGCAAAAGACCTAAAAAGACATTTCTCCAAAACGACATACAGGTGGCCAATAGGCATATGAGAAGATGCTCAGCACCGCTAATTATTAGCAAAATGCCAATCAAAACTACAATGAAGTATCACCTCATGCTGGGCAGCATGGCCATCATTTAAAAGTCTATAAATAACAAATGCTGGGGAAAGTACAGAGAAAAGGAAACCTTCCTACACTGTTGGTGGGAATGTAAGTTGGTGTAGCTACTGTGGAAAACAGCAAGGAGGTTCCTCTGAAAACTAAAAATAGAATTACCATATGATCTAGCAATCCCACTCCTGGGCACATACTCAAAAAAACCCCCACAATTCAAAAAGACATCCTCTCCGTGTTCATAACAGCTCTATTCACAATAACCAAGACATGGGAACAAACTAAATGTCCATCAACAGATGAATGGATAAAGAAGGTATGGCACATATGGACAATGGAATACTACTCAGTCATTAAAAATAAATAATGCCATTTACAGCAACATGGATGGACCTAGAGATTATCATACTAAGTGAAGTAAGTCAGTCAGAGAAAGACAAGCACCATATGATATCACTTACATGTGGCATCTAAAATATGACACAAATGAATCTATTTATGAAACAAATCAGGGACATAGAATAGACTGGTCGTTGCCAAGGCGAGGGGCGAAACAGTTTGTATGGGGAGTATGGGGTTAGCCCATGGAAACAGTTATATACAAGATGGATACACAACGTCTTACTATAGAACACAGGGTGGATATTCAATATCCTGTGATAAACCACAGTGGTAAAGAATATGAGAAAGAACGTGCTTATATATAACTAAGTCACTTTGCTGTATAGTCGTAATTAACACAACATTGTAATTCAAATATACTTCCAATAAAAAATAAGTTTAAAAAATTAAAATGGAAAAAAAGAGGATGGTCCTAGAGGTGTTGAGTCTCACTTAAGCACTGGAACTTGACGGAAGCAATCTGTATCTCAAATACGGCTTCACAGTACCCCCCTCTCCCCGACCTTGTCCACTGCTGTCCTTTCTTCACATGCACATCCTGCCTTTTAGGGTTCAGGGTCTGGGCAGACTGAGAATAAAGCAAAGTGAACCAGAAGGAAAGTAAACAAATTAAGCCTTTATCTGAAATGGCATTTCTTAATATCTTGCTCTTCATTTTCTGTGATTTATTTAACGTTAACTAACAAGACGTGGGAAATAGATGGGGGGACAGTGGAAACAGTGTCAGACTTTATTTTCTTGGGCTCCAAAATCACTGCAGATGGTGACTGCAGTCATGAAATTAAAAGACGCTTACTCCTTGGAAGGAAAGTTATGACCAACCTAGACAGCATATTAAAAAGCAGAGACATTACTTTGCCAACAAAGGTCCATCTGGTCAAGCCTATGGTTTTCCCATTATACAGAGTGAAGTAAGCCAGAAAGATAAAGACCAATACAGTATACTAACACACATATATGGAATTTAGAAAGATGGTAACGATAACCCTATATGCAAAACAGAAAAAGAGACACAGATGTACAGAACAGACTTTTAGACTCTGTGGGAGAAGGCGAGGGTGGGATGTTCTGAGAGAACAGCATTGAAACAAGTATACTATCAAGGGTGAAACAGATCACCAGCCCAGCTTGGATGCACGAGACAAGTGCTCAGGGCTGGTGCACTGGGAAGACCCAGAGGGATGGGGTGGGGAGGGAGGTGGGAGGGGGGATCAGGATGAGGAACACAAGTAAATCCATGGCTGATTCATGTCAATGTATGGCAAAAACCTCTACAATATTGGAAAGCAATTAGCCTCCAACTAATAAAAATAAATGGGGGGAAAAAAAGGCTATGGCTTTTCCAGTGGTCATATATGGATGTGAAAGTTGGACTGTGAGGAAAGCTGAGCACCGAAAAATTGATGCTTTTGAACTGTGGTGTTGGAGAAGACTCTTGAGAGTCCCTTGGACTGCAAGGAGATCCAACCAGTCCATCCTAAAGGAGATCAGTCCTGGGTGTTCATTGGAAGGACTGATGCTGAAGCTGAAGCTCCAATACTTCGGCCACCTCATGCAAGGAGTTCTCATTGGAAAAGACCCTGATGCTGGGAGGGATTGGGGGCAGGAGGAGAAGGGGACGACAGAGGATGAGATGACTGGATGGCATCACCGACTTGGTGGGCATGGGTTTGAGTAAACTCCGGGAGTTGGTGATGGACAGGGAGGCCTGGCGTGCTGTGATTCATGGAGTCGCAAAGAGTCGGACACGACTGAGTGACTAAACTGAACGAGACTAGATTGAGTGATCGAGATGTCTCTCTCTGGTGTGATTAAACCCTAGAAGGAAAAACATTAAGTTTAACCGAGCAGCTCCAGCTTGTCGTCCTGGGACACAGGAGGTGACTGACTAAACATGGTTCTTGGCACACTTCTCTCCTTCTGGATGCCAATACTACCATGGAAATGATGGAAGCCTATGTGGATAAGCCCTCCCTGGGGCATTTTCATTTCAAAAAGGAACCACAACTGTAAAGCTAAGGAAAAAGTGTCTTAATTGAGGAATCAAGTCAGCCAGTGATTTTGTAAAATTACAGGGATGGTCCCCAGGGCCCTTGACCCTGAGGGCTTCTCCCGTACAAGCTGGTCAAATTTGTACATGAGTAGAGAGTGTGAGATGTGGGAAGTTGTCCTGGTCCCTCTGATGCAGGTTCAACTGTCACATCCATGAAGGAAAACACGGCCACCTAGAAATCGGGCCATCTGAATACTAGTTTTGCTCTGGCCCCTGTCTGTGCTGTTGAGGGTATAAATCCCATTCTCATCCTTATTTTCCTTGTTGGTAAAATAGGAATAATATATGAATGCAGCTTGAAAATCAAAAAGAGTATGGTGACATTATCATTCTCGCTAGTATCACTGAAGTCTCAAACTTCAGCAAATTGCAGCAAAAAAAAAAAAAAAGGGAAATTATTCTTAACTTCGTTGCCCCAAAGTCATCAAATTTTCCCCAAATTTACCCTATCTGAAAAAAAAAAAGAAAATTGATTGAATAAGTGTCAGATACTATTTTAGCCCTTTAGAGTTGCTGACTTGTGCTTAATAATCTCCACAAAGGCTGATGTATGTGGATATTTAGAGACATGGGGGAACATTTGGAGAACATTTTCTTCTTTTTTTTTTTCAATTCCCACTATTGTTCAGTGAGATAAAACAATGACAAGTCCATTAGCTAATCATCACCTGATAAGAGGCATCGCACAGTTTATGAAAGGAAAAAAACACCAGCAAACACATCCAAGGTAACAGAGGCTGATCACAGTATCTACAGAAGGTTTCCGTTTACAATTTCCATTGCAGATGGTTGGCGGTGCCATGAAAACCGATCAAGCAGGCTGCTTGGCACCTAGAAGGTATGATTGGGGCTTTCAACGTTCATGTTCTTTAAACAGTTTCATGAAAGTTTCATTTGTGTTCCAGGAGGCACAGAGTAATGCACAAACTGAGTAACTTATGGCGTCCAGCCAGGGAATGAATTCCTCCCTTCGACAGAGGAAAAGCAAGGAGTTTGCCATGCTTATCACATGCCTGTCTGTCCAGCATCTCATCTGCTCTGTAGGGAGGAGCAGGTAATAACTTGCAGCTGAGACCCGGGTTCGAGCCCTGGATTGGGAAGACCCCCTGGAGGAGAGCATGACATCCCACTCCAGGATTCTTGCCTGGGAGAATCCCACAGTCAGAG
Organism: Muntiacus reevesi; assembly: GCF_963930625.1. Lineage (NCBI taxonomy): Eukaryota > Metazoa > Chordata > Mammalia > Artiodactyla > Cervidae > Muntiacus > Muntiacus reevesi. Next base: position 40,480,502 of record NC_089250.1, on the reverse strand, counting down.
GAGCCTGGCGGGCTACAATGTATAAGACTGCAGAGTTGGACACAATTGAAGAGACTTCGCACAGGCACAGGGACAGCACACACATGTAAGAGGTGTTTAAAGTAAGTGTGGCAGCTCCTCTTCCCACCTTCATGTGACCTGAGGATTGTCAGCATCTCTGCAAGCTGCCTATTTCTCAATGCTGAGAAATGAGTTACTGAAGAAAGTGACACGCTCCCATTTGTTCTGTTTACATGTACATAGAAAGCTTTTTTCTATGTATTAACCGATATTCTTGCCTGGGAAATCCCAAGGACAGATGAGCCTGGTGGGCTACAATCCATGGGGTCGCAAGAGTCAGACCCAACTTAGCAGATAAACCACCATCAGTACTGGGAACCAGACATCACCAAAGACAGAGAAATGAATAAAAAAAATCTTGCAAGGCCATAGTTAGTTACATAAATTGTTTGTCGAGAATTATAATTGGATCTGGCAGGATATAAGGAGGCTTATTAACCAAATACCAGCTGGGTCCAAAATGGTTGCACAGTTACAAGGGGCGACCTTGAGACCATCAGGTTGCAGCTGGCGGATGTTGTTTCAAACATGGCTGGTGGCAGCCTTGGTTTTGATGCAGTGCAGAGAAGTTCAAGTTCCCTGGGATGTAGGCACTCTGAGACCGGATCCTTATCAGCCCCTCTGACTCTGTTTTCAGACTCCTGAGCTGTGATCGCTCTAATTTCAACTTGTTAGCAGGCCAATAGTTTCTTTGAGAGGAGACCCCTAAGGATCTTCTGTGGGGATGTGGGGAAGGGATGCAGGGAAAGCCAGGCAACAAGATGCATCATTGAGCTTGAGAGGGTACCACCATAAGCATCGTTCCCATGAGAAAGGCCGGCAGAGTGTGTGGAACAAGCCTCAAGGTGACTCTCTTCCCAGTGGTGAGGATTCTGGGTCTTTCTCAGCACCCATTGATCGAGGCTGCTTCTCAGGGTATTGGGTTTCCAGCACTTCTGGTCAGCCGTGGGCCCAGGCCCTGCATCTCCTGCAGCCAAAAAAATTTTTAAAAAGCCCTCAAGCAGAGGTGTTCTGGTAACCCTGAGAATGGAAGGTGTATGGGCCAGGGGCTGATTGTCTCCTACACTGGCCCCTCGGAGCCTTCGTATCCTCACGGCTCCCTCTGTGTGCGTGTCGGGGGAGTGGGGATCACTTTTCTGTGTGTGTTGTGTGAATTAAATTGGAGGGTGTGTGTGTCCATCAGAATGTTTAGCTGCAGACATGAAATCGCTCCAGCCAGCGCCCACAGGTGGAACTCAGCGAACGTCCGGGCAGGGACCGAGGATGCCTTGAAGGCACGGAGACAGGAATGAATGTCCTGCCCCAGGAGCGCCCCTGGCGGGGGCCCTTCCTGCCCTAAGTAGTCCCATCTGTGTTCCCCCATTGAGGACTGCAGCCCCATAGGGAGTGCATCTCCCAGCAGGAGTCCCCTTGGGACAAATCCAGGGGAGGCAGTCCTGGACCCGGCCCCCCAGTTCTGACAGCCCTAGGCCTGGTGCTGGTAACTTTACTGTGGCTGGCGGGTGCTGGCAGTTTCCTTTCTCATCCTAAGCCCTTTCTCCCTCCTTAGCTCACTTCTCTCCCACACCCTCCGAGCTGCTCCCAGCACCCACCGAGGCAGCATGGGGCCTGGAGTCTCTGTTCCCAGCAGGGCCACCCCCGGCCCCGGGCTCCTTGGCCCAGCCCCCTGCAGCCCTGAGCCAGGCCCGCTCGGCTGGCCAGACATGGCCACAGGAGAATTGGGGTGAGCCTGGCACTGCCCTGTACCGGCTCAGTGGCAATGCTCAGTGGACCAGCCCATCAAAAGCCTCTGGGAGGCCTCCCTCCTGGGTGCCCACAAGGATATCTTGGGAGTAGGCAACTCCAACAGCTCTGAGTGCTCCTGCCTCCACTTGGGCTTTCCTCCTTCTCCTCCAGGAAGGGCCAGGCACCAGGTCAAGAATTTCCTTACCTGGCAAGACCAGCCCTCAGCCCTGCTGTCCCGCAAAGCAGGTCAGGGATGTTGGGAGCCGAAGTTCAAGAACTGATCACTTGCGATTTACACACAAGACTCTCGTTATAGTTTCCTTCCTTTCTTTTTCTTCATTTGCCTCGACCTTCAGCTTGCAGAATCATAGTTCCCTGACCAGGGATTGAACCTGGACCCTCGGCAGTGAAAGAGCCAAGTCCTAACACTGGATCGCTAGGGAATTCCCTAGAATAGGTATTTTTAAAGGAATTTGTTATTTTTGTTAAGTCACTAAGTCATGTCTGTCTCTCCTGAGACTCCAATAGTTTGAGAGGAGACCCCCTAAGGAGCTTCAGTGGGGATGTGGGGATGGGAGGCAGGTTTCTCCATCTGTGGGATTTCCTAGAATCCTGGAGTGGGTTGCCATTTCCTTATGGAGGGGATCTTTCCAACCCAGGGATCGAATCTGCGTCTCCAGTATTGTAGGCAGATTCTTTATTACTGAGCCACTTGGGAAGCCCTTTTCAAGGAACAGTTTTGCGTAAAAGCCATGACAAGAATTGGGAGACTGGGACAGACATATATATACTATTGAGACTGTGTGTAAAATAGATAACTAGTAAGAACCGACTGTATAGCACAGGGAATTCTCTACTCAGTGCTCTGTGGTGGCTTAAATGGGAAGGGAATCCAAACATGAGGGAATACATGCACATGTAAGGCTGATTCACTTTGCTGCACAGAAGAAGCCAACAGCAGTGTAAAGCAACAATATGCCAATAAAATTTTTTTAAAAAGAGCCATGACATTCCTCTCCAAATTGTTTAACTTTTATTTCTTATATGTATATTTTATTTATTTTTTTAATTGAAGGATAATTGCTTTATAATATTTTGTGGTTTTCTGTCATACATCAACAAGAATCAGCGCTGGTACACCCATGTCCCCTCCCTCCTGAACCTTCTTCCCACCTCCCTCCCCATCCCGCCCCTCTAGATTGTCTCAGAGCCCTTGTTTGAGTTCCCTGAGTCATACGGCAGATTCCCATTGGCTATCTATTTCACATACGGTAATGTGAGTTTCCATATTACTCTCTCCATACATCTCACCCTCTCCCTCCCCCCATGTCCATAGGTCTGTTCTCTATGTCTGTTTCTCCACTACTGCCCTGAAAATAAATTCATCAGGACCATCTTTTTAGATTCCATTCATATGCGTCAACCATAAAAGGAGACGCATTTGAGTCAGTTCTAAAGAAGTTGATGAACCTAGAGCCTATTATACAGAGTAAAGTAAGTCAGAAAGAGAAAGATAAATATTGTATACTGATGCATATATATATGTAACTCTTTTTATTTTCTCTCATTGTTCTCTGTTGATATAATATCCTTCCAGGAATCATCCATTTTTTCACCATGTATATAAGTCACTCAGTCATTGTTTTATTATTTTTATGCTCATCTTGTTCCCAAGGAAAAGATTCCCTTTGGGAAGCAAGAGACCCATGGCTCAATCCCACCCCTTTTAAGTCCACTAAGGGAACCAACATTTTAACCTTTTCACTGTTTCATCTCTTTTCTTTTCCCCAAACTGTCTGCCCATAACCAGCTCCATTCTAGTCCACTGGGATGATTCATACTACATTTTGGAGGGAAAAACTTACTAAAAAAACATTTTTTTTTAAATGAACAAGATTATCTAAAATTACCTAAATGCCTAAATCACCAAAAAAGATATCCAAATAGCTAATAATGATACTCAACATCATTAGTCATCAGGAAAATGTACATCAAAGCCATAATGAGATACAGCTACACGTCAAAGTGGCTTAAAAATAAATACCCAGTGCATGTCAGGATATGCAACTGGAATCCATACGTGCTGGAAGCTTGTTTGGGAGTCTTTCCAAAAGCTGAACTATGTCTACTCTACTATCCAGACATTCTTTAGAGACGCGCTTATGTTACCAAAAACATGGACAAGGATAATGCTGACAGCAGCATTATTAATTATATTCAAATCATTACAGATGACAAAATATATTATAGTATTCGCCAGCAGAGTAGTACAAGCACACAGCACATCACAAAATAAACAAAACAAAAAAGGATTGGGTGAATCTCACAGCCATGAGCTTGAGCGGAAGTGCACACACTCTGATCCTGTCTGTGTGAAGTTCAAGGACAGGCCAGAGGTTCCCCCTGGGCTGACTGGAGGGGCAGGAGAATCTGGGGCTGCTGACGCCCTGCCTTTCCATCTGGGCAGTGGTTGTGTGGCTCCGGACACACACATGACATGCTCAAGTAAAGTCAGTGCACTTGGCCATGTGTATTTTAAGCCTCGATTGAAAAGAGAGAGGGCTTCCCAGGTGGCTCAATATTAAAGAATTGTCCTGCCAATGCAGGAGATGCAGGAGACCCGGGTTCGATCCCTAGATAGGGAAAATCCTCTGGAAGAGGAAACGGCAACCTGCTCCAGTATTCTTGACTGGAAAAATCCAAGGACAGAGGAGCCTGGAGGGCTGCAGCTCATGGGGTCACAACAGGGCACACATGCAAAAAAGAGAGAGACTTGAGGCACGTCAGCTGAATGTGTTGTGCAGAACTTGCATGGGTCCCATTTTGAATAAAATAGCTGAAAAAAAGCACTCATGACATAGGCCGGACATGGTGCTCCTGACAGTACCACCTGATGTTGGGTAATGATGGTGTACGTATGCTGATGGCATCACAAGGTGTGTTCTCATGTCCTTCTCCGCTGGAATTTATGCTGGAACTGGAATGATAGGGTATTTGGACTTTGCTTCATCATAGGCTTTCTTGGTGGCTCAGACAGTAAAGAATCTGCCTGCAGTGCAGGAGACCCAAGTTCCTTCCCTGGGTGGGGAAGATCCCCTGGAGAAAGGAAAGGCAACCCACTCCAGTATTCTGGCCTGGAGAATCCCATGGACAGAGGAGCCTGGTGAGCTACAGGCCATGGTATTGCGAAGAGTCAGACATGACTGAGCAAAGAACACTTTCACTTTTCATCATAATGCAGTGGGGTCTGGAAATACGGATCCCTATACCAAGGTGTAAAACTTTGTACCAAAATCATAGATGTGGAGACCTGTACCAAGGTCATTTCCAAAACTGACTAAGCCCTATAGCAATTGTTGTCATGAGCCCCACTCATCTATACCAGCCCAGCTCCTTGACCCCATATGAGGTAAAAATACTCACCCTAAACACACTAACCAATCATCTAATGCCACCCTTCCAGCAGGAATTGTCTTAGTCTCGAGGCTACTAACCTATTAAAGGGATCAACTCTCCCTTGAGCACACCCGCTGATCTAACAGGGTCTCCTAAACTCTATTCTCCTCTTATTCTGCAGTGTCTGGAAATTCTTTTCCAATCCAAGCACAGACCACGACAAGAAGGAGGGCTGGGGGTCACACAGAGGGTGCAACTTGGGGCCACATTAATAATGGGTATGGGATTCATTGTGCTATATCCTCTTTACTTCTGTGTTTGGAGGGAACACTCCACAGATCATTTTTTTAAAATATGGCTTGGGGAGGGCCCGAGGGCGAAAATACAAATGTTAAAATACAATTTGATTTTGAAACAAAAGGCTGGTGCTGCCTCACAGTGTGAGCTGTGAGCTGGGGATGTGAAATCTTCTAACTGCGTCCCACATCTGGCTGCCTGACTGGTCCTCCCAGCATATGTCTGATCACCAACAGGGCCAGACATAGGCAGAGCTGGCCCCCAGCCACAGCGAGCTCCCCAAGGCTGGTGGGAGCATCCCATCCCAGGGCTCCAGGGCTCCGTCTTCCTCTAGAGGCCGCCCTGGACTGTTGTGTTTTCACCTCGGCTCATCTCCAGTTCCACCCGGCTTCTCTCATCCTTGAATGAGAGGCTATAGGATATCATTAGTTCCCCAGCCTTGTACCACCCCCTCCCCTGGGTATCTTCTCTGCTATGATTTTCGCAGATGAAGGCGTCTGCATGGCTGCTGCTCTGAGCCAGGAAGCTACAGCCCTCATGGGGTTGTGGCCGTAGAACACATTTCCGGACTGGAGGAAAGATATTCGGGAAATAACAAGCTGAAGGTGCCCTGTGAACATTAACAGACGGAGGCTCCGAGGAGCCTTAGAGTGAAATGTAGGAGAACAGAGCTACTCAGCTTTGCCTCTGAGCACAGGTGAGCCCAGAGTAGTTAATGAAGGGGCATCTTGGAACGCCCCTCAAATCCTCCTCGGGACACCCTCACACACACAGACACTCGGGGAACACTGCCCAGACGCTTCCCCTGGAGCAGATGTTCAGAACCAGGATCCACTCACGGGTGGGTTGGAGACCAACCTGCAGCCACGCTTTGCATGCCCAGTGTGTCCCCTTATGGAGCAAGGACCCTCGGCTTTATCAGCTCACAGAGGGTCACAAGTTCCCTCAAAGGATGAGAACCAGGGCCCTCAGAGGAGGTGCTGAGTGACAGTGGGTTTGGTGTGTTCTTGCTAAGTGTGAGATTTGAAGGTACCATATCACGTCTGGACACAAGTCTCTTTCAGGGTTGGCTATCACTTTGAAGGTTCTGTCCTACAAATTGTGAGAAGGATCGGGCTCCCGTTTTAAAACCAGGAGCAAAAGATTCTTAAAGAGTGAGAGGTCAAATCCAGAACCCTGGTGAGGGGTTCAGGGGGCAAGTGTTGTCCATCCTCCATATGCCTACCGCTGACCTGGAGAAGCTTGAGTTCTTGGAGAATCATATTAGTCAGACTTTCAGCTTGGCCATTTTACCAACTCAAGATTCTCTTCAAAGCTAAACAAACTATCTCCGTGCCTCTGTGTCTCTCTGCTGAAGGTCTGCTAACAATTCCAAATTGTGCCATATAACACAAGGGAACATGTGATCAGGGCTGAGCAGACTTAAGTCTTAAAAATCACAGCTTGTGCTTGAAAATGTAGACGGGGTCCTCCTTGACGTGAAAGGGAGCAGCTGGTACCTGATAAAAAGAAACTTGGGCTTTCATATTTTGCTCTTGGTGGGTTTTCAATCTGGTGTTAAATTTTTATATAATTTGTTATTACTGACAACTCATTTTATTGGAATTTTTCTTTGCCGTTTAGTCTACTTTCTATGTCACCACACTGCAGTATGCATAGTAATATGTATTTTATTCTGAAATAGTTAATAATACACACCATTGTGAAAAATAAGAATCATCCAGAATCTAAATATCTGAGAGCAAATTATGACTTGCAGAAACAAGAGCTTTGAAAATGGAGCCCTTCCTCCCTCCCTGGAGACCTCCTAAGTCGTGTGTCTCTTCCTTCCCATATTGCAGGGGAATGTATACTCTATATATAGCTCAATGTTCCGGAGATTTCTGTGAGTTTAATGTACAGCTGGATAGCACAAGGGGTCAGTTCCTTCTGCCTCAGCAAAATGTGCTGGGGAACAGCGCCTAACAATGCGTTACCAGGAAGTGTCCCATAATAACTGCGGAAGGGAGTGGCCAGCGCCATTCTGCCTTCTGCTCTGCACCCGCCTAGCAGCTGAGTCATGGACCTCCCTCCTTATCACCTTCCACAGACCCTGCCTCTGACCTTGCCCACACCCTCACCTCCTCACCTCACTCGGGCCTCACCCGGTTCTGTCAATTCACCAGCCACTGACCTCCCCGCATTTCAGGACCAGCAGAAAGGACAGAGATGATCGGACTTAAACATGGAATCTTAAATGGGTATCCAAAATTTATGGGACTTCCCTGGTGGTCCAGTGGTTAAGACTTCACCTTCCAATGCAGGAGGTGCAGGTTCTAACCCTGGTTGGGGAGGTAAGATCCCACATGCCTCATGGCCAAAAAGTAAAGCATAAAACAAAAGCAATATTGTGACAAATTTAATAAAGACTTTGAAAATGGTACACTTTTTTTTTTTTTTAAAGTATCTTTTAAAAAATGTCTATTTTGAATCCAAGCTACAGATTTCCCCCTACTATATATATGGGACGTCACTAATCTTGTCCCTCAGTGTATGATTATGTGGGTCCATTTCTTAAAACTGTACAAATGTTAGATTTTACTCTTTTGTAATATGATATTGGGCTTCCCTGGTGGCTCAGACAGTAAAGAATCTGCCTACAATGTGGGAGACCCGGGTTCAATCCCTGTGTTGGGAAGATCTCCTAGAGAAGGAAATGGCAACCCACTCCAGTATTCTTGCCTGGAAAATTCCATAGATGGAGAAGCCTGGTAGGCTACAGTCCATGGGGTTGCAAAGAGTCGTACACGATTGAGTGACTTCATTTTCACTTCAGTGGCTCAGATGGTAAAGAATCCCCCTGCAGTGCAGGAGACCTAGGTTCGATCCCTGGGTCAGGAAGATCTCCTGAAGGAGGAAATGGCAACCCACTCCAGTATTCTTGCCTGGAGAATCCCCATGGACAGAGGAGCTGGATGGGCTACAGTGCACGGGGCTGCAAAGAGTCAGACACGACTGAGTGGATGTAAAGTGGAAGTGGTAATATGATATTACAAAGAAATTGCTTTTCTTCTGTTATTGCTCAGTTCATTCATCTTCATATATGGTTAATCCTTACTAGCCACTTGTGTTATTTCATTTTTTTCTGCTTTTTTTTTTCATTTCCCTTGAAATATCAATGTCTTTGTTACTGGTTTCTTTTCTTTTCTTTTTTTTTTGGGGGGGGGTAAATTAGAAAGAAATAGCTTTATTGCTTTGCCAGGGTAAGGGGGCCACAGCAGGCTAATGCCCTCAAGACTGTGTGTCTCCCCCTGGATGGGGTATGGAAGAGTCTTTTTTTATCCCCCAATTATTTGTATTAGTTGGAGGCTAATTACTTTACAATATTGTAGTGGTTTTTGCCATACATTAACATGAATCAGCCATAGATTTACATGTGTTCCCCATCCTGAACCCCCCTCCCAACTCCCTCTCCATCCCATCCCTCTGGGTCATCCCAGTGCACCAGCCCCGAGCACTTGTCTCATGCATCCAACCTGGACTGGCAAACTGTTTCACACTTGATAATACACATGTTTTGATGCTCTTCTCTCAGATCATCCTACCCTCACCTTCTCCCATAGATTCCAAAAGTCTGTTCTATACATCTGTGTCTCTTTTTCTGTCTTGCATATAGGGTTATCGTTACGCTCTTTCTAAATTCCGTATATATGTGTTAGTATACTGTATTGGTATTTTTTTTTCTGGCCTACTTCACTCTGTATAATGGGCTCCAGTTTCATCCACCTCATTAGAACTGATTCAAATGAGCTCTTTTTGATGGCTGAGTAATATTCCATAGTGTATATGTACCATAGCTTCCTTATCCATTTGTCTGCTGATGGGCATCTAGGTTGCGTCCATGTCCTGGCTGTTATAAACAGTGCTGCGATGAACATTGGGGTGCACGTGCCTCTTTCAGATCTGGTTTCCTCGGTGTGTATGCCCAGGAGTGGGATTGCTGGGTCATATGGCAGTTCTATTTCCAGATTTTTAAGGAATCTCCACACTGTTCTCCATAGTGGCTGTACTAGCTTGTTACTAGTTTCTAAGAACTCATTTATGATTAAGGATGTCAATCATTTGTCATGCAATACAAATGAAATACCATGTTTTAATCACCATCAGCTTATTATGGTGTTTTATATTTAGGTTGTATATTAAAATATAATCATGTCATGTGCTTTTAAATGTATGGGATAAATTCTTAGCTGAATGGATTCATCAAAAAGGAGGCAACTCTATAGTTTCCAGTATCAGGCATGGAAGAGGAAGCAAGCCTATATATCCTGCAGATACCGAAAGAATCATCTAGTAACATGATGGCCAACAGTATGCCCATAAATTTCACAGCTTAGAGGATAGGGACACATTCCTTGAAACATATAATTCAAGATATGTATAAAAAAGGAAAAATTACTTAGGATATGACTCATTCCAGCCAAGGTTACAGAGCTTAGAAATAAGTCCAACAGCTTCAAGGGAAAATATGAAGAGACCAAAGAGTGACCCTAGATAGTAAAGAAACAGCTCATGTCTTAAAACTGTATTTGGTGTAGTTTCCAGAATCAACAGAGTATGGGCTATGGGCTGTGTGACATATTTTAGATTTGAGATTTGTCTTTGATTAGACTGAATTGGGGAATGTTGCATCTGACCTTCGTGCTTCGAACACTAAAAATGGTCTATTCGGGTATGTGAGTGTCAGTGGGAAGGGAGAGTATGGGATGAGGTAGGAGGCAGAGAGCCGGTCCTGAGACAGAGGAGAGCAGAGAATGCGGACATCCTTAGCCTGTCTGAAGAGCCGCAAGCCTGATGGCTTTAAGCCCAGCAGATTCTGATGGTCACCATCTTCCCACTACCCACCTTCCCCAAAATGACAAAATAGATGTGCATCTCACATGCTCTTTTTAACAACTTTTACGTTTCTATTTTGTCTGACTGTTCCAGGTCCTAGTTGTGTTGCGGTATGCGGGTCGCAGCATGTGGGATCTTCTATCTTCGTTGCAGCATGTGAGGTCTTTTTCGTTGTGGCATGCGGGATATTTAGTTGCAGCATGTGGGTTTCCTTCCCTTGTAGCTCAGCTAGTAAAGAATCTGCCAACAATGCAGGAGACCTAGGATCGATCCCTTAGTTGGGAAGATCCCCTGGAGAAGGGAAAGGCTAGCCACTCCAGTATTCTGGCCTGGAGAATCCCATGGGCTGTATAGTCTATGGGATCGATAAGAGTTGGACATGACTGACTTTCACACTTCTACTGTAGGATCTAGTTCCCTGACTAAATTGAACCTGGGTCCTCTGTACTGTGAGCTCGGAGTCTTAGCCACTGGACCACCAGGGAAGTCCAATGTTCTTGATAATTACTTTTCCAAACCAGTCACATTTATATCTTGTGCATAGTAGTTCCAAAAATAAACATTTATTTATTCCTTTCTATTTCTCTCATTTTTCAGTCTAGTTCCATGTTTCTCTGTTCGGGATTCCTGTTGTTCTAAAGGATCTTTATCTCAAGGTCCTGCATTTTATAAATTCCCTTCCCTGTTGCTTGACTCAAGGCCCCATGGATCCCCCATGACTCAGGGCATCTACTTTTGCTCCCATTAAATTGACAGACTACAGCAGTAAAAGGTTTTGGCTCTGACAGTTTGCAGATAGATTGATAGTATGCACAGATGCTTTTTTCTTCCATTTTATAGACTGAATATGTAAACGCAATGATAGCAATTTAATGTGTAAAGGATCAGGGGTTCTACTTTTAGACTGAAATGAGATTTTAGGAATTTGCTGGGCAATGTCATCTTTATCACCTTCTCCTAGATATGCTTTCAGTTTCCAAACCTGGGATTTGATTCTTTTTACTCTGTTAATTCCTTTGTGTAGGAGACTTAGACTAGATGTGACTTCCCCAAGCTCTGTCCGAGGGCTATGTTCTCTGTGTTTCTTTGGAGAAAATTTTTCTCCAGAGGAAGAGACTTGACACTGATGATGAATCAGTGTTTGGGGGCAGTAACAAGTTTGGGGGGTAAGCTTTTAGAGGCACTCATCTGTAAGTCATGTAATCGTATCATTTCCCATCCTCATTGGAGCATTTAAAAACCTTACATTTTGAAGAAATTTGAAACTTACAGAAAAATTACAAGTATGGTCAAAGAATTCTTTTTTGCTCCCTGAAACTGTTTAAGGGTGGGCTGCTAACATGATGCCCCAGCATTCCTGAACACGGTAATGAGTCTTTCCTACAAGCAGGGACACGTTTTCCTACCCAACCACAATAGAACCATGGAATTCAGGAAACTAACACTGACCCTTTACCCCATCAGTCCTTAGCCTCACTTCAGGCTTCACCAACAGTCTCAATAATGTCTTTTATAGAAACAGGATCTAGAGGAGAATCACATGTTGAGTTTAGTCATCATGTATTTTTAGTTGCCTGCAACCTAGATGAGTTCCTTGGCTTACATAGGCTTTCATGGCTCTGACATATTGAAGAGTACAGGCAACAGAATGTCTCCTAGTTTGTGTTCACCTGATGTTTTCTCATGATTAAAGGCAGGGTGCATCTCCAGCAGGAGCCTCACCTAAGTGACACTGTGTTCTTCTGATTGCATCTCGTCAAGTGGCACAACTTGTCCTGTTACTGGTGATGTTTTTTATTTACCAAACTGAGTTGCTCTCTGCCAGACTTCTCCACTGAAAGTTTCCTTTTCCCCTCTTTGTAAAAAATACATCGAGAGAGAACTATTTTTGACTCCATAAGTATCCTGGATCTCGTCAAATTCCTGTCAGACTTGCTGGGCTCCACCTGATGGCTTTTGGATTGAATTCTACAAACACTAGAGGAAAAGGCAGGAAAGAGAGAAAAGGAGGAGTCAAACCAGGACAAATATGCAAAGACATAGAGGGGGCTGTCTTGGGCCAATAGACACATAGCCCTTCTGACTGGAAACCTCCAAAGTGGCTCTTATGTCACCCTTGTGCCATAACCTCCCCTCGAAGGTGGGCTGAACATGGTCATTTACTTCTAATAAACAGAAAATGGAGAAAGTGGTGGTGGAGGAGGGCGTCACTTTCCAGACTGTAACCTCCATCCTGGGGGTCATCTCTCCCTTTCTCCTGGACTCTCCCTATGGGAGGCCCGTGATGTGAGGAGCCAAGCCTGCCACCACCCCACGGGTGACCTTCACCCTCACCCACCCCACCATACCCTCAGATGAGACCACAACCCCAGCTCTCATTTCGACAGCAGCTTCATGAGAGACATGGAGTCAGAAGCACCCAGCAAAGACACACCTGGGTCCTGATCCAAAGAGGTGACAGACTTCTGTTGTTTTAATCAACCGAGCTTTAGAGTCATCTCTTATGCAGCAATCGAGCCCTGAAAAACTTACCATGTACCAAAGGTATTTCGAGGTATCACTCACTGCTCTGATCAGGGTTACTAACCGCATTCCCATTGACCTTACTCTGAACACCATGCATAAGACCCTGGGGGTCAGGGATCTAGAGAAGCTCTGTGGTCACCTTTTTTTTACCTTTAACTATTCTCTTACCTTTAAATAGGGGAAAATGACCTCTAGCTCCCTCACCCCTGGGGAAGGTTAATGGAAAGAATGCCGGAAAGTCCCATGCACCATCTTTGTTATGTGGTGGATGCTAGAAGATGTCGCCTCTTGAACCACATCACTGGACGACCAGTCAAAGAAAAAACTAGCTTCCAACCAACGACTGAACTCAGTTAAGTGAAGTCACATCCACGTTGCAAAGGTCAGTCACTCTGCCCTGGGGCAGCGCTGAAGAACAGCTAGAGGGAAGGCACACCGTCCACTTATGCCCTAGAGTTCAAAACCTGCTTCCTGGATGCGTCCCTGCCTCCCCCAGGCAGCCTTGGGAAGCTGCCCCCACCTCCATGCTGCTTCCGCCACGTCGTGTGGGGCAGGGCTGCCCTCTGTCTTCCAGTACGGTCTGGAAACTGTGACTCTGTCTTGGCAACAAGTGACAAGCTGAACAAACTGAAAAACCAACAGCTCTTCCTGGATCCTTCAGGGAGGTGAGGTCCCAGGGAAAGATGCTGCCCCAGATCAGAGAGACTTGATGGGCAGATACACAGAATCACTCCTTACTGGAGGAGAAACCCATGAGCAGAAACCCCTGTGGGAACCAGTGTCAGGACAGGAGCCTAAACTGGGACTGGGGGTTGCTGGAGGCTCCGTGTACACAGGCTGGAGTTTAAAACTCTGGGGAGTGAGGAGGGGGTGGGGAGTGAGGAGGGGGTGGGGAGTGAGGAGGGGGTGGGTAGGATGGACATGGCGGGGGGTGGGGAGGGACATACTTTTGTAAGTTTCCCCTCCCAGAGCGCTACCATCCTCACACTGAGTGTCTTAGAAAAATCCCCTAGTACTCCTAGCATTTGAAATATACCACAGCACCCTGTTTTTATTAATAAGGCTTTCTCTCCAACCTAATCTATTGTAGTCTAACCAGAGCCCAGCTGACCTGCCCCATCTAAGAAACAGAAAATACCCAAGCCCAGCCCCCTCTAGCCACCCTGCCCCATCTAAGAAAAGTGAAAATGAAAGTGTTAGTCCAACTCTTTGTGACCCCAAGGACTGTAGCCCTCCAGGCTCCTCTGTTCATGGAATTCTCCAGGCAAGAATACTGGAGTGGGTTGCCATTTCCTTCTCCAGGGGATCTTCTAGACCCAGGGATCAAACCCGAGTCTCCTGCATTGCAGGCAGATTCTTTACCATCTGAGACACCAGGGAAGCCCTTCCCATTTAAGATGGGGGAGAAAAGAAAGAAATATTTGCAAAGTTCACAGCTGAGAGGCACAGATTCACCAAAGGACAGGAACTAATTGTAGGAGCTTAACATCCCCTCCAAACATCCCCTCCACCTGCCATCATCTCCTCACTCACTGTAGTCTGTTTGTCTTTTACCCCATAGAACACACCCACCTTTCAACAAAAAGTTAAAGGGCAGAAACACAGGTGAATAAATTGCACAAACATCAAACCCGAAGTCAGATCTGACAGGAATGTGAGAATTATGAGACCTAGAATATTAAAAACCATGACTCATAGGCTAGGGCTCTCATGGATAAAGTTGATGGCATGCAAGAACAGATGGGTGATGTCAGTGGAGAGAAATTCTAAGAAGGGGTCTACAAGAAATGCTGGGGATTAAAAATCCTGTAACAGGGATAAAGGATGCCTTTGATAGGCTCAGCAGTAGACTGGACTTCATTGAGGAAAGACTCTGAGATTAGGGTACAGAAACTCCCCAGACTGAATATCAAAGAGAAAAAAGATTTAAAACAAAGCAATAGCAGAATATCCCAAACTGTGAACAACAACAAAAGGTATAACATCCACATAAAGGACATAAAAAAATCCACATTATGTTTATATGATGAAATATTATTCGGCCACGAGAAAAAAGGAAATCCTGCCATTTGCAACAACAGTAATGAAACTTGACGGTATTAGACTGAGTTAAGTCAGACAGAGAAAGAAAAATACTGTATCATCTGATCTCACTTACATGTGGAATGTGAAAAAGCTGAACTCATAGGAACAGAAAGAAGAATGCTGGGTACCAGGGGTTAGGGATGGGAGATATAGAGAGATATTGGAGATTTGGTCAAAGGGTCAAAACTTCCAACTGTAGGATTCGCAGGTTCTGAGGATCTCATTATGGGTTCTGGGATGTTAATAACAGTGTTTTATATTCTTGAATGGGCTTCTTCTCTGGTGGCTCAGATAGTAAAGAACCTGCCTGCAATGTGGGAGACCTGGGTTCAGTCCCTGGGTTAGGAAGATCCCCTAGAGAAGGGAATGGCTATCCACTCCAGTATTCTTGCTAGAAGAACTCCATGGACAGAGGAGCCAGGTGGGCTACAGTCCATGGGGTCACAAAGAGTCGGACATGACTAAGCTACTTCGAGAGAGAGAGAGAAAGAGAAAGATACTTGAATGCTGATAACAGAGTAGATCTTAAATGTTATCACCACAAAAAAGAAATGATAATTATATGGTGTGATGGAAATGTTAGGTCAGCTATGGTAGGAAACATTTTGTACTATGTAGACATATCATAAATGTATCAAATGAACACATTGTACACCTTGGACTTACACAATGTCATGTATGTGCCTATGCTTAGTCGCTCAGTCATGTCCAACTCTTTGTGACCCCAAGGGCTATAGACTGCCAGGCTCCTCTATCCATGGGGATTTTCCAGGCAAGAATACTGGAGTGGGCTGGGCTGCCATACCCTCCTCCAGGGGAGCCTTTCAACCCAGGGATCAAACCTGGGTCTCCCTCATTGTAGGCAGATCTTTTACCATTTGAGCCACCTGAAAAGCCCATAATGTCATTTGTCAAGTGTATTTCAATAAAGCTGGAGAAGGGACTTTGCTGGTGATCTGGTGGTTAAGAATCTGCACTTCCAATGCAAGGGGCACAGGTTCCATCTCTGGTCTGGGAACCAAGATCCCACATGCTGTGCTTTGAGGCCAAAAGCAACAAAAGCTGGAGGAAGATAAAATCTGAGAGGCCAAGTTGTGGAAAGGATCATGCCTGAGAGCATTAAACTATCAGGAATTGAATTTGATGCTATATTGGAGAGAAAGGCAGTGAGGTAAAATCTTTAATTACCTATGACGGTGCTGTTCATTACAATAGTCGTTAGCCATGACTGGCTATTTCCATTTTAATTTTTAAACTGAAATTATTATAAAATAATATTTAAAAACCACTTCCTTAGTCACAGTAATTACATTTCAAGAGTTCAACAGTCACCAAACAGCACAATGCAGATGTGGAGTAATTCTTCCGTGGAAGAAAGTTCTGTTAAACAACAGCCTTGGCCTAAGATGAAGGAAAGTGACCCTGAGGAGGACAATAAGGCCAAGTCAGTGGGATGGACTTGCTTTGGGAACAATGTGGGTGAAGGAACTGGGTTTAAAAGCACAGACACCCCACCCATCCCCGTCTGATCTCTGCAGCAGCTGAGAAATGAAGCTGGAGGTCAGCTTCACTTCTGTGATCAACCTCAAAATGGCTCACTTCTGGAAGATGCTGATGGGATTATCCCAGCTTGAACTTTTCACTTATCTTGAGCTTGAACCACTTCAGAATGTGCCATATTTAATGGAGTATTTCTTGGGCTTCGTGTCCTCAAGCCTCTCAGTTGCTCTATATTTCTGGCGCACTTCTAAACCAGCTTGATGTCCCCCCAGTTTAGGCAGGAGTGGGCTCCTGATGGTCCAGGACTAACTGGAGCAGCTGAGACAACCCTCCGGCAGCACTGTGGGCGGAATGATGACTTGGCAACCGCAGGGCAACGTCTGAGGGGAGCTTCTGTCTGAGAGCCTTGTGAAGAGAGCCCTGGCATTAGGGGAAAAAAGATGGAAATTAAAGTGAGCAACTTCACTCGAGTTAATCTGCTGCGTGACCAGAGATAGGGCAGCCTAGGGATGAATTCAGAACATTGTGTTGTTGCCAGAGAGAGGCTCTCAGCCTGGAGTTGAGGCTGGTGGGGTGACTGGGCTAGAATCCCACTCCTTGGGGCTCCATGGGCTCCAAGGGCATCCTTCTCCCTGGATCTGTGACCCACCCTCAGATCTGTCCTCGGCTGAATTGACCCAAGGAATGCTTTGAGGGCTTTGAGAGCCCAGGGAAGCAGAAATTTAAACAAGAAAAGCAGTTTCCCCTCATCCTCACTCCAGCACCCACTTTTGTCCTATGAGTGAGACCTCTTGGAAAGTAGAAATGCATCCCGAGTCCTGGCAGCAGCAGACGTGACCAGGGCAGAAGGAAGCAGTGAGAGGTGGTACCCAGGTGGTGATGATGTGATGAGGGAGCTGGGATACAGGACAGGACATCCAACCCCTGGAACTGGGTGGACAGGCCTCTTCCTGGGCACTGAGTCCAGCATCGTGATGAGTTACTCTGAGTCATGAGCCTCTGATGTCCCTTCTCACAGCCTGGATCAGGGTGGCCTCAGTGCCCCGGGATGGGCAGGGCTGGGAAGAACAGGAAAATAGCAGGATGGCAGCTCAGCCACCACAAGAGGGTTGTGGGAGTGGAGACAGACACCTCTTTCCAAGAAGGGAGGAAGGCTGGGCAAATGGCAGGGAGGGTGACAGCATAAATGAAAGCATGAAACCTGGGATGAAGAGGAAAGCATCTTCGTTAGTTGTGACTTTTGTAAGGGACCAAGACTCCCTGTGTGTCTCCAAGGTTATCAGGAATGTGAAAACCCAGAACTAAGGGCAGCAGCATCTCCAGAAACAAAAAACAATGAATCTGTTGCTCACAACAGCCAAGATATGGAAACAAAATTAATGCCTATCAACAGATGGATAAAAAAAGATGTGAAATACATACCTATACAGTGGAATACTATTTAGCCATGAAAAAGAAAAAATCCTGCTTTTTGTGACAACATGGATGAACCTACAGGAAGTACTAGTGAAATAACAAGGCAGAGAAAGAAAAGTACTGTATGATCTCATTCGTTGTGGAATCTGTTTTTTAAAAGGGGCTTTCGTGGTGGTTCAGATGGTAAAGTATATGCCTGCAATACAGGAGACTTGGGTTCAATCCCTGAGTTGGGAAGATCCCCTGGAGAAGGAAATATAACCAACTCCAGTAATCTTGCCTGGAGGATCCCATGGGCAGAGAAACCTGGCAGATTGCAGGACATAGGATCGCAAAGAGTTGGACACGATTGAGCAACTAACACTTTCACTAAAGCCCATCTCATAGAAATAGAGAGTAGAGTGCTGTTTGCCATGGACGAGGGGGTGGGAGAATTGGAGGGATGTTGGTTAAAAGGTACAAGCTTTCAGTTTTAAGGTGAATAAGTTCGAGGGGTAAACTGTACAGCACAGAGGGCATAGTTAACAATATGTATCCCCTGGAAGAGAGCATGGCAACCCACTCCAGTATTCTTGCCTAAGAAATCCCATGGACAGAGGAACCTGACAGGCTATAGTCTATCGGATCGCAAAGAGTTGGACATGACTGAAGCAGCTGAGCATGCATGCATGCATTGCATACTGGAATGTTGCTAAGAGAGTAGAAATTTGCTTGGAGAGTAAATATTTTGTGTTCCCACTTCAAAGAAAATGAAAAAGTAACTGTGAGGTGATGAATACATTAAATAACTTGATTGTAGTCATCCTTCCACAGTGCATGCATATGTCAGATCACCTCACTGGACACTTCAGATACGATGAAGGCTTTTCAAAATGTGACCCACTTCACCTTGAGTTGCCATGCACCTTCCTCTTTCCAAGAGCTTACACCTTCCTCCTCTCCACTTCAGTATTCCCATAGTCCTGTCTCAACACCTAACGGGATGTGGGACAAAGAGTGTCAGCCTGATCCCACCCTGACCTTGCTGCCCAAGGGCACATGCCTGAGGACCCGAACTTCTAGGTGACTGTCCTCATCTTTATAAAGCAAGCATCTTCCTGAGGGCTCAAGGCCCTGTTGCCAGTTACCGGAGGGTCAGGGAAGCCTGTCCATGGTGATAAGCCATCTGGAGTCAGCAGACAGCTGCTCCACTCCTGGACAGGCCTTTGGGAAAGCAAATACCTTTTACTTATCTCTTCTTCAGTTAGAGGCTGTTCCCACAGCGAGCTTCTCCATCACCCGCCTGAAGCCAGAGACTTTAATTCTGTGTCCCATGAACATGTCTGAAGGGTGGGGCTGGCACCTGGGCAGGACTGGCTTTGGGAAGCAAGGCCTGCCTTCCTGTAGGGTCGGTGGGGAGCCTGGGCCTGCACAAGACCCAGCCACGAAACAGCATCCTCTGCTGCCCCCTGCTGCCTGTGCTGCCTCATTGCAGCTGGTTCAGCCCCTTCCTTGGTATCTGGAGTTCAGTGGGATTTACCTTCTACCCGCTTCCATGTACCTGGGGGCTGGCGACAAATGAGCAGAAATGGCAGGCTGACCTTTGACCTGAGACACGCCCACCTGCCTGGTCAGTGTCAGGGGGAGGTGTCACAGTGGAGTGATCAGGGTTACAGAGGCGGTGTTGGGGTCACAGTTGTGTGGGGAAGAGCCCAGTCCAGGGAACCCGGAAGTGAAACAGAGTGGGGAAGGAGATGGGTAGCAGGATGCTAGTGACCAGGTGAGCCCTGTGGACACCTGGGGCTGGTCCTGCGGAAGATGGAGACACTGTGGGCCACGCCTGGGAGTAGTCTGCAGGAAAGCTGGAGCCTGGGCACTTTATCTCAACCCTTCCCTGCACCCCACCTCACATGTCCACCCAACTCTCTTGATCAAGGGTCTTACACATGTTCCTCCATGTGGGCTGGCCTGCAATGATGCCTCTGGCTGTGGTGAGGGGGCCACCCAGGCAGGAAGGGAGGAATATTGGCGGGGACTGTCCCACTGGATTGAAGGTGAGCTCGGGCAGGCTTAGAGACACAACCAGGGGACCAGCGACCCTGTTACAGGTTTCATTCACCTGCCAAGTGGCCATGTCCCTGGTTCGCATTGAGCTGCCCCTAACCCGTGAAACACCAGGAGGAGGGTTCCAGACAGTGACTCCGGTCTAGAGCACACCATGTACTAAGGGCAGGGAGATGCCACCTCCTCCACCCCACCCCAGTCTAAACACAGGCCCGACCCAGTTCAGGAGGAGAAACACCAGGAGGGCACTTTCCATGCCCCACAGAAAAATTCACAGACTCTAACACCTGCGTCCCCTTCCCCAGACTTATCTCCAAAAGCAATACAGAAATGCACCAAATTTGAAACTTCTTTCATTTTGACGTTTTCATGGGTTCAAAGTTTTTAAAACATTCATTCATTCATTCATTTGGCCATCTTGATTCCATGTTCCAGGCACAGGGCTTCAAGTTGGGAGCACAGAGCTTAGACTTCAGTAGAGACGGCAGCAGATAAATAATTATTAGTAAGTAACTGTTCAGACACATAAACAAAATCACCACGGATCATGACGCACAATTTGAAAGAGATAAATAGTGAGAGAGAAAGTTGCGTTTGTTGTGATGGGAGCTGCTTTAGAAAGGTAGTTGGCCGAGGTCTCTGCCAAGATAACATCTCAGCTGCAGTTTAAGGGGATGCAGTGTCAGCCAGCAGGAGCAGTGGGGCCAGAGCATATGTTGCAGAGGGAAAGCAGGTGCAAAGGCCCTGGGGTGAGAAAGAAGCGGGCGTCTGGGAATGTAAAGGATGCTGGGGAGTCTGAAGCCCTGAGAGAGGAAGCAGAGGGATGTGAAATGCATTTGGTTAGAGTAGGCAGGAGCCCCCCAAAGCAGAAGACACGCTGGGCACTGACAGCATACAGAATTTAATAGGGGGATTTGTTGTACAGGGATGGGGAGCTGAGGGCCCAACCAAGAAACAGTGATGAACCCAGGTGTTAGCAATGCCAGGAAGCTGCCCCCCTCACCCTGCCCCCTATCACTGGAAGAGCAGGGGGCTCAGGGTTATCAGAGTCCTCGAGCCAAGCACATCAAGAAGCACAGGGAGGACCGCCTCTGGCAGGAACTGCAGTCTTGCAGAAGACGGCCCAGCTGGAGATGCCTGGGTCCCTCTCCTCCCTCCCAAGCGACTCTTCTGCCAGTGCCTCCCACTAGTTGGATCTCCCTGCAGGGCAAGGAAGGTGGGTGGGGAGGGATAGCATTCACCCCGGATCCATGTCACTCCTGCTGCATTCAGTACACTCAACTGCTCTGGGTGCTTAATAAGTGCTTCCTGGTAACCCGGCTACATTGGGTGCTTAATAAGTGCTTTTTAGATTGCTGACTTCTCTCAAAAACGAGAGAAAAATCTGAGCAAGTGATGTCTAGGACATTAGTCCTCGCATCTGAAATCAGCATCAGTTTCTGCAACCCCAGCCAGCCTGCCCTCTCCTTCACCTGTCTGCTGATTAATTAGAAGTGTCTTTTGCATCCTGAAGGTGGGGAACCGTGAGCCCTTCCACAGTTTCTCTGCCACTCATGAGTACATAGTGTTCACAGTTAGCCCCTGTGGCTGAAAACCGGAAGAAGTCCTGATGGCAACCGGGTGAGGGTAAGCCCAGGTCTTCTAGAATCCAGTTGATTAAGCCAGAGCTAACCTCATGACGACAGAATCTGTCCACAGTGAGACAGCAGGCTGGGGCATCCCATTTCTAACTAGTGATCGCCTCGAATATGGAATCAGTCTGTACAGAATGTTTTTATATTCTGTCTTCTGGTCTGTGATCCAGGCATCTCTCTCTATCTCTCGGACAGGCTATGGCTTCATTTTCCTACTGTGATCCCCTTTGTGATTTCAAAAAGGTTAATTCATTACTTGGTAGAAGATGTGAAATTCAACAAAAAGATTGCTTTTCTTACTAAGCAAACTGCGCCCAGTGTAGCTGGGGAAGTGATATAACAATTCTCCTGGTGGTCAGCTGTGGAACCTCCAGATTTCCATAGCCCTGACCACGTGGCCCAGAGAACGAGGAGCTAGAATTTTCTCCGTTGCAGCTCATAAATCCTCCAGGCCAGGCTGAGCCAGTCACTGGTTCTGGTCTCTGGAGCTTCGGTCAAGAGAAGTGAGCCATCAGGGTCCAAGGACCCGGGGAGACAGAGCACAGCTTGGATGCCCTTCGTCTTGTGGAGGCACGTGAGGACGAGTTGAGGCCATGTCCACATCTGTCACTCCCCGTCAGGGCACCAGGCAAAGGGGGAACAGCCCTCCACCCATGAGGGACCGATATCCTGGCTTCCCCGGCCTGGGAGGAGAGAAGTCGAAGGCTCATCTGAACCGAGTGGTCCAGGTAGGAGAAACAGCACGTGCAGAGGGTCTGAGCCTCCATCCCTCCTCCCTTCTGCCACGAGTTGTCCCATTAGAAGGAGGGCATGGTCAGTCTTCTCGTTCAGTAGAGGGAGACCGTATTGGCGTGTGATGTGGGATGTTCTTTGTCCTGGGGCCGTCCTGTAAGGTGTTAGCTGCATCCTTGGCCTCTCCTATTGGATGGCAGCAGCACCTCCCAATTGTGATAGCCAGAGACTTCCCTCGACGTGCTCCAATATCCCCTTGGGGTGGCCTCTGGCCAAGCTGAGGTGCAGGCGCGCTGTCCAGAGGGAGAGTTGGCCGCTGCAAATGTCTCCATTCCATAGAACATTCGTGGCCATGTCCACTTCGAGGGAACCTCAGGCCAGCATCTGACCAACCTGCCCGTCCCTTGACGCGGTGGGATGGGGGTCAGCGGGACCAAGTGGAGCTGCGCAAACCGGAAGGCTCTGGTTCAGTGGCTCTCCCAACTTAACGGTTGGGATTCCCCTCTTTGACCACTAGATGGACCCCTTGTGATGCTGGACCCGGGAGGCCAGGGCCCACCAGGAAAGCCCCTTCCAGCATCCCAGTGAGGCTGAAGGCAGCGTTCACACCACCCCTCCCCCCAGATTTCCTCTACCCGGGACCCCAAATTACTCCACTCTCCCCCGTGATCCAGGAGTGGGGGCCCGGGGGAGGGTGTGGATGGGAGAGTCACCCTGACCTCCAGAACCTGAGGTCACCTCACCTCTGTTTCCTCATCTGCAAAATGGGATGAGCGAGGTTCTGCTCTCACAGGGCACCTGTGAGCCCTGAGTGTAGAGCCTGAACCCAACTTCAGTGCACAGCAAACACGAAAAAACAGCAGCGGACCCGAGACCCGGACTTTGCTCTGACAAAGAGGGTGTGATGTTGGGAGGGCCACCCTCCTCCTGGGATGGGTAGCAGACCCTCCCAAGTCCCCTCCGACTCAGGCATCTGCAGGTCGATTAGTGGGTGCCAAGCCGGGTTCTCAGCGCTTTCTCCCTCATTTTCGTCTTTATAAAAGCCCCAAGAGAGCTGCATTTTTCTTATCCTCAACCTGCAGAGGAGAGCAGGGCCCAGAGGCCAGGGAGCGACCAATAACCGGGCTCCTCCACCAATAACCCAGCAGGAGGCATTCAGGCTGCAGCCCGCAGAGCTGGCCCCCACATAACCTCGTGGAAAAGGGGTCTCTCGGCATCTCTCACTCCTGCAAAAGGACGGCTGCTTGGTTCAGGGAGGTTGGGGTGTTTTAGCGAGGAAAGTGCCCCATGCTTTGACTGCTCACAGGCACCAGGGCAGGGTGGGGAGGAGGGAAGAGCACGTGTGGAAGCAGAGGGGCTGCTGTTGGTGGTGCTCCCAGGGTCTCCTGGAAAGGGGCTGTTTTCCTTTTCTTCCTGTAATGCAGGGACCATGAGCCTTCTCCAGAGAGGACCAGAGAGGAAGTGGCTGAGGCTTCCCGGACCGTCGGTCTCTATCACAGCTCCTCGCCTCGGTCGTGGCAGCACAAATTGGCCACGGATAAAGTAAAGACAAGCGGACGTGGCTGGGCACCAGTGAAACTCTTGTGCAAGCGGCGGTGAGCTGGATTGGGCCCTTGGGCCTCGGTTGCCACCCTGATCTAATGCTTGCCTCTCACCAGAACCTGTACCTGAGGTTTCGGTCTGACCCACCATAAAAATCTCCATCTGTGTTTCCCTGAACAAAGGCTGCATCCTCGGTCCGGCCTGGCGCTAATTGTGGACTGTGACACCAGCGCGGTCTGCCCGCGTGGCCACATACAAAGAACGCTGGGTTTCCTAACAAGGAATTTCTAAGCGGAGAAAGCCAGGATGGGGCTGGGGACAGGGGCCCTTGGGGAAACGAGGACAGAGGCACGCCGAATGTTGTTGGCCTCTGTCCTCCGGGTCCATTCCAGACAGATGGCAGGTGTCCCATCCAGGGGACAGTGCATCTCTGCCCAGCTCCGGATGCCTGAAACCCAGAAACACGCTTCTTCCCTCCCCAGAACCCAAGTGCGGGCGGGGCCGCTGGGTGGCTGGGGCACCTGTGCAACCCACTTGACCTTGAGACCAGGAGGTCAGCTGGCTCTGCCCCACGGGGGCCTCCCCCTGTCCATTCTGCCAGGGAGGGACCCCGCCCTGTCCTCTCCCGGGACACATCATTCTGATTGTCCCTGACCAGCACTGCCTCCATGCAAGGACCCGGCATTGGGAAACCGTGTGAATTCTAGGTGGTCACTCAACAACAGTGCTCCCCAGGCCTGAGAAAAGCAACAACCCTCCGGAAAGAAAAAGTGTCATGCAACCATGATTATATCACATACACTTGTACAGAAATAAAACAGGAAGGAAACCTAATGAGCCCAGCTTCTGAACAACAGATGATAGCCAAATGTATGCATCTGTTACAAACAAGACTTAAAGCCAAGAAAGTCAGATGATCAACATGAACATACCTTGAAAAATGGTATTTTCGGTGAACCCAAATTGTCCATGTCGAATTTAATAGTAGAAAGATGTACTTGCTTGCCTCCCTGTCTCATTTGCTGTTAGAAATGATGGACTGGCTTTTGGGACCATTGTCATTATTATTTTTAACGTTTTGTTTAGATTTTTAAAAAATTACTCTATTTTTTAAATTTTCATTCAGTTAAACTAAAAATGTAGCTTTTTTCCCTTTAGTAATGAACTCATTAAACTATTACTTTAATCAAAAAATTTTATTAGCCCACCAGAGGATACAGGACTCTAAAGCAAAAAATACCACAAAATGACAAAAGTTTTCCTTCATATTCTGCATGTTACCTATCACTCAGGAGCTGCTGCAGACGGACACATGTGAAGTCACAGCCTGAGAAAGCTCTTGGTTCAAAAAAGAATATGTCTCTGCTGTTAGCAGCTCTTTAGGCATTGATGGGGTATGACTGGAGATTTAGCCATTTCTCTCTCTCTCTCTGTGACTCAGTGTAGACTGTTGTCCACACAGCCTGGCTCCTGGCCACACTTACTGACAGGGAGGTAAATGATAGCCAAGTTTAGCAGTCATGGAGCAACAGTGGAAGTGTCCTCCAGGTTACCAATAAAACAGAGATGGAGATTTTTTTAAATTCTCATTTGTGTTTGAAGACCCCAGAGACAAACCACAAACTTCAGTTTGTGGGATATATTCTTGGGAAGGTAACTTTCCCATGCTGCAATAATCCTTTTTCCTAAGATATTGATGTTGCCAGTTCTAAATTCTACTTTGTGTTCAGAGTTGGACAAGCAGTGACACATTCACATTCCGACTGTCTCTCAACCTTCTTTCATGTCACTTTCTTTCTTAAATGTGATTTTATAACATTTAGAGAGCAAGTAGTTTTCTGAAGGAACAGTTCTGATTTGGTTGTGATTTTACCATGTGAGAAGAAAATAGCATTCAATAGAAAAGTTGGATTTAGGGACTGTTCCCAATGGCATATTTTCTCAGAACTCACTGATGATTACACCTCTAGTTTTTTTTCTTCTTTGGATCATGAAAGCCAATAACTTTTTAAGTTAAATCATGTGGAATAATTGTTTCTGTAGACCAAAAGCAGTCAAGTAGTGGCAAACATATAGGATTCAACTCAATACAAAACATTTCAGGTCATCAGCATTATCCATGTGACACATAGCCACTCTTACTGGAAAAATTTTGCCCAAACCTGAGTCCAAATTGAAACCCTCCCTCAAGTGACTTCTTATCTAGCAAACAAACTGCAAATCTGGCAATAGATGGGGAGTAGAGGGAGACAAAACTGAGTCAGATGACCCCACGCTGTGACCTCTTCCCCACTGGCCAATGGATGATGTCATCATTTGTAATCCACGTTCTTAACATGTTAGAAGGTGTAGCCCAGGTAAGTTGCCAGCATGCTTTGCTTACTTTCCAGCTTTAAGGGTTCCTATCAGCTGGAGCTACAGTGAGAAAAAGTGAAGGGGATTCTGGGGTAAACTGATTTAAAAATCTCACCAACTTTCCAGTTTCCCTCAAGGGCGGACCTCTGAGCAAGCTGATGGTCTGTTACGGAAGATGGTGGCTCGCAGAGCTGGATGGTAAAGAGAAAATGACCTCCCAGGAAAAGAATGAAAAGAATGTCATCCTTGTTTGCACTGGCTCCAATCACCTTGACATTTCTCAAAGAATTTCTCAAGAGCGTAAGTTCAAGAAGTATGCAACTTGTCCAGATAAAATGTCCAGGATCACCAGGTGGGCCCGGTACACTTTGGCTGCGCTAGTTATCCCTCAAGAGTTAGACCTCATTTAAACAAAAGGCAGAAATACTCATGCTTGTGAGAAAGTATTTTCCATTTCAGGGGGCAGGAGTCCAGGAGAGCCACCCTCTGCTGACCATCAGTTCTCTTTTGTGCTTCTAGTCAGAAGCTCAGTGACCTTGGGAAAGCACTTTCCTACGTGGCAATTCCAGGTTCGTACCTTCAACACTGGGATGATGAAAAGAGGTGACACGTTCTAACCTCCCGAGAAAGACTTCATCTGACAAATAACATCAGATGTGAAAAACAATTGAATCCCTCTCGGACCTTCAGTACCATGTTTGTGTAGTTTATTCCCAGTTTGCTTGCTGTGAAATTCTGTTACACTGAGCTCCATCAAAAGTAGTAGACCACAGCACAACTTGGAATGAAGTCTCTGTGCCCGATGCCACTGCATGTAGAGTTCAGACACGTTATGATCGAGACTGGATGAAGAAGTGACATGTGGGGGAATCAACATAGCCAAGAGCTTTTTGAAGGAGAGGTATGATATTGACATAGATTGGGCTTTGGAATCAAACCCAGGTTCCAACTCTTGGGCTCAGATCCAGACTCTGTCATTTAATGACTGTGACTTTTCAGGAAGCAAGAGGCACCCCATTTCTACACTACCGAACCAGGAAACAGGTATTCCTCTCCTGTAGTGTAGGGCAGCAGGGACGATTAAATAACATTCATAGTCCAGTAATTCCAGGGGCTGATATTTCCTTAAAAGCATGTGTCCCCACCTCCAACACTATACTTTTCTTGCTGTTGTCAACAGCTCACCACTGTGGTCGATTGCATTATTTGCCCTAATTCTTCACCCCTCCTGTACCCAGGAGGTTCCTGCCTTTCGGTGGATTTATCCTTGCATGGGTGCTTAGCTGTTCAGTCGAGTCTGACTGTTTGGGACCTCATGGACTGTAGTCCACCAGCCTCCTCTATCCATGAGATTCTCCAGGCAAGAACACTAGAGTGGGTTGCCATGTCCTCCTCCAGGGGATCTTCCCCATCCAGGGATTGAACCTAGGGATGGAGCCCAGGTCTCCTGCATTGCAGGTGGATTCTTTACCGTCTGAGTCACCAGGGAAGCCCAGATTCATCCTGTGCCCAAATCTGTAAGAAGATCACTAATTTCAAGGGCTGATCGAAGTCCCTGGCCTGGCACTTATTTCATCTTGGCTTAAACCTGGCGTAAAATCCTTCAGGAAAGGCTGACCAAGCAGTCACCGAGCACTCACCAAGCAGCACGTCCAGGCTTCCTAATGAATTCCCACCCACGATTCACAAATAGACAACGGGGGTGGGGGAGGTGCCGACCGCAGAGTCAGCAAGGAGAGAAGCTTTCATTACTTAAGGTGTATAATGATATTCCTTGATTTTGTTCTGTCTTTTCACTTCTCATGTAACATTGTCAAAAATAAGCAAATAAAACGCAAACTTGTCCTCTAAGACGCATCCTGGGCATAACCGCCTTTGAGAATGTGGTTGCCTTCTTATATCCAAGCACGAGGCCTCATCCACTCTGTCCTGCTGGTTTAATCGCCATGGGGGTGGGCAAGCTCTTGGAACTTTATTGGGTGGGATTTACCCTCCTCTAAGTCACCTTCCAAGGGAAAATGCCCTAAAAGGCATCGACTGAACTTGGGGCAGAAGGTGTGAGTGTGTATGTCCCTTGCACAAGAGTTTACAAAGGTAGCCTTCCTGCAGGAAAGACCACATGTGCAAGCATTGCGAAGGGGGTTGGGGGAGGAGAGAGAGAGGCCCTGTAGATTAAAGGAGAGTTTGAAAATCTGTTAACCCATGGCCACATATAGAAATGATTTGATTCCTAATTCAAAGAAACCACAAAACAGTGGCATTTTTGAGGTAACTGGAAATTTGAACACTAATTGAATATTTAATGATATTGAACACTTACTGTTGATTATTTTTACATATGGTATTAAGGTATTAGGACTATGGTTATAGTTCAGGAATCCTTTTAGCAGTACTCCGTGAATCGTTGGCAAGATGGGATACCCTGATGGTAAGAGTACAGAGACAGCAAGTCACTCTGAGCTGTTACTTTTTAAACAATGACCCTGATTTTTCCCTGGTGAACCCCACCCCGACAAGATGGGAGAACTTGTCTCAAAGAGAAGAATTTTTCCAACTCTTGTCAACAGTGGGTGGGGAGCAGGACTCACAGGGGGCACCTGCGCTCTGAGTGATGAGGAGTTGAGAGAGGGGCTGGGGTCCGGCCTCCCTCCCCATGACATGCTGGTGTCACCCAGCCTCCTTTCCCCTGCCTTCTGCCCTTCCTGGGTGTCCAATGAAAGATTCTCTGGCTTCAGTTTCTGCCTACCTGGTGCAAGGGCCGCCCCTGGCTGGATGCAGAGAGACGCCGAGTGGTTCCTCACTGCCCCTTCTGCCTCTTGGATCCTCTGGGGCAGGAGGACTGCGCACACTTTCCTGACAGGTTCAGGGTGTAGCTACACAGCTCCGCTTTTTAATACGCTGTCTAGCTTTGTCAGAGCTTTTCTCCCAAGGAGCAAGCATCTTTGAATTTCATGGCTGCAGTCACTGTCCTCAGTGATTTTGGAGCCCAAAGAAAATAAAATCTGCCACTCTTTCCATTGTTTCCCCATCTACTTGCCATGAAGTGACAAGACAGGTGCCATGATCTTCATTTTTTGAATGCTGAGTTTTAAGCCAGCTCTTACATTCTCCTCTTTCACCTTCATCAAGAGGTTCTTTAGTTCCTCTTTGCTTTCTGCCTTTACAGTGGTATCATCTGCATATCTGAGGTGGTTGATATTTCTCCCAGCAATCAGATAGAGAAGAACAAATATTATATAACACTTATATGTGGAGCCTAAAGAAGTAACACAAATGAAGCTATAAACAAAAAAAAAACAACCTCATTAACATAAAAAAACAAACTTATGGTCACCAAAGGGAGAAGGAAGGGGGGATAAATTAGAAGTACAGGATCAATAGATGCAACCTACTGCATATAAACTAGGATAACACAAGGAACTAAATTCAGTATCTTGTAATAAACTATAATGGAAAATAATCTGAATAAATAAGTAGAAATACATATCTATCTATCTATATACATACATAGCCAAATCACTTTGCTGTAGAACTGAAATTAATACAATCCTGTTAAGCAACTATACTTCAATTTATAAAGTATTAGTTTATAATGTATACATTTTTGAAATGAGAGCTAATGGGCACAAGAGAAAAACCATGATTTCTCACCACTGGGAGCTCATATACAAATTGAACGGACTTACCATTTGGTGAACAATGAAGCTTCTAGTTGCTTGTGTGTTGTCCCGCGTCTCACACACATGCATGTTTATACATTTTTCTAATGCTCAGCACTAGGATGAAAGACAGTGAAAACTTTTTGGTACAAAGGATTGAGAGATAAAACAGACGTTCAGATGCTAATTTATGGAACATGATTAACAGTGGAAAGGTGTGGGGAAATGAAAAGAAAAAAATCAGAGGCTCCAGTTATTACACAAGTCTGCAAGGGGAAAATAAGACAAATAGGGCTTTGAAGAATGCCTCAGAAGTGGCTCTTTGGGAGCACAAGTCAGGAGTCGGGGGCATCAGTGTCAACAAGGAAGATGTGGGTGGGAGTCTTAAAACCTTGTGTCAGGAGCAGGGCAGAATTCAAATCTATGCTCTGTGACAACCTGGAGGAATAGGGTGGGGAGGGAGGTAGGAGGGAGGTTGAGGATGGATGGAACACCTGTATACTAATGGCCGATTCATATTGATCTATGGCAAAAACCATCACAATATTGTAAGTTAATTATCCTCCAATTAATATAAATAAATAAATAAAAATTTTTTAAAATGCACTGTGTCCAGTATCCAGTTGGACATTAGGGCCAGCAGGCATGCCGGGCCTGGTCCTGCTCTCAAGGAGAAAGGAGGGAACTTGTGTTGGGCCAGACTGAAGCAATGATGTTTGGGTGAACCTGTTGTTCTCAGAAAATAGGGAGTGGGATCTTGACAATCACAGTGGCATGATGTCCAAGAGGTTTCTGTTGTGTTTTTTTTTTTTTTTTTGGCTGCATTGGGTCTTCATTGTGGGCCATGGGCTTAGTTGCCCCTAGGCATTTGGGATCTTAGTTCCCAATCCAGGACTGGAACCCACATCCTCTGCCCTGAAAGGTGGATTCCAGTGTTTAAGTGGACCACCAGGGAAGTCCCCCAGAGGTTTTTGTTTTGTTTCTAAGAAGTGTCTGTAATGAAGCGGAGGAGAGACAAAGGCGGGAATCTTCAAACAGGCATTGGTCACTAAGAAAACCAAAGGTGCCCTTGAATGTCAGGGGGAGCGGTCCCTGGGGGACATGTAGGCGCAAAAGCCCCAGACCCCTCCCCGCAAAAGATGCTTTCCTTGAAAAGACTCAGAGTCAGGGTTCAACCAGCATCCCTGAAACGTCAGTGCAATCTCTCCTTCTGGAAGGAGCGGTCCCAGGTGTGACGCCCTGAGAAGCCTCCCACCAGATTTCTGACTTTGACACCGGAAAACGGAGGGGAAATCTACATCACTAAGCCACACCGAGCCTGCACCTCCCTGGGAGGGGGTGGGAATACACATCCAGCCCCGCCCCCCCCACAACCGACTCTCCCTTCTGAACCACTGTTTGCCCACCTGAGCCCAGCTGGGCCCACCGGCCAGCTGCTTTGCCGAGGAACCTCTGACAGCTGCGCTCAAAGTGGGGCCAGGAAGCTCCTCGAGAGCCCCCCAGGGGGCTTTGCATCACAAGGAAAGCATTATTTCCTTGGCTGGGAAGGCAGTGTTTGTTCGAGACCCCAGGGAGCTGATGAGGTGATGACGTGGGGACCAGGGGCCTCTGGGCCCCTGCTGAGACTGGCCTGGCTGCAAGCAGTGCTGGCCAGTGCTGGACAAGGCCAAGGCCAGCCAGCCCGGTCTGGCTCCAGAAAGGGGACTGCTGTAGTCCCAGGCTTCACTCATGTGTCCTGCTGGTTCCTCCAAACAGTGCAAAGTCAGCGCAGCCAACAGGCTAACGACTGTTTCCACAGAAAACAAAGGCTCTCCCTGCCAAGGAGTCCGGGGAGATGTGTGTTGGGCGGCCTGGCCTGTTGGCCCCTGCAGGTCCTTTGCACGGGACTTGATTCCTCCGTGATGGCAAAGTGACAGAACAGGAGAGCTTGGCCTTTTCAGAATCAGTCTGGAAATGATCAACCGCAGGGAAGGAACTAGGATGCCTGGTCCAGATTATGTCAAACAAAGCAAAATCACAAGTACCAAATACGAGGCTGCATTTTATACATTAAAATGAGAAAAAGTTAGAAGCCAGACAGGACATGAAGATGCTACCCTGGTACACGTGGGTGTTGTACTTGGCGTGTCCCATCCAGGGGCGGAAGGAGGCAGGCAGGCTGTGGGAAGAGTCTGGACGGGAAGCCCCACCCCTCCCCACTCTGCGTAGACCTGCCCATCTCCACGTGAGCAACCTGGGCAGTGAGGAGCAAGGGAGCTGTGCTTCCTCCCGGGCAGCTCAGGGGGTCCTCGGGCCACAATCCTGAGGAGCTGCCTGGTGCAAACCCACCTGTATCACACTGCAAAGCGAGTCCTGTGGCCCCAGTGTGAGTCATCCAGGTCAGGATGTTTTCTTGGCCAGGTTGGTGTTCCTGACACCCCAGCCGCACGTGTGGAAAGCACGGATAAGGTTCATTTCATTTTTAACACCAACGTACAAACTAGGAGCCCCCAAATCATTTAGTAAGACACTAAGAAGTTAATGGTATTTTTTTAATTGCTGTGTAATTGCTTTACATTGTTGTTAGTTTCTGCTGTATAACGAAGTGAGTCAGCTATGTGTATACATATAACCCCTCCCTCTGGGGTGTCCCTCCCACCCCGTCCTCATCCCACCCCTCCAGGTCAACACAGAGCCCTGAACTGAGCTCCCTGTGATATAGGGCAGCTTCCCACTAGCTAGCTGTTTTACACATGTTGGTGTATTTACGTCAAACTAATCTCCCAATTCACTAGGAACTAAATTTCAGCTCCCACAATCAGAAAAGAGGACACATGTTAGCATCCTCTAGCAGCAAGCTCTCGTTGATTCTTGCATTATGGCTCCTGGGATTACAGTCTTATCACCCCTTAATCCCTTAGGTCATGGGCCCTTTGCCCTATGCTCTAAAGAGTCTGGTGAGTTGGTTCTGACTCCTGTTAAGACTATTTGGAACTAGCTGTCAGCACCAGATGACTAGTCCTGGCTGTATTTGTAGCAGGGACTCCACAAATTCCAGGCAATGGACGTAACATTTGGCTTTAGTTTTAGGTGGTCCACTTGCCCTAAAGACTGAGGAACAGCCCTCTGAGAGCCCGCCCTGGACAGACAGCCACCAGCTCTGCTGGGCCTGATGACTTCCACCCAAAAAAACCCCAATGTACTTTTGTGTCTGGCTTCAATAATTCTTTGCTTTCAAGAACTTCAGTTCGAAGAAACCATTCATTGTTTTACCAGTTGTCTTTCTGGCAATTTTCCCCCAACTTAGGTAAAATCATCTTTCTGGCAAATAGGAAAAGTTGAATCTCACTGGATGTCAAGAAGCTTGAGTGTATTTCTAATTATCCTGGGGTCTTAGATTTGAGTCTAATGGGGCCCATTAAAACCTCTAGAGAAACGGTCCATGGAAACAGCCAGTTAGAACTGATAAGAAATGCAGAGATAGAATGATTTGCTCCTTTGTCATCCATATCACTGAGTTATTAGCAGGAGGGGAGTCCTCTCCAAGCCTTTCCTCCTGTCCTTTCCAGTCCAGAGCAGACACCAGGAGACGAACCTGGTCACATGAACTGCACAGCTGACCTCTGGGTTCTGACTCTGATCTTCAGAAGAAGTGAGGAAGGTATTCTGAAGGTGATGATGCCTCCTGGATTCACACCCTGAGCGGGTGTCCAGCTAAGGGAGAAGGGGGCCCCTCTGAGGGCAGTGGCCTGAGTATAGAGGTGACGCAGGTAGACGAGGGGCCACTGCTGCCTTTGAGGAACCAGAAGGCAGACTCAGAAGGCAGCATCTTCAGCATTGCTAAGCCTCTGATGCCAGCACAGCCACAGAATCCCATCAAATTCACTAAGGCTGGTATGTTCAAATGATGACATCATTGTTGACATGTCTTCTTGCAAATACTAAATGCTTTGATCTTCCAATGTCAATTGGTTTTTCAGTATTTGAAACTCAGTCCTTCAGGCCTCAGAAACCAAGTTGTAAAAACACAAGTCATGGTCATTCAGAATTTCACATAGCTTCCCGAAAGTGCCGGTGTGACTCCAAGACGTCTGGGTGGGCTTCACGTCCAGACCATGTGCAACATCCTCTCTGAAAGCCCATTGCCACAAAAATAGTCATAAGGCAGAAGTCTCCCAAGTGGATTTTCTGGTCAGACTCGTGAGATTAAAATGTGATTATGGATAGGAGGATGTGCTTTGGAGAAATCTGATGGAGCCACGAGTTTAAGGAAATACTTTGACAGCGAACACCCTGCCTTCTTCACTCCCCAGGGGTAATGTTTCTTGGTCTATTTTATGGCCTTCTGTGATTCTGGCAGAAACCACAGTATATTCACTTTAGAGCATAACACGATCAGAGTGTGGTAGCCACACTTCGGGATAGACCTGTTCCCTTACTGATTGTCACTAATCAGCAGCCCTCTGGGACCTGCTGCTCAATCTTCATCTGCTCCCTGAGAGATAATGATTTTTCACAGGAATCTCCAGGGAGTTTCAACACTATTGAGAAGGAAGGTCTCTTTTAAGATCAAAATGACCCTTAATAGCTGTGTTCTTACAGCCACTGAAAAATGGAAAATGGTACCGTAGTAGGTTCAGTTCACATTTTAAAGTAAACTTGAATGTTACTAAATCTGGCTTAAGGATATGCCTACTTTAATTCAAAAAATAGTCCATACACTATTTTAGCGAATTCAAAGAATGCTTTCTGTTTTAGGCTTCGGTATTTATAGTAATGCCGTGTTCTTGACCATTGATGAAATCTTGGCCATTGTGCCGATAATCTAATGTCAGTGTTTATTTTCTAGTGCATGTAAAAACACTGGTGGGTATACAGCCCGTGGCATCCAAAGTTCAGTGAAATACACCTCGGTTAGGAAGCATAGTATCACTCAGCCCACAGGTCACGCTCTTGGGGGTAATTCTGCCTCTCCCCAGAAATCTTCTGCCCCACAGGCTGGAAAATTACCACTTTGGTATATCCTATCACCTGTATTAAATGAGGTGTTCCCGCGTAAGAAAGACAGCAAGGTGAATGGCCCTGCTCCCAGGCCAGGGTGTGGTCTGTGCATCTGGTTGGTTTTCACCCTTAGTGTGGAAGATACTACATGTCCAGGTGGCCTGTATTAGCAATAAGCATCTGAGCCTTCCCCAGAGTGCCCAGACCAGCACTGCTGCAGTCATCTGGAGTTTCTCTTGTTCTAAACAGAGTCCAAAAGTAACTGTTTCGATGAATCAGTGTCCAGAATGGCCTTACTACCCCACTGCATACCTAACACAATGTCCAAAAAAGCAAAAAACCCATCAGGAAGCTGCCTTCAAGAATGTACAGTTCAAGAGGAGAATGATGATGGCCACCTTTGTAGCTGCTCTGGAGCCGGGCCAGCACCAGCCTGGGGGCCTGAGGCCATTGCCCCCGACTGGGAGAACCGGGAAGATTCCCCAGGGACCACTCTCATGGCTGTGCAAGTTGATGGGGGCATGGTTCTAGGAGCAGGCTCCAGAACCACCACTGGGTCGTACATTGCCAAGCTGACCCCTATTCACGACTGTGTTTTCTGCTGCAGCTCAGACTCAGCAGCTGATACCCAGGCAGGAGCTGACACAGTCACTTATCTGCTTGGTTTCCACAGCATTGAACTGAATGAACCTCTACTGGTACACACAGCGGCCAGTCTCCTTAAGGAAATTTGTCACTGATACCAAGAAAGCCTGATGGCAGGAATCATCACTGCTGGCTGGGACCTCCAAGAAGGGGCTCAAGCGTCCTCAGTGCCCATGGTGGGTATGAGGACAGGCCTTTGCCATTACAGGCTCTGGGAGCTCCTATATCTATGGCTATGTCGATGCTACCTGCTGGGAAGGCGTGACCAAGGAAAAATGCTTGCGGTTCACTGCCCATGCTCTTGCTTTGGCCATGGAGCAGGACAGCTCCAGTGGAGGGGTGACTGCCTGGCAGCCATTGCAGAATCAGGCTTAAAGCAGCAGGTACTTGTCAGAGACCAAATTCTCCAATTCACCTTGGCCATATTACCACCTCTCTGAACCCTGAGACTCTAAGATCCAAAGGAGACACCCCACACTGCTACGAAATTTGATAAACAGTTTGTCAGTGAGAAAAAAAAGAATGTGCAGTTCATTTTGCTGCCAAATCGAAGCATTTTCAGGAAAGGGGAATGCTACACAGTGAGAGAAAGGAACCAGGAATTTCAGTTCAGGGGACTGGGGAGGGGAGGTAAAGGAGGAACATTTAAACTCTGACAAGAAAGAGAGTTTGACTGGATGTGAAAGGATAGTGTCCAAGTCAACACATAAAAATTCTGGCCCCAACCCATGCCTTAGATGTGACTCAGTTTTCAAAATGCTGATTTACTGAATACCAAGCATCTTCTGGCCCTTTGCTTTTCTCTCTCGCATCTGTGACACCATAGCCCCACTGCAGAGGTAATGAATGACCTGGGGTCTGGCTGACTCCAGAATCCGTGACTGTCATGACCCCACATGGCCCCCTGGAAGGACAGGTAGGGACTCAACAAGTAACAAGAAGGGAGGACTTGAGAAGGAAGCCCAGGAGAGAAAGGCCAGGGTTAAGAATGTGTACCTGCTTAGGCTGTTTTCCTGGAGAATTATTGTACTGGGCTTGAAGGTGATATACCCAGAACTTAAGCCCATATATACAGAGAAGGGTATTGAATAGCAGACTGTTTTGCTAACACTGCACCCTACACTGCAAAATAGATTCTGACCCAGGTACAGCTGGTAAGAGTTGATGGGAGGGTGGCAGTGAGGATGCCCAGTGGGGAAATATGTTGATGAAGAAATGAGAGTTGACATTGGAGGTCATCCAGTCTCAGATAAAACAACTTGGGTTGGAATCCATGGCTAGCATTTAGTGACTGTGTGACTCTGGGCAAAGGAGCCTCAGTTTCCTCATCTGTAAAGTGGAGACAATAATATTGCTTGTCTTGCTATATTCATTGAAATCTTAAATCAGATAATGAAGATAAAGCACAATCCCTGGCAATGGCAGGCATTAGCAAACAGAAGCATCTATTATTCTTGTCTTACTCGCTCTGATTAGTCCTGGGGTGGCTTTCTGGAAAGCTAGCTGGAAATTTCTGGGAGGGATAACCCTATTTCCTTTTGCAGGGCATCCCCTTATCTTGACAAATCCCTTCTATTCTTTGCTGTTGTTTTCAGATGTGATTCTAAGTCAGTGAGCACTGAGAAGTTCTAAGAATGAACATCCCTCCAGCTCTGCTGTCCCTCATCTAGGTTACTTTTCACTTGTTGGGTAACTATCTCTGGCTGCTGCTGCCCCCGTCCTGGTAGGGTAGGTGACCCTTCAGAGTGACGTAGGGGAAGAAAGGAACTTTGTAGCTAGAGCCCTTAATCCCCTCCTTTCTCATCCCCAGAGATCAGGATAAACCTGAGAACTGGCACTCACACGTGGAGATGAGCCACAGCTCTGTTGGAAGAGAAACGGTGGGTGTGGGGGACCCTCACCCACAGGAAGGCAGAGTTGCAAAATCCATCCCCTCCCCTGGGCTGATGGCACATGGGATGCCAGGAATAGTGGAGGGGGGAGATTCAACCAGGGTGAAGGCAGGGGCTAATGCAGATACTTGAGGTGGTGGGGTGGGAAGTTCATAGCTGTCACCGAGTCATTTCTTGTTTCTTTCTTTTGGCTTCGCTATGCCACATGCAGCAAGTGGGACCTTAGTTGCCCACATGTGTGTGCTGCTATCTTACTTCTGTTGTATCCGACTTTATGTGACCTTAGGACTGCAAGCTGCCAGACTCCTCTGTCCATGCGGTTCTCCAGGCAAGAATACTGGAGTGGGTTGCCATGCCCTCCTCCAGGGGATCTTCCTGACCCAGAGATCCAACCCACGTCTCTTACGTCTCCTGTATTGGCAGACAGATTCTTTACCATTAGTGCCTCCTGACCAGGGGTCAAACCTCTGCCTCCTGCTTTGGGAGTGCAGAGTTTTAACCACTGGACCACCAGGGAAGTCCCATGTTATTCATTTCTTAAGGAAAAAAAAAAATGAGAGAATTTAAGATTATTTGTTGATCACCTAAATAGACAGGTTTTGCTTCCACAGGAAATAGGTTTGTTTTCCTTCCTGAGATCTTGTACACTGGGGGCAGGTCAATCTAGCTCTGAGTCTTCATGCCCCTGGGACCTGGAGGAGAGCTGAACTTAGAGATCATGGTCAAGGACCCTCCTATCCAGGAACCCTCCCCAGTGAGAGCTCTGGGTTTCCCCTCATCTCCTAAATGGGTCTTAGTACCAGATGTATATTAAAATCACTGGTGGTGGGTAGGGGGGCGCTTCTTCAAAACTTCTGTGTCCAGCTCCCCTCAAAAATTTAGAATTGATCAGAAGGGGGCCAGAAATACATAACTATGATAATCCTCTGATGGGAGGATTTCCAGGGCAGAGATGAAAGGCACCCTTCTCAGAAGATCTGCTATTTACCAACCCACCTGGATGGTTCTGTCTAGGCTGCTTGTGGTGAAGGGGGCTTGGTGCCCAGGGATGGTGAAGCAACACTAGCCAGGCATCCTACCTCCCCTTCTCTAGGACAGCTCCCAGTACCCACTCTCTTTCTCTCTCCTCCAAGGGTCTTTTAAGAGAGATTTTAGATAGGAGTGGTGGTCCGACAGGAAGGATGCACAGAAGGGGTGTGGGGTTTTTTTCTCTGATTTTTCCCAAGATTAGTTTCCTTTATATTGGCCTTTTCAGGAGAAGAATAAAACAGACATTCATTTTTGCATGTATGTTTACATTTTCTAAACGCATTTCTTCCCAAGTTTAATGCTTTAAGAAATTTTTAAAAAAATGCTTCTTCCAAATACAATATCTGCATGAGAAGTTAGAACAATCCACATAGCAAAAAACAAAAAAAAAAAAAATAGAGAAAGAGATAAGCATTCCTGGTTATGACAGAGCTGACCTTGGAAGCTCTTCATTCATTCAGTAGCCCCCATGGCCAGGCAGTCCCCATGCCAGACTTCAGGCTTCTTGCAGCTCTGAGGCTGCACTGTCTTTAGACTAGATGTACAAGGAAAAACTGGTCTCTTGGGTGTGTGTGTCTGTGAGTGTGTGTGTGTGCATGTCTGCTGAGCGCATTCAGCTGGAGAAATTCTACCTTCACCCAATTCACACCAACTGGTACCTGATGGCCCGCTGAGAACAGGCCCCCGGGATCTGCCTCTTTCTGGGAACCTGCCTGACAAACCCACTGAAGGTCTAAGGCTGCCCACCTGAGCATGGCTGAGGGCTAAGTTCAGTTCAGTTCAGTCACTCAGTTGTGTCCGACTCTTTACGATCCCATGGACTATAGCACTCCAGGCTTCCTTGTCCATTGCCAACTCCCGGAGCTTGCTCAAACTCTTGTCCATTGAGTCAGTGATGCCATCCAACCACCTCATCCTCTGTTGTTCCCTTCTCCTCCCGCCTTCAATCTTTCCCAGCATCAGGGTCTTTTCCAATGAGTCAGTTCTTCACATCAGGTGACCAAAGTATTGACGTTTCAGCTTCTGCATCAGTCCTCCAAGGGATATTCAAGATTGATTTCCTTTAGTATTGACTGGTTGAATCTCCTTGCAGTCCAAAGGACTCTCAAGAGTCTTCTCCAACACCACAGTTCAAAAGCATCAGTTCTTCAGGTCTCAACTTTCTTTATGGTCTAACTCTCACATCCATACATGACTACTGGAAAAACCATAACTTTGACTAGATGGACCTTTGTTGGCCAACTAATGTCTCTGTTTTTTAATATGCTGTCTAGATCACCTTTTCATCCAAGGAGCAAGCATCTTTTAATTTTATGGCTGCAGTCACCACCTGCAGTGATTTTGGAGCCCCCAGAAATAAAGCTTCTCACTATTTCCATTGTTTCCCCATCTATTTGCCATGAAGTGATGGGACCTGCTGCCATGATCTTAGTTTTTTGAATGTTGAGTTTTAAGCCAACTTTTTCACTATCCTCTTTCACTTTCATCAAGAGGCTCTTTAGTTCCTCTTTACTTTCTGCAGTAAGGGTGTTGTCATCTGTGTATCTGAGGTTATTGATATTTCTCCCTGCAATCTTGATTCCAGCTTGCACTTCATCCAGCTTGGCATTTCACATGATGTATTCTGCATATAAGTTAAATAAGCAAGGTGACAATATACAGACTTGACATAACTCCTTTCCCGATTTAGAACCAGTTTGTAGTTCCATGTCCAGTTCTAACTGTTGCTTCCTGACCCGTATACAGATTTCTCAGGAGGCAGGTCAAGTGGCCTGGTATTCCCATCTCCTGAAGAGTTTTCCACAGTTTGTTGTGATCTACACAGTCAAAGGCCTTGGCATGGTCAATAAAGCAGAAGTAGATGTTTTTCTGAAACTCTCTTGGTTTTTCAATGATCCAATGGATGTTGACAATTTGACTCTGATTCCTCTGCCTTTTCTAAATCCAGCTTAAACATCTGGAATTCATGGTTCATGTAGTATTAAAGCCTGGTTTGGAGAATTTTGAGCATTACTTTGCTAGTGTGTGACATGAGTGCAACTGAGTGATAGTTTGAAGATTCTTTGGCATTGCCCTTCTTTGGGATTGGAATGAAAACTGACCTTTTCCAGTCCTGTGGCCACTGCTGAGCTTTTCAAATTGGCTGGCGTATTGAGTGAAGCACTTTCACAACATCATCTTTTAGGATTTGAAAGAGTTCAACTTGAATTCCATCACCTCCACTAGCTTTGTTGGTAGTGATGCTTCTTAAGGCCCATTTGACTTCCCGTTCCAGGATGTCTGGCTGTAGGTGAGTGATCACACCATTGTGGTTATCTGGGTCAGGAAGATCTTTTTTGTATAGTTCTTCTGTGTATTCTTGCCACCTCTTCTTAATATCTTCTGCTTCTGTTAGGTCCATACCATTTCTGTCCTTTATTGTGCCCATCTTTGCATGAAATGTTCCCTCGGTATCTCTAATTTTCTTAAAGAGATCTCTAGTCTTTCGCATTCTATTGTTTTCCTCTATTTCTTTGCACTGATCACTGAGGAAGGCTTTCTTATCTCTCCTTGTTATTCTTTGAAACTCTGCACTCAAATGCATATATCTTTCCTTTTCTCCTTTGCCTTTCACTTCTCTTCTTTTCTCAGCTATTTGTAAGGCTTTCTCAGACAACCATTTTGTCTTTTTGCATTTCTTTTTCTTGGGGATGGTCTTGATCACTGCCTCCTATACAATGTCATGAACCTCTTTCCAAAGTTCTACAGAGACTAACCTCTCTAATCCCTTGAATCTATTTGTCACTTCTACTGTATAATCAAAAGGGGTTTGATTTAAGTCATACCTGAATGGTCTAGTGGTTTTCCCTACTTTCTTCAATTTAAGTCTGAATTTTGCTATAAGGAGCTCATAATCTGAGCCTGAAAACCATCCCATGTGCCCCTGGGTCCTGCTGGGGCCGCTCTGAACTGCTCTTCTGAGCCTCAGGTAGAACTTGATGTCAATTCTGGATTATGGCCCTCCCTGTTTCATTTACTGTGTGACTTTTGTCAAGTCTCTTTACGATAAGGAAACTAAGGCTCTAAACTGCCAAATGAGGGTCAATTCAACAAGAAATCTGTAGTTACTAGGTCTTTTAATAAGACTATGAATAAGACTTTTGTCAGCAGAAGGTGAAGAAACTAATGCATTTACCATGTGGATGTACCTTATAGGAATTGAAAGTGAAAGCAAAAGTCGCTCAGTTGCGTCAAACTCCTTGTGACCCCATGGATTATACAGTCCATGGAAATTCTCCGGGCCAGAATACTGGACTGGGTAGCCTTTCCCTTCTCCAGGGGATCTTCCCAACCCAGGGATTGAGCCCAGGTCTCCCGCACTGCAGGTGGATTCTTTACCAGCTGAGTCACAAGGGAGGCATAAAGACATTACGCCAAGTGAAATAGGCTGGTCACAGGGAACAGACATGCACAATCTCATTTACAGAAGTATCTAGAATAGTCCAATTCACAGTGACAGAAAGTAAACTCATGGTTGCCAGGAGCTGGGAGAGGGACAAATAAGGAGTCAGTGGTTGATGGGGACAGAGTTTCGGTTCTATAACATGTAAGAGTTCCAGAATTGGATGCTGGTGGTGATTGTACAATAATGTGAACACACTTAGTGCCACTCAGCTGTACACTTAAAAATGACTATGATTATAAGGCACTGGAAGGACTGATGCTAAAGCTGAAGCTCCAGTATTTTGGTCACCTGATGGGAACAGTCAATTCATTGGGAAAGTCTCTAATGCTGGGAAAGATTGAGGGCAGAAGGAGAAGAGGGCATCAGAAGATGAGATGGCTGGATGGCATCACCGATGCAATAGACGTGAACTTGGACAAACTTCAGGAGATGGTTAGGGACAGGGAGGCCTGGTGTGCTGCAGTCCATGGGGTCACAAAGCATCAGACACGACTGGGAAACTGAACAACAACAATAAGGCATATGTTTTCTCACACATGCAAAAAAGACTGACTCTTGTGTGGTCCTTCTTTCTAATTTCTTCGTTTTACTACCTTCTCCAACAATATCTGCATCTACTGAGAATGTATCAATATCTACTCAGAAGGGTGTCTGCTTACCCTGGAGAATAAGAATTAGGACCCAGGGATTCAGAGAACTTGAGGGCGAGTTGTTTACAAAACTCTAGGAACTTTATTATGTGGTTGTATGAATAAGGCCTTCAAGGAATCATGTGAACATGAAAATGATTTGATTGGTTGAAAAAGAAGTATTAATAACCTTTAATTTTAACAAAAATTTTTGTAGTAGTCTGTGCAATACCAATAATTTAAATACCCAATACTACATTTGTTTTCCCGATAATACAGGAAGAGGGCCCTGACTCACCTTCTGTATCCAAAGCTCCCTGGAACATCTCACATGCATTTGCTCCTCTCGCCTTTTTCAAGACAACTCGAGGTTAGAGATGAGCAGGTGACTTCATCCCCCACAGCTGCAGGAGAACACCTGGGAAGGAGGGAAGGATGCTGAGGGGGGAGCGGTTTGCATAGGACAAACTTCAGCTGACAAAATACAGGTAATCAAACAGGAAGAGGCAAATCGCTCGTGAACTTCTGGAGTCCATGAACCTGGTCATGATGGTTCAACTGGCCAAGGAGAACTCACCACAGCCACCAGCCGGCTTCAGAGACACCACAGAAGCCAGTTGTCTTCCAGGCAGAGGATGGAGGAGAGAAAGAGTACAAATTCGCTTCCACACAGACCCCACTTGGCATCTGAGGGCACAAGGACCACCAGGCCCCCTGCGCTCCAGGAGGTGCCCACGATCGGAGATGCCAAGCCTTCCGAGAAGGCTCGTGTGTTTGTGTGTGAGGGGTAGTGTGTGAGTGTGTGTTTGTGTGTGCATGCTGTGTGTGAAGATGTGTGTGTAAATGGGTGTCTATGTGGGTGTGCAGGTGTGTAGGAGTGAGTGTGGGTATATGTTTATGAGTGTGTGAGCTGAGAGGGAGCATGTGTGTGTGCTAGTGAGTTGTCTGTGCAAGTGTGTGTGTATTTGCACACGCCAGTGCATGTGCATTCACATTTGTGCGCACATATGTGAGTGTAGGTGTGTGATGGACGTGACTACATGCCTGTCTGTGTCCGTGTGTATGAATGTGAGCACACACTCATGTGTGCATGTGTATGCACAGGTGCCATGGGAGTGAGTGTGCCCCGAGCAGCCCCCAAGACTCTCTCTAGAGGCCCCTCCCTCACCCTCACAGGGGTGCCCCGGCACCACCCCCAGGCCTGTGTGCACCCCTTCCCGCAGGCACACCGGAGACCCTTCGTCCCTCCTCCTTTCCAGTCTGAAGGTGGCCCCTCAAGTGTCACAGGGCTTGTTTGGAGAGTGTCCCTTCCCTAGGTGAGCCTGTGTGTCCCTGTGAAAGGCAGACTGTAGACAAGATGTCCAGCCCCCAGCTTTAAAATAGCTGCACACATTTTCCTCTGCCCTTGAGACAGAGTCGGGCCCTGTGGCCTCGAAATCCATCCTCAGGTAAACAGCCTGTGACAGGCGGCAGGCCGGGGCCAACCGCGGGGCCGCAGCTGTGCCCGCCCGCGGCGCCGGCACCAGGCCCACGGCCATGGGGGAGGGGGCTCTTGGCCGTGCCCCCGGGTTGTGGGCAGCCAATATTTTCCAGAGCTCACCAGGGAGGTTTCAGAGGGAGTTCCATGCAGATCAGTTCCGTCAGAATCTGTGGCTGCCTTGTTCTAGAATTTACGGGCCTTGTGTAAGAATTCCCTTGAAAACGTTAGATTGAATTCTTCTAATCTAAAACTGTAAACTTCTGAAAACTCATAAAACTCTTTCTATCTT
Organism: Muntiacus reevesi; assembly: GCF_963930625.1. NCBI lineage: Eukaryota > Metazoa > Chordata > Mammalia > Artiodactyla > Cervidae > Muntiacus > Muntiacus reevesi. Next base: position 40,436,268 of record NC_089250.1, on the reverse strand, counting down.
AAAATAGTAGCAGTTCGTGGCAGGGACAGAGGAGGCCTTCAGCTGAAGTAGGTCAAGGGGCATCCAGACGGTCCACAGCTGTTTCCAGGCCACGAGCCACACGCGTCGAAGGGGTGATCTCTCTTGTGTCCTGGGGACCCTGAGACATCTTGGCAGGACAAGTCGTTGTAGCTCCAGGGAAGTGAATTCATTGCCTGAGCAAAATATGAAAATGAAGCAAAGTTCCCTCACATTTGGCTGAATGGTTAGGAGAGCAGGAGTTGGCCACAGAGGACAGGAGGGCTCCTCGCGGCGCTGAGGGGCGTGGAAGGGGTGAACTAGCCCCCCTGCTGTCTCTGGACCACTCATTGGAGGAGATCAGAGAGGCAGGGTTTGAAATGAAGATCCACCAGGCTGATTCTTTACCCCTGAGCCACCTGGGAAGCCCCAGTGATGTTAGTAGTTGTTACGAAAAGAAAGAAAGGGACTTCCCGCCTTCCAGTGGAGGGTGTGGGTTTGAACTCTGGTCTGGGAGCTAAGATCCCACATGCCTCTCAGCCAAAAAGCAAAAAAACACACAATAAAAGCAATATTGTAACAAATTGAATACAGACTTAAAATGGTCCACATCAAAAAAGAAAAAAAAAAATCTTAAAAAAAACAAAAAGGGGGAAAAATCCCCAGGGAAGAGACAGGGAAAGGGCAGGGAAAGAGAGGGAAATGGCGAAACTGGAGAAATCCTAGGTGTCAAGGAGATGGGGTGCCCCCACATCCGTGTAGCACCCCTTTGTCCAGGGCACCTCACAGCCTCTTCTGCAGTGCCTGCACTTCAGCGCCTGGGGTGTGCCTGGCAGCTTGTGCCACCCAGGTTGGAAGATCCAGAGAGTGATAGCATTGGAGCATCGTGGGTGGAAGGTCCAGGGAGTGACAGCCCTGGAACATCATGGGTGGAAGGTCCAGGAGTGACAGCACTGGAGCATTATGGATGGAAGATCCAGGGAGTGACAGCCCTGGAGCATCATAGATGGAAGGTCCAGGAGTGACAGCCCTGGAGCATCATGGTTGGAAGGTTCAGGAGTGACAGCACTGGAGCATCATGGGTGGAAGGTCCAGGAGTGACAGTCCTGGAGCATCATGGGTGGAAGGTTCAGGAGTGACAGCACTGGCGCATCATGGGTGGAAGGTCCAGGAGTGACAGCCCTGGAGCATCATGGGTGGAAGGTTCAGGAGTGACAGCACTGGAGCATCATGGGTGGGAGATCCAGCCTGTCAATCACAGTGGTCTGTGGTTCCTCCCTTTCCTGTCTCCCCTCCTGACTCTCCAGCAGCTTCTTAGCATCACCCCCCAACCATCACTTGCAAGTGAAACCTTATTTCTTGGTCTGTTTCTCAAGACCCAGACACTATTTTCCTAGCTTTTCTGCACAGTTCTTTTTTATTTGAATTAGAGTATAGTTGCTTTACAATGTTGTATTAGTTTCTGCTGTACAACAAAGTCAATCAGCTCTTAATATACAAATATCCTCTCTTCCTTGGATTTCCCTTCCATTTGTGTCACCACAGAGCACTGAGAAGAGCTCCCTGTGTTGTATGGTAGGTTAGCATTACTTTTCTGTTTTATACATAGTAATGTGTATATGTAAATCCCAATCTCCCAAATTACACCTCTCTTCCCCATTGGTATTCATGCATTTGTTCTCTACATCTGTGCTCTGCACTGTTCTTCAGAGAGAGATATACTAAAGCCATGGAGACACTCCAAGGTGAACCTGAGAAATCAGCACTGCAGAAACTCATTCAACCAAGAAAACCATTTTCTACTGAACATCTCACACTACAGCTGTTCTTTGACACCACCCTGGAGAAATGTTGCCTTAAAGGTACACGCTAAATGAGATTTCACCTCCCAGATAATCTATGTAAGATGAATTGGTTACTCAGCTACAACCTCCCAACTATGTTACGATCTTGGTGACAGGTGAAATTTTCAAAACAGACCTGAAATTTTGCCTCCTCTCCTGAACACCAGGAGCCCAGATCTCTCTGTATAGGTGTGGGTGCTCCTGGCCTTGTACCAGCTTCAGTTTTCGTCACCTGTGCCAACATGAAGCCTTGTTTTAAAGAATGATTTTTTTGTCTCTGAAAAGGTGGAGATTGTGTCTCTGAAACATGCACATTGTTCCAACTAAAATGTGACAGTTTTGATCCACTAAAAACATCCAGGCTTTTGCTTCTCAAACTTCAGCATGTACTGGCCCTCCGGGGTCATACAGTGAAAGCAAACAGAAAAAAACAGAAAAAAATGGGTCTGTAGTCAACCACCCACAGAAAGACTGATGCTGAAGCTGAAGCTCCAATATTTTGGCTACCTGATGCAAAGAGCCAGCTCATTGGAAAAGACCCTGATGCTGGGAAAGACTGAAGGGAGGAGGAGAAGGGGATGACAGAGGACGAGATGGTTGGATGGCATCATCAACTCAATGGACATGAGTTTGAGTAAGCTCCGGGAGATAGTGAAGGACAGGGAAGCCTGATGTGCTGTAATCCATGGGGTCACAAAGAGTTGGACGACTGAGCGACTGAGCGACCGAACAACAAATCAACCACCTCATTAGGTAAACTGCAGAAACTTCGCAGAAAACCTGTGAAGAGCTGCTTCAGATTTCCATCTTTTCCACAAACTCTCCTATGAAAGGGAAAGGTTTGGGAAGAAGAAGAAGATAAGTTAAGTTGCTCAGTCGTGTCCAACCCTTGGCGACTCCGTGGACTGTAGCCCACCAGGCTCCTCCATCCATGGGATTCTCTAGGCAAGGATACTGGAGTGGGTTGCCATATCATGAATCTAAATCTCTAGTATCCAAAGAAAAGCCCAGAGAGCCAGTAAAGGTTTCATGATTTAACCAGGCACATGGCTAAATGAATCATGTCTTCCTGACTCAACTCATACATCTGAGACACCTCTGCTCTCTGCCACCCTTACTCCAGGGAACCAGGAAGATGGAGACAGCTTTATCCGAGTTGTGACTTTTGCTCCTAGTTCTTCTCTTAAAACATCTTTCCCCTGCCTGCTCACTACAGTCCAGCAAAGACAGACAGATCAGATGACTACATTTGAGAAGATACCAAAGAGTTGAGGATTCCTAAGCTGTGTAAGAAAATTATAGTAAATTCCACACAATAAAACGTTATTGCAGAGAGTGAAGTCTATCACAAAATATCAACATGAAAATATGTTAATTGTTCAATTAAAAACAGCAATATTCAATTCACTTACAAAATGATCTCTTTTTAATCTGGAAAGATTGCCAGTAAACAGTTATTTTTTTTTCTTTTTCTTTTTTTTTGTCTTTTTATGTTTTTTTTTCTTTTGATTTTTTTTTCTAAAAGTTATTTTTAGAAGATAGGGTTAGAGAAAAATCTCAAGCTAATAACCTTCCACCTTAAAAATACAAAAAAGACAGAGCAAATTAAACCCAAAGCAAGAAGAAAGAGGGGAATACTAAAGCAGAAATAAGTAAATCAGAGAATAGAAAGTCAATTAAGCCAAAACTTGGTTATCTAAGAAAATCAACAAAAAATAAACTAGCCTTTGGCTAAACTGGCCAATAAAAAAATTACTAAAGTCAGAAATCAAACAAGGCTACCAACCTCACTGAAGTTAAAAAGGATTATAAGGAAATACTATGAATAATTGCAAGTCATTATTTAGGTAACCTAAGTGAAATTCTTAAAAAGATACAAACTACTAAAAATGCCCAGATAAGAAGTGGAAATCTGAACAGACCTATAAAAAGTAAAGAGATTGAAATAGTAATAATAATAATAATAATGATAACTCCCTATGAGGAAAAGCCCAGAACAAGATTTCTTTGCTGGTGAATTCTACCAAATGAATAAAGAAAAGTTAACATCAATTCTTCAAAAACTCTTCTCAGAGGAGAGAATAATGCCCACCTTATTCTTGGGGTCATCATTACCCAGATTGCAAAGCCTTAGAAAAATATCACAAGAAAAGAAAACTACAAGTCAATTTACCTAATGACTGAATGAAAAACAAAGCTTCAACAAAATAGTAGTAAACCAAATTTAGCAAAATATAAAAGAATCATGGATCTTGATCAAATGAGATTTATCCCAAGAATGCAAAGATGGTTCAACAGGAAAAAAAATCAATCAACGTGATACATTTTAGTAATTGAATAAAGGATAAAAATTATATAACCATCTCACAGGGTACAGGAAAAGCCTTTTTAAAAAAGCCTGAACAACCTTTCAGGTTAAAACAAACAAATCTTAAAAAGCCTTAATAAACTAGGAATTGAATGGTAGTTTCTCTACATGATAAAAGGCATCTACAAAAAGCTACAAAAAACCAGGGCTTCCCTGGGGGCCCAGATGGTAAAGAATCTGCTTGCAATGCAGGAAATTTCAATTCTTGGGTCAGGAAGATCCCCTGGAAAAGGGAATGGCAACCCACTCCAGTATTCTTGCTGGAGAATTCCATAGACAGAGGAGACTGGCAGTCCATGGAGTTGAAAACTGGGTGTGGGTCCATGGGGTCACGAATGAGTGACTAACATTTCCACTTCACAAAAAACAAACTGTCTCATATTTATTATGAAAAAAAGAAAGCTTTTTTTTTTCTCCCTAAGATCAAGAACAAGAAAAGGATGACTGATCTCACCACTTCTATTTAATAATGTACTAGAAGTTTTGACCAGGGAAATATGGCAAGAGAAAGAGAAAGTGAAAGATAATCAATTTGGAAAAGAAGAAATATAACTTCAAAAGAAATATACAAAAATCTGACTAGAGAAAATAAATAAGTTAGCAAGGTTATAGAATATAAGATCAATGTACAATAATTGATTGTATTTCCACATACATCAATGAATGATCTGAAAATGAAATTAAGAAAATAGCTTCTTTTATAAGACCCCAAAGCATAAAGCACATGAAAATAAATTTTATTCAAAAATCCGAATTTTAAAAGGTAAACTTAATAGTATGTGAATTATATCTCAATAAAAGTGATCATGTTACAAAAGCACTTCATTGTCCCACTCTTGACCCTCAGTTGCAATCTGATATTAAAAGGTGGGAACTTTGTGGCCTGTTTTATCTTTCCTTCCTCTTCAGTTCTACCCTAGTGCATATTGAAGGAGTTTCAATAACTCTTTCTTCCAGCAGGGAGGAATTCCTCGTACACTATTGAAAGATCAATAATGCATTTCTTCTGTACTCTTTGTTAGACTGTGCATTCTATACATGGCAATCCAAAATGCTCTCTGCTTTGGCTTATCTCTCTGCTACACCAGAACCTTAAAATCAATAGGACCTCCATTTATGCTCAGATGTAAAGGCAGAAAGGATGGCCTCTTGTGATGGCCTTGTGGTTCCAGCACAGTCCCTGTGATGCCAAGCCCCTCAGCTTGCTTCCTCAGAGATCCTATCCTCTTAAAAACCATCCCCCTCCTTCTATGATAGTATTGTGGATCTTCCAGGGCAATGTGCAGGGCCCACAAATTGTTCTTCAGGATTAAAAGCAGTCCATCCTCACCTGACAGGTGAGGAAATGAAGCATGAAACACAGTGCCATCGTGTTGGAATCACAGAATTCTGTTATTTTATAGACAACAGCACTGGCACTTGGAGAAGTCAAGGGCCACTCAGGCAATGGGTGCCCTTCAGTGACTGGGGTTGGGCTCCTTCCCCACCAACACCCAGCTTGCCCTGCTATCTCTGCACCCTGGACACTGTTCTGTCCAGTCCCCCTGTGCTCTTCTCTGCTTCCTTCTCTCCCAGCCCCACTGGTCTCCTTGCTGGTCTTCGGACACACCAAGCAGGTGCTCATCTCAGGGCCTTTGCACATGCTGCCTCTTTGGTCTGGAATGCTCTCTGCCCAGATATCCACATCATCTGGTCCCTGCTTATCTGTCACCTCCTCAAAGAGATCCTAACCTCAGTGTTCTCCATCCCTTTCAGCTGCTTTACTCTTTGGCTTAGACTTGCCTTGAGACAACACCTGTGCCTACTCCTTCCCTTCCTGAGGCAGCATCACTTCTTCATGACCTCCCCTCCTCCATGAATCCTGGGCATCCCAGTATCTCTCTCCGGCCCTGCTCCTGGGACCAGCTTAAGGTGCTGTGCATGAGGGAAGCAGAGTGTACATTGAGCAGCCTTGCCTGGAAATGCACTGGGGATATAAACCAGCATGTTGAGATTAAAAGTCTGTGAAATACCCTATGAACCCATTTACAGACAACAAGGAAAGCTTAGAAATGAAATCAGAGCCTTCGGTGCTCAAGTTAGGAATGATGTGATCTTTGGGTCTTGATGCCAGAGGTCTTCTTCCGGAGATGTCTTTGGCCCCCGTGTATCTCGTGTTTACCTAACTAAATGTGTGAGGCCATGGTACCCACGCTGAGGAGGTCACGTGAGCTACAGCAAACAGTCAACAGATGCATGCTATTTATTTTGTTTTTCAGTTTTTCCATATTTTTTCATAAACCACGCAGTCATTTTGCTTATAGGTTATTCCAAATCCATCTTCACTGAGGCATGTTTCCTGTGTCGGGGCAAGGCAAGGTGCACTCAACGCAGGCAAGCATCTTTACTAGGTCACAGCCTCCTGCAATCCCCTGTATCTTCATACTGCTTTCTCTGGTTCTCCCTGAAATCCCCAGTTATGCTACCCCCACTTCTTTTTTAAAACTCTTTTTATTTTGTATTAGGGTATAGCCGATTAACAAACAATGTTGTGATACAGTAGGTCCTTGGTGATTATCCATTTTAAATATAGCAGTGTGTAGATGTCCATCCCAAACTCCCTAACTATGTCTTCCCCCATCCTTACCCCTGGCAACCATAAGTTCATTCTCTACCAAACTCTTCTGAAATCTCTTTGGTGAGTTACAGTTATAGTTTAAATACCCTCTGCTTTGTTTCCCTCTCTGTTCAAGCCCTAAGAGTCACATCTGCTATGGGGACCTCCCTCACGGTTAAGAATCTGAATTGCAATGCAGAGGCTGCAGGTTCAATCCCTGATCGGTGAACTAAGATCCCACATGCAGCGTGGAGCACTTAAGCCTGCATGCCACAGCGAAGACTTGACACAGTCAAATAAATATATGTTTTTTTAAAGAAAAACATCTGCTTAATAATACAGTGCATGCAAAGACTTGAAGACAAGTGATTTAATACAAATTTCCAAAGAGAAGTGTCTTTAGTGAGAGAGCCAGTTTTTATCTAAGTTGAGGCTTCCTTCACATTCCGAATCCCAGATGCATGGGTGGATTCTCCATCTGAGAGTCCTGACCTACAACCTTAGTGATCAAAGTGCAGACTTCTGACTGACCCTGCCACAGCCTACCAATCGTTCTGGGGAAATTTAGTTTTGAATGTGAAAGACGACCATGAAAGAGTTAAAATGTGAAAATAAAAGTAAAGTAGAAGTTATGTCTTTGGAGATAAAATTGCATTGTGGTTTAGTGAAAGAGAAAGTGTTAGTTCCTTAGTAGTGTCCAACTCTTGCAACCCCATGGATTGGAGCCCACCACACTCCTCTGTTCATGGGATTTCTTAGGCAAGAATACTGGAGTGGGTGGTCATTTCCTGCTCCAGTGGGTCTTCCTGACCCAGGGATCAGACCCAGGTCTCTTGCATTGCAGGCAGATTCTTTACCAAAGGAGCCACAATATGTATAAATTCATTTTCCCCAAAGCGTGTTCTCTGAAGTGGTACCGCATAACCTGGGGGCGGGGGTGGTCACAATATTTGACATGTGCGTGGGCGATGCTGTGGCCCCTTCTGGGCAGTCACAGACACACTTACATATCCTGGTTCCCAGCAATCCCAGGGCAGCAAGGAAACCCTTTAAATTGGTTGACATTCGACCATAGAATCCTTCTTTAAGTAATAGGTAATTTACAACTCTGGAATGAGTATTGTAAAAATCATACTTTGGGATCCACAGTCATAGGGAGCTTCAGGATTTCTCCTTAACCCATTTACACAGAAATGAAACTTGTTGGAAGCAGCTGTGAATGGACCATTGTCACATCCACTTTCAGAGCAGGGCACATTTTCACTTCTGTTTCCTTTCAGGAATAAATGATTATGTTAAGTAAAAACAGAATGTTAAAAAAATTCAGTTGAAACTGTGTAACTTCAAGCAACACTGGATTTATTTCACACCCTTGCAGTGCAGATGATTCAATTCATCATTTGGCCTTTTTCACCTTAAATAAAGGGGGCTTGGCAGGTGGCTCAGTGGTAAAGAATCCACCTGCCAATCCAGGAGATGCAAGAGACTCAGATTTGATCCCTGGGTTGAAAAGGTCCCTGGAGAAGGAAACAGCAATCCACTCCACTATTCTTGCCTGGAAAATTCCATGGACAGAGGAGCCTGGTGAGCTACAGCCCATGGGTCACAAAGAGTTGGACACAACAGAGCATGCACACATGCACACACACACCTTAAATAAAACTCCTGGAAAAATAAGGGAAAGTGTTTTGTTTAAGAATTTCTCAATGACTAAAGAGAAACAGCAACAGAAAATACACCTAGATTTCACATTTTAACCTGTAAGTGTCAAGAACGGTGGTGATGCTTTCTAAACTTATGTTGAAAGAGCATATTTTTGTGCCAGTTAAAAACACTTTGTATGAAAAAGAAAGGATTGTGTAGGCGTCATCTTGTATCTATTCCTCCAGAAGGGTACCTGGGCTTCTGTTTACACGTGTTCTCCAACTAGAAGGTGGGAAATATCAATGGAGACATGAGCCTCCTCGCATTTCTCTTGAGTTCTCAACTCAGCAGTGAACACGAATCAAGTCAGATAAGCCTCAAACTTCCATGGCTCAAGCACTCAAACCTCATTTCCTAGCTCACAGTTCTTTGCTTTATTTTCTTTACTGGCTGCACCATGCAGCATGTGGGCTCTTATTTCCCTGACCAGGGATCAAACTCTCACCCCCTGCTTTGGAAGCACAGAATCTTAACCACTGGACCACCAGGGAAGTCTCTCTCCTGGATCATAGTTTTATTCCTCTCTGATAAAGTTCTTTCCAGATAAACTAAAGAAAATAAAGAGTTCCAGAGCAGGAATTTCAGTATGACTAAAAATCAAGGAAGCTTTACAAGAAGAGGGCAAGATTTCAGAAATCTCACACTCAGAACTTTCTGTCTTTCCATTGACTGAAGTGAAGGTTCCTCTGTAGGACTGAGTAAAACCTACTCCCAGCCTTTAGTTGAATGTTCTATCTTAAGATTAATAATGTACTTTAAAATCACAGTGTTTATGGAGAGTTGAAAATGAATGCTTGAGAAAGAGAAAATACTCAAGTGTAAAAGGTTACCAAAGAAGCAAAATAATCAGGCAAATTGCTGAAACCGTCAAGATGTCAGAACATCTTGCCAGGCTTCATTTTTCTCTGCAGCAGCATCTAGCCGCCCTCAAAGTTGAGGGTGCCCCAAGCAAACGATGCCACCAGCCGTGACAGGTGGCAGCGCCCAGCTGGCCCCTGGGCTGCGTGTGTGCTCACATCCCAGCCCCTGCCAAACACGCCCGCGCTTTGTTTGATGGTCCCCTGCCAGCCCCGATTCCAGCCTGCAGAGCTGTAGGACAACAAGTAATTATGATGAGGATTTGTGGCGAGAAGACGCCAGCACACATCAGCCTGTCTTCCCGAGGATGCTTCCTTAGAGAGGGCCGGAATTAACGCAGAAGACCTAACTCCAAACAATAATTTTATTTTATTTTGCTTCTCCACCCTCACATTCAGACAGTAGAGAGTCTGCCTGTAATGCAAGAGGCCCAGGTTCAGTCCCTGGGTCAGGAAGATCCCCCAAAGAAAGAAATGGCAACCCACTCTAGTATTCATGCCTGGAAAATCCTATGGATGGGGGAGCCTGGTGGGCTACAGTCCATGGGGCCACAAAGAGTAGGACACGACTGAGCAACTTCACTTTTTCCATCTTCATATATTTGTATATAAATGCATAGGAGGAAAGGACATCTCCTGGATCAGTAAGCAAGAAAATCCCAGAGCAGCCTCCTGTCACCTCCAGGCAACGGTGGTGTCCTAGTCAGCATCTCCTCAGATCATCACATGATGCTGTTTCCTTACTCTCTTTCACCTGATAATAAGATTGAAATGAATTTATCAATTTAATCATCCAGACAGCAAGTGTGATTTATTAAACTACATGACAGAGGATGAAAGAAATCATTTTTCATGCCCACACACACACACACAAAAAAACCTGAGTTGACCACGTTTAGCCCAGTTGACTCCTAAATTACAACCTACTGACTGTAGGCTCATCAATCCTAGAAATCTTAGAAATCTAAAGATAGATAGATGTTCAATATCAAAGACATACACACATATGTACACACACACACACAAGGGGCTTCCTTGGTGGCTCAGATGGCAAAGAATCTGCCTGCAATGCAGGAGGCCCGGGTTCTAATACCTGGGTCTGGAAGATCCCCTGGAAAAAGGCATGGCAACCCTCTCTAGTATTCCTGCTTGGAGCATTCTATGGACAGAGGAGCCTGGCCAGCTACAATCCATGGGTTCACAAAGAATCAGACACACAACTAAGCAACTAACACACACACACACATGTTACCTAAAATAAACATATAGATGTAGGAGGGTGTGCGTGTGTATTTCATTGGTAGCTTTTTATCTTGGAGGGAGCTCCAAACAGTCTCTGAAAGGAGAAGGAAATATTTCCTGTCTAGCACCATTAAGTACTGCGTTAGCATAAAAATGCCTGGGGATGACACATTTTATAGATGCACAAGAATTGGGATAAGGATGGTGTTTAGAAGGTCAAGAGGCAGAAAAACATTATTGCTTCTGCAATGAATTAACAGGGAGCTCATGCAGGACACTCTTAGATGCCTCGGGAAATGAAACAGTCTGGAGGGACCACACCACCCTGCCCAGGACAACCACACACAGATCACTCCTTCCTGCCACCCTCTGGACAAACGGACAGACAGCCCTGTTCCTTCCTGTGACTAACAATGGCAACCCAGTCGCGTACTCATTCCAACATTCCCTCCTCTGACAAACGGAGGTCTTATCCCCATCCAAAGCTCTTTTGTTCTAATTAAACCCCATTTCTCTGGGCTCATTTTCCTTTGGAAACACGCTCGAAGTCTGCCTCCTCTGAAGAGCATCCAAGTGCCATCAAATGAAGCACAACCCAGATGGACCAGTTCCTCTTTGGCTCTCTCTGTCCACCCCCTGGAGAGACAGAGACACACAAGATACAGTTGTTGATCCCAGAGAGGTCACTGTCCACAGAGAGGTAGCAAATTTCACCCTTGTCTGAAATTCCCTGGTTTCTTTTTTTCCCTATAAGAACAACTAGAGGTAGGATTCCAAACATTCAAGGGAAAACCTGCCTTAGTAAAATAAAAAGATCACTTGTAAGAATTCATCTCTCCTCTCTTCCTTCCCCTCCCTTTGTTTTTCTCCAGCAAATCCAATTAAAGGAAAGTTATTTGGGCTGATATAACGCCATTAAACCATAAAATAGCACTGAGAGAGTTTTTTTCCCCAAATTACTTATTTAAAGTGGAGTCCCTAGTACTTGATAGGATAGAAACACAGAAGTTGAGGGCACAGTTCTGATTTTGGAAGGCCAAATGGGTTGGGGTGACACAAATGTCCCAGACCCATCCCCCTCAATTTTTAAGGAGTCATTTAAATGTGTGAGCCACACATTGCACTTCTGCTTTATCCAGATCATTAAATCCTCTGAAAATATTTTTCGTGAATTAAGAATCTAATTAGCAAAGATTCAGCTATAGCGTTCTTCAAATAGCTGAGTAAATATGACCCAGTGTCATCGCGGTAATTCCGTATTATGCCTTCTCATACATGGTGAGTGCTGTGGAGTTACTTCACAGACAGGAGAACATTTGGTTCAAAACAAAGAACATCTTTTCTTTAAATACCATTCCTAGGCTGTTGGGAGGTGTATCCACCTCTTCCCACACAAAGGCTCCACTGGAACTGTCCCTACTATTACATACAAAAGATTCTCCTACATTCTAAGATTCTCCTAAGTCACTATACATTTTTTGAAGGCTTATGTCCTTCCAAAAATGATTGGCAGTCATATGTCTATTGCTTTCCTACATCCCGGTAAGTCCACTTATTGTAAAATGCCTTGGAGAAATTCATATCAGAATGTTTCCAAGTGGCATTAATAATAGTGAAAAAATATGAAACCCAAATGTCTATGTTGTACCCGGATCGCGGAATCCCACTAAACACCACAGGAGCTGCGGATCGATGCAAAAACAGTGAGGAACTTTACTACAAGCTCGACCAGGGACTCTCTTCACACAATGGCGAAGGAGTCCCGAGTGCAAGCGGCGAATCTTTTCTATACTGTAATAGCAGGGGAAGCGGGAAGGGAAGCTTAAGGGGATTGGTTAATTCTTCAACTAAGGGTGTCTTGTTAGCTACTGATTGGTGGGTTAGAGTAAGGGGGGAGGGTGAGGGACTTCCTGTCCTCCCCTGATTGGCTCGTTCAGTTTCTTTGTCTTACAGTTTCGTTTTCTCTCCTCGGGAGGGGGTTTTACCCAAAATGGCGGTGCTATGTTTTCTCTTCTCGGGAGGGGGTTTCACATTTCACAGTCTACAGAATAGAGAATGGATAACAAATTGAGGTAAATTCATACAACATAATAGTATATAATAATGAAAAGAAACTGCAGAGAGATGGATCAGTATGGGTGAATTTGAGAAACACCTTCTTGTGTTAAGGAATCACTTACAAAATTATATACATGAGTCCATCTTTTGTTGTTCAGTCACTTAGTCATGTCCAACTCCCTGCAACTCCATGGACTGCAGCACACCAGGCTTCCTAGTTCTTCACTATCTCCTGGAGTTTGCCCAAACTCATGTCCATGGAATCAGTGATGCCATCTAACCATCTCATCATCTGTCATCCCCTTCTCCTGCTCTCAATCTTTCCCAGCATCAGGGTCTTTTCCAGTAAGTCTGCTCTTCACATTAGGGGGAGCTTCAGCTTTAGCATCAGTCCTTCCAATGAATATTCAAGGTTGGTTTCTTGTAGGATTAACCAGTTTGATCTCCTTGCTGTCCAAAGGACTCTAAAACAGTTTTCCCCAGTGCCACAGTTTGAAAGCATCAATTCTTCAGCGCTCAGCCTTCTTTATGGTCTAACTCTAACATCCGCACCTGAATACTGGAAAAAACACAGCTTTGACTATATGGACCTTTGTTGGCAAAGTGATGTCTCTGCTTTTTAATATGCTGTCTAGGTTGGTCATAGCTTACCATCCATAGTCACCGTCCGCAGTGATTCTGGAGCCCAAGAAAATAGTCTGTTGCTGTTTCCATTATTTCCCCACCTATTTGCCATGAAGTGATGGGACCAACTGCCATGATCATAGTTTTTTGAATGTTTAACCTTAAGCCAGATTTTTCACTGTCCTCTTTCACTTTCATCAAGAGGCCTTTTAGTTCCTCTTCACTTTCTGTCATAAGGGTGATGTCATCCGCATGTCTGAGGTTATTGATATTTCTCCTGGCAAGTTTGACTCCAGCTTGTGCTTCATCCTGCTTAGCATTTTGCATTATGTACTCTGCATATGAGTTAAATGAGCAGGGTGACAATATAAAGCCTTGACATACTCCTTTCTTAATTTGGAACCAGTCTGTTTTTCCATGTCCAGTTCTAACTGTTGCTTCTTGACCTGCATACAGGTTTCTCAGGAGGCAGGTAAAGTGGTTTGGTATTCCCATCTCTTTAAGAATTTTCCACAGTTTGTTGTGATCCACACAGTCACAGATTTTAGCCTAATCAATGTAGTCAGTGAGTCCATCTACATAAAGTCAAAACAGCACAGAAGTAGGCAATAGATGAGTTGTGTCTCCTGTGTGCGCTGAATCGGGGATGAGATGGGAGAATGGTGGCAGAGAGGGGTCTCTAAAGTGTGAATGATGTTCTGTCTCCTTTCTTGTGTGTTGGAAGGATAGGACTTGGTTTTATTAGTATACTTTCAATTATACATATGCATCACATCCATTCTTTTGTATATATGGCATCTCTGATTGGAAACAAATGAGGATAAAAGGAAAGCCCTTCTATGTTCCTACTGGATTAGATCTGAAGAAGAGGTTGACTGATAACATCTTACTATCATAGCCAGGCTGGGAGGGAATAGACATGGCGGAGAGACAGAAGGGTTGCAGGCAGGGATAGAGGGGGAGGGAGGGAGAGTGAAAGGGACTGTGTTTGGATGACTTTATTTCTGTTTCTGCATCAAGTCTTACCTAAAGCCAGATCTACCTTCATGGCCATTTCACCTGAGCCATTAACCAAAATATGAGGAGAAAGTTGTTTATACTTACACATGCACACACACACACACACACACACACACACACACTCGTGCACACACACACACACACCCCTAATTGATCCAGAATTTAACTTCTCCTGCTAACCTAACTGCCATTAATCTTGATGGTACCAAAAATTATTTGGGAAGCTTAAAAAAACCCAGTGTTCAAGTTAGGACACAGATCAACAAAATCAGAAACTCTGGGGTGGAACCAAGCAAGAGCAAGTTCAAAGCTGAGCAGTTAGTACCGGGACAAGCAGGGTCCAGGCACAGCTGTACCACTGTGACCTGCAAGAAGCGCACCATCTGTGAGATGGAAATCCTCACAGGATCCATTCACAGCAACTCTGGAGGCTGCTCTGACCCCCCACCACCAAGACTCCTGCTGTCAGCAGTGCCCTTTGCCCTTCTTCCACAGTGATGGAGTTGCGACTGGACTCAGGGACTCCTGCTGAATTACGTTTCCAGGATACCTTGCAGCTATGTGTGTCCAGAGCAGAAGGGATGAGCATGGTGCTGGGTCTTGGCCTCAGGCTGCACACTCTGCACTCCCCCTTTCCACTGTTGAAACCTGACCAGAGCAGCAGGGGAGCTTTGACCATGTGGTTCTTGACAATGACCTTGGAATGACATTGGAACAGGACAGAAAGAACCTGGTCCTACCACATAGGCTAATCCCTTGAGGACAGTTATGAGAGAGAAATACACTTCTGGTCAGTTCACTAAGCTGGTTCACTTGAATGGCTCGCTAAGCTACCCTAATAAATATACCCAGGGGACCCTGCAGGGAGCTGCCCAGTCCAAGGTCAGAGTCATTCCCAGGGAGACCCAGTAACTGATGCTTATGGGAGCACAAAGTCATTCAGAGACCAATCTGAATGGCCACTTTAGCCCCTCGGTCCCCCTGGGGTTGACTGAGCCTTCATTGACCTCAGCTCCTCCTTCTGACTGCCCCATTTCCTTCCTGCCACGGGGCATCAGTCCTGAGCCTGCTCCTTAATGAGCATTATTCACGATAAACACCATCTCAGATCTGTCTCCCAAGAAGCAAAAGCTATCACAATATCATAATTATCCCCCAATTAAATCAATTAATTTAAATAAAATAGAATGTATATATATATATATATATATATATATAGAGAGAGAGAGAGAGAGAGAGAGAGAAAGCCAATCTATAACCCACAGCAGGTGTTCAATAAACATCTGTCCAATGAAAAAACACATTGATAAGTAAAGGAGGCAGGCCTGGGATTTACAGTGTCACAGAGAAAGCTTACTATACAGTGAAAATGCTAATTACTAGTTTCTTCCCTTTTTTATAATTTTTGGCCACATCCTGCAGCATACAGGACCTTAACTGTCTGACCAGGGATCATTCCTGCACACCCTGCTTTGGAAGACGGAGTCTTAACCACTGGATGGCAAGGGTAGTCCTGATAACTTATTTCTAACAACAGGGACTACCTGAAGAGAACTTTAGGGCTTTGGATCTCTTTAAAGGTTGGTGTATAACAAATAAAATTCCAAGTTAGTTCTCCAAATTTACTATTAAGTATCCCAAACTGGGAAAGCTACATTAGTGCTAATAAACAACAAGGACTATTTGTATGTTCTTTTTATTTTGACAAAACTATTTCCAAGGATGGTTTTTTTCTTGCCATTTTCAGGGGTCAAAGAGAAAGGAGAGCTCATCACTGCCCAAGTTCTCATGCATCCGACTTGGTCCTCGCATCCCCAGCCTGGATCTCCTGGCACCCCTCTCACATCCCAAGTATTAATATAATGAGAGATAGAGCTGGAACACCCCCACCCTTGACAACTCGGTTAATGGAAGATAGAAAAATAAATGCAGACTGTTTAGAATGAGGTCTTGGAATTTTCTAATGATTTTCATTGATAATGGTTTTTAAATCTGATTTTTTCTGGCAGGGACCAGTCTGTCCCTCCTTCTTCTTGCCGATTCCTGCTGTCTGGAATGACAAAGGGTCATGAGGACAGAGAAACTTTGTCCTGGAAGACTTTCCAACGTTCCCACTTCAGCCCAGAACTGTCTGGATTCAGATGGTGTTTTACCTGAGAAACTCAAAACCTGAGATTGAGGCCACTCTTGGCCACTCAGAGTTCATGGCAATGACTAATCTCAGAACTCCAGAAAAACAATATTCTTTATGTAAAATGAATGACAACTTACTTAGAAAAGTAACACAAAATACCTAAAAGTAATACATGCCTCTCATGAAATGAAATCAATTTCTATTTGGCATTTCATGATTTGTCACAAAACCGCATGCTTTTTCAACATGGCACTTGAATATTGCTCAGTTAACACCAATGTTTCTTGGAGCACAGCTTTAGAAATGTAACAGGCGTCCTAGCCACAGTATATGTGGAAAAATACAGAAGTTCAAACGGCCATCCAAAATTTGACCATTTGCTTCATGTTATGACAGGTACATGAAATAGTTTATTTTGAACAACACAATTTTAGTTGCACCAAAAAATGCACACTATTGATATTATACATACATAGATGACAAATGAGAACCTATGTATTGTCCAGGGTACTCTACTCCGTGCTGTGCAGTGACCTAAATGGGAAGGAAATCCAAAAAGGAGGAAATATGTGTATAGGTATAGCTGATTCACTTTGCTGTACAGTAGAAGCTAACAGAGTGTTGTAAAGCAACTATCTCCAATAAAAAATAATTAAAAACATAGGAAACACACATGGAGGAAGAATGGATGGAGTAGAAGTTCGTAAAAATGGAAACAGATGTCCTTGGACTCTGTATGATTGGTAACAATTTTTTTTTTCTCCTGCCCAGTTCAATTGTCTCGTTGTGGGGCAATTGTATTTCCTGTGTCTTTTGATAAGTCTCACAACCTACATTCCTTCCCCCACAGACCAGCCCTTTCCTGTTATCCCATGAAAGAAGCAGTGAAAGATAGAGCATGTGGGCCAAAGTCCACTGTCCACTTACGGGGTGGACAGACGGGCTCTCAGAAAGCAGCCTTCTCCTTTTCTTGGCTTAACGCATCAAGTTAACTTCTTTGCCAGTTTGCTCTTTTTCATTTCTGGGCATTCTGTGCTTCCTGCTTTTAACTACGTGGGCAGCTTAAGCAGCTAGAGAGGATATTTGTGGCTTGTCAGACACAGAGAGAATGTGCAGGGGAGAAATCTCCAAGTGTGTATGTAGAGAGGTCTGTACAAACGCTAAGTAAACGTGAGTCAATAAAAGCCGATGAGTGAGAATGAGACCGGGGTGAAGCCTGGGGGCCAGGCGGCCATGTGGGCTCGGGTCGGCAGCCCCCAAGGTACATTTGGTGTGTGGTGAGGATGGGGCTGGTGGGGGCTTGACAGTGATTTAATACACAGCTTTAAACACCAAGAGACTTCAATCACTGTTGTTGACTGACTGCCCAACTGGCTTTGACCTCGCCTGAAAGGGTGCTGGGGGCTAAATAAACTCAAGGTATTATCATAATAATACCTGCTGACCAAGAATGCTGTCAAGATGATGGAGAGCCTTTGGAAGGGCAGACAGGCTTCTCTGAAGAGTGACATCGGGTGGATGCTCAACCCAAGTCTCCTTCAAGAGGACTTTCTGTCGCTTCAACTCTGCCCTGGTTACGACATCAGCTGGAGGCCTCCTGGAAAGATAAACACCGTCCACAATGTCACCTATCCGGGCACCAGAGGTTTGCTCTGCTTTGTGAGGTTGGGACCCTAGGAGGGAGTGGATGGAATGCTTTGTCGTGCCCTCAAGGCCAAGACTGCACCAATCATCTAGGGGCGTCTCTCTACCCCTCCCCCGACCCCAAATCTGGCCCCAGGAAGAGAAATTCCCCAACTCTCCTGGGTAACCATCTCAGGAGTGTTTGCAGCATATCCACCATCAGGGTGACCCTTTGTCATGAACCTTAATCCTTTGAGAAATGATTTGTCAATTCCTTGTTGCTTTGTCTTTGGTAGAAATGAAGACAATCTGATGTTCTGCTTCTGTTGAGATCCAAGCAAACTTACACACACGCACACACACACACACACACACACACATGCACATACACACACTCCTGAATTCAGCAATTTGGGACTTTAAAATTTGATTTTGTGCTTAATTCAGGATCAACTCCAGCTACTCTGTGTCTTTGTCTTTTTCTCATCTCCATTGTACCCTTGCTATCTACTTGCACATGTTAAACTCAACCAGAACTTCGCATTTATTGCAAAAAACTAACACATAAAAAAATTACACAAACACCAAGAACTAATGTCTTTGAGGCAGCACGTGGGTCCCTTTTGCCATTTCTGTTTGGGAGGTGGGGTAACCCTGGGAGTGGTGGATGTGAAGGTTACTCTCTTGCCCTGTGATAGGGTTATTTGCCCAGTGAGTAATGGCTCCATGCATAACCTTTGCTGCAAAGCCTTCGACTTTGTGGCTCAGCCCCAGGAAAACAACTGAAAAGTGAAATTTAAGTTTGTCAGTTACTCGAAAGAACGGGGAAGCCTAATATTGGTCACTGAAAAAAATTTTGTTTTGTATCAGAATCATTCAGCATGAATGGAATGAACCTCCACTTGAACACCAGTGATTTTCTGTTGGTTTTTATGGTACTAAACCTACCCAACCTGTCCCCTGTGTCACTGGTATGTTATATACGTGACAGTTGACCAGCTGACGTTACCTCTTGTAGGGTCTTAAAATCTAAGCTAGAAAGAATAATGAAACATCAGGCCAACAGACAAAGACCATGATGATTTAAAGGGATTTAGACAACATGGAGTTTTTCCCCTCTATTTTGGGAAAGGGACTGGATTCCTGGAAGAAGTTTGTCTTGAGATATGTGAGCAAGATGGCACTACATCCCTGGAAGATGATTCCACAGGTATAATGGATACACTTGGGATTATTTCAGGGAAAGAGAAGCTTTTAGAACATCCCGATTTATAGCTCCCTAACATTGACGTGTGGGGGTGATAGACAAGAGGGCCTTTTCTGCTCTCAGTTCATGTGCCACTGAGCAGAGCCTCCCTGGGAAACTTTAATGACTAGGTTCCAGCAGTAAAAACAAAAACATGTGAACAGCTCAATGGCTTCCCTTACTTGCAAGAGACTCCACAGAGTATCCAAAATAGTCACTTATGTGATATTTTCTAAGCTGTGCTCTTAAGTCTTTCTGGAAATTTTCTATTAGTGTCCCCTACTTTCTGCGCTTTTAATAGTCTTTACAGAGGAAGCAGCTGACATGCTTCTTTTACAGTCTGGCTGGGACATTCAGGTTCTTCATTGAAACGCATCTTCTCAAATGTGGATTGAGATGCCTGCCGTCTTAAATCCTACAGCATCTCTCAGGAAACCAGGAATTTAGATCATTTGTGCCTCCCCAAATGCACTCTGAACTGCAAAAGAAAAAAATGGGGGGGGGGGGATAAAATAAGCTGATAACATTTACTACATCCTCTGAAAATAATAAGCATGGCTTTGCTTTTATCATATATAATCTATCTCTAGAAAATTGTAATAAAGACAGAATAATTCGTAATAGTCACTTAAAACATCCTCAGGTATTTTTTTCACTTAGAAAAGGTATAGAGATGTTAAATGATTTAGACTTAATTAGAAAGATACTGATATTGTTGCATCTTGGAAGAAAGGTGGAGACGAAAATGGAGATTTCATATTATTTTATTTAATCCCTATATACAAAGGAAGACCTGGATAGTGAGCATATGCTTTCATTTAACTAATTTCTGTACTTTTTCTGTAAACTTGATAAAATGCAGTTATGAAACATTTTTCAAATAAAGATGATAAAATAACAAAACCACTAGATTTATTTTAAAATGAAAAAAAAAAAAGAAAAAAGGAGGAAGAGAAGACCTACACAAACAATGAAAATGTGAGTTATTACTCCATAATGGTAATGAGTGTATTCTGGAGACAGTGCAGCATCCCTGGTCATGAGTGAAGTCTCAGAGAGGAGAGACTCAGTTCAGGTCAGTCACTCAGTCGTGTCTGACTCTCTGCGACCCCGTGGACTGAGGCATACAAGGCTTCCCTGTCCGTCACCAACTCCCGGAACTTGTTCAAACTCATGTCCATTGAGTCAGTGTTGCCATCCAACCATCTCATCCTCTGTCATACCCTTCTCCTCCTGCCTTCAATCTTTCCCAGCATCAGGGTCTTTCCCAATGAGTCAGCTCTTCAAATCAGGTGGCCAAAGTATTGGAATTATTCAGGACTGATCTCCTTTAGGATGGACTGGTTGGATCTCCTTGCAGTCCAAGGGACTCTCAAGAGTCTTCTCCAACACAGTTCAAAAGCATCAATTCTTCAGTGTTCAGCTTTCTTTAGAGTTCAACTCTTACATCCATACTTGACTACTAGAAAAACCATAGATTTGACTAGACAGAGCCTTGTGGCAAAGTGATGTCTCTGCTTTTTGATATGCTGTCTAGGTTGGTCATAGCTTTTCTTCCAAGTAGCAAGTGTCTTTTAATTTCATGGCTGCAGTCACCATCTGCAGTGATTTTGGAGCCCCCCAACAAATAAAGTCTGTCACTGTTTCTATTGTTTCCCCACCTGTTTGCCATGAAGTGATGGGACTGGATGCCATGATCTTAGCTTTTGGAATGTTGAGTTTTAAGCCAGTTTTTTCACTCTCCTCTTTCACTTTCATCAAGAGACTCTTCCCTCCTCGCCTTCTGCCATATGGGTAGTGTCATCTGCATGTCTGAGGTTATTGATATTTCTCCCAGAAATCTTGATTTCGTCTTGTGCTTCATCCAGCCCAGCATTTTGCATGATGTACTCTGCATATAAGTTAAATAAGCAGGGTGACAATATATGGCCTTGACATATTCCTTTCCTGATTTGGAACCAGTCTGTTCCATGTCCGTTTCTAACTGTTGCTTCATGACCTGCATACAGATTTCTTAGAAAAAAGGCAGAGACATTACTTTGCCAACAAAAGTCCATCTAGTCAGTGCTATGGTTTTTCCAGTAGTCATGTATGGATGTAAGAGTTGAACTATAAAGAAAGCTGAGCACCGAAGAACTGATGCTTTTGAACTGTGGTGTTGGAGAAAACTGTTGAGTCCCTTGGACTGCAAGAGGATCCAACCAGTCAATCCTAAAGGAAATCAGTCCTGAATATTTATTGGAAGGACTGATGCTGAAGCTAAAACTCCAATACTTTGGCGACCTGATTTGAAGAACTGACCCATTTGAGAAGACCCTGATGCTGGGAAAGATAGAAGGTGGGAGGAGAAGGGGACAACAGAAGATGAGATGGTTGGATGGCATCACTGACTCAATGGACATAAGTTTGAGTAAGCTCCAGGAGTTGGTGATGGACAGGGAAGCCTGGCATGCTGCAGTCAATGAGGTAGCAAAGAGTCAGACACAGCTGAGTGACTGAAATGAACTATTGTTGTTACTTTAATTTATTTTTAAATTTTTTTAAGATTTTTTTTTATACAGGCCATTCTTAAAGTCTTTATTGAATTTGTTACAATATTGCTTCTACTTTATGATTTGATCTTTTTTGGCCACAAGGCATGTGGGATCTTAGCTCTCAGACCAGGGATGGAGTCACCACACCCTGCATTTGAAAGCAAAGTCTTAACTAACTGGCTGCCAGGGAAGTCCATGTATTACTGTTACTTTTGCAGGCATGATTATATATACAACATTTGATCAAAAGTTTTCAATGAAATAATCTGAAAAAGATATATATATATATATATAAATATATATAGCTGAATCACTTTGCTATATTCTTGAAGCTAACGCTATATCGCCAATCAACTCTACTTCAATAAACAAAAAGTTTCTAAGGCCCGTGTGTATTTTATAACCACTAATACACCTTGTTTTATTTCAAGATTATACTGAAAATAATTGTATCAGAAGGTGGATTGTTTCAAAAAAAATGACCTGCTCATGGCCCCAGATCCACCAGGCATTCCACTGTCTGGAACAGAATAAGCTCTCAATAAATGCTGGTTACTCTTGTGATTAATCTTGCTGGTGCATTGCGCTGCATGACAACATCCAGGAAAGACTGTGTTCATAAGGGCCTATGGTGGGTATCAGAAACCTGTCGCCATTCTCCTCCTTATCAATGCCTCACCTCTGGTTCCAACCAGATACCATTCAGCACGCCATGTTTGTCAAGCACTTTATCATCAGCTATGAGCTCCACCAAGAAGCAGCCCTGGAAGAAAGGCCAACTCCTTGGTGCTCGTTGTAGAGATAAGGAGCCAAGACTGCAGGAAAGAGGGTCAGCAGTCCCGCCAGCATTGGCCTGGAGCCGACTGCAGCTTCCTGGTACGAAATGTTTGTGCACTCTTGGCACCTGATATCTACAAGACCAGGTCATTTCTAAGTTCACTCCTGGGGAAACAGAGGCACAAAAGGATTCATGAATTTAACCTAAAGCAAAAAGAACAGTAGGGCTTCCCAGGTGGCGCTAGTGGTAAAGAACCTGCCAGACAATGCAGGAGCCTCAGGAGACTTGAGTTCGATCCCTGGGTCAGAAAGTTCACTGGAGGAGGAAATAGCAACCCACTCCAGTGTTCTTGCCTGGAAAATCCCATGGACAGAGGAGCCTGGTGGGCTACAGTTCATGCGGTCGTCAAGAGATGGACACAACTGAGCATGCACAAACACAAGAAGAACAGTGCAACGAGGAAGAGCTAGTCAACAACAGTAACTATTGGGCTGCAATCTTCCTTAACCTGCTGTTACTTAGTGCAGACTTGCCTTTCAGCTACTATCTTGTTTTTGTCCTCACAATAGGCCTACAAGGTGAGTCCTAAGAGGGCTGGCCCCATAGTACACAGAAACGACTGCTCAATAGGAAGTGAGGAAACTGAGGTTTAAACTCTGGTTTGCCCAACTGCAGTTTCTGCTCCTAAGGACCACTTGCTAAAAGCACAGAGCGTATGAAGGCTCACTTGCAGAGCATGGATTCCTGTGTTGTTGATGGACCAACACACTGTGCCTCCAAGCAAGGCTTTTCCACAAGACTTGGGGGAAATACACCAACCTTGGATGCCCACCTGCTGTGCCCGAGACTGTGTGCACCCTTTCAGTCCTGAGGGTGTGTGTCTGTGGGCTTTCTTTTGTCTAATCCATCCTTCAGGTGAAAGCACATGAAGAAATTTTGTCACCAGAATCCCATAAACTCCAAATGTTTATACTTACTGGTGTTTCAGTTCAAACTCATTTTGCATCTTCTGTTCTCCTTGGTGACATTCCCAGCTTTCTAATCACCTATTCAAATGCAGGATGATCAATTATGAAGCTTAGAATACACCCAAAGCGTGGTAACGAGCATGGGAATTACAAAGAACATGGCCCTGGCCCTAACAGTGTGAAAATGGGAAGATGGGTCATCAACACAGGCTCCGCTACAATCATGTAAGATAGTTAATAATATGAAATGTCACAGCAGTTGAGAGACACACACAGAGAGAGATCCTTGTTTGAATTGGGTCTAAAAAGAAGAGAAGCTAAACAGAGGAAAGAATGAGGCAGAACAATAAGAAAGGCAATAAGAAGGCATTCCAGGCGGTGGGCATTGGGAACAATCACTGCTTCAAATCCTAATGCTTTATTCTTTTTGGAACATGCAACACGCATAAGTATTATTTATCACATCTCCAACTATATAACTTGTTTTATTTTTTTAATCATCTAGTCTTTTAAATGTTTTTAGGAACAACACACACTCACTTCAAAAATTGTGAATTTTTAAAATTCAGAGTGGCACAAAAAGGTAAGAGAAATCCACCAAACTCAAACAAGCAGGGTTCCAAGCAGTCAGTAAACACTACTCAAAGCATCCATCTTTGCATATACACAGATGGACAGAAAGATTGACAGCAAGATCGATAGACAGACAAATAGGCAGAAAGACAAATAGATAGGTAGACAGAAAAAAGATAGATAACCAGACAGAGAGAATCAGAGGCCTTTAGAAAAGTTGCCTCATAGTATTTATGACATTCTAATTGGATTAAAGTATTTTGATTATTTATTTTAATAATTTATTTAATCAAAGAAAAAGAGGATGAAGTACAATTTGAGGAAATGCTAAAATTCATATAATATGATCTGATAGAACAGATCGTCTCTAAATAATTTTTCTAAAGTTAAAATGAATATAAAAGCCTTTGTTATGGATATTATTTTTATGATCATATTTCCACTATTGTACAATATCTGACTCCTGCTTTGAAAGAGGAGGAAATTAGCAAAGTTTTTATATGTGAGTTTTTGCTCTCTATATCTAAAATATTTGCACTAATTTTCTAATTTTGGTTAGTTGTGATTGTAGCAAACTTTTTTTCTGTTATCACTCATAAAATTTTTAGCCCTATCCATCCCATTCTTTGTCATTCCTATTTTATTTATTAAGTTACAAATAGGACTATTTTATCAATTTATGTTCTTAGCTAAAGGAAGGAAACATCCCACCGTCTCATATTACTCTTTTCATTTTCTTGGTTCTGAACATTTTTTTTTATTTTTCAATTTTCATTTTAAAATAACTTTTAGACTCCCTGAAAAGTTACAGAAACAGTACAAGGAATTTCCACAGACCCTGCTTACCCAAATGCTAATGTCTTACATAATCACAGTACAATGATCATAATCAGGAAAGTAATACTAACACAGCATTATTAGTTAAGCTTCCAATCTCATAATTTTTTTTCCCCCTCACTAATACCCTTTATCTAGCTTAGGAGTCCTTCCGGGCTTCCACACTGCACTGGGTTATCGCCTGTTTCTCTTTGTCCTAATTCATTTTCTTAATGAGTCCTTCTATAACATGAAGCATTCGTTCCCTTGTAAGGAATTTTCTTCTTTGGGGATTCTGCCTTCTTCCAAACTGGGTTCTCTGTCTCCCTTTCTGGCATGTTGTGCAGACATGGTGGCTGCCCACCCGTTTGGGCAATACCCTCCTTTTTCTTGGCTCTCTTACAAAACCTCAACCTCATTCATGTCTTGAGCAGAGATTCTTAATCTCAGACACGATGTGCCAGACCAGAGGGCCGGAGTGGTTTTATGACACAGTCTTGGCCAAAGAGACTCAAGGTAAAGTCTGGACCGGCTGGAGAAATTCTGGGAAGGAGTGATTCTCTGTAACAGGAGGATGGTCAGTGAGGAAAAGAGCCTGTCCTACATTGCCCTCTGTCCCCTGCCTCTGACTGTACTAGGTGGTGATGAAGCTTGAGCTCCTGTCATTGTTGCGCTGTTATGAGGGAGAGGCTGCAAGAACTGCAGAGCCCTGAAGTCAATGAGCCCTAAACCAAGCCAAGCAGCCACCTACTTCTCAGCTTGGGATGTGACAGGGGAATTCCCTGCTTATCTAAGACATCCCTAGCCAAATGTCCTGAGAGTTGCAGCTAGATCTGCTCTAATAGAGCATGCTGCATCTCCTTATTTTTCTTCTCTGTTCAAGTTCACTGCCTTGTTGCTTTGCCACTATTCACCATCTGGGGTTGAAAAGAGTCAGACATGACTCAACAACAGCAATCCTGTTCGTGCTTCTGTGAGCAGTTCTGTCCAGATGTTGTACTTCTCCGATGGCATGTAGCTAAACTGTCCTTGAAGTCTTTCCCACTTTTATTTAAATCTAGACTGTCCTCCCCTTTGAGTTACAATTTAGGAACTGAGGCCTGCAATCTGTCTATATTTCTGCAGAGAACTTTACTCTAAGGTCAATGGGGAGTTATTGGCTTTGAATTGGAAGGCAGGTGATCAAATTTACACATTTAAAGTGTTGCCCTGTTTGCTGTGGGTTGGGGGCAAGCACAGAAGGAGAAAGACCACAGAGCAGGACCTAAAAGGGTCCTGAGAACTAACACGACAAGGAAATCATGGTGGTTTGGGTGGTGAGGGCAGCAGTGGAGGTGGAGACAGGGGCTTGGAGGTTGGGTTAACAGGTCTTGCTTGTGCAGAGGATGTGGAGAGTGTGGGGAAGTGAGAAGGGAAGGCCGAGAGGATGCACATCAGCATGAATGGAGGGACATTCCATAAAAACAAAACTTGAGGAAGAAGGCCATTCGTATACATAAATAGCTAAAAAGGACCTGCACAGGGAGCTCTACTCAATGCTCCATAATGACCTATATGGGAAAAGAATATTAAAGAAGAGTGGATCTATGTGTATGTATAACTGATCCACTTTGCCGTATAGCAGAAAACAACAGAACATTGTAAATCAACTATATTCCAATAAAAATCTTTTCAAAAGGAAAATAGGACACGGGATGAATAGAATCGGAAAGCAAGAGTTCTCTTACACACAAATGAAAAGAAGGATGACATGAAGGACACACTTCAGGGAATTCTCTTTCCTTCTTTGGGTGAGGCTTTCTCCCAAGATGATTCTTCATCTCTCTTTTGCTGGCGTGTTGAAGAGATGCTGGGTTTGCTCACTTTCCTCACCACCAGAACCCCACCTTTATTTGAGTCATGGGAAGGGGCACTGGACTGTGTTGGAAATTGGTGGCAGGTCATGAAGACAGGAAGGACCATGACTTCATCACTTATTTTGTGCCAAGGAATAGTATTGTATATGAGTGTGTTAATCCAATACTAAGCCTCCAAAGACCACACAAAGATACGATCTCAGTTTACTTTTGATTCAGAGACAAGGAAATTGGAGTTGCAAAAAAGCTGAGCAGCCTTTGTTATGTGGTCCAGAAGGACTAACGTGAGTGTCTCATCTCATTCCAGAGTCCTGGCGCATGGCTCACTGCCTCTAAGACCCTGCAAAGCCCTTGAAAATGCCGCAATTAAGTCATCTGAGCCAGAGTCTAATTACCCATCTACAGAATATAGGAGATGTACCAGTCCAGTGGAAAAAATTTCCCAGCTGTTTACTCACTGTGCCTGTCCCCACGTACTTTAGGTCAAGCCTCTCTGGGAATGCTGAGCAGGGATATTCTCCCCTTCATTAGAAGGGCTTCTAAGCCTGTTTTTCAGAGATAGACTCTGGAGAGGAGGCAAAAAAAAAAAAGATATAATAGAAAAGTAAGCATTAAAAATGGATGTAAAATGACCATTCCTATCCCTGGGAAAGAGAATGCCCTTCACTAAGAACAGAAAGCCCTGACCAGCTCAAAGAAAGCCTCTAGGTGTGGACTTTGATTAGTCAGCCTTGAGTACTCTGAAATGCCTTTGTTTGAATGTGTCTTCCTGTTACAGTAATGAGAAAGGTGTAGCCTTAATGACTCATAGTGCAAATTTTAATGGTAAAATTAAATTTTGAATAAACACTATGAAAAATCAAATATTAGAAATCCATTTCTTAAAAGCTTACAGTAGTGACTTGTCAATGTACTAGCTGAGCTTAAGTAAGATCAGTTCAGATTATGTATACAGTGCTGAACTATTTCAATCTAATTATGGCAAAACTGTGTTTCCATTAAGGCTTCTTCCTAATGCAAGAATGCCATTAAAATTATTTTCATTGACATTTGCCTAATAAGATGGCTTAGAAACTACATTTCCACTGGATCGGGTAGTTGTTTCTAGAAGTGTGAATGGCCCAGTGAGAAGGAATCTCATCTCCCAATACTTTTGCTTTGTTTTTGGCCATGTCACAATTAGAGTTGCAGGTTCAATCCCTGGGTTGGGAAGATCCCCTGGAGAAGGGAATGACTGCCCACTCCAGTATTCTTGTCTGGAAAATCCCATGATTAGAGGAGCCTGGCATGTTACAGTCCATGGGGTGGTAAAGAGTCAGACACGACTAAAGTGATTTAGCATGTGTTACAGGGCATGTGGGACATTAGTCCCCAACCAGGGATTGAACATGCACCCCCTGCAGTGGAAGCACTTGATGCAGAATCTTAACCACTGGACCACCTGGGAAGCCCCTCATCTCCCATTCTTGATGAGATTGCTGTGAGTGTTGGTGGAGATACTACTACAGATAAAGTGCACAACTGAGAGCCTGACACATCAAGCACTTTCAAAGTAATAATAACTTTATTTTTTTTAAAAATTATTAAAATATAGTTGATTTTCAATGTCATGTTAATGTCTTCTGCATAGCAAAGTGATTTAATTACACAGATATATTCTTTTTTTTATGTTCTCTTCCATTATGGTTTATCGCAAGATATTGAATATAGTTCCCTGTGCTATAGAGTAAGACCTTGTTTAACCCATCCTATATACAATAGGTTGCCTCTGCTAATCCCAAACTCTCATTCCTACCTTCCCTTCCCCCTCATTCCTTTGGCAACTACAAATCTATTCTCTACATCTGTGAGTCTGTTTTGTTTCATAGATAATTTTGATTTGTACTGTATTTTAGATTCCACATGTAAGTGATATCCTATGGTATTTGTCTTTCTCTATTTAATTGGAGGATAATCCCTGTGATCTCTATCATACTTCAACATGAATCAACCATAGGCATACATGTGTCCCCTCCCTCCTGAACCCCCTTCCCACCTCCCTCCCCCCTCCAGGTTGTCACAGAGAACTGGCTTTGGGTGCCCTTCGTCGTACATCAAACTCCCACTGGCTATCTATTTTACATATGGTAATGTATATGTTTCAGTATTATTCTCTCGAGTCATCCCAATCCCTCCCACTGTGTCCCAAAGTCTGTTCTCTATGTCTGTGTCTCCTTTACTGCCCTGCACATAGGATCATTAGTACTATAGCTAGATTCCGTACATATGCTTTAATTTACAACATTGGTCTCTCTTTCTCTGACTTACTTTACCTAGTAAGATAATATCTAGGTCCATCTATATTGCTGCAAGTGGCATTATTTCATTCTTTTGATGGTTAAGTAACATTTGATTGCAATAATTCTTCTTATTATTACCACTATCAATCCCCATCTATAATTAGGTCATCTATGCCAACAAATATTCAGGTAAAGAGGAACAGTTGTTAGGCTCTAAATGTTGCAGCTATTTTGTAGTTACAGCCTGTTTGGGGGAAGCCAATGGCCAACATGGAGACTGAAAACAACTTCTAGATGCTGTGGGTCACAGGAGCAGGTTGCAATGTGGGGAGAGAGTGAAGAGTGGGAAATGCTTAGGTATCACCAAGGCCAAAGTCGGTAACACTAGGATCGTAAGGCTTAGGTTCACAGTCATCAGGCAGCTCTGAAATCACTGTGAGAAATGACCAGCAAGGCCAGGGCAGCAATAGTGCTACTTCCACATAAAAGATTCACAGGGCCCATTGATTAGGCACTGATTAAATCCATTATTAATTCTACACATACTTATTAAATGTTTAACTTGTGCCAAATTCCGGAGATACTGCATGAACAAGGCAAAATAAGATTCCCTGCATCCCTGCTTCTTACTAAGTAGGAGGGAAGCAGATACTAGACAAGGAAACAGATAATTAACCAGAGAGCATCATGAAGAAAATCAACGAGAAAGTGACATGGAGTGAGCGAGAGAGCAGGGCTGCAGCAGGCGCACCATGACATGGCGGCCGAGAACCGGAGCCCAGAGGAACCAGAATCACTCACTAGTTGCTACATATCTGAGGCCTCGTTGGTCCCAAGTCACTTCCCTCCAATGCTCAGGACTAGAGGGTAGGACACAAATGAAGAAAGAGAGGAATTAATCTTTCAATAATCAATTAATCTTTCAATACAGGCTGCCATCACTGGCTAAAGCCAGGCAAAAAGGAAATATAGGAATGAACACAGGAGACATGCAAAGTGGTCTAGAAAGACCCTGGGATGTTGAGAGTCACTGGAAAGGTAAGGAGCCCATAAGGAAAAACCATCTGAGGCAATAAGATGCTTCTGATGGAGTTCTATCTGGCTGTCTGAACATCACTCATACAAGTTCATGATGGGAAGGGACTACTCTACAGTGGTCCCCAATGGCCCCACCTCCAAATGTCTGTGCCCTTGCCCAACCAACCCCTCCCCCCAAGTGTGGGCAGAACCTGTGACTGGCTTCTGGACAACAGATGAGCACTGATTCATCAGAGCCATGATTTCCTAACAAGAACGGCAGGAACATCAAGTCTCCCTCATTGGCTTGAGTGAAGCAAGGGATCCAATACAGCCTCCAGCAAACCACCAGCCAGAAACCGAGGCCCCCCAGCCCAATAAGTCGCAAAGAACTGACTTCTGCCATGATACAAATGGAGTTAACCTCGGAGCTTAGAAGGAGAGCCTTCCCCAGCTGAGTGTTCAGATAAGATCACAGACACAGCCAACACCCTGAACTCAGTCTTGTGGGAATTGAGCCAAAGCACAGGGTCTGCTGAGCTATGCCGGACTGCTGACCACAGGAATGGTGAGATAATAAGTGTGTGTCATGTTGGGCTACTGCCTTTGTGAAAATTTATTATGAAAATAAATACCGTGGCATTCATGGAGGTTATTAGGACCTGGGTTGAGAGAAATCAGATCATCACTTGGGAATAAAGAAGTCAGGGGCAGAGCCAACCCCTTGGCATTTTCTGGAGGGTTGACTGCACTCCTGTATTCAGACCAGGAAGAGCTGAGCATGGATGTGGCCACAAAGAGGCTGGCAAAGAAACTGGGATAAGGGTGGGAGGATCTGTGGTGTTAAACAGAAGGTGGTCCAGATTGATGCAGGCAATGTAGACTCACAACCACAACTGGATTTATGTCCTTATTGTAAAAATTAACAGGCTAATCACAATAAAACAATACAGACATTATGATTTTTAGATAATTATTTATTGACTGTGTCAAGTCTTAATTGTGGCACTCGGGCTTCTCTCTAGCTGAGGCACATGGGCTTTGTTGCCCCACAGCATGTGGGATCTTAGTTCCCTGATCAGGGGTCAAATCTGCATCGCCTACATTGGAAGGTTGATTCCTTACCACTGGACCACCAGGGATGTCTCCATCAGAATTTTTTAAAATAACACAGAAGCATATAACACAAAAGGTAAACTCTCCCTTTTCTCCCCTCAGATCCCCAGTTCCATAACAGAGAGAGTATCAATCATTACAATTGATGTCTATCCCTTCGATAATTTTCTGCAGATGTATAATGCACATCAAATACAGCATGATACAAATGGAGTTAAAGTATACTATTCTGCCCCTTGCCTTTTCTCAGGCACCATGTGTTAGAGAGCTCTAAATGACACCACAGTCCCATCAGCGTTTTTCTTTTACACAGTTGCTTAATATTCTTTTGTGTGTCTATACCTTAGTTTACGTGATGGAGCCCCTGTTGATTAACATAGAAGTTGTTTTGTTATCAACACAAATGCAATTTGTAAATCTCTGCTCACTTTTAGTGCTGGAGGATAAAGAACTAGAAGACAAATTGTAGGGTAGATGGTGTCACCAATCCATCCTCAGAGGTTACAGCCATTTCACTCTCACAGCCAACCTAAGAATTAGCTTTTTAGCTACACTTTGGCCAATACTGCACACTAACAAACATAAAACTTTGTCCAATTTAATAAATAAAAGTTTTATCTGGGTTTTTTACACTGCAGAGATTTGAATCTTTACAAACTCCTCCCAGGTTGAATCTAGTTAAAAGATCCAGAATCCTGAGTCCAGAATAAAGGTTAGACATTAGGAATGAAACCCTTAGCGATGGAGGGAAAGAAGAGAGAAGTGTGGCCATTTAAGATTTACTAAAGGGCAGTGTGCCCAACACCCACAAGCAGTCATGATCTTGGTTAACTGCTCCATCAAAGTTTTAAAAGATCCCTTTTCCCCTCTAGATTGCTCTATCCTTTGCTTAGGGTAAGACCAGAATTGTGATCAGAGAAGCATTATGCCTCAGGCACAATGAAAACGCATTTTGAGCCCTAGATGAGCATTAGAAAGGACTTGTGATGACGGTCCTTCAGAAGTCTCAGAAAAGAGATTGGCATTTCTTGGGTAATCGCTGTCCTCAATGTGGTCATGTTTGAAGGTTAAAAGAGCCCAAACACTTTCTCTCTACTTTCTAGTTCTTTAAAGCTAAAGAAAATCACTTAACAGGACCCTCCCTGTAAACCTGGAGACATTATTAAGAGAATAAACCGCACAAGCTCAGTTCACATGTATTAATATTCTGTTTCAACTGCATTCAACAGCTTTGAAGCAACCCATGAGCTCACAGAAATGTGGGCTCAGGGCAGCTGGAACACCCAACACACAGGGGCTGTCAGGTCTCCCCATCTTGGAAGAGACCTGACCAAAGGCTGGATTATTTTGTAAATCTATTTTTGCAGTGAAAGGAAGCCACAGACATCTGAGTACTGGCTCCCCTGCCCGACACCTAGTTTCTGCCAGGGCATGAAGACAACCTTCTGGAAAGGCACCTTGGGAATCTGGGTGGGTTCAAGCTGAGATCGGAGCATGTGGGTGGCTTTTGTGTTTGTTTCCTACTCATCTCCCCTTCATCCTGGGATTTCTATCCTCCCAAGGACACTGTGTCCTCACCACACTCACTCCTGATCATCCCCAAACACAGATCCAGATTCATTTTTGAAAGACTGATGACTGAGGACTTGTCTTGTATTTTTGTTTTCCCCCAGCTATCGTCTACCTGTGCCAACAAAAATGAGTGTATTCATTTACTTAAAAAAAAAAAAAAAAACCTCCTACAAATTTTCAGTGACTCTTTGAGTATAAAATATTCATACCTTGACTCCAAATTACAGTTGGGAGCATAACCACTCAACAAGTACTTTTAGTTCAGATTCATTTTAGATTCATACAAGCAGGGACGCAGACATGGAAAACACAAGCATCCTTTGAAGGAAAGAAATCCTGAATGAAGAAACGAGTGGGAAAATACTGCCATTTCAAACCAGCCCAGATCCAATGCCACAGGTTCAGAGTTATTTAGGGTGGAGGGGCCAGGTCTGCCAACTACAGAAGGTGGCTGCAGGACAGGACAACCAAACTGAGGAGTTTCTGGGGTAAAAAAAAAAAAACAACAAAAAAAACCATGATGGATTTAAAGAATTAAGTTAATTCAATAGGACTGCTTCCCAGCTACATCTACTTTTTAAAAAAAAATAATTTTATGTATGTATGTATTTTTGGCTGTGCTGGGTCTTCATGGCCACGCAGGCTTTTCTCTAGTTTTGGAGAGCAGAGGCTACTCTCCAATTGTGGTGTGCAGGATTCTCATTGCAGTGGCTTCTCTTGTTGCAGAGCACAGGTTCTAAAGCACAAGGGCTTCAGACGTTGTGGCTCGTGGGCTCCGCAGTTGAGACTCCTGGCTCTCGAGCACAGGCTCAATAGTTGTGGCACGTGGCCTTAGTTTCTCCTCAGCATGTGGGACCTTCCGGGATCAGGGATCAAACCGGAGTCTCCTGCAGTGGCGGGTGGATTCTTTAACCACCAAGCCACCAGGGAAGCCCCCAGCTCTGCCTACTTTTATCACAATTACTCAGCCCCTGATGGAGCGCTAACCTGGTTAGCCCCACTGAGTCTAGACAGCTAGAAAGTTGATTTTACTATGGATTTGGATGCTGAGAAGAAAATGACCTAGATATTCAAAATCTAACTTCTTGATTTCCATGAAGTGCTACCTGACAGGTCTGGTTGCAAATCATTTTGCAAATGCAAAACCCAGTCCCCAAAGTTTCGGGACTTTTTCTTTTTAATAGTAATCTTCATAATTTTTGGAATCCTGGTGTAGATATGTTTAAGAGAAAAATGCTACCTTGGTGTAAGCCTCCCAGGCTTTTAGAGACATTTTGCAAATTGGAAATGATGGTTTTTATTTGACAATAGTTTAAGGGAAATTTCCTAGCATTGGCGAGGTCCACTGGGCAGTGAGGTCTTTGAATGGTGCAAACACAGCAAAGGGCTATTCTTTTTGCCAATAACATTCTACTTTGCTAGAAGTTTAGGAAACCTAACTAAACCCTGACTGGGAAAAGCCATCCCCAAGCAGAAACCCTCTGGCTCATACCAGAATGGACTGCAGGGATCACATCCCTTGAGGTCCAGAGGGAGACAAGCTTCCAGTTTGTGTGATTCAGGGGTACAGCAAGAACAGCAAGACCCTGGGTTCATCCTGCTTTCCTCATCTTACGCTGAGTGGGCAGCTTCACACAGGGCTGCCAACAGCTCCTGGAAACTCTCACGATGGCCATTCTTCCCTCACATCCTGGAGGGAAGGTGGGGATAGCTTCTCAGAAGAGCAAAGCAGCTCTTTCTCCAGTTGCTCCCAGCACGTGTGTCCCAAGGATCTCATGGATTCAGAGCTCACCCCTGAAACTGGTACCTGTGTCTGGGCATAAAGTGGAATTAATTAGCTCAGGCCTGAGCCCCAAGACCCTCACCAGAGCCTAAGGCAGGTATGAGCATCCCCAAATGTAAGACCACATGGGAAGGGTATGGATACATATGCCCTAGAACTACCAATAATTGACCAGGAAATGGATGTGGTGGGGCCCATTTACCTAGAAAGAACAGGCCTGAGGAGTCCTTGGGTGGGTCAGGTCTTCTAATATCCCATCAGTCTTCCCAAACCCGGGCAGGCCCCAGCCTGGCCAGCTGACTTCTGGGGTGGCCGGGAAGGTTACAGCCACTTTAGAAGGAGGCCTCCCTGAAGTCTCCCACTCACCCTGTCCACCCTAGTCCAACTACTCCCCCCCAACTCCAGCTGGGTCCAAACCTGTCCCAGGAACCACAAGCCCTTGGCACATGGCCCTCTTCATCGGCAGGCTCACTTTGGCAGTTTACTTCCCCAAACCAGCAAGGGACAGCCTCTGTCCCCAGTATTGAGAGCTCCCCTGATAAAGTCAGGCTCAGCTGGGATCCTCTCCTTTTAATTAACGCCAAGTCAGCTGACGGGACCTTAATCCCATCTACAAAGTCCCTTCCCCTCTGCCATAGTCTTTTGGCTGGAAGCAAGTCTCGGCTATGCTCCAGAGGAGGGGACCCCCGAGGGGCTTTGAACACCAGGGGTTGGGAGTCATGGGAGATCTTAGACTCTCTCCCTCTGGCTGCATTTTCCCTCTTTGTCCACCTCCCCTCCCCTTCCCTTCCAGCCCAGACGCACGGTGCCTGCTGAATTTTCCACATCACTCCCAGCACCACAGACCAAGTCGGGGATGTGATGCCATGTATCCATGAACCATGGGCTCTGGAGGGAAACTTTAGAGACTCCTCCTACCCTGCCACCTACACCTAGACCCTTTCAGCATCTGTTCCCCGTGCGGCCCTCACAGGGCGCTGGCGTCCTCATGTAATGACAGCAGAGCCAACTGCAGATTTTTGGCCCTGTTCCTCTTAAAACACACACCCAGACCAGTGAAAACAGTAGGGCTTGCGAAGCTGCCCGGTGACAGCCCCTGCTTTGTAAGCAACTGCTCAGCAGGAGTCACTCGTGTAAACTTGGATCAGGCAGCACTTAAACAGGAGTCAAATCTGGCCAAGTAGGTAACTTTGAGCAGCTCAGGGTGTATTCACTATATGACACTAAAGACTGGATTGTTACGAAGGATTACTGGGAAAAACAGAGTAAACAAAGGTTTTCAAATATGTGTACCTTAAACACAGTATTCCCAACAATCAGCATAACCTATGGGTTTCTGATTCTGTAACCTACAGCTGAAAAATAATCCTGAGTGTTCCAGTGAGTTTTGATGGCATAAACATCAAAGTGGAAGTAGATTAAGTGGGGACCTGCCTGGCTGTCCAGTGGCTAAGAATCCACACTCCCAATGCAGTGGACTCTGGTTCGATCCCTGGTTAGGGGACTAAAAGTCCAGCATGTTACAGTGAAGATGGAAGATCTCGGGTACCACAACTAAGACCTGGCACAGCCACACAAATTAATACTTAAAAAAAAAAAACGTAGATTAAGTAAGGAGGGCCCTATGTCCCCTGCTGTGTCCCCACTCAGGTTCTGAACTGTTGGCCTGGGCAAGCCCATGGGAGCCCATGGTGGGCAAGATTGAGAGCAGGAAGAAACGGGTGGTGACAGAAGATGAGCTGGTTGGATGGCATCAGCAACTCAGTGAATATAAGTTTGAGGAATGAAATGGTTTTGTGTTGGGAGAGTGATATTTAGTTTATTGCTCCTGACACTGTAGTAGGAAATAACACACAGCTATTCCCACATGCCAAGAGAAAAGGGTTTCTTTATTTCCCGTGCTTGGACTCAATTTTGAAGTCCCTCCCACCTGCATTCCCTCTAAAGACTGGGGGTGGGGGGGGCGGTGTCGCAGAGTGCTGAGCAAGGCTGCTAATTAAACTTCACACAGTCTCCTCCTCCTGTTAAGCAGCCTCTGTCAGCTCATTATCCTATCTGCTGGAAAAGCACCTTCCCACCAGAGCTGTGGACCGCCATCCTCCTCAAGATGTGCCCAGTTTCAGGAAATGCTCCCACATCCTCGGGTGGTGGGGAGGCCTCTTCTCAGTCTGACTGACCCCGGGTGAAGGCTACTCCACTTCTTTGGTGCCACTGCCCAGGGCTGGCCTCGCGTGGTTCTTAGGGGGAGCTGTGCCAGGGTGGGGGTGGCACAGCAGACAACTGGATCAGGTCTGGGGTCCACACACGGCTGACTCTCAACTGTGGGGCTGCAGAGTCTGAGTCCCGGCCACACTCACTTTTAACGTTGGCTTCAGTTCCCCATCACTCTGCAGTTACCTGGCAGCCCAGCGGGCCTGCTGGATTGGTCCCTCAGTGACTCTGGGCACTCTCACCCCACCTAGCCTACAGGAGTGCCTGGCTTCCCTCCCCCCCCAACAGAGGAAGGTGAGGAAGACTCAAAGCACCAGCTCTAGACCCCAAACCCGCTTCCTCTCTTGCTGCCCTCCTAAGTTGGAAAAGAGAATATGAGCCCTGATGTCCTGAATCTCAGACAAACCCCTCCCAGCTATTCCCATTGTCCTCCCTAATTCCCAGGACTCATGTAGGGCTTTAGGGTCTGAATCTGACCATCCTCACTCCAAACATGTGAAGGAAGATTCCAGAACTTCAAACACCTTTTTCTCTTTCCCCCAAAATTAGCTTTCAAAATTATTTCCTTGCTACGGACTCAGGAAAGAGAACTTTGCACCTCAGAGCAGGTTAATGACTATTTCATTCTCAAATGGGTTCTGGGGTGGTGGATTATCCTTGCCTGGGAGCCTGTCAGAAGTGGAGATCTTTAAACCCCCAGGGACCTTCGGAGGCAGAATCTCCCTTTGAATAGGAAACAGCCTCCTCCAAACCCCATGACTCAAGTTTAGCTAGCAAGAGTCTAGAAAACACTCCAAACCCTTCTCTCATGGGTTCACTTTCATAATGGATGGAACAAAAGAGAGCGCGATTGGCAAGGGACCAAAGAAGGCATTGGTTCCATATTTGCAACATCGACAGTTTATCCTAGTCATCATGAGTAGATGTGAATAGTTGTTAAAAAAAAAAACAAGTAAGCTCTTAGGAGGAACCTAACCCACTCCATGCTGGGAGGGATTGGGGGCAGGAGGAGAAGGGGACAACAGAAGATGAGATGGCTGGATGGCATCACTGACTTGATGGACAAGAGTTTGAGTAAACTCCAGGAGTTGGTGATGGGCAGGGAGGCCTGGCATGCTGCGATTCATGGGGTCGCAAAGAGTCAGACACGACTGAGTGACTGAACTGAACTGAACTGAACTGAACCCACTCCATGTTCCCCCAAACCAGTAACTGGTTCATAAGAGGAGTTCTCAGACCCTTTCAGCTCTGTGTCCCTGGGCACCAGGTCATAGGACTGAGCTTTTACCCACTCCCCTGCCCCCACCAAGATCTTTGGTCACCTTCATAGTCTCTGCTCGTGTGCATGTCCTTGCTTGGTTTAAAGGTTAAGTTCCCAGGCTTAACCAGCTTACTCAGGGTCACCCAGCTTCCAAGAGACAAAACTCTGGGCAAAGCTGGGTCATTTGAGTCTCTCTCCACCGTCTTTCCCACGCATTTGTGAAGGACAGTGCCAGTAAAATGTTTATTTCTCTGATTTTAGAAATAACTATGATAAAAAGTTAGAAATGCTTGCCTTGGGTCAGAACAGGTCTATCTTTTATGTCACCTTCTGTGGAAGAACAAGATGCTCTCCAAGGTGTCAGTCTCAAACACCGGGATTTTCTCCTATAACGATGAGGAGAAGGAGCAAGCTGTCATAACAACTGGTCAGAACTTCAGTCTGACCAGAGGAAGCATTAAACATCCTCAAAAGAAATATGCCTCCCTTTCCCCCACCTGGCTGAACAGGTGGGCAGGGTAGGGGATGAAAGGCAGGGCCCTAGCTGCCCCGGATAACATCACCTCCCAGAGTCCCCCAAAGAAGATTCATAGTGTTGGAAGTCAGGCCACTTCCAAACTCAGTGAAAATCCATTTGGCTCTTCCCACAGCGAGCTGTAGCCACGAGGGGGATAAGCTATACTGTATTTTCAGAGGCCATGAATAATCCCTCTCCGGGAGCCACCACTGGGTACCTGACAGTTATGGTCCCCACCATCCTGAGAGAAAGAAACAACCATTACCTTCCTTGAAAGATGGAGAAATTGTGACTTAAGAGGCTCTGGATTCTCATCAAGGTTACCCAGCTCAGAAGTGACAGAATCAGACTCAAGTCAAAGTCTTGATTCTAAAAGTCATGCTCTAAGTACAATCATTCATTTATCTCATGCCATGAAAACTTTGGGGCTAGATCACCTGTTCCGCTGGATGATAAACTCCAGGGAAGCAGCAGTCCCTGGCAGAGTCAGTGGGTGATGAGGACAGAGAGGAGGGATTTCCAGACATCAAAGGTGCTGACGGACAGGAGGTCCTGCACCCATGTTGACACAGTTGGAGAGAAAAGGTGATGAGTAAGCCTGAGCTAAAGGAAAATTGAGGTTTTTTTGTTTTTTTGTTTTTTTTTCCCGGTCCCCATTCCGGCTCCTTCTCACACAACCCTCTCAGAAACAGTGGTTTCAATGTGCCCTAGTGGTGTGCCTTCGCCTTTTCTTGTAAAATTTTAAATAACCTCAACCATAGCTAGCTATTTCCAGGTCCTGAGGATCCGCGGCAGTTTTAGCACAGCCTGTGGAACACTTGAATGTCGAAGTTCTTACCAGTCTGAGAGCTAAAGACTATTTAGCTCATTCTCAGACCATCTTCCAGCACATTCTCCCACCAGAAAAAAACAGGTGACCCATGCAACTACCAACAGAAACTGGAGAAAGAGAGGTCTCTGGGTCTTCAAACCCCCAAGAAAGAGGTGCTTCCTAATCAAGAGATTGTCTGGGGAAAGGACTCAACCCCACCACCCACGCCTCGACTCTTGCCGCACACACACCCTGCAAACCAATTTGTGGACCCTGTAGCCACTCAATTCATCTCTCCTGCCAAGTCCAAGTCCAGCAGAGATGGAGTCCTCCCTCCGACGCCACATGATTGGTCGCTTCTGGACACCGGCACCCAATCAGCGCACGCGGAGAACACAGACCCTGCAGCAGACACCAGTGCCAAGGATGCATACCAATTCCTCCGCCAACACCCCGCAGAATTCATTATGTGGGCTGCCTTTCTGCGCACTCCTTTAAACATGCAAATCCCTCCAGCACTGGTGTACCCGTGATTGAATGGAATATGAATCAAAGGCTCAACCCTTTCTTTTTTATGCTCAGATCATAACGTCTGAAACATCTCAAGTTTGTGTGCATGTGTAAATTTTTTTTTTTTAATCTTGAATTGAAAGCTTATTATTCCGGACTGCCTAAAACAAGATTAGGAAATGGGAACTTGTCCTTCAGATGTTATCTAGATTTTAAAATTACAATGATTAATGTCTAGAACGTAAAACTCAATTATAGGAAGGACCATTGGAACAGTGATAAAAATAAAGAGCGGGTGCAATTTCCAGATAAATTTTGAAGGGTTTGTGACTGATTTAAGGTCTCATTAACCTCATGGGGATCTAATCAAAGGCTTTCTGTTAAAAGTAATCTGGGACTCAGGGAGTGAGAGTTCTTACAAGGATGGGAGAAATTCCACCAGTACTTTGTAGAAAGAGCCTTGAAAATGGGATATCCCTTCACACATGTTGAGAATTACAACAGTTTTGGATTTTTTTTTTGCACAAAAGTGTTTAGGGTCGATTTATAAGAGCTTTTCTCTGTGATCTCTGCTCTGTTTGAGCCCAGTGTATTGTACTCTCTGGCCTCTGGGGCTTAAGGAGCAGTTAGAGATCCGGCCTTTACAGGGAGGATTTTCCATGATGATATAATGTTATCATGAGCCCTCATTCACTGCAGGTGAATCATCTCACCAGGAAACAGGGAGCAAGGCAACGGTTTACCTTCTATTTAATAAGGAACAAAGTTCACCTTTACTCAATACTTCAGCTGACTCTTTCACCACTGAGTGTTGAAAATGCACACTTTAAGAAGGTTTCTCTTCAAACTGGGCATTTCTATCTGCCTTCCTTGTGGTGCAGTAAGCACTGCCATGGAGACAGGAGGACCTTCAACCCTGTTCAGCCCCCGAGTGGACACTGACCTCACTGTCCTCAGATGTTAGCCCTAAAAAGTGTGGAAAGAGCATGGTGCCTGGATTCTGCAACACTCTTCTGAGTGGCCCCTTTGACAGTGCTAGAGGGAGCTGGCAGAGCGTAACTTTTGGTGAATGCAGGGGACCAACTGCACATGACTCTGCAAATTCACATTTGGAAGGTGGATTCCATCCTGGAGATCTTGGAGGGGGCTCATGGCCTCTCCACACTTAGGAAGGGCAGTGCTGGGCCAGGGTGTGTGATGACAAGGATTAATATTATGGCATGGCCATCTGCCCACCATGTCACCCATCCTTAACCATATTCTTTGAGAACTAAAGCAGAGTCACATGTAAAGTTCTCACCCCTGAGAAGCCCTCATAAGCATTATCCTTGTTTGATGATTCAGGGGCTGAGGCTTTGGCGGGCTGAGCTATTAAGAAATGGAGACCCTGGAACATACAGAGATGGTGGCAGGGCCCTGAATATTCTCCCCCACCCAAACTCTCCTTGCATTTGCCAGATTCCATAGGCAGCTTTCTAGCAAAAGGGTTTTACCCTCCCTGCTTAGGACTGGAAGTGTCTGGAGGTTTAAGACCCCCAACAGCAGCTGTCAATCAGCAGTGCAGGATTGGGGAACAGACACCCCCCACTCCCGCCTACTCCCAGAGATACAGTTTCTCCTTTGCCTTAAGAAGCTGCTGTAGGTGAAGCTCCAGATGCCCCCCAGTAGGAACTGGCTTCACCACCAGCCCCTTATCAGCTGCCTTCCCTTCCTGCTGTCAGATCACCAGTGTTTTCCCAGTGTTTGCTGAGTCAAGTGTCAGTCTGCACTTGATTCCTTGGCTCTACTTCACGGGGAAACGGGAACTAAGAGAATTTTGACTCCCGGTTCTGTATTTTTATGTCACCCAATACTTTCCTGGCTGTGTTAGCTTGGAGTTTTCTGGAGACACCCTCAGAGGCCAGAGGTTGAACTAGGATGTCTCCATCACTGGGGAGCCTCCCCATCCGGATTGGTGCTGCAGCTCCAAAGTGGTTGTTCATCTGGACTCCCCAAGACAGCTTCTCAGTGGGGTTTAGCCTGTGCCGCATTCATGGGAGACTGGTGGGCTCAACATCTAGCAGAGCGGGAGGGTGGGGGTGGAGGTAGCTGTGGGCAGAGAGGCAAGTTAAGCTTCCACGTGGCCCCAAAGCAGCCTTGCAGAACCCAGTGGGGTACCTCGGAGCTAGTGCAGCCCATAGAGATGTCTGGAGTGAGCCTGAGATCTCCTCCATCAAGATAGAATATGGGCATCCCAGGAAGGGCCATGACCTCTGCAGCGCAAGAACCCCGAGAGGCTGAAATGGCCTGTGGTTGTCACTCCCAACAGTTAGCCTGCTGGACCAGAACCAGATGAGAGATGGTCCTGGGTCCAGCCTCCCTTCCCTCTCCACTGTCAGGGTAACAGCCACTCCAAAACCTAGTTGACACCCATCCTCTGTCCCCCTGCACCTTCATGGTCTCTTCCAGGCTCTGGCTTCCCCAGCTGGGGCTCGGGCACTCCCTTGCGCTGCCGCTTCCCTCCACTAGGGGAGCTCTGGGTCCCTTTCAGCCTGTGGAACTCATCTCCTTCCCCCAGGTAGGACTTAACATCACTCCTGGGCAGGAGGCATGGACCCTCCCATCCCAGGAAGATCAGATTGTTGCCCCCTGGGATGCACTAACACACCGAATTGTGCTGATTTCTGGTCCACTCCCGATCCTGGAAACTTCTTGAAGATATCCGTGATGCTCTGTGAGCCCTGAACCCAAGGGGCATGGCTGGGGATTCACATGTGTTTATCAGATAGATGCACATTGGCCGACCTGCTCCAAGAATATGGACAAAAATGTCTTTAAATGAGAGCTAAGGCCAAGGTTGGTTTACACATCCTGTCACAAGTGTGACAGTAACTGAAAAGAAGGAAGCTTCAGAACAGAATTTCTAATCCTTGAGGACTCATGCAAGGGAGAATCAGTTCCACCACCATGACCACTGGCTGCAACCCAGAGGAAAGAGGTGCAGAGCAAGGAGGTGCTTGATTAGCCTCTTGATGAGAACTGCTAGTGTTGGAATTTGTCAGTGCTCTTGAAAACATTTCAGCATAACTTAAATACAAAAATAACATGTGGATGCATCCTCTTTGCAAAGAAATTAAAACATGACAGACAAAGACAAAGTCTCCTTCATTATGCCCTCACCCCAGCACACCCCCTTTCATCTGCAGAAATGACCTCTACAGGGTAATGTGTGGATCTCTCCAGAACGTCCAGGCACTAGAGGAACATGGGCATGTGCACAGACAAGAAGATTCACTGCCATACTCATTGTAAGAGCAAAGTTTGCAAACTCACCAGGTCCCATGGAAAAGGGGGGAGTTTTCCATCACTAAGAGCAAAATTTTCATTTTCTTACAAAACAGGTGGCTATGTTGGTCCTCTCAAGAGAATGAAAACATTGAAATTACCTGAAATAAGTCAAAGTGGAAGTTTTTTTTTTTCAATCTAATGGTTGAAACTTAGCAAACATTCCTCCCCAGCACAGGTGCCAAGGTTGGTCTGAAGCAGCCAGCAGGAAAAAGGCAGCAGGTTGGCTCTGGCAGCTGAGGGGCCTTCTAGAAAGATGAATGGGGCTTCTGCCAGCTTTGCGTCACCAGGAGAACATGACTGGGTGGAAGATGGCTTGGTGGATGTGGAAGAAGGGGAATGTGAAGGATATTAGGAGAATAGAATGGGAATCAGAAAGAGAAGTGGTGAGCTGGGAAGGCGTAAGAGGGGAGTTACAAAAACATTTGGATGCAGGGGTTTTCTGGACCAAATGACTTCAGGAAGAGGATGGGATTGGGGGAGAAAG
The DNA here is from genome assembly GCF_963930625.1 of Muntiacus reevesi. Taxonomy (NCBI): domain Eukaryota; kingdom Metazoa; phylum Chordata; class Mammalia; order Artiodactyla; family Cervidae; genus Muntiacus; species Muntiacus reevesi. Next base: position 40,392,542 of record NC_089250.1, on the reverse strand, counting down.
AGGAATGGTTTAGCATGTGGTAGAGGGTTTAGAAAGAATTGGAAATAGGGAGAGGTTGGGACTTACTGTCAGCACTGAATTTAACTTTCCAAGGGAGAGAAAGCCATGGAATTGAAACCAAGGTCTAGCTCTTGCTAAGAGTTGCAAGAGGGTAGAACACTTTTGCTCATTCTGGAGTGGTCCTTGACCCAGCGCTCAGCCCAGCTCTGACCTTATCCAGAGAAATGGGAATGCTCTTTTCAAATATGTGGCATCATTTTGAGCAGGTTTAATTGTCTTTTAAGAAGGTTGATTTGGTTAGATTTGAGAGGACAAACTGTAGGACGTAGCATCACGCATCTCTCTGGGCAGGGTTGGAACTCCCCCTGATGCAAAGCTAGGGAGCAGGGAGGGAAAGTAACAGTGATCAGATGTTTTCAAAATACCAGGTACCCATCAAGTCCTCAACTCATTTCATCCTCATGCACTCTGTGACTTTTGCTGTTGTCTCCACTCCAAATGGGAAATCTGAAGAATTTTTGCCAAGAAACCCTGAGCTCCCAGTGGACCTGGTCTTTCAGGTTTTCTGGAGTGGTGGCTCAGAAGGTAAAGAGTCGGCCTGCAGTGAGGGAGACCCAGGTTTGATTTTTGGGTCAAGATCCTCTGGAAAAGGGAATGGCAACCCACTCTAGTGTTCTTGCCTGGGGAATTCCAAGGACAGAGGAGCCTGGCAGGCTACACCCCATAGAGTAGCAAAGCGTTGGACATGACTAACACTTAACCCAGTAGAGAATGCATTTTCCATCCTGCTGCAGATACACACATGTTTATACCAAGTTTTTCAGAACTACACATGCCTTTTTTATATGCGATGCACAGAGAAATTCTATGCTATTCCCTTCCTTTAATTAATGACGATTCAGTGAAGTAGATTACTGCCCCAACACACTGATGAGCCATCAATTGAAGTTTGAAAAGAACTCACTCACAACTTTTCTTAATCTGATTTTATCCCTCCAATACCAGTCCTCATGGGTAAACTATGAGTTTTTCCATTAGAGTTGCATAGCAACTGTCTTCTCTTCTTCCATCCACCCATCCTTCCATCCATCCATCCAATAAATGTTTGTTAGTGTGCAGAAGTGGATCTAAGGTCAGGATTCCCCATGACAGGGAAACTGTGCTATCTCATCAACCCTCTGCCCCTAAGATAGAAAAGCTCAACTCATCAAACCATGGAAAGAATGGTAAGTGGCAGATACACACCCCAGAAACACCCAGTGGGTCCATTAGAGATGGTGCCAGAGCTAACATCCTTGGACATAATCCCTCCCATAAGCATGCCCCATGAAAAAAATTTTCCTGCAGATAACCAGTCACAATGACAAAAACATGCAAAAGTTGGAAGTGAACCAGGCAGTAGCGGTCGGAGGTATCAGTACTGAAGTATGCTGCAGTACAAAAAAAAAAAAAAAATGGGTCAGGTTGCCTGGATGGTGGAAGAAGGGAAGAAACCTGAAATCAGGAACGGTTCCTCAGCACTCTCTTCCTGCTTCTGAATTTATTGTGAGTCCTGCTACCAGGACCACAGACTGTTTAAAATTACACCGTTTCCTTATTTAATTTTCTTCTGCATCCATAAATATTAATTAAGCTGAACCACAGAGAACAGCATTTCAATCCCTTCCCTTCCTGAGGACCATCAGCAATTAAGACTCACAGCAGTTTAAGTACTGCCCGGTTCTTTAAGATCTGCCCTGGGACGTCTACTTTTTATTTTTTAAGTTAGGACAGATTTATTCAGTCTTAGCAGCTTATTTTTCTTACCTAACACTCCTGGGCCATGGGTATTCCTAGTTTGATCCTTTTCTTGCAAATATGATCTCTGTGTCTCCAGCAGACTCACTCATTTTCTCCAAACCAAGAGGCAGAAAAATCTATGTTCGATCATAGGAGCAGAAATACCATGTGCAGCCTGTCATCTACCCAGTGGCAAAGACTGCACTTTTCAATGTTTGTTTACTTAACATTATTTAATGACAAAAAGAGAAGAAATAATTGTTTAAAAATAGAGGAAAATATAAAGTGAAAATGGCAAGTCTTCTCTGAAGCCTTCCAAGTCCCAACTTCTGGGGGTGTAATTGTTAACAGCTTGTGTGCAACTTTTAAACCTTTTCTGTGCATAGAGTCAGAATTATCTTCACAAAAATTAAATCAAATTACCCCAGTCCAATGAGTATTTAACCTTTCATCATAAAGTAGATACACTTTCTATATAATTTCAGAGAGATTTATATCATTCTTTTAACAGTTTCTTAATGTTCCACAATTAAATTGGGTAAGAATCTGCCTGCAATGCAGGATACGCAAGTTTGATCCCTGGGTCAGGAAGACCCCCTGGAGAAGGAAATGGCAACCCACTCCAGTATTCTTGCCTGGAGAATCCCATGGGTGGAGGAGCCTGGCAGGTTACAGTTCATGGGGTTGCAAAAGAGTTGGACATGATTTAGGGACTAAACAACAACAACAAATGGTTTATTTAGCCTTATTCTTTGAGAGTTACAATCTTGTACATAATATAGATCAATATCACACACAGACACACACTCACACACTGAGTACCAATAACTGAAAACTCTACTCATGAGTGTTTTCTCTTTCCCATGCTTCTGATGACTTCTCCCTCAGAAAATATGGTGATATGGAAACAATTCAAAGTTTGAATCAAATGTCCCAGGTTGGGACAGAAGGGCTGGGTGGTCTGAGGCAAGCCCTCAACATCTCACTCCAGTTCCCCAGGGACAAAGGGAACTCCCACCTGCGAGAGGGAACCTTGGAGTTTAAGAAACCCTGGAGTCTGGGGAACTGATGCAAATACTACCCCTCCCACCATGAAGATTCTGGTCACTTGGGGGCCAGTAAACCTGAGGAATAAACATAAAGAAAAAATTTTTACCTGTAGTTCTAAATTAAGCATAAAAAGGATTAAAAAGAAAGAAAGAAACAGGGAAGAAGGAAAAAAAGGCTTCCTCCAATTTCTATTTGACCACAAAGCCTGGGGAGGTGGGAGCAACACAGAACTCCCACCGGGACCAGATGGTCCCCATCATTAGCATCCACTTAGCACTTTATTTTGAAGACTTAGAAGGATGATCTTTCCAGGTTTCCTCTTAAAAGGGAGCGCTAAACTCTCAGGATTTGGGAAGGTACAGATCTATTCATGTAGAGTTTTCTGGAGAATATTAAACAGCGTTGATCATTTGTTATATGATGCAAAACAATACAGGCGAAAACAGTGCCTCAAATCTCTATCCCCTTAGTATGACAGAGGCAACTTATGGGGTGATGTAGCCAGCAGGGGTGAAAGAAACTGCAAAGTAAGTTTGTTTTGTATATCCAGCTCCATCCAGGGATCTCAAAGCAGCTGAGTACAATGTCCTCCCCAGCTTTTTCACCCCCAGCGCTTACTGCTTTAAAATCAAGCATATTAAGGACTTGGTCTAAAATTCTTATTATGTTTACATTGATCTTTCCATGTGCTTTTATAAGTATAGTAGAAATAAGAAGAATCTGCCCACAGGAGTAAAGAAATACATTTACTCCTTTTTAGCAGTTCTTACCTGGAAAGGAGTCCTTTTCAGAAGGAATGACTTATTTAAATTCCCACAAGGGGAAGATGATCTGAGCGCTAATTATGGGTGCACATTGCAAATAGAATAAGCATTAAAGGAACAGCTTGAGTTTTTACATTCTTCTCACCTTAGATACTTACACTTTAGTTTCTAAACGTTTCCTATTATACATGTTGGAAAATATTTGGGTGGGAGCAAGAGAAACAGTGTATTTCCTGGCCGGGGTGGGGCGGGGGGGGGGAGTGGCGGGGCGGGGCGGTTAATTCTGGCGTGTCTGCGGATTCAGACTGCATTACTCCTGCTCTTGTTCTTTTTCTGGAGCATCGGTCAGGCGGTGCTAGTTCGGCATCAGGTCAGCGTCTGTGGAAGAAAATTCCCAGTCCCGGTTGCTTCCACAGGAGACCCAGGTCTTCCCCAGGAGGAGGACGTGCAAGCTCCATTCCAAACTGGATAAACAGGAATCTCCTTGTCACTTTCCTTGGATCTATTTTGCTACTTAAAAATACACACTGGGATCAGTGATGAGGGTCGGGGTATGTTTAGGAAAAGGTCAGCGAGTCCAGAGCCAGATTCCCGGGAGGCAGGACCGGAGAGTCTTGGGGCGCTCTCGCTTTCCGAGAAGAGCGAAGCGGGAATCTTTGTGATGCAGCGTGATTGCAGGTGACAGTTTGTTTAGACCACTTTTCTGTGCTCGGAAAATGACAGCTTCCAAATCACAAACTGATCACTGCTGAAGATTCCCACTTCTGCCTTGTCAACCAGGGAGGTCCCAGGAGAGGCGCTGAGGGAGGTGCGGGCCGCAGACAATGCCGGGTGGGGGCGGGGAGGGAGGCGGGGAGAGCACGTTCTCCACGCCCCAAGCTGAGAATACGTTCCGAACCCTGGAAAGGTTCATCCCGGCTGCGGAGACGGTCCGTGTGGCCTGAGTGAGTTGGAGGGGAGAACCCACTGAAGGTGACGATAGACTTAACATTTCACATTTCATCAAGGCCCAAACCACCACCCTGCTCAGGACAGACGGCAAGACGACTTAGGGAAGCGGGTCTCTTCCAGCCGTGGTCTTCGGACCAGCCAGCGCTGCACCACCTGGAAGTCTGTTAGAATGCAAACTCTCAAGCCCCTCCCCTGACCAGCTGAATCAGAATCTGCATTTTAACAAGATCCCCAGGGGAAGGTTATGCACATAAAAATTTGAGGGGTGGTCCCAGCCCTGGTTAATTACCCGGACCCCAGCGGGTCACAGTGGCTGTGGCATATTACAGATAAGCTAACCCTCCCTGTCAAACGAAGCTCTCACTTTTCAGGAAGCTCTGCAGTCCTTCCTCGGGAAGGACTCTTGGAAATAAAGTAGATGAAAAGTGAATACAGACTTGTGTATTACACACTTGCATGTTTTCTCTCTCTCACATACACACACACACACACACACACAATCACGGGGCATTTCTCAAGACTGCAGGTGCTCCTTCTGCCTTCTTCCCGGAGCCAGAACCCCCCTAGTACCTGTAGGATAGAAAGTTGGTACTCGAGAGAGATTACAAATGGTAGCAGGACTGGAGTGGCCTGCCATATGCCCCTGACCAGCTACTTTCTGCTGGCATCATGACATCAGGCTGGCTTCAGAGGACCCAACCCTTGGTTTCCCCATCAATTATGGGTCAACACAGGCAACGTACTTCACCTGAGGTTTGCACGCATCCTTGCCAACAAGTCAGTAATTCTGAATGGTGACAGGTAGACTCCCCTTTGGAATAGGTTCTGGCCCTCAGGAAAAGTCGCTGGGTCACTGCTGAAAGGACACTTGAAAACAAGCAGAGTAAGTTCTGCTGGAACCCGTGACAGAAGAGGAGCAGAGGAGCAAGTAGAAGAAAATAACCTCTATAAGCACATGGCTTTGTCTACAATGGTCAGGGCTGCAGTCTTGCCATATGTAGTATAAGGATTACTCATTAAAGTTGTTGCTGAAAGGGTCAGAAATCTATAAACTCCTCTTCATCATCACTGCTTAATATGAGAGCTAGTTGGTTCTAATTTTTTTGTTTACCCAGAGCCCGTATATCACTCTGAGATGGAAGGCAGAAGCAAACAACTGCCGAAGACTCAAATTCAGACCTTGCTAACCTCCTGATCTCCACTTTCCTAAGAAGGAATGTCCAGATCTGATTCTTCAGGTGCATGATGGATTCTCTATGACCCCCACCCTCAGTTAGGTCTATCGCTGGCCTTTTGGGCAGGAATAACAGATTACCTCCAAGAATAACATCTATATGTATGAAAGAGCTCACAGGGCCACCAATACAGATACACCTAATTTAGGAATCCCTTAAGAGGAGCTTATTCTCACTCACACTGACATGTTGCTACTGCTACTCAAAATTGTCATTTCTTTATTTTTATCTCTTCTGATTAGTTTAATTACCTGCTTAAGAGTCCCACATATAGAAATGTGCTAAAGCCTCGACAATGGTAGACAGGATGCCAAGAAGATACTAGAAATATTCGCCAGACCCTGGACCCAAATGGGCAGATCATTGACCTTCTCCATAGGCCTGCAAAGATGGGAATGGGATTGACAACTGCTCAACCTGACCACCAAGGAAGCTCACAAAAGATGCACAATGCATAACTGCACCCAACCATCCAAACAGCTATCAAATTCTACATGCATCAGAGAAAGAGATGTGAGCACCAAATTCATCCAATGGGACCTGTGGACAGAGCCTCACCCCTCCCTGGTTTCAGGCCAGGAAGTCATCGCCTGTGGTTGGCATGCAAATCGCGTCTCTTCTCCCTCAACTCAAGAAGGGCACTGACACAGATCAGAGAACAAAATACTGGTTTGTTTTCTGGACTCAAATCCTTGTTCCCTTGGAACGGTGACTTCTTGCACAGGTGAGAACTGAGTGAATATAGTGTAAGTTATTTTGGTAAAGTTTCCATGACATCAAATCTAATAGTCTTATTATATATTTCACTTAAAATAATAAAAAATAATATCATAAAATAATAATTTATTATATACAATGATACAACTATACTGCAGGAAAAATATAGATTGAAGAGATAATCCTACCACCCAACACAACCAGGGTTGCTAGCAACATATTTATCTTTTTTTTTATCGTTTTTATTAGGATTTATTTCCCATCTTTTCCTGTGAATCTTGCCCAAGAGAGGTAGATTGTGTGCATGTGTATAAACTTACTGTGTATAAACCTACAATGTCATATTTTACCTTTCTCTCACTTTGAAAATCACTTTCTTGTGTGTGTGTGTTTTCACATAAATCTCTTCTGAAAGATATTCTTCGCTAATTATCTTTTCAATTGCCCTCTCTGTAAACAACTGGGATTTTGGCCATCAAAGAGCTACAAAAGGCAGCAAAAAAAGTATCTGAATGTTCAATGCCAAGTAGACTAATTTTGATAGTCTGATTTTTCTAAACGAAATTTCAGAAATAACAACCCACAGAAAATGAAATTTAATTACAACCTTTGACACAACTATATGCCTCTTCTTTATTAAGACTTGGGACTCACCCTGAAAATGCCACCGTGAATGAATAACGGACGGGTGGGTGTCTGATTTCCCCCAAACCAAAGGTTATTTGGAGGTAAAATGTGTATTTTCACAAGATTTTGCTAAGTCACCTTTCTCTGTCTCTTCCGTTTTAACCTCACCTGCAAACTTATCTGGTAATGCGCTAAATAAAGCAAGGGTCCTCAACCTCTGAGATCTAATACCTGGTGATCTGAGGTGGGAGCTGATGTAATAATAATAATAATAGAAATAAAGTGCACAGTAAATGTAATTTGGAAACCATCTCCCCCTACCCTGGTCCCTGGAAAAATGGTCCTCCATGAAACCAGGTCCTTGGTGCCAAAAAGTGTGGGGACAGCTTCCCTAAAGCAAGGCCTGTATTCTCCAAAAGGCTTCCAGAACCGGAATCTTGATCAGCCAAAAGCGCCCGCCCCACCACCACCCTTCGATATTTTATGGGTCATCGCTTTGGGAAGTTGAGTTCTGTTTGTTGATGTCCCTTCCCCACTGGCTAGTTTCACATGATGGCGAGCCTCGGGGATGAAGGAGTGTTGCTGGAAATTGCAGGGACACCGGAGGAGGCCCAGGTTTGAGTCTGAGTCAATGCGCTGGGGCAGCACCCGGAATAAAATCATCGCGCGCTAAACCCTAGCATAGTCGTCGGTTACAAGGCGACTTTTACGCAAACCCGGCAGCGCCGGGCAAGTCCGGGTAACAGGGGACACGGGCAAAGGAAAGTTTTGCAGGTTTCAATTCTCCTTCAGATAAGGGGGTGGGGGGAGAGCTGGAGAAACATCTGTTTTCAGTCCGAGTTACCCGCGAACTTTTTTCCTGGAGAGAAGCTCCCGGAGCAATTTACAGCATTCCAGCCTGAGGCTCCCGTGCCAGACGCTCTGAATCAACCTTTAGAAAGTCGAGCTGCCGGGAAGGGAAGCAGCCAGAGTCGCACGGGTGGGAGCGCCCCCTCGGGCCTCGGCGCAGGGACCAGCGGCGGGCCGGCGGCGTGAGCGCTCGCTCCCCGCAGCATCAGCCGGCTGCGCTCGCCTTTCCCGGGGAGGGTCCCCGCGGCCGCGTCACCCGAGCTCCGCGGCGTCGCCACAGGCGGCGGAGGCCGATCTGGGTTTGTGCAGAACTTCGGGCACCTAGAAGAAGCGCCAGCCCCCCCACCCCCACCCCGCCGAGGCATTTTCCGATAGACTGGAAGACGCCGTCGGACGGCGCGAGCGCCTGGATCGCGGGGTTAGGGGCGCGGGCGGCCGTAGGGCTCGGGTGTATCCCGGGGCCGCGTAACCGACAGGGGGAGCCCTGTCACTGTGGAAGCCGGGGACCCGGGGCCGGGCCACTCAGGGGCGCGCCCTCCTCCCCGGGACCGCGCTCTCTTCTGCGGGCGAAGAGGTTTCCAGAACCAAGAGCATAAAGAGAGGAGTGGACACTCACATAGACACACATACTAGGTTAACCAGGCCGCTCGAGCCTTCCATCTCCTGAACCCCGCAAAGCTGTCTGTCGTTCCTTCGGTTTTACTGTCTTGATCTACTGGCTCAAATGGTAACTAATTAGCCTGCAATGCGGTAGACGTGGGTTCGATCCCTAGTTCGGGAAGATCCCCCGGAGAAGGAAATGGCAACCCACTCCAGTATTCTTGCCTGGGAAATCCCATGGACAGAGGAGCCTGGCGGGCCACAGTCCATGGGGTCGCAAAGAGTCGGACACGACTGGGCGACTAAGCACACACACTCCTGAATGTGAGAAGGGCCCGGCGGTAAAGAGGAAGGGTGTGTGTGCCCGTGTGCGTTTGTGTGTGTGTGTTTCTGCCCCGGGCCTCCGCAGAACGCTTTGAAAAACAGGCCAGTGCGCACCATCTCTCCCCAGCCCTCTGGAAAGTGGTCAGGTAGTTTCCACCCACGCTCAGGGACAGATGAGAGATGCCCAGGGTCTGGTCCCTTCGGCTTCCCCGCACACACCTACACTGTGTGCCTATACCCAGGGCACTCTCGGGCTGTACCCAGGACCTCCCTGTCCCTCTTGGGGGTCCTCGCTTTCGGGGAGAAGCAGACCTTGGCAGTGGGGAACCCTTCCCTGGCGCTCGCTCACCGGGTGCATTAACACCCTCTTTATGAATTGGTCAGACCAGCAGCGCCTGCACCTTTAGCTCAAAGCGTTGCAGGCCCCAGCGCCTTGGAGTAGAGGGAAGGGGTAGGAGTTGCCCCAACCCACTGCTCCGCCCCTGCCCTCTGGCCTAACCCTCACCCGGCCTTCCGCTCTAGATGCTCTGTTCCATGCCTGCCACCTCGCTTCTGTCTTTGGCCACCATTCCCCACAACTCTGGACAGGTGGGCCAGGTACCCACTGTTTTCCTTTTTTTCCCCCCCTCTCTCTCTTTGGGGTTGAGGGCTCAAAGCTGCATCCTCAGGGCCCAGCTGTGTTTTTAGAACCAAGAAAGTGTGTCCACCACCTGTAGTAGTATTCCCTATCACCCCCACCCCCAAATCCGGCTCACTGAGGTCTCCGTAGCTAACCCAGAACAGATGATCAATTGAACTGGAAGTTGGATCGAAAATAAAAGGACGAATATGGTGCTAGGGTTGCTAATTCTCATAAAACAGTTCCTCGGGAAAGCGGAGACCACAGAGCCCTTCCTCGAGCGGACTTTTTTTGCCCCAGTATTGATTCCTTAATTCCTCTCTCTCCTCTCGCCTCACCCCTCACCTCCGGCCCTGTTTGTTTTAGTTACGAAACGCTGTGGGCACCTCGGTTGTGGCTGAAAAGTAACCTTGAAACACGCCGTCCTATCAGAGACAAATAGTCTCCCAACCGCCGCAGCTGCTGGGGACGGGGGACGTCCCCGCCAGCCGCCCGGTCGGGCTCGGAGGAGGCAAAAAGCCGGGGCGGCGGGACCGCAGGCCTTCGTAGCCGCTCTGGGTCTAAACTGTAACGGGAGTGGCCTGCCAGCAGCAGCGGCCGGGGAGTTCAAGGTGTGTACACAGTTTTGCTACATAGGACAGCGCTTTGCAAACTAGCTCAGTCACCGGCTGGCTGTTTTGACAGGGAATGAGCCCTGAGAGCGCAGAAACCGGGATAAATAAATGCGGCTTTGATAAGGCTCTGCGGAGCCTGAGCGGAGGCCGGACGCGCCCTCGGACCGACGTACCAGGAGCCCGGCGCAATGAGACCAGGCGGGGGAGAGAGGGGTTGGTGGTGGGGGTCAGAGCCCTGGGCCGCTCCACCGGGTGGCCTCCTCCCGGGTCCCTCCTCCCGCGGGGACGACCCGCAGACGAAAAGGGGTCTTGGACCCCCCCAGGGGCCCGCGTCCACCCTCTTCGCTCGCTCATCGCGCCTCCGCGTGCGGGGGTGCAGGGCAGCTGAGTTGGGGGGGGCGGGCAGGTGCGGAGCGCAGGCCGGGGCTCCCTCTCACCCAGGTGTGAGCTGATTATTCAAATGGGCTGCCCCGGGTCTGGGGATTGGAGGCCCGCGCCGGCGCGCCGCGCTATATCACCAGCCGCCCACGTCACTGCGGCACTTGTCCGCCGCGCGGTCCACACCTCCTCCCCCTCCCTCCTCCACCCCTTCCTCCTCCTCCTCCTCCTCCTCCTCCTCTCCGCCCCCCCACCCGCCCCCGCGCCGCGCGCTTCCCGCCGCCTCGGGGCAGCTCGGCACTGCCAGCCTCGGCCTCCACCGGGCAGCCCGCGAGCGCGGCGGTGGCGGGCGCTCCGGCGGCGGGGCTCGGCTCCGGGCCTCCTCCTACCCCCGGCCCCCTCCTCCCGCGACCCAGCCCTCCCGCCCACTTCCAACCACCGCCTCCGGCCGGCCGAGGGAGCGGGGCCGAGAGACACGGAGAGCGAGAGGGAGGGAGGGGACCGTGCCTCGGCCGACTTTTTTTTTTAAAGGAGGGTGGGGGTGGGGGGGTGATTGCCGGTCGTTTGTTGTGGCTGTTAAATTTTAAACTGCCATGCACTCGGCTTCCAGTATGCTGGGAGCGGTGAAGATGGAAGGGCACGAGCCGTCCGACTGGAGCAGCTACTACGCCGAGCCCGAGGTAGGCACTCGGCTTTGCCGGGGAAAGCAGGGTGGCGGCGTCTGCCCTCGGTCCCAACCTCGGGACCGCTTCCCTGGCCGGCTCCCGGGCCCCCCCTCGCCCATCACCACCCCTAAACACCACCCCAGCCGCTCGGGGCAGCCGCCTTTCCCACCCTCCTTCGACTCAAATGGGTCTCTTTTTTTTTTTATACGACACACTGTTAGCCTTGAGATAATATTAACTTTGTGATCAAATATTGACTTGCGGCGCCTCCAAATCCTCTCCGTGGCCGAGCCACGCACTATCCTAACAGAGTTGTGTTTGGCAGCGCGCGGCTGGGGAGGGGTGGGAGGTCGGCTGGCGAGGGGGTGGGGAGCTGGAGAGGACAAGGTGGGCAGGAGTCGGGGGCTGGGGCAGAGAAAAAAGGGTCGAGGACGAGGCGACAAAGAGGAAGAAAGTTTGTGGCTGCAGAGCCCAGCCGCCAGCAGTTCAGTTCGCGGTCCCCTCCCCGTCCCGCCACTCAATGTCTCAGGGTGGCCATAGGCTCCGCGCGGGAGCCGCTTCGAGGTTCCCCTGGGGACCAGAATGGGGTCCGGGAGAAAAGCTGAAAGGAGAGGACCCTGGGATCGTCTCCGCGGGAGACCGCCCAGCGCCGTGTCCCACAGGTCGCTGGCCAGGGTCGGAGGTGGTGTCCGAGGCAGCGGCGCCTGCTTGAGAGTCGGGGAGATTCTGCAGAGGGGAGATGCATTTGGGGTGCCTGGCTCAGCGCGCTCCTGGAGACCCCTGCTGTAGAATCTGAACCGGGCGCAGGAGGGCTGAGGGATGGCCATGAGCAGTCCCCGCGCCCCCTCTCCGAGGGCGATCGCGCGCTCCGGGTGACACGGACGCTGGGTGGGGGCCCGGGCCGGGGCCGCGCGAAGGCAGGACTCCCTGGAGGCCTCCCTGGAGTCGGGGGCCTGGGCTGGCCCGATGGCCGGGTGTGGGGCGTAGGATGTGGGGTGTGGGGCGGGAGACCGGCCAGCCGGCCGGGCGCTCTCCAGCTGCGGTGCTAACGCTATGCGCCTCCCTTCGGGCTCTGTCCTCAGGGCTACTCCTCGGTGAGCAACATGAACGCCGGCCTGGGGATGAACGGCATGAACACGTACATGAGCATGTCGGCGGCCGCCATGGGCAGCGGCTCGGGCAACATGAGCGCCGGCTCCATGAACATGTCATCGTACGTGGGCGCGGGCATGAGCCCGTCCCTGGCCGGCATGTCCCCCGGGGCGGGTGCCATGGCCGGCATGAGCGGCTCGGCCGGGGCGGCCGGCGTGGCGGGCATGGGGCCGCACCTGAGCCCGAGCCTGAGCCCGCTCGGGGGACAGGCGGCAGGGGCCATGGGCGGCCTGGCGCCCTACGCGAACATGAACTCCATGAGCCCCATGTACGGGCAGGCGGGCCTGAGCCGCGCGCGCGACCCCAAGACGTACCGGCGCAGCTACACGCACGCCAAGCCGCCCTACTCGTACATCTCGCTCATCACCATGGCCATCCAGCAAAGCCCCAACAAGATGCTGACGCTGAGCGAGATCTACCAGTGGATCATGGACCTCTTCCCCTTCTACCGGCAGAACCAGCAGCGCTGGCAGAACTCCATCCGCCACTCGCTGTCCTTCAACGACTGCTTCCTCAAGGTGCCCCGCTCGCCCGACAAGCCCGGGAAGGGCTCCTTCTGGACCCTGCACCCCGACTCCGGCAACATGTTCGAGAACGGCTGCTACCTGCGCCGCCAGAAGCGCTTCAAGTGCGAGAAGCAGCTGGCCTTGAAGGAGGCCGCGGGCGCCGCGGGCGGCGGCAAGAAGGCGGCCGCCGCCGCCGGGGCCCAGGCCTCGCAAGGTCCTCTCGGAGAGGCGGCCGCCGGACCGGCTCCCGAGACTCCGGCGGACACCGAGTCGCCCCACTCAAGCGCCTCCCCGTGCCAGGAGCACAAGCGAGGGGGCCTCGGGGAGCTGAAGGGGACGCCGGCCTCGGCACTGAGCCCCCCGGAGCCGGCGCCCTCGCCGGGGCAGCAGCAGCAGCAGGCCGCGGCCCACCTGCTGGGCCCTCCGCATCACCCGGGCCTGCCGCCCGAGGCCCACCTGAAGCCGGAACACCATTACGCCTTCAACCACCCCTTCTCCATCAACAACCTCATGTCGTCAGAGCAGCAGCACCATCACAGCCATCATCACCACCAGCCCCACAAAATGGACCTCAAGGCCTACGAACAGGTGATGCACTACCCCGGCTATGGGTCCCCCATGCCGGGAAGCCTGGCCATGGGCCCGGTCACGAACAAAGCGGGCCTGGATGCCTCGCCCCTGGCCGCAGACACCTCCTACTACCAGGGGGTGTACTCTCGGCCCATTATGAACTCCTCGTAAGAAGACAGAGGCGACCCGGCTAGCCCGGGACCCAGATGGGAGAGACAGGACGTGGGGTGGAGACTCTGAGGAAGGGATGCTGGAAAGGTGCAAGGGAGAAGGACCCTTCACACCCTGCCCCGCCCCCCCCCCACAGAGGTCTCCCCTCGCCCTCTGCAGTCCTTCCCTCCCTCACGTGGGCCACACCGATGTCTATCATCCTATATAAGGAGGGAAAAAGAAAAAGCTAAACAGTTTTAAAAAAAGAAAAAGAAGAAGAAAAGCCTCAGTTTCCACTACTGTGTAGACGCCTGCTTCTTTAAGAACCTGCCAATTCTTGACTTTTTGTTGTTGTGGTTCCTCTTCATTGCTGTCGTTGCAGGGAAGTCTTACTTTATTAAAAAAAAGAAAAAGTAAAAAACACAAACTTTTGTGAGTGACTCAGTGTAAAACTATGTAGTTTTAACAGAAAACAGAGTTGTACTATTGTTTTAAAAAGAGAAAAAAAATAATGTAAGGGTCTGTTGTAAATGCCCAAGAAAAGAAAAAAAAAGCATTCCCATTCTTGATACGGTGAAATCCAGGTCTCAAGTCTGACTAATTTATGGTTTCTGCGTGCTTTATTTATGGCTTATAAATGTGTGTTCTGACTGCAAGGACCAGAGTTCCACAAATCTATATTAAAGTGTTATTGCCAATTTTTTGCTTTGAATCTTCAAGATTTTTTTCCTTTGCCTGATTAAAAAAAATAAACATATCAGGGATTTATTTTAAAATTGAGGGAGGGAGATCCTGACTGGTTGCAGATTTTATCTTATTTGGGGAGAGATGGTTGCTGCTTTATCAACATTTTATTGTTAACATTTTCAGACAAACTTAAGTTGAATGAATTTCACAGTAAACAGACATATACCCTTTGCTCAGATCCTACAGTTCTCAGCTCAGTATACTTGTTATACTGAGTGTCTGACCATCTATCCATACATCCATCAGTCCACTTACGTTCTTAGATGCATTTCATAGTAAATTTCAGACTTCAGTACACTTCACCCTAAACACTCCAGCAAGGACGTCATTAATGGAACTCAACATTGTTCAAGGTTACTTTTTGAATTTTGAGTTTAACTTTACACAAAATGAAACTCAAAGATCCCAGGGGGTTATGGAGTTGATGCAGGTTCATCTCCAAAGCCTGGCAAAAACCACACACCATTTCCATATTTTCCAGCTGGACCATGTGAAGGTGAAATGTTGTTGACACCTCTTGCACCCTGCGGCTGGTTTCTCTGGGAGAAAAAACAAAACGTCCTGGATTTTCTGTTTTTTTGTTTGTTTGGTTGGTTTTTTTTTTGCTGTATTCCCAATCCTTGGCCTACCTTCAGACTTGCAAACTCCTGTTGCAGCCCTTATCCTTTTCATTGTTGCCTCTCTGCAACCATTCACATTTTCCTGGAATTGGGACTCTGCCTGGATTCGACAACCACAGGCCTCTGTTTAGGATCCACCACCACCCCCATCCCACCCTTCACCTTCACTTAGATGTTCTGCACAACTTCGGTAGAACTTGCTGCAGCCCAGAGGTAGTGAGGCTTCTGGAATCATGCATTTGAGCATTCGATCTGGAGAAACAAAGGACTTTCTCCTGGAAGTGATTTTAAAGGGATCTCAGAGTTCTGTTGGAAATCTTTAAATATAGGTATATTGGGGAATGAGGCAGAGGTAAGAGGGTGTCCGGCATGTCTGGCCAGGTGCCCCTTGCCAGGGGTTGGATTCCAGGGGTCTGCAGGTTTGTGCCCTACCCTCCAAACTCCTGAGACCTTGCCGAGTGAACTGTTAGGCCGGGTTAGCAAGCCAGGATTACAGGGCCAAGGGGGTGAGTGGGTATGCTGTGATCCTTAAAGGAAAACCCCAAAGCATAAAGAAAGACCCAGAATAAATCCTTACAAATCACACTGCCTCCCTTCAAAAATAGCCTAGCAGGAGTAAAATCAGGACCAATAAAAGCAGAAACCTCAGAAGCCAAGCAGGAGTTGTGTGGGCAGAGTGGGCTCAGCTTTGGTTTTGCTGGAGGCATCTGCTGGCCTGCCAGCTGGCCAGGCTAGAGCAGGAGCCAGTGGGCTCTAGCACCCCCCCCCACCCCCGGAGACTTGGGGTCATCCAGGGCACAACTAGCTTGCATAGGGTGAGAATTTCTGGAGTGAGAAGCCTAAACTTTTGGCCTTGGGTTTCTAAGCCCAGGCTCCCATGTCCAGACTAGATCTTTGGACTTCTTTACCACCCAAACTTGGAGTGTCCCTGGCAGTCTCCCGAAGCCTGGACACCGCCTGTCAGATCGCCCTCTGCCACCTCGCGGGATCTCTCTGCCCCTCAAACCCTGGCCTTCCCACGCGCTTGAGGGGGGTTGGTCCTCGCCTCCGCCTCCCTCCTCCAAATCCCTTTTTAACATGCCACATTGTCCCGAAGAACACAAGGAAGAGAAATTGGGGAGGGGGGAGGGGGGAGGGGGCAGGGGGAGGGAGGAAGGGGATTGGGGGGGATAGGCGATCCGGAGGCCGCAGCCAGCAATCAGGGCCGTCTCTCCCCCTGGCAGGGACACACACGTCGCGAGCCCAGCCTGAAATGTGTTTCATTATCACATAAAAGGCTCCTGCGGCGAAGGAGCCGAGAGGCAGGGCCCGGGGCCGAGTGCGGGACAATGAGGGCTGAAAGCGCTGCCCTAACCTGCTATGTTTCCTATCGCACGCCCATTGTGCGAGGGTCGTTTTAAACTACTTAGCGCGCCCCCCTCCACTGATCCCGGCCGATAAGATATAGTTCTGTTGGAATACTTAAAAAGGATGTCGGGGAACTGGCCGCTCCGGAGGCTTTTCGGCGCATCCTGAGTCTTTCGGCCCCCTACCCCCTCCCCCAGCCCCTCCTCCCGCCAAGGCCCCCAGCTTAACTGGCGCTCACACTGCCCTCCGCCTGCGTCCCCCAACTCTGCGTAGTAGGGTGCAGCGTCTCTTTTTCCCTCCCTCGCCCTCTCTTTTCCTTCCTTTTCCGCGCGCGGGTTTAAGCAACCGTGATCTGTGAATAAACAGTCAGTAAACAACCGAAAAAAACATTCTAGATCCGAATTCCAGGAGGGTAAACTTTCCAGGCCACGTCACACTTCAGCAAATTTGCACAGATATTATATTGCCCCCCCTCCTTTATTATTCTTTTTTTTTTTTTTTTGCAGGATCCCATTGTACTTAACTGAATTTTATAACGCTGATCGATATCTTGGTAAAATATTCATTTTTAAACTAGCGGGCAGTGAAATCTTTGCTTTGTGTGCTAAAGTCAACAGTCGCTCGGTTTGAGCTCAAATAAATGCGGGGATGCCTCGGCTCAGAGTAGTCGGCCGCCTCCCTCCGCGCGCTGGACGCTCTGCCGCCGCAGCCCGTCCGCCCGCCCGCCGCACCGCAGGTAGGGAGTGCGCCCCCCACTCCAGTCCGCGCGCCTCCCCGCCCCCAGCCAGCCCCTAGCCCTACCCGGGGCTCGGAGGCCTGAGGGGCGGGGAAGGAGGGAGAAGCCAAGTCGGAGAGAATCAGGGGTTGGGGAGGTGGCCTTTTTGCGGGGAATTCTGAGGATGCTAGCTGTTGGGGAACCCAGAGTGAACCTGGGTCCTGCGCACAGCTGGAAAGTTTGGCGGGGTCCCGAAGCGCCGGGAAGACACCGCAGGCTCCCGCAGCCTCTCTGGGGGCGGGGATTCGATCCGAGGACCTCCAGTCGCCCTGGGACAGTGGGGAGGCGGGGGTGGGAGCCGGCCTGGGCCTCAGAAGCTGGGGCGGGGGCGGCGGGAGATGGCGCGCTGGTCCAGGGAGGCTGCAGAGGGAGGCCCGAGCGTGGGTTCCTGGGACGTGGAGGCCCAGCGTTGGTGGGGGCCCCGCCGTCCGGGAGCCGAGGAGCGGCAGGGGAAGCCCGGGTTCTCGCCGCGAGCGCGCAGGGCCGCAGGAAGGTCCGGGAGCCTCGGGGCCACTAACCGGTTCCAGGAGGGAAATGCTGAACCCGGCCGCGGGGCGGTTCCTCGACCGCTCCCCCCCGCGCTGGCCCAGGACACCGAGTTTGGAGGGATCGGACAGACGGTGTCGCCCCACGTCCCTTCCCCGGGCCTCTGATGGCGCCGGGTCACCGCGCCCAGCATCTGTCCCCCGCCTACGGGAAAGCGCCCTATCGGAAAACTAGTGGCTCCGAGGCTGCCAGTTGACACCGCAGGACCCTCGGCTTTGGAGAGCAGGGTAGAAAAGGTGTCTTTCCCCTGGGGTCTACCAGGTGTCCCTCCCCACTCCAAATCTGCATTCTGCCTGAGGATTTGCTTTCTAGGGCTGGGTGTCTGGCTCGTTGGAGGCTCGCGCCGGTTCAATCAGTTTGGTATTTCGCCAGGACGTAGGTCGCGCTAGGTCTCTGACCACCGAAATTACCCTCCACCGTAACTGGAAAGTTTCTTCCCTTCCCGCCACTGTCAACCACATCTCAAACCCAAAAGGCCAGATATCGGTCCTGATCATTGGCAGGGTCAGTTCTGTGGACAACTCCCTGTGTGGAGAGCCTGGGCGCCCGTCTCCTTCCCCCGTCCCGTGGGGCGGCGTGCACCTTTGTCCACCGCGCCCAAGGCAGGCTGGGGTGCGCGCCTGCCCTGCCGCGCTCCCAGCCTGGCTTCGGTTCGCGTGGCTGGTTATCTTCCCTGAACGAGACTGCTCGCCTGCGGGACACACGCGAGGCTAATCGTTTTTAAATAATTAATGCCTCCCCGTTCCGCTGGTAATGCGCGGCCTCGAATCCGTCAATTACTTGTCATTAGACGGTGTCGCCCCAAGTCCTTTCCCGGGGCCTCTGATGGCGCCGGGTCACCGCGCCGGCCCACTCCACGGCCGAATAAAAAAAGGTGCCTGGCCTCTGAGAGCCGGTGAGGAGTAGCCGCGGCCCTTAATTCAGTGTTTTGAAAGAAAGACCCTCGCTGAAGAGATGTAATCTTCCAAATGGACAATTTAAACGCCTGATGTTTATCGCCTGCCTTCTCCCGGCTTTATACAGAGAAGCCGGTCGTCAGCGCTTTGGGAGCCTTTTAATGTGGGGAGGCGTGGGGCAGGGAGAGGCTAGAGAGAAAGCTCAATAGGGGTGGGGGGAGTAGGCAGAGGGTGTGTTTGCTCAACAAGGCACCTGGAGGTACCTCGGGGTAACTGGTTTTCTCTGGGGCAGCACACCCTTCTGAGATCGGGGCTCTGCAGATCCTCTCCACTTGGGGCCGGGATCTTCTGAACTGTGTTGTCCAGAACTCTCGAAAGAACGTAGCAGGGCCTCTGGGGGTGGGAATGTCCCCCTTGTGCTAGGAGAGAGGAGGGAAAATCTAAGCCTGCAACGCCCACCCCCCCCCCCCGCCCCCGCCACCATGGACCTAACCTAACTGTGGCCAGTGTGCACAGACTTACAGGCACTGAATCCCACCAAACAGAAGAGATTCCCTCATACAAACCTCTCTGAGAGTCATCAACCCCACAGAAAGGCAAGATTTCAGACTCTAAAAGCCTCTGCCCAGCCAGGGACCCAGTGGACACCAGCCTCGGCTATAGCACCATGGCAACCCAGGCCGCCCAATGGTTGGTGGAGCGAAATTACACAAACAAAAACACAAGGAAAAAACTCTCCAAAAGTTTGCTGCTCCGTTTAATTACTTATCAGTTGCTTCCTTTCCCCATCAAATGTTCTTTTTGCAGTAAACAGATATCTGAGGGTGTCAGAGCCTTGCATGCCCCTTTTGGAGTGAAAACAATACAGTGTGACCACAGCACACAGCACACACACACCCCTCCACCCCCCGGGCCCACCACCCCTTGACTGGAAAGCCAGCTGGCTCCCCACTTTACAGAAGTCAGCCCACAGGTTTCTTATGGCCACTACTCACAGGACTTGGTTTCGTCTGAGAAGAGGAGAAAAGAGAATGTGGGCTGGAGGGAAAGATCCTAAGGAGGGTGGGAGAAACTATTTTAACACGGATGGGGAAAAAGGCCAGTTGGCACAGGCCTGTGTGTCTGGCCACCCAACCCACCCATCTCCGTGGGTCCTTGGTTGCTCCTGAGACCACATCTTTTCTCTGGGCAGGCACAAGAATTGGGATTTTTTTTTTTTTTTTTTTTTTTTTTGAGAAATTCCTTTTCGATGAGATGCTGCACCTCCGGAGACAAGCAAACAAAAACTGCTGGGTGTAGATGGTGCTCCCAGGTGCTCAGTGGGGTCCCCAGCTCAGTGGGGTCCCCAGCTCCTGGCGGGCTGCTCCTCCCTTACACAAAACTCCCAGGGAGTGTGCTGCCCCCAGCACTCCAGGGGCTGCCTTGGAAGCCTAAATCCTGGGGCATCTTCCGCATTCTGTTCACAGCCTTCCTGCTCCCTCTCTCATCCTTTCTCTCCTTTCTTCTTTAAAACAATCGTGTGTGTCCCCCCTCGCCCCCTCCCGCCATTGTATTTGTTGATAACCTAACACGCTCACACCAAAAGCCACACACAGAAAACCAACAACGTGGGGTGGGAGGGGAGACCAATTATGAGTGAGGCTAACAAGCGGGGAACACCCAAGTTGAGGCCGGCTGTCTCCTGGGAGACTGATGGAGGCTTATTTTACAAGCTGTCATTCCGCCCCGTCCCTATTGCCAGACTGGAGGTGATTCCTATTCTTCCCTCCCCCAGCCCCTGCACCCTTGGGGTTTGTTCCAGAGTCTTTGTTCATCCTCTGCGGAAGGTGCTGAGGACACAGGATGGTGTCACGAGCTTATCTGCACAGCCGTGTCCTCAGTTTTTTACCTTAGTGACTGTTCCTTAGAGTTCCTTGCTCGCTGCCAATAAAACGCTGTTCAGATGTCCCCATTACACGTGTCCCCCCATCCCCGCCAGGTTCCCACGAGAAGGCATCGACTCACTCTTCACACACACGTCTTCCTCAAAAAAAGGTGGGCAATTTCACTGGCAGATAACACAACCGAAAGTCCTGGTGCTGGAAAAAAAGCGACACAAATTAAGCTGCATTCATTTATGTAAAACTAGAGGTTTTCACATCTCATTAGGGCAAGTGCCTGGTGTTGAAACAGTCTTTAAGCTACTGGGAGGCACTGATATTCCCTGTGATGCCAGGATGCGTTGCCAGCAAGGTCATATTGACTGAACTTAAATATGTCAAATGAACTGAGAGGGAAAACTTGTGCATCATAAAGATAGGTGTGTGAGGGGGACATACTGGGGTATGATGTAGATGAAAACTTTGGAATCAGAACTGTTTGCTGGTTTTTAGTTCTACTTGCTTAAGTGGTTCCACTTCTGCTCACTTAAATGGTTGAGGACGAGATTTTCTTCCTAGGTATAACAGCTTTTCCATGGTTTCACTTCTTGGGGAAAAAAGGTAAAACACAGGTTTCAAGAATAAGCAGGAACTTTTTGGACCGAGGTTGCTCATGACCCCAGCAAATCAAAATAGAGGGGCATGTGGGTGAATTTCAACTTATTTCATTAGAAATACAGCCTCAATTCATCACCCTATTTCTTTTCACAAAGCAGATGTAGTTATATAATGGATTTTCTTGAAATGTTGGCTCACATAAAGAAAAGCATGCAACTCTTAATCTGAAGACTTGAGTGTTCAGAGTGCCTTCCTGGAAAATGGAAAACAGCCTTGGGAAGTGTTTGACAGAGAGGACTTGGGAGGAGCTAAGGTGTGAAGTGGGAACTAGGACTGGGGAGGGCAGATGACGAAGGAATGGCATTTTCTGCGGAGGACCAGGGTGGACTGTCGGCAAGGACAGGGGTCACAGGCAGCTGTGTGTGGAAGCCAGAGGCTTCTTTAGCAGAGAGATCAAAATGCCAACCTGTGCACTCTGCTTGAAAAGAGACCACCCTCCACTTGAGCTTTCTGCTCACCTTACCTTCTAAAGCCCAGTGTAAGAAATTTAAAATAAAGGACACCAATTTCACCATGTGTCTTCTATTCAGTTTGCAATTCTGTGCTACATGAAACTGAGCTGTTTACACACAGAAAGAAATTGCAAGTTCAACAACTTGCTAGCAGAGAAAATTTACCCTCTACCCAAAAAAGATGAGTGCATCTTGGGGCAAAACTTTCTACCATCTTAGTGTTTCTCTCTTTCCTGCCCCAGCCCCTCCTCCTCTTTTCTTGATCACGACTGTACTCCATCCACTATCTCTGAGTGGGGTCCCTTTCTGCACCATGCACCAAGCTAGGTGTCTTCAATAAACATGACCTCATTTAAGACCCCCTATCCCCAGTAGCTGTCAGAATTTATGGATGATGGGCCCAGGGAGAGAGAAATTAAAGAAAGGGCTCAAATTTCAGAACTCAACATTGAATCCCAGTCTTTTACCTCTGTATTCTTTCAACTTTTCCTGGTTTCATGTGATCTGGGTGCAAAACTCTCTGATTCTAATGCAGTAGGAGGTCTGCTTTCACTAGGACCCCCAGGTTTTCAAAGTTGCTGATGGTAAGCAAGGAGGGGGTTGGGGGAGGAGCCCCCAGTGTTAGAAGAAGGCTGGAAAGACACAAGATTTCAAGGAGAACAGGCTTGGACACTTCTTAGAAGGATGGCAGAGACCCTCCCAGCGCTGTCCTAGAAAGGGTCTGCTTTTCTTTCTTGGAGTTAGAATTCCCACGCGCCATGGACCCAAAGCTGACCAGAGGACCAGTCAGACTGGACCGTGACTACTCCCCATTCAAGCTTTGGGGGCCCACAGGATAAGGCTGGAAGAGAGAAGAAGCGCAGAGAATCGGCAGCTAGATGACTCTTGCAGTGGGAATAGGAGAGAAAATGCCAGAGAAGAGGAAAATGTCGGGGACAGAAATAATAGCTTACCTATAGACTTAAAATCATCCACAGACATTGCCACCTGTCAGTTCTACTCCTTACTAGGGATCTTGATCAGGGGCCTCTGACCTCACTCTGACCCGCACCTGGTGGCCCAACAGCCCAGGTGACAGCACCGCTGGAATGTACACCTGACCACAGTTGGGCCCCTGCAGACCCTTACCCCAGTGCAGCTGTGCTGGCAGCGAGGCCCTGCCCCCACTGCTGCCTCCCCCCACGTGCATACAAATGCAGATCCGGTCAACACCTGCCGCTAGGTTTGGCCCAGAATGGGATGCTGGGGTGGGGGGAGGCGGGTGGTGGGGGGACTGGGCTGCTTCCATCCCAGGAGACTGGGACCCCGCCTCAGTAAGCCTGCATTCTGGGGGCAGAGTGCCACCCCAGTGGAGCTGCACACACGCAAACGGGTGTGCATGCCCAGGATGGCTGCTGCCTGCTTGTGCCAGGCCCTCCTGGCCTGGAGGTCTCCTTTTCTGTTCTACTTACTGGAAGATAAGTTCCCAGATTGTTTTAAGTGGGATGGGACTTCCTGCAGACAAGGCCCCTCCCCTTTGGGGATTCCAGGGGAGGTTCTGAACAATTGAGTCCTAAGACCCGCTTGGCACCCAATGATGTCTTGGGTGTGGGGATGACCAGCCCTTGGAAATAATTAGAGTTCTGGATTAAACCAGTCCCCCCACTCCAAACTGACAATGGAGGCATTAGACTGAGATGGGGAGAAGGGTAAAGTCCCCACGGTCAGACCAGGCGCAGGCCAGACCAGGCGCCTAGCCTTCTAGAAAGGAGGAGGAGAATGGAAACTTGGAATCTGTGGGGGCGAGCTAGGGGCAGGGGTCTGATATGCACTTTATCCTCCTCCACTTTAATCACCACTCCCCTCCAACCAGCCAAGTTTGCCAATTAAAGGCCAACCTCTCTTTATTTCTTTGCTTTAGAAGGACATTTTGATTCACCCAGGCAGACAATTAAATCCCCTTCTCGCCTCGCCCTTCCCAGAGCTCAGAACAAGATGCCTCCATATCTCTTGCCTGCATCGAGCTGCGGGAAGGAGTTGATCTCAGGTGCTAACCTGCAGTTATCAGGATGCCAGACTCATTTAGGGGGCTCAGCTCAGGAACCTGAGACGATCCCTTCATTGATCCTGGAAATCGCTGTTTGGATTTTGCCCTTGCTCAGTAAACAACTAAAAGTAACTGCAGGATTTCTCCCTTGCATTTAACGGAATCTCTCTCTCTCACACACACACAAACACACACACACACACTCCCCCCCCCCCCAACCCCCGAGTTAGGCTCCTGCTCTTATTAATCATGAAGGGACAGTGGAACTACAGTCTATCTGTGCATGCTCAGTCGCTCAGTCATGTCCGACTCTTTGGGACTCCATGGACTGTAGCTCACCAGACCCCTCTGTCCCTAGGATTCTCCAGGCAAGAATACTGGAGTGAGCTGCCATTCCCTTCTCTAGGGATCTTCCTGACCCAGGGATTGAACCTGCATCTCCTGAGTCTCCTGTGTCTCCTGCATTGGCAAGCGTTTTCTTTACCACTGAGCCACCTGGAGCACCCTCAGCTATCCTCCCTAAAGCAATTAGGTCTTTCAGGGGGTGCTACTCCTTCCTCTGAGAACTAATGTCTCCCCCAAAGGACACAGCCTCCCGTGTTCCTACTTCTGTAGCAGACGCTTGCTACTGACACTTGGGCTCCCTCTCCTGCCAGTCTCCCCCTACCCCCGGCTAAGACCTACTTCTCAGGACCTCCCGAGGCCTTCCTCCTTTCCCCCTCCCACCCCAGGACAGCCGAGCCTCCTCCAGCTTTGGCTGCTCAGACACAGCTGAACCTTTGGAAGTGAGGGTGATTGCTGTCTACTATGCCTGACAGCTGCTTCTAGATTACCTGCCTGCACACAGAGCTCTTTGGGGGTAAAAGCAAATGAAATTGGCAAACTTACTCTGATGATCAATGCTTTTAGGTTCTTAGCAAGATCCCCGTTTCCTCCTCCATTAGGACTAGAGAAAGAAAAAGAGGTTCCTATTGCCGTAGTTTGCCATCCTCCGAGCAGATCGTGTGTTTTAGCTGAGTCCCTGTCATGAGCTCTTTTCCAGGAGGAGGTTTGCATGGCTGTCATCTGTGGACATCGAACTCCACCATCTATTTGTGTAAGATAAACAGAAAGACATAATTGCCAGTCACCCACAATATGGAGGATTAGGATGAATCCTAAACAATGATCATTTAAAATTCAATAATTGTTGAAAAAAATTAAAAGTCAAACGATAAAGGTCAGTTTTCCTGAAAGCTTTCGGTGCAGTAAGCCTTCTATGATGATAGTATTTTTAAAAAATTAAGGAGCTTTCTTTTTCAAAGTCGATACTATCTCAAAAGAAATTCCTTTCTAGTTTGCTTAAACCCCTTTCGTACGATGAAAGGAGTATTTTGCCAAGGAGATCGGCACAATACTGTTTGCCAAAATCAGCCAGCCTCAAGCAAAGAAATTTCTGAACATCTCACCACTATAACCAGTGAATCTATTCTTTCCAAGATGCCAAAACTCTAACATCTTATAATTGTTTAAAGTCACTAATATAGTCCATGAGCTCTTCAGTTTAAAAAAAAAAATCTTACAAAATAAGACATTCAAATCTGTAAATTTTTAGGATTTAAAATAGAAATAGTGATTCAGAGTAATGACCATTAAGCAAATTACATATATATACATTATATATATTCCTTAAATGAGGAATTGTTCCTGAGAGTGCTATTTTGTTATATAAATACCCCTGGACAGACCAATTAAGTATGGCGTTTCTTTGCTACTTACCTCTTGTGCCACAGTTTTATGAAGGAATATAAAATGCATTGGAGTTGTGATAGATTTACTATGTGCCAAACTAGCTGTATATTTGATGATGCTCAACTATCTTTTGCAAGATGCATGGTGGACGTCGTGTCGGAGGATTACTATCCACCTGTGTTAGCCTTCGGTGTAGCTGTTTGCAAGCAGCTCTGAGCGTCTGGCCCCAAGGTTACTAACAGTGGCATTTTGTTAAATATCAGCTTTGATACAGCTAAAGCTAATTAACTAATTTCATGACATATTTTTCTCTAAATTTGATGTTTGATAAAATAGCTCAAAGCTGCTAATTAAATTTATTGCAAAGACTAACTCTGTGTTTCTCAGTGTTCGTCTTTCTAGCAACAAAATTTACACTGAAAGTATTTCTGGGGGAAGTGAATATATTGATCATTTTTTGATTGCTTAAAACTACTAATGAAATATTTTTAAATGTTTCTGGGTAAAACTAGAGTAGATTCCATGCAGAATAAGAACCTGTTTGCTTTTCCTCCTTCCTTTGGGCCATGTTTGTGTTGCTCCCTCTACACCTGCAGAGCCCTTCAGCTATACCTCACGCTTCTGGTGCCCAGAGGAAGCCGAGATATTTCGGAAAATAATTCAGGAAAAATCCGCGGATATAATTGGGACCGAGTGTCACCTCCCCTGGCATTCTGAAACAAGCGACATTGTGTTTGGTGCAGGGGGGTGAAAAAACACGACCTAACAGTGTTTACCTGTGTATTCAGCCATGAAATTGAATATTATCGAAGTTGAAAAAATGCAAATCAAATTAAAACCAGGGAAAATTGTCTTTGGAATTACAGCGGCCCGGAGCCCCCAAGTGTTTGCTTAAATTGAAGCGTTTAGAAAATGAAAAACCTCTGAATTGACCCCTCTGCTCCCCCAACTCCAGGAAGGAAATGTATTCCTTAATTCGACTTTTAATTCAACTACAAAGATACGGAGGCTCAGACACCCATTATTCGCCCAAGGCAGCAGTCACGCTGAAATAGAACTTTTTCTTTAAAATGCAGTGTCTTGCTTTACCTAAACATTCCTAACGTCGGACCGCTTCAGAAACCCAGCAGCCCCGCGGTCCTCATTCCTCTGGGAACCGCAGCCTCTGAACCGGCCTCCCGCTCCCCGTAAGCAGCCTGGACCCTCTGCCAAGGCCAGGCAGCCGCCTCCTTCCCGGGTCCTCGCATCCTGGGGCGCGCATCCGAGCCGGGCCTCCCCGCACGGCCAAGCGCCCGCGGCGGAGATGCGCGCTGTACCGCGAGGTGCGGGGCAGGGGGGTCCGCCTAGCCCCGCTCGGCGCTCACATGGCCAGCACAGGACTTCGCAGCGTCTTGGTCTGGGAGCCCGAAAAAGGGAAGCGCCAGATAGATATTATTTCTTGAAAAGAAAAAAAAAAGCAACAGGCAGACGGGTGGTCCTTCTTGCCTTTTCCAGGTCCTACGTCGCAGGGGATCGACCCCAGGCGCCCCACTCACTGGAAGGGTCAACCTCACCCGCAGGCGCTCCGGCGCCTCCGGGGAGGGGCCGCCCCCCACCACGCTCTGCTCCGGGAGAAGCGGGAAGCAGGGCGGGAGCCCCGCAGGTGCGCAGGGCGCCGCGATGGGCGGGAGACCTCAGGGCGCGCGGCGGGGCGCGCAGGTGGAGCGGCCCAGAGCTCTGAGTTCCCCGGGGGTGGTCTAGGGTGCGAGCTGGTCCCCGGCGGCCACGCCCACCGGCCCGAACTGGGATCGTGGGGGTCTCAGGGAACGTGTGTGGCGAGGATGTGCTGGCGCGGCCCGGGAACAGCTTTCCTTTCGGCCTCTGGTTCGACCCCATCCATCGGACCCCAGCCCGGGAGCCCGGTGCCAGGCCCGCTGAGGCCGGGGCGGGTTTTCTCTCCCTTGGGGAGGGGGGGCGGTTGGTGGCCCCGGCGTCGTTTGGTCCCCCCTCCTGGCCTCTTCCTGACACCCTGCAGGTTGAAGCGCAGCCCCGGTTCCAGAAACGCAGTGGCTGCCGTACAGCTCACCCCTCAGGGGCGGGTTGGGGAGCCGCGGACGCCGGTCTATATGTGAAACCTTCCCCTGTATTTCCTTTCCAAGGACCCCTGGATCCAGACCAGCTCAACTACAGCTATGAAAACAGACCCGTGTCCCCCAGAATTTTTAACCCGTCCTTAAGCTGTGGCCGTGCCTGGGCAACTCAGGACCCCTATATCCAAGGAGAGAGGTGGGGGACCATTTTCAAAACCAAGCGGAGGAAACGGCGGCCAATTAAAATGACATATTTTTATTTGCCTCGCACGTTGTCAGTGATTTGCCCCCCGGGGATCCACAATTTTCCCAAGCCTGTTAACGGGTGACGATGAATGAGTGCCTCGTGTAATTTAATTTTCCTGTCACACTAAATAGAGCTACATTGTAAACCTTAGATCTACTCTTACTGATAGGATCGCCTTGTTTTGCCATTTGCACCATAAAGACCCCCAAAAGGGACACTGTATTGTGACCTCTACTCTTGAATTATTCAAGAACTTAATGACATTTTCCATTTTAAAAAGGGGAACTAATTGCCATTGATGTAAAGCATGTGACCTTCTCTGGGTGCCCAGTAAGAGAATGTAGCCATCTGTATTCGGACCCCAGAGCTGGGAAACTGCAGGATGCTGGCAAAATAAGAGAAAGATGTGAACAGAAATGAGCTTCAGATGGACACTGGATTCAAACATATTGTTCAGTTTCACCCCAAACCATGACTTAGACTTCTGCAAAATCCTCTAATCTAACCTAAAATTTGTATCAAAAAAAACCTATCAACTGAGGCCTGTTTTTTGGGCATGACATGACTTTTTAGCTACGACAGGAACAGTAAAAATTGTAAAATCCACTAGTCCTTCATTAATGTTAAATTACTTTGTGTGATATCAAGCAAAATATATAATCATCTACTCCCCTCCTCCCTTTCTTTCTTTTCTCAATGAAACTCACAACTGTAAAGAAATTGAACCTTGATATTTGCTATTTGAAAATCAGTCTTGAGTTTCTAGGAAAGCCAGTGCTGAAATTCTTCAGTATCAGAATTCTCACTTTTTAAATTACTTGAAAATGGAGGCTTATCTTTCCTCAAAGTAAAAAGAGTTCCGGTGTATTCTCTACTTGTCTTTCACTCTTTCCCCAGCCTGCAGAGGAAAGAAAAGTAAGAGAAAATGAGAGAAAACTTCTACCAATGTTGTCTGGCTTCAAAAATTCACAGATGAGTGTATGAAGATGATCTGATGGTTTCCCTGATTCATCTAATTTCGCTGCCAGCATTAACTATGATAAAGTCTGAGTGGGTTGGGAAGTAAAATACTTTCCCGTGTTGGGCTGCAGATATTTCTTTTGAACTTTGTAAAGTGATGCCTGAGACAAGGAACTGTCATTTCTGCATCGAGTGGGTGGTTCTTTTTAAAATGACACCGAATGGACAGAATTCTGGCTTCACGGAGACTAAATAGCCTCTGCATGAGGCTGCAAATACACATCTTTCTCTTGTAGCATCATTGGAAAAGAATATGAGGTGCGTTTGAACATTTAACTTGGTTCTAATGAAGCCCACATTACGTCAACAAGCTGGACGGGATCACTGCTGGGGCCAGCCAGAAGTCAGGATAGAATGCCCAGCCCTTCATCTGTACAGGGGTGTGTGTGCTTAATCTCTCAGTAGTGTCCGCCTCTTTGAGACTCCGTGACTGGAGCCTGACAGGCTCCTCTGTCCGTGAGATTCTCCAGACAAGAACACTGGAGTGTGTCGCTGTGCCCTCCTCTGTACAGGAGTAGTAAGTGTGGTTTTAAAGGAGTTTGTTATAAGGCTCTTGTTGCCCAAATCATATAACAGATCAACTGCTTTTGTATTTCTTTAAAAGAAACCTGTTTCCCTCCTTTCCTTGGATCATGCTTTCTTTGTGTACAACATGGCAGAAAAAAATTGAATAAGGACACATAGTTCTTATTGTCAGATAATAAGGACACACTTAAGAAATATGTTTGAAACCATCACAATATTATCGAGCAATTATCTTCCAGTTAAAAATAAAATTAAATTTAAGTCAAGAAAAGTTGGAACACATATGGAGTGTCAATCCATCTTCTTGAATA
Source organism: Muntiacus reevesi (assembly GCF_963930625.1). Lineage (NCBI taxonomy): Eukaryota > Metazoa > Chordata > Mammalia > Artiodactyla > Cervidae > Muntiacus > Muntiacus reevesi. The sequence goes on along the minus strand of NC_089250.1, from coordinate 40,363,143 downwards.
TTTCCTGTGATAAAGACAACACTTTCTGGGTCAGATGTTAATTTAATTATAGAGATTTTTCATTTGGTTCTCCACATTTAAAAATATTTCCAACAACTTGCTGTAGACTATGTGACACACAAGAAATTATACATGTCTTTCTAGCATTGTGTAGTGTCATAATCCAGTAATTTTTTCATGGTGACAGTAGGCACTAGAAATGAAATTTTCATTCAAACTGTCACCATGGATAAGTTATAGTTATTTTTCTTCTCATTTCAAAAAGCAACCCTCTTGCTCTGGGACCACTTGAAGTACATTTTAAGTGCTGTGGAAAAGTTTGTGGCATCTTTAGGGCATGGCAAATCCCTCTCCTGGCCTCATTTTTGGGTCTCACCACCTTCTGAATGGATTTCTGCGTTGATAACTCATAGAGCCTGGAGGGAGGGATTCTATCTTGACTGCACTCAAATGGAAGGTGCTACAGGGATATGCAAGAGATTCTGATTTAGGGCCATGTTTCATCCAGTTCCCATCATCAGTTTTCCCCTGCCCTCCAAAACAGAAGGCAGGAAGAAAGAGAAAAGAAAACAAAAAACAACGTTGAAACATATTCCCATTTGGCCATTCTTGAAAAGGTAAGTACCTCATCCACAGGGCAGGAAGCCATTGTAGTGTTTCAATTGGAAATGGGCTCTTTATTTCTCCATCAAGCCTGGTGGGAAGGGGTGCACTGGGCCTTTGCGTTTGTATCTGTTGGTTTGGGTGGAGTTCAAGAGATAACCAAGAGATCACTTTGGTTGTCAAGATGCTGTACGCTCACTGAAAGGGAAGAATGAGACAATTATTGAGGGGCAAAGTGAGTTAACTTAGGATACCTAGGCAGATAAATACAATCAGGCCCCTTGGGCTTTTTCACATATAATGTCTTCAGTTTCCTAGGTTCCAGAAGGGTTGAGCAGCAGCTGGGGGCTGGGGGCTCATCCTCCTCTGTTAACTGACCCCCAAGAAGACCAAGAGGGGCATGTGTTCACCCTCTGCCTGAATTTGGTTACATCCTTCATCTCCTTTACATATTTTAACTGCTTGATATATGTGTTGTTTTTTTTTTTCAATGTCAGCATTAGAGACATTTGACACTAACTTTCTATCTGGTTCCATTTATATGAATGTGTCCTCCCAAATACATTTACTGGACTTCTGACTGTCCATTTTTCTTTCCTGGGGAATGACATCAAACCAGGATACTACTGACACGATGACTAAAAATACCTTTGGAAAAACTCAGTTTCTTCTGTTTAGCCAATACTTGTTTCATAAATAGGGACTGCAGCTTGGATCTGGGTCAGGACCGTAAATGTGCCTTTTGGTGTAGAAACACCCTGCTCTATACGTCCTCTTTCTTCTGGGAGGTTTGGGGGGTGGGAGTTACAAAACTGCTACAGGATTTTTCACCTGGTGGGTGAAGCTCACATGTTACCAGTATAGCTTCTCCAGGATACAGATTGAATGTGTGGATCATGGAGTAATTAAACTGTGGACAAAACATGCCTTGAGTCCATGGAGGCTGAATACTCTGGACATAAAAGCCACCAACTTTGTAATGAAAATATAGGGATTTTTCAAAATAGGCTGTTAGGATGTGGTTTACTTTTCAAATGAGATTCTAATGACGGCCTAACCCTCTTTGACTGTATTCTTCTGTTTTCTGTAGATTTGCTTATTCACAGATGCTGGGACAAAAAGATGGGATGGAGGGAGGATGCTTGTGCTCCTAAGAAGCACACAGGCTTCTCCCAGTGCTGAACTCTGACCTTCCCAGGAGAATCCCTAAAAGTCCATAACCCTGCAGTCAGCCTCCTCCTGGGGACGTTACCCCATAGTTCCCCATGAAGGTCTGGGGAGTGAGGTGGATTCTGGACATGAATATGACCTCTCAGCACAAGGGAAGCGATGCATGAAAATCATGATTTGCAGACTTGGGCCAAACTACCAGACCAACAACTGCCAGAACTAGTCAGCACCAAGATATGAAAACATAAAACATTAAAGTTGCCCAAGTAGATGCTTAACCTCCCCAAAGTTACTAAAGCTTCTGATGAATGAAGAACGATGAGCAGCAAGTTGTCTAAGTCCTTGGCCGAAGGCATCATTACTTCTCAATGACCAGATAAAGTCCACAAGCTCAGAGTGATTGTTTGGGGACAAAAATGGTCCAGGACCCATCCCTCGTAGATTTCTTTGCTGGCCAATAAAGCATGGGCAATTGGCCACTGCCTCACAGAAGGGACAAGAGTAGCCAGCCTGGAGACAAGCCCCGTGAGCTCCCCGCAGGCGGGTGCCTGTGCCCCAAGGAGCCCAGAACCTGATAGGCACACGCCTCGATGCCTCTGCCATCTGCCCAGCACGGCACGCACTTGCAATGCTGACGAGGACACATCCCCAGCGGGAGGCTGGCCAGGACCCAGGCAAGACCAGTGTGGACAAGGCTGTGGACAATGGGCCCTTAACTCCATTTCTAGGTATTAGGGTAAAGAAAGGCCCCCCTGCAAAAAGGATGGAACTCAACTTCTTTTTTGAAGACTGAGGGTCCCTCACAAGCTTCAGAGGAGTTTTCTAACATAGTGTTATTTTTTCAGTGTGCTTTGTCTCTGTGGAGAGGCTTCAGAAGGCCCTTGAAGTCCTCAGCCTTAAATCCGTGTTAATAGGGGAAGTCTCTCCTCTCTCTCTCTCTTTTTTTTTTGGCGGTGGGGCAGTTTGGCTGGGAGCAGCGCTGACCCAGCCGGCACTCGGGTAGACCCGCTATCGTCGGCAGGGCACTTATTAACCAGCGCTCATTTGCAGGATCAATATTTCCAGAAAAAGAGTTCACACTGCAGATACACCACTATGTCTCATTTTTTTTTTTCCTTGACAGACGATTTATTTTATAAATAAATCTGCTGGAGAAGAAAAGGCTGTCCGAAGGACTGTGTCTTTTATCTCTGGGATATGCAAAGCACATTTATTTTCAGCTTTTATCTCCGGAATTGTATGCTGATCCCATACATATAGATTGATTTTGTTCAGGTAGATAATGAAAAGTCAAGTGGAAAATTACACAATGGCACTCGCGATCCTGGTCTTATATCGGTATATAAATTGGTTTATTATTTCATTCTATTAAAGAGGCTTTTTTTTTTTTTTTGGTACAAGGAAAACTTCAAAATACATCAAGTTGTCAGCCTCACTGAATTTTCTTTTGGGGGAGGAAGAAAGGAGGGGGCAGGGGGAGGTAGTTTCTCTGGCTGCTTCTGTTAATTGTATGGGCTAAATGAGCTTGTACTGGGCCACTTCGAAGTCACTCATGCAGTTTCTGTAACTCTGGGACATTCCTGGGGCCAGGACAAAGATAACCATCGCACATGTCCTGATACACAGGTGGATATTTTTTCACTCCAGGCATTTCTAAATTTTGTCACGATGATGGGAAAAGAGGTAAGCCATTCTTCCACTGGCTGCACCACCACCCCCAGCACCAAGAGGCCAGGGGGGAGAAGGTGGCAGCCGGATAAAGGCCACCACCAAGGGACAGCTTGGAGTCAGAATCCTGAAGGAAACGTTATTAATAAACATCTCCTGGACATTTGGTAGCCCGTGGAGCCTGCTCCAGCTTAAAGCAATTAATTCAGGACACTGACATAAACTCTCCAGGTCTTTGACAGCTTGGAGCCGAAATAAAAATGCTAGTTCTCCGGGGAAGAGAAGGGGATGGCTAGCTCTTTTCTGGACTGTTTGCTTATAGGCCCAGAGAGCAACCTTCCTTGCCGAATGAAATGCAAGGGCACAAACAATGTACCAGGGAGAGAATGGGAGATGGGAATGAACAGTTTGAACTATTTGCTCAGCAGAAGGGTACCACAATGCGGGGCTGGTGGCTTTCCCATGCAGCCACCTTCCCTTCTTTGCGGTCTTTTGTTGTCCCTTGGCTCCTTTGGCCAGATAAGAGCGCAGCTGCAGCCTTGCAGCTAAGTAAGGCTGCACTCATCCCCCTAAATCTCGGGGTGTCTTTACTGTAACGGGTGAGGCGTGGCTGTCTTTTCTTTCACAGGGGACAGTGAGAGAGGGAAGGGCAGAATGGAGCGGGGGACTGTGACATGCCCGGCGTCCGAATTCCTGAGTTTTTTCTTTCTTTCTGAAATCCAAGCTGTGATCAGGCAGGATCTTTGTGGAGTATTTCAATGGAAGGGTTCAGTGACTTGTATTGGTTACCAAGCCAAAATGTTGCCTTTGGGGGAACGGAAGGGGAGGAGGTGAGTGTGTAAAACAGGGAAGGGGAAGGGACGCAAAATTTTTGGTTTAAACACTCACACTCCTACAGCCACTGAAAAGAAGGGGAAGCTTTGAATTAGCCATTTTGAAACTGTTCAATGATGATTTTGTCATTTCTGGAAATCATTTTGGACTCCTCCTTTTCACAGTTAATCTGTTCAGAGTCCTAGTGAATAGAGGTTGCCGGAAGCAGAGTGAGAACAGGATGAGCTGGTGATGGGACATAAAACATGTTTGTAATTTCTGTAAATTACTCCTTTAATCAAAGCAAATGTCTCCTAAGATATGATTGAAATGTTCTTTCCCATTTGCTCTTTTAAAGTCAGGGCCTATTTTAAATGCTATAAGAGAAATTAGATGTGATAATAATATAAAAATAAGCATAAAGTATGGCTTACATTAGGTTGGTTTTAAAGTTAAGATCTGCTTCATCTGTGTGTTCAAACTCAGTGGGTTTTGCCATGGACGTTGGTTTGGGAGCTGGGCGACAAGGCTGCATTCTATTCTAATAAGGTTTATTTAGCTTGAAAGGCTTTATAAGGTGAAAAGGCAAAAAGTTGAACTCCAAAGAAAATGAATAGTTTACTAAAATTGCGCAAAATGTTCTCAGACCAGATAGCCACCTGCAGGAAATGTGAAGTTTCAATGCTATTTGTGTGTGTGTGTGTGTGTTTTTCCACACTGACAAAACCCACAGGAAAAAACCCTGCTGTGGATTTTTCCTGCTGGATTGTCAGAAGGGAAGGCCATGAAACCAAAGGCTGTCCGTTGAGACGCAGCTCCCAAAGACCAACCTCACGGGCGGCCCCGCAGGAAACAGAGCTGTGTGTCTATGCCAGGATCCCTCGCGCCAGCCGCACGGCCATGGCCAGGGCCACGCGGGACAGGGTGACCCTGCCCACCCACATGCTCAGTGACTGCCCACTTTGCTCAGGATATGCTGTGGGAGGCCTTTGTCCAGTAGAGCTGCGAAGTAATTTTAACACCAGGGAGATCAAAGTCAGTGAAAAGGGTTTGTGTGTGTGTGTATGTGTATGTGTGTGTGTGTGTGTATGTGTGTATTCCAGCCTGTGTGCAATGCAGGGAAAGGGGACGGACAACAGGGATGTGTTCTTTTAGGTATTTGCACATTTGATGGTCCCAGCGAAAGACCAAAAAAAAAAAAAAAAGAATCTTGTAACATATGTTGTTTTTGGTATGACTTTGTATAAACATGAACGTGTGAATGAGCCTTTTTTCTTTAAGGACTATAATAAAAATATCAAATCTGAGTTGTTTTTTATTTCCTTTGCAAGTACAAATTTTAAAATTTTGTATTTAGGACAGAAATCATATCCTATGTTTAAAGGAACAAATATATTGTTCTCTCCTGGTTAGGTACTTAGACTAAATGTATACCATCTTTCTGAAAACTGAGGCCAGGGTGGAAACTGCAGTCTCCTGGGAGAATATGTTTCATTTCTCTAACTCCTGCTATAAAGAAAAACTAGTTCAGGGAATTTTTTTTCCAGAATGGCGTTGTAAGCGTGATCTGAAAATTATGTTGAATCTTTGTGGATAACACAGGGAAATGACCTTCCTCCTTTTGAGATCATGGGTTTCCACGAGAGGAGAAGTGGCTTTTTATTGCCGATTTCTGCAAAGAATACTCAGGAACTGGTCTGCCTTGCAAAGCTGCCCTCACTGGAGGACTTCTGAGGGTGTAGAATGCCACAGGGAGGGCAGGCGGATGCACAAGTCATGAATCAGGTTTAAAAGACTGTGGTCAGGAGCAAGAAGCAAGTGATACCGATCTTCTATGAGATGGGCTTGGACATCACACCAGCTGCCACAGGGTTTGATTAATGAGGCATTAAGGAGATCGAGTGACACTTACAGCTAGTTACTTATGGTGCTAATTTCAAAACACTTTGCAATAGACAAAGACAGTCTGCTCATAATGCAAAGTAATTTGTGGTGTGTTCCTGGTGAATGCATTTAGCGAAGCAAATATAGTTATGCAGAATTTAAATTAAGGTTGACACTAATGTAAACAGAACCCAAGAACCACTGTCCAATAATTTGATGAGGACACAGGTTTTAATCAAGCCTCTTCCACTAAAATAGCAATTTAAATCCCCATCGTTTAAACTGGATAAAAATGCTTAAGCTGTGAATATTGGGGCGAAAAATAAAAATTTACTAGAAAAGAAACAAGAAACAAAATATCTCTGGGGAAACTATGATTTAACACAACAGAGGGATATCCATGCTGATTCAAACATCAGGTTGGTTTCAAAGCCAGATTCTGGGAATCTGGAGGTATTTCTCTTGCATTCTTGTTGGGAAATGATGGTTTATGGGTAGTACTGACCTCAGAATAAAGGTGACCCTGGAATGAGAAAATAGAGACTCTAAGCTGATCCAGAGGAAATTTTTATTTTACTTATTAAAAGGAGAAATATTCCTCCCCCCACTCAATGGATTTCTATCTGAAGTGGAAACTTCAAAACTGATTGGAGGTGCTCGAAGTGGGTAGGCCAGTTAGGGAGCTGGGGGCGCCATCCTGAGGGTTGATGTTCCCTTTGTAAGAGGTAAGACAATCACCCCAGCCTTGTGGTGGGGGGAGGCAGTGTTGTTTTATTTCCCTTCCTGAAATCACTGGGGAAGGGGTGGGGGTGGGGGGGGTCAGCCAGGGGGTCAGGTTAATTAAAATGCCAGCAGCCCAAGGGCCAAGGCTTGGAAAGCCTGTATATGAGAAACAGAGCAAAATAAAACAACAACTCATTCTGTAATCGCTTTGGGAAGGAAAACAGGGGAAGATCTGGCTACGTCCTTTAGGGTCTCCTGACTCGACTCTCCACAAGAGAGCCAGAGGTGGGGGAACCCTAAAATCTCTGAATTGTGATCTGACCATTCCAGATCACATCAATGACGTGTTTTCTGGGGAAAGAACTTTGTACAATGACGTGTTATCATACAGATCCTGAAGAAAGGGCCAACAATTATTTGAAAAAGAAATGTCCAAGGCAGTGAAGATGCGCCAGGCGGTGACGTTCTCACTCGCCCCACCTGGGGAGCTGAGCAGGAAACGGGAGACTTCTATACTTTTTGGGTCCCGGCCTCCACCTTCATGGTCACAGGCTCACAAAGAAACGGAAACTCAGCGGCCCCATCACATCCCCCAGGCGCGGTGGGCAGCGAGGGCAGGACCTGAATCTCTCTCCCTCTGCTTAGATTAATGCCTTCTCCCTGCCCCACACCCTTCCTGTTTGGGGTTCAGGGGTCCTGGGCTCTGATCTGGGTCGGGGCTGGGGGGACTCTCCTTTGGGAGTATTTCTGGAGGGAAACTGAAGGCTCAAACTCCCTTCCAAGGAACCTGTCTGAGAGGAGAAGGGAGAAGCAATGACCCTTACCCCTCAGAGTCAGAGAGAACAACTTGAAAATGCGCCTGAGTGAATCAACTCTGAAACCCTGGGCCCGCACTGCACTCTGTGTCTAAGAAGGCCAGACTCTTGGGGTCCTCACATCGGGGCGGGCAGACAGGGAGGTGCCACGGGCTTCCTGGGCAGAGGCTCTGCCCTGGACATGGCTCCCAGGCTCTCCTTCCTGGTGGACAAGGTGTGGCACAAGGCCCAGTGGCCGGTGGGATGTGGAGGGCAGGGTGGCAGGAGACAGGGGCATAGGCCAACCTGGGCCATCAGTGGCTTCCACGTCTAGTGAGAAAGGGAAACCTTTTGTCAGGTCTGGGAGGCATGGACCCCACTGTGACCATGGAGGTCAGTCCCCAAGAGCCACTCTACAGCTGCCATTGACATAGCATTTCTGCCCTTGGGAAGCCCGCCTGACCCAGCCCGGCCAGCGGCAAGTCGGAGGGTGGCCCCATCCCTGTCTACGGCTGCTTCCCAGCCCCCGAGGGATAGGGACTCGTGCTGCTACTCCGGGCACAAGCCTTCAGGCCCCCACTCTGCTCTGAGCCGGGTTCCAGTGGGCCGGAGCCCCTGCTGCCTGCAGCCATGACCAGCCCAGGGCCGTTCCTTCTCCCTGCCTCATCTTCCTGGCCCTCACTCTGCCCACTTCCTGGGATCTACGCACACAGACACACACACATACACAGAGATACACACACACACACACACACACACACACACACACACATGCCTCTTGCTTCCAGTAGAGAGAGTGATCCTCATGCCCCTCCCCAGGCTCACTCGTGCCCTCCAGTTGGTTTGGGTTCAAGGGACAACACAGGAGATCATTCACCATTCCCTTCATTTCAGCCTTCCATCACAAGCCCAGGATCTTCCTGCCGTGGAGGTGGCCTGTCACATGCTCTCCAAACAGCAATCTCTGCACTGCTGCATGACACAGGACTGACTCCAGCTGCTCCCAGATCCAGCCTCGCTGCCCTGAAAGGATTGGAAATGCCAACTCCTCTCTTTTGGCCTCAGCTTCTCTCTCTCTTTGTCAGAGGATAAAACAAAAACGATTTTACAGTCAGATGTTTCAAAGACAAATTTCCTTGAAATGAGCAATGTTGATGTTTCAGGTCTGTTTCTTGCTCTGGAAACTCAGGGCAGGAGAGGATGGAGCAGTTAGCACTGGAGAGTCACCGGGCAGCCCTCCTGTCCTCTTGCCTGCTGTGGGAAAGGCGCTGAAGTTGTTTTTCCTGCCCTACCCTCGGTTCAGAACCTCAGTGGAAATCCCAACATCAATAAGGTTGTTTTTTGTTGCTGTTCAGTCACTTAGTCATGTCCCACTCTCTGAGACCCCATGGACTACGAATAGCAGGCTTCCCTGTCCTTCATTGTCTCCCGGAGCTAGCTCAAACTCATCGAGTCAGTGATGCCATCCAACCATCTCATCCTCTATCTCCCCCTTCTCCTCTTGCCCTCAATCTTTCCCAGCATCAGGTTGCTATGGTTTTTATGATTATCTTAAGAATTTGTCTCAAGTGAAGTTCAAGGACCAGGAAGGGCAGGCGCTCAAGTCCCATCGGCCAACAAGTCTCCCAGGATCACCGTCCCCCTCCCCCCGCCCCACACCGTACATGGCTGCTTTTTCCACAATGACCATGATCTTTGGCCACCAGCTCTGGGCCCAGAGGCCTCCACCGCTTCCTCCTAAATGGAGAAGAGGTATCTAGGCTTTCCTCATCACCTTTGCAGCATGTTCTCAGGAACTACTGATTCCTTCTGGGCCAGAGCCCAGGAACCCTCTGGACTGAGCTTGGGCCTCTCAACAGCAGGCTGGCCCCTGAGAGGGCCAGGTCATCTGGGGCTGGCTCTTCCCAGGCCTCAGCCTCCTGCCTGCACTGCTGTTGCGATGGACACTTGCTTCCGTGTGCCCACAAGGGCTGTCCCTTGTCGATGCGAGCATCTGAGGTTGGGTCTCGTCTTAGGGAGGTGGCTGGGAAGGGTGAGACCCTTGCCCTGGATCAAGGGTCATTTTGCACCTTGATGGGCGAGAAATGGTTGGCTAGTGGGTGTTTTGTGGTCTGAGAATGTCCACTGATAAACAGATTTAGTGACAGGCTGGGGGGAACTGTCACTAATCTGCTGACTTCTACATGCTTTATTTTGACGTGTTGCTTCTAATAAGTCCTGGGGCCAGATGCAGGGCTGAGTGGTTTCTCTCAGACATTTTATTTAATTTCATTTTTTCTGCTGCATTGTGAGGCATGTGGGATTGTGGATCTTATTAATAGCTCGCCATCCAGGGATCGAACCCACACCCCCTGCAGTGGAAGCACGGGGCTGCCAGGGCAGTCCCTTATACCTTTATTTTCTACATTTTGACATCTCCTCTCTGTTATTTCTTCCTCACTTCAGAGGCCCAAATGTGGGCTCCTGGGTGTGCCCTCCACCCCATCAGTCCTCAAGCTTCAGGCCTGCAGGCTTTGTCATTGCTACACCACTGATAGCATTGATTACATAGGAGGACCTAAAATTTTTACTTATTCTACAGAACTCTTTATATGTGCAAGGGTGTCAGCAGCTCTTCCAACCCCCATGTATTTCCTTAACCATTCATTATTCAGGATCTGAAGCATTTGAGTACTTTTCAGATAACTAGGTAAATACTTAACTCCCCTAAAATGCTGTCTGGCACATGGTCCAGTGTTTTAGAATATCCCCTAGCTGATGGAACTCCTTGTTATGTATTAGCAGTTTTCTAAGATGAATCCACGGATGAAAAGGTGGATTCTGATGGCCCAGTGACACTTCTGGGGGCAATCTGAGGATCTGTTATCTGCAAAGTCAGAATCTTACCAGCCGAGGACATCCATTGGCTTAAACCAGGGGGCAGTTTCCATGTCCTTGTGAAATTTCCAATTTACATTCTTTTGTTACTTAAGATTTCAGTGGTCAAGGTATAAACAGTATCTCGTCTCTCCCCCATTTTAATTATTTACCAAATCCTGTTAGCTCTTCTTTCCTAAGGTCACATTTTTCATGACTTTCCATTCTTTCTGCAAGCACCTTAGTCTAGGTCCTGTATGACGAGGAAAATCTTGATGGAAAGGAAAACCAGCTTCCAGCACCACCTGTGTTGTTACCAGCAGTCGGTTCCTAGAATTTGTGTCACTGCATAGCAGTGGGGGGCGTTTTGCACCAGATACATTCCTCCTCTTTATCACTGTACCTTTTCTAATTTTTTTTTTTTTTTTGGTTGCATTCTGCAGAATACAGGATCTCAGTTTCCTGGCCAGGGATGGAACCTGCGTCCCCTGGATTGGAAGCACATAGTCTTAACACTGGACCCCCCAGCGAAGTCCCATCATCGTACTTTTCATGAGGCATTTCACACCTAGTGCTTCAATGTCAATGACAGGTCACATTCTAAATATTGCTTTCATTTTAGAAAAATTGAATTCGTCATGAACACAATATTTATATTTAGGAAATATTGATGTTTTATATGTGCTGATCTACTGTATATAGAGTATTTATTTTTTTCTGCTGATCAAAATAGAATTAGATCTTCTCATACAGATGGCTAACAAACACATGAAAAGATCTCAACATCACTCATTATCAGAGAAATGCAAATCAAAACCACAATGAGGTACCATTACACGCCAGTCAGGATGGCTGCTATCCAAAAGTCTACAAGCAATAAATGCTGGAGAGGGTGTGGAGAAAAGGGAACCCTCTTACACTGTTGGTGGAAATGCAAACTAGTATAGCCGCTATGGAGAACAGTGTGGAGATTTCTTAAAAAACTGGAAATAGAACTACCATGTGACCCAGCAATACCACTTCTGGGCATACACACTGAGGAATCCAGATCTGAAAGAGACACGTGCACCCCAATGTTCATGTCAGCAGTGTTTATAATAGCCAGGACATGGAAGCAACCTAGATGTCCATCAGCAGACGAATGGATAAGGAAGCCGTGGTACATATACACCATGGAATATTACTCAGCCATTAAAAAGAATTCATTTGAATCAGTTCTAATGAGATCAAAGAAACTGGAGCCCATTATACAGAGTGAAGTAAGCCAGAAAGATAAAGAACATTACAGCATACTAACACATATATATGGAATTTAGAAAGATGGTAATGATAACCCTATATGCAAAACAGAAAAAGAGACACAGATGTACAGAACAGATTTTTAGACTCTGTGGGAGAAGGCGAGGGTGTCGAGAGAACAGCATCGAAACATGTATATTATCTATGGTGAAACAGATCACCAGTCCAGGTGGGATGCATGAGACAAGTGCTTGGGCCTGGTGCACTGGGAAGACCCAGAGGGATTGGGTAGAGAGGGAGGTGGGAAGGGGGATCGGGATGGGGAATACAAGTAAATTCATGTCAGTGTATGACAAAACCCACTACAATATTGTAAAGTAATTAGCCTCCAACTAATAGAAATAAATGGAAAAAAAAAAGAATTAGATTTTCTGTAGGAAAGAAAAAACTTGTATTTTTCTGCTAACATGGTGAAAAGTACCAGGGGTTTACAATGGACAGATGGGGTGGATGGCTTTAATCCACACACCAATCAGAGTATGACAGAGAGAGCGGTCACAAGACATTGGATCCACATCGATGTGATGCAAGAGGAACAAGTCTAACATGAGCCACATCAAGCCTCTGGGTCTAACTTCTAGCTGGCAGGAGACACAGCAGGGGAGAGAGAAGCCCCTTACATGACACCTTGTGGGTGCTGTCAGTGAAGCCCTGTGTCAGGAAATAGGACACATTACCTTGTTTCTGCAAAAAATAATCATCAAAAAGAAAAAATGTAAAAGGGTGAACTTATCATTTAAAAGAGACTGAAAATGGACGTTAGCAAAATGCCATGGGTGGACCTTGTTCAGATTTTCACTGGGATAAAGCACCTCCTCCTTCTCCAATCCTATGAGATAACTGGGGAAATTCAAACACTTCTGGGCTGCTCAGGAATTACTGCTAACTGTTTAGATGTAGCAGTGATTTCCATAGGGTCGCAAAGAGTTGAATACAACTGAACAATAGTCTTGATCTTTTCAAGTGGCATTCAAGGAATTAATGAAGGAAGGGAGTGATTTAGAAGGAGTTAGATCTAGACCTAACTTCCAGATGAACCAATTGGGAAAGAAGTTGGATGGAGTAAGGGTAAATCGGGATTGGTTGTGGGTCAGTGATTATAGGAGCAGAGTGATGAAATACACTATTCTTCCTAAGGTGTTTGAACATTTCCAAAATATTAATAAAAAATGAAAAAATTGGGACTCACATCCATTATGACATTTGACCCAAATCTCCTGGAAGTTTAATGTCAGAGGTAGACTGGTTCTGGGTTGGTCATCTTCCTGTCCATTTGGGCCCCACACTCTCCTGGATCCTTGGACCCATACTTCCCTCCTTGGGGTGACTGCTGATCTGGCTCAAGTCCTCAGTAGGTGATGCAGCAACCACCTTGCTTCTCATGCTTTTCCTCATTCCCTGCTGTTCTGTTTGCTAACAGAGTACCCTCAGGGGATGACCCCTGAACACCAGTCTGATGGTTGTCCCCCTTGGGATGCTGTCTGTGACAGCAGTGGACACCATTCACTTTTTGACACTCTGTCTCCCTCTGGCTCCCATGATGATGCAGCTACTGACTTTATTCTGGTTTTGAAGCCACAGCCGTAACTAACAGCTCATTCTCCTGTTCATCCCAGCCATCACCTCCCCATAGAGGACCCTCCTCTCAGGATCCAGCTTGCCTCCCTCCTGACCTCTGTAGTCTCACCTCTTCAGCTACCAGACAGTCTTACCTGGAGACTCCATTGTCACCTCACATGCACTGTTTCCATGTTTCCTGAGGCACAGTATTTCCTGCCTGCTCTCCTTTCATGAAGCATCTCTCATTGATATGCTTCTCCGTTCTCACCTCCAACACACACATCCAGGCCCTCCTGTCTCACCTCTGGGCTGGCATCCCCAGCATCTTTCGCTTTGTGGACTGGCATCCAGAAAGTACCAGTGAGCCTCCCCACTCCTGAGCTCAGCCATCCTGCTTCTTGTAGGATGAAATTCTAAACTATTTCTCCATCAGCCTGCATCTGATCTCAAATGACTCTTTCAGCCTAATTTCCCACCATGAAGACTCCACACTAACCTGCTTATTGACAGCATCGTTCCTTTGAGTTCTACATCTTCCTGGTCCTTCCTCCTGGGGGATGAGGCTGGTCCTTCCTGTTGCAAGCCAGGACCCAGCTTACTTGCAGCCACAGACACAGACTGCTTCACCTGGCATCATCAGCATGGTTTACCCACCCTTCACTGGGCACCTGGTGGAAACACGACTCTGAGTCCACCAGGTATGAGGGCTCACCCCTCCTGCCTAATTTTTTTTATTATTGATTTCTTATTGAAGTATAGTTGACCTGCATATTGTGTTAATTTCTGCTATTCAGCAAAGTGATTCAGTTATACATAGACATACATTCTTTTTCTATATATTCTTTTCCACTACAGTTAATTTTGGGTATGGAATATAGTCCTCTGTGCTACACAGTAGGACTTTGGTGCTTATCCTGCCAATTGTAGAATGGAGATAAACCCAATCCAGATGCCCTTCCTGGCTGGATAAAGCTGAGAGCACTGTGTCAGGCAGTTGGCATGTAACAACTACAAGTTAATATCATTTACAGGTGTTTTCTCTCTTGCATGAGAACATGAGCATTTTAGAATTGGGGCCATCTCCCTCACCTTATGGCTTGCAGCCCTCAGCCTAGAGTTGAGAACAGAAAGTGTCCAATAGTAATTGAGAAGTAAATGCCTGTGATTACCTCCCCCACCCAACCCTAAATCCAGCCCATCCTGTCCTATCATGTACAGGTAGAGATGCCTGAGTGGCTGAGTGCCCATCAGCAGATTTCTGAGATGCCCACTTTCAAACACTCTGCCTTTTTTCCCCAATAAGTGCACTTGGATTTCTTGGTTTTAAAAATACCACTGACTAGAGCACCCTTGTGGTTTATCTAGACTAGAACTCTCCTGGTGGTGCTTCTTGCTGGCTTAAGTAACTTGGGGTGGAGTGTGAGGGGTTGTAGAGAGGGCTGGATAGGTGGTATACGAAGATGAGTGAGTTATCACATTACCCTTCCTTCCCCAACACAGCTCACTTAAGCTGCCTTTTCCCTTTGCAAATATGCTCTGAAAGATAATCCCAAACTTTTTATATGTCTTACATGTTAAAACTTACTAAAGAGTTTTAACACAACTTCCAAGAGACTATTCACAATCTATTGTAATTATAAAAGCTTTCCTGAAATCCATGAAATCCTAATTATCCGTGAAGGAAGACATCAAACGACTGAGAAAAGTAGAGTAGAAGGTATCAGAGACAAGTGTTTCAATTGTTGGGGAGTTCCAGGTGGTTTTGAAGGATGAATAGGAGTTTTGTAGGCAAAGGAGAAGAGATGAAGGCTATTCCAAGCAGAGGAGAGACCATATGCCATCTCTTAGTCCTGAATTTCCTGCTTGTTCTGAGGGCATTATTTTTCTGTTACTGAATCCAGGGGAGAAGTGAGATATCTTATGTATCTGGCTTCCTGCTGTGTCCACAGAGTCAAGGGCAGTGTTCGGCACAGAGCAGTCACTCAATAAAAATGCATAATGTTGAATGAGTGGCATCCCTTGTGCCCGATGTAGAAGAGCCACTGCTCACCCCCTCCTCCTCACCCTGTCAATGTGGGGCCGCACACTTTCTTCTGTTTCTGCTCTGTTCCCTTAGCAAGAGTCTTGCTTCTGAAGTGAGGGCAGCCCTGTGGTCATCTCCCCACCTCGTTTATGCACTCGTTCCACTTATCCTCCCACCACTGTAAACCGAATTCTCCAAAGGGCAGTTAGAAGGCTTCTTTCTCTGCTCAAAAACCATCCCTGACTCCCCAGCACCTGATGTCCTCAGTACAAGTGCTTCTTGGCTTTTGTGACTTGTCCCAATATGATCACTTCACTTTTTTCAATTTCGTAACTTAGGTCTAACCACTGTAGATTCCGTGATCCAGCAAAATGGAAGTATTTCCTGTTTCCAGGACACGATTTCTATTTCCTCACCTTTAAATCTTTCCTTCATGTGGCTGTCGGGACATGGAAGCCCTCTCCCTTCCTGATGAGATCTGCTTCACACCGAGGACCAGTCTTGGGCACTACCACCCCCATGAGTCTTTCCTAATCAAACCTTCCTAACACTTAGTGTCTTTCTCGTGATACTTGACATACTCGTCTTGGAACGTTACTCTCTGTGCCTGTGATTCTGAGATACTTCAGTAGACCAGACATGCTGGTATTTGCGGGATTGAACTAAGTACCAGTTATGGGCCAAACCCTCTGCTAGATGCAAGGGATCCTGCAAGGGTGACCTTCTGGGAATGATACAAGAGAAAGTATGAGGAATTATTTTGTAAATCCAGAAGTAGTATGCACATTTGAGGTAGTATAAAGATGATGATGAAGATGGTGGTGGCAATGATGGGGGTGATGGTGGTAATGGTAGTGATGCTGGGGGTGATAATGGTGGGGCTGATGGGAGGAAGATGGTGGGACTGATGGTGTATGTACACTACATATGCATTTCCCCCTCCAGATCTACTCCCTAACCTTCTTATCCTGCTCCATCCCCTGGGAGGGTGACACAATAGACTATTCAGCCAGGTTGCTTGTTCTTTGTTTTTCTGGTGAGTTCACCCAATAGGAAATATCAGTGAAAAATCAGAGTATGAGAGGAAAGAGAATTTGGATGTTTGTTCCCCCAGCTCTCTCTCTCTTTGCTGGGCCTCCATTTGCTGGTGGTTACATTCTGAAAGTCTCGATCCCTCTCAGCTGATCTGTCCTCCATAGTTAGAGGTTATACCAGATTCCAGTAACCAGTCCCCACATTGTCCCTTCATGTGGGGGGACTAGGACTAGGATGGTAATACCACCTCCATTCTGTGGTTGCCAGTCCCAGGGTATGTCACTAGTAAGTTCCCTAAATCTTGCCTGAATGGCCTTGGCAAAATTCTCCACAATTTCCTCTTTTTGGTCTGACATCTACACTTCTTACCAAGGCCCTGATGGACACAATAGTGATGGTGGCGGAGGTGACCATGGTTGTCGTAATTTTTCCCTCGGCTGGTAGTCAGGGAGTCTTGATGAGTAACCATGCAGAGAGGCTTGAGAATCATGGCAGAGACGGGCAACATGCTCATTGTGTTAGTTATCTACAGTTGTGTGACTAGTAACGCCCAAAATTACTAGCTTTAAGCAATAACAAAAAGATTCTATTTCTCTTTTTTTTTCACAGGTCAAAATTCTGCAAAGGACAGTGGATGGCTCAGTTGCAGACTGGTCTAGCAGTTGATCCCGGCTGGTGGCTGGGGAACTATTCATCTGGAATGCATACTCAGGGCATCTCCATGTGGCTGGGACTTCCTCCCAACATGGCGGCTGGCGTCAGAGGTGAGCCCAAGAGACACAGAGAGTGAGGAAAGCCAAAGGCATGCTGCCTGTCCTGGAAGTCATCACAGTCACTTGTCACCATCACGTCTGCCGTGTTAGTTATAAAGGTCCACCCAGATTCTAGGGGAGGGAAGGAGATCCTGCATCTCAGGAGAGGGGTGCAGACATCGATGATAGATTATTGAGCATGTGAAGTGGACTAAAGTGATGTGAGCCACTGGACTTCTTCATAAATAGCCCCTTGCACCTTCCTCCTTCCACAGCAGGGCACTGGTGCAAGATATGTGGAGGTGCTGATGACGCCAGCATCAGCGAGCCTGAGTCCTTGAAACACCACATGGAGGAGAGCCATCCAGTCCCTGATGACTTTGTGGGTGTAATAATTGCACTTTTAGTGTGTTAATCTTCTGAGAGTTGGCAATTGCTATAAGGCTTTTAATCTATACCCCCAAACTCGAAGTCAAGGTCTCCCTCTTCTGTTAATAACACATGGTATCAAGACCACAAATGTATGATGGAAGTAAGGGACTGGTGTACATTTTTTTTTCCTCCTTGTAATCTATGCGCCTCCCCACCCTAAGAAGGAGCAATATGATGACCACGAGAAGAAGGACCTCGTGGGACTGCCTGGGTCACTGCCCTGCACAGTCATCGATGCAGCCAAACATGTCTCGGCCAAGCCAAACAGTGGAAAAGGGAAAATGTTAGCATGATCGTTGTAAATATTCAGTCCTTCTTTGGAGGATTTAGGGGGGAAATGGAGATGGTGGTGCTGGAAATGATTGGCAGGCGGGTGTCTGCAGGGGCCTCCCCACACCGTCCAAGACATTGTCTGAAGGAGATAGAGCGCCTGACGCCTGTCCCAATAAAAAGCCTGGGAAAAGCATCTGTCAAGTGATATTTAGAATTGACATTTTCATAAGGATCTGGTCTACGGGGGGGTTTTGTAGGGCCCAGAAAAACCACATTTCTCATCCTTCCTCCTCCCACCTTCTGCAATTAACCAAGCTCACGGTGTTAAATGTATATTTAAAATGACTTGCGTTAGGGACAAGTCATTGTGTTAACATTTTCAAAAGCTTTTTTTTTTTTTGGCAGACCCTGTCCCTAAAAGTTTTTTTATTAATAACTTTGACAATAATAATCATCCCAATGGTAGCAGCAATAATAATGCAAATAATTTCAAGAGTTATTTTTTTCCAAACCATTATAGAGTAAGTTGCACACAGCATGACTTTCCCCTCCCAAATGTCTATTTACTCTTAAGTATTTCCATGTGTTATTTCCTATGAGATGGAGTATTTTTGGCATAACCATAGCACAGCTGACCACCTCCATAAATTTAATGTTGACAGTATTTTTTTCCTAATTTACCATTATTGTTCTGATTTTATCAATAATTTTGACTCAGGAATGTACTGTTTGGCATTCTCCACCCCCAGCAAATGATGATATGTGTCTGTGATTTCCTTTCTCTGAAATAGTTCTAGAACCTTTTCTATGCTTCATGATATTGACAGCTTCGAAGAATACAGATCCTTATTTTCATTTTCCCCTGTTCCCTCATAATGAGATTCAGGTTGTGCTCAGCTGCTGGTACCCACAGGTGATATCAAATCCTGCCCAGAGCATCTCTTCAGGCACACAGTGGTCCATCTCCCCTCATTACTGGTATTGATTTTGATCACAAAGGGCAAGTGACTTATTCTTCTAAAGGAAAAGGCTTTTGAAGGTATAATTTCCTGGAATCTGTTTTCCCAGTAAAAAAAAGTCTGTGGACTTTCTAAGAATGAAGCCTGGGGTGTGAATGTTTTCTTGGTGGAAGAAAGCCAGGTAGATATATCCTAGCAGCTACCGTGCTTTTGTGCAGCTGGATTAGCAGGCGTGGCTGCGTCTGCACGCTTATGGCAGGGATGGAAGACAGGGCCAGGACACCTACACAGGCAATGTCCGCTGAAGTTGGGGTCTCAAATCTCAAGGGGGACCCTCCATCCGCCACTAAGCTTTGGGAAATGGAAACACAGACCCTGCATCTATTCTCCATCAATTGAGAGATGCCTGAAAGAGGACACTGGCTGGAAGCTGTCCACGTAGATGGATATCCCTGCTTTCACCATGGCTACTGTCCTGTCTATTTTCACATTCACCCTGGGGAGAGAAATAGGAGGGATGCTCGCCTCACTTTTAGGGACACTGAAGGTGGGTGGCTAACACATAACCTCAGGGTCAGAAATGGTCTGGATAAACTGGCCTTCACGAGGTTAAATATAAATGGTACGTCGTTGTTGTTGTTTAGTTGCTAAGTTGGGTCCAACGCTTTTGTGACCCCATGGACTATAGCCCAGTTGACTCCTCTCTCCATGGGATTTCCCAGGCAAGTGTACTGAAGTAGGTTGCCATTTACTTCTCCATTAAATAATTACAAGATGACATATTGTATTTCCTTTGTTCTAAGAGGTTACCATCTACCTTCTATTGCTTCTGAACTTCAGATGCCTCCTCCTAAAGTCTGTGTCAAAATGAAACTAATTGTTTAACAGGTAGAGTAGTTCCTGATAGAAAACCTACCTGAGTGCAGATATTCAACTCATTGCCACCTGGTTTTTCCTCCACCACTGGTTTCTCTGAACAGGAATTCATTGTTTATTGAGGTATCATTCACATACGCTAAAGTGCATCCTTACTTGTACCGATCCCAGAGTTTTGACAAATGCAGGCTGTCATGTGGGCTTCTCAGATGGTTCAGTGGTAAAGAATCTGCCTGCCAATGCAGGAGACGCAGGTTTGATCCCTGGATCAGGAAGGTCCCCTGGAAGAGGAAATGGCAACCCACTCCAGTATTGCTGCCTAGAGTCTCATGGACAGAGGAACCTGGTGGGCTACAGTCCATAGAGTTGCAAAGTCAGACATGACTAAGGACTGACCACACACACACATACTCTCATATAGCCAACTCCAAGATCAAGATACAGAACAGCTCCACAAAAAGTGCCCCTGTGCTTCTCTGTAGTCAAACCTTCCCTCCTGGTCACTGGCAATAAATTATCTGTTCTCTATCCTTAAGAGTTTTGCCTTTTACAGAATGTCACAGAGATGGAATTGGATCTGTGTAGCCTTTCTGTGCCTGGCTTCTGCTCTGTGCATGCCTTTGAAATGAATCCCCTTTGTCACGTGTATTAGTCATCAGTTCCTTCTCCTGCTGACTGGTACCCATGGCAGGGATGCTGCACAGCATGTTTACCTAGACTTCATTTAAAGGACATTTGTGTTGTTTTCAGTTTAGGACTATTATGAATAAAGCTATTATAAACATTCATGTCCAGGTTTCTGTGTAGACATAGGTGTTCATTTCTCCTTGGTAAATAGTTAGGAGGAAGATTTCTGGGCCATATGGTAAGTATATGTTTAACTTTTTAGGGAGCTCCCCAACTGTTTTCTAAAGTTGCTTTCTCAGTTTTTACTCCCACCAGCAATACATGAAGGTCAGTATTCTATAGAAATTCTAATATGGGTATATTAGTATCTCATGGTGGTCTAAATTTGCATTTCCCTAGTGACAAATGATGATGAACATTTCTTCATCTGATGGTAAAGTGTCTGGTCAAAAATTTCTATATAGGATTATTTTTTTTTCTTGAATTTAAAGTTCTTCTTCTTCTTCTTTTTAAAAAGCATATTCTGGACAAGTCCTTTATCTGATACATGTTTTGCAAACATTGTCTCCAAGTCTGGGTCTTGTCTTTGCATTTTCCTAACAGTGCCTTTTTTTCAGCTGAGCCTCACAGCTTGTGAAATTTTAGTTTCCTGAGTAGGGATTGAACCAGGCCATAGCAGCGAAAGAGCTTAGTCCCAACTGCTGGGCTGCCCAGGAATTCCCAACAGTGTTATTTTAAGAATAGTTTTGCTGTTTAATTTTGGGGAAGTCCAATTTATAACTTTTTTATGTGTTTTTTCCTGTGTATTTCTGATGTCATGTTTAAGAAATACTTGTCTAATTCAAGAGCCCAAACACTTTCTGACTTGTTTTTCTTCTGAAAGTGTTATAATCTTAGGTTTAGTCTATCATCCACTTGGAGTTTATTTTTATATGTGGCATTAGGTAGGGATTAATGTTGTGTGCATTTACCACGTGAGGTTTTTGTCTTCCTGCAAAGACACTATTAAGTCAAGGTTACATTTCACATATAATAGAATCTTCAGTTGAAAGAAGTGCGAGAGATGCCAGATTTGTATAGACCATCTTCGTTTTTGTGAGAAAGGTCTAGAAGCTAAGGTGGGTGACATGCTTCCTGAATATCAACAATGTGCCTCAGTTGTTGAACAGGTTGAAATCACGGCATCCAGGTCAAAGGACATACTAATTTTACTGTTTCCCAAACTGGACAAGTTATGCATGTGTTGCTGTTGTGCGGTTGCTCAGTCGTGTCTGACTCTTTTGCTACCCCGTGAACTGTGGCCCTCTAGGCTGCTCTGTCCATGGGACTCTCCAGGCAAGAATAGTGGAGTGGGTTGCATGCCCTTCTCCAGGGGATCTTCCCAAGCCAGGAATCGAACCCACATCTCCTGCATTGCAGGCAGATTCTTTACTGCTGAGCCACCAGGGAAGCCCCATGCTTAAATTACTGTCATGGTTTTATGTGATTTTTTTTTTTTAAGAGAGACACTGAGAAAAGAAAGCAGTATGACATGATCTTGGTGGGTTTGACCTAGGGGTGGGGACAGGAAGGAGGGAGGTGGGGGACTGGATGGCATTTTCTAGGAGCAGTAAAAAGTCTTCATTCTCTGGAAAGGCAGCCCAAGGTTAAGACCTCAAACTCTGACATCAGCCAAACTGATTTAAAAATCTCAATCCTTTATCACTGTAGCTGAGGGACTTTAAGTGACATGCTTAACCTCTCTGATTTTTTGTTTCCATGTCAATAAACTGTAGATAAGAAAACTCCCTATCTCATAGTTTTTATTGTCAGCAATCAAAATAAGATAATCCATGCCAAATGCCTAGCTTGATGCCTGGTGGTTTGTAAGTTTTCAAAAAAAGAAAAAAAAAAAAAGACTAGCTGTTTTTCTTGCTCTTCATTGTTTACTCCCTCAAGTTTCATTCATGGAGCTTTTACCATGTACCATGGGTATCAAAATGGGATAAAAATCCCTCTATAGGTCCAGCCTAGTAGCATCAGGAATTGGACCAAAGCAGACAGGCTCCCAGAAAATAACTTAGCTGTTTGCATGGGAGTTGGGGTGTGTGTGTGTGTGTGTGTAGTGTGAGACAGGCTTGGGGATGTGTCTATTTCCCATGGTGGGAGTTCTCTCTTCCTGATGAGATAATATTAAGCCCAGGATGCAGCCTACAGAAGGTGGGATCGTCACTTGAAAGGAGTATGATAAACGAAAGTCTTCTGAGCTACTGCAGCCAGCCTGGGAGCCAGAGCTCCACTTGCTTTTCCAGAGGGCTGAGCCTTGCATTCAGATCAGAAGGCATCTGCCTGGGTGGGTCTGGGGACGGACATAGAAGGTGGTCCACACAGGGCAGTCAACCGGTTTCCTGGAGCCTGATGGTGAAGAGAGTGGGTCTTGAAGCCACTGAGACCTGGGTTTGAACAAACCAGTTTCTGGACAAGTGACTCAGCCTCTTTGAACATCAGCTGCCTCACTTATGAGGCATGAATAATTTCTCCATCTCAGGCGGAGGCAAGGAAGGAGAGAGATACTTGTGCACTCCCATGTGAAAGCCCAAGAGTCTACACTGTTTTTGTAATTATCGTGACAACTTGAGCAATCCAGTTAGTCTGGGGCAGAGGGTGGAGGAGGAGACTTGAGAGGCAGGGGGATGGATGAGAAAGGGGCCAGGATTGCGTGGTGAGGAATGTGGATGTTATCTCAAAGGTAATGGTTAACCAGGGCAGGGGCTTAAGCAAGGAGTGTAGAATTTTAGAAAAAGCACCTGGAAATCTGGCCGGAAGACAAATCACAGGAGGTCCAATGGGGCAGGGAGAGTGGTTAGGAAACGTGGCAAATCCAGGCAGGAAGTGAGAGCTGCAGAGCTGAGGGTGGTGCAGGGGACAGAGAGGAGGGGGCAGACCTTGAGTGAGTCTCCCAGCCTCTCCGAGCCTCGGTTTGCCTGGCTGTACCACGAGCACATGACTCCTGGATGCATTTTATCACACGAGCTGACGGGTTTCGCTGGCACAACTGCTTTAACTGTTCTCAGGATGGCCTGCTTCCTCTCTTTTCCAGCTGAGTCGTCATCTCCCTTGGCCTCTCTGGTCTCTCTGTCCCCACTGCAGCCACCCACTCACCAGTGATGCTGATAGCCTTTGTATTGTCTCACCTGTGGATCCCTCCTTGATTCCTCCCTGGATCTTGTGAAATGGTCCAGGGTCGTCCTTCAGAGGCCCCTCACTTGGCTCCCCCCATCCCTGTGTTCCAGAGATTCCCTCCTTTCTGAAGACCCTTCCTCAGCCCTTCTTCCCTCACTAGGGGCTGTTCTTGGCCCCTGCCCTCAACACCGCTCCCCCTACCCTCCTCCAGCCCTTTCCTAGCGGCAGGGAAGGTTCTGGGGTGCTTATCCTGCCTGCTATGAGCCTTTAGGCCTGTCTGTACTCATTTCATTCTTGACTAAGGTCACAGGGGCCCTGACTCTCCCTCAACAGATGAAGAAATTGAGTGGGACTCAAGTGGTTGAGCAACGTGACCAACATCAGTCAGCAGGAAAGGCCTATATACATGAGCTGTCTGGTGACTCCTTAACGTCCCCAGTGAAGATTCCTCAAGCTACTTGCTGACATCTGCCAGGTCGGCATCTCAAAGGACGACACTTCCTTGAAACTCCAGGTGAAATTGTGACCTGTGCACAGGACCGCAGCCCCCCGTGGCCCAAGGCCACCTAGGGTGCAATGTGAACTCGCTTCCTCTCCCTCCAAACCCATCCACCTTGTCTTCTCTCATGTTGCCAGTCAAATCCTAAGACCCTGCTCTGTGGGCTGAGTTGGCCGGTAGCTTGTGCTCCAAGAGCCTGGACCATGTGGGCAGTTCCCCTATGAGTCTGGAGTGAGCCTGAGTGTTGGTCATCAGGGGATGCTAGGAAGGACATGAAAAGGGCAGTCTTGGGAGGCTTGAGCCTGTTTTTGTCTGACTGTGTGAGTTGAGACATGAGTGCCTTTGAGAAACTTTGTAGAGATGCTTCAGAAGTGAAGGGCCAACCATGAGGCACGTCATCATGGACTTTATATGACTCAGTGCTCAAAGCTAATCTGCCTTGTTTGTGATGCTTCTGACCTTCATGGGATGCTACTGAACCCCAGAAAGGGCGAGCACCTGGATTAGGCCACACAGCTAGGAAATGGGGAACTTGGAAGGAAGCCTAGACTCCCAGGGTTAGGAAAAGAGGAGAGAGCTTCTCAGGTCCCCAGACTTCTCAAAAGCATTCTTTTCTCCTCAAAGGTATCAAGGCCAGAGATAATAAGACGTTGATTTAGAATCAAGGCAGGCTTTTTAGAGCTGGGGGACTTGTGAAGGCGATGAAAGATTTGATCTGTCAGATCATGTTCCTCATTTCTGGATGAGGGCTCCCCCCACCAGGCCTCTGGGTGTGTGGAGTCCTTGAGGGAAACGTGGTCCACCCTCAGAGCGCGGTGTGAAGGATGCATGTGTGGATGTGGGTGTGGGCTCCTAATGCTCTTCTCAGAGGATGCTGTGGGGGAGCCCATCGAGGCTCCCCAGGGCAGGATTCCCAGAGCTGGACCCCAGTTCTGCAGGTCGCTTGGCCCCCTGATTTGCTTTCCCAGGCTCCAGTCCCTAGGAAGCGCTTTGTTCTCCACCCTCTACCCCCACCGTCTTTGTTCCTGGTGGAGCTAATTTAGCCCTAGGGGAGGAGGGGTGCTAATTAGTCCCAGAGGCAAGCAGAACAATGGCAAAAATCCTGGACTTCTCCTGAACAGCCTTCTCAGTTATTTAGGAGGTAAGGAAGGGAGGTAGACAGTCCTGCTTTCTCAGTCCCACTTCCGATCTGGTCCCATGGTCACATGATGTGCTGAGTTCTGTCTCTTTCTAAACTCACCTGTTAGCACTGTGGCATCTTTAGAATGTCCATGGTTATCCCTGTCACCACCAGGACCCACTTGTGAGAAATTTGGAGCTTTTTCTTTTCTCCTTGGAGGTAAACTGCTGCACTGCTCTGGAAGGAAAGAGAAGGCAAGGGGACCACTCCGACACCCCGTGGTAACATTTTTTTTCCCCAGAACATTCTCTGAAGGTGGCATGCCATGACCCTGGCTTGCCCAAGCTCAGAACATGCACACGTGCTGTCAGACTTCCAAGCTTTGTTTTGCATTTACATAGACCATCCATCTGTGAAGAGGGCCATTGTGGTCTTTATAGGTTGGGGCCCAAATCTACCTCTGAAGGTCAACCAGGCCTGCTTGTTCGTGGACTTTTGATCACAGGAAAGGCAATTTTTAGAGTTTTTCTTTTTAAGTATCTTCTTCTTTAACTTGGAGTTTAGAAAGTCCAAGAAATTCATCTGAGCTCCCAGGAGGGTAGCTAGGACCCTGATCCTTTAGAACTTTCAGCAAGAACTCAGCTAGCCTTGACCAACAGACATTCAGTGAGATGCAGAATGGGGGTAGGGACCTTGGCAAATTGACATGGGAGTGAATCTGCCTGATGTCCCACCCCCAAACCCATTCTCCCTGCCTCACATCTCTAGAGTTTTTCTGGAGCCTGGTCTCCGGTTTCTCCTTATTAACAGTGATCAGAGATCATGAACCTCTACCCTTAATAGGTTATACTGTGAAGTGGTTGAGATGGAGACGTGGAGTCACAAAAAGGGTCAGGATCCTGCTTGCTACTCAAGTGAGGGACAAGGGAATCAGCTCTGTCCTGTGATTTTTCTGTTACTCATTTTCTCACCTGTAAGTGGGGATAAAAGAACTTAATTCACAAGGCTGTCCTGAGGATTAAATAAGTTCCTATGTATAAAGTCCTAAAAATAATGAATTATCATTATTTTTGCTTTCTGAAAAAGAGACAGCTAATGGCGTAATTCTAAGACTGTTGGTCCCTGAGAATGAAAAATATGGACAGTGGCTTTCTGAATCCTTCCTGGTTTAAGATCATTTCAAGGTGCTAAGTACAATAGCCACTGTTCTGATTTTGAGTTTCTTTTTTCCTTCTCCCACCTGTATTCTTTGAGATGTTTTGGCTGTCTCTAAGGTGATGATCAGCTGATATTACTGACTGATCAATTTTCACAGGAAGTTTTTAAACAGACTGAGAATAACCAATCCTTGTACAGGAACAACATAAGTATAAACAAGTAGGTCCCATACGACAATGCATCTATGTGGCATGCAGTCTCCAAGACCATCCCCAGCGCTCCCACCTCTTGGATCCACGGCCTCATGTCATCTCCTCCCCTTGAGTAACTTGCTTCTGACAAATAGATAAATATATGAACACAGTGAGGGGGCATCTCTTCCATGATTAAATTACAAAAGACTGTGACCTTCATCTCCCTGGCAGACTCTGTTTCGCTGCTCTGACGGAGCAAGCCGCCAGTTGTGTTAGGGAGGTCCCCAGGGGAAAGAACGAGGGTAAGTCAATAGCCAGTAAAGAACTGAGCCTCAAGAAACCCAATTCTACAAACAACCACACTGAGCTAGGAAGCTATCTTCTTCCAGTTAAGCTTTCACATGAGACCCCATCCTGGCCAATGTTGTGACTGAAGCCAAGGTTCCAGCTAAACCTGCCTGGTTTCCTACCAACAGGTAGGAGATAGTAAGTGAGAGACAATAAATGAGTTGATAAGAAATGAATTGATTAAACCACTGAGTTTGGGGTAACATTACTGAGCAGGAGGTAACTAGTAGCACACACTAGATTCCCTGACTTTGTGCCCTGTATCTTTTCTCAGAAAGGTTAAGTAACCCCTGCCAGATCACACAGCCAGGATGTTGAAAATCTGGCACTTGAGCCCACATCCCAGCTATTTCTCAGAAGAGGTTGCAGGATGTAGGGTTCCAGACTGCCCCCTGAGATCTTCTGTACACACTTAAGCTTCTTCGGTTTTTAGAATGACTCCAATTTTTATCGTCTGATGTGAGGAAAGGACCAATGCTCACTGAACCCCAGCTCTGCCAGGGACTCTGCATACGTGGTCTTACTTGGTACCCCCAGCTTGGTTACATGGATGCCATTGGATCCAGTGCAGACACTGTGGTACCTAATGTGGGCTTCCCCAAAGTGGGCTTCGCAAGCACTGACCCTTCAAAGTACTCTGTGGAAAGTGTCCTATGGCCAGAATATTTGAGCAGCTCCTTGGCCCTCTCTCAGTAGCTCACTATGCATGTGAGTCCAGTAAAGTCCAGAAGAGTCACAGCGAGGATCCCTTCCATGCCCTTCTTTCATGTGCCTTTTTTATTCTGGGTGACATCATAAAAGAAACCTGGGAGGCATGTGAACTCCTCCCTTGCAACCAGACCATCTCCACTCCATCACCTAGGCCTCGTCCTCAGGAGATCACCCCCACACTCTTCTGTCTGCTTCCTGGGAGTGCTGCCTTCTCCTTACCTCCTCTGGTTCATCCTCTCCTTCTCACCACCTCTGGTCCATCCTCTCTTTCTCACCGCCTTTGTTCCATCCTCTCCTTCTCACCACCTCTGGTCTTTCCTCTCCTTCTCCTCACCACCTCTGGTCCATCCTCTCCTATGCTTTCTCCTTGGGGACACTTCATACGAGAAAATCAGACCCCGCAGGCTTTGCAGCACCCCCACTGGGTGCCCCCTGTCTCCACAGCTGAGTTCTAGTCCTGCAGTGCTGAGTGTGAGATGCGCTTCCACTCCCACTTTCTCCCCTGCCTCCTCTCAGCAGCCCATCTCCCAGGGCTCTAGAGACTTTGCTTAAAATCTCCCTTCCTTCAGGGGATTCTCTGGTGATCCATTGGTTAAGACTTTGCCTTCCAATGCAGGGGGCATGGGTTCCAACTTGGGTCAGGGAACTAAGGTCTCACACACCCTGGGCCAGAAAATTGAAACATAAAAGAGAAGTTATATTGGAACAAATTCCATAAAGACTTTAAAAATGGTCCACATCAAAAAATCTTTAATGATAAAAATAAAACTCCTTTCCTTCAGCTTGGATTCTCCTATATGCCCGTCCTTACATCCCTAACCCATTCTCTAAGTTTTGTGTGCCAGGGATCAAGCATTGACAAAGCATCCAGCCTTATGGTGGGGAAAACATGTGGGGAAACGGTGAAGAAAAAGCACCCAACCATCCCTGCAATTGGAGTAGGGCAGGCACTGGTGTTATAGGAATATATTCTGGTCCTGTCTTCAATTAAGAAAAGTTCTCTGTAGTTTGTTTATACTGTTTTTATCATGGACATCAAATATTTTTATTTAGTGTCACTCTAAGAGTTTGAAATAAATGAAAGAAGAATTTTATTCTCTGACAGTGTTAAAAAGCCCAAATTGGAGTAGAAAGCTTCCATAACACCTGGACAAGTGCTCTTGCGTCCCTGCCCCAGTGCCTGGCTAAGACCTCACGATGGCTAAGACCTCCCATGTCATTGCATGGGAGGGGGCGGGGACATGATACAGCGGGTGATCAGGACCCCAGGTGCTGGAGCCAGAGTGCCTTTGTTTCTCTGTGCCTCAGTTTCCTTCTCTGTAAAATGCATATGAAAATAATATACATGTCAAAGAGCTGTGGTGGGGCTTAAATGAGCTTATTCAGGGCAAGTCCATAGAAGAAAGCTTTGCAAGTGGTGAGGTTGGAAGATATCAGTGATTTTTTCCACAGGAGACACGGTTGCAATAGCTGGATCAGGAAGACCCCCTGGAGAAGCGCATGGCAACCCACTCCAGTTTTCTTGCCCGGAGAATCCCATGGACAGAGGAGCCTGCTGGGCTACAGTCCATGGGGTCGCAAAGAGTTGGACACGACTAAAGCAATTGAATGCATTCGACTTGTAGCATTTTTCTATTACTTATAGAACCTCATCTTCCCTGGTACCTGTTTTTAAAATTTATTTATTTATTTATTTTGGACGGAGGGGGATCTTCACTGCTGCTTGCAGGCTTTCTGTAGTTGCAGCGATCAGGGGCTACTCTCTAGTTACGGTTCTTGGGCTTCTCGCTTCAGTGGCTTCTCTAGTTGTGTAGCGCAGGCTCCAGGGTGCTCAGGCTTCAGTAGTTGTGGTGCACGGGCTTAGTTGCCTGGAGACACGTGGGATCTTCCAGGACCAGGGGTCAAACCTGTGTCCCCTGCATCTTAACTACTGGACCATCAGGGAAGAACTATTAGTGGTTAATACTGCACATTGGATGCCTCTGTGAAGGTCACGGTGCATTTATGTTTATTACGTTAACTCTTTACACATAGATGGTCTTCAGAAAATACTGCAGCTAACTTGTTGAGCTTAGTGATTTGGGAAGAATCTTAGGTTTTTCCAAAGCAAAAGAAGGCCCTGAGGACCTCTCCCCAGGGCAGTGGGGGCTGGAGCAGAGACTCTGGAGATAGAGGTCACTGGAGACTGCGATCAGGGCAGAGGTAGGACTCCAGAGTCTTGACCTGGTGCCCCGCAGCCTCTTGGCCTTGGCTGGCCCTGGTGGGGAAACCAAGATCTTTCCATGTGATCTTCTGAGACATGACCTTGCATCTTGCCACCTGAGAACAAGGAACGATTTGGGCTCCTTTGTGAGAGGCAGCTGAATGTTACCTGAGGGCTGTTTCCTTAAGGGCTGGGCAGATCACCGGCTGGATTTTTGAAAGAAATGCTCCAGCTGTGCCCAACTTTCCAACTGGTAACATCCTGGCCTTTCGCAGGGGGTTTTCAGTGCTCCCTGGCCACATGTGGGGACCATCATGATCTTTGGGATCATCTCGAACATCTCCCCACCTCCGACACCAAGTCTGTGCCTCTCCTATATAAACTGGCTCTGGGAACACAACTTCAAAGCTTGGCGATGTGGGCTCCTTCAAGGAGCGTTCAAAGCAACAATGGACTTGAACTAGGTCGGGCTCCCAGCGGGTGCTCCTTAACCTGGCAACCTTTGTGGCCAAAGTCACGGGGCAGCCACAGATGAACAATGCTCCTGGCAGCCCATGAGGTCCTCTTTCAAAGCAAAGTTGCTCTTGCCAGCCGTGCCAGGCAGAGGACCTGTGTACACAAATTGTCATTTACTTGTTTTTTCAATGTCAAAGAATTACACTAAATGAAAATCATATTTCTTCTTTTCTATAATAAATGGAGTCTAACTACATCAAAGGAAAGTTTTACACAAAAGAAGAAGTCCTCCTGTGATCCTAACCCTCTCACTCTAAACCACTGTGATCTTTTGGGTACCTCTACCTTTAGTCACTCTGTTTTCTTGTTTATTGAACACAATTGCCATAACTATATAAAAATCTGCCTCTCTGTTGCTTGTTTTACTGAACATCATTACAGGTACAGAGCTGCTGTACCATCCTTTTACATATTGTTTTAACAGGTAAAGGGCACTAGCTCAAAGTCATGTGCCATGACCAACTCAGCATTTTTCTTTTTCAGAGAATAATGTGCTACTATACATAAGACTGGTGAATATCATAGACTGTGACACATTTCATTGTGCCAGAATTTATGACTTGTTTTATTTCCCATTTTGATGATGCTGCCATTTTTTTTCTCTTTTTGTTCAAAATGGAGACTCTAAACTCGTTGCCTCTAGACCTGTGCAAGACTACTGTGTTCAGGTAAGGTGATCCTTTTCATATCCCAACATTTTATTAGAACAATTTTCAAATGTACAGAAAAGTTGGAAAAATTTTGTAGTTGACACCCACAGACTGAGTCAGGGTGACCTTTGAGCACAAACATACATCTTTGAAGATCCTGAGCAGCAATAACCAGTAGATAGAGGACGATCTGTCGTCTTCCAGATGGTGTTCCTTGGACATAATAACCATGATAGTGTACTGTTATAAGATTTTATAGCCTTTCCGATTTTTCAAAAGGCCTTCAGGCCTATTTTCTTACTGGATCCTGGACATCCATAAGGTATAGTTGAGGCAGGTGTTATCAGGTGTCCTCTGTCCATTTACAGATGAAGAAATGCATGGTCAGAGAGGTTAAGGAGACTGCCTAGGGCCACAGAGCAAGATGGGTACCATTGCAATACCAGTGCTGAGCTCTCAGCTGAGCCATGCTCCTATGGAAATGTCTCCCCTTAGTTTATCAATGTATTAATTAATGACAGGTTTTCTATAATGTTTTTAGCTCCCTGATTCTGCCTGTCTGTGACTTTGGATCTCTTCAGGAAATGAAGGCAGGGGCATGTGTCACTGGAGTCCAGCCACCATAAATGTCAACATGAGGATTAAAGACCAGCTGTAAATGATTTCAAAAACTCCATTGAAACCCTATGCTTTTCTCAAGATACCATTTATCTTTGTCTGTGGAAGCAAGGCTAATTTAGACAACAATTAGACCCCAAAAGCAATTGTGTACATGAGCTAGGTTGTCTCTGTTGGAGAAGAATTCAGAAAGATTCTGGATGATTTTGAAAAGTAACCACTAACGCCACCCTCTCCACATCTCCTGTCTGACACCAGCAAAGGCAGGCCTTGCCCACAGCTCAAATGTGAATTATCACCAGAAACAGTGGCTTCTCCAGAGTGGCCCATACTCTGGTATCCACGTCCCACCTGGAAAATAGCCTTCAATGCTCAAAGATGACACCGAGGTGGGACCTGGGGCCTTAACAGCCAAAGTGCCCATGGGATCTGGGGCAGGAGGGATCCTCAGTGGCTCTCCAGCCTACCCTTCTCCAGCCTCTTTTTTTAAATTCCTCCATCAGAGCAAGTCAACTGTCTCCACATTTGCTCTAAAAACATATTTAATGTGCACTGAGAACCCATTTCAACACAGGCGCTGTTATTCCATTTATGGATGAAGCAACAGAGCCCTGGAAGAATTGAGAGCGTGACCATCTTGGAAGAGACCAGTTCATCTCAGAAGTGACCTCTTTGGTGCTGGAGCCCATTCCCATGGACCCCGAAGGCTGTTATTTTTCACCCGGGCCATGGGGACCATTTTGCATCAACAAGGAGAAGCATGTGCTGTTGGGTTCCCTTCCTGCCTGTGCTGTCTGGACTCTGCTGGCCATCTTATTTTACATGAACAGAGCTGTCCTGGTACCAGCCATCTTTTGCTGGTGTGGAGACTGGAAGTCAGAACTCGAGGTCCAATAGTCCTTGGAGCTGGAAATGAATGTGCTCAGGGCATGGGGTGTGGGGATTCTTCAGTTTTTCTACAGAAAAATGCCCACTGTGTATTCCATGGTAGCCAACCATAATTTTGATTGTCTTGATTTCTCTTCATCCTCCAGAAGAGCATCTGTTCAACATGAAGAATACAACATGAGTACAGGAAAGCCGTGGCAGAGACCTCCTTTACTAAGGCCATCTGCTTGTCCTTGCCCTTTGGAAAAATCAATGAATTTGATTTTTGGACGGTCTGTTCCTTAAGCCTGAAAATATTCATTGGAACACTGTGGGTGAGCAAAGTCCACCCTCCCAGCCCAAATCAATTTCTCTGAAGTTGGCCAGATGTTGTCACAGCCCTATAACTGGCCCCAGGAAATTTCTGTGCTGAAAATAGCACCTGGGAGCTGGTGGCTGCAAATGGGACAATTCTTATAACAAAACCCACAGCACTAGTAGAAATCTGGTGATGTGTACTCGGTCCTAACCGATGCTTTGCAACCCTGTAGCCCACCAGACTCCTCTGTCCATGAGATTCTCCAAGCAAGGATACTGGAGTGGGTTGTCATTTCCTCCTAGAGGGGATCTTCCTGACAATGGGACTCAAATTTCATCTCCTGCCTCTTGCACTGCAGGCAAATTTTTTACCACTGAGCCACCTGGGAAGCCCAGAAATCTGGTGGAGATGCCTTCATAATTTAGAACTTTGTGGCTTGCAACTTCATACCTTGTTGTCAGCCGAATGATAGAAAAACTCCCATAGGGAGTTTATGAAACCCACAGCCACATCAGCCTCCTCCTGGGGCTGGTGGGCTGGGAACTGGAGTCAGTGTTGATGGGATAGAAGACCCCCAAGAAGTGAACTTAGAATGCTGGAGACAAAATGTTGGAGCATTTTGTCCAAAGCATGTGCCTTGAGAGCTCATAGCAGTCCTGCACTATATGTGCAATTTTGCTCTTGACAGAGAATGTTTCAGGCTCCCCCAGGGCCAGTTTCTCTTTCTTTCTCTCTTTCTCTGTACACTGGGACTTGCTAATCTCTTTCCTTGAGCCAATAGCCTCAATTTTATTTTCACCACATCATTATTTTTGTGACCCGGACATGCCAATGGGCCGTTAACATTATTTTGATGGGAGTTTCATTTTATCATGAGGATTACAAGCAAATGATGTAACAGCTTTCTGCTCACCAAGCAATCTCCATGAAGCAGGGGTAAAAGGCACATAATCCAGGAGAGGGGGAAGGGCAGTCACTTTTATTGCACTCCTCCTAAATCCAGGTGCTTTACATAGATTATCTCAGATCAGTTCATCCTAGGCAACAGCCTTGTGAAGATTGCCATTCAGCAGACAAAGAAAGGGAGACTTAGGGAGGTTGAAAAAGTTACCCAAGACCTCAAGACCTGACCTAAAAGGCAGGCAGAAACAGGGGCCAAAGACTAGAATCTTTCCACTGACAAGTCAGCAGCTTTCTGTGCAGAATACCTTGAGCTCTTAGACCAACTCCCAAGGCTGCAGACCAGCCAGACTGCAGTGAGGGCAGCCCCCTGGTGTTTTGGGGCTGTGAAGAGTCCACCAAGGGGCCTGAGACAAACCAGAACCACAGTAGCTCAAGGTCCATCTTCCTTCCCCAGAAGCAGCTCTTCCCTTGTTTGGTGAGAAAGGATGGCCTGACGGTAGGAAGAACAGAAGCCTTGCCTTCATCCGGCTGCAGCTTTTGCATTCTGGATGGTCCAGGCCCTCCCCTAGCTATCAAGGTATGTAGGGCTGACCTGTCCCCTTCAGCCTGCACTGAAGAACAGCAGATGGCATTCAGGCTGATTCTGTGCCTCTGGCTGACTAATCTCCTGGGTAGAAGAGTAAACAGAAAGCTCGGGACACCATATGTCCCTGACTCACCGTGTTGGCCGGAATCACTGTCGTTCTCCCGGCATATGCCTTCTTGGGCCTAGGTGTAAGGTGGGTCAGAAGAAAGCTGCCTGAAAGTTACAGGCAGAAAGGTTATAGACATAAAGACACACATAGGGAGTGGGCATCGGTTAGTCACATCCTAAATGACGTTTATTATTTTTTAAAACCTGCTTTGTTTTTCTAGACGGCGTTCAGCTTCAGCCAGGGGCCAGCACAGCACTCACCGCCACAGGCTCTCAGGGGCTGTGAACGGAAGCAAGGAAATGCCAGCGTAATCCATTTTCTTTATATCAGTCTGGAATGTTACCCTAAGTTGAAAATGAAGCTGACCCTAGTTCAGTTGAAAGATGTCCTCTCTTTTTAAAAAAAAATATTTATTTATTTGGCTGTGTTGGATCTTAGGTGTGGCATGCAGGATCTTTGTTACATCATGTAGCATCTTCTTTGTGGCTCATGGGCTCTAGAGTGTCCTGGCTTCAGTAGTTGTAGCTCTTGGAGTTAGCTGCTCCCCAGCATGCGGGATTCTTTGTTTCCCTGACCAGGGATTGAACCTGCATCCCCTGCATTGCTAGGCAGATTGCTAACCACTGGACCACCAGGGAAATTCCCCCAAAAATGTTATCTTGAGATGCGGAGGTGGCATCCTGTTCCCTTTGATCTCTTCAGAGCCTCCTAAGCAGGTGAGCCAAAAGGGCAATGTTGGAGGTGGAAGTCTTAGAGTGGGCTACACAGGGTTTGAGAAAACTGGATTTCTTCTGGGGTAGTATGCTTAGCATTCTTTAGGAAGATACTGGTGCATGAACCTTCCATCACTCTTCTCTTAGTCAACCAAAACACTGGGAGGATTAGTCAATCAAGGCCAGAGTCTTAGGTTTAAGACCACAAGAGTACTGAGCTGGAGGGGCTGGATGGACCTGTCTAATTCATTTTTCTCCTGTATACCCATTTGGGTCACAGGGTTGAGAGAGGGCTACATAAATGTAGAAGTCTCTCAATGGTCCAGCGTTTTTCTTGAAAGAAGCCAGTGGAACCTCTGGCATTTGCGTCACTCTGAGCCCCTGCCCTGGGACCCCAGAAGTGAATGTCTGCCTTTCACACTGCAGGCCTTTGGGCCATAGTTTTTACTTAGCAACTGGACTCACAGGAAAGTTAAGAATGATCTAGAACAGCAATAATGGTGACAGCCATTCTAGAGCAAATCTTTAATACTATCAAGAGCTGTCCATTGCAGCTTTTCAGTCCCTATATCTTCCAATTCTGAAAAATTTGTGAGGTGGGTCCTATCACTGCTACACAGAGGAATAAGCCGAGACTTTGAAAGGCCAAATGAACCATCCAAAAGCCCATTGTTAACTGGACAAGGATGAAGTCTGAACATTGTTGTTGTTCTTGCTCAATTGCTAAGTCTTATCTGGTTCTTTGTGACCCCCATGGACTGAGCGTGCCAGGCTTCCTTGTCCTTCACTATCTCCTGGAGTTTGCTCAAACTCACGTCCACGGAGTCAGTGATGCCATCCAACCATCTCATCCTCTGTTGTCCCCTTCTCCTCCCACCTTCAATCTTTCCCAGTCAGGATCTTTTCCAGTGAGTTGGCTCTTTGCATGATGTGGCCAAAGTTTTGGAGTTTCAGCTTCAGCACCAGTCCTTCCAGTGAATATTCAGGACCGATTTCCTCTATGATTGACTGCTGTCCAAGGGACCTCAAGAGTCTCCTCCATCACCACAGTTCAAAAGCATCAACACTTTGATGCTCAGCTTTCTTTATAGCCCAACTCTCACATCCATATATTACTACTGGAAAAACCATAGCTTTGACTAGATGGATTTTGTTGGCAAAGTGATGTCTCTGCTTTTTAACACACCACCTAGGTTGTCATAGCTTTTCTTCCAAGGAGAAAACGTCTTTTAATTTCATGGCTGCAGTCACCCCAGAGTCCAAGGTAGTTCTGAGGCTCTATTTGTAATCCTTAGAAGATAGTTCTCAGACAAAAGGGATCGTATGGATACAGAAGACAGACTGGGGATTTAATGTGGTTGCTTAAGATACTTTGAAAGCTTCCAGTTCCAGGGCAGCAACTGACAGGTGGGGCCGGATGGAGACACTGCAGGAGAGTTCACCTCCTCTCAGTCCTCTTCCCAACCTCCTGTCCTGCTGATCCTCACCAGGAAGGTCATGGGAATTTCCCAAGTTCTTTTACTCTTTCTATAAGCAATTCTGTAGCTTTGTTTCTAAAACTAAAATTGCAACTCAAATTCAGGAAACCTGGTAACACAGGTCCAGGATGCACTTTGTTGTCCACTCATGGAAAGCTGGGCTCTATCACTGGGACACCCACTTGTCCAAGAAAGTGAACTTGCCTTTAAGAAGCAAAATCCTGGAAAAACATCCCTCTCAGAGGATGTAGGAATAAAATCCCTTGGTTTCTGGTCTAATAGACTTTTACTGAGGAAGGAGAGCTGGTGCCCAAGATCAATCCAACCTCACCCAGGTCACTGCTGCTGGGGACAGGCCAGCTGGGCACATGCCCATAACACTTACAAGTGGAGGTGTCTTCAGGACATGGGGTATCTGGGAAAGAAACCACTTCGAAAAGTCTTACGCTAATATTAGGCAAATATATTGGAGTCCCCGAACCACTGTCTTCTGTTTGACTTCTCATTGGAACTTGGTATTTGTATTCTCTGGCTTGCCTGGTGGCTCAGCAGTAAAGAATCTGCCTACAATACACAAGACATGGGTTTGCTCCCTGGGTCAGGAAGATCCCCTGGAGAAGGAAATGTCATCCCATTTCAGTAACTGTGTCTGAGAAACCCTGTGGACCGAGGAGCCTGGAGGACTACAGTCTATGGGGTCATGACGAGTTAGACATGACTGAGTCACTAACACTCAGGTGTATTTTTACTTTGCTACTATGGCTCCTAGAAAATATATAAAATTAAACACACACACATATATATATGACTTGCATCATTTCTATTCGATAGTGCTAATCTAATAGGTATACATAAACATACACCTGCAAACAGAACATTCATTTAAGTTCTCACAGAACAAAAGAACAATTGCCAAATTATCAGTATACACAGATTATGTTCTCTGATCATAATGAAATAAGAAATAATAAGAAGAAAGTGTCAAATATCTCGTGGGCTCATAAATTATAATATATAACACATAGGCAATTGGATTCAAAGAAAAAAATTAAAAGATATTGCAAAATTCTTATAAATGAACAAGAAATGTCATATGTCAAACTCTGTGGCCAATACCTAAGTGGCATTTCATGTTTTGTGTCATTTTGAGTATATTATCATAAGCAAGACACAGTGAAAACCAAAGACCTAAAGGCACAATGAAGCATACTAGGGGAAAAAAGAGAATAGAATAAAACCAGAGTAGTAAGAAAGCAGAATATAAAAAAGATAAGAAGAGAAATCCATGAAACAGCCCAAATCTCCACTACAATCTGATTCATTGAAAAGTGAGTGAACAAAGGTGGGAATGACATTCTATATAGCAATACATACTTGAACCAGGGTAAATGGACCATGTCATAAGGGAAATTGGTGATTCTTGACTAGAGGAATCAAAGAAGGCTGACCTAGAATCAAAGAAGGGACCCCTTTCTAAGTAGACAACTGCAGCACAGGTAGCCCCTCCCATCTGGAGGACCTGCCCCTGCCCCCACGGTGCAGGGGGAACACCAGTGTGTGGTGTGGAGCCAGAACACAGATGGGAGATGGTGGGGAAATAATAGAATAAATCAAGAGAAGAGACCTGGGTGGACATGCCACCCATGTTGTTGTTTTTTGGTTACGAAGTTGTGTTCAACTCTGCGACCCCATGAACTGCAGCATTCCAGGCTTCCCTGTCTTTCACCATCTCCCCAAGTTTGCTCAAATTCACCTCCATTGAGTCAATGATGCCATCCAACCATCTCATCCTCTGTCGCTGCTTTCTCTTCCTGCTTTCAATCTTTCATAGCATCAGGGTCTTTTCCAATGGGTTGGCTCTTCACATCAGGTGGCCAAAGTATTGGAGCTTCAGCTTCAGCATCAGTCCTACCAATGAATATTCAGGATTGATTTCCTTTAGGATTGAGTGGATTGATCTCCTTCCTGTTCAAGG
The DNA here is from genome assembly GCF_963930625.1 of Muntiacus reevesi. Classification (NCBI taxonomy): domain Eukaryota; kingdom Metazoa; phylum Chordata; class Mammalia; order Artiodactyla; family Cervidae; genus Muntiacus; species Muntiacus reevesi. The sequence continues at coordinate 40,324,667 of NC_089250.1, read as the reverse complement.
GACTCTCATGAGTCTCCTCTGGCACCACAGTAGGAAAGCATCAATTCTTTGGCGCTCAGCCTTCTTTATGGTCCAACTCTCACATCTATACATGGCTATTGGAAAAACAATAGTTTTGACTATACAGATCTTTGTCAGCAAAATGTTGTCTCTGCTTTTTAATACACTGTATAGGTTTGTCATCGCTTTCCTTCTAAGGAGCAAGTGTACTTTAATTTCATGACTGCAGTCACCATCTGCAGTGATTTTTGAGCCCAAGAAAATTCTAATTCTTTGCATTGAAGAGATATAGAACGTTCTTTTAAATATTATAAAAAATTTGGGGGTGACCTCCCAAGCTGATGCTTTTCTCTTTTCTTGAATTTCAAACATACAGTAACACAAAATGTAACACCCCACTTCTCACTGGTTTCTCCCATTTGAAGTTTCTAAATGGAAAGCTCTTTAGAATGAAATGTCTTTCATTTCCTCAAGTTCATCCTCAGAACTTAGCTGCTCACCCTGACAACACCTGACACTACAGAGAGACCCTGGGATCTAGGGTGTGTATGCGTGCATGTGTGTGTGCGTGTGTGGAGAGAGAGAAAGGGAGAGAAAGGGAGGGAGGATAAAATCAACTTTCTTGGTTCCTACTTTGCTTCTATAGATGTAGTCAAAAAGATTAATTTTAAAACTTATCTACTGGGCACAAATTCTCAATTGTATATAGCTGGAAATGATCAATTTGGGCAGAGGAGGCTGCCTCAGGTAAATATGGCACTTAGCAAGGTAGGATAGCCACACACCACCTGTAAGAGAAGATGCCATCTGAGCTGCCAGAAACACCTAATTGGTCAAGGCATCACTTTTCATAATATACCCAGATAATGCCCACAACTGGCTCTGCTCTGGGCCTGTGGGCACAGACCCTGGCCCAGCCCCCTCTGCATCAACCTCTTGCCCTCTGTCTTTGTCTGCAAACAGGGGAGAGGAGCCTCAGGTTGGAGGCCCCACAGCAGCTGAGCGGGCCAGGTATGTGTCCACTGGCTGCAGGACCAGGCTGAGTCTGACTTTCTTTTGTACATAAAGATAAGAAGCCAAGGGCCCCCTTTTGAAAGCAAACACATTGAATTTGAACCACCACCTCCCCATGATTTACCGGATGGAATTTACGACAGTGTTTACCCTTTTCCACAAAGGTAGTGAATGGATCGGTCTTAATCTGAAATAAAAATCCACAGCAGACGCATTTTGAAGCCCCATGGGGGAGATTTTCCTGCAAAGACTCCCGTGACTCCAGATCGTTCTGCCCAGAAGTCAGAGAAAAGGGTGGCCCAGATCTTCTGGGGAGAGGCAACTCCAAGGACGAACCAAACAAGTCTTTGCATGTGCCAAGTTCTGCAGGGCCCCCTCTTAACAGCGGGAATTCAGACAAAACTTCAGGAATGCTTTGCCGGGCAGCTGTGGTACATTCAAAGCAGAGAAAGAGACTTAATCTTTGCAAAACCAACAAAGATAAGCAAGAGCTTTAGCCCGGTTGAAATTAGCCAACTCGCTGCTACACAATGTCCTTGCGACCATTATCCAGGCTCTGACCGCGGAATGGCACCACTCAAGTATGCTGGCAATGTTTAACGAGCCATCTGTCTTGTACCTGTTCCACAGAGCAGCAGCCTTCGTTGGAACCCTGGCCCCGTCCAGCACATCCACTGGCTGCTCACTGGCCAGGGACCCTCGGCTTTTCCCTGCCTCACGTGAATTTCACACCTCGCTCCATGATGTGTCGTGGCTGCAGCCCTAGGACTTTTGAAAGGGGCATATGGATTTTGTATTTGGCCATCGATCATTTTGCATAGCTCCATGTGTATAAAAACTTTACTCATTTATTTGATTTTTTCCCCAATTTTTCTTCTTTTAGGGGAATTCCAATATTCACTCCAATGTCACTAACTGCTGATTTTCTTTTCATTCTTATCCTTGAAATTAGAAGCCCCCTCTCCTCAGATATATTTTTTTATACCCCTGGAAAAGATCTGCTTAAATATCACAGTTCCAGGAGTTTGCAGGTTATGTTACTGAAGATTTTGGTTCAACCACTTGAGCTTCATGTTTTCTGAGGTCATAACAGTCAGATCTTGTCATCGTCATGTGACTCAATAGATCGATTTCCTTGTACTGCCCACATTGGAGTAGAGATGTGAGACAATAACGAAATCAATTCACAGATGTCGTTTTGTTAAAAAATAGTGTGCTTTATCAAAGTTCTCTGATTTCAAAATTTCAATGTGAATTCAAAATTCACATTGATTTCTCCTGCTCTGCCTTCCTTGCTCAGAAGTAACATGTCCTCATCTTTGTCTTATAGGCATCATGATGTTGCTGGAATGATGGCTGTCTTAGGCATGTCTTCATGTTGGCAACCTCAGGAATCAGTTCCCTTGAAGCTGCTCCTGAAGCTCGCCCTTCCAACCCTGAGACCTGAGGCTTTGACCCCGTCACCACCCAGTTGTGTTATCTTTGGGTCTCACTTAGACTTTTGTCTATCCAAGGGACTGGATTTGATTAGAGGCAAACAACAAGCTAGATGCCTGCAAGGGCTCCCAAGAGCATCAAGTATAAAGTGGAAAACACTCTGTGTTTGGAGACTCTCAAATATATGCATCCACACAGGTGCCCGGGCACCAGAGTCTCTGGGTGATGGTCCAGCCTCATGTCATCCTCATGGGTTCACCCCAAACAAATTCTGTCTTCAGGGCAGACAGACCCATGGGAAGGAATTTAGATACCCACAATGTCTTTCCAGAGCATATTCAGAAAACAAAACAGACACCTTAAAAATGGTTGCACAAAGAACTTTATCCTTAAATCTAAATTTTCATGGGAGCCAAGAAGAAGAGCAGGACAGAGGGTGAGGAGCCTCTTCAGACTTCACCTCTCAGAGTTTCAAAGCAAAGAAAACAATGGAGGCTAATTTTCAGTGATGGGTGGTCACTACTGGGAGCTTGAGTAAGAATTCCTTCATTTCTTTTTTTTTTTAAGACCATGCCTTGTGGCATGCAGGATCTTAGTTTCCTGACCAGGGATCAAACCCATGCCCCTTGCACTGGAAGGTGGGTTCTTAACCACTGGACCACCAGTGAAGTGAAATTCACTCAGTCGTGTCCGACTTTTTGTGACCCCATGGACTATACAGTCCCTGGAATTCTTCAGGCCAGAGTACTGGAGTAGGTAGCCTATCCCTTCTCCAGGGAATCTTCCTGACCCAGGAATCGAACTGGGGTCTCCTGCATTGCAGGCGCAGAGAAGTCCTCTTCTTTGCATTCTTAATTTCATCCTTCAGTTTCAATTTTTATTACATTATGTGTTTTGTAACATTATCTAATATTTAATGCCTGCTGTATTAACACATTGTCTGCTAATATGTGTATTTTTCATTGAATAAATATACATTTACATATCAGATAAATATTTATACATGCACATACATATGTGTTTGTGTATCTATATATAATTTACTCATAAATGCATCCATTTATCTGACATCCAGGCTATTCCCACCTTTTGCTCATGGTGTATGATACTGCTATGGACACGTGTGTACATGTGTCTGAGTCCCTGCTTTCAGTTCCTTGGGCACACACCTTACAGTGAAATTTCAGACCTACAGGAGAATTGAGGAACTCACCTCCACAGAAGCTACACAATTTTACTTTCTCACTAGCCACACAGGTACCAGAGTTCCCGTTTCTCCACATCCTCGCCAAAACTCAGTTTCCTTTTTCTAAACAAAGCTCACCTTCTGAGTGGGCAGGAAGTGGGACTGCCCATTCACAGTTCCAGGAGTTTTCTTGGTCTGCACTTCCCTGGGGATGAACTTCAAGGACACAGGTGTGGGTGTGCTCCTTCCTGACCGTGTGTCAGGAAGGCTCTGGGGCCCTTCCCTCCTTGCATCTCCTAAAGCCCCCATATCAGTGTGAGGATTGATGCCTCCAAGAGGTACCCCTTCCTAAAGGACCTCATTGCCACCAGGAAAGGGAGCAGCTTGTATCTGATAGTGTGAGGAATAGAAAACAGGAGGGTGAGATCCTGGAGTCCAGGGTATGGAAGCCAGAATCGAAAGAGATGGACGACCTCTTATTGGGCCAGAGTCCAGAGCCTTACCTGGCCAGAGGTGACAGTAGCGTGTCCCAGGCAGAGGAGGCTACCCTGAGGCAAGGGCAGCTAGGAAGGCCCAGACATCTCGGGTACGGGGAGCAATGGCTCAGGTCAGGGCGAGTCAGAATCCTCCCCTCGCCTCGATACACAGGCAGGGGCACAAAAAACAAATCTGAGAGAGAGCAGCCCCCACCCATGAACCTGAGGCTTTCTTTCCTCTGTCCCTTCTTTGACAGGTACTTTTCAACTTGGCCACGTGTTCAAATCATCTAGGAGTTCTGAAGATCCCCAGTGCCCCGGCCAATGAGATCACATGTACTGTGTGTGGGACCCAGCATCCGTCTTTGAACACCCCCAAGGTGTTTCAAGTGGGCAGCCAAGGATGAGAGAAGTAGAGGTTTAGTTTTAAAATGATAGGTTTAAAAACTAGGCTTCGTTCGATTTTTTTGTTTTGTTTTTCTTATAAAAGAAATATGGTCACACTGTAGAAGTTCAGATGGAATAAAGACATCGATAGAGGAACATGCTGCCTGTGGCCTTGTGGCCTGAAGGCAGCTATAGACAGCCCAACCCGTGCCCGATGGGGGGCTTCTTTCCTGGAATGGTGGACAGAAAGAGGGCTGGCCGCCAGGGCAGGGCTGTGCCACTGAGGACATCCAGCATACGATATATTCTCTGTGTCCCCACACTGTGGCAGGCATGGTGAGGTCTGCACTCAATAAACGTTTGTAGAATCAGTGAATGGGAGCAGGAAGGCATGAATTCATGAAAAGCAGCCCAAGACACGGTCCCTGCCCTCTAGGAACTTACAAAGGGGCCGTTGAATAGGCATTACAATGACAATAATCGGATGGTGATAATAGTTCCTGCATCAGTGGCTCTGTATGTCTGTGCACGCAGCCTGGCAGCCAGGGAAACCAGGGAGGGTTTTTGAAAACTCTGTTTGGTAGCTACGGCCTCTCTTATCTTTATTAATGCCCGGCAAGGCACAAACAGACACACTGCCCACTTCTTGATAAAACAGGTAAACAGGAGCAGAGCAAAAACCGAGGAGGCAGGTTGCCAGTGATACCCAGAGCCCACCTGGGTGGTCACAGAAAGGCCAGAGAGAGTGGAGAAAACCCTACCTCTCAGATGTGGAGTTATTCTGATGATGCTTTGAATCTTTGCTTGTTTGACATATGTTTACCAAGCTCTCCGATCTCCAGATACATTAAATTGATCAGCCACAAGCTCCTTGTTGCTCAGAGTTTCTTTTTCTGGTCGTCGTGATGGAGAGAGCAGGACAGGGGAGAGCTGGGGGTGTGTTTCATTTGATTGTCAACACCCTGTGCAACTTTAGGAAAGTTCCATACATTTGACCTGCAACACAGCAGTTTCTGTCCTACTTCTCTTGTCTGGTGGTTGTACAAATTCAGGAACATTGAATTACTGACCTAAAGGCACCTTTTCATCCTTAGGTGTTTTCCTCTTCCATCATGTAAAGGGCTGGGAGGCTGAAGGACCCTCAGTCACAGAGCAGCCCACAGGCCAGGTGTACTGACCTTGTCTGGGCGGTGGTCACAAACCTCTCACAAGCTGTGGGAAGCAGGCAGCTGCCAGTAAACTCCAGGTACTAGACATGTACAAGGATCTCAAACAGCCATTTACACCTGCAGCTTTGTTAGTCACTGTGCCATTTTAATTCCTCCTCTTATTTCCCTCTGTCAGTCCCAGGCAACCTCCCCTCCTGTTCAAGGAAAAAAATCATTTTCTCCTTCCTTCCCTCCCTCCCACTCTCTCTCCTTCCTTCATCCTTCCCTCCAAACTTCCTTCATTTCTTTTTTTTTTTCCCTTTCGTCTGCTTTCCTTCCTTCCTCCTTTCTTCTCTTCCTTTCATTTTTTTATCCAGGTCAAAATGTGTTTGGGTGGCCTTCGGTAGATGACGAGCAGGTGAGGACACTGACTCCCACTTGCTGGCCAGGATTCCTGATTTGTGTGCTCTGAGCCTGCAGGGTGCCTGTCCCCACAGTGGCTCGTGGGTGCTGTAGAGGCCTGGCCACTCATCTACAAGCCATTTGAAAGATTGGTATCTCAGTTAGCCTTTACCATTTAAAAAAATTATTTTATTTTGTGTTAAGGTATTATGTATTTTTGGTTAGTCTGCTACAGTAAAGTACCCTGTGTACTTTTATTTCAGATGTGAATTTGAAAACCCAGCTCATTTCTGACCTTCTTAGGGGACAAAAGCAGTTGGTTAAAACAAAAGTCTTATGGGGTTTCCCAGGTGGTACAAGTAGTAAAGAATCTGCCTGCCAATGCAGGAGAGGCAAGAGACCCAGATTCGATCCCTGAGTCGGGAAGATCCCCTGGAGAAGGAAATGGCAACCCACTCCAGTATTCTTGCCTGGAGAATCCCCATGGACAGAGGAGCCTGGTGGGCTACATACAGTCTATGGGGTCGCAAAGGGTTGGACACGACTGCAGTCTCTTAGCCTGCGCATTACCTCTGTGGAGCCAAAGATACCCACATGGACACCTAGAGGCCCGGACTCTGGAGACCTAGCCCAATGGCCTGGCCGGAGTTTGGCTTTGAGAAGTGGGGGGTGTGACGGGGTGACTGTGCTCTGCTTGGGCAGCTGGCAGGGAAGCAACAGGTGATGCACCATCCTGTGTGTCCTCAGCCTCCCTGAGCCCAGTGCCTCTAGGCTGAGGTCTCACCTGGCCTTGGCTGCTGGCCTGCAGGCCTACTGCTCCCCTGGTTCTGACCCCCACCTGTTTCTCCAGGCGGGAGCTGCTTCACCAACTATCGAGTAGCTTCTTGTGCTTTGGACAAATGGATCCTGGACTTCAGCCCATCCTTCCCCAGCTGCTGTGTGAAAAGCTGACCGTTTTCTGTTGCTGGTGAAAAGACAGGTGGGGGTATACATAGCCAGACTCGATGTAGCATTATCTTCTGGGGTCATTTCAGAGATTTTCCAGGGGTTACTATGAGATCTACCTGTGACCTGCACCCCTGCTTTAAGAATTCCCAAGTTATAGCACTACTGTGTTCAGAACAGAAACAAGACAAGGTCTGCAGTGGCCTCAGAAGAATTGCCAGGGTATTCAACACTAAGTGTTGCCTGAGCAGTGAGCAAGTTCAACCTCCTCCCTGGAAATAATGAGAAACTTTTCAGCCTGTTTAAAGGATGTGGTTTAGTTCTGCCTATAAGGCAGCATGAAAGTGAACCCTGCTTTACCGGGTGAGCACACACACGTAGACACGCACGCAGAAGACATGTATAGACCGTGAACACACCTATATGGACAAGGTAAGAAAAGGACAGTGGACTCCTAGACATCAGACCAGCCAATCAGAAGAGGCTCCCCAGGCACCAGAATGTTTCTAGAATTCTACTTAATTAAAAACAACAGGCGATGTGGGGTGTGGGGAGGTGATATCATACACTTGTTTCCTATTGTTCGTGATGCTGTGAGAGGTTAGTGAAAAGGGCCATTTCGTCCTGTAGGTCCTCCTGTCTTGGCAAAGATGATTTGCATCTGTCCTGTGTGGCCAAGGGGGCTGGACCTCCAGAGACCTGGCAGTGGGCTTTTATATCGTCGATTACTCAGATTTCCTCCCTGTTCATCCAAGCTGAGTTCCGGACCATCCCTGGCCCTCCAGGACTCTGATTCAGGCCAGCGTTCCTGTGTTGCCTCACCTCTGCAACCTCTCTCTGTAGCTGGGGCACCCAGTCCCTCTGCTCTGCCAGACCCCTGCAGGGAGAGAAGCTCCATCAATTTGTAAGGACTGGACCTCTATCAACAAGCTAATTCCAAAGAGGAATGATGCTTGGAGCCTCAGGCTTTTCGGGTATCTCAATTTAATGCTTTAAAACTCAAGGATGAAGTAGTGGTGGTATTACGTTTCAGCAAATTTGGCCTCCCAAAGCAGGCCTAATCACATAAAGGATGCCCATGGTCAGTGTCCAGAGCCTCGTATTCCCAGGAACAAGCCTGCCATCCTCATTGGACCCGTGAGCCCCTCACCAAGTGACCCCTGTCTTCTAAATCCGTCTCATCTCCTTCCACTCTCCTGAGTGCACTGGGCAAGCCAAACTCTTGTTGCCTCAAAATATCCCTCCACCGGTGTCAGCCCCGGGCTGGGCCCCCTCCCCTGGTTCAGAGCCCTGTTTGAGCCCCGCCTAGACTCTGCCCTCAGCATCGCTCACACTTGTCCTGTGGGGTGGCTTGCAACCCGCTCACATCAGCCACTTTAGGATTTTTTTGTGTGTCCCCTGCATCACACCTAGCAGATAAAAATGTCAATGGTTAAATTCAAAATGGAAATTTCAAAGGCTGCCTTAGTTTCCTGAAAGCTCTGAGTAGATTTCCTCACTCTGCCCCACCCCCATCCACCATGCAACAAAGGAATAGAATGACTTCTTTGTTCTTCTGGGACAAACTTTTTTTTAAAAAAATCTTGCTCAGCCTGCCCCTATAAAAGGCTTATCTCCAGGGCTGGTAGGAGACATTTTAATTCCTTCCTGTTTGCTGATCTTTCTCCTCAAGGCCCCTCAGCTCAGGCCCCACCCCATACCCCAGGTAAGGTCACCCAGGAGTGTTGGGAGTCCATCTGTCACCTGACACACTCTCTTTACAGCCACCACAGGCTGGCCACCCAGACCATGGGCATTGCTTCTAGAGCACGTCAAGAGGGTCCAGTGTTTCCTCTCATAACCCGCCTCCTTGTCTTGTAGGGAGGTGTCCTCTGGCTCATTTGATTTTGTAATTCCTCCTTCTTCATTTCCCATCGGCCCTCTCTTTTCCCAGCCCTTTATGTTAGGAGTGAATTTAGGTATTTATCATTTTAGAATTTTGCCACATCTTTGGACATTTAAGGAGTCCCGCAGGTGTCAGCAATCAGTACTCTCTTCTGGGAATGTTCCTGATTTAGGCTTTAGGCCTCAGTTCTATTTTGTTCTGATGGATCACCCCAAAGTTTTCAGAAAGTAAGGTGCTGAAAAATGTGTCTGCTGGTCTTGTGAGGGGATTCCTGTATTTTGAAAAAAGCAGTGATGAATCACCCATGATAGAGCTTTCTGTTATAAAAATGGTGGAGTGGAATAAATTCTCTTTTTCACCCAGGGTATCTCATGATGTTCTTTACTTGTCCTGCTTGTGGTCCTGGGAAGCCTTGGGGATGTTGTGTGGACAGGAAGCAGGGCTACAGTGGATGTTAAAGAAGACTGGACGTTTTGTGCTTCTGGGAGCAGCTGGAGGAGTGAAGATTTGGAAGGGGGCTTGGATGATCAGAGATGATTTAACCAGTCAATCTGAAAAGACAAGCACAGCCTGTCACCGAAGAGTGATTGTGATGGAGGAGTTCTGGAAGAGATCTAGGGCAAGCTGTTTCTCTGTGTCACCTCTACTCTGGACATCCAATCTGGTTCTTGGTCAGCATGGCTGAGCGTCTGGAAGGTGAACTGGACAACGGCACAGAACCAAGACAAGCTGAGCCTCACCAGGCAGTTCTATCCGCAGTCATGCCTGTTTTATCCAACCCCTTGGTGAAGGCCATTGCTTTTGCTTCTGTGACTCTAACCTTGTGCACATGTCCATTTGGCCAACTTTAACCCAGAACAATGTAGGGGAGGGCATTCTGGAGATAATTCTCAGGTAAACCAAGCTGACATGGCATGATCCACCACAGGTGTGTTGACACAGAAGGATCACTTACGTTACCATCTGAGCTACCACGGAAGCCCCCCAGTGGCTCACTTACTTCCAAATGGCGGAGCCCAGGTAGAGAACAGGGCCTTTGGTGACAGGAGCCAGCGGAGAAGACAAGAGCGTGGAGAAGGGCACCAGCAAGTCAATATGGAGACGGGGGTCGCTGGTCTGAGGCAGCGGAGCAAGGCCAAGACCATGGGTCTTGACATGACATGTCTCCATCTTTGGTGAGTGGAGCTCATGGAGGGCTACGGTTCAGGCTGACAGCTAGAAGGCAAGTGTCACGTGTTGATTGCTAGTGGTTTCTATTGTGAGACAGATCAATGCTTTCCTGGGGGGTGACTCCAGGAGGACCCCTTGGGAATGTCAGACCCCTAAGTATCCCGTCCCTGCCTGCCCCACTCTGTGCCCTTGGTTTTCACACCTGAACCCTAGACACCTGCCTCCCAACTTGGGAAGATTAATCAAGATGCAGAGGTAGCGTTAGTGGTGACTGTCATAATTACACCTCTTATTTTAGAGGCACTTAAAGAGACTGATCCATAACTTTCCCAAGACACTGTTCACTGACAAAGCTGGAACTCAAACCCACAGGTCCTTATTCAAAGTCCAGGGCTCTGTCCATTTCGCCAGGTGCAAGGGTGACAGAAGTTGTCATGTTCTGTCTGCTGCTTCCCTAAGCAACAGAAGAGTCACTCCAGTTTTCCAGCTGGGTTTAAAATTGGCTTTCTGGTGTTGAGAATGGATTATTCTGATTTTACCCATATTTTTCTTTTTATGCCCTTTGCAAATAGGCCAATGACAGTATCCCTACGAGAAAAGGAAAGCTTCCTTGGACTGAATGAGATGTCAAGTCCAAGCCTATATAGCTCCGCCTCCAGGGTTGATTGACCCTAAGAAGGGAGGGTCAAGGCCCAAGGTGCCTTGCTTGTCCACACTGTAGGAGAAAATGGTGGCCATTTCAAAGTTGACATAAAAACTATGACTTTGGGCTTCTCAACATCATCTCCATACACTTTCCTGGCCTCTTTACACTCCTCCTTCCCTGAAATATTCCCTGTCTGGGTATCCTGGGCCCTCCTGCTTTACTGATGTCTCTGATCACAGAGGAAACACTTTCACACCAAGGTCTTAGAGACAGGCAGAATTTGGGTATGTAGAAAAGACAGCTGTAGGTACAGGACAGAGAGGTTACACTCAGGTGATTCAAGTTTCCTCAAATTTCCCTCTGGTTTTTTCAGTGACAAGAATGACCCTTTTAGGTACCAGGGCCACTGTGAAGTGGGGAAGACAGAGGCCACCCCAAGCTGGGCGAGCTGGGGCTTCACCAAGTCCCTTGTTGGGCTGCAAGTTCTGCAAGGCTGCAGAACTTGGTCCAAAGACACATCTTCAGCTTGACTTTCTCTGGCATCCTCCCGGGGAAACTTTTGGCAAATGAAGAGTCCAGGGATGGGGCGCCCAGGAGGGGATGATGGCGTCTGAGGACAGCTCCAGATGAAGCAGTTATTTGCCAAGGAAAGGTGTTCATAGTTCATGTCCATAGCAGCATGTGGTTGACTGGACAGCTGTTTGGGGGCCCTTGATACTAAAAAAGGGAAAGAAAAAGCTTTGCCTGTGAAAACAGCATGAGTAAAACATATGCTGAGCACGCAGAGGGCCCTCAGGGTGGGGGTTGAGTAGGTCTGCAAACAAGGATGGAGCAGGTGGCCCCAATCAGCCTGGGAACTTGGGGTCCGTCCTCACTACCCACGTTCCAAGTGAGGACAGAGGCCACATGGGAAAGGCAGCTGCCACCGTCAAGAGGGCAAGGGGCCCATCAATGAGCCAGCGCAGCACCAGGCCCTCTTGCTGAAGACGAACGAGGCTGTCAAGCATCACCTGGACCTTCCCGCCGCTGAGGGCCCCTGTGGAAGATGAGCGATCGGGGCCTCCCCAGAAGGCAGGTGTTCTCTAGAAACTCCCAGCATTTCACCGCCAAGGCCACCTGCCTGCAAAACCATGACTCACGCCAGTGAGCATCTGAGGCTTCAGCTCCACTTATGTGCCTGGCAGCTGCTTATCCCCTTTAGTTTAGAGAAGCTTCTGTCACCCGGTGCCTGGGATGCTCCCTCGACTGATCAAAGAGGGACCTCTCTTCTGTAGAAGAGATGGGAAGGACGGCTATCACAGTTTCTGATGTTTGGGAAGATTTTCATTTTCCTAAGCGTGATCATGCTTTCACTGCATTCCATGGAGTCCCTCAGCCCCTCTCTTGGGCAGCTGTCATGAGCCCCACTGACCATGGGAGAAGCCAAGGGTCAGAGCTGTAAGGTGAACTCATGAGAGGGCCCAGGAGGTCTGGCCCCTGGCAGACTCCCATCCCCCAGTGTGCTGTTTACGGGACTATGAGTCCTACTCAACTCTGTGAGTCTCTGTCTCCTGGGCTGTCTGGTGGAGGTGATAATCACCTACTTAATAGAATTTTTGTGAGCTCTAAGACTTAATTGTAAAGCTTGTAGAGTCGTTCTCAGCACCAGTAAGAGCCCAGTACATATTAGCAATTTTTACTGTCCATGTCTCTTTCGCCCTTCTCTGTCAAGCTTTCCAAAGGTCTCCCTGTGAACCCACCACCCCTACTCCCCTCTGTAAACCTGTGTCTAAGGCAATAGCAGCTCTGCTTCATGTGCTGCAGCGTTAGGAGGTTTCCACAACCAACAGCATCTCCTTCACGACACTAGACCTGGATCCTTTGTCCCTCCCACCCCTGTTCTCCTGGATCCTCCCTTGTCCATAGTGAATGCACTCTGGGGCATGTGTTCCCACCAAAACCTTGTGGGTAAAACAATGAGGCATCTTAAGGCCATTTACTAAAACCTAGTCTTTAGAATGAGCCTGAATCTCACAATTGGTTCAGAGCGATGATGTCTTTGCTTGAGCTGCCGTAACAAAATGCCAGAGACTTGATAGTTCAAGCATCAGACAGGTATTTTTCACAGTTCTGGAGGCTCAGAAGTGCAAGGTCAAGGTGTTGGCAGATTCTGTGTCTGAATGCTATCTTCCTGGCTTTCAGTATTCTCATGTGGGAGAGAGGCAGAGAGAGAAGGAGAGAGAGAAAGCAAGGTCTCTGATCTCTTCTTACAGGGACACTAATCCCATCATGGGGACCCCATCCTCATGACCTCATCTAAACCTAATTATCTCTCCAAGTGAAAGTTGCTCAGTCATGCCTGACTCCTTGTGACCCCATGGAATGTAGCCCACCAGGCTCCTCCTTCCATAAAATTATCCAAGCCTGAATACTGGAGTGGGTAGCCATTCCCTTCACCAGAGGATATTTCCAACCTGGGATCAAAACCAGGTCTTCCACATTCCAGGCAGATTCTTCACCATCTGAGCCCCCAGGAAAACCCTCCCTCTAAATACCATCATCTTGGGGATTAGGGTACCAACTGGTGAGTTTTAGGAGAGCGTGAACGCTCAGTCCATAAGTAAGAATTGTCTTCATCTAAGACACAGAACATAGCCCATGGGTTTGCTCCATGAGGTATTCTCATTACTGGAGATGGAAATGCACACTCTGGCTGAAAGCAGAGATGACAGAAGACCCTCCCTGTCCATGCTGGACTCTCAATGACCTAGCTGGAGGGAGTGACCCAGCATCTTCTAAACAGATGCATCACTTGGTTCTGGTCCACACCAAGCAGTGCCTGTAATCACGTACTTCTGAAGTGTCCATGACATTCTCCCCCTCACTGGTGTAAAAGCCTCCAAGAGTCTCATGCAGAAGCAAAGGGTTTTTCCATCATGGCTTGGGGATTGTGATGACCAAGCAGGTGGGTAGGTTCAGTATTCAGTTCAGTTCAGTTCAGTCACTCAGTCATGTCCAACTCTTTGCAACCCCATAAACCACCACATGCCATGCCTCCCTGTCCAACACCAACTCCTGGAGTCCACCCAAACCCATATCCATCGAGTCGATGATGCCATCCAACCATCTCATTCTCTGTTATCCCCTTCTCCTCCTGCCCTCAATCTTTCTCAGCATCAGGGTCTTTTCAAATGAGTCAACTCTTCATATCAGGTGGCTAAAGTATGGACTTTCAGCTTCAACATCAGTCCTTCCAATGTACACCCAGGACTGATCTCCTTTAGGATGGACTGGTTGGATCTCCTTGCAGTCTAAGGGACTCTCAAGAGTCTTCTCCAACACCACAGCTCAAAAGCATCAATTCTTCGGTGCTCAGCTTTCTTTATAATCCAGCTCTCACATCCATACATGACCACTGGAAAAACCATCGCCTTGACTAGACGGATCTTTGTTGACAAAGTAATGTCTCTTCTTTTTAATATGCTCTCTAGGTTTGTCATAACTTTCCTTCCAAGGCATAAGTGTCTTTTAATTTCATGGCTGCAATCACCATCTGTATAGCAGAGGGGTAAACTTATTTTTAATGATTTCCCCCCCCCCACCCCAGGATTATAGAATGAACATTTTCAAATGCAAAGAAGGGACTTCCCTGGCAGTCCAATGGTTAAGGCTCTGTGCTTCCACTGCAGGGAGCATGGGTTTGATTCCTGGTCAAACTAAGATCCCACATGCCACTCTTTGTAGCCAAAAGAAAAAAAAAATTCAAATGCAAAGAGTTGGATGAGCTTTTCTGTGAATTCCCACATGCCTACCACCCAGATCCCACAACAACTGACATTCCCTTTTCTCTTCCCACATCCCCTCTATCTATCCACCATTGTTCTTGATGCATTTCAAAATAAGTTGTACACATCCATACATTTCACCCCTAAACACGTTAGCACACATTTTATTATGACTAGAATTCACTATTCGTTTGAAGCTTTTTAAGATAAAATTTTAACCTGTGGTGGGAGGCACTAACCTTGCATTTACCATACACTGAATTTGGATAAATGCAGTTATCTGTGTGAGCTAAGTCCCTGACAAGATGGAACAGTTCTAGCAACCCAGAGAGTTCTTTCCTGCCTCATCCCAGTCTATTCTGTTGTGCCTCATTCCCCAAGGCTACCACTATTAAGTTTTGACCAGAGCTTAGTTTTTTCTGCTTTAGAACTTTATGTAGTTGGAATAACACAATATGTAGTCTTTCAAGCCAGATTTCTTTCATACAGTTTAATGTCTGTGGGTCATTCATGTTCCTACATGTGTCAATGGTCCCTTCTTTCTCATTGCTCTATAGTATCCCATGGCTTAGATTTACCATGTTTATTGTTTCATTTGCTGGTGGACAACATAGTCTATCCCAGTCTACTGTTATGAACAAGTTAGTGGTTTTAGGTTTATCTTAAGGATCCTAGTAGAAGACTCTGGAGAAGACTTGAGAGTCCCTTGGATAGAAAGGAGATCAAACCAATCCTAAAGGAAATCAACACTGAATATTCATTGGAAGAACTGATACTGAAGATGAAGTTCCAATATTTTGGCCACCTGATGTGAAGAGCCAGCTCATTGGAAAAGACCCTGATTGTGGGAAAAATTGAAGGCAGGAGGAAAAGGAGATGACAGAGGATGAGGTGGTTGGATGGCGTCATTGATTCAATGGACAGGAACTTGGGCAAACTCTGGGAGATGGTGAGGGACAGGACTTGGCATGCTGTAGTCCTTGGGGTTGCAAACAGTTGGACATGACTTAGCGACTGAACAACAACATAAGGATCCTAATGGTTGACAAAAACCCACCAAACCCCACCACAGGTTAAACTTTCAAATCTTGTTGTGGCATGAAATGATTCAAAATGTATGTTTTGTATTTGAAACATTACTCTGGGGACGAAGTGAGATCAGGAATAAGAAATTATCCTCCACTTGACTATTGAGGGAGGAAATGAGTACCCCTAAGAAGTCCTGCAGAAAAAGGCACAGAAGTATGCTTTCTTGGGCTTTTTTTATTTAAAAAAAAAAAACAAACCTAGGGAAAATGTGGTCTTACTTGTTATCTGATTTCTTAAATAATTTTATTAATTTATTTTTCTCTGTACTGATTCTTCATTTCTACATGGGCTTTTCTCTAGTGGGGGAGAGCAGAGGCTACTCTAGTTGCAATGCATGGGCTTCTCATTGCAGTGACTTCTGTTATTACAGAGCATGGGTTCTAGAGCATGGGCTCAATATTTGCAGTCCACTAGTTTGGTTGCTCTGCCGCATGTGGGATCTTCCTAGACTAGGGATTGAACTTGTGTCTCCTGCATTAGCAGGATTCTGAGCCACCAGGGAAGCCCTGGCTGAGTTTTTTTGTTGTTGTTGTTTTTGGTTTTTTTGCAATAAGAATACAATATCAGATGATTTTCCAAAATAATGAGTGGAGATCTGAATGCTGCCAGGTCCCTCTACTGTGGGGGTCCATCCTTAAGTCCACAGATAAGGCAGACTCCGCTGTGCTAGATCCGGGGAGGCATCACAGGGGGTCCTTCTAGGGCAGACCTTATCTGCAGCTTGTGTAGCTGCCCAAGCATCTCCCACTCAGCGTCTCAGCATGGAGGAGCAGGCCACTCCTTGTACCCAGTAGGAACTACCTGGAAGGCCCACCCGTGGGGACAGTTAAGGTTTTGGGGTGATCTCTTTGCCCAAGTGTGGAGCTTGCTGCCTAATAAACACCCTGCTAGTTTCCAGCTCACTGTCTGCTTCCCAGAGAACCCAACCTGTGATGTCTTTGTAGCCAAATTTATCCCTGACAATCCCATCAGAAGAGGTCTCCCTGCAGACTGACATTGTTCCTTTCGGTGGTTGCAAGGGGCCAGGCTTTGGGATAGATAAGCGGTGTTCAGCTGACCTGGAGCACAGGGAGATATATTGGTTTGCCTTTCAAGGCCATTGTGTATTCAGGATGGCTTTCCAAAACCCAGGGTGAGATGTGTACATCCCAAGAGGCACACAGACTTGGGAGTGGGGGCAGGAAAATGCAGGTTCCCCCCCAACTTGCAGAGAGTGTGATCTTGGGTGTAGAAGGGGGGACAGTGCTGCAGTCCTGACCTTGTCTCCCTCCTTACTGCCCTAAACACACCTGATTCTGCTTATTTCCACGCTGCTCCAGGAAGAGAAGGACTTTATTTTTACTCTTCTCTTGTGCTCAAGATAGGTCCAGAGAGGACACAGGGAAGAAAATATTCTCCTGGGACAAACAGACTGCCAGTCTTTCAAACATCTTCAAGCTGTTAGAGTCCGATGCGGGGCAATCCAAATGCCTGTGTTTCCCAGGATTTCATGTTTCCTATGATTTTGTGTTTCCTGTGGGTTTTGATTCACTCAGTTTTTAATGGGGATGTGTATAGGACCAGGATAATTTCTTTTTCTGCAAAGCTGTTAGTAATGTATTATTGATGCAGAAGCTCCAATCCTTTGACCACCTGATGAGAAAAGCTGACTTATTGGAAAAGACTCTGATTCTGGGACAGATTGAAGGCAGGAGGAAAAGGGGACAGTAGAAGTTGAGATGGTTGGATGGCATCACCGACTCAATGGACATGACTTTGAGCAAACGCCAGGAGATAGTGAAGGATGGGGAAACCTGGTGTGCTGCAGTCCATGGGGGTCGTAAAGAGTTGGACACTACTGAGTGACTGAACAACAATTGTAACTTTGAATATTACTGAAAACTGAGGAATATATGGGGGAAAGTATATAAAACTGAGCATAGTGGGGTGGGAGGAGGAACAGAAGTCATCATAGTGGAACCCCCAGAGCAGCCCCACCAATGGTTCTTCTCATACTTTTAGGGTCTCCTGGTGGGTGGGCTAATACACAGATGCCTGGGCTCCTGAAAGGATTTCTGAGTGAGTAGGTCTTGGGTGGACTTGGGAATCTGTATTTCTGAGAAGTTTTAGGTGATGCTGCTGCTGCTGCCTGTGCAGGGACCACACTCTGAGACTCTCTGCCTCACACACTCAGTCAGCCCTCCTGGCTGCACCAACTTCTCCCCATGATGCCCCCCAAATCCCCCAGCTCTGCTGGGCAGGACAGGGAGCAGGCTTGAGTTGCTGCAAGGGGCTTGGCTTCATTGAGCAGAGCATAGAAAAGTGACCTTGCAAAGAGAAACATCAGGACTCTAAACATGCTACAAACACACAAAAATAAATGCATTTACTCCACTTCCTGAATCTTCATTCCAAAACAAGTGCAGCCAAGCCAGGAGAACTCCCCCAATTCTGGGCAAATCACTCTACTGGAGAAGCTCACCACCCACATGGACACATGCAAACCCTTGGCAGGGGACCCTCCCAGAGCTGACCATGGCTTTCCTGCATCTTTAAAATCAATTTCTTGGACATCTCCTTGGACACCACCTTGGGCTTCCCTGGGGGCTCAAGTGGTAAAGAATCTACCTGCAATGCAGCAGTCACAGGAGACATGGGTTTGATCCCTGGGTTGGGAATATCCCCAGAAGGGAGTGGCTACCCGCTCCAGTATTCTTGTCTAGAGAATCCCATGGACAGAGGAGCCTGGTGGGCTACAGTCCACAGGATCACAAAAGCTTGGACACAACTAAGTGACTTTCAGTTATAAGCCTTATAAGATTGGACATCTGGGTCTTTGGGAGACTCTCTCTCTCTACTCAAGTATGCTTGCATAACAAACAGAAGGCACCAGAGAGAACTGTAGCTGCTCTAAGAAGTGGCATCTGTCTACCCCATGTTTAATGGTGTCCATGCCTAGGGCTCTGCTGATAAGCTGTGTTGACCTCAGTCGGCTCCAAGTACCAGCCTCGCTTCTCTTCTCTCCACTTCAGCTTCAGTGAAGTCTGTCCTGGCTGTAGACTCCTGCCTCTCACCCCTTGGCCTCTCAGAGGTT
Source organism: Muntiacus reevesi (assembly GCF_963930625.1). Lineage (NCBI taxonomy): Eukaryota > Metazoa > Chordata > Mammalia > Artiodactyla > Cervidae > Muntiacus > Muntiacus reevesi. The sequence continues at coordinate 40,306,045 of NC_089250.1, read as the reverse complement.
GTTTGCACCCCCAGGATTCAATGAAAGGCAGGAGTTGGTGGACAGACAACCAGGTGCCCTCTCGGGTTAAGATTCAGGCTTCATGGTGGTAACCTGATCACTGACACATGCTCCCTTATCTTTCACTTCTCTTCTCCTCACCCTGTTTCCTGGAATCACATTCCAAATACACTATCTGTACTCTTACATTGCATTTAGGGTGAACTAAGATTTCTGTCTCCACCCCCACAGGAGATAAGACAACACACACTACAGATCCATCCTTCTCTCTGGATTGAATCCACTTCAACAATGACAGGAAAATGTCACTATCAGTTAATATCAATATATCAACATCAAGGCATCATTTGACCTCCACCATCTTCCCCAAATGACCATTTAATTTCTGATAACATCTTAATTCAGATAATTTTGGCTCTAAAATAACAGCATATTTTTCTCTTATGCCCCTTGCATGCACTGAAATATATTTGAATGAATGCATGCCTAGATAACAGCTTTGCCTCTTGAAAAGCCAAAGATTATATTCTAGACCAACTGTATATAGTAGGGGCTTCTCCTGTGCCTCAGTGGTAAAGAATCTGTGTACAATGCAGGAGATGTGGGTTCAATCCCTGGGTTGGGAAGATCTCTGGAGCAGAGCACAGAAACCCACTCCAGTATTTTTGCTTGGAGAATTCAATGGACAGAGGAGTCTGGCAGGTTACAGTCCATGGGGTCACAAAGAGTTGGACACGAATGAAGCAACTTAACATGCACGCATGTATATAGTAGAGGAACAAAGATGGATTTTTATAATAACGTCAACTCTAACTTTACCCACAAAATGGTGGCTGATGAGCCTGGGATGAAATGAACAAGGTAGGATGTGAAGCTTGGTCGTGCTCGGTGGACAAAGAGCATTTGAAAAAGTGAAGGCTGATTAAATAATACCACAGTCTCTGCTCATTATGTTAAAACTGATAACACTATTTGAATTGGATGCACTCCATCCACATTCTAACATCCACATGTTCTGAAATCACCTGCTTTTCCTCCCTGTAGAGAGTTCTCAGATCTGGGGCAAAACTCCACCGAGATGTCAGGACTTGGGCATTTCATCCTGTGGCAGTTAAGTGTTTTCCACTTTTTTCTCTGGTGCTGGATTTATTTGTGCTGAGTGACTCTCCTCCTAAGTTGGTTCTTGACAGCTGGAACCACATTGTCTCCACTTGTATTCCCTCTAGAGCCAAGAACTTTGTAGTACATAGTAGGTGACCAAGAAGCTTGAGCAAGCTTAAACAATTTCCTTGAGTAGAGCCAGGCTGAAAATGCAGAATGCAAAGTGCAAAAGCAAAACAAACAAATATACAACAACAAAAAGCAAGCACTTAGTATGTCCCAAGACATGGGTTGTACAATCTAATCCTTCTGGGATTTGAATCATCCCAATCATTCATCTGTAGTTACAGTTCCAGGGTGACGAAGCAAAAGCCAGTCAACTTTCACTTCCTCATCTATTAAAAAAAAAAAAGGTGGCAATAAAATTTGTCATTCTCCAGTATGCCCTCGATGTTGTAAAGATCAATTGGATAAAATCTTTAAAGGTATTTTGACTCTGCCCAGGGGAGACACAGGTACACACAGCAGGACCACTTTTTGAGGTTAATTTCTTTACTGACCGTGTCTTCAGGCGCGATCAGTTGCCATCAGTAGATTTTCATATGCTCAAATTCCTTGAAAAAAGTTCTGTTTTTCAATGGCCCCAACCTTAAAAATCTGTTTCTTTGTAAGCCAGACTTCAAAGATGGACTTTTGATTTGCTTGTTTTCAATTGTTCTTAAAAGACAATGGGACATTCATGGTTTATATCATGTTTTCAAGGGGTTTGGCAAAGTGACTTGACTGCATGAATCCAAAGGACATTCTCAGCAAGCTGAAGGCAAAAGCAGGAATCTGAGGAGGTTTGGATATTTCTATACCTGGGAAGGGACAGCTTCACAGAGTCAGAAAAAAACAGGTAGCCAGGGGGTCTTAACCTCCTTTGCATTTACCCTAACTCCAGTCCAGTTCTTTGGCATACAAGCTACTTACTTTCACGGTTGTTAAGATGGGATTTTCCATTTAAAAAAGGTTGTCAAGGACACCTGTATTTTAGTTGCTGCGACGGAAATACCAGAATATACTTATAGGGGAGTCTCTAAGCTAAGTTTTGGGATTATCATGCCCGTTGCTGTTATACTAAAATAGGCCACCCCTGGCCCACATTAAAGCAAGCAAAAAACATCCTCAGTTTAGTTTTGTGCATGTGTGTTTTTCTGGGTGGTGGGAGAGATGACTCGTGGGGAGGGGAGGATCACGGTCTTTTCTAATCATACCTCTCCCAACCCTGGGGCTCCCATGGGCCTCGCGGTGGGTGTCCAGGAACCAGCCCAAGGGGTGCACTGGGGGGTTGGGGTGGAGGGTAGCGTGCAGGTTGGTCTCAAGCCTGCGGGCACGGCAAGGGGAGCTGGGCTCTTTAGTACCTGGCTGCGACCCAGCCCCCCCATGGCAAACACGGCTATCAAAGCGCTGTCAGCACTCCGGGCTGGACAAAGAGAGGCGCATTAATGATTAACTCTGCTAAAAGCTCCGCTTTTGTATTCCCATGGTGCCGGCCGATCTGGCTGCCATGTGACCGGCCGGGCCATTTTCTCGCAGATCGGGGAAAGCTGGTGTGCAAACACAGGTGGTGGCGTGTCGCCCGGCTGTCAGGGACAACGGCGGCCAGCGGCAGCTATGCTGCCCAACGAGCTGCTCTGTTTGCTTGCACATTTGCTTCCTGGGTGCTCTTCCTCCCTAAGTCGAATGCCACTTTGCACTCATTTTCAGCTCAGAAGCATGAAAAACCTGGGAAGTTCCCCTCGCAAAAATGGGCAAGGCAGCCACACTGCAACATGTCCTTTGAACCACCATAAGAATTGGCGCCCAGATGCATGGCCCAAGAAACTCGTTCTAACCTCCCAGGTCTTTAACTCCCTGTAAGAGCGAACTTGCTCTGTGCAGAGGGAATGACGTGAATGATCCTGACCCAAGAGAGCGCACCACAGTGATGTCCTAGGGCTGCCAGTGTGGCCCCTGGCTGGGCACCCTGGGTCGCAGGACCTGGAGTGACCCGGCTCTTTGGAATCGATCCTGGCACTTGCAACCATTGGACAGGTGGTACAAGGACAGGGTGACCTTGCTTGGTCCTGGTTTAGAGTCAAGTTCCCTCTAGTGGCATTATTTGTTGAAATGCATGCATTTCTTCCTTGGCCTACATCAGACTTTCTTTTTCCTGTTCAAATATTTATATGTGTGTATTTTTGCACGCGGCTTCAACTGCTCGCAATCACACTAGCAGCCATAAAGCACAGATTATCAGCGCGAGGTGATAAAGGCCCTTTGAGTCAACATCAGAAATGAACAGAAAATGAAATAAAGTTATAAAAAGAGAACAGCATAAATGTCTACAAAGAGGATATCAGTTTGCAGATATTTAAGCAATTAGCTACCATAGGAAAGACATTTTATCCAAACTAACAGTACCGCTAAAACGATTACCAGTGTTTGATATTTCAATATAGCACTCTGCCGGATTCCCAGTTAAGGGGAGGGGAAAAAAAAAAGCCATGTGAGGTTTTTCTACTTGAATGCTGTTCAGAGTTGGTGAATGCCAGCTCAAACACAGCTGCTGCGCTGGGGTGTGGGGTGGGGTGGGTGCGGTGTAGGGTGCTACTTTCCACAGAATGAATGGGAGCAGCCTATAGCCCCCGTATGGCCCCACCAGACTACTGCCATTTGTTGGTGGTATTTGTTGGGAGGCAGGACGGTGTTTATTCTGTATACTTCCCTATTGTTCCTAAACTTGATTTTTTTTTTTCAGAGAACGATAGGGTTGCAGGTCCCCACTCGGTGCAAGCACCCAGCATGGGTTTCAAAGTCAGCAAACAATTTTAGGAAATGATTCACCTTTTTTTCAGCTGATAAATAATTGGTTTTCCCTCGCAAAGGCTTGCACGCAGTTGATATCACCGTTGCCTGAATTACTCAGGACTCAGGAATCATAGTCAAACAAAAACCCTCCAGTTGCCAAACCAGAAAGAAATGACTATAAAGAGCACTTTGTAAAACTGGCACAGAGGCAGATTCTTATGGGAGCTGAATGGAAAAACCAGCTATTGGCCTATTCCCAAAGGCTTTCCCTCTCTTTATGTTATTTAATGATCATTGCATTTTTAAATTCTTTACAAAGTTAAAGGTACAGATAAGGTATCCTCTAGCATGCACAGATCAAATGCAAATAAAAATTTCTAATTGTTTTTTATCAGAAAACTACTCTGTCTGATGTCTATGGAAGTTTTCAAGTTACATATTTTTTTTTAATAATTTCATATGTAAATATGGGACAAATTTCAAAATGACCAAAAAAAAGGCATAGGAACAACGATAATAATAATAACACCTCTAGAATGTGCTACCGTGCCCCAAACACTATTTTAAGCACTTGTCATGTGTTTGCTCCCAATAAACCCTACAGTATGTTCTGTCATTATCCCCACTTTACAGAGAGACTAAATAATTTGTCTAAGATCACACAGCTAGTTGCAGAACTGAGACTGAAATCCAAACAATCAAGTTGCCCCCAAAAGATAAAGTTATTCTTCCTACCACTTCAGTGACCCAGTCCCTGAAGGCTCACCAGGATATCCTTCTAGCTCATAATATAGGCATGTATAAGTATGTAAATATTCTAAAATACAAAGCAGTTGTGTTTTCAGATATTTGCAAATTTAGGGTTCAGATCAACTGGGGAGTTCCTGAGATTGTGTAGAACATGCCTCCCCATTCTTCTTCCAAGGGGGAGAAGCTGGGTGTAGACCCACCCTGCCCTGCTCTGTTCAACTAGCGGCAGCTTCTACAGTGTTGGCACCTCCACGTGTCCCGCCTGCCCCAAGTGCACCGAAGAATTCCTTCAGGTAGAGGGAGGGTGAAGCCTCCTGAATGCTTAGATCTTTTGGCAGGTGACCCCTGGGAGAGAGCCAAGGTACTGATGGGTGTGCTGCAAATTCCTAAACCATTGTAAACATCGACAGAGTTTAGCCTTTCCTAGTGACTGTTCTGAAGAATTCTATACTCACTTCAATAGACGTCCTTTGGTTCTTTCTTTTTTTTTTTTTTAAATAAATGACTCTTAGGACTTCCCTCGTGGTCCAGTGACTAAGATTCCATGCTTCCACTGCGGAGGGTGAGGGTTCAACCCCTGGTTGCAGAAGTTCCCCTTGCTGCATGGTGTGGCAAAAAAAAAAAAAAAAAAAAAATTATATATATAATAAAAGATCCTTATTGTTAAGTTCTGTGGTCCAGCAACCTTAAGCATGTGAACCTGTGGCTGAGGAATAAGTAGACTGTCAAGGGCGGGATGTTTCTGCCCCTGGAATGGTTCCTGACGAGGGAGCATGTGGGACTCTCATGGAGCTTCTCAAGGTCAAGATTCAGGTTGTTTCACGTGTCCTCAATCCCCAGGACCTGCTTGCAGAGGCACTTTGTAAGTTTGGTTCAGTGAATAAGTGAGTGAACTTAGGAATGAATGAATGTTCCTGTGAACAAGTAAACAATGGAGGACCAGAAAGGGAAGAAAAAGATAAGAGAAACATGGGTGATGTGGAACAGAACAGAAATCCTAGACTGGGTGGGATGGCACCTACATTCAGGAAATTTCCCTCCTTGAGGGAGGCCACGTTCAGAGGGCAAAGTTCAGGAGTGTTCAACAGAAATGGAACTTCTCCTTCTCGCTGCTCTAATTTTATTCAAACCTATAATTCATTTTAAAAAGCAGGGACATGATTTATTTCTTACTTCAGCAGTTAAAATGGACTCTTGACCAGCATTTTTAGAGAAACCAGGCTATAAGGGAAATATGAAATTTCTGGTCAAAGGCTGAAATCTATCTGTACATAATCCTTTTTTTCCCCTTAAAATATTTCCAAAAATTGAAAATTGTCAGTGTTTTTCTATACTATAAAAGGAGAAAGATCTTAAATCAATAACTTACATGATAGCAAATTAGGTCAAAAGCAATCAGAAAGAAGACAGCAATTATTGTTACAGTGAAGATAAATGAAATAGATAAACAGTAGAGGAAAGAAACAAAATCCAAAGTTGGTGCTATGTAATGATCAACAAACCTTCAGCTAGACTAATCGAGAAAAAAAGAGAGACTGAACAATATTATCAGTCCATAGGACATCTTCTACATTTGTAGAACCCTCTACCAAGTAACAGCAGGATACACCTTATTTTCAACTGCTCATGAGACATATGCTAATTTTAACAATATTTGTGCCACAGAACAGATCTCAAAAATTGTATAAAAATTGATATCTCATAAAAACAGAGGAATTTCCTGGTAGTTCAGATGGTAAATAGTCTGCCTGCAATGCAAGAGACATAGATTCAACCCCTGGGTTGGGAAGGTCCCATGGAGAAGGAAATGGCAACCCACTCCAGTGTTCTTGCCTGGATAGTCCCATGGCCAGAGGAGCCTGTCAGGCTATGGTCCATGGGGTCACTAAAGAGTCAGACACAACTGAGCAACTTCACTTTCACTTTCATACAAACAAATTTATTGAAAGAAGAATTCTCAAGTCATAAAGAGTGAACTGAATAAAAAAGGAAATACAGCATATCAATATGCGTGGTACACAGCTAATGCAGTTCGGAGAGGGAAACTTATAGCACCAAGTGTGCACATTAGAAAAGAATTAGTCTCAAATCAATAAAATAAGCTTTTACCTCAAGGACTTAGAGAAAGAAGAGAAAATAAATTCAATGCAAACAAAAGAAAGACATAATGAAGATAAATCAATGAAATCGAAATCAGAAAATAGAGAAAACCAATGAAAAAAACTGTGTTCTCTGAGAAGATTAATAAAACTGATAAACTCTAGCAATACTGTTAAAGGCAAAAGAGAACAGAAATCACTAATATCAGGAATGAAACAGGCAATATCACTATAGATCATGCAGGCAGCAGAAGAATAATAAGGAAATGCTAAAAAACAACACATGAATTTAACAGATTAAGCAAAATGAACAAATTTTTTGAAAAACACAAACTACTACAATTCATTCAATGTAAAGTAATTTGAAAAGCCCTGTAACTATGAAGGAAATTGAATTTGTAATTTAATAACTCTCCCATTCAAAAAAATCTTCAGTCCAAGATAGTTTCACTGGAGAATGCTACCAAATATATAAAGAAAAATTATTACCAATTCTACTTAATCTCATCTGAAAAACAGAAGAGAAGAAACATATTCCCTTATTCATTTTATGATACCAAAACCCGACAAATACATTTCAGAAAGAAAACTACAAGCTGGTATCCTTAATGAATATAGTCCAAAAATTCTGAACAAAATATTAGCAAATAGAATATAGTGAAACACAAAAGGAATTGTACACCATAACCAAATGGGATTTATTCTAGAAATGCAAGGCTGGTTCAAGGTTTGAAAATCAATGTAATTTACCACAATGGCAGGTCACTGAAGAAGAAGCACATGATCATATAAATATACACAGAAAATGTTCTTAACAAAATTCAGTACTCACTCACGTAAAAACTCACAGAAAAATAGGCATAGATAGCATGTCTTCCACTTGATAAAGACCATTTACAGAAATCTATACCAATCATTATACTTAATATTAAAACAGAAAACTTTCCCTTAAGATTGAGAATAAGATAAGAATGCTCACTTTAACTGCTCTTATTCAATGTAGTGCTGAAACTTCTAGCATGTGCAGTAAGTCAAGAAAAGTAAACAAAAGGCATGTGGATCAGAAAGGAAGAAATAGAACTGTCTCTATTTACAGACAACATGATTTATCTATTGGTACATAGAAAATCCCAAGGAATTTACAGAAATTCTCCTAGAACTTACAAGTCAATTCAGCAAGTTGCAGGATGAAGATAAATGCACAAAAATTAATTGTATTTCTATATAATAGCAATTAACATCTGAATACCAAAATTAAAATATAATACCACTCATAATTATCCAAAAATGGAGAAATTCTTAGACATAAATCTAACAAAATATATACAGGACTCCTAAGCTGGCAACTGCATAATACTGATTTAAAAAGCCAATAAGATTTAAATAAATGGAGAATACATACTGTGTTCATGAATTGGAAGACCAAAAATGGTGAAGATAATAATTCTCCCCAAATTCACTTAGCGGTTTAATGAAATTCCTACCAAAATTTCAATAAGGATTTTTATATCTATAAGCAAGATTACTTTAAAATGTATATGAAAAGGCAAATCAATTGAAATAGTTTAAATGACTTTGAAAAAGAAGGACAGAGACATCAGTTAATATATGTCAAGACTTATTTGTAGCTATAATAATCCAGACACTGAGGAATTAGCTGAGGGATAGATACAAAGATCAATAGAACAGAAAAAAGAATGACATAAACCCACAGAAATATGCCCCAAAGAGTTTGGACAGAGCTGCAAAGTCATCCGATAGAGGAAAGAGAACCATTTCAACAAATGGTACTAAAGTAACTGAACATCCATAGGCAACATATGAACCTTGACCTGAGTCTCAAACCTTAGAGAAAAATTAACTCAAAATGGATTATGGGCTTAAATGTATATGTAAAACATAAAACTTTTAGAAGAAAACATAAGATAAAATCTTAGGAAATTAGCATGAGGCAATGACTTCTTAGACTTAGCACCAAAAACATGATCCATAAAAGAAAAAATTTATAAATAGAACTTTGCCAGAATTCAAAATTGTATGAAAGTTTCCTTTAAGAGGGTGATACAAGTAACTATAACCTGGAGAAAATACTTGCAAGCCACTTGCCTAAAGAGGACTAGTAATATAGAACATGTAAGCATTCTCAACTCTCAACAGTAAAAAAACAAGCAATCCCATTAAGAATGGGCATGAGGAGACATTTCACAGAAGACAGAAGAAGATATATAGATTGCAAATAAGCACATGGAAATCAATTAGGGATTAGGGAAATCAGTAGTCATTAGAGAAATGCAAATTAAAACCACAATGTGAAATAATGATGATACCAATAATGACAAAGATAGAGAACCTGAATCACTTTTAGATTTCTGGTGCAAAGATAATAAGCTACAGTCACTCTGGAAAATCATTCAGCAGTTTCTCTGAAAGCTGAATATGCTATTGTCATGTGACTCAGATATAGTATTCCTGTACATCTATCTCAGAGGAATGAAGACAAAATCTGTGCACAAATATCTCTCACAAAAATCTCTCACAAAATCTGTGCTCTCACAAAAATCTGTGCACAAATATCTATGGCAGTTTTATTTACAACAACCTAAAACCAACCCAGATGTCCTCCAATAGGTGAAGTGTTAAATAAAAGAAGGTATATTTGTACCATGACAGACTACACAGCAATAAAAAGGAGGAAAATATGATACATGCAATGCTCCACATATATTTTAGAGAATTACGCTGAAGGGGAAAAATTCAATCTCCAAAGATTGAATACTGTGTGATACCAATTATATAATATTCTTCTTTTTTAAGTTTTATTTATTTATTTTTGGCTGTGCTGGGTCTTTGCTGCTGCTTGGGCTTTTCTCTAGCTGCAGAGAGCAGAGGCTACTCTTTAGTTGTAGTTTACAGGCTCTCACTGCAGTGGCTTCTCTTCCTGTGGATCACGGGCTCTAGAGCTTCCAGGCTTTAGTAGTTGTGGCTCCCAGGCTATGGAGCACTGGCTTAGTACTTATAGTGCATGGGCTTAGTTCCCCTGTGGCACATGGGATCTTGCTGGGTCAGGGATCGAACCTGTGTCCCCTGCATTGGCAGGCAGATTCTTTACCCCTATGCCACCAGGGAAGCCCTATATAACATTCTTGACATGAAAAAATTAAAGAGGTGAAGAGTAGATTTGTGGTTCCCAGGGGTGGAGAGGCTAGGATGGAAAAGATGAGGGTTTGGAAAAGTACAACTTGAGGAATCCTCATGGTGATGAAAATGTTTTACATCCTGACTCCATCATGTCAATATCTTGTTGCAATAGTTCATAAATTTACAGGATATTGGTAATGGTTTAGTCACCAAGTTCTGTCCAACCCTTGTGAATCCATGGGCTGTAGCCCACCAGGGTCCTCTGTCCACGGAATTTTCCAGGCAAGAATATTGGAGTGGGTTGTCACTTCCTTCTTCCAGGAGATCTTTCTGATCCAGAGTTGCAACTTGCCTCTCTTGCATTCTTTTACCACTGAGCCACCAGGAGAGCCCTCTCTTCTTTGGGAGAGACTCCAAAAACTTGCCTTCAGCATTACCTTTGGCTAAAATATACATGGACTCTCTTTGTATTATTTCTTACAACTGTACATGAATCTATAATATCTCAAAATCAAAGACTGGAAAAGATTGCTTTTGCTTAGTATTTTTTTTTTTTAAGGATGACTTTAAAATTTTTAAGCCAGAAAACATTTACAGAAAAACATGAAGAAACAACTGCAGCCAGTGATCTCAGTGTCGCCATGGGCTGTCCCTGGACTCAGAGGTGTAGCCTCAAAGCCATCATTCCACATCAGTTCCCCTGAAGTACAGACAATCAAGGTTCTCTCCAGAATGAAAATAGATGGCAAATAAGAAAACGGTAAATTTAACGTCACAAAAATTTGTTTGGAAAATAGTAGGTTGGGTTAGTCCTTATGTATGAACCCCTTTAAACTATGTTTAATTTAAAAACTACTTCTTTCAAGATGCATGGTTTTAAAATATAATATAATCCCCCAGTTGTATAGACTCAAAAATCACATCATAGCTACAGGAGTGGTTACCAATCAAGTGAAAAATCAGAGAAGGAGCTGGTTGTGAATAAATACCTATTTACCCATCTATTTCTCATTTATACCCTTCCTCGACATCTAGATCAGAAAAGAGGCAGCCTTAAAGATGAAAACTTTCATGGACCATAATGAATTTTTAATATGCTTTTTGTAGCTTCCAAATCAGGCCAATATGGCTGGTTTTTCTCTAGCCCTGACTTCCCATCATTGGCAAAAATTGGAAAAAAAAAAAGCAGAACCTTAATAAACAGAAGGTTTATTTGCAACTTGTTTCCCAGGGCAAGAATAATGCAAGCATTTAGAGTAGAGACCTGCACTTGGACAATGCCACTTCCTAGATCCTCAGCCAGCCTCCTGTGGCCCCCACATCTCACTGGGTAGCACCCATCTTGCTCCCTGATCAGCTCCCCTGGGCAGAGTATCTGCTCCTCGTCAACCCTGCTCTGGAGCACACTGACCGTAACCTCTCCTCGGCAGAGGGGACCTCACACCCCGCTGAATCCCACAGTACCTCGTAACCACAGCAGCACTTGGGGGTATCTTGAGCCCCACAAAGGTTTGAGTTCCCAAGGGGAGTCTACTCCCTTTGTGAAAGTGTAAAGTGGGAAGTGATATGGTGTTAGTCAACACGCCCAGTGATAAATGTTTATCTTGAGCAGAAAGCAAATAAAGACAGGTTAGCCAGCCGTTTATTGCCTGCAGTGTGGTCAGATCCACCGTCAGCAGCTGGAGTCTTTTCCAGGTCAGGTGGCTTAAAAGTTTAACAACCATTTTCTTTCTTTCTTTCTTTCTTTTTTTTTTTTTTTGCTGCTGGAGTGCTGAGGACAGGTAGGAAAAGATTTACCAGGTCTAGTATTCATTTGCTCTAAAAATTTCATGAATGAATTTGTTTTCCCAAAGGTTGTTAAGATTAGTATTGGAAAACCTGTTTGGGTTAAGGTAAGTACCCAAACACTCATATGCATTTGAGGGGAAGGATTGAAGGCTAATGTAGGTTTCTCCAGGAAAGCTCACCTGTCTATATCTTTTGGGGCCCCTCTTAACTATGACTCTCAAACTTTACAGGACCCCTCTAGAGAGCTGGTTATAGTACAGATTGTTTAGTTCTGCCCTCAGAGCATATGATTCAGTAAATCTATTTTGGGGCCAAGAATTCACATTTTGGGCAAGTTTGTGGCTGATGATGATGCTGGTTAAGGGACCCATACTTTGAGAACCACCGCTGCAACCCACTGTTTTCAGGTTATCAGGATGAACAGACTTTGTATCAGTGGTTGGGTCTCACACTCTGAGAGTGAGCACATGAAATTTCTGTGTTTTACTGAGCTGAGAATTTCTACGACCAGAGGAAAAGATTGGGCAGGTGGATGGGGGGTGGGGAGATCCAGCACATGGCAGCCACACAAGGTTAAAAACAAAATGAGCACAGACAGGAACTGGAAGTAGTGTGACTATCGACCCAGGGGAAGGCTGGCACCACCAGAAAAATGAATATCCCTTTTGAGGAGATTTTGGACTTTGCAAGGTTCAATAAGAAAGCCAATGCAGGCCCCTGGCCATTCCAGCAAGTAAATTCTACCTTAGCCTAGGGTATACAAGAAGTGAGCAGGACAGCACTGAAAAGTCAGGAAATTCTCTGGCAGTCCAATGGTTAGGGCTTGGCACTTCCACTGTTTTGGCCACAGGTTCAGTGCCTGGTCAGGGAACTAAGATCCCTTAAACTGCACAATGTGACCAAAATAAAAAAAAACGAACTTTTGGTTGAAACCATATTAGCTTATTTAATCCACAGCCCTCTAAGGCAAGGTTGTTATCCTCAAATTCAGTTCAGTTCAGTCACTCAGTCGTGTCCAACTCTTTCCGACCCCATAAACCGCAGCATGCCAGGTCTCTCTGTCCAACACCAACTCCCAGAGTCCACCCAAACCCATGTCCATCGAATTGATGGTGCCATCCAACCATCTCATCCTCTGTCATCCCCTTCTCCTCCTGCCCTCAATCTTTCCCAGCATCAGAGTCTTTTCCAATGAGTCAGCTCTTTGCATCATGTGGGCAAAGTATTGGAGTTTTAGCTTCAACATCTGTCCTTCCAGTGAACACCTAGGACTGATCTCCTTTAGGATGGACTGGTTGGATCTCCTTGCAGTCCAAGGGACTCTCAAGAGTCTTCTCCAACACCACAGTTCAAAACCATCAATTCTTCAGTACTCAGCTTTCTTTATAGTCCAACTCTCACATCCATACATGAGGAGGAAATCTACTCAACCAGCTTCACCCTGCATGGATATGGCAGAGCAGAGAGGGAATTCAGGTAGCCAGATTCCCACTCTCCTCCATACTTTGTGATGGCATAATGTCCCTAAAGATTATGATCCTCCAGAAAGTGTCTACTCTCACAAATAATGAAGGATCTGGAGGGATCCTTAGCATGAAAGAGGAAAGCTGAGTGGAGCCAGCCTTCAGCAGAAAGCAGAGATGCTCACTGACTGGCATGGTGTGTGGAGACACTATAGGGAGACAGCTGACAAGTATAAGGGATGTGACAAGAGAGTGACCCAGCACGGCCACTTGGCTGGTTCTTCTCCCTGGGAAGTGGCCTCAGAGATAGAGGTCTAGTGCAGGTTTATTGCAAAGTGCTCTTGGAGGAGGAAGAGGATGAGGCATGGTCAGCATAGTTCTGAGCTGAAATGAAGGCTCCAGAAAGCCTCATCTGACCCCTGGGAACTCTGAAGGTGGATGACCCTTCAGTGCTGACCTTGAATAGGTAAGGAGACAAGGTCTTTATGTCCCCACATGGATAAGTCACTCGATGTGGGGAACCCAAGAAGAGAAAGTGAGGATGCATTCTGATAAAGAATTTTTTAATTAAAGAAAGATGCATTATAGAATATGGTCCTGATAAAGGGAGCTGGTGCTGCCAGATTGATTCTTCATGTTCAAAAAAATCTTCATGAAACATTACAGTTAGAGTTGACTTCAGGTTTTAGTTTGCCCAGGAATCGGCAAGCCAAGAGTTAGAAGAATTTCTCTCTGACTTAAGAAGAAACATGAGTAATCCTTATTGAAATTAGCCTTATTGACATCTTTAGACATTATCCTAGATGCTTTTGTCAGAGTTGTTCTGATTCCTTGACGTCCATTCACCTGTTGTTCACAGTCACATACTCCAGTTTTTAGCAAGGTGCTTGGCTATTCATGTAAAAGACTACATTTCCCAGTTTCCCCTGGGGCTGGGTGTTGCCATGTGGCCAAAGTCAGACCAATAAGATAAAACAGCCTTGTTGTGTGGAATCTTCCTGCCTGGAAATGGAGGCAGTGTTGCTCTGAAGACCAAGGCTGAAGCTGAGACACAGTAGACTTGTGCTGCAAAGGGCTGCAAGGAATTTATGGAGTATAATCTAGATTTTACATCTGAGAGAAAGGAATGCTTCTTGTTTCTATCCCTGTTACTTGTAGTCAAACGTTACCTAAATACATAAATAATTTTTGAATAAAGATTTTTTGTGTTTATTTGGGAGCATGAGAATGGCTTCCCCCCAAATATACATAGGACACATGTATACACACACACAATTACAAGAGATTGGTGATTCCTATTTACCATTTGGAAGACCCATTTCTTCTTTCAGACTTTTAAATGTCTATGAAAGTAAAAGTGTTAGTTGCTCAGTCGTGTCTGACTCTTTGTGACCCCACAGACTGTAGCCCATTAGCCTCCTCTGTCCATGGAATTCTCCAGGCAAGAATACTGGAGTGGGTAACCATTCTCTTCTCCAAGGGATCTTCCCAATCCAGGGATCGAACCCAGGTTTTCTGCATTACTAAATACTTTTTTTTTTTTTTGCTATATCTAGAATACAGTTTGGAAACAGCAATCTATCATCATTTATGTGTTAATTTCACTCTACATAAATGACACTTTGAATAAAGTGCATCCCTGTAGTGCGTGGAAAACATATGGGTTTTGTCTACAAGGGGTTATTAACTTTCCACTTTCCATCTGGAGCCCATAAAGAATCTGTTCTCTGAGATAGTAAAGAGCCAAGGTCACACTAAAACATCACATTTGCAGTGAATAAGGAGTCCTTCTGATGTTTGAAATTAGGAGTTACCACTCCTGGGATAATTCTGAAAAGACACAACACTGCCTCCTAGTTTCACATTCACACAAAGACACTGGTGTAATTACGACCTGTGTGTGTGTGTGTGTGTGTGTGTGTGTGTGTGTGTGTGTGTGTAAATTCCATGATGAATTATGACACCTAAAAGCCATTAGAAAAACCACTGAGATCCGGAGAGTTTCACTGACTCTTCATCATCTTACCAGTGACATACTAAGTAAGCCTCTGTCATTAGCGAGTGTCAGAAGGAAACAAGAGCGAATGACCAACATCAAAGCTTGCCTGTCTGTCCATTCTAACGGAAGGACACTTAGAGCTTTAATATTTGTGTGACCCTAGTCCCGGTGAATAAAGAGTATTCTTGCAGAAGAAAAATTCTTAAAAATAAAAGGTAAATCTTATGTTTTAGGAAAATTTGTAAGAATGTGAAAGCAGACAGAATGGAAGAGAGATTTAGTAAGCCTGCTTTGGGACTTGTGAGGTTGAGTCCACCTTCTGCTTTACCACTTAAAGGCTGAAGTGGACACCGGTTTCTGGGGAACTTAACCTAAATAAAACAGTGGTTGTGTGATGTTAGGCCAGTGAGTTCTCTTTCTGTCTCCTCCCCTGTAAACTTCAGGCAATAACTGTCCTCATTTCGTGCAGGTGTGAACAGTAACATGAAAACAACATACACACTAACATATGTAAAATAGATTGCCAATGGGAATTTGCTCTATGATTCAGGGATCTCAGACCGGAGCTCTGTAACAACCTAGAGGGATAGGAAGGGGTGGGAGGTGGGAGGGAGTTTCTAGAGGGAGGGAACATAAGTATGCTTATGGCTGATTCATGGTGATGTATGGCAGAAACCAACACAATATTGTCAAGCAATTATCCTTCAATTAAAAATAAATTTAAAAAAGCAACATGTGTAGTGCTGAGCCTGAATTTGAGTGTGGTCAGTGTTACCCAAAAGGGGGTCTCCCAAGAGAAGGGAAACTACTGTTTTGTCCATCTTTGTCTCAGTTCCTTCCCTCTTTGTCTCAAAGTACATACAGCAACTAGCAAAGTCAGCTTTGCTGCCCTTTGCTCATGGCCCTCTCGGATTATAAAGTCCTCATGGCAGAGACCACGCCTAGGGTGACCAAGGATCCCAGTTTGCCTGGGACTGTTCCAGCCTCAACAATGGGAGTCCTGTGTCTTGGGAAACCCCTGTCTTGAGCAAATCAGTATGGTTGTCACGCTCACTTCTTTTTTATGATTGGGTCTCAAATGGCAACCCACTCCAGTATTCCTGCCTGGAGAATCCCATGGACAGAGGAGCCTGGCGGGCTACAGTTCATTGGGTCCCAAAGAGTCTGACATGACTAAAGCGACTTAGCACGTACTCACCATCTCAACACATTGACCAGCAGAGCAGAGATGCTCACTAACACCTAATGAGTGAGTACTGACGAGGTATTGACCAGTGAACACCCATGACATGCTTTTTGGACAGTTTTCTGGAACATAGTATTGTGGGACCCCTCCAATATAATCACCTGAGTCTTAAAAGTGGGAGCAGGAAAAAAAAAGTGGAAGCAGGAGACAGACAAGGATGGATGTGAATGAAAAAGACGGGCACAGAGGAAGGTCTCAAGCCCCCCACCCCTCCGCTGTGGCTTTGATGATGGACAAAGAGGCCGCCAGCCAAGGTGGAAGAGTTGAGGACAGCGAGTCTGCTGAGGAAATGTCCCCCACTCCACCCCCACCCCTTCCTCACCTCTAGAAGGGAGGACAACGCTGTCCACTTCTTGACTTTAGCCCTGTGTGACCAACATTGGTTGGACCATTCACCCACAGACACATCAAAAAAGAAGTTTGTTCTTTAAGTCATGTAGTGGATGGTCATTTGTCACAGCAGCTGTGGAAAATGAATCTACACTCTTTTCTGAATCCGGCAAGAGTCACACACACTTCCTGCAAAGTAAAAAAAAAAAGAAAAAATCATTCAGTTTTCCGAGTCCCAGACAACGGAATACAGGTAGAGGATGCCAGCTCAGAATCTGACAGCTCTGTTTCGGGTGGAAAACAAGATTCACCTCCCTGGCCTCAGAACACGCTATCACTACATGTAACCTGTGGTGTTACAAAGCAGAGATGGAATAATGGCATGACCATCTTGCGATACTGAGAGGCCCTGGTCCAACATCTGAGGACTGGCCAGTGAGAAGGGACGAACTGTTCAAGCTCCTCTTTCCCTCATACGCAGGACCTTCAACTCAGAATTCAGATTTCAGCTCTTGAGAAAAACACCACACTGGGTACCAGATGACTGGCAAAGATGGAAAAGGTAGGGTTTTCTTGCAATGCTCCATTGGCTGTGATGGTGACTGAAGGGCCGGGGCCCTGAGGTCTGACCAGACCAAGCAGTTCAGTTCACTTCTGCATTCAGTTCATTTACTTCAGTTCAATCACTCAGTCATGTCTGACTCTTTGTAACCCCATGGACTGCAGTATGGCAGGCCTCCCTGTCCATCACCAACTCCTGGAGCTTGCTCTAACTCATGTCCATAGAGTCGGTGATGCCATCCAACCACTTCATCCTCTGTCACCCCCTTCTCCTCCTGCCTTCATTCTTTCTCAGGGTCTTTTCAAATAAGTCAGTTCTTCGCATTAGGTGTCCTGAATATTGGAGTTTCAGCTTCAGCATCAAGCCTTCCAATGGATATTCAGGACTGATTTCATTTAGGATAGACTGGTTCGATCTCCTTGCTGTTCAAGGGACTCTCAAGAGGCTTCTCCAACACCACCGTTCAAAAGCAAAAGGCCAGGAAGGTGGAGGTCAAATCAGACTTGAGGGTTCTGAGAAGGCTTAGATAGGGTCCCGGGGCATCACAGGCATAGCAGCCCAGCCGGAGATTGGTGACCCTGTGTGGTTTCTTTTCATACTTCCTCCTGGGTAGGTTTGGCATACCCTTTAGTGTTTTCATGGCATCCAGTGTGGCCACAATACTGTTCTAGGGGCCCCCCATAGGAAGTCTCCACTTGGCTCTTTGCCTGTGGAGCAGACCATGTCCATCCTCACCAAGGGAGGTTACATGTGCAGCCTGTCAGGTCTGTTCCAGCTGTTTCAGCCACTGACTCTACAGAGTATAGACCTGGCCAGACGCACCCTGGAAGCGCACCTGGGTAGGAGCAGTGTGGCCCACCTGAGGGGACAGAGCACAGGTGAGGTCTGTGGTGTGCTCTTCAAGAGGCTCATCGTCTGCTGTGTCTTCTGTGCCCAAGATGAGAATTCATGTCAAGTGATGAAGTATTAAGAATATATCTCCAGGGATGCTGAGGAAGAGAAGAAGTGAGGCAAGAAAGGGGGGAAGCCAAGCAGGACTGTGACCTCAAAGTTGAGCAGAAGGTGGCTTCAGCCTGAGCCCCCCACCTCCCTGCCAGGACCCTGGGACGTAATGTGCACCTCAGAAGTTCCCCAACCCAAGCTAGGTGGCTGTGGTTTAACACGGCCTGCCAGTGGCCGAGGCCTGCCTCGTAGGCGGGTGGGGGTGGGGGATGGTGGTGGTGGTAAACTTCCAGGACTTTCTGCTGTCTGTAGGGGTGGGGGAAGCATTTCTGGTGGCAGAGGGCAGAGTCCAAAGGAGAAACTTGGTTTTGTCATTTCTCCCTGGAAACCCTGACCCTCTGATTCCACGCAGTATGTACTCTGGACCCTGTCTTCGGGCCTGTGTGAGCACATGGTATCCACTCCCGGGGATGAAAATCAGTGCAGACCTTCAAGTGTCTTGTTTCCCTAACTTGATTGTAAACTACAAGCTGAGTGAAATAACAAATAAAGAGATGTGCTCATTTCATCTCAGTTAATCATGCTCCTCCTTACAGTGCAGACTCATAGACTGGAAAGAGAGACAGCCCAGATCCTCAAAGACAGAAATATCAGAAAGACTGTTTGATCAGAATCCTTTGTTTTCAAGATTCCGGAGGCCAGATGTGAATTCAGAGGGCAAGATTGGTGTGATCACTTGACTGTTGCTAAGAGAGTAGATCTGAAATTTTAAAAAATTATTTATTTTATTTATTTGATTGCGTCAGTCTTCATTGCATCATGCAGGATCTTGTGTCATGGCACATGGACTCTGGATTCTCTAGTTGTAGCTAGAGTTCTGGGGAGCATGAGAGCTCACTAGTTGTGGCAGGTGCGCTTAGTTGCTTTGCAGCATGAGGGATCTTAGTTACCCTACTAGGGATCAAACCCACCTTCCCTGCTTTGCAAAGCAGGTTCTTAACCACTGAACCACCAGGGAAGTCCCCCCTGAAATGTTCTTATCATGATAAAGAAGTGGTAACTGTGTGAGGGGATAGAGGTGGTAACTAATCCTATAGTTGGACTCATTTTGCAATTTGTAAATGAATCAAATTGTACACTTTGTACACCAGTGATTGATTAGCAATGTCTGCCAGGTGTGAATTCAGTGGGCAACATCAATGTGATCAATTGGTGATGTCTGCAAGGAGCCTGGGACCAGGGACAGTAAGCCTTTAGACCAGGTCGGTTCTGTCTCTGCTTTTCTGACTCAACCCCCAGGTAAGAGCTCCTCAGACCAAATTTACCTTTTCATCCCCATATTTCACTCAACTTGTTGGTCAAGAAGTCCTTTTCTTTTACTTTTCCTTCTTTCCTTTTTTTTTTTTTTTGAGTATCTCCTCTCCCCTTTTCTCCCCCTCCCTGTTTTATCTCACTTGGGTGCTTATAGGTTTTTATTCTCTAAACACTTTGCAGTCTTTGTGACATGGACTCATTCAGGACATGTTTACAGTACTTAATGACATCTCCCGGAGAGATAATGAGAATGCCTTTAAAGGTTGGCTTCCTCCCTGCTTTCGGAGGGCCGGCTCGCCAGGCCTGCGAGATGAGTGCCAGGGGTCTGGCGGGGGGGTGGGGGTGGGAATTGACTTAATTTCTTTTCACCACAGGAAATGGAGTGTCTGGGTGATCTGACCTAAATGCATGGCCTAAAAACCAATTAATTCTGAATTGTGAATTTGCGAGTGCATCCAGCTGTGTGCAGAATTCCCGATGAGGGAGACGCCACGTACCTGGCTCATTTGCAGAATGTGACGGTTTTTCCACATAAACACACCTGATGGTCCATTATTAACTTGCAGGCTGAAGCACAAAGCCTCTCAACTCCAGGTCCAGCCCTAGCCTGATATCTGGGCCCCGCATCCTCAGACCCAGGGAGGCAGCCATCAGAGGGGCCTTAGCGTCCCTAGACCCACATGGACTTCCTGTGTGGTGGTCCTGAAGTTGGGGTGTGGGCCCATGGGTGCCCTGTCCTTCAGGTGGACCTCATGTCCAGCTTGCCTTCCCTACGACCTGGGGTTCCCACCACCCTGCATTTCTCCACCCTGTTAGATTAACTCCAGTGTTATTGTATCAGGTTGAATTCACCTCTTGTTCACTGAGGCCACCATGCCTGTGACCCTGATTTGTTTTGGGGGAAGAAAATTTAACGTGGCAAAGAACTTGCTCAAGGCCCAAGTAAGGCAAAGTTGGGAGGGCAGAGAAGTTAACTGTCACAAAGTCACATGTGGTGACCAACGACAGACCTCTAAGCAAAGTACCACAAGAAACAGGAGGTGGCTGGTGGGGTGTGTGTGGTGGGTGGTGTGTGTACTGTATGTGTGTGACATGTATGTGAGGATATGTAATGGATATATGTGTCTGTGTGATGGAAGGTGGTATGAGGTGTGTGTGCGTAGTGTTATGTGTTGTATGTGTGTGGGATGTGTGAGGTGTGTGGCTTGGTACATGCGTGCACAGGTTGTTTGTGGTGGTGATGGTGGGGGAGTGTGTATGTGTTCATGGGGTAGGACTGGGATCACAGAAGGCTTCGTGGAGGAGATGGTATTTGAGAAGCACTAGGATTTCTCAGAGAAGAGTGGATACCACACAGCACCCAGGAGCCTGGGAGAAGAAGGGAGCCAGGAGGTGAGTGGCCCACAGGGGGAGAACTCCAGCTGACAGGCAGGAGTTGAGGGCTCAGGCTGTGGGTGGGGGGGTGAAGGTGACACTGGGTACAGGGGAGGAGGGGGTGAGAGGAGCTGGAATGATGAGAAGGTGGCCCCAGATCCTTAAGTCTGGGAGCTGCTGGTGTGGGGAGGGGCACACAGAATGGCCTCGTCTTCCCAGGGCTATGTAGTTTGCTGTTCCCTGTGCCTCCACCGTGGGCTTTTCTCCCTCATCTGTGGGCTGGGAAGCCCCAGGGACTGCCCCCTGACAGTGAAGAGGATCTGGGGGTGAGGCTTTGGGAGGGAAGATGTGAGACGCAGACCCCAGGTTCCTCTCCAGGGTCCTGGTGGCCCCGAGCAGCCACTGCTTACTGACACCTACTCCTCTGTCTCCTTTTCCAAAACTAAGATCATGGCATCCGGTCCCATCACTTCATGGCAAATAGATGGAGAAACAATGGAAACAGTGACAGACTTTGTTTTCTTGGGTTTCAAAATCACTGCAGGTGGTAACTGCAGCCATGAAATTAAAAGACGCTTGCTCCTTGGAAGGGAAGCTATGACCAACCTAGACAGCATATTAAAAAGCAGACACATTACTTAGCCAACAAAGGTCCATCTGATCAAAGCTATGGTTTTTTCCAGTAGTCATGTATGGATGTGAGAGTTGGACCATAAAGAAAGCTGAGTGCCGAAGAATTGGTGCTTTTGAACTGTGGCGTTGGAGAAGACTCTTGAGAGTCCGTTGGACAGAAAGGAGATCGAACCAGTCCATCCTAAAGGAAATCAGTCCTGAATATTCATTGGAAGGACTGATGCTGAAGCTGAAACTCCAACACTCAGGCCACCTAATGTGAAGAACTCACTCTTTAGAAAAGACCCTTTTGCTGGGAAAGATGGAAGGCAGGAGAAGGGGACGACAGAGGATGAGATGGTTGGATGGCATCACTGACGTAATGGACAGGAGTTAGAGCAAGCTCCGGGAGTTGGTGAAGGACAGGGAAGCCTGGCCTGTTGCAGTCCATAGGGTCGCAAAGAGTCAGATACAACTGAGCGGCTGAACTGGACTGTCCTCACCCCACACTCCGGCTTCCAGGGAGCACCTGCCAAATAACTTGAAGCTGTAAGACTTAGAATTATAGGCTCAGCTTTCGGGAAACTTCTGGTCACCCCTGAAGGCTCAGCCTGGATGGAAGTGGGAGGTGACAGTTACACCTGGGTAGGGAGTGGTTCAAGGCCAGTGGGGGGGTGGTCCACACCCATCCATCCTCAGTACTGGAGGGGCCCTGGGGTCTGAGCCTCGGGGGAGGGAGGTCACTGCAGATGGTTCAAACCCAGATTTTCTGACTGTAGGGTTCAAGCTAGGGTAAAGGAGATCCAATATTCTGAACAAGCTTGGAATAAGCTCACTCTTTCCGTTTTTCCTCTGATGCAACATTTATACCGTCTTCTATGGTTTTTTCCTGGGAATCCCTTTAGCTTTGAGGCATGCTTGTCCCTACACAGCTCTTTCCATAACTGTCTACTTTCAATTTGTAACATTTTCGATATAATTTTCTAAATGTTGCTCTATAGATTTTTATGCCCCTCTCCATATAACTAAAAAAGGTTTTCTTTACATGCAGGGACACGTGTGCTAAGTCACTTTAGTCATGTCTGACTCTTTGCAACTCTATGGACTGTAGCCCACCAGGCTCCTCTGTCCATAGGATTCTCCAGGCAAGAATACTGGAGTTGGTTACCAGTCTCCTCCACGGGATTTCCCCATTCCAGGAATCAAACCCGCATCTCTTAGGTCTCCTGTGTTGGCAGGCGGGTTCTTTACCACTAGCACCACCTGGGAAGACTGTTTCTTTTCATAGAACTCTTTCAAGTCCTATATGATTCTCTAACTTGACATATAACCTGAAATAACTTTTTTAATGGGTCTCTGTCTATATGAGGGCTTCCCAGGTGGCTCAGTGGTAAAGAATCTGCCTGCCAATTTAGGAGTCACAGAAGACAAGTGTTCGATCCCTAGTTCAGGAAGACCCCCTTAAGAAGGAAACAAACCCACTCCAGTATGCTTGCCTCAGAAATCCCATGGACAGAAGAGCCTAGTGGGCTATATTCTATGGGATTACAAAGAGCTGGACATGACTTAGCAAACAACAACAACAATGTCTATATATGCTCCCCACAATATTTTTTATAGCTTCATAGGGCTTCCCAGGTGGCTCAGATGGTAAAGTGTCTGTCTGCAATGCAGGAGACCCAGGCTCAATTCTTGGGTTGGGAAGATCCCCTGGAGACGGAAATGGCAATCCACTCCAGTACTCTTGCCTGGAAAATTCCATGGGTGAAGGAGCCTGGTAGGCTACAGTCCATGGGATTACAAAAAGTTGGATATGACTGAGCGACTTCACTTTCACTTTATCCCTCTTTATATCTATATACATATTTATATCTTTAACTGTCTTTCAATATAATCCATTTTTTTCTAAATTATGAATCTAATGTTTGAAAAAAGCTATTTGTCACTCTTTCTTCAACTTCTCTTTAAAGAATATTTCCATCCACTGCTTTCTTTAAGAAGCTGCTGAAGGTCAGGCTTGGGCAGTGTTCTGTGTATGTGGGGTGGGGTCACAAACAGGCATTCCACCCCTCCAAGCCCCTCAGAGAGATCCCTAAGATGACTCCAAATCTTAACAACCTATGAATCTTTCTTCAGTTGAAAGTCTCAGTTTGACAGCAAAATTGTGAACTTGGCACGAATTAATGCTTTTCTGTGTGTGTTTTTGTTACAATTTCCCTTGGGTGATCAACTCACCCTTGTTTGCCCTGGACTTTTGTGGTTTTAGGACCAAAAGTTCCACCTCCTAGGAACCCTCTCAGTCTTGGCAAACCAGGATAGCTGGTCACCCCCACTTCCCTCCAAAACGCCATCCACCATCACAACATATTATATGATCAACCTGTGCCTGCACTTGTGTGGGGAGGGAGTTTGAGCACACACACACTGACTCCCCACCACATGTCATGGGCTGAAGGATTGAACTGGGTTCCCACCAAATTTATGCTTTGGATTTCCAACACCCTGAACCTCAGAATGTGATTTTTTGATGAAATAGGGTAATTGCAGGTACATTTAGCTTAAGATGAGGTCACTTTGGAGCAGATGGGCCCCCAATCCATCTTGGCAGGAGGGGAAATGCCATGTGAACAGGAGGGCAGAGATGGGGGTGATGTGTCAACAAGTCAAGGAGCCCCAAACAAGGCCAGCAAACCACCAGGTGCTGGGAGGGAGGACGCACAGATTCAGACTTGGAAGGAAGTAACTGTGCCCACACCTTGATCTCAGACTTCTCAGGTTTGGCCACCAAAAATAGAGACCTCACATTTCTATTGTTTAAGCTGCCCAGTCTGTGGTGCTTCTTACAGCAGCTCTGGCAAACCCATACACCCAGTTCCCAGCAGTCCTTTATGTGACATCTCACAGAGAGTTATGTTTTGAAAACTCCCAGAGGAAAAAAATGCAAGTTATGAGAGTCTTGAGTATTGAGGTAAAGACCTTTTCAGGTATTAAAATTTCATTCAGTTTAGCTCAGTTACATTTCATTATAATTTTACCCCTCTTGTGAAAACAGCCAGACAAACCTGTAAGGGGTTCAACTGCCTTCTAGAGACCTTCATTCCACATGAAATCATTTCGTGGAGCTAGAAAGGCTGACGTTGGGATCGGGCAGGGAGTGGGCATGGCAGGAGGGGGACAGAAAAGAACACAGAAACAGCAGCCTCTGCTCACTCTGTCTCCCAGCTGCTCATGGGGCTCCTCCTGTCTGTCCTCAGGAGCCCATGGAAGGGAGGGGAGTTGGCTGAACCCCAGGTCATGGGCCAACCATGGGGAACTGCCAGACTGTGATGTGGCCTTGACCAAGGCATCGTAGAAAGGGTCAGAAGAAAGAAGGACCAGAGCCAATGGGCAGAGCATAGCCATGAGGCTTAACCCTTGTCTCATGAGCTTGTTTGCTTATTGCTGTTGAAATCCCAAGGAAAGATTTTCAACTGGTCACCTGCACTGCAGTCCCTTTACCTGGCCTGACCCAAGGCACATGCCTCTGGGTCCCAGATTTCAGCTGGCTAAAGACCCAGCTGGACTCTCCCCTACTCTCTTGTACCAGTAAAACATGTTTCTTGGGGGGTGAGGGCTAAGGTTTGAGCCTCCCTGACCCTTCTCTGCCTCCTCCCTCTCTTTCTTTTCAGAGGAAAACATTTCAGAACTTCACTGAATTTACCCTAGAAGATTCAACCAATAAATTCCTAATTCAAAAGATTAAAGACATTTATGTGCAATGCACAAAAGAAAAGTCTTTTACATCAGAGTCCTGATGTTTGTATAGCTTAACCAAACAGAGAGTAATGGTTGAAAGACAAGGACAGACACAGACATTTCTTGTTTTCTAAAACTGGGCTCAATTACTCAAAAAAATATGGCCTGCTTTGTTGTTTTTAAATGCTTTTATCTCTTTCTGATTTATGGCAGTTCCCTGTATAGAAATACATCTCTTGTTAACCACCTTCGGCAGGTGTATCCCTTTACACACAATCCCCAGGAGCTCCATTCATCTGTCACCTGCCCTCACTCAGAGGCAGGAACTTTCATTGTCTTTTTTTCTCTGTGACCACATCAGCCAATGGGTCTTCAAGTCTACACGACTACCCAGGACAGAAGAAAAAAAAGAAAAATTTGGTGGAAGAGGATCAGGATCTGAAAAGAAACTAACATTCATTAAACATCCCTCTGGAGGACATATTTTTCAAATATAGGTATATATGTATTGTATATAGGTATACACGGGCAAACAGATGGGGTGGACTCTGCAGGGTCTGACAATAGGGTGCATGGGGCCTCCTGCTAGCACGTCCTGCAGCCCCAGCTTACCACCTCAAGGAATCCACAGAGATGCAGAGTGTTTCTCGAGGCAAATCCCTCTATGGTTCCATTTATTCACTAGTTCCTACACCATAGGGCTGGGGGCCGGGACTCGTTTTGTGTCTGCTCTTAGAATAGGCCTTATCTGAAGGTGGTGTTAGAGAATACCTGTATGAAAAGATGGACCTCACAGGAAGTGTGTCCTTGGGACCTGAAGTGTGCCTGCCCCTCCCTGATGCAATCACCTAGGCATAGGGATCCCTTCCTTAAGAGGAAAAGGGGCTGCTTGGGAGAAGGGTTAGTAAGACTAAGCCTTTGCCCCATTGGACAGACTTGGTTGAGATCATGGAAGAGCTTTCAGTTCAGGGACTAAACTTGGAACTCTGCTGATAGGCTGGTGTGGAAACCCTTCCAGGACTCCTCAAAAATTCCTTAAAGATCTTGACTTTTCTGTAATTGGAACTGACAAAAAGATCTTTGTAAACCAGCATTGCCAATTCTCATTATGAAAAGTTGGACAAGAACTTAGATATCAGCTGTTCTCAAACTTTGATCTTGGAGCCACTTTTCATTCTTAAAAATTCCTGAACACCCCAAAGAACTTTTGTTTATGTGGACAATATTTATTGATAGCGATATTTAGCATATTAGAGCTCTATTAGAGCTTGAAACACAAGCTGTAAAAATATTTATTAATCCATCTCGAAATAATGATAAACCCATGAAATGTTGACACAAAAAACCTATTTTTTAAACAAAAAATGACTATATTTCCCTAAACAGAAACATTTAAGAATAAGAGTGGCTTTTTTTTTTTTTCATTTTTGCATATCCCCTTAACATCTGGCTTGATGAAGACTCATGGTTTCTCATCTCTGCTTCTGCATTCATTCTGTTGTGTTATGTTATTTCAATGGCAGTATGTGAAGAAAAGCTGTTCATACACAGATCATTGTTGGGAAAGGAAGGAGTGTTTTAAGAGCATTTATAGATCTTTGTGGATATTCTTTTTTGACGCCATGACAAAGCCCCCAAAAATGTAGTTTCTTAGAGGTAAGTTGCAATGTGACTTCCAGGAAACTTGGCATATTTTTATGTTCATAAAATTTCCCTATTAAATAAGAGTGGGAGTCATTCCATTGTGATGATGCTAAAAGTGTGAGGCTGGGCGTCTGGAGGTATGTATCATGAAGATCTTCTCTGTTGCTGCTTTGCTCATTATCTCCCTTTGCCACGCCAAACTCAAATTTTGTTAAATGCTTTATTAATCAAATTGAGGTGTGAAATAAGTTGGGAAGAGTTCATTTCATCAGCTTCTCATCTCATTTCCCTAATAGTTTATAAATTACAACTACTTTAGGGGCAGAGCCTTTCATAACTTTACCTGGAAAGTGCTGATTTAATTCTGAAAGAGCTTATTGCTGCTCCATGAGAAGAACATGAAAAACCAACCTCTTTTTTAACATGAACTGAAATGTTCTCTGGGCAGTAACGGAGCATGTGAGTGATGCCCAGAAGACAATGAAGGTAAATATAATTGTACAATGAGCACAGTGGCCTTCACATGTGCTCTTTGTGCGGGAGACAGCTGTTCTCGAGCACCTGCCTGGGACTCGCATATACTGCATCCTCCAGCCCCTTCCTGGATCCAGCTGCACACGACAGAGGTGGGGACTGTGCTCCGTTCCCCTCCTCCCCACCCCCTCCCACTCCTATCTTTAGACTACCTTGGTGACTGCGTGCAGATGTGTGTGATAATGGGGCTGTGAGCTCCATTTCCAACCCTGCCTTTGAGATGTGGCAAAGCAGCATCATGAAGCCCATAGAAAAGAAATTCATGAGCAGCCATCCATCCCGTCTCAGAACATTTCATGCCTCCTTGTGCCACATGCGTGTGTGCATGCCAAGTTGCTTCAGTCGTGTCTGACTCTTGGCGACCCCATGGACAGTGGCCCACCAAGTTCCTCTGTCCATAGGGATTCTCCAGGCAAGAATCCTGGAGAAGGTTGCCATGCCTTCCTCCAGGAGCTCTTCCTGATCCAGGGATTGAACCCGCATCTCTTTTGTCTCCTGCCTTGTGCCACAGGAGATAGCAAATCTGGGCACTCTCAGACTCCTATTGACCTCGCTTCTTCATCAACAAGCAAAGCCTGTATAAAGTCACTGCTCGTTGAAAGAATTTGGCAAATGGCTTTTCCAGCTGTCTTCCCCACCTGGAGGTCAGAATTTCCTTCAACATTTAGCAAAGCCCTCTTTCCAGCGGTCTTGAACAATATAGCAATCACATCATCTTTCTTTATCCAAAGATCGCATAATCTCTTTTTCATCCAGAATATTTTTACCTTGCTCTGATTTGTTTCCAGGAAGTAGATCTCTCCGTTCATGTGGTTTTAGTTCCCAGGGGACATGTTTGCACAGCTCGGTAGATGACCCTCCTGGTAGAGATGCCTTCTGAAAATGACTAATTCACCCCTGAATGGCTTATCAGCTCTTTGCTACCCCTGAACTTGTGCAGATTTGTGAGAGACACGTTTACCTTAAAATGCAGTGAACACAAGTCTATTTACTTTGGGTTCAGGCCAAAAAATTAATCTGATTTATTTGCAGGTAAAATAACTTCAAGTTCAGACCAATAAAGGTCTATTTTAAGTCTTTTTGTCTTTGAAATGTAGAGATGTGACTTAGTGTTCTTTGCTTGGGTACTTTTTGAACTTGAGGAGGCCATTTTGCCAGCAGATATTCCCAAGGGAAAGGGCCAGACACTGATACTCAAGGCCTGAGCCTTAAAGGTTGGAGTTCATGGGTCAGTGTGTGCTCCGGCCTCCGTATCCCTGTGTTTGGGAAAGGATCCCTATTGGTAATAAACATCCCTCCCCAAAAGATATTTCCAGGAAAAACAGCTATTATTGAGCAATGGAGGCTAGTCTAAATTCGAAAAATTGTTTTTGCTGTGCTTTTCTGAGAAGAGCCAAATTGTCAACAGGACTGCCCTCAGAGGGCACTGATCAATACCGTCCCCTCCAAAGGTGGGGGACGGTCCCCCTCAGGAGGTGAGGCTGGGGCAGATGGGGGCTGGAGAAGGATATCTGCAGGAGCCCTTTGGAGCATGCAGGTTGGTCTTGGGTTTCACCTCTTGCATTTACTGGTTATCTAGAGATGTAGCATTTTAATTTAAGGAGCCCACTGAGCATCTTCTATTTGTTAAGAGAGACTATTTAAGATTCTTGACCCAAACCTGCATCTTGAGGGAAGGGGTAGGGACCCAGGAAACCAAGGAAAGATTCTGGAAAGCTGGAACCTCTAGGTTGAGTCCCAAAAGGTGAAAGTTGGTTAGCACTATACGTGGTGCCTGGGATCAGTTTTCCTGAAGGCAGATACTGAACCAGGAATGACAGGTGCAAAGGCCCTGTGGTAGACCTCCACCTGGTGCATTTGAGGGGCAGGTAGGAGGCCAGTGGGCCAACCCGCACAGGGATTCTCCCCATGGAAACTCACTGGGTGGGGGCACCTAGTGGTCAAGATGCCAGCCCTTACCCGGAAACAGAGTGCTGTTTTGCTTCAGACCAAACACAGTCAAGTCCCTGTTGTTCCTGGTTACTTGACAATGCTCCTGCTTCCTGGTCTTAGCTGCAGGACCCGCTGTTTGGGAGGCTCCTCTGATCTGCTGAGCTGGACGTGCCTTCAGCCCCTTGCTGGGTTCTGTTCCTCCGACAGCATCTCTCCATGTTCAATGCTATATCCATGTGCTCGCTCACCCACTCATCTGTCTCCTCTCTTAGCAGAGGTGTGGCCTTGGCCACACTGTATGCTCCACTTGGGATGCACTGTGGAATGAATGAATGGACTAAGCAGGGATGAGTGAATGAATGGGATATAGAGCCCAGCACCTGCTGCCAGGAGGGCCCCGTGGGTGGAGCCTTTCTTGACATCAGATTCACAGGTGGTCTGTGCAAGGTCTGCCACAAAACCTCAGCCTGATTTGGGGTTCACCTTCCTGTCGGGAACTGTTTCCCTTCATTTTGGGTCTTCCCTGAGCCTGTGAGGTGAAGTTTTTCTTTCTTTTCACAATTTTCCCTTCTTTCTCTCCTGGCCTTTGTTCCCCAGCACACAGAGCTCCCTCGCTGCACTGGACTGTCAGTCCTGATTGATGCCAGGTGAACGACTCCCACTGATGTTTTTGTGCTGGTGTTTAGTTAGCAGGTTTAAATTTCATTTAATCCTGAGAGAGGGTCCTGGAGGCAGGCTGGAGCCCCCCGCCCAGCCCTGAGGCTTGATCTGCTTTCGATAGATACTGAGACCTTGGATTCTTACTGAAGTGGCTGGGCCCACCCACCTGGCGGCTGCTTTCTCTTTTAACCAATCTGGTGAAACTCTTTTAGCATCTGTTCACCTCCCGATGGCCTAGCGACCTCTTTCTGCAAACAGCCTCCTGCCAGGTCCCCCAACTGCTTCCCACTGTCGGGGGCAGGCTGCAGGGGAGACGCACTCCCCTCTTCTAAGGAGTTATATAACCAAATTGACAACAACTACCTTTATTAAATGACCTCAGACGGTGACGAGAGGTCAAGTCAGTACGGATTAGATCCCTGGGCTGTGTAGACAGACCTTCCAGGAGTTTTCAAAAGAAGCAGGTGTGTCAGTGGCACGTGCAAAACATCTTGATGGCTCAGCACTGATGACCAATTCAGTTTCTAAAAATCACCCACAGTCTGAAAGACGGGGCAGCAGGCCTCCAGCTCTGACCGTGGAAAGCCTGCCTGTGACCTGTCAGGTTCACCTCACATTAAATATAACTGGTTGTTTCACTCTCTTTCTCACCAAGAAAAAGATGAGTTCCTGGAGAAAACTGGTCTTATAGAGAATACAAAGAGACAAAAGTAGAATTTAAACTACTCCCCTTCGGGGAAATCCACTGTAAACATCTCATGGTCACAGGCTGCCATCTGACACTGACGTGTTGAGATGCCCTCCCTTTGAGCATCCTTACTGGGGGCCCGTAGAAAGCATCTACTGGGCACAGAGACACAATTTCCTCTCATGTGTCTGCAGAAGACACTATGCAGAGAGGGGATGGCAGTGTTGAGGGGGGCCAGAAGGAGGCAGGCTTCAGAAGGGAGCTCACTGGTAAGTAAAGAGTCCACCTGTCAATGCAGAAGACGTGGGTTCAATCCCTGGGCCGGGAAGGTCGCACATGCCACAGATCAACTAAGCCCAGGCACTACAGCTACTGAATTTGTGCTCTAGATCCCGGGAACCACAACTACTGAAGCCCACATGTCCCACATCCAATGCTCTGCAACTAAGAAGCCACTGCAATGGGAATCCCGTGCATTGCAACTAGAGAGTAGCCCCCACTCTCTGCAACTTAGGGGAAGACTATGCAGCAATGAAGACACAGCATAGCCAAAAAGAATAAAAATAAATAAAATTATTTTTAAATAGAGTAGTAAAAAGAGAGAGCAGGTGAAGGAGCCCCATGTGTGGATGTGGCTGGGACAGGGCATGGATGGGCAGCTGTCATTGGGCAGAAGGGGGCTGCTGGAGGCCTGCTCACGGGCATTCTGTCCCTGTGAACTCCGCTGGGTTTCCTTTGGCCCTGAGCACGCAGCAGGGAGTGTTTGCAGATCCAAAGGGCCCCTTGTGTAACAGCACAGAAGTGACCAACTGCAACCCTGGGGCCAGAGAGTGACCACAGGCACTTTTAAGCTAGCAATGTCAAATTGCTTTTAAAATGCCGGTTTTATCCATTGCTAGTGCCTAAGCATGCACAGAATTTGCATGCTAGCTAACTCAGCTTGGGGCTGAGGTAGGAAAGGGTAGATTTCTGGGCAGGAAGGGCCTTTAAGTCAGGTGCTGTGATTGTCTACATCACATCCCCACATAATAGGAAAAACTGCCTTTTATCCCGCAACCACTGTCTGTTAAATTCCTGGGACTAAATGGAGATTCTACTGGTTCTGTTTTGCCAACTGTGATAATGTGTGCAAGTTCAGGCTGGAGAATACTGAATTTCTTTCTACAATAGATGAGGAGAATATGAACTTGCAGGCCAACAGACAAAAGCAGAAGAAACAAACAAGATGGCAAAAACCTGGCCACAACACGGGGGACAGGACCTTGAGAGGTTGGTGACATTGGAAGATGGATGGCTAAAATACCACTGTACTATGGCGGCCCTCTCCCCCTCAGGTGCCCAAACCTTCACTGAAATCTGATTCATCATCAGGTGCTTTGCATCAGTGGGTTTTAGAAAGTGGACATGGACAAAGGGGACATATCATCCTGTTTGGATGAGACTTGGAAATACACACCAGGAA
Source organism: Muntiacus reevesi (assembly GCF_963930625.1). Lineage (NCBI taxonomy): Eukaryota > Metazoa > Chordata > Mammalia > Artiodactyla > Cervidae > Muntiacus > Muntiacus reevesi. Next base: position 40,273,840 of record NC_089250.1, on the reverse strand, counting down.
TCAGAATTGGTGATTGGAGGCAGAGTCCCCCTGAGGACCTGAGCCATCAGGAATATGAGGAGGAAATAGCAGGAGGACTTAGACTCCCCCAGAGTGTGAGATGGAGACCGGATGTGGTTTGACTTGTATTCACGAGTCTGGAAAATACCACCTGACCTTCGGCTGTGCAGTTGCTGAAGCTCAAGGCCTGACGTACACTCTAGAATCATGACATTGGCTAAAAGCAAAATGCAGTCCTTCTCAATCTCAACGCCAAACCCATGCCTCATCCAGATGGATGCTATTTGTGCAGGCAGAGCGGAGATGGAGAGAAACCTGAATGCACACAGAGTCAAGCGAAAGTCAGCTCTGATTATATCAAGCCAGCAAGTTAAGATTAGCCTTACACTTTGCAAAGCAGCACCACTATTTGCCTCTTTCCAGAGTTCAAATTTAAGAACTACTGAATTTATGCATGAGCGAGTGATGGAAATTTGTGTCTGGGGGGAGGTCTTCTGTGTGGAGATGTTCAAATGGTTTTTGGCCAAGTATCCCACAAGCTACCAGAACTAAGCTTGGTTACATGTAACCAACCTACATGTAACCTAACATGTGTAAAATGAATATATTTCCCTGGTACAATACTCTCTATATATATTTATATATACATATATATGTATATTATCACATTATGACTATTATAAAACATTTGCAAATGTGATTCTTCAGATGATACACACACACACACACACACACACACATGCTCTTTTTTTGGTTGTTTCTTTGGCCATAACATGCAACTTGCAAGATCTTAGTTCCCTGACAAGGGATCAAATCCTGGCCCCCTGGCAGTGAAAGCCCAGAATCCTAGCCACTAGACTGCCAAGATTATATGTTTTAGCATTTTCTTCCCATACCCCAATGCATCTGCTTTTGTGCTGCCTGGAGTTGAAGCATCACTTGGATTCTCTAATCTAAGGCCCTCAGGGTCTGTCTTTGGCAGGGGATATTAGGACTGAGCCAGAAGGAAGCAGAGTTTTGACGGATAGGCGAACGCCAGGGAGTTGGGGATTGCTCTCTGGTGCCATCCACATGCTGTCCTTTAATGTTTCTGTAAAGCATCTTGAGGCAAGTGTATCTATTGTGCTGTAAATATGAGGTATTTTTTTCTCGAGAAGTGAGTTTTTAGGTTGAATATTTGCTATTTCCCCAGGCTAGAGGTGGAGATGGGTGACTCCTTCTCTGGTGGGTAGGGAGCCAGGGTACCATCCTCCATCCTCTCCTGTTAGTAAAGAGTTTGGGATGCTTCCAGCCACCCAGCTCCAGGTGCCATGATGTGGCCCCACTGCCACAAAATTTACAAAAGGAAGCTCCCCCACAGTGTGGGCTATATTGACTTTGCCTTTGCTTCTAGGAAGGTAAGAGGTAATATTGGTAACTGTTATTCTTGTTTCCCTAAAACATCTCTCTGGGTGGACACACGAGGGCTAAGAGCAATGAGGTACCCCTCCTGCTTAACCAAAGGCTTGAATGAAATGACAGCCCTTATGGGGTTTCAGTTCAGTTCAGTTCAGTTCAGTTAGGTTGCTCAGTCGTGTCTGACTCATTGCAACCCCATGAACTGCAGCACGCCAGCCCTCCCTGTCCATCACCAACTCCCGAAGTCCTCCCAAACCCATGTCCATTGAGTCGGTGATGCCATCTCATTCTCTGTCGTTCCCTTCTCCTCCTGCCCTCAATCTTTCCCAGCATCAGGGTCTTTTCAAATGAGTCAGCTCTTTGCATCAGGTGGCCAAAATATGGGAGTTTCAGCTTCAACATCAGTCCTTCCAATGAACATCCAGGACTGATCTCCTTTAGGATGGACTGGTTGGATGTCCTTGCAATCCAAGGGACCCTCAAGAGTCTTCTAACACCACAGTTCAAAAGCATCAATTCTTTGGCACTCAGCTTTCTTTATGGGGTTTAGTCATCCTATAATCAATAAAGTATGATGCTCTTAAGCACTGCCAGGTACCAAGGGGCATGTAAGAAAGGTGAAAATAAAAACAAAGCCCATCATTCAAGGAGTCCATCAGTAGGAAACGATACCTGCTTGCATGCCTGATCGCATTCAGAACACCCAGGAAGACTGTGGTCCAATGCCTTTTATTGTAACGTGGCCACAATCACTGGGAGCTCCCAAGATGGGAAAGGAAACATCTTGGGTATCAAACACATCCTATTTCATTCTCAGAACCATACCAAAAGGAAGGCCTTCTCCATCGCGGTTCACAGAAGAGAAATCGACATTTCAGTGACTCCCCTGCGGGCCAGCTCACATGCGGTGGGACTGAAATGAGCACGTCTGTCTTAGCAACGAAGCCCATGACACAGAGACACTGCAGGTGATATGTGCCAAGAAGGGCTTTGGTTTCTGTGTGTGTTGGTACATCTGTGAATTGAACTCAACTTCACAGAGTAGGTCAGCTTAATGAGATGGTGATGGGGGTGGTGGTGTAGTCACTTAGTGGTGTCTAACTCTTGCGATCTTGTGGACTGTAGCCTGCCAGGCTACTCTGTCCATGGGATTCTCCAGGCAAGAATACTGGAGTGGGTTGCCATGCCCTCCTCCAGGGGATCTTCCCGACCCAGGGATCAAATCCAGGTCTCCTGCATCGTAGGCAGATGATTTACCAACTGAGCTATGAGGGAAGCCCTAATGGGATGGCGAGCATGTGCACAAAGTGTGGAAAGACTGACACCAAGAAAGTCACAGAAAACACAGAATTGACCAGACCAGAGAATGTGTTCAAATGAACGCAGAAAGACCCGGAAGGCTCACTGGAACAACAGATTATCTGTCTCTATGTCCATATTTGTATCTGGATTTTATTTCTCTACACTTTCAAGAAAACATTTGAGACTAAGCGTAAAAGCTAAGGAATAAAAAGTCAAATTCACTTTCAAAAATCATATAGAGAAAACGGGTCACAGATGCTCTTTATCGAAAACTGGGCAACACCAACAAGGACCTATGCTATAGAGCACATGGGGGCACCCTGCTCAATATCGTGTAACAACCTAAATGGGAAAAGAATTGGAAAAAGAACAGACACCTGTGTATGTGTAACTGAATCCCTTCACTGTGTATCTGAAACTAACACAGTATTGTTAATCAACTATACTCCAATGTAAAATAAAAAGTTTAAAAACAAAACAAGATAACTAGGCAACAGTTCCCTGTAGCTCTCAGACTCCTGGTGGCCAATGTGAAAAGCGAAACCTTGCACAGGGGGATTATACACAGCAAAAGAGAATCAGGTAATAATGAGTATTCCCCTCAGGGCCTTGATCTCTGGGAGTCTCGGGGTGAGGACAGAATGGAAGGTTATGTTGGAGCAGCAGACCCAGAGGCCCACCGCTCAGATTCCCTTTCTGGGGAAAGCTCTCTGTCCAGCTCTGGGGGTTGACATTGGCCCATAGCCCTCAGACTCATCCCAGCCTTTGAGCCCCTCTCCTGGGCGGCTCCAGCCCAGGTCAGAGCAGGACGGGGTCCGGAGGCCCAGCAGCTTCTGCTCCTCCACGGGCACAGGAACCCCCATGCTCATAGGGGTCTGATGTCCCCGCTCGCTTCCCCATTTTCCTTCCACATTGCTGCTATTAGGGAACGGTTTACCCTCCTAACTGCCCTCGGGTTCTGCCCTCCCCCGCAAGAGTGCCACTAATTCCTAATGTCATCACAAGGAACGTGACGTTAAAGGAGTTTTAGAGACTTGCCTATTTATAAACTCAGTTAAGTGGCAGCTGTGTCTTCTGGTCAGAGGGACCCCTTCTAAGTTACAGGCTCCCTAATGAGACTCCATAAAACTCCCGGGAAGATGGCTTGGCCTCTCACCCTGTTCCTTCCTACAACTCAGCATTTCTTGTTAACCACTTCTAGCCACAGGGATGGCATGCCCTAACCTGTCTTCTTTCCTGAGTCTCAAGTCTTGGAGTTTCTCCCTGGCCCTGGCCCTGGGTCATCTGCTTTTACCCCACTAGCTCCCTGACAGTCCCTGCAGCCTGACGACGTGGGAAACCAGCCCCCAGGGCTCCAGAGGAGAGTTCCCCAGCACGGCCTGGTCCAAGCCCTCGGTCAGATCATCAGAAGGCAGGGACATGAACCTCATTCTTCCAACCCCAAGTCCCCGTCTGGGTGGGTAGAGTGGATCCTGCTGTGACCTCTGTCAACTCCGGTCAAGACCTGACGGGAGTGACCCCATGTGGCCCCTGGTTAGAGGGCACGGCTCACATACACACCCTCCCTCTGGCAAGACGCACTTGGGGCCTGGAGGGAGGCTGTTCTCATGAAGGAAAAAGCACCAAGGATGCTGCGAGTCCACCCTCTTCCTGGAGTCGATGCTGGTTGATTCCCAGGTGACCTTACTGCCTTGCTCCTGGCCCATGTTTCTCGCCCAGGGGGCCCTGCTCTGCTCATGGTGAGGGGTGCAGCTTCTTCAGAGCAGCTGGCCTCAGCTGACACTGTCCTGGTCTAGAGAGGATGAAAAATCAAGCCAGACTACGTTCAAACTGATACCTCCAGAGACACACATGGGATGCCCAAAACCAGGGTAGAAGAGCACTGTGGACCTTGTCCAGAGCACCTCCACATGGGGAGGCTGAAACTCAAGGGGCCTTGGAACTGCCACAACCAGAGACTGCCACAAAAGGCGGGCATGCCCCGAGGCCACCAGGCCACCAGGAGGGCAGCGCTGGTTTCCTTGAAGCTGGCCGGGTGCTCATCGCCCGCCTCCTCTGATCTGTCTGCCTGCAGGACAAAGGTGAATGCTCCCCTCCAGGATGTGCAGGAGCCAAGTAGACATAGCCTGGTCCCCGTGCTTTCCCCACGCCTAACACAAGTCAGAGGAGTCCAGCTGGGGGTCCATTCCTTCAGGTGTAAAGACTGGGAGTAAGTTGGCTGGAATGAAATTTTTCTGTTTTCCGCTGAGAAGACAATTTCAATTTCCTTCATTGTAGCTTAAACTAAAGAAAAATGCAGTGTAGCTTTTGGGGGTTTTGTTTAAGTTACAGTAAACACACGTGTGCACACACACTCATGCAGCTAGAGAGGCTCTGTTTCTTAGGTTTATCCCTTTCTTTCTTAACCATTGGCCAGCCCCCAGTCAGAGCCTGGTGCTAATTGTATTACTAGAAATGCACTCCTATAAACATGTCTTGGGCCACGTGTTTTTCTCCAAATATCTGATTTGGCTTTAACTAAGGGTTTGCAGGGCTGCACAATGTGTGGGAATAATTGCCCCAAAGCTCCAAATATTTATCACCCGGGCCAGCGGGGAAGCCAGCGACTGACGTGGCCCGTGGCTGTCTGGCCCCATTCTTCTTGACAATGGGTGGACGAAGAGAAGTGTTGGACTGTTTACTGCTTCACAACATTTAAAAAGGTAATGAATGTACAAACAGCATGAAAAAAAAGAGGCCTCTGGAAGGTGGCTTAGAGTCGGGAGAGAAAATTCAAACAATTTTAGCCTCAAAAAGTCAACATCAGACACCCTTCTACTAAGGACCTACAAACAAACAGAGTTACTCTGTACACACATTAAGCGATGCAGTGCCCTGCCGCCGTGACTTTGACCTCACGGGCCCAGCTCCCACACGTGCAGGCGCAGGACTGCAGGTTTGGGGGGCCGGGGTCTTTGAATCTCCAGAGCTTGCAGTCATAGCACTTTCACACCTGGCTTGTCTGGAGGTCGGAGAGGGACAGAGAGAAAATCTGATTCAGGCCAGGACTGAGGTGCCCTTGACCTGAAGACCAAGCCGTACCGAGTGTGTGGACCATCTCTGTTCCATCTCCTCTCAGCTCAGCAGACAGCATTACAGACAGATTCCTCTGGTGCCCAGACATCCCACATCCCACATAATTAAAAGGCAGAGGGTTACCCTTTAAAAAAGTAAATAATTAATAACGGGAGAGGAATCTAGCATCTTAGGCTTCTACTCACACGGGCCTAGACATGTCGGTTATTTGCTTTCCTTCCAAGCATTGAATAATATGATTGAAACAGGAAATAAATTCTCCCATTTTCTCTTCTTTTTTTCTATTTTTGTGAGAGATTTTGTGCTCTGCTATCTAAAGACTGCCCTCTTTTAGCCTTTGCTGGTGAAAAATGAGGCTCCTCAGTCACTCAGACATCTAACTAGAAACAAAAGGTTGAATGATTCCGGGGGTGGGGGGTCTTGTTTTCACCCCACAGTTAGGAGCTGTCTGCACACTGCAGAGTCTATTGCTTTCTGAGACTCTTGATTCCTCCCAATAGACCTGAACAAGGGCTACACAGAAGAAAAATGACCGAAAAGAGGTGCGTGAAAACAAGTGTGCCTCCCCCCACCCATGTACTCATCCAACACATCTTATAAAATCTAAGGGAGTGTTAACTCTGAGTTTTACATTTTAAAGTCACTCTGCCAGAACATTTCAAGAATTAAAATGAGTAATAACAAGGATAGTCCTGGAAAACATCTCCAAAGTAAATTGGCCACAAGGTTCCTTTCAGCCTGTTCCTTTAAATGCAATTATGCAAAGAGGGAACATTTAATATCGTAATCAATAGAGTCCTGTCCTTTTCTAATACCAGGTCTTAGTGCCCATTGATTTTGGGGCTGGCTGCACAAACTTTAGTGATGCACCTGAGGATTTGATGCCATGAAGACGTGGAGATGATTTGCTTCCGGCAATGAGCAGTGAGATCACAAAATGGAAGGCTCATCCCCAGCCTTTAGAAACCACCCAGGAGAAAGGCAGTGGGCACCCTCAGATTATTTTCACAGATTCAAAACCAGAGACAACCAATACAATGAGGAGAGCTACACATTGCATCTTTGTTTTTTGCAGTAACAACATGGCAGGATCAAGGGAGCTGGTTTCAAAGTTTTTGTTTTTTTTTTTTCTTTATTCCAGCACACATTTCCCTGGAAAATTATTTCTGAGGAAAGAAATGACTTCAAAAAAAGAAAAAAAGCCTCTAATTGTGGTTGGCTTAATGCTTCTCCAGAGTAGGTCAATAGCAGGCCCACCGCAGGTGGCCTCAGGCCGCTCCCTTCCCAGTCTCTGATAAAGCCAGCCTCCTCCCCGGATCAAGGTATTAAGGTTTGGGTTATTTGTATTGATTTTATGTGCTGCCACGCTGAGCCAGTCATGCTCATATCTGCCGTTCACAAATTCCCCTTTAAAATGTCACCACTGCTTCATTTCCTCCTGGATCCATCAATACTGTGGCTGGAGGGGCTGGTCGGAAACCCCAAGGGCTGTCATCTGGTCTGTGGACCCTGGGGCACTGCACACCCCTGGATTGTCACAGACATCAGCGGTGGGAGGAAGTGGGTTAGAGAAGCGGTTAGTGAGATGCTAAACAAAAAAAACTCCAATAACCTTGCAAATTTTTTTCTCTGACATCCAGAAGGATTTTCCCTCCCTATCCAGAGAAGCCTAGCAAATGGATAGGCCCTCTAGTGGTTCACAGTCCTGCTTAGAAATATGGAGAGGACTCAGAGGACATCTTTTGGCATCACTTGAAAGTCCAGCCACACCCATAAGCAGGTGTATACACAGGAATTTCAAAACCTGTATGAGCCTAGCAATTATGGGCTACAACCACCCTGACAATTCTGCTGGGCATAAATCTTGAAGAAACTGTCTTATTTGCTGATAATGTGGGGTCAAGATTTTCCCTCGAAGTTCTAATTATGTAGTCTTTCTCAGCAAAATATGTAAACTAAGCCATCGAGTAATTTTAAACAGATTCTCGTCCTTCTCAGAACTGAATAAAACGAGCCTTCACTGGAAGCCAGGCAGAAATCTACACACAGGCAGTCATGGCTGTATTTATCAGTCTGTGGTGATCCTTTAACAAACATGCAGTGGGGTAAAAATAAAACACATGTTTCCCCTTATTTCTCTGCAAGCGCTTACTTAAGGTTTTATTATATTTGGCCATGGGACATTCAGTCAACTTACTGATGATATCAAAGAATGATTTTACAAACAGTAAAAGTTACACTATTGACACCTCCAAATTCTAGAGTATTTACATTGTGTTAGGTGCACACTTGCACAGGGAGATTAACAAACATTACCAGCAAGGCTGTGGCCAAATCCACCCTGGTTGTTTATAAAACCTTTACAACTCATCAGCTTCCACTAACACACTGGCACTGTTCAATTACCATCAGTTTTAAAGAGCCTTAGCAAAACATCCAGTGCCCATGTAAATAGACAAATCTGAAAACTAGCTGGTCTGTTGGCTTACATACTGTAGGTAATGTTTTCTTTTGCTCAAATTTGTTCTGGAAACTAATCACGCTCTGATAAAGCCATCTGCAAATATGAGAAAGATTGACACCCACATGTCAAAGTTTACACAGCCTGACCAAATGTACATATAGTACAGATGATGTAAGGGCTGTGCCGCGCAGAGCTTCTCCAGGGCCATGTTGGAATGGAGCTCCCTGGGAAGAGTGCAGGCGTCCCATCCGTGTTACAGCAAGGCTTGCCAGTCTCCCCACCAAGCTAAAACTTCCAAAAGAGATGGGCGCGGTCCTCAGTGCTCATCACGTAGCTCACTTTGTTGCCCCAGCAGCGTGGTTATCACCCAGGTAATCCCCAACACAATTGCTTTTCTACAATTCACTAAAGCTTTACCTTTATCGAGAAGGCGATAGTACCATATTGTCCTTCTGCTAGGAAGAACAGCATTAAATATCCCAGTTTTGAATGGGATGATATGAAATGGCATTTGCCCAACAATTCATAGGTAAGCAACCCCTTCCTGTGCTTTATCAAATTTATGGGTAGGACTTGATATGTGGATTTGTCCACTCACACTTAGAGAAAATCCAGGATGAAAACCTGAGTCCCAAGCAGATGGAGTACCTGAATGTGATGGAACAGGATGAGGAATTCACTTCATTGTATAACAAACAGCAAGGAACACAATTTCCTCCCAGTAGGTGACTGTGGTGTCTGTCAGAAATAAACCCATAGGCCACCTACTCTGGTCTTGATCTTCCTCTTCAGAAACACAGCGGGAAATGAAATCAGCAGGCTTGTGAAAGGACTTATGTGTAGTGACCTTACTGTGGTTCCTATGCACACTCCTTTTTAAGAGCTCAGAAATCCTGTTTAAATTTTCACTTGAGAATTTTCCTAGGAATTATCCAGAAGTTCCCTCATTTATTATTTCCAGAATGCAGTCTAGTAAGTCATTGAAAAAAGAAAGCAACTATTCTTTCTCTCTAGCCTTCTGATAATTCTCATGATTTTTTAAAATGTATTGTTATTCCAATTCTGCTAGAAACTTAGATATTTACTAAGTGGGGGGAGCCCATATAGCTTCATATCTTGGGGACGAATTTGAGAATAGAATCTTATAAAATAACATACATGAAGATAATACCAGCCATTTTTATCCCATGAATTTTTTTTAGTTACCAGGCTAGCTCTGTAATTTCATCTACCAATTCATTCATTTCCCGTTCTAAAGTTCAGATTATTTTTCTTAGCAATTCATCAGTTCCAGATCTTCATTCTCTCTTTCAAGTTTCCAATTGCAAATCCTTCTTCTTAATAGATTATTAAAACCTACCACCAGTAATGAGTCCTCACTTCCCTGTCCTTCTTGATCTAAATGTAGCAAAATAAAGCTTTCTGGAATTCCTGGGAACTTTTGTTTTAGAAAGCATCATCAGCATTTAGTTTTCTGGCTTTCTTGAACCTCGCTGATGGTGACATCATTCCGTGTTTGTCTCTGTCCATCTCGTGCTTGTTTTAAAGATAAAGTGAAAGTCTCTCTGTCGTGTCCAACTCTTTGCAAACCTATGAACTATACAGTCCATGGAATTCACCAGGCCAGAATACTGGAGTGGGTATCCTTTCCCTTCTCCAGGAGATCTTCCCAACCCAGGGATAGAACTCAGGTCTCCCGCGTTGCAGGTGAACTCTTTACTGGCTGAGCCACAAGGGAAACCCTTAAAGATAAAAGCTCAACAAAAATATCTTTGTTCAGCCACATTCAATGGCTTAGATGCCTTTATCTTTCTTTACAAATCTATGTAGGCTGACACTGCAAGCGAAGTCTCATAACCTACAACTCACATCTTACCTAATGGCAAAATTTCATGAACAGTAGCCGTTCCTAATGAACTGCCCTTGTACTTTCATATACTTACTCTATTTATGAAAAATGTACTTAACCAACGTGCCAAGAATTTTTCAAGGACACGTGTGTACTTATATTATGAAGTCAGATCCCTTCGACTTTGCCCAACCATTCGAGCCGTCTTTGATCCTAGAATATGATTTCTAGAATCCTATAACCTCTTTAGTGCTTCACTACATGCATCAATGTGAAACAATTTTACACATCAATATGTGTAACAATTTTATGATGATTCTTGTTAAACAGAAGCCTTTTCTACGTTAGCTCATAAAACTTAATTCCCCATTTCCTCTTCCCAAAGAATAAATGATCTTTGCCCTCCTGTGGATAATTGAATCATGAAGGTAGGTGAGAGCCTAACCGTTACCAGGGGAGATTGCTTTGGGGGAGGTGTTTAAGGACTGGGTAGCAACTCCTGTGTCTGAGGGGAAAGACACACAGAGGAGGGGAAGAACCAGCATTTGCTGAGTCCTGTACTGGGCCAGACACTGGTCTGGAGGCTTTATGCTATTACTCTCATCTCATCCATTCTCTTCTTGCCCCTAATTTATTCTCATGCCACCCATTACCTTGCTCAATACACTTTAATGGTTTCCAGTCACTCTTTGCACAAATACCTAATTCCTGATCTTCGGTTTTGAGACCTGGCATGGTTTGGCTCTTGCCAATGGGGTCGGCCTGCTTTTTTCTACATCTTTTTGTTTTTGGTTCTTCAATTGTATCTGACCTTCTTTCCATTGGCCATCATTGTTTGGTTCGCTTATATATCCCAAAGCCTCACCCACTTTTGGCACAGAAGAGCTACTTGATATTCTTGGCTGGAAGAACAAGCAAGTGAATGCATTTAATCCTTTCAACCATCCTCCCAAGATGAGGAAATAGAGTGTCAGGTGGTTTCAGATCCATGCCTGAGCCTCAGTTGATAATGTGTAGAAGTGAGCCATGTTTCAGCAATACTATACAGTTTTCTCTAAGGTCCCATGTGGGGGCCACATTGAGACCCCTTAGTAGATGGAGAAGCACACACTTAGGAACTGTGCTACCCAACACGATAGAGAGATAAGCAGGACTGGGCCCGCCAACTACATCCTGATGCAATTTTCTTTCCCCTCAGATGTGTTTGTGGTCCTGCTGTTCCCTGAGAAGTTTTATTTATCTGTGGATTTTCTCTGAAGAAAGGCAGTCAGAGGATGTTCTTTAGAGGTCAAGGTGAGAACTAGCAAGATGCTTCAACACAGCACCTTTTATAACACTGAAAAGTGATCATTAGGCTCCCTCGCAAGGATGAGGGATTTGCATTTGGCTTGCGTTGTGCAAACATGGCTTTTGTTGATTTATCAACAGGACTTCGCTTAGGGTTTTGGATTGGATTCCAGAGGTTGGCACCTACGCTCTAAAAAATCTAAACAGAAGGAGAAAATAAATCACCAACTGGCACTTTAAAGGCAAAGATTTATACCAAATTTAATGAACTTCCTGTCTTGCTGAGCATGAGGGAAATGTCATGTTTACCCCAATGCTCCCGGCTCCTGGCAGAGGCTACACCGAGTTGGAAGGGATGCAGAAGTGGGTCGCCTTCACCCAACTGCAGCTCAGAAAACTCATTAGTGAGAGAGCCCCTGGCGAGAACTCAGACCCTCAGGGTGCACCACAGCCCTGGCTACCAACCCCACTCAGAACTAATCCCCAGAGACATGGGGGTCAAGTCACGCTTTCTGATTTGTGCTCCCCTATAAGCAGACCAAAACCAAGGTGCAAGTAGTTTACTTAGGAGGTGGTCCCAGGAAACATAGATCAAGGAGTGGGGGAAATGAGGCAGGAAGCAGGGAGTGAAGGGTTTGTCATCAAGAGAGTCCCTGCTGGGAACAATTAACTTACTCCTGCCGGGACTGCACTAGGCACCAGTGTAGAAAGCCCACCTCAGGGTCATCCCAACCAAGGGCTGGAGGGCTGGGGCATTGGCCCACGAACTCTCCCAGTGACTAGTCAAGGGCTTCTTCAGGGCTATTAGTGCCCCCAGAAATTCCAGCCAGAAGCACCTTTAGGAGGAAAGACTCCAGCAACCAAAGTCCTTAAGCGGAGGGATGCAGGGATGGCCAGGTGGGAGTGGACAGGCCTTTGCTGGGTGGATAAGGATCTAGGCAGATGGGCAGCATGCTGTCTTAATCTGGTCCAAATCAAGCTCTGTTAGATCTCTGGTTCTTCTGTGACTTCTCTTTTCAGTTTTTACATGGTTCATACATGTTACCTGGAGGTACAAGCTATCATACTTCTCATTATATACCATCAAAGAACTTTCTTTGACTTAACCATCATATTCATCCTCAAATCCTTTTGATTCCCTCCCCTGGCACTGAAGCAGATCTAAAGCTACAACTAAAGTTGTGTATAGCCAAGGAGTGTGCATTTCCCAACTCTTCCCATATCAATAAATGAGGAACACAACTTCCCCGGAGAGCCAGTGGTTAAGATCCTATGCTTCCCATGCAAGGGGCATGGGTTTAATCCTTGGTTGGGGAACTAAGTTCCCATACACTGTGTGGTGAGATCAAAAAAATTAATAAAAATTTTTTAAAAAATAAGTGAGCATCTACTTGTAAGTCCACATAAATGATATACCTACCCTTGGAATATAGCATCTTTAAGCATCCCTGGACAGAAAAGAAAGCAACGCTAGCAGTGGTTGGGCATCTGGTTGACTTTCTCTCTGGGACCAAATGACCCTCTGAGTTATGCAGTCTGTCACTAAAAATTGTAATATCTGATTTTCAGTGTACTGAGAGTACAAATGAGAGTGAAAACAGAGTATCTTGCAATTAATGTTTCTTGAGTACAAAGAAGGTAAGAATGCTCATTAATGATGCATAGTACAATAAATTCCTCCAGCTCAGATGCAAGGGAGAAGAGGAAATTACAGGTCAGATTACCAGGTGCCCACTATTTCCATGTCTGTCTGTACCATTACACAAGTCAGCATGTATAATGTTCGCAAGGTTGGGATTTTAATCCCTGGTTGGTATTTCCTTATCTTGCTGTTGAAACACCCAAAAGTTGAAGAACAAAGGTCAATATTTAGACACATTATGAAATCACTTCAGTTTTTCTTGATTGGAAGCTTGTTTGGATTTGTTGAATTAATAATTTCTAAAGTTGGTATTCAACATTGTGTAAGCATGACTTTTTAAAGTAGTTCTCAGCCATCTGTAATGAATAATTACTAGAGGGAAATGACAGTTGATCTGAGTTTCATTCATCCACATATTAGAGTAAAAGAAAATTAAGTAAGTTCTCCAGATAGAAGTTTTGGATAAGAATTGTAAAAAACAGAATACAGCTGTCTGTTAAAAATCTCATTTTAGTAATGCTAATAGAAGAATGGAAATTAATGTAAACTTATATTAAATAATGGACTGGTGAGCCAAGACTGCCATTCTTGAGCTGGGCCTCCTGATTCTCAGCATCCTTTTTCTGGTCAATTTCCAGCTGTAGCCTCTCGGCCTCCTCATCGGTCAGTTCCTTGATCTGCGGCCCGGAGGTCTCTGACTTGGCCTCCTTGGCCAACCTGGCTGCACGCTCCGCCTTCTCGCGCCGCTCAGTCTCCTGCCGAGCTCGCTTCTCCTGCCGGGCCTTCTGTGCCAGCTGGTTGTGGTGGTTGAAGGTCTGTGTGATAAGCTTTTCTGCCATGCCTTCTTCTCCTCCAACAAAGAAGTCTGTTTTGCGTCGAAGGAAGCTGAAGAAAGTGTTCACCAGCTCCTGCACGCCGCCCTCATGCTGCTGCGCCATGGCCAGCAACATGCCGTCGAACCGATCCTCCTCCTGCTCCCCGCCCATCGTGCCAGCTGCTAGCCACGCTCCGAAATCCGAGCTCCACACTCGCGTCCCGCGCTCGCCGACCCTTCGGATCGCGTCCGGTCCAACGGCTCCAGTCCGCCTTCCGCTGCGGAGCCGGAACAGGGAAGCAGGAGGCCGAGGAGGAGGAGGAGGACGAGGACGAGAAGGACAAGGGGAAACTGAAGCCCAACCTTGGCAATGGGGCAGACCTGCCCAGTTACCGCTGGACCCAGACCCTGTCGGAGCTGGACTTGGCTGTGCCCTTCCGTGTGAACTTCCGGCTGAAGGGGAAGGACGTGGTGGTGGACATCCAGCGGAGGCATCTCCGGTTGGGGCTCAAGGGACAGCCCGCGATCGTGGACGGGGAGCTCTACAACGAGGTGAAGGTCGAGGAGAGCTCCTGGCTCATCGAAGACGGCAAGGTGGTGACGGTGCATCTGGAGAAGATCAACAAGATGGAGTGGTGGAGCCGCTTGATATCCAGTGACCCTGAGAGCAATACTAAGAAGATAAACCCCGAGAACTCCAAGCTGTCAGACCTGGACAGTGAGACCCTAGCATGGTGGAGAAGATGATGAATGACCAGAGACAGAAGTCTATGGGGCTGCCTACCTCGGATGAGCAGAAGAAACAGGAGATTCTGAAGAAGTTCATGGATCAGCATCCAGAGATGGACTTTTCCAAGGCCAGATTCAACTAGCCCCTGTGTTTGCTCCCCTGAACTCTCCAGGCTGAGCTCCCGGCTCCCCACTTTCCTCTCCCACCCTCCCCGGGACTGGTGGGCTGCAGGACCAGGGCAGGCATGGGGCTGGCTGGCACACAGGTCCCAGGCCATCATGGCAGAAGGGCTGGGGCCTTGGGGGGTATTGTCCTCCCCAGCTGGCCTGCTGTTACACATTAAAACCATTTACCCACTTAAAAAATAATAATAATAATGGACTGAACACCTCTATGCAGGAATGTCCCCAATGTGTATTCTTTGTAAAGGGTGGAATTTAATAGCAAATAGAAGGGGGGAAAGTGGAAGCAGTGACAGATTTTCTTGGGCTCACTGCAGATGATGACTGCAGCCATGAAATTAAATGATGCTTACTTCTTGCAAGGAAAGCTATAACAAACCTAGACAGCATATTAAAAAGCAGAGACATCACTTTCCTGGCAAAGGTCCACATAGTCAAAATTATGGCTTTTGCAGTAGTCATGTATGGTTGTGAGAGTTGGACCAGAAAGAAGTCTAGGGGCCTGAGAATCGGTGCTTTCAAACTGTGGTGCTGGAGAAGGCTCTTGAGAGTCCCTTGGACTGCAAGATCAAACCAGTCAATCCTAAAGGAAATCAACCCTGAATATTCACTGGAAGGACTGATGCTGAAGCTGAAGCTCCAATACTTTGGACACCTGATGTGAAGAGCCAACCCATTGGATAAGACCTTGATGCTGGGAAAGATTGAAGGCAAAAGGAGAAGGGAGCTGCAGAGGATGAGATGGTTGGATAGAATCATCAACTCAATAGAGATGAATTTGACAAACTCCAGGAAACAGTGGAGGACAGAGGAGTCTGTCACTCTGCAGTCCATACGGTTGCAATCAGCCGGACATGACTCAGCGACTCAGCAACAACAAATGACAAGACTGATTTGCTTGCAACACCTGTGTGGTTTAGTGAGCACCAAGGATGGACTGCTTTGGAGGGGCCTTCTGGTACTTTCCCACCCAGTAGCCTGCCTAACTCCATATTCCAGCCTGCACACCCCCCAAACAGTTCTATGCAAATCTGTTCTTATTTTTACGTCCTTTTCTTAAGACAGAAATAAGACAGCTTGTCTACCCTGCTCATCATCTCAATCTGCACTTCACCCTCAGTATACTGTAATTCTTTTTTTGGGTTTCTCAAGGAGAAGGAGGAATATTGTCCTAAGTTCATAAAGTTTATTATCAGGAAGTTGTCTCGTGGTTGTAATGTTCTCATCATGACCACCACCGCTGATGTAATCTGTTATTTCAACTCACCATCCATGGGACTAGCCATGGGTCACATCCTGGACATTGTGGAGACCTGGGTGAGAAACAGATTCAGTGAGAGAAAGACATCTGTTCTCTGGTGTCTTTAATGTTTTTACTCAAGGGAGGGCATCCTTTTCATACCTTCTCTAAGGTCTAAAATGTGGGATTCCTCATGAACATTACCTGCTCCTTCTCCTCTTCCCAAGCCTCCCAACCATCCCACACCCTTCTGTGTTTTACCTTAGTCCTTTCTCTGGAAATTTCTATTTTGCACCTTTCACTTCACCTTGGTTTTGAGTCTCTTAAATGTTGCAGAAACCCCGTACATTCACCCCCAAGCCCAGCTTTGGATTACCCTCCTCCACATCATCCTTTAAAAATGCCAGGCTGATTGCTTCTTCCCCTCTCACAGCTTCACAGGCTCCTATCAGCCTGCAGTCCTTGTCAAATCCCTCCCAGGAGCTCTGCCTTCTCTCCCTGCCCGTCTTTCCCTTATCACAGTCAATGGCACCAAAGATCCACCTGGAGACTCTAGCCAAAACTGGGTGTTATCTCCATCTCCTCCTTTTTCCTCTTATTTGTCCAGTCCTGAAGATCTACCTGTGCCATGGGGCTCCTCTCCAGATCCTGACTGATCTCATTGCTTTCTTTCTTCTTCTTCAGTACCTTCAGCAAACAATTCCAGAATATGTTTGGAAAAATCAAATTGCATCACTCTTTTCTCAAAGATCTCAAGGTTCTCACAGTGTTTTTAATCGAATCCAATCTTCTCAACTTCTCGAAGTGGTTCTCTCGATCCTGACCTGATCTTGTACTGCCCTACCGTTAGAATGTCCCTTATTCCCTGCCGATGATGAATGGGTGTGTTGTTTAAATCCTACATCATTTATCATGGGGCACACACCCCACCATCCACTATGCACTGGACACGCTGGCCTCTTACTCCTCCAAACTGGCAGACTCATCCAGCCCTTGGATCTTTGTCTGGCTCTTCACTCAGGAAAGCTCTGTCCACCCCACCCCAACATCAACTCCAACTCCAGATACTCAGCCAACCAGCAACATCTTGGTTACCCTTCTTTCATTCTCTGAGGTCTTCCTTGTAGCTCCTCTAACACCCTTACCTAGTCTAGTAAATAATGCTATTTGTTTATTGGCAGGGATGTCATCATCTAAAATTAAGTTCTTGTACTTTTTTAATCTGTTTTATTAACTATTACCTGCTCCACAATGCAAGCTTCTGAAGGATAGGACACATATTTTGTTCCCAGTAATGACAACAATTAGGCTTGCCATAGGTTTAGAAAGTGGAAATAATTATTGAATAAATGAATGAATGATTATTATCAAACTATTAACATTTACCAATATAATTGGGTGAAAATAGTATCCTAATATTTTAATTTGACCCTGATTATTACTGAAATTGAGTCCTTTTCATGTTTTTAGTGAGAATTATTTTTTCTTTTTCTATGAATATCTTGTTGGCATCCTTTCCTTATTTTTCTATTGTTTTTTTCTTCTTTTCAGTTGTCACTCATTATTGTGTTTCCTTCTTTGTTTGCAGTTATTTATGTCTTATATAGGGGATGATAGAGGATGAGATGGTCAGATGGCTTCACTGACTTGATGCATGTGAGTTTGGCCAAGCTCTGGGAGTTGGTGAAGGACAGGGAAGCCCAGCGTGTTGAAGTCCATGGGGTCGCAAAGAGTTGGACCCAACAGAGTGACTAAACTGAACTGAATGTCTTAGATGTTTGTTCTATATTTTAAAAATATTTTCTCCTATTATGTCATTTATTTAGGGAGATATATGTTGTTACATGGTCAAATGTTGATGTAGTAAAATGAGTTTTTTTTCTTAACAATACATAATAAAAAAGCAACAAAGGCAGCTCTGAATATGAACTCTCACTGGACCACACTGGTCAATATTAGAATCTATGAAAGTTTCATAGATATTTCATATTTCATTTCTCTTTCATAGAAAGTGTATATTATATAAGTTCTGGCATGATGTAATGTGAAGCACACAGCACAATCTGTGAAGTATTCATACAGAAGAAAAGTAACACACATTTATTGAGGTCTTCGCATTCAACCTCCAATCTAGGTCCATACGGAGGGTGGAGTTGCAGGTTACAGAACATCATGAGGGCACAGCCAGGCGAATCCAGCGTGTGGCATTCTACAGACCCAGTGACTTTAACAAGACAGCCACATGGGAGAAAAAGGGATTGTTTCAGATAAAAAGAAACTTGAGATATATAACAAGTACATATAATTAATAAGCTTTTAAAAATCATGATTTAGTGTAACTATATGGCTGATTCATGTCAATGTATGACAAAACCCACTGAAATGTTGTGAAGTGATTGGCCTCCAACTAATAAAATAATATTAAAAAAATAAAAATAAAAATCATGATTCAGTAGACTGTAAGATGGCATATTTGGATAAATAAGGAAACTTGAAAATGGTCTAGATATTCAGTGCTATCAAGGAAATATTTTTATTTTAATAATTTAAATAATTCTCTCTTATTTTGCTAAGGTCATTTGCCATGGCAATTATGTTGGAAGAATTCCTTTTTTTTTCCCTTTGAAATATATATTAGGTATTTAGGAATGAAAGTGCCTGAGATTTTCTTTAAAATAGCCCTTCTCCCCCAAATAAAAGGACATATGTGTTGGGGTTGGGAACAGATAAATTAAGAAGAGAAGCATGCTGATGGCATTTGCTCAAGAGAAATGATTTGAAGGGGAGAGAAGAGGTGGAGAGCTCTGTGAAGAGGCAGCCTGACCATCCAGGGGTGAACATAAGACCCCAGACTTTGGTCCAGAGCTGGGAGCCTCTCTCCCCCTGTCCTCCCACACCTCTTTTGTAAGCAGATCAATCTAGAAGGTGGGGGGCCGTGAAGGTCCCCCTCAGAGAGTGGAGATTCATTCTGGAGGAACAGACATCTAGGTCCCTAGGGGGACCTAGGAGGCCTGTACATCACTCTTTTGTGTACGTTTGGAAACTTTTATAATTAATCATTTGATTAAGAAAGAGATGTGCATTTTCTGCTTTGGTGCAAGAAAGATTAATACACAATTTTTAAAATGTATTAACTGCATTATTCAAATCTTCTTTATTTTTATTGACTTCTGCATATTTAATATGCTGACTTCCAAGAAAATTGTGTTAACATTTCTTACCTATATTTTTAGAAGTATAAATTTCTTTTTATTCTTCATAGTTTTCAATTTTTATTATTTGAACCTATAAGTTTCCATGAATAGTAAATACAGCTTCTTGATTTATTGTTCGTTTCATCCATAAAAAGCTTGTGTGGGTATTTAGCTCTACCTGTATTTTGGTTAGTATCTGTTTTGCATATTTTCTCTCTTTATTTTCAACATCTTTTCTTTTTGTTTCAGGTGTGTGTGTCTTAGGACTTGACCAGATCCTTTTTCTTTTTTTAGATTCAATCTGAGTATCTCTTGTCTCCAAACATGTGAATCCCACCCTTCATATTAGTTGTGATCACTGATTTGTTTGGACATACTTATGCCAAATTTTCAACTTCTAAATTTCCTTTATTTATGCTCATTCACTTGTGCATGCAGGCTTTGATTGAATTTATCAACATTGTTTTATTTTTTTGCAATGTTTTGGAAATTATGCTTTTATTTCTGTTCTTCAGAGATTCTTTGTATGATCACTTACCCTGTGATTAAATGTACTACAATTTGATCTTTATCAACATCTAGGATTAATTTCACTCCCAGATAAGACTTTATTTTCCTCCCTTATTCCTCTCACCATGTCGAAGTCATCTAGAATTTCTGGCCAGGGCAGTCACCACAAGCCACTGGTGGCTACTGAGCCCTGTAAACACACCTTACCTGGATGGAGAAGTACTGTAGGTGTCAGATACACAGCACATTTCAAAGATGTTGGCCAAAAGAATTCATCCACAATATCCTAATATTAATTACATCTTGAAATGGCAATATTTTAGATATACTGCTTTAGATACATAAATATATTGTCAAATCCATTCTACATTTTGCCCTTTCTGAATGTGACTACTAGAAAATTCAAAATTACAGATGTGGCCCATGTTATTTTTCCACTAGATTTCTATTGGACATTGTTGCTATAGGATTTTAGTGCTGAATTATAATTTTTCAACAGTAAACCAGTTTTTCTCCTTATTTTTTCCCCTTTTGTCTCTCTGATTCATTGATTCACTGTCCAGCCCTTGAATTATAGTGTCTAATGGGTATAGAATTTTAGAACTCAAACTCAGTTTTAAAGCTCAATTGCTGTATTGTCTTCAATTCCTGGCTCCATTTGTAGACAGGCTATTTTTGTTCTTTTTCTTCTAGAAGATTTAGCAGTGATTCTTCATTCTGTGCACCCTGGTTTCACAAAAGGTAGAGGGGTTTCCATGCCTTGCATTTCATTCTCAGGAAACTCTGAAACATGGTCTTGTGTGTGTGTGTGTGTGTGTGTGTGTGTGTGTGTGTGTGTCTTTTAGGCTCTGGAAAAGCTTCTTGCACTATTTCTCTTCCATTCTTGTGCCTTCTGTAAAGAAATGTCTATTCTTTAATTCACATCTCCTCCTGAAAGGGATTTGTATCTTTTAGATCTGTTTTCCACCTTTAAACTTTCCTTTATGCCTTCTTCTCTTCATTCTTGTGTGTAAGTCATTGATTTGTGAGTTTTTCAGGTTGTTTCTTTTTGTGTGTGTGCATCTGTTTCTCTATTCAGTGCACACACTGTAGAGAAGAACTGGATTCTCATGTCCAAGGTCTGTCTGGTCCTTTTCCATCCCAGCACACTCTTGTGTCACAGAAGATAGCTCCTTAACTGTCCTGTGAGGATTTTCATTCTCCTTCTTGTAAATGGTGACTGCAACCACGAAATTAAAAGACACTTACTCCTTGGAAGAAAAACTTTGCCAACAAAAGTCCGTCTAGTCAAAGCTACAGTTTGTCCAGTAGTCATGTATGGATGTGAGAGTTGGACTATAAAGAAAGGTGAGGGCCGAAGAATTAATGCTTTTGAAATGTGGTGTTGGAGAAGACTCCTGAGAGTCCCTTGGACTGTAAGGAGATCCAACCAGTCCATCCTAAAGGAAATCAGTCTTGAATATTCCTTTGAAAGACTGATGTTGAAGCTGAAATTCCAATACTTTAGCCACCTGATGCGAAGAACTGACTCATTGGAAAAAACCCTGACACTGGAAAATATTGAAGTCAGGAGGAGAAGGAGATGACAGAAGATGATTTGGTTGAGTGGCATCATCGACTCAATGGACATGAGTCTGAGTAAACTCTGAGAGTTAGTAATGGACAGGGAGTCCTGGCATGCTGCAGTCCATGGGGTTGCAAAGAGTCAGACACAACTGAGAGACTGAACTGGACTGACTCTTATAAATGAACCAAGTTTTAGTTACATTTTCTTTCTGCCGAGTTGAGTGTCTTGTGAGAAAAGAGATGGAAACCACCATGACTGTCAAGACATTGCTCTTTGCACATCATGACCCAGAGCACAAACCCTCCCACAGCTTCACCAGCTTGTTCCAGTGTGAACGCTCCACTTGGGGCCCCGGGCGGTCCTATGCATTCATAGCACACTTGGGGCTCACGTGTTCCATAGGTAACTCCACTTCCTCTTTGCTACTCACCTGCTCTACACATTCTTAACAATCTCTGCCTAGTCCACCCCATGACTACTGCCAGTCCCCAAGCCCCCCAGAAATTTCTTTCCTTAGCGCTACCATTTCAGACAATATTGAGAAATGTTGTTGCTGTTTAATGTGACACAAGTATTGTAGGGTCAGCGTATTTCCCTGGAAGTCTTTTTGTGGAGGCTTCATAATAGCTCTAAATATTTGATGATTCTTGGTGGTGTGTTTTTCTCACATTGGAATCTCCTTATTAACCCATATTTTAATGAGCCCCCTCCCCATCCTCCTTCATTGCTGAAGAGGGAGGTGGGGGCTAATCTGTTGACCAGAGGATGGGTGGGAGCATTTGGCTCCCCTTGGCACCAATAGCCCCCCAGGCCTTGCCTGTGTCTCTGGCAGGGCTCTGAGTGACCCCCGTGCTGCCGCTATGCAACACAGCTGGTCTGCGAGGGTGGGGCAGCCCTTCTCCAGTCTCCCAAATCATCACCCTTGGCAGCCCCGGGGCTTTCTTGATCCCATGAGCCAGCTGCCTCAGAGCTTGGAACCCTAAAAAGAGCTTTCTGTCTGTTTTATAGCAGCCCCTTCTGTCCTTGCTTGGGGCAGTATCCCTGTTCCATCCAGGTTTATGGGTCTTCCATTAGGGTTTCTTAACATTTCAGATGCACTGAGACTTACCTCTTGCTTTCCAACACTGTGATGGATTCTCTATCTAGATATGGGGGCCATACCTGGGGGCTAGGGCATCTGGATTTCCAGCCATCTCTAGTCCCTTCATGCATGCACCCATGCTGTTCCCTGGGCCTGAAATACCCTTCCCCACTTCTTCCCTTTGCCTTTGTCTCTTCATCCTCCAACACCCATCTAGGGAGACACAGTCTAGAAAATCTTTCCCAATTTCTCCAGGTGGATTCAACCTCTTGGCTCTGCTGCCTTCAAAGAACATACATATGTCTCTGCTTTTATTTCTTTATTTCTTGTAACTCATCCCGTCCTACTTGAATACATGTATTTTTGCACATGTTAGATTTGTTTTCACTACTAAGTTGTGTGTTTCCTGAGTAAAACAGAATAGCCTAAATATCTTTGTTTTCTTCATTCTAACACAGGACCAGCCCAGAGAGGATACGCAGTAAGAATTTACTGACACTGAATCTGGAAGATTTGACACTCTCTGCCCTTCTCTCAGTCTGAAATAAGGAGCAGCAGGCATTTGCCAAGTGACCTGAGTGGTCCTCCCTGAGACTGCTGAATAGCTTGGCATCATGGGAATTTGTTTCACACTATTCTGAGTGTGCGGTCCAACCCTAAACCCTCTCACCACAGTTCCATCCCATTGCTATTACTTGAAATAAAGGACGTGTGTGTGTGCGGGTATCCTAAGTCACTTCAGTCATGTTTGACTCTGTGCAACCTCATGGACTGTAGCCCACCAGGCTCCTCTGTCCATGAGATTCTCCAGGCAAGAATACTGGAGTGGGTTGTCATACCCTCCTCCAGAGGATCTTCCTGACCCAGGAATCAAACCTGTGTCTCTTACATCTCCTGCAGGTAGGTTCTTTACCTCTAGCGCCACCTGGGAAGCCCAAAATAAAGGGCTAGGAGCGCTTTACTCTCCTTAAGAAAAGAAACCACATTGTTCCCCTTACACAAGAGTCAGTTTCCTTATAAGGGTGAAAATATCTGCTGAAAGTTTAAATAACTTATTCCTCTCTACCTTTGTCTTCCCTCTCTGCTTCCCTCCCAATCATGGAGATATTAAGAAGTAAGACTGCATCTAAAGAGAAAGCATTCTGAGTAGTCTTCTGATTTGTCCTTATCTGCAATATATATGCAAGCTAGACAGAGTTGATAAACACAGACAGCCCACGTGACTTCAAAAAACAAACAAATAAATATACAGGCAGACGTTGATTTCCCTGTGGAAATTTTACAGGGGAGTTAAGTTATGGAGTGTACACAGACCTGAAATTGCCATGCAAACTGGGTTGGCGGGGATTTCAGTGACTACACGTGGGTTGGGTAAACCAGTTCAAATAAAGAGACCCTGGGATTTGAGCTGGATATTTGAATGAAAGCAGCTGGAAATTTAGAGAGCTGAGATGATCTCCTGTCACTGTATCCATATGCATCCATCACTTGTGGTGACTTTTGCTTTAAACAGGAGAGATTCACAAGCTGCTATGAAAGTGATGGCTACAGGTGTCTAAATCTGATTGAGGAGAGAATGTCTTGAATGAGAATTCCAGGCAAGTAGTTCATTTAGGAGATGGCTCCAGGAAGCCCTGAGCTGAGTGGGAGGGAAAGGCAGCCAGTGCAGGAGAGTTAACAGGCAAGCCACCAGAGCCTCATTCCACTGGGGACAGCATGGAACATGCATCTCTGGGTTATGCCCCCTCTCGCATAGGAGTGAGAGAGTTGGGGTATTTATCCACCAACACCTGTCCATTATTAACTGTGGGCTGCTCCCAGGGGGTGTCAGGTCCCAGGAAGTCTAGTAGACTGTGCACTCTGGGAGAGTGGGCTCCAGTGCCTCCAGAAGGGAAGTAAAGCGACATGGGGGTGCTCTCCAAAGTCAGGCCAATGTAATAACCCAGGATTGTGGAAGCGACTATAACAACATGTGGATTTTCCCCTTTAGACTAATTTTTATCATTTGGAAAATGCTAGGAGCTTCCCTGGTGGCTCAGACGGAAAAGAATTTGCCTGCAATGTGGGAGACCTGGGTTGATTCCTGGGTTGGGAAGATCCTCTGGAGAAGGTAATGGCTACCCACTCCAGGATTCTTGCCTGGAAAACCCATGGACAGAAGAGCCTGGAGGGCTACGGTCCATGGGGTCGCATGGAGTCAGACATGACTGAACAACTAACACTTCCATGGTTTCACAGGGGAAAAAACAACCTCCCAGTGTTCCATCACTCATGAAATTCATGAATGATGAAAATTTTATGCTCAACTTGTCATAAAAAACAAAGAAATAGTCACCTGTATCAGCTCTTCAAATCATCCAGCCACTCCTTCAGTAAACACCATGACTGTAGAGAAAAGTCTCTGAAAAAATAAACTTCTCCAGGAAAAGGAAAGATGAGGAGGTGTGAATGTAGGGGCATGCAGGAAGCGGGGAGGTGTTGGATGTAGCAGGATGTGCTCTGGCGGGGGAATGGGGGCTTGCGAATGCCCCATCCAGCCTTGGCCTCCTCAACTGTAATGCGTAGGCAGCACGGCATGCCTGGACACTCTCTAGCCATCTTCCAGCTCTGTCTGTAAGTTCTGCCCTAAGATGGTGCATTGGGCACTCAGGTTATGCAGAGGCCTCATGCAGAAGGTTACTGATCAGAATTCAAGTAAGGCCTCCGCATAATTCTCCTGCGTTTGAAGCTTACCCCTATGGTGATATTGGGGTGTTAGCCGTTGTCCCTCCATATCTAATGGTCCATCCACGCATGTCTCACCCGCTTGGCAGTGGGCCATGTCCTCCTCATCTAGTATACAGTGTTGCTCAGTAAATGCTTGTTTTTACTTAAGCTTTAAGAAACATTTTCAGAACATGTTGGGGCTTCCCTTGTGACTCAGCTGGTAAAATATCTGTCTGCAATGCAGGAGACCTGGGTTCGATCCCTGGGTTGGGAAGATCCCTTGGAGAAGGGAAAGGGACCCTTCCCCAGTATTCTGGCCTGGAGAATTCCATGGACTATATAGTCCATGGGGTTGCAAAGAGTCAGACACAACTGAGCGACTTTCACTTTAGAACATGTTTTATTTATCTTTAATCCCTGATTCCAACTGTGCTCTGCCTTGTGGCCCTTCTCATTTTCTTAATAACATCTGGGCAGATTGCATAACTTTCTGATCACTTAAAACTTTTTAAAATCATAATAAAATACACATAACATAAAATTTACCATGTTAACCCTTTTTTAAAACATTTTTTATCATGTGGATTGCTTTTAAATTCTTTATTAAATTTGTTACAGTATTGCTTCTGTTATGTTTTGGTTTTGTGGCCCCAAGACATATAGGATCTTAGCTACCTTATCAGGGATAGAACCTAAATCCCCTCCATTGGAAGGTGAGGTCTTAACCACTGGATCATTAGGAAAGTCCCTTTCTTAACCATTTTTAAGTGCACAGTTCAGTAGTGTTAGACATTGACTTTGTTGTGCAAGCCATCTGCAGAATGTTTTGTCTTACAAAACTGGTACTTTGTACCCAGTAAACTACAGCTCCCCACCACCCACCTACCCCAGCTTCTGGCAACTGGCACTCACTCTTTCTGTGAGTTGGATAATTCTAGGTACCCCGTATAAGTCGGACACGACTGAAGCGACTTAGCAGCAGCAGCAGCAGCATATAAGTGAAATCATACAGCATTTGTCATTTTATGTCTGTCTTCTTTTATTAAGCATCATGACCATTCATCTTAGACTGTGTATCAGAACTTTCTTCCTTTTTAAAAGAGAAAGACAACTTCCATGTTGTCATGAAGACAACATGGACTGTACAGTCCATGGAATTCTCCAGGCCAGAGTACTAGAGTGGGTAGCCTTTCCCTTCTCCAGGGGATCTTCCCAACCCAGGGATAGAACCCAGGTCTCTGCAATGTAGGCAGATTCTTTACCAGCTGAGCCACAAGGGAAGCTCCTTCCTCTTTAAGGCTGAATAATATTCTATTGTATTTAATACATCACTTTTTATTTGTTTGTTTACCCAGTGATGGAGACTTGGATTAAAATACATGTTTTTAAATGAATGAAGAAGACTTCCTTGGACTTCCGGAAGATTAAACCAGTCAATCCTAAAGGAAATCAATCCTGAATATTCACTGGAAGGACTGATGCTGAAGCTGAAGCTCCAGTACTTTGGCCACCTGATGCGAAGAGCTGACTCATTAGAAAAGACCCCAATGTTGGGAAAGGTTGAAGACAGAAGAAGGGGATGACAGAAGACCAGATGGTTGGATGGCATCACCGATTCAATGGACATGAGTTTGAGCAAGCTCCAGGAGATGGTGAAAGACAGAGAAACCTGGAGTGCTGCAGTCCATGGGATCACAGAGTCAGACAAGACTGAGCAACTGAACAAAAAAATGAAACTCAAATCTTGCCCATCAACAGCTGACTTTCAGCCCACATATTAAGAAACTTCAAACAAGTATTCTTCTACATATAAAGCCCTCTTTTAAAAACTTTTGCAATTGTTGATGAGGGTTTTCCCCCTTGAATGAAAAGTTAAAAAAGAAACTCACCTTTGTTGAGTGTTTACTCTGTACCAAAAGTTGCAACATTTTCCAAGTGAGAAAAGAACATGCTGTCATGATCTGATCAGTGACACTGTTACTGCTATTCAGGGGCTGCCATGTTCCTGGCATCATGTGAACCCAAGACCTAAACATACCATCTGTGGGACACCACTTCACATCCCTGACATCTTGCCATCGTGATTTTTTTTCTTTTTTTTTTTTTCTTTTTACTGTTTTTGCCTTAACATTGTTGACTCCCAGGAATGATTTACTTGTTTGTTATGAGAATTTTCCAGTAAATGGCAATAAGACATCATGATCTAACAAAATTAAAATATTACAAAATTTTGACAATGGAAGAAAATAAATTGTTTTTAACTTAAGGAATTATCATAATCAATTGACAGTGTCAATCTAGCACCTAAAATAGCCAGTGACTCTATTTATTTATTTATTTTACTTTACAATATTTTATTGGTTTTGCCATACATTGACTTGAATCCTCCATGGGTGTGCATGTGTTGCCCATCCTGAACCCCCCTCCCACCTCCCTCCCCATCCCATTCCTCTGGGTCATCCCAGTGCACCAGCCCTGAGTACCCTGTCTCATGCATAGAACCTGGACAAGCGATTCATTTCACATATGATAATGTACATGTTTCAATGCCATTCTCCCATCTCATCCTGCCCTCACCCTCTCCCACAGTCCAAAAGACTGTTTAATACATCTGTGTCTCTTTTGCTGTCTCGCATACAGGGTTATCGTTACCATCTTTCTAAATTCCGTATATATGCATTAGTATACTGTATTGCTGTTTTTCTTTCTGGCTTACTTCACTCTGTATAATAGGCTCCAGTTTCACCTCATTAGAACTGATTCAAATGTATTCTTTTTAATAGCTTAGTAATATTCCATTGTGTATATGTACCACAGCTTTCTGATCCATTCATCAGCTGATGGACATCTAGGTTGCTTCCATGTCCTGGCTATTATAAACAGTGCTGCGATGAACATTGGGGTACATGTGTCTCTTTCAATTCTGGTTTCCTCGGTGTGTATGTCCAGCAGTGGGTTTGCTGGGTCATATGGCAGTTCTGTTTCCAGTTTTTTAAGGAATCTCCACACTGTTCTCCATAGTGGCTGTACTAGTTTGCATTCCCACCAACAGTGTAAGAGGGTTCCCTTTTCTCCACACCCTCTCCAGCATTTATTGCTTGTAGACTTTTGGATAGCAGCCATTCTGACTTAGCCAGTGACTCTAAACAAAGATTAGGCTAGTAGTGAACTGATGGGTGAGGACTTTCACATGCAAATTTTTTTTTTTTTAATTCTTACTGTGAATGGCATGGTGCCAATATATAATATACTTTATTGACATTCAAATCATCTGTTGTTTTTTAAAGTGCTAAGATGAAATTGCTGGGTCCCCAGTTTAAATTGAATCACCTTCATTACAACATGAATCATGTAACAATGAATATCTATCATTATTAGTAGTCTATAAAGTAAGTATTGCATGGATGTATTATAAAAACTGTATATGCTGTTATTGAAAACTTATTCAGTGGAAATTGATTTTGAAATTTGGTGAAATGTAAGCTTAGACCTCATTTCAAAATGTTAAAAATTCCAAGATAAAATGTTAAACTATCATCAAGTTTATCCCAAGATATGAAAAAAATCATTTAAAAATTATAAGAGTCAGAAAAAAATGAACACTATCAGATGGGGGGAAATGAAAGACAATGATTAAATTATTGAATCAAGTTTGGAAGAAAATAAAATATCATGAAGGCAGGAAAAGGCATCAGAGTTACTGTTTGGGGCCAGTTCTAGCCCAGGTCCTTTACTTGTACAGCAGGGCATATGCACATGTTTCTTCTATTTCCTGCCAGAGAAGCTGATGAATTTCTAGAAAAATCAGAGGAGAAAGATTCAAGCAAATGTACTTTCTGCCAAATGAAGTGCTGGCTGTGGGATCCAGATATCTAACAAAGGAATACTCCACTCTTGTTGGAACTGTCTGATCTCAGGAGGAATTACGGTCATTTCAAAAGACAGCACGGCAGGGACGACCCTGCCAGAAAGGCATCGCTCACGACTAACTCCAAGAGGTGGGGAAAAGTCACTTCAACTCAATTTCTTCATTACTTTCAAAGGATTTAAATATTTAAATAGTTTGTCTATTTTGCAAATAGTGGGGCAAGGGAAATAATTGAAGAATATGAAGATGGGCAAAGACTGACAAAGCCAGGTGCAGCTGGAAGAGCATTTTAAGATCATCCTGGATGTCAGAGATCCTCCAGTTTGGGGCTGCCCACAACCCCCAGTCACGAGATGTGGGCAAGGCTTAACCCGAGGCACTCTGGACCTCTGTTGTATCCAGTGGAGCCCTCCCAGCAGCTAGAGCCACAAGCCCCACTGTGATGGAGGCTGAGGAGAGCATCTCACAGCACCCCCTAGACGTTCCCACATCACAACCTGATCTGATGGAGCCTGAGACGGAGCTAGAGTGAGAGCTAACAGTTGGGAATTTTATGAAGAGGCTGGATTTTCCTTAGAGAGAACAGAGACCAGAGAAGAAAGAAATACATTTTAGCTAGTCAGCCAATTCACAGCTATGGGATCTCTATCAAGGGTCTTCCCTGATGGCTTTTTGGTAAAAAAAAAAAAAAAAAAAAAAGTCTACCTGCCAATGCAGAAGACGCTGCAGGTTCAATGCCTGGGTCGGGAGGATCCCCTAGAGAAGGAAATGGCAACGTACGCCAGTATTCTTCCTTGGAGAATCCCATGGGCAGAGAAGCCTGGCAGGCTACAGTTCATGGGATCGCAAAAGAGTCGAACACAACTTAGAGACTAAATAACAACAAACTCTATTAATAGTAATTTCAGACATCAGACCAGTGTGGGCGAGGGGACTTAGGAGAAAGAGGGAAAAGAAATGGTAACAGACATAATTACCTCTTGAGTCATAAAAATGTTCTAACATGGAACTAACTTGGATGGCCTGATAGCCCAGAGGTTTTAAAACAGGACTCTAGGTGTCAGTGGTTATCCCTAAGAATTTTCTGAGAAGCACAATTGCTTTGGAGTATCTTCTTTTCTGTTAAAATATACATGCTCATGAAGATCTCAAAATTTAAAGAATGAAGGTCAACATAATGTATTAATAGCAGATCCTCTCTCTGAGCTTAACCCTTGAGATCACCACCCTGAGCCAAGTGTTTGCTCCCATAATGTTTACCACAATATCTCTGTATGACAACTATTTCCTAAAACAATTATCTAATAAAAGGAGATGTTTCTGTCTATAGAGTTATTTATTCATTTCATAAAATATCTAGCGTAGTTTCCCATTTTACGTTATTCAGATGCACCATTTTGCTTTTAGCACACATCTAGCATATAAAAGATAGTTTATTTCAACAGTCCTCCTTGGAAAGACATTTCTGGTGTTTGGAACTTTGCTATTTCAGATAAAGCCACAGTGACCATCCCTGAATGGGTCTTTGCAAAATTGTATGTTTTTCTATGGAGTGAACACACAGAAATAGACTTACTAAGTAAAAGGATACACTCATTTAAATTTTAGTGGTTAATGTCTCAAAAAGGTTGCACCAACTTTTACCGTCTAGCCAGCTGTACTCGAGGCTACTAGAAAAGCAGTCACTTTAGATGGAGTTTAGGAAGGTGACTGGTCCTCTGGAGGCCCAAGTCTTTTCTTAGTTATACGTGACTTGACGCTTGGGGAACAGGTGGTCTTCCAGACAAGCTGTGTGCGTCTTGTAATCAGCCCATTTCTAATTCCGTTAAGTGTCCTCAGTCATGAGTGTTGTCCAAGTCTGGGTGATAAACGTTCTCAGAAACTCCAAACACCCAGTCCAGGGGTCAGGATGCAGAACATTCCTCACAGGCCTGAGTCCAGGGCTCCTGCAGGCCCATCAGACATGGTTAGAGGACAAACCTGGTCAGGCTACCTGGCATTGACCTACTCTCTCTTCACCTCAGTTCCTGCATCTACAAGATGGGGTTAGTAATCCCATCTCCTGCTTGGTTATCATGAGGATGAAAATGAGCCTGGAATATTGGAAGTACTCAGAGCATAGAACATAGGAAATGTAGTAACTGAATAAACTGTCATCACTTCTCCATAGTCTCCACTAACTTTTGCAGGCTGATGTTCACAGAAAAACAACAACAAAAAATACTTCTGTTTATAACTTGGTTCCACCTCCCACACCATTCATGCTGGGAGATCGGCTTTGAGGATTTGGCCATCCCAATGACTTCGTGCCATGATCAAATGCATCTTTGATTTCTACCTTCTCTTGCCTGGAATCACTCTTCTCTCTCCTCTTGGCAACACTGCCCTCTGCCCTGCAGCTCATCACTACACCCTGATCACTTTCTCCTTAAACTTTCCTTCAAGCTGCATTTCACAGGGTGGAGGACGAGTGTGTACACGAGCCCTAGATCCAGAGCGTGAAGCTGCAATAGGGCAGTGCTGGGGTGAGGAAGGCTCTGTACAGTGGTTCCACTTGCAACCCCTCGATCAGGCCTCCTAACCAAAGGTGGCTGGTTACAAGGATGTGGACAGTCTTAGGCCCAGACAAGATTGTCTCCTACAGTCTTGCTAGAAATTCAGTGGCTTTCATAATAAACTCTACTGCTTCATAACAGAGGGGAAAACCTGGCTTCCGGGTGAGGGTCTGGAATATTTATTTCCTAAATACAAATTGCAGGGGCGAATGCTTCTCTTGACCATCCTCCTCTCACTTGTGCAGCCGCTAAGCCAGCTCTGTCTCCTTTGTTTGGTATTCAAAGCACAAGAATAGTGACCGTGAATATCAGCAAAGAAGAACGCCTGGATTCTCAGTGGAATATCTTAACCCCAGGACGTGGCTCATGCCGGGTGGTCATGCTGTTTGCTTACTGGGTTGGGCTGGGGATTGGAAAGTGAGGGCTTAAACAGGCCAGATTAGAGGGATTGAAAATATTTCACATTTGGTACAAGCATGGAAAAATGACCATTTTCCTCAACATCTTCTTGTCCGTTTGGTCAAGTGGGGTTTAGGAAGCAGGATATAGGGAAATATTGCTTTCCTGCATAGATTCAGAATTACGACCTGCCTGGCTGCATGACGCAGTGTCCTGTCCCCTCTTTCTGCCAGAGGTGGGGCTATTCCCTTAGACCTGCTGTCCCTTCTGGGTTTTATTTACCAAGATTTAGATACATACATACATACATACATATTCTATACATAGATAAATGGACAGATAGGTAGACAGGTAGATAGATAGACAAGTAGATAGATAAATGGCTAGATAGATAGATCAATAAATAGATAGGCAGATACATACATACATACATACATACATAGGCCAGTATATAGATAGATAGATACATAGATAGATAGAAAGGTAGACGGGTAAATGGATTGACAGACAAAGAGATAAAATAGAAACATTTTAAAGTGTTTTTTTTTTTAATCTTTATATACAAAAACAAGATATCCTTTATTTCTGCAAAATTCAGAATGGGCAGAGGGTATTTCATACTTAAAAGGGAAAATGCATCTGGGAAGGCCATGTACAGAAAAGTAACTATTGGTCATGACACGTAGGGCTAATTTTTTAAAGTCTAGGAAGCTGATGAGAAAATGAAGCAAATGCATGGAGTGAATTTAAAGTTTGGAGATTCTCGGTACCGGGCAGCCGTGGTTCCCAGGGCCACCCCAGGCCTGTATCCGTGCAAGCTCCCTCTTCCGTCTGCCTGCGCCTGGACCAAGCCGAGTGCCCGCCTCCGCCTCCAGGAACGGCCAGGGTGACTGCACAGCTCTCGCGAAAGCAGCCAGTCTGGGGCTCGGCCCGGGCTGACAACTTTGGAGGTGGGAACCCGTGGCGCTGGAGTTGGACAACTTCCACAGCGTCCAGACCTCCAGGCTGGTGGGCAGCCTCGGCTTGCTTCCCCGACAGCAGTTCAGCAGGGGTCAGCTTCTCGCTAGGAGAACAAAGTCCCAGAGCCCTGGGTCCCAGCTGCAGGATACTGCTGTGTAAACACAGCGCAGACAACCCGGACGGCCAAACGTTAGGGTCCCCGTGTGGGGCTTTGTTAGGACGGAGACAAGGCCACAGACTGTTTTCCACAGCTCCCCATAGCCTTCTCCCTTCTCTCTCCTGTTCCAGTGTTGGAACACCCTCCGGCAGCACAAACCTTTGGCTGTTTTACCTTTTTGCTTCCCAAGCAGGGCCTCCCATCACAGCCCAAACAAGCTAAGTGCCTTCGATGGGTTTGGTCTCAGCAGACGTGGCCCTGTCCATCCTGTGGGGTCCCTGGAAGATGTTTCCTGGTTCACCCCTACGCCCTGGACTTGCTTGAAGTCAGGAAAGGGGGAGGAGAATCGGGGAGTGGGGTGGGGCGGGCTATCTCCCCATCCTTCCAATTGCCAAGCCAATGCCTGTCGTTCGCCGCCTCTCTGAGGGGCCTGGTTAATAGAAACTCAAAATGCAGGTTCATACCCCTGCTCTTAGGTGTTCAAGGGTGCTCTCGGGGATGTGGATGGCATCGATCACTGTCCACGGCTCTTCGAGAAGCTGCCGTGATGGACTGGCCGGCAGAGCCCCTCCGCAGCCTGCCCGCTGCAATTCAATTAGTCGTGGTCCGAGGGAGGCATTAGTATTCATACACCAGCGATTGTTCCCAAAGTAAACAGAGCACGCTGAGGTCTCTGATCCCCCCCAGCGCCTTTAGATGGGACACAAAAGGAAGAAAGCTCTGAGACACCGGGGTCGGACATTTGGTCTGAATTTTGATCTCCGTTGAAAGCTTCCCCATCAGAGCTCGTTGCTTTCTTTCTTTCCTTCTCTCTTTTTTCCCCCTCCACGACCCTACAGACAAGTGTCCTGTGTGCACACACAAACCCAGCAGGGCTATTTCAGGCCTTTATGGTCAAGAGAGCCAGGAAGTCTCTTTCCACCCTAGATATTCCTCCCCCCACTGCCAGCCCCTCCTCCCGATGAACAGTGCCTCACAAAATTTGGAGAGTGGACCCTTTAAATGGTGTGAATGGTCCTGTTAGACTATCACAGACCAATAACTTCCCAGTTAGCAGTAAATAACCCCAGCAGGAATAAAGGGTGACATTTGTGTTTTGTAAAGTGCTAACCAAATTAACCGTGGCCTGGCGAGCCCCCATCTGTTTATCAGTTTTGCCGGCGCGAGTGAGCCCAAGATAAATGCCAGTTTTCCCTGGATAAATTTTACTACCATGCCGAAACTGCCAAAGCACACAGGAGAAGTCAAAGCCGGGCTGTGTTCTCATTGACAGGAAAGTCCGTTTTGCAGGATGCACTCAGGCAAGAGCTTGGACTCCTCCTGTCCGCTCCCAGCTCCAGTTCTGCATGTTTATAATAGGGCTGTTTTCTCTGGCTGGGGAGGCAGCCAAGTCAGTGAGCTGAAAGTTCAGTTCAGCGGGCTCTCCTTGAGAACCTGCTGTCGGGAGTGATGAGGCCGGCCAGAGCGTGCCAGCTGTAAGGGGCCAGAATCAGGACCACTGCCCCCCCTCCAACTCCTACCCCCTGACGCCATCAGCCGTCTGTTTTGCGGGAGGAGCGCTCATCCAGGCTCAGACAATTGGCTGAAGAACAGGGGTAATTTGGAAATTCAAGGCGCTGATGTTCACTTTTGCCGCTGGTCAATTTCACCGCCCGTTCAGCCCAGGGACACCTATAGACATAGTATCCTCGTTCCTCTGTCGGCCTCGGGAGGCCTCAGAGCCATCGGCCAGTGCCGGGGAAACCTGGCCCTGAATAAGAATCACCAGGAAACCTTTTATAAATATAGATTTCCAGGCCCACTTCAGACCTATAGAATCAGAATCTTGGGGACAGGGGCCTTGTCATTTGTGGTTCACAACACAAACTGAAGATTGGTGCCAATGCCCCACCCCCCTTAAAGGAAAGACTCCCAGGTCATGGGAGTGTCCTTTGCTGATGATCTTCGCTTAAGTCCTGTCGAGCATGGGTCAACTGCACAGAGCCATCAAGAGCCCAGCTCATGTCCCTTTTGGATGCGGCATCCAATGGCCACTGATGCTCCTCTTCTAAGACCAAGTGCCTAGGTGGCCCACAGGACTACTCAAGGAAGCTCTGTACTGCAGAATGTCCTGCAGGGTCCACTGGGACACACTTCCTCAAGTCCTGACCCAAAGCCTGTCCTCAAGAAACATCCCATACGCTGATCTCCACTTCAGGGAAGGGATCTGTCTACAAGGCTTGGGGAATGACAGTCTGGAGACCATTATTCCCCAAAACTCATCCCAACAAAACACTCTTCCCAGCATGGCCAAGACGTGGGCATTCAGTCCCGGCCTCAATGTGGTCATGCTAGAGATGGGGAACCCCTCAGGTCTTGGCCCAGGCCCTCTGAACAGCCCCAGAGATGGCAATTTAAGTCACTTAATTCTCTTGCTCTCCATAGAAAATTGAAGCCTTCTGGGGTCCTACTACTGGTTGTGCTATTAAAGATGGGTGGCAGGATTCAATCCACAGGCATACCTCATGTTATTGAGGTATTACCTCAATAACAGTGTTACCTCAAGTGCCAGTGTTACCTCTGGCACTTCACAGATTCTGAGTTTTTAACAAGCGGAAGTCTTGTGGTAACGCTACATTGTCAGATGGGAGTACTTTTTAGTAATCAAGTATTTTTAAATTCAGGCATGTGCATTGTTTTTCAGACATAATGTGTTGCACACTTAATAGATGACAGTCTAGTGTGACCATAATCCTGTAACAAAGAGTGTGTATATAAACCTGTGTCCTGTGTGACTGGCCTCACTGCACGGTGGGTCTGGAAGCAAACCTACAGTATGGCGGAGATCTGCTTGTATGTGGCCTCGGTTTTTCTCTATGAAAACGCAGGCATGATAGCAGGGATTTTGAAGACTTGGAGGAGGAACAGGGATCTCCTAGAATTTTCCTGACTTCACCCGGAGTAGCCCACAGACCGGAGGAATGAGGGTGAATAAGAAGGAAGGGCTTGTTCAGAAGCCAGATCTTGACTCTAAGATGGCTTACACTTGTCCCCATGTTCTCTGAAACTCCTCCCTTCCATCAGCTGGAGACTGGAAACCTCCTCTCTTTGCACTGGGTGGGACTTAGCATCTCATTTCTAGTGAGCAGGATGGGGCAGAAGGGGTTCTGTGCACTAAAGTCATCAGAAAAGGTGGGTCATCTTCTACCTGAAGCCTTGAGCCATCCCCCCACCTCCCAGGGAAGAAACATAAGGGGAGACCATGCTGAGCCAGAGGCACAGTCCTGGGACCACAGTGTCACAGATCTTCCCATGGGCCAACTCCAGCCCCAGCCTCTGTCTGATTGTTCCCACAGGGAAGACTCCAGTAAGAACCATCCAGCTGAGCCATCAGCCTGTAGCACTGTGCAGTGTTATAGGAAGTTTAGGGTCGTTGCTACACAGTCGGTCAGTTCAGTTGCTCGTCATGTCTGACTGTTTGTGGCCCCATGGACTGCAGCACGCCAGGCTTCCCTGTCCATCACCAACTCCCAGAGCTTGCTCAAACACATGTCCATCGAGTCGGTGATACCATCCAATCATCTCATACTCTGTCGTCCCCTTCTCCTCCCACCTTCAATCTTTCCCAGCATCAGGGTCTTTTCAGATGAGTCAGTTCTTTGCATCAGGTGGCCAAAGTATTAGAGTTTCCGCTTCAGCAGCAGTCCTTCCAATGAATATTAAGGACTGATTTCTTTTAGGATGGACTGGTTGGATCTCCTTGCAGTCCAAGGGATTCTTAAGAGTCTTCTCCAACACCACAGTTCAAAAGCATCCAATCTTCAGTGCTCAGCTTTCTTTATAGTTCAAGTCTCACATCCATACTGGAAAAACCGTAGCTTTGACTAGATGGACCTTTGTTGGCAAAGTAATGTCTCTGCTTTTTAATATGCTATCTAGGTTGGTCATAGCTTAAATACAGTAAGTTCTCTACATACAAACAAATTCTGTTCTGAGAGCACATCCATAAGTCCAATTCACTAGTAAGTTCAACAAAGTTAGCCTTGCTACCCAGCTAACACAATCAATTACATAGTACTGTACTATAATAGGTTTATGATACTTTTCACACAAATAATACATTAAAAAGCACAAAAAATAAAGAAAACATTTTTAGTCTTATAGCGCAGAACCTTGAAAAGGACAGTAGTACAGCACAACAGCTGGTATACAGAAGCTGGCACTGAGTGAACAAGCAAGAAGAGTTACTGACCACACCACTGCTTTTGTGCTCACTTCTGAACATCCTGGGCCTGCAATAAAGCTAATGCACTACTGTGTTCTATACTGTACCGTACCAGAAAGGACACAAATACACAGCCACCTGTAGGGCATGCATGCCTGTGACAGCTTATGCCAGACACGTGAACTAATTTATTTGATTGGACATGTGAACACACGTTCACCTCTTTGAAAATTCCCAACTTGAAGGTCTGTATGCAGAGGACTTTCTGTAGTAGAAGACTCTGGGTGAATGAGAGATCTTATTGCAGAGCCTCTCCTTCATTCACAACACAGATACCAAACTGATAAATATCAGTCATTTAGAAGGAGGTAAAATGGGAATGCACTCCACTATTCTTGCCTGGAAAATTCCATGGACAGAGGAGCCTGGTGGGCTGCAGGCCATGTGGTCGCAAAGAGCCATCCACGACTGAAGGACTGAGCACAGCAGAATAGCTCTTAAGCCACCCAAATGAAACGAGTCTGGTGGTGCTGGTGGGATTTGCCCCTCAGGCCCCTGAGACTGAGCAGCGAGCTCTTGACCATCACCTACACACACCTCAATGACCAGCCTCATCTGCCAGAGGAGGTACCGGAACTCAGGCTGGCATGGATCTGAGGTTGAAGAGAGCCTTAGAGATGCAGAGGGACAGACCTCTCATCACTTCTTAAAGTGCCTCTGGCTGAGACAGGACGTTTGTACCCTGTAATTCACTGAGATCCTGAAAATGTGCAAAGTAACTCAATCAGATCACGTCGTCTTTTGCCTTAAGGGGCACATGAGAATAATTAATGAGTTGACACTCCTCCTAAGGAGATGTGGAAATGCATTCACTTATTTTGCCCATAAATGCCTTTGGGGTGCTGACCATATGTCGGGGAGCAGGAAAGCAGTTGAATTAGTTGAGTATCTGACCCCACCTCCAAGATCACACCTTGTTCTGGAGAACAGAGGGGTGTAAATAAACAGCTACCCCACCTTGACAGATGCTCTCCTAGAAGCCAGGTGTGTCCCAGGGCAGGAGGGAGAGAGTGATTGGTTAGCCTAGGATGGTCAGGAAGGGCTATGAAGACATAGTGTCTCAGTTGAGACACTAGGGATAAGAAGCCCCACCCAAGGAGACGAAGATCAAAGACACAAGAAGTCAAGGGCAGAAAGACCCACCAGCTGAGGGATTCAGCTGGTGCTAAGGAAGGGCCCTGAGTTGCTGCTCTTGGAGTCCAGCCGTGACAGATGAAGAGCTTAGATGTTCCTCCTGGAGCTAGTGAAGAGGACCTGGTGTGTATTTCAGAAAGCCAACCTTGGTGGTGTAGCAGGGACATGGAGCGGAAGTGAGGACATGGATGGCCTCACAGGGACCTGGGGCGGGGCGATGCTGGACTCAACCTGGAGGGGAGGGATGAAGGGCCCCTGAGATGCTTCTGAGATGTGATGTTTGGGATTTGTTGATGAGGAAAGAGTCCAACCTGGGCAATTTGTGCCCAATGCAAAAACTGAGGAAGGTAACACTGGGCAGAGATTGTGGGGAGGTCAGGCAGGGGTGAAGAGCAGGAGTTTTGTTCACACATTTGGCCTTCAGAGGCCTAGACTGTTCTTCAGGAAACACTCACATGTGCTGACGTCTTCGCTGTGAACTGGGTAGACATCAGAACCGGCCAAAGATTTCTTAGAAAACCAGGTGCCGAGTTTTACTGATTGTAAACCCTGTGGAATAAGAACAGATTTGGGGGAAGCATTCACTTAAAATGACATCTGGAGGGGTGTGTGTGCACCCAGACACATACACACATTGAAAATTGAAAAGAAAAGTTGAAAAACAAAGAAATTATGTAAAAAAAAGAAATAGAGTTTTGGAAACACTGACTTCAATCCCTTCGCTCAATCCACCCTTTGATGTAGGGGAGAAATCAGTCCTGTTTTGGGGTGGAGACACTTGTTCAAGGACAGAAAACTATTAAATTAACCATAAGGAGCTCCATCAGTCAACCCTGAAGATTCTCTATCCTGACAGGACCTTTTATTTCACAAGGTATGTGGAACTTTATGACTTGTTCAAACTTCATGATTTGTTCATATTTACTGACAAGTATGACTGATTATTGCTTCTGATAGGTTCTATGTCAATTATTTTGGCAAAAGGTGGAAGTAGCTCTAAGATAAGGTCAAAACAGACTTTATTTCAATTGTGATCTCAATACAATTGTACAGCAGAATCTGTTTTCACACATTTTTCCTTCTTAGTGTTTGAAAAATAGTAGGATCTTCAAACCTAAAGATTTAGAATCTGCTCAATAAAATTAATACCATGTGCCAAGTGAATTTAGATTCATTTCAGTTAAATTGTGCTTGACGTTTGCTCTAGGCAG
The DNA here is from genome assembly GCF_963930625.1 of Muntiacus reevesi. Lineage (NCBI taxonomy): Eukaryota > Metazoa > Chordata > Mammalia > Artiodactyla > Cervidae > Muntiacus > Muntiacus reevesi. Next base: position 40,234,251 of record NC_089250.1, on the reverse strand, counting down.
TCAGGGTCCAGGCAGGCACACCCTACTATGCACAAAGTGTGGGAAGGTGCTGGTACCACAGGGCGGCGTACAATGGGAACTGTCACAGACCCTGGGCCCAGGGGACAGGGAGGAAGCCATTACCAGAACCCCAAGGTGTATCACCCACTGATGGATGCTGAAGCCCTCAGTAGAGGGACGCAGACTTCCCATGGCAACACAGTGGGTACAGGAAGGACTGGGCAGATCACTTCCCCAATCTGACCTTCTTCCACCCTCCAATCTCTTCCTGGTGATTCCCATAGACTGAGGCCAGCTAAAATTCTGAGGAAAGAGGAAAGAGAGCAGACAGTGTAGTTGACAAAGACCGGACTCTCAAACTGAGCAGGATGGAGTAAGGCGGGTATTGCATGTAGAAGCAAAATAAAATGTCCAGCCTAACTTTATTTCTTAAAAGAGCTGATTGCATGTACTTGGGTGTGAATATCATGTGCTAATACAAGCCCTGTAGACATTTCACCCAATCTCTCATAAGTTGAGGCCTGCCTGGTGGCTCAGAAGGTAAAGAATCTGCCTGCAATGCAGGAGACCCGGGTTCACTCCCTGGGGTAGGGAAGATACCCTGGAGTAAGAAATGACAACTCATTCCAGGATTCTTGCCTGGAGAATTTCATGGACAGAGGTGCCTGGCAGGCTACAGTTCACAGGATCACTGAGCTGCAACCCATGGGGCCACAAAGACTCGGACACAACTGAACTGAACTGAGCGACTAACACTTTCTTCTTTTCTTGTAAGTAGTGTTCACCATCATGGCACTGCTGACTGGGGACCAAGCTGTTGGGTGCTCTGGATAGCAGATACCAAGAAATTAAAGGAACAAGTGATTTATTGTGAGGAATACCTATGAATGGGGCTTCCCTGATGTCTCAGAGAGTAAAAGATCCACCTACAATACAGGAAGGTTTGATCCCTGGGTTGGGAAGACCCCCTGGAGAAGGGAATGGCTACCCAGTCCACTATTCTTGCCTGGAGAATTCCATGGACCAAGGATCCTGGCTGGCTACAATTCATGGAGTCTCAATCAGATAAGACCAAGTGTTTAACACACACACACACCCACACACACACACACACACACCCCCTATGAACAGCAAAGAGAAGAAGCAGGAGCGAACAACTAGAGCCTTCAGACAGGAATACAGATCTGACACCTGTGAATTGGGAGGGGTGGGAAAAAAAGAGGCTGAGATTGTCTCTCTCAGTCCACACAGGAACTCTGGCACAAAGGCTCCCCACAGAGTGGTCCCTGCTGGGAGGAAATGGCCCAGCCCTGACCCACTGCTTGGTCACTCTCTACCTCCTCCAGCCCACCCTGGGATGGATGGAGAAGGAGGGAACCCTGGAGGACATCAGTCAACTGCATTCCTCAAGGCAGCATGATCAGTCCTCTCTGGAGGGGGTTCTGAGTGGCGGGTCTCTACATCTGCCCCAGACACCGACTGTCACCTCAGGAGAAGAAGGAGGCCATAACACAGGGGACTTCTGGATGGACAGGATTGGGAAGGTTGGCACAGAGAGAAGAGAGTCCAGGCAGGAGCAAACAAGAGGTCAGTGACTGGGACAAGCTCTTCCCGTCTGGACTGAATTGGTGGGTGAACTGAGGTGCTGAGAAAACCCCAGATTGGAAACCCTGGCTGGAGAATGAGCAGAGGACACACTGAGTCCCCAATGCTTGACCACAGGTGAGTCCCAGTGGGCAGACATAAGGCCTGAAGTAGCCTCTAGGGCCCACCGGAGGGGCTGTAGCATGAGGGAAGAATGCAGAAGTCCTCATCTGCTTCGCAGCAGACATGCAGGGCAGCCGTCAGTTCTTGGGGCAGTACCACTGCGTGTGTGTGTGAAGTAGCTCAGTCATGTTCAACTCTTTGCAACCCCATGGACTATAGCCCATCAGGCTCCTCTGTCCATGGGATTCTCCAGGCAAGAATACTGGAGTGGGTTGCTATGGCCTTCTCCAGGGGATCTTCCCAACCCAGGGATCAAACCCACGTCTCTTAAATCTCCTGCATTGGCAGGTGGGTTATTTACTGTACCACTGTGGTAGGGATAAAATCCTGCCAGGTGAGGTAGATAACTTGACTGGAGACCAAACTAGTCGTTAACACCAGAACTCAGAGCCATGGCGATGCTGGAGAGGGTGCACAGTCAGATCGAGTAAATTGAGGGCAAGCACGGACCCCTGAACTCAGACTTGGTCAGCGACACAGCCCTTGGGCCAGCCAGGATGCAGAGGGTCAGAACTCTGTCCTTCCCTGCAAAGCATCCAAAGCCCAGACCACCCCCAGCCAATGCCATGGGGAGGACCAGGAATGCTCTGATAGGAGGCAATCTCCGATTCAACTGAATATCTACCTGAAACACAATTGTGTTCCAGGGGAAAATACTAATACCCTCTTACAGATAAGATTAAATTCCCTTGTCCTCTCCTTAGGACTATAGATTGTCAACTTCCTAGAAGATCCCAGAACAACCTTTTGAAGAAACAAATCTAAGATGTAGATGCACTGTGGAGTGAGAGAACCCCACCCTGACTGCCAGTAGCTTCTCAGGATCCAGAAGCCAGTGTCCACACTGAGAGGTTCTGGAGGACTGGTTGGAGGTTATGATGGAATAGCTTTGGATCGGTGAGCCCCGTGAGATGGCTAGTTTTGAAGCAAATCTCAGTGAGTGAGCTGCAGTTTCGATAAGTAAACCCTTTCAGTTGATTCATATTTCTGAGGATTAGGTTTTCTTGGAGGAAGTGGGGTAAGTTATTTTTGCTTGGTCCTTAACTCAGGTGGGGAATTGGGAACAGATGCTGCCCTAAGATTCTAGCTGGCAACTACACTGGCTTTGATTCTTCCTAGTCAAAGAGGTGGAGCGTTGTGAGAAAGAACTTGTAAATAGGAAAATAAAGACACATTTCCTTTTGCATTTCGAGTAATTGTTAATACTTGACGCAGTATTAGTACTAACTGAAGTCCATACTTCATTGGGTCATTTTACCCCATGTCCTTTCCACCCAGGATTGTACATCACATTCACTCTTGTCTTCTCAGCCTCCTCTTGACTGTGACAGTTTCTCAGATGTTCCTAGTTTCGGATATCTTGACACTTTGAGAAGTGTTCCTTAGGCATTTTATAGAATGTCCCTCACTGGGATTTGTCTAATGCTTTACTTAAAGTGAGATTGGGGATCTGAGTTTCAGGGAAGAAGACCTCAGACATCAAGTGCAATCCCATTGTATCAAGGACACAAAACATCCAGAGGCCATCACTGTCCTTGTTAACTTTGATCACCTGGATGCCGTGGTGTATGATCAGGCCACTCAAGATGGTTGTGGTCTTGCTGTCTGTCCATCCCCTGCCTGACCAGCACCTGATTCAGCTGCACCCTACGAGCAGGACTGACTTTCCTATGTACTTGCCCCAGGTTCCAGCTAGTGATGGTTCTTATCAAAGGGGCAGTGAGGGACATCCCTGGTAACTAACGAGCTTACTTGACATCAGTGCCTCATAACTGGTACTCTCCCCACCTCCAACCTGGGAGTGAAGACTGCCTCCAGGTCCTGCCCACTGTCCGCTGCACACAGTAGGACATCACTCCAGGACCCTGTTTCAGACATGTAAGTGCCCCCACCCGTTACACCACTGATGGCTCTCTGCTGACTCCAGGCTCCTTCTTCTGTCTTGAAGCTGGGCAAGCATAAGTCTTGTGGACCTGTGGGTACAGCCCAAGAAGAGATAGCAGACATTTTCCTCCACTAAGAAGTTACTCTTTTCTTCTCTTTCCATCCTGTATTCTTTGAAAGGCAATCACTGGGTGCAGCTCACACATAAAGAGTGAGGGTTATGTCCTACTTCCCTGAAAGCAGAATATCTACATAAACTATTTGCAATTTTTCTGCATGGGAGATTTCTCTATGCTACCCTAGTTACTGACTTATTTAAATATGTATATTTTAAAATTTATTTATGTTGAAGTATAGCTGATTTACAATATTACACGTTTCAGGTGAACAGCCTAGTGATTCAGTATTTTTACCCATAATATTCTATTAACAGTTATCACAAGATAATGGCTATATTTTCCTGTGTTGTACATTTTATCCTTGTTCCTTATCTGTTTTATGCATAGTAATCCCATACCCCTAATTTGCCTCTCACTTCTTCCCTTTCCCCACTGGTAGCCATTGGTCTGTCTTCCATATCTGTGAGCCTGTTTCTGTTTTGTTGAATACATTGGTTTGTCTCTATGCGTCTGGGATAATTTTTTCTAATTCTATTTAAGAATGTCTTGGATATTTTGATGAGGATTACATTAAATCTGTAGTTTGTTTTGAGTCATATGATCATTTTAACAGTATTAATTCTTCCCATCCAAAGGCATGGGTTTTCTTTCCATTTTTTTGATTCATCCTCAATTTCATCAGTGTTTTATAGTTTTTAGAGTATTGGTCTTTCACATCCTTGGTTAAGTTTATTCTTAGGTATTTTATTCTTTCAGATGTGATTTTACTATTATTTTTTATTTAAATTTTTTTGGCCACACCATGCAGGATGCGGGATCTTTGTTCCCCAATCAGGGATCAAACCCATGCCCCCTGCAATAGCAGTACAGAGTCTTAACCACTGGACCACCAGGGAAGTCCTTGGAAGTGATTTTAAGTGGGATTGATTCTTTGCTTTCTCTTTCCAATAGTTCATTATTAGTGTATAGAACACAACATATTTTTGTATATTAATCTTGTATCCTATAACCTTGCTGATTTCTAATAGTTTTGGGGTAGAGACTTTAGGACTTTCTGTGTAAAGTATAATATCATGCCAGCTGCAAATAGTTGATAGCTTTACCTCTTCCCTTCCAATCTGGAAGCTTTTTATTCATTTATTTAATTTTGGAATGGCTGTAGCTAGAACTCCCAGTACTATGTTAGGTATGTTTATATTAATATAGTCTCATAGATATTTATTGTATATTTTGGATTATCAGTTTAGTTCAGTCACTCAGTCATGTCCAACTCTTTGTGACCCCTAGGACCGCACCATGCCAGGCCTCCCTGTCTGTCACCAACTCCCAGAGTTTACTCAAACTCATGTCTATTTAATCGGTGATGCCATCCAACCATCTCATCCTCGTCATCCCCTTCTCCTCCCGCCTTCAATCTTCCCCAGCATCAGGGTCTTTTCCAATGAGTCAGTTCTTTTCATCAGGTGGCCAAAGTATTGGAGTTTCAACTTCAACATCAGTCCCTCCAATGAATATTCAGGACTGATTTCCTTTAGGATGGACTGGTTGAATCTCCTTGCAGTCCAAGGGACTCTCAAGATTCTTCACCAACACCACAGTTCAAAAGCATCAATTCTTCAGCACTCAGCTTTCTTTATAGTCCAACTCTCACATCCATACATGACTACTGGAAAAACCATAGTCTTGACTAGACAGACCTTTGTTGACAAAGTAACGTCTCTGCTTTTTAATATGCTGTCTAGGTTGATTGTAACTTTTCTTTCAAGCAGCAAGCATCTTTTAATTTCATGGCTACAGTCACCATCTACAGTGATTTTGGAGCCCCCCAAAAATAGTTTGTCACTGTTTCCATTGTTTCCCCATATATTTGCACAAAGTGATTGGACCAGATGCCATGATCTTAGTTTTCTGAATGTTGAGCTTTAAGCCAACTTTCTCACTCTCCTCTTTCACTTTCATCAAGAGTCCTTAGTTCTTTGCTTTCTGCCATAAGGGTGGTGGTATCTGCATATCTGAGATTATTGATATTTTTCCTGGCAGTCTTGATTCCAGCTTATGCTTCATCCAGCCCAGCATTTCTCATGATGTACTCTGCATATAAGTTAAATAAGCAGGGTTACAATATACAGCCTTGATGTACTCCTTTCCTGATTTGGAACCAATCTGTTGTTCCATGTCCAGTTCTAACTGCTGCTTTCTGACTTGTATACAGGTTTCTTAGGAGGCAGGTCAGGTGCTCTGGTATAATTTTGGGCTTCCCAGATGACTCTGTGGTAAAAGAATCTTCCTGTCAATGCAGGAGACTTAGGAGATGCAGTTTCCATCACTGAGTTGGGAAGATCCCCTGGAGAAGGAAATGACAACCCACTGCAGTATTCTTGCCTGGAAAATCCCATGGACAGAGGATCCTGGCAGGCTACAACCTATGGGGTCACACAGAGTCGGACATGATTGAGAGACTGAGCATCTATGCACTAATGCTATTTTGTCATTCTTTTTTACCTTCTGCCTTTGGAGCTCTTTCAGTTGGCTCCTGAGTCTCTCTGACATTCCTCCATCATTGTGTCCTTTCTTTAAAGTACTTCCTTGCTTCCAGGCATTACAAGTTGTACCAGGCTCATCTTGTGTTTCTCTGCCCCAGTCTGAAAATCAGCCATTTCTTCAAGGATCCCTAGTCTTATATATCCTACGATGGTTCTTAGTGTGTTCATTGCTTCTAGGGTATCATTGCTTTTAGTGGCATTTCTTCTTCATGTCTGAGTTCCACATTTGTGACCCTTTGTACCTGAAAATCTTCCAATTTTCCCACATTAGTCTCTTGAGAATTCTAAGGAAGAGTGACCTGACAACTTGGTTTCTCACAATGAAGAGTTAACCAGAGGAATCTTCTGGGCCCTCCAACTCCAAAAAGCTTAAATTAAAATAGCATTATACATGGAAAATCACAGACAAGTTTTCACTTTTTCAGTGCTCATCCTGAGCTTTGAACAAGGTAATTTAGAAGTCCAGGAGACAAAGGCCCATCTTGCCATGACAGATGACTCTTCAAGACATGGTGATGAATGAGTCTGTAAACCAAACACATCAATACCTGATGGACGACGCAGTTACTTTCAATGAGGTTAAACCCCTTCTCTCAGTCAGCAGGTAGAAACTGGCTCCATGGTTATAGTTTGATCCCAAAACAAAGAAATAAATGTCAATGATTGAAGTAATTCTTTACCATCAAATTAAGATGTGACAAATTTGTCTTTTCTTCACTGACAATATTTTGCTTCTTCTGCAAAACTAAGATTAAAAGGAAACACTAAGATTTTAAAGATTTTCTGTTTCAACTCTTTGGTTGTTTCTGTTTGTTCACTGAGATGTTCTTCATAGTGGTTTTAAAGCTAGTAAGATACAGTGTCATGAAAACTTGAAAAACCAAACCAAAGCAACAAAATTATTTTGCAAAGAGCTAAACTTGACCCCCGTGAAAATTTGAGTTTCAACTAAAGTAAGTAGGGCTTGAAGACACATTATCTATAATAATAATTTTAAAAAATGAAAGAGGGACTTCTCTGGCAGTCCAGTGGTTAAGATTCCATGCTTCCAATGTAGGAGGCATGGGTTCAATCCGAGGCATGGTTTCAATCCCAAGTCAGGGAACTAAGATCCCACATGCTTCAGAACAGGGCCAAAGAAATTAAAGGGTGAAGTGAAAGCGTTAGTTGCTCAGTCATCTCTGACTCTTTGTGACCCCATGAACTGCAGCCCACCGGGCTCTTCTGTCCATGGAATTCTCCAGACAAGAAAACTGGAGTGGGTGAGCCATTTCCTTCTCCAGGGGATCTTCCCAACCCAGGGATAAAATTCGGGTCTCCTGCATTTCAGGCAGCTTCTTTACTGTCTGAGTCTCCAGGGAAGCCCTCCAAAAAATTAAAAAATAAAAATAAATGGATGCAATTAAATCCCTGTGGTATTAAGTTCTACAGTTTTGTGATTCTACCAATGTGTATGTTCACTCTGGGTCTTTGAGAGCAAAGGTACCCCCAGTCATTCCTGACACACACTGTCATGTAACTTGATTCTTGACCCACTGATGGTTTGGGAGTCAGCCATGATCCAAAGACACACAGCTGGATCCTGACTCTGACGCTGGAATACCATGATCTGTAAGCTTGTTTATAAGTTGGCCGGGTATGAAAGGCTGGGAAAGTAGTGGCACTCTATCCTAAATTGTGACTAACCAATTAATGAATCCTCTTCTCCAGAAGATAAGATGTTCTTCTCCCCTGAGTAGCTGCAGAATCACCAGAACTTCTGTAATAACCTGAGCTCTGCTCCAACATGTCTCTGGCCTCCATGTGGTCTGGTTTTGTGGGTACTGCAATAGCATCTCATGCTTTCTAATTTCCTGGAGGGCTCTTAAGAAAATAAAAATTGCTTTTTGGGGTTACCTGAGCATGTCTTTGTTTCAGGTATCTTAAAAGAGTCTAACAGAGTAGTCACATATTAAAAGGATCCCAAAGTGCATATCGTGCATTCCTTGAGGGCAGATAACAAGTCTTACCTTTATATCCTAAGGGGTGCCTTCAGTCAATGTTTACTATATGATTAGTGAAAGAGCGAATGTGTGAATAAAAAAATGAATGTCATAATAAGACCTGCAAAGATCAAGACTAAGATGTTTCCTGGGAACAGAACCAACAAGATTTCTTGATGTTGTGTGAAACAGCACTAAAATGATTCATTCTTTTCTGTTCTGATATTAGATCACACTGACACCAAGCTAAAGTAGCTTAGCTGCTTGATCCTAGAAGATAAGACCACAACCAACCAAACTCTTCAAGAGCCTTGCCATTGCTGTGCCCCTTACACAGAAACTATAATGTCATAAACTCTGTCCACTTCAAGCCAGTTCTCTATCCAGTGAGAACCACCTTAAAAACCTCCCAGTCTAGACCTAAAGGCCTACCCTACCTTTCACTTTAAGTCACTAATACCCATCAAGGTGATGCTGTCCCTTACTGAGATGTGACAAATTTGTTGATTCTTCACTGACAACATTTTACTTCTAAAAAACCAAGTGCAGCCTTTGACAAAGCGCAATATAGTTTTGCTTGGTAAGTCTGTTTTTCTGGCAGCCTTTGGGAGAGTTGACAGTCAGTGCGATACAACTGGTTTTAGGTTCGTTTCCTTTTTCTTTTTTTTAAAAAAATAAAGCTCTCATTTCTTTGAATGTACAAAAATCTACTAAGCACAGAGTAGAATCGTATTGCTTTCCTCAGAGAACTTGAAGTACAAAGTAAGGAAGTCATGTGTGTGTGTGTGTGTTTTCACTTTGTCCAAGAAATAAAATAACAGGACTAGAAGTTATTTTAAAATTTTTTCCAACTCTAGGATTTGGGTTTCAATGAGTCTAAGGAAGTGCTCCTGTGTGCAAACTCAGTCGCTTAATCATATCCTACTCTTTGTGACCCTATGGACTGTATCCACCAGGCCCCTCTGTCCATGGGATTCTCCAGGCAAGAATACTGGAGTGGGTTGCCATGCCCTCCTCCAGGGAACCTTTCCACCCCAGGGACTGAACTTGAGTCTCTCTCGATTCTTGCGACTCCTGCACTACAGATGAATTCTTTACCGCTGAGCTACCAGGGAAGCCCAAGGAAGTTCTCACTAAGTGTTAGTTTGCATAAATGTCCCAATTGCTTGCTACTGTGTGAATGCAGAAGAAATCTAACATTGTCTCAATTCTGAAGCAGAGAGTGGCTTAAGGTTCATGGCCAAATGTGTTAGAGCTCCATGGCCCATTAAACATGGAGTTTAATTTGTCAAATATACACAAAAAATGTGCAGCTCTGGAATTGCAGTAAAGTATCCATCATGAGACTCATTTTAACCCAAATGACTCTAAAAAATGGCTGTCAATTCCAGACGTTTCCAACTGGATGGGACCACAGGCACACATGTCACACAATACACCACACACAGTGTAAACAGACCATTCATGTCCACAACGGAGATATTTATGGTATTTTCCATCGTTGCCATGTCAACCCATGGAAAAACCAGGCCATTAAATCATGCTGTCAGCAGGCCAAGACAGTAACACTGCAAAAAAATTCCAGTTGCTGACATGAAAATTGCATTTATCATTTCAAGACTTGTTGTTTTTTTTTCCCCAGCTGCCTCTTGCTTTATGCTCCTCACTGCTTTTGAGCTGGTCTTTCAGGGCACAAGGAGAACTTGAATGAGCTATTTAAAGAGCAAGAGAAATTCCAACTCATTCTTCTTTTTTTTTTCCAAATATGTTACTTTAATTTTTATTTATTTATTTTATTTTTGACTGTGCTTGGTCTTTCCTGCTACAAGAAGATTTTCTCCAGTCTTGACAATTGGGCTTCTCATTTCAGTGACTTCTCTTGTTGTAGAGCATGGGCTCTGGGGCACAAGCTTCAGCAATTGCGATACATGGGTTTAGTTTTTCCACAGCATGTGGAATCTCCCTTGGCCAGGGACTGAACCCATGTCCCCTGTACTGGCAGACAAATTCTCAACCACTGGACCGTCAGGGAAACCCTGCAGATCATTTTTGATTATTTTTGTTTTCATAGGAACTTACTTTTTAAGGTGACAATCTTGAGGTCACATGCTAGGAGAAGAGCGTGTTGAGGACTGAAGACTTATTGATAGAACTCCTCAACTTTCAAACTTGGATTTATTACTTAATTTTTCCCATCAGCAAATCTCTTGGATTTGAGAGCATTCACTCCGCTTTCTTCTGAACCTAGCTTGAGAATCTCTTGTTAAAATTTGTCTCCAGGATCACAGAGAAAGTCCAGTTAATAGCTATGGGGTGGGCTCTGTGAGTAACCACATGCTCAATAGTCAATTTCTCTGGGCCATCCTGATTTTACATGATCACACTAATTTCAGAAAAGATAATTCACTAAATATATAACTACATAGAATTTAAATTTTCTACTGTTACAAGACTTTTCACTTATATTCCCAAGTCAGAAATGCCCTGAGTGCTAGGAGTGTTAGATAAGAAATACGGTGAGTGAAAAAGTGTTAGGCGCTCAGTCGTGTCAATCTCTTTACAACCACGTGGACTGTAGCCTCTGTCCAGGGAATTCTCTAGGCTAGAATACTGTAGTGAGTAGCCATTCCCTTCTTCATGGGTTCTTCCTGACTCAGGGATCAAACCTGGGTCTCCCACATTGCAGGCAGATTCTTTACCATCTGAGTCACCAGGAAGTCCGAGAAATAAGGTAACCATAATATTTCAGTGTGAATCATTATAAAATCCCCAGACAGTGGAAGTGACAAATAAATTCAAAGGATTAGATCTGATAGACAGAGTGCCTGAAGCACTATGGATGTAAGTTCGTGACATTGTATAAGAGGCAGTGATCAAGGCCATCCCCAAGGAAAAGAAACGAAAAAAGGTAAAATGGTTGTCTGAGGAGGCCTTACAAATAGCTGAGAAAAGAAGAGAACCTAAAGGCAAAGGAGAAAAGGAAAGATATATGCATTTGAATGCAGAGTTCCAAAGAATAACAAGGAGAGATAAGAAAGCCTTCCTCAGTGATCAGTGCAAAGAAATAGAGGAAAACAATAGAATGGGAAAGACTAGAGATCTCTTTAAGAAAATTACAGATACCGAGGGAACATTTCATGCAAAGATGAGCACAATAAAGGACAGAAATGGTATGGACCTAACAGAAACACAAGATATTAAGAAGAGGTGGTAAGAATACACAGGAGAACTATACAAAAAAGATCTTCATGACCCAGATAACCACGATGGTGTGATCACTCACCTAGAGCCAGACATCCTGGAATGTAAAGTCAAATGGGCATTAGAAAGTGTTACTACCAACAAAGCTAGTGAATGTGATAGAATTCCAGTTGAGCTCTTTCAAATCCTAAAAGATGATGCTGTGAAAGTGCTGCACTCAATATGCAGCAAATTTGGAAAACTCAGCAGTGGCCACAGGACTGGAAAAGGTCAGTTTTCATTCCAGTCCCAAAGAAGGGCAATGTCAAAGAATGTTCAAACTACCACATTGCACGCATCTCACACTCCAGCAAAGTAACACTCAAAATTCTCCAAGCCAGCCTTCAATAGTACATGAACTGTGAACTTCCAGATGTTTAAGCTGGATTTAGAAAAGGCAGAGGAACCAGAAATCAAATTGCCAACATCAGTTGGATCATCAAAAAAGCAAAACGATTCCAGAAAAACATCTGCTCCTACTTTATTGACTATACCAAAGCCTTTAACTGTGTAGATCACAACAAACTGTGGAAAACTCTTCAAGAGATGGGAATACTAGGCCACCTGACCTACCTCTTGAGAAATCTGTATGCAGGTCAGGAAGCAACAGTTAGAACTGGAGATGGAACAACAGCCTGGTTCCAAATTGGGAAAGGAGTACGTCAAGGCTGTATATTGTTACCTTGCTTATTTAACTTGCATACAGGGTACATCATGCAAAATGCCAGGCTGGATGAAGTGCAAGCTGGAATCAAGACTGCCGGGAGAAATATTAATAACTTCAGATAGGCAGATGACAGCACCGTTATGGCAGAAAGTGAAGAGGAACTAAGAGCCTCTTGATGAAAGTGAAAGAGGAGAGTGAAAAAGCTGGCTGAAAACTCAACATTCAAAAAACTATGATCATGAACTATGATCATGGCAGCAGATCCTATCACTTCATGGCAAATAGATGGGGAAACAATGGAAACAGTGACAAACTTTGTTTTCTTGCACTCCAGAATCACTGTGGAAGGTGACTGCCACCATGAAATTAAAAGATGCTTGCTCCTTGAAAGAAAATCTATGAACAACTTAGCGTGTAAACAGAGACATTACTTTGCTGACAAAGGTCCGTCTAGTCAAAGCTATGGTTTTTCCAGTAGATATGTATGGATGTGAGAATTGGACCATAAAGAAAGCTGAGCACTGTAGAATTTATGCTTTTGAACTGTAGAGTTGGAGAAGGCTCTTGAGAGTTCCTTTGTCTGCCAGGAGATCAAACCATTCAATCCTAAAGAAAATCAATCCTGAATGTTCATTGGAAGGACTGATGCTGAAGCTGAAACTCCAATATTTTGGCCACCTGATGGGAAGAGCTGACTCATTAGAAAAGACCCTGATGCTGGGAAAGATTGAAGGCAGGAGGAGAAGAGGATGACAGAGGATGAGATGGTTGGATGGCATCACTGACCAATGGACATGAGTTTGAGCAGAATCTGGGAGTTGACGATAAACAAGGAAGTCTGGTGTGCTGCAGTTCATGGGGATAGAAAGAGTTGGGCATGACTGAGAAACTGAACTGAACTGAACACACAAGCAATACAGATACTAATGTCTCAAGGTATTTGGTGCTTTTCTATGTATGGGAAGATGCAAACATCTGGACTTACTGAAATCATTTTTCATGTGCACTTCACCCATCTGGGACCAGTGTCCTGTTTTCACATCTTGAGTTTCCTTTCCTAAGGGCTCACCTTAAGGAGCGACTACATTCTGATGGCTGTTAGATAGCAGGTATTCTTCTCCTTTCTTAATTCCCTTACGGTGCACTGGCTCTCACCAAAGGGCTGCAATCCCTAATGATGTGACATCCTTCTTTACTGATAATGGCAGGAAATATTCAATTTCATAAATCCTAGAAAGAAAAAGTAGATCACGTGCTTTTAAAGAAAGACCAAGTTAGGGGGGTACAGGTGCCTGGAAGGGCTGAGGAGGAGGGGCAGAAGAATTTTTTTAAATTAATTTATTAGAATATATTTGCTTTACAATGGTGTGTTAATTTCCACTGTACAGCAGAGTGAATCAACCTTATGTATACATATATCCCCTCGTTTTGGTGGACTTCTTTCCCATTTAGAGTATTGAGTGGGCTTTCCTGGTAGCTCAGCAGCTAAAGAACCCACCTGCACTGCAGGAGACCCCAGTTCAATTCCTGGATCCAAAGGCTCCCCTGGAGAAGGGATAGGCTACTCACTCCAGTATTCTTGGGCTTCCCTGCTGGCTCAGACAGTAAGGAATGCACCTGCAATTCGGGAGACCTGGGTTTGATCCCTGGGTTGGGTAGATCCCCTGGAAGAGGGCATGGCAACTCACTCCAGTATTCTTGCCTGGAGAATCCCCATGGACAGAGGAGCCTGGTGGGGTACAGTTCATGGGGTCACAAAGAGTCAGACACAACTGAGCGACTAAGCATGGTACAGGACAATACAGAGTATTGAGTAGAGTTCCCTAAACTATACAGTAGGTTCTCATTAGTTATCTATTTTATACACGGCATCAGCAGGGTATGTATGTCAACTCCAATCTCCCAATTCCTGCCACCTTCCCCTCCCTGCTTGGTGTCCATATGTTTGCTCTATACATCTGTGTCTCTACTTCTGTTTTACAAATAGGATCTTCCGTACCATAGGAGAGGTTTTGAGGAAGAAGATGTCATCAGATCTGTGTTCTTGGGGGATGTTTGCAAGATGAATCTGATGGGGAGAAGGAGGAAGCCACAAAATTACTAGAAACTTTTTGGAATAATTGGATTTGGAAAAGGAGAAGGTAATAAAAAGAGAATTCAGAAAATAGTGATTGGATCTAGTGAGCATTCCTGTCTCAGATATTTTGAAGATAAAAAATGGCACATTGAGCATGAATGAGTGGTGATGTAGTCACACCAAGGAATACATGCAACGGTGAGAAAGTGTCAAGGAATGCTTGTAGCAGTGAGCTACATGTCAGCACAGAAGTGTGGCTGACTCTTACAAGGCCGAGTAAAAGCAGCCAGTGAAAGTGAACATCACTCAGTCATGTCTAACTCTCTGCCACCCAGGCCAGAATTTTGGAGTGGGTAGCCTTTCCCTTCTCCAGGGGATCTTCCAAACCCAGGGATCAAACCCAAGTCTCCTTCATTACAGGCAGATTCTTTACCAGCTGAGCCACAAGGGAAGCCCAAGAATCCTGGAGTGGATAGCCTATCTCTTCTCCAGGGGATCTTCCCAACTCAGGAATCAAATCGGGGTCTCCTGCGTTGCAGGCGGATTCTTTACCAACTGAACTATCAGGGAAGCCAAAAGCAGCCAGTACCAGGGAGCAAACACAGTCAGTCTGTTCATCTAGAGTTCAAAAGCTAATCTCTGCTGCTGGGTAGAAGCGGAGACCCTCAGGGAGGGAAGGTGACTGGAAAGAGCAGAGAGGGGCCCCCAAGGAACTGGTGATATTCTCTTCCTTGATTTGGGTGCTGCTTACAGGATGGGCTTAGTGTATAAAACTCACTGAACATTTATTTATATGTTCACATTTTCTCATGTTAAACTTTGATAAAAAGCTTTCTTTAAATAGCACATGTTGTTTCAGAGACCATCATTTCAGGGGGAAGATTGTCTAAGAGCTCTTGAATCTGAATAAAAGTGGGGTAAACAAGGTCAAGTTTCCTGGATTCCAAGGAAATGAGGAGCTATGAATCAGCGAATGAAGCCGTCATATCAGGTAGTGAAAACGGACATCCCTGGGCTGCTCCCTCCACCCCCTGTGGCCGAAGGCTTAGAATGTCATAGCAAAACCCACAAGCTTGGAAACAGTCACCACTAGTAACACCTAGAGGCAAACAACCCAGCCATTGTCTCATTGATTTGAAGGAAGCAGACAAATAAAAATTGATAAGGGCCAGAACAGGGGAGCTATCTCTTAGCAGCGTCAGAATGAAACCAGCCCAGCTCGTTTCCTGCCAAGTCTTGGGGAGAAATCCATCATTCCTGGCCAGCCCTGGTGGTCAGCCCCACTGTGGTGGGTGATTAGCACAGAAACCTGTAATGATTAACTGGCCTTGTACATACAATGGACACAGACACAGACTTATCATCCAGTGGCTCAGTATTTAGTACTTAGCTACACCCAAGGTTCAGACAAGGAAATGTATAGCTGTTAATATGCTTCAAATTCTGGAGTCAGTGTTAGTTCCTGTAGTTCAGCATCATTCTTCTCAGTTTCCCCCATCTGGAGGGAAAAGGAAACTTTGGATTAAATTTGGAAAAAGCTCCCAGTTACTCCCAGATGGATTCCTAAAGAGCATTTCTTAATACAGTTTCCAAAACTGGATTTAATAGATTATTTACAGATTATTAACACCTTAAAAAGGGAGTGGTGACCAAGAATGATGGCCAGGTTGGAATGGCAGTACAAAATATAGGTTTCCAGAAAAAGTGTAACCCATATTACCAAAAAAAAAAAAAAAAAGAACCAAAAATCTCTTTGTTAACCAATTTCTTCAATAACACATATATGGGCCCTAAAAAAATTGTGGATTGCAATCCGTGCTTTCAATTTCTCATCAGAGTTGGCTTAAACAGACAATGTCTTTGCTTACCTGCTCTGATGAAGGAGGAGCAGCTTTTGTACAGCACTTGCTGAATCCTGGAGCTGTTTTGCAGCTACGAACAGACCCGGGCTCTCTCCCCATCTCACCCTTGCTTTCTGTTTCAGCTGCTGGTTCACTCAGCAAAGCTGTCGAGGTCCTTCTAGGAGCCAGGCCCTGACTTGCTTGCTGGGAACCCAGACGGCGGTGGGTCAGGCCTGATACAGGCTTCTGGGAACTGACCCGTCTTTGCTCTGTCCTGGGGCAGAATCTCACACTGGCTTTTGTAAATTTCCCCAACTCTCCCACCTCCTGTCAGCCATCTCCCACCTTTCCAGGACCTTGGCTATCAGGGTGATGTCTTTAAAGATCAAGTCTAATGATTTTAGACGCTACTGCATATTTCCTTTTTGGCCTCTATCCCCTGGAGTGATAAACCCAAACAATACAAACATGCAAATTATCTCCCACCAAACAAAAACAAAAGAAAACAAAACCTCTGATCACATAGAGGGCCAGTCCTTAAGATAAGAAAGATATTTGTTTCCAAGTCTGCCTCCAGATTTCCTTCTCAGGAGAATATGTCGTGTCAGCGTCCTCCCTAGACCTTTCTATGTCTCTGTGTCAAAATGGTTTCTCTGTTTTGCTTTGATCTAAGATACATCTTTTACCTGGAGAGCCCTTTCCTCCACTTCTGCCTACGAAAATGTACCCATTCTTCAAACCTCAAGATCAGATGTCCCCTCCTCCATGAGTCTTGTAGGTAACTCTGGCCTCTCTCCCCACATCTATGTTCAGTGACATCATGTTGATAGCTTGAAATCAGCCCGATGAGAGTGTTGACACCATGGAAACTGACAAATCCCCCCAATCAGAGCTTGATTTATCATTTTGTTGACCAGGTTTAAGAAAGTGGTAGAAAAGATATTAAGATAGTAGATTAAAGTAAAAAAGTGTGCTGGGCTTAGGGCTATTATACTCTGAAAGCTCATGGATTTGAAGAAATATTCTCCAGTACTTGAAAATTATTCTCCATTTCAGCAAAGAAGCCTCTCACACCGTTGATGAGCCCATGGAGTTTCAACAGGTTTTTCATAGCTGCTCCTTCGTAACAACTGCAAAAAGGTCAGTCAACATCCATATTGGAACTACACCTGTTCATTAATGAGAAGGGCAATGTCTTTGTGAATATGATGGTAAGATTTGTGCTCCAGTTTTCAAAAATCATAGTTGAATCACAAGCATCAGTTGGCTATAAATACAAACATACAGCAAAATCCAGTGAAAGTATTCTGTTAGAACAAACTGACTGCATGGAATTGAAACTAATTGTATTTTATTATTATTGACATGCCATGTGCTATTCTTTCTTTATATCAGTAAAATTTATAATAAGCAAAGAAATATACACATACACACACACATACTTTTTTCCAGAGAGCCGGTTGTGAGACATTTATCAGAACATCGGTACCTGGGGTGGCAGGACGGAAGGAGGGATCCACTAGCTCACCTGCTCGCCTCCTCATAAGCTGGCTTCCCGCAGGGCTGCTGTAAGAAGCAAGTGGGTAACAGGTGTACATCTCAGCTTGGCAGCCCTGGCACAGCAGTAGCCTCACATCAATAAATATGGAGAGTATCTGTTGAAAGCATACTACGTATCAGGTGTGTCCTGAACTTTGTGTTTAGTCTTCACGACAGTCTCATTCAAGGGCTCTCTGTCACTCCCAAGTTACAGATGAACCAGAGGCAGAACATAGATTAAGAAATCTGTCTGGCAAATACTGTATGGTATCACGTCTATGTGTGCACTCGAGAGACAATACAACAAAGTAAGAAATACAACAAAACAAACAAACTCACAGACACAGGGAGTGAACTAGTGGTTACCAGAGGCAGCAGAGAGGGGAGGGAGAGAGAGGTACAAATTACTAGGTGTAAGATAAGCTACAAGGGTATATTGTGCAACATGGGGAATATAGCCAGTATTTTATAATAACTATAAATGGAATGTAATCTTTAAAAATTGTGAATCATTATATTGTACACATATAATTTGGGGTGAGGACTTCCCTGAAAGCTCAGTTGGTAAAGAATCCACCTGCAATTCAGGAGTCCCTGGTTTGATTCCTGGGTCGAGAAGATCCAGTGAAGAAGGGAGAGGCTACCCACTCCAGGATTCTTGGGCTTTCTTTGTGGCTCAGATGGTAAAGAATCCGCCTGCAATGTGGGAGACCTGGATTTGAACCCTGGGTTGGAAAGATCCCCTGGAGAAGGGAAAGGTTACCCACTCCAATATTCTGGCCTGGAGAATTCCACGGACCATGGGGTCGCAAAGAGTTGGACATGACTGAGCGAATTCCACTTTCACTTTTAGAAGGAAACGGCAACCCACTCCAGTATTCTTGCCTGGAGAATCCCATGGAGAGAGGAGCCTGGCGGGCTACAGTCCATGGGTCACAAGGAGTCAGACACAGCTCAGTGACTAACACTTTTTCTAGCTACAAGGATATATTGTACAACACGGGGAATGTAGCCAATATTTTATAATAACTGTGAATGGAATGTAATCTTTAAAAATTTTGAATCACTGTATTGTAC
Source organism: Muntiacus reevesi (assembly GCF_963930625.1). Lineage (NCBI taxonomy): Eukaryota > Metazoa > Chordata > Mammalia > Artiodactyla > Cervidae > Muntiacus > Muntiacus reevesi. Next base: position 40,215,515 of record NC_089250.1, on the reverse strand, counting down.
ACCTGTAACTTAGATAATACTGTATATCCATACTTCAATAAAAATTAAAAAAAAGAAAGTTTCCTGGGCCTCCCAGTTGGAGGATTAAGCAGGCTGCTCTTGTGACTTTCAGACATGATTCTCACTCTTCTTCCATCCAAAGGTCTGCCTTTGCTCTTCCAAACTCTCTTATTCTCCCTTTTGGTTGTGCTTCTGTTTTCTCACTTTGACTTCACCCACCAGAAAAGTAGAGAAAGGAGGAAATATCAACCAAGATTCTTCTTTTTCCTTTTTCTTTGCCACTCTTTTTTTTTTTTTTTTTTTGAGGCTTCATCGACTTTTTAAAGCCTTATTTGCATTTACCTTTAAACTTACAGAAGCAATGCTGTAATAGAACAGAGAAATAGCAAAGAGAAAAATAAAATTACATATATTATAAAAAGCAATATTTGGCCCTACTCATCCACAGGTTTTGCATCCATAGATTCAACCACCCACAGTTTGAATTTCAATCCAGAGTTAGTTAAATCCTAGGATTTGGAACCAATGGATATGGAGAGCTCAATGTATGATGCCATTTTATACAAGGGACTTGAGCATCCTTGGATTTTGGTATCTGCTGGGACTCCTAAAACCAATCCCTGGCATAGACCGAGGGACAGCTGCACACACACTCATACAGTACCAGGAAACTGTATACAGAGTTGTAGAATAGTTTTCTTTCACTTTGCTGGGAATTAGTAACTTTGTTACTTAAATTGTGGAAGGACCTGAAAATATGGCTATATTGCAATTGTCAAAAACAATTACAAATATTATCTCTCTGTCTTGTCTTTAATTCAAATTTTTAGAGATAATTATAAATTTGCATGCAAATGAAAGAAAAAGAAATATCAAGCACCCTTTCTTCACTTCACCCTGTGTCTATTTCTTTCTTTTTTTAAGTCATTGCTGAATTAGTTACAATATTGTTTCTGTTTTACATTTTGGTTTTTTGGACCAGGAGGCATGTGGGATCTTGGCTCTCCAACCAAGAGAAGTCTTAGCCACTGGATGGCCAAGGAAGTCTCCACCCTGTGTCTATTTCACTCCACTTACTTTATCACCTTTTCTCTTCTCTTCTCTCCACCTAGCTGTGCCAGACATCAGGTTGGTGCCATCAACTGGGCAAACGGACACTGCAGCCACAACTCAGGCCCTCGACACCTCCCCGCAGCCTTGTATGTGAGTGGAGGAACAGCTTCCTTTTCTAATTATGCTTTCCTGTCTGGGCCATTCCAAGCACAGCCCTGTCGCCCCCATGTTTTGTTGGCTGCATAAGTGTCACCTCACCTCTCACAGAAACACATGGAACACATCTTAGGCAGGTACACACAGAGCTATCCCAACTCCTTGGGTCCAAATGTGTTTCTGTATCTGCAATTCCAGGATTTTTAAAAGGTAAGATGGAGAATATTACCCTACTTAATAGCATCCCCAGTGAAGTCTTGGGGAACAATTCCAGAACCAAACCCAAACAGTTCTGTAGCCAATGCTCACAGAGTGAACAGGACTCGACATATTCTCTGGTGAGGTCATGACACTCTCAGTCACCAGTTGCGATTTGGGGTCAAAATTTTAGTATTCAGAGATTCTTGCTTTCTGGAATTGCTCATGAAGGGTGTGGGGATAAATATATATATTTTAATATGGACAAAATAGGTGCAAGATGGATGCTTTAGTGATGCGCTGACTGTATGGCCTCTGTGTAGCATGGAAATTTTAGCAAACAGATTAGTTTTGTTTTAATGAACAGTATTAAACATTCTAATAATCTCTGCAGTACCTAAATATCAGGATATTGAAAATATCCTGTTATGCAGAGTACCCCATGAGAAATGCTGGGCTGGATGAAGCACAAGCTGGAATCAAGATGGCCAGGAGAAATATCAATAACCTCAGATATGCAGATGACATCACCCTTATGGCAGAAAGTGAAGAAGAACTAAAAAGTCTCTTGATGAAAGTGAAAGACGAGGGTGAGTTAGCTTAAAACCTAACATTCAGAAAACTTAAGATCATGGCATCCGGTCCCATCACTTCATGGCAAATAGATGGAGAGACAGTGGAAACAGTGACAGATTTTACTTTGTGGGGCTCCAAAATCACTGCAGATGGTGACTGCTATCATGAAATTAAAAGACGCTTGCTCCTTGGAAGATAAGTTATGACCAACCTAGACAGCATATTAAAAAGCAGGCATTACTTTGCCAACAAGTGTCCATCTAGTCAAAGCTATGGTTTTTCCAGTAGTCATGTACGGATGTGAGAGTTGGACTATAAAGAAAGTTGAACATGGAAGAATTGATGCCTTCAAACTGTGGTGTTGGAGAAGACTCTTGAGAGTTCCTTGGACTGCAAGGAGATCCAACCAGTCCATCCTAAATGAAATTAGTCCTGAGTATTCACTGGAGGGACTGATGTTGAAGCTGAAACTCCAATACTTTGGCCACCTGATGTGAAGAACTGACACATTGGAAAAGACCCTGATGCTGGGAAAGATTGAAGGTGGGAGGAGAAGTGTACGACAGAAGATGAGATGGCTGGACAGCATCACCGACTCAATAGACATGAGTTTGAGTAAACTCTGAGAGTTGGCGATGGACAGGGAGGCCTGGAGTCCTGTAGTCCATGGGGTCGCAAAGAGTCAGACTCAACTGAGTGATTGTACTGAACTGTAGTATCCCCCCACCACACACACTAGAGTAGAATTTAAGTCTTAAAGATGAAGCAAGACTAGCTTTTTCTTTATGGTTGCAGGGGAGAAGAATGAGGGATAAGGGATGGTTAGGGAATTGGGGATCAACTTGTCCACACTGCTGTATTTAAAATGGGTGATAGACAAGGACCTACTGTACAGCACAAGGATATCTGCTCAGCGTTATATGGCAGCTTGGATGGGAGGGGAGTTTGGGGGAGAATGGATACATGTATTTGTGTGGCTGAGTCCCTTTGCTGTCCACTTGAAACTATCACAGCATCATTAACTGACTGTACTCTGATATAAAATCAAAAGTTCTTTTCTTAAAAAAAAAGACTGGTAGTTTCTTTCTCCACAAGAAGGGTCTTTTTGAAGTCACAGGGAATTAGGAACTCAGTTATAATGAAGATAGTTGTCTTTCTAAAATAGCAGGACACTTAAAGCCATCCAGACCCCAGACTGCTAATAACATTGTGTAAAGGAATAGATGGGTCTGTGTTCCAGACCACAGCCCTTACAACAAATTATTTCATGTAACAGTAAATAACCAAACCTATTTCAGGATAGCTCACTGGTTATCACTTTAAATGCACTATAGGCTTCTTATATTTTCTTCTTATATTTTCTAAATAGATAGAATGAATAATCCCTATTTAGCAGCCACTACTGAGACCTTTTTTCTAGGAAACTTTATTTTTTTGTACTTTCGACAAGATTCCATCTAGTGTGGACTGAATGCTATCTAGAGCTCTCCTCAAATGACTTCATGTGTATTTAGTACATCTGTTGGAATTTTTGTTTCTTAAGCTGAGTCAGTACCAAGCAAGTATTTCAGGCTAGTTGCAATTGATTTGAATGAAAAATTGCAAAGTTGAGTTGGGATGGACTTTAATACTTATCCTAGATACAGAAAAGTTTTCATAATGAATTTCTTGTTACCGATCCTTTATTCTAGGGATTCATTTACTGGAGTTGATTACCACAATGTGCCCATTTTTAAGGACTGAGAAAGTGAAAGTTTGAACAAATTGCCACAGTCGTAACTCACATCAGAGCTACATCAATCAGTGATGCTACGTTTTAAAGTATCCAGCATCAGCAGCGTACTGCACAGTCCATGGCAATGGTATTTGAGATCTGACTCATGGACAGAGAGACAAGGAATCACAAGTTTTCCAAAGGATCACTCCTTCCCAAAGAAGGTAGCAACTTCATGTCTGCTGGGAAAACTGTCTCTGGGTTGATGCTGTTCTTTTTTTGATGTCCTGGTTGAGATTTTTTGTTTGTTTGAATCATTTTTTAAAGTCTTTATTGAAATTGTTATAAATATTGTTTTATGCTTCTGACATTTTGACCACAAGGCATGTGGAATCTTAGCTCCCTGACCAGGGATTGAATCCAAATCCCCTGTACTGGAAGTCGACGTCTTAACCACTGGACTGCCAGGGAGATCCCAATGTTGTTCTTAAAACAAAATGGCATAGCTCAAAAAGGTGAACGCTTCTTGGAATGGAGAGCATTCAACAGCCAACTGCTGGTACCAGATGCAGAGAAGCAGGGAACCAAGCTGTTGCCTAACATTTTTTAAGGATGCTCTGTATCCGCTGAGCACAGTGGTACTGTCCACAGCTGCCTGTCTATCACCAGACAGTCTGTCTGATGTGAATTATTAATGGAAAGCACTGTGACCTTCACCAACAATAGAGGAGGCTCCTAGATTTGCCCACAGCCCCCAGGCAGGCAGTTACCCAAACCAGGCTCGGCGGAGGAAAGGTGCGATGTGGCGGTTCCAGGCAGCCGTGGTGACCGAGGCCGAGGGGCACACGCCGATATGAACCCTGCCCCAGAGGCTCATTCCAAGGACTAACCCAGGAGTAGAGAGCCCAAGCGCTGTCACCATGCAGTTACAAACTAGAACGATGACATTTTTAAGCACTGCTTCCCAGCTCCAACATAAAATTATATTTAAATTTCCTGCTTCTGCGCAATCAAAAGAAGCCAGCTGAAAGAAATGTGCACTTCAAGGCTGTAAATCTGAAACTTCCTAATCCCCGAAAGTCCACACTAGACTTCTTGCCTCCATGGAAACAACAAAGCATTCAGCCCACTGATTGGCCTCCAATGAATTTTAGATAAGACAGCTTGGAAGGGAATGGATGTGATTTTAATGCAGAAGAAAGCTCTGGAAGGGAGGTCCACTTGGTTCATATTTGAATAAAGCAAACAAGACAGACGAAAGGCTGACAGCTGTAAATGACATTGTCAGTACAAAAATTATCAGCCAGTTTACAATCTGTTTGCTTATGTTGAACAAACAGACTGTGTGTGGCATCCTTGGGCCCCGTGAATGGCAGAAATACTTGCGGGCTTCAGAAAACCTATCTGCTCTCCGGCAGCCCGGCCACAATTAGATCGCCATTTGACAGCCACACTGAAAAGGAAACTGTGTCCCCCGCCTCCCCCGACACCCCCTCGGCTTTATCTGGTCCTTTTTTTCCTTTTCTTCATCGTCTTCTTCGCGCACTGAAGTTGGGCAGAGACACTCGTCGTGGTGTGTCGATGGCTGAATTATGTCACTTCTGGGGCTGCATCAAGCCGATGAACTGATGTGTTCTACATTCCGAGTGGAGCCTCTTCGGTAACCTAGCGAGGCCCAGGGCCAACAGGCTGCACTTTTTATTCCTCACAGGAAGCAGAATCCAGGAGCCCCCGAAAGAATGTCACTTTTTTCTTCTTTGTGCAAGCCGTCTCAGAGACCCCGTGCTTTGAACTTGCTGGCATTGCATCTGGTGCCGAAACAAAACAGGACCAAGAAGGCCTTTGCAGCGGGGCAGGCGTGGAGCCCCGATTCCGCGCTGAGTGAGGCCCACCCTGGCCAGGTTGCAAGAGGGAGTGACAACCCAGCAGAGGGGGCAGAAATCAGCCTCCTCTGGGGGGCTGAGCGGAGTCTTCCACCTGCCCCCCAGCCCCCAGCCCCCAAGCCATGAGTGTGTGGTCCCTCTGCATAATCCCCTCTGTGTTCCACAAACTCATAACACAGAAATAGCTCCCTTTGTTCCGAAAGAATGGAGAGCAAACACAGGTACTAATTTTATGCCTCATGTTCTCTGTGGAGAGAGATTTAAGCCTTGAGTAACAGCTTGTCATGGACCTGGAGGCTACTGGGCACCCAGTACTTCTTACCTGTGTGATTCCTGCTCTCCTGGGCGGTAGGAAGGAACACAGCCTCCTGCCCGGGGCCCCCTCACCTTTGCAGAATTGCACGCAGGAAACAGAATCTTCTCCCAGGAAGACAACATGGGCTCACAGATCTTGACGTTTGACTTTTATTCCACTTTGAATAGGCTCCATGTTTATTGTGAGGGGGGTTGTTTTGCTTTGTTTTTGATTTTTTAGCTTTTTTTTTTTTTTGTCAGTGATAGCCTGGAAGTATTCAACTTGCAAAGAGGACCAAGTCTTCCCTTCTGCCCTCTTTTCCTATTTCTGTTTTTTTAATAGAAAGAATCTGTTTGAAGGTACTTGGTTTATTTGACCCCAGGAAAAAAAAAATAGTGATGCTAGGTGAGTGTGGTGTGTTTGTGGCAGATAACAGGGGCAGAGCAGGCCACACAAAGCCGGAAGCCCGTAGTAATTACAGTTAAGCAGCGAAGCATCAAAACACCTCTTGTATGGAAAGTTCATCCAATTACCACTAACCTGGAGAGGAGGTGCTGTCAGGGCTGTGCTTTTCATTTTAATCTAAATTGCTGTTTCTTTTTCTCTGATATGGCCATCGGTCATAAAGAGTTGACCATCATTAAAACTGTTTGATTTGGAACCATGTAGTGTTTGGCTAAGAGGGTAAATGCAAATTTGATGAAAGAATAAGGATAAATTTACATATCAGCCTCAGCTCACATGGAGAGAGTAAACATTCTGTTTATCTCAAGTGTCACTTTATGATTTCAGGAGAATATAAAACTGACCTTGGCCCAGTCATTGCAAAAGGCCCAGATGAAATATGAGGTTGTCTAAATACGATTTACTCGAGTAGAACTTGTGGGCAAACCCTGCGGAACTCAACAAACAAGACCAGAGAGAACAGAACTGAAAGCATTTTGTTCTGATAAACTCCAAATGGAATTCTGGAATGAGGGGCTGGTGAATAAAAGAGGATAAAAAAAAAAAAAAAAAAAACCCACTTCATGAATCTTTGTCAATCACCATGAATTAAAACCTCCTTTTTAGCTGGTAGTTTTCATCTTCATTCATCTAAAAATGAAAAAGCATAAAAGCTTAAAAACCAGCATTAACCTTTTAAGGTAAAGAGAGCTTTCATCAAACCTTTGTTTGATCATTTGGAGGCAAGAGTAAGACCATCATCTGTTTGGTTTCAAGAAAATATAATTGTTTCAAGGAACTTTTAGCACTCCATAGCCAGTTTATACTACAGGAGGATGTCTCCTTCTGAAAGCTGTCTGAAGCAACACGCTTGCATTTTCTAAACTTTTAATTAGTTTTATTCTGAAGCTAAGTCAACATTCATCAGTGTGTGAAGGAACATCAGACTTTTGTTCCAAATGAAGGCTTTTGAGTGTGCAGAAAAATATTCAGATGTTTGCAGGCCTCTGGATTTTCCCTCCACTTTCTCACACCCATACATTTGTTGCAGGAAATGAAGGAGCAAAATGAGCTTATGTTCTCTTTCCGGAGGAATGTTGTGGCATAATTTATAGTAAGGAAATAGGGGATTATGTATACATGCATGTATGTATCTGTTGGTAGATATTTTTAGTTTGAGCTATTCCTGAAAAGTTGCCCACTATAGAGAAATATCCTAAATAAAGAAAAGTGAAAAAATATATCCAACTATAACTAGTTTTAATTAGAAAATCAAAGAATATTCTTCAACATATTTATGCATTTACTTTGTAGCTCACAAAATAATTATTTTTCAAATGAACAACATATAGTCAGCATAGAATAACAGAACTTTAGCAGAAGACCTGCGAGAACTTCATATCTGAGTTTAGTCTGCATCTTATTTACAAATAACTAAGCATAGTTAGCAATTCCTTCAGTCAGAGCTCAGGTTTTTGAGGCTTACAGGGGTAGGAATTTTTTTTTTTTTTTTTTTTTTTAATGGGTAGGAATTTAAGGAACGAATGTGAGTAAGGAAGAATCTCCTTGTTACTAACAAGACCATGGCTGAGTTTTTCAAATGGTGTTTGAAAGGAACCGACAAGTTGTCTACACTGGAAAGAGCACGTGTGTGTGTGTGGTGGGGCGGGGGGTGGTGGTGTTGTATATGTTTGAGGAAGTGAGAGGGTTTAGAAGCTCTCCTCTGATGCCTCACTTTACACACTGCACCCTCGAGTGTTGCACACGGTATGAATTCTGAAGAGGTTATAAAACACATAGAACAGAGACTCCAGGCTGGAAGGGTCCAAGGAACTGGGCAGGCCCATCCTTTCCCAGCCCCGGGATACTTAGATCTGAGCTGCAGGGCTTCCAGAAAGTAAAGTCTGCCTGCAGCCCACAGAGTACTGGGACTTGGTGATTCTAAGACCAAATAACTGAGAAAGGAAAGAATAATCAGCAAAACACAGGGATCTGAATAACTCAGATGAGGGTGTGGGTAATGATGGCTCGAGGCACTGGAGACCTCCTGCCAGCCACAGGCCACCTCCGCCCAAGATGCACCAGGATGGCATTGGAAGCCACTCTTTATCTGTCTCCCCCAGGGTCTCCTTAAACAAGATCCACACAATACCGAAAGCAATCACTAGACATGGAAGAATCCACCCAAATGCTCACCAGCTGCTTAACAGATAAACAAAATATGGCCTAGCCTCGCAAGTAGTATTACTTGGCAGGGAAAAAAAAAGGAATGAAGAACTGACAAACCATGAATCTTGAAAACAGGATGTTAAGAGAAGTCAGTCACAAAAGGCTACGTGATGTATGATTCCAGGTCTATGAAATGTCCACAATAGGCAACACTACTGGTTGCAGGGGTTTGGGGTGGGAGGCAGGAATGAGGAAGGAATGACTTGAAATGGTGTGAAGTTTCTTTCTGGGGTGATTACAATGTTCTAAAATGAGACTGTGGTGGTGGCACAGATCTATGAATATACTAACGCCTTTAAACTGTGCCTTTGGGATGGGTGAACTTTACGGTATGTGAATTATATCTCCATAAAGTTGCTTTAAAAAATAAGGCAGCAATGACCCCTTCTATATATTAAAAATAATAATAAAGCAAAAACTGATAGAGCCAAAATGAGCTTCCGAAGAGAACCACGTGGATCTAAAAGTCATCGTTCCCTCCTCAGACTGTTTCTGCTCCCGAAGGGAGTGAGCGCTAAAATCAGAGTTGAAAATATACATGATAAGTCACCATGGTTAATCCGTGATGTCCCAGCCTGGTGGACCACAGAGAGAGAAGAGGTGTCTTGAATCCATAGCCCAGAATGAAAGAGGAAAATTTAAACCATAGCCAAGCACCTAGCAAGATTCTTTTTTTGTTTAATTTGTTTATTTTTTAATTGAAGGATAATTGCTTTTTGTTGTTTTCTGTCAAGCATCAGCATGAATCAGCCATAGGTATACATATGTCCCCTCCCTCTTGAACCTCCCTCCCGTCAAGATTCTTGATTGCATGAATAATGGTGAGTCTTGAACACAACGCAGGTGAGTTTACCCCCCTGAGGCGTGGAAGGCATCCAAAGGACAGTGTTCAAGCCCAGACACCTCTGGGCAGAAGGAGCACATTTGGAAGAATGTGGTCAAGGCATGGGAGGAGCTGCCAATCACGAGAGGTTGAAGAAAACTTGAAATGTTCAGGTGGGCAGGAGAAGAGGGTGCCTGATAGCTAATATGCAGCATCACCCTAGCTCTGGGTACCACTTCATTTAAACCTCAGAGCCCTAAGAACAAGGTGATAAGAAATGATGTCACCCCTAGGAAGATGAAGAAACCAGGGGATGAAGAAATGAAGGCATCTGTCTAAAGTCAGTCAGTAAAAAGCAAAATCCCTGACATAGCTCTTATGTCTTTAACCACTACCCTATTCTACTTTCTTGTTCTGAGTAGTCACAAAGTATGTCAAACTTCAGAAGCTTCAATGGCAGCAAGTTTATTTTTTGTAGTCAATAATGAAGAACAGTGTAAGACTTCCAGAAATAGCTCCCAGTTATGGGACATGTTCACGCAGGGGCCAAAAGACCATTTGTTGGAAACAAGGATGGTCTAAATTATTGAGATCAAATGACTTTCATGTGTTCTTTCAACTTTGTAATTCCGAAGTGGTGACTATGGGGTCCTACCAAGGGAAGAGGAGCCCCTTTGTTCGGTCATCCAGGCTGTGCACTGCACAAGTCCAGAGCAGGGCACACTTCACGTCCGCACACATCATGGGTTGGAATATTTACTAGGACAGCTTTCCTGAAGATGTCAATAGAGTTTCAAGGGCTAGGAGCTATTCCTCATGTATCCCAAGTTTCTATTTAGTGACCTTACCTGATTTAGAAGGGTAATTGCAGAAAAGGAGGTAGGGGACATGAAGCCAGAGACAGGGAGACAAGTTAGGAGGTGACGGCAAGGACTCCAGTGTAAAGGCAGCGGGCTCAGGGATGGAGTACTTGGGCTCAGTGGGGGCTGAGGACATGTTTCAATTTGTGCTCATTCAGGAGAAAGGTGAGCTAGAGACCCAGATTTCAGAGACACGTATTGAGAAGGTAGCTGGAGAGAAGAGAACTATGTGTTTTTACATGAGCAAGACCAAGCAGCAAAAAAAAAAAAAAAAAAAAAAACAGGCTTGGTTGGCAGCAGAACCGCAAGTAGTTTTGAAAATCTTAGAGGCTGGAAAGGAAATGGAAACAGGATTCCACAACTGGCTGGGGACGGCAGAGGGGGTCTTTCAGAGAAGATGGAGACAAACAGGAAGCCTGTCTGTGGGGGCTGTCAGTGGGAGCTGGCTTTGGGAGATCTCTTTCAGAGGATTATGCATGGAAAATGGGGTGGAACCTGGACTGGCTGGTCAGAAAGTAAGAGGCAGTAGAAATTCCTCAATGGTCCTGTGGTTAAGACTCCACGCTTTCACTGCCAAAGGCGCAGGTTCAATCCCTGGTCAAGAAACTGAGATCCCACAAGGCACATGACTTAAAAAAAAAAAAGAAAGAAAAGAGATACAGTAGAGAGAGTGAGTTAGTGGTGGTGGGGCTTGAAAGGGAACCTTGTGAAGTCATAGTTGAGCAGGCAGGAGGTCATGGGAGTTTCTGATGTGTGTTGGGAAGAGATACTGACGCACAAGCTGATAAACCCTTTGTTCGCAGGAACCCTGCCTTAGGTATCCTTGTAATATCTAATGCAAATCTAGTGTGGAATAGAGCTTGAATCACTAGAAATGGCAACCCACTCCAATATTCTTGCCTGGAAAATTCCATGGACAGAGGAGCCTGGCAGACTGCAGTCCACGAGGTTGCAAAGTGGACACGACTGAGTGACTGAGCATGCAAGCATGCACACAACCGTGTCCTACAATTCTTCGTCCCTGCATTTCTCAGAACATGACATCTCTTTGGGGGGAAAATCTTTATTTCTGGTCTTGACTGGTTTGAAAGGATGGCCCTACTCTTGTAGTATGGAAAACACACACTTTAGAATGTCTTTCTATGAGGAAAAGGTGGAAAACAGTTTCCAAGCATCTCAGAGTCATGGAACCAGCTGGCTCCATGGTGTAGCTTTTCTCTCTTGGGTTCCAAATGCACCCTGTGGCAGAGAAACGTGGGAGTCTGGGGACAGAGGGTTCGGGGGGCTTGGAGACCAGGAGGCCAAGGCAAGTCCTCCTTACCACCCCTGCAGCACCCAGGATGCAATGGTTGAAAGTGCTGGCCAGGCATCAGAGCTCTTACACAGCCCACTAGCTTGGGGCAAGTATTTTAAAAAATCAGCTGGAACTATTTTATCATCTCTTTCTATCATTAAGTTCTTCAGAGAAGGAGTTTTTCAAAATAAAAAGCCTTGACATGTTTTAACTTAGGGGAAAAAAGGCATGACATTAAAGCTTCCGTATGAAAAGAACGTGGCGTGTGAGAGCAGGACACCTAATAACTTCATTATTACTCTCCGATTTCCAGAGCTCCACATGTTTATTGAAGTGAACAATGGTGGGATTATGAATGATATTCATTATCTTCTTTACAATACCCAACCCTTAAAAGTAACTACTGCTATTATATTTACATCTTTTTTAACATATACACATAAGTTATTATTACTTATGTAATTAAGCCTATCACTCAACATTCTGGATAAATGAATGTATACATGCTTTATAACTGTCCCCTTAACCATCCATCGCAAATTACTTCCATAATTATAAGTGTTTGTCTATATGATTTTTATTATCTTCATATTATTCTGATCCTGTGCACAAATACCTCGATTGGGTTAGACCTTTTCTAACTATTGACTAATTAGATTGTTTCCTTTTTCAGCCAGCTGTAACCAGGGCTTCCCAGGTGGCTTAGTGGTAAAGAATCCGCCTGCCAATGCAGGAGACGTGGATTCGATCCCCAGATCAAGAAGATCTCCTGGAGAAGAAAATGGCAGCCCACTTCAGTATTCTTGAGTGGAGAATCCCATGGACAGAGGAGCCTGATGGGGTGCAGTCCATGGGGTCGCAAAGGAGTCAGATATGACTTAGTGACTAAACAGAAGCTACAGCAGCAACCAATGCTATAGTAAATATTTTTTCTCCAATCTCTTGTATCCTTAGGATAACCTGATATCTTAACATAGTATATACTACCTTACAGGGAATGGATTTTTCTTAGTAACTTAAAGCAACACAAACTGTTGCAGAATTTTCCCTTAGGATGATTATTCTAATTTATACTCCCTTGAGATGACCTGAATACTCTTTTTAATTTTTTTATTTTTTTGCACTTTTATAAAGTGCTGGGCTTGTTCATTAGAAAGGGAAAACCTTAGTTTTACTGGATGAATGTTGAATATGTGCATACATGTGCTAAGTTTGTTGAAATTACTGACATTTGATTACAAATGAAATATATTTTTTCATATACTTACCACCCATTTTTATCTTTTCTTCTGTGAGTTTATATGTTTTGTTAAATTTTCTGCTAATCTATTGATGAGCTTATCTTTCTCATTTCTTTAAATAGGAAAGATATTAGTTTTGTCTGCCACATGCACTATGGCATTTGCATGTATTTTGAAATTTGATCTTTGATGTACCCAAATATGCACTCATTTGCTTGGTGGGATCTCTATTATTCTGGTTACACAACACTTTCTTAGTCTGAAATCATCTGTTCCTCTTTCCCCCTGATTTTTATTCTATTACATGACATGACTATCTTTTAACTTTTAGTAAATGAAATTCATCTGGAATGTATGTGAGTGTATGTATGATACTATATAGGATTCTAATTTTGACTTTTTTCCCCAGAGTTTTAACCAGTTCCCTCACTAGCTTTCACTCTCTCCCTTTCCTATTATTTCGAAAGCTACTCTCATCACATCCTGGATTTCTATATAGGCTGCACTCCCTGAGTTTCTGTTCTGTTCCATTAACCTGTCTATTCTTACATTGAGGTTATACTGGTATAAAACTATATCAGCTTCACACAGCAGTAATCTTCAAAAGAGAAGAAGAACAGGATGATAATAGTACCTCCAGTGTGGTCTGGCAGCAAAGCTTGAAACTGAAAATCAGAAGTTTCTTGTCCTAATGTAGGCATTGCCACCTGTTTGATGGCTGATGTAGAGTACCCTAAAATTTTAAAAATATTTATTCACTTAACAACTTTCATGTTGCCTACCTAAAATTGAGGTTATAACACCTTTTTGGCCAGTCTAGAGTTGACTCATTGGAAAAGACCCTGATGCTGGGAGGGATTGGGGGCAGGAGGAGAAGGGGACGACAGAGGATGAGATGGCTGGATGGCATCATTGACTCGATGGACATGAGTTTGAGTAAACTCTGGGAGTTGGTGATGGACAGGGAGGCCCGGCGTGCTGCAGTTCATGGGGTCGCAAAGAGTCAGACACGACTGAGTGACTGAACTGAACTGAACTGATAGCAGTGCTCCAGGATCATGTGTGAAATCCTATCAAAGCACTTAAAGTTCCATCTCAAATGTTGTGGTTGAGGAAATTGTCCTTCCTTTGGCAGAGTGGGGCTTCCCTCATAGCTCAGTTGGTAAAGAATCTGCCTGCAATGCAGGAGACCCGGGTTCGACTCCTGGGTTGGGAACATCCCTTGAAGAAGGGAATGGCAACCCTCTCCAGCATTCTTGCCTGGAGAATTCCCTGGGCAGAGGAGCCTGGCAGGCTAAGTCCATGGAGTCACAAGAGTGGACATGACTTAGCGACTAAACCATCACCATGACAGAGTAAGGAAGACCTCAGATTTTGCAGCAATGTTTTAACAAATGAGTATCCAAGAGAAAGAGTTCTAGGTTTAGTTTTCAACCCTAACTAATGGCAACCCACTCTCATATGCTTGTCTGGAAAGTCCCATGAACAGAGGAGCCTGATGGGTTACAGCCGAGGGGGTCGCAAAAGAGTCGGACGTGACTTAACGACTAAACAACTAACTAATAATTTAGAAGAATCCTCATTAGAATGTGCCATGTAACCAGAGGACCTGCTTCTTAAAGAAAGAAAGACTTCAGAAAAAAAAAAATCGAAGCATATTTATTTTTTGGTCTCAGGAAGAAAAACCTATTTCAAGACGAATCTTCATACTGGCAGTGTGGAGGGCATGTGGGATCGTCATAAAGCAGACTCAGCTAATATTGATTCAGCAGTTCACTAGTTGCTGGGCTGTTTGAGGGGATGGGCTGTGTCTTCCAAAACCACTTTACAAGTAGTAGTAGCAACAGAAAGTTGCTAAGTGACTCCCCTGTGTTCATATCTGGATAAAACCTTCAGCCACGTGGGATGAGGAGAGAAGAGTGAAGGACACTGGGTGGGGCATCAGAGGGTATAACGTCTGACCTCATGAACCGCCTATGTGCCTTGGCTTCGGGGTCCCCTTTTGAGACCCTGGTTTGGGGCCAGACTGTTTCTTAGGTCTTTGCCATCCTAGCTTCCTGTGAGTTGGTAACTACGTCCAATCTCCCCTGTTGGCCCAGAGTTTGGGAATCATCTAAGTAGTCTATGTGTTAGTTGATCAGTCTTATCTTACTCTTTGCGATCCCATGGACTGCAGCCCACCAGGCTCCTCTGTCCATGGGATTCTCCAGGTCAGGACACTGGAGTGGGTTGCCATTCCTTGCTCCAGGGCATCTTCCCAACCCAGGGATTGAACCTGGGTCTCCTGCATTGCAGGCAGTTTCTTTACCATCTGAGCCACCGCGGAAGCTCTTGGGAATCAGCCTATGAACAGAAAACTGGGTAGGGTGGGCACGATTTGTTAAATTTGGGGAGGCAAGTAACAGCTCCCCAAGGCCGGCTGTATCATCTTCTTCCGTAGCGTCTAGCACTGTTCCCCAGGTGCCCAGGGGACATGGATGGAAAGAATGAATGGATGGGGTTGACTAGATGAGAAAGCACACAGGTGGTCTGCCCTCAGGGGAGGAGCCTGAAAGGTGTTTACTCTTTGGAGAAGCATGAGAATCTTACTCCTTTTCTCTCAGATTCCAGTCTTCCATCCCACCCAGGATGAAAGGGAGCTCGCTCCTCCCACATGCCCCCCTCTTGCTGGCCCATATCTGTCCACACACACAAACCCCTCCTTGTTTATTCTGCCTGTAGGGGATGCCCCCAGGAGGCAGCACTTCAAGGCCAACATCTCTCCAGGGGCCATCCTTGAACGGATGGGCAGCCTCTCTCCACCCCCAATACCAGTGAGCCCTGTCCCTTGACCCAGGGTGGGATTCCCACCTCGGGAGTGGGCGGAGAGGCCTGGTGGAAACATTCCATTTAGACAGGTGGCTGAGCATCCTACCCAGTGTCATAAATCTCCTTGGGCTTTGAGCTCTGTCCTCCCTGTGACTGAGTTCTGCCCAGGATGGGGGGCAGGAAGGCAGAGGAAGAGGACCTCATTCATTAGAGTTGCCTTTTTAAAATTATCTTATTGGAGTAGAGTACAATGTTGTGTTAGCTACTGTTGTACAGCAAAGTGAATCAGCTACACGTGTACATATACTCCTTCCCTTTTGGATTTCCTTCCCATTCAGTGTATTAAGTTCCCTGTGCTATACAGTATGTTCTCATTACTTATATATTTTATGCAAAATATCAGTAGTGTTCTGTGTCAATCCCAATCTCCCAATTCTTCCCACCCACCTCCCTACAGTTGCCTTTTGAAGTGAAGTGAAAGTTACTCAGTGGGGTCCAACTCTTTGTGGCCCCATGGACTATACAGTCCATGGAATTCTCCAAGCCAGAATACTGGAGTGGGTAGCCTTTCCCTTCTCTAGGGGATCTTCCCAACCCAGGAACTGAACCAGGATCTCCTGCATTGAAGGTGGATTCTTTACCAACTGAGCTATAAGGAAAGCCCAGGGAGTAGAATTATTCTGCCTTTGTTTGTCCAGAAATGGAAGAGCAGGATTAGGATACACTGATCAGACATCCCCAAGACCAACATAGACTTCCAGTCTTGTGCCCAGGAAGCCCCTTCACCAGGGAAATCCAAAACTGGCAAGACCGTCAGGAAGTGACACTATGGTTGGTTTCTAGTGATGCCCCCATTGCTGCCCTGATGGTCCCGTGTATCTCGTGTTAAAGGGACCAATGCTCCCCACTCTCTTTCAGGTTAGCTTTCCCAGGATGGATGAGCTGCAGGAAGGCTGGGAGAAGTCAGGCTCGCCCTGGCATCCAACTGCATGAGCTCTGCAAAGCTGAACAGCCTAAACTGGCAGGCGTCTTGGGAGCTCACAAAAGATAGGGCCGCTATGTTGTTGTTGTTCAGTCATTCAGTCCTGTCTGACTCTTTGCGACCCCATGGACTGGCGCATGCCAGGCTTCCCAAGATAGAACTCTGCCTAGGCAGCAGTCTTCAGGGAAGAAAGCCCATGCATTTCCTTTCCATATCATGCAGTCATTTACCCTGGCCCTCTGTTGTCATTCAGTTGCTCAGTTGTGTCTGACTCTTTGAGACCCCATAGATTGCAGTATGCCAGACTTCCCTGTCCTTCACCATCTCCTGGAGTTTGCTCAAACTCACGTCCATTGAGATGGTAATGCCACTGAACCGTCTCATCCTCTGTTGTCCACTTCTCCTCCCACCTTCAATCTTTCCCAGCATCAGGGTCTTTTCTAGTGAGTCAGCTCTTTGCATCAGGTGGCCAAAGTATTGGAGCTTCAGCTTCAGCATCAGTCCTTCCAATGAATATTCAGGGTTGATTTCCCTTAGGATTGACTGGTTTGATCTCCTTGCAGTCCAAGGGACTCTCAAGAGTCTTCTTCAGCACCACAGTTCAAAATCATCAATTCTTCAGTGCTCAGTTTTCTTTATGGTCCAACTTCCTCACAGCCATACATGACTACTGGAAAAACCATAGCTTGGGATGTATGGACATTTGTTGGCAAAGCAATCCCTCTGCTTTTTAATATGTTGTCTAGGTTGGTCATAGCTTTTCTATCAAGAAGCAAGCGTCTTTTAATTTCATGGCAGCGGTCACCACATGCAGTGATTTTGGAGCCCAAGAAAGTAGAGACTGTCACCACTTCCACATCTATTTGCCATGAAGTGATGGGACCTGCGCCCTTTATCTCTGTTAGATACATGTCCTGAGGTGTTCACATATCCCTAGACTTGAAAATTCCTCCATAGCAAATAATGTCTCCCAATTCTTTACAATCTAGAACCGTCTAACTCAAAAGATACGGTAATTCCCAGTCATTCATTAATAACTCTGTAACCAGAGATCCTATTTCCTTGTCTATTTTGATCAGGTCAATGTTCTACCTCCAGGGAGTTTTGGAATATGCACCCAGGTTGTCCAGAGGCCAGGCAGGTGGGGGTGTTCGGTGCATGGCCAGATTTGTCAGTAGTTTGGATGTTTGCTTCTACACACCAGCCCTCTGAATTTGTCCTATTCAAATATGTCCCTCTGCAAAATGAACATTGAATGCATAGCCACTTGGAAATGTTAAACCTGCAAATACCAGGCCAAGCGAATAATGTTTCCATACAGCTTGGGCTTCTTGGCGTGTTGTTGCCATTTCTCTGGGGAGGGAGAAAGGGTCAGGATGACCACTTTGCATATGGGGAAGTAAACTCAAGAAACTCAGGCCCAGGCAGGAATATGAGCTCATTTGATAGAATCAATGCAGGAACCATAGCACAAATCCCAGAGAGAGTACAGTGGGGGGAAAAATCTCATGAACCTTTTCAGCCATAAATAAATTCTTATGCAAACATATTTCAAAATGTGAGCGTGAGTGAACACCCATTCGAATGAGGTTTTATTCGCCAAGAGGAAGGTCACATTTTCATACAGAGGACTCAGTGGCAGAGGAAGATGAAACCGTCTTCCACAGAAATGGGGTCACAGAGGTCGTGGCTCCTGGAAGACTTATTAAAAAAGAAATAATTCCTACTTCTCATTCATAGGAAAACTGGAATGCTCTCAAGAAACATTTCAACTTTTAAATATCATAGTGTGATTCATTTTACGGCTAGACTGCATTTGGGAACTTATAGACTGATAGGCATTTGATCTAAGAAAGCTAATAGGTTGGACTTTTGTTGATGTTTTTCTTCCTTGAGAAACAAATCTTTTCTGAAATTTCACATTCTGCATGAATCTTGGGATTAAAAATACAGATCGTATTTTTAAAATTTCCCAAAATGTATAACATTTTTTCTATTTTATTCCTCTATCTTTTTATGTAGGTGATCTTGTCTTACATCCATATGTGTTGAAACAAATCATTATTGTTATTTTTAAACACTAAAACTGCAATATACCTCAGTAAGTTGAATATTCATATTTGGACATTACTAAGCTATGAGCCATTAAGATCCTTTAAAATAAGCCAAGCTTCAAAACCTTCTCTGTCATAATTTTCTATATAGCTTCTTATAATTAGGGAACATTGTTTATCTTGATTTTTCCAGTTTATACAAGCAATATACGTTAATTTACAAATATAGCTGAGATGACAGACTGCTAGCATTCTGAAATATAAATATATCATTCTGCAGGTTTAGGATCATATTGTATGCAGATTTTTTGTTTTCTCCTTTGTTCCTGGAATGATACATTGTAAGCATCTTTCACCAGTATTAAATAACTTTTGAAGACATGACCTTTAATACTTTATATTTGTGAATTATTTCTGTTGTTATATATGTTATATCTTAATATGTCACAACAGGCAACAGGGTCTAATCACTTTGCTGGGAAAACAAAGGTCAATGTCATACCATCAGCCCATTTCATGGAAAAAACAATGTGTATTTAGAATGATATTGAATTAAGATCTATGCAATTTGATCAACAGAGTGTGGCTTCTCAACTGCTGCTGTCCTATGCATTTGTAGCATGTCTAGATCCCTTGCCCATGAGGAATCAATGGATCGCTGCAATCATGTTAAGAGTCAGAGAACTGAGAAGAAGGGATGGGAGGGCTATGCTCTGGAGTACTCTGATCCCTGGATTTTCTATGAACCTCATGCAAGGTCTGCCATTTTGGGTCTGAGAAGCAGAAACAGTCAAGATGAAAAACAAACAGCCTCTAAGTGGGACAGGTGGGTAAAGATCTATTTCTGAAAAAGCCACTGTGTTATAGTTTCTAACTAGCTTTACTCTAAGTGATTTCATCCCAATCTAGTTGTCCGTACCAGGTATAGTTCTACCAGCAATCAAAGTTCTAGTTGAGTCTTCCATGATTTTCCTCCTTTGCATTGGCCAAATGGTTTCTTCCACCTTTCAAACACCTCCAACCAACTTTAGGATGTAAAAACTGTGGAATTTCAGGTAAGTGCTTCAGTTCAGTTCAGTCGCTAAGTCGTGTCCGACTTTTTGCGACCCCATTAATCGCAGCACGCCAGGCCTCCCTGTCCAACACAAACTCCCGGAGTTTACTCAAACTCATGCCCATCGAGTCGGTGATGCCATCCAGCCATCTCATCCTCTGTCGTCCCCTTCTCCTCCTGCCCCCAATCCCTCCCAGCATCAGGGTCTTTTCCAACGAGTCAACTATTTGCATGAGGTGACCAAAGTATTGGAGTTTCAGCTTCAGCATCAGTCCTTCCAATGAACACCCAGGACTTATCTCCTTCAGGATGGACTGGTTGGATCTCTTTGCAGTCCAAGGGACTCTCAAGAGTCTTCTTCAATACCACAGTTCAAAAGCATCAATTTTTCAGCACTCAGCTTTCTTCACAGTCCAACTCTCACATCCATACATGACCACTGGAAAAACCATAGCCTTGACCAGACGGACCTTTGTTGGCAAAGTAATGTCTCTGCTTTTTAATATGCTATCTAGGTTGGTCATAACTTTCCTTCCAAGGAGTAAGCGTCTTTTAATTTCATGGCTGCAGTCACCATCTGCAGTGATTCTGGAGCCCCAAAAATAAAGTCTGACACTCTTTCCACTGTCTCCTCATCTATTTCCCATGAGGTGATGGGACCAGATGCCATGATCTTAGTCTTCTGAATGTTGAGCTTTAAGCCAACTTTTTCACTCTCCTCTTTCACTTTCATCAAGAGAATTTTTAGTTCCTCTTCACTTTCTGCCATAAGGGTGGTGTCATCTGAGGTTATTGATATTTCTCCCGGCAATCTTGATTCCAGCTTGTGCTTCTTCCAGTCCAGCGTTTCTCATGATGTACTCTGCATATAAGTTAAATAAGCAGGGTGACAATATACAGCGTTGACATACTTCTTTTCCTATTTGGAACAAGTCTGTTGTTCTATGTCCAGTTCTAACTGTTGTTTCCTGACCTGCATACAGGTTTCTCAAGAGGCAGGTCAGGTGGTCCGGTACTCTCATCTCTTTCAGAATTTTCCACAGTTTATTGTGATCTACACAGTCGAAGGCTTTGACGTAGTCAATAAAGCAGAAATAGATGTTTTTCTGGAACTCTCTTGCTTTTTCAATGATCCAGAGGATATTGGTAATTTGATCTCTGGTTCCTCTGCCTTTTCTAAAACCAGCTTGAACATCTGGAAGTTCTCAGTTCACGTATTGCTGAAGCCTGGCTTGGAGAATTTTGAGCATTACCTTACTAGCGTGTGAGATGAGTGCAATTGTACAGTAGTTTGAGCATTCTTTGGGATTGGAATGAAAACTGACCTTTTCCAGTTCTGTGGCCACTGCTGGGTTTTCCAAATTTGCTGGTATGTTGAGTGCAACACTTTCACAGCATCATCTTTCAGGATTTGAAATAGCTCAACTGGAATTCCATCACATCCACTAGCTTTGTTCTTAGTGATGTTTTCTAAGGCCCACTTGGCTTCACATTCCAGGATGTCTGGCTCTAGGTGAGTGATTACACCATTGTGATTATCTGGGTCGTGAAGATCTTTTTTGTACAGTTCTTAAGCATTTCTTAATAGGTCAAATTCTAATAGGAGGCTCAGAATCCTTGCTGCTACTTACTCAAATGCTTTGCTTGGAGCTTTAATGAAAATTATTCACACTTCACAGAAAATTATCGTGGATATTTAAGAGTGTAACTGAAACTGCAGTCTACCTACTTGCTGTTCAAAAGCCAATATAGAGGCAAGGTTGGTGGAAGGAAAGTTTGCTTTGATTTGGAGATCCATGACTGGGTTGGGGTGTAGGGGAGTGTGGACCCCTGTCCAAAGGCCAACTTCCCCACCTGACAACCAGGGAACAAAGTTTTTGTAGGCTGGGAGAAGGGGCTACATGCAGAAACAGACTTGAAAGGGGTCACTGGTGGCCTGATCAGTGTCATCTTGATTGTTTTCAGTACAATTAGTCTTTAATTCCAAGGTCAGTTTGTTCCTACTTCCTTGAGACCAAGTCTTGGAACTGGTGGAAGTTTCAATATCTATAAGACAGCTCAGAGTATGATCCTTAGCCCTTGAGAAGGACCTAAGGTCCTTGACTTTATTTCAGGACTAAACTATTAGTATTTAATTTCCTTTCTCTGTTTTCCTTTGTTTATGCATTTTCTCAGTTCTCTGATTAAACTGATTCTTGGCTAAAATTGCTTCCACAGACAAAAGACAGGCAGAGGGCATGACTGAGAAGGACCATCGAGTCCTGCTCTGTTTCAAGAGGAGAATGAAGAGGACTTAGAAAACAGAATCTGAGCTTATATCTAAACTTCAACCAGAAAATTTTATCCTTGCCAGTCTCCCAATCCATTTTCTCTGCAATGTTGAACATTTTCCTAGAGTTTTAATGAAACTAGTTCATGACTTATTCTTTGTCTTCCATCACCATTTAGCTTATTCTTTGAAGGTAGAGGGTTAGAAAGCAGCCGCTCATTTAGAAGAGGTGTTGTTCCCTTTGCTGTCCACTCATAAGAAGGCCAGTGCTGTCTGAGCAGCAGGAACTAAAGGGGAGTTGATCTCATATGGTAACAAGAAAGAATATAAAAAGAGTGGGAGAACACCCGCGAAAAATGAATGAAGTGAAAGGTCTGATGGTTCTTTCTGCCCTGAGAACACATTCTTTCCTTGGAAGCCACACCCATGAAAGGCCATCCTCGGGGGCAAGTCAAGCCACACATTTTCCCTTTTCCTTCTTTCGGTCTCAGTTGGGCAGCTCAGGTGTGTGCCAGGTACCTGTTCCAGATCAGCCCTCCTACGTCTTGTCAGAGAAAAGCTTGTTGTTATCCAACGGAAGCTCATGATTCAGCAGGTACTTGACGTGTGGTTTCCTAGGAAACGGCTGCCAGGCATCTGAACCACTCACTGCTGACTGACCGCATCTTCAGCCACCGAACACTTCCCATAAATGAGCAGTCATCTTCCTCCAAGAGCAGCAGGGTCAGTGTGCCCCCTGGGGCTAATGATGGAATGAAAACCGCAAGCAGGCTGATCCCCCCCACCCCTCGGCTCTAAGGCATTTTAGGCATTCATGCTGGGACACAGGTTGGTTTCTGGGCATTATGTTCAAACTAGGTTACTGTGTGGACACAGGCCAGAAGTGTCTGTGACAACCACAGTGCAAACTTTCTGGCTTTTGGCCACAGGTGATTTCTTCATACCCACTCAAGTGTAAAGGACCAACCAGAGAGCAAGTCCTTGCCAGCATCCGAGCCGATACACATCCATCTGTTAGCCAGCACTTGGGCCTGGAACTGAGGATATAAAAATGAATAAAATCTGATCCAGAAGACCTCAGTCTGGCAGGAAGATCAGCTTTCTAATCTAGTAAGTGTCCCATGGTAGTAAATTCACACAGAAGGGGTATGAACAAAACACCGTGAAAGAGTGGTTCAATATGAGGGAAGAATTAACTAAGCTTTCCCAAAGGGAATGGGACATGTAGAGTTGGGTCTTAAAGGATGAATAGGAGTTTGTCTTGCAGAGAAGGAAAGCAGATCCATTTTTGGCTTAGAGAACTACATGCTTTTTGTTACCACAGTTTGGTATCCATCCTGTCCTGTGAAGTTGAACACAATTCATTTTTTTCATCTTTATGCAATTTAAGAGTACAGGTAAATTCAGTTATAGACATTGTTTTGTTATGAAATCACCATGATACAATTTTCAACAGCAGTTCCACTTTTTCACATTAATGTTTCCAGGTGAAAAGGACCCCTCCCACAGATACATAAACTTTGAAATGTCAGTTAGTTTCCTAGTTTCTGCTCCCACTTGCTTCATTGAATAAGAGTTTACCCCAATCTTCTCCTTAGAGATACAGTTGTTTCTCTCTCTCTCTCTCTCTCTGGATTTCTCTAACTGATCCATCAGTGAGACTGCTCCTCCGAGCCATTCACCACAGTGAAATAACCTGGACTCAATGTCTTTTTCATAGTGATACCACACTTTACTGTATTTCACTTTCATGTCCTTCACAGAGATTGTGTATTCACAAATTAAAGGTTTGAGTTAACCCTGTACAATCAAGTCTATTGACATTTTCCCAACTCCCATTTGCTCACTTCCTGTCTCTGTAATTTAACTTACGTGCAGAGTACATCATGCAAAATGCTGGGCTGGATGAAGCACAAGCTGGAATCAAGACTGCTGGGAGAAATATCAGTAACCTCAGATATAGAGATGACAACACCCTTATGGCAGAAAATGAAGAGGAACTGAAGAGCCTCTTGATGAAAGTGAAAGAGGAGAGTGGAAAAATCTGGCTTAAAATTCAACATTCAAAAAATGAAGGTCATGGCATCTGGTCCCATCACTTCATGGCAAATAGATGAGGAAACAATGGAAATGGTGACAAACTTTATTTTCTTGGGCTCCAAAATCACTGAAGATGGTGACTGCAACCATGAAATTAAAAGACGCTTGCTCTTTGGAAGAAAAGCTATGACCAACCTAGACAGCATATTAAAAAGCAGAGACATTACTTTGCCAACAAATGTCCGTCCAGTCAAAGCTATAGTTTTACCAGTAGTCATGTATGGATATGAGAGTTGGACCATAAAGAAAGCTGAGCACTGAAGAATTGATGTTTTTTAATTATAGAGTTGGAGAAGGCTCTTGAAAGTCCCTTGGACTGCAAGGAGATCCAAACAGTCCATCCTAAAAGAAATCAGTCTTGAATATTCAATGGAAGGACTGATGCTGAAGCTGAAACTCTAAAACTTTGGCCACCTGATGTGAAGAACTGACTCACTGGAAAAGACCCTGATGCTGGGAAAGATTGAAGGCGGTAGGAGAAGGTGACAACAGAGGATGAGATGGTTGGATGGCATAACCAACTTGATGGGCATGAGTTTGAGTAAACTCCGGGAGTTGGTGATGGATGTAGCCTGGCGTGCTGCAGTCCATGAAGTAGAAAAGAGTCGGACACAACTGAGGGACTGGACTGAATTGGACTGTCTCTATGACACATTGTGGTAATCATTGCAAGACTTCAAACCTTTTCATTGTTATTAGTTTTGTGATGGTGATCTGTGATCAGTGAGCTTTGACGTTACTATTGCAAAAAGGCTGCAGCTTGTCGAAGGCTCAGATGATTGTTAGCACTTTTTAGCAAAAGAGCATTTTAAAATTAAGGTAGGTACAGTGATTTTTCAAACATAATGCTATTTCACACTTGCTAGCCTATATTAGAATGTAAACATAAGTTCTACACGTACTGGGAAACCAGAAAGTTGGTGAGACTTGTTTTATGTTGATTCTTGCTTTATTGTGGTGTTCTGGAACCAAACCCTCAGTATCTCAGAGGGCTGCCTGTATGTACCCAAGGGACCCTCGCTTCCTCTGAACAGCTTTCATCACAACTCTGCTCTTGTTCTGTCTTTCTATTGCCAGCTTACTTTGGGTGAGTCGTAACTCAGATGAACCTTCCTAGTCACCCACCTTGACTTTCAATTAAATTACCATTTCAAATTCTAGCTTTTTAATTTTTTTTCAGCATTGGAAAATGGAGCTTGTGGTCTGTAGCCAACACCAGAGGGAGAAAGGCGGTGTTTTTCCACATCTGTATCAGTTACACAAAAGTAATTCCCATCTCCTTCTGTGACTCACCTTTGCACCCATTTTAGCGGCATCACAATTACAGGGAGTGGCAGCAATGACAAGGCGTGTGCAAGTCCTTCTTGTTCCTCACCCCCTCCTTCCACCCCTGACTCTGCTCATTCCTGCATCCAGAGGAAGGTGCCCAGATGGGCAGGGCCATCACTGAGCTCTGGCGGGCAGCAGGATCAATGCTACCAGAATGTTCACGTTCAAATCATTTATTCTCTCTGGGAGCTGGAGTCTCTGAGGGAGCCCAGCGTCTGCTTATCATGAAAAACTGAGAGTTTGGGATTGGGGATCTTGTGGGCAATGGTATGTCCTAAGATTGGAGCAGAGTGTGTAAGATCCTAGCCCTTCCCTCAAATAAATGCCGTGGAGTCACAGACAATGTCCTTGCTCAACTGAGGGTCTCTAACCCTCTGGCTCCCCTTGTAGGGATGTGGGGTCCTCCTGACATTCATGGAGTGCTCCCCACACCACCCACAGCTTTCTCTATGAGTCATCTGCCATTCAAATCCAGGCCATACTTTGAGACTAAAAACATTAAAAAAAAAAAAAAAAAAAGCACATCCAAATGTGCTCTTTGCCAAGATGTGAAAATATAACAGGTGAAACTCGGGGACAGCCCATTGTGACAGGTGAGATGCATCAGCTCTGTCCCCTCCACCAGGGCATCTCGGTCCCAATACCTTGAGACAAGCCCCAGGACCCCGCACAATTTCTTCCGGTCTTGTTCCAACTTTGGGATGCATGACCTCTCTGAACCCATCAAGGCTCTTCCGAGGCACAAATTATAAAACACATCTTCTTATAACTATGACCGGCTTGTGTTCTCACCTAAATCTCAGTCTCTTCAATGAAGTAAAGTATTGCCAAGTCGCAACACTGGGGAGGCTGGTGACGACCATCTATGCATCACTGTTTGCAAAACAGTTCACATGTATGCCTGGGACGTCTTATTCTGATCATCCAGAGCACATACAGAGCAGAGAAATCTGGTCAATGATTAAATCCTCTGATTTCACTATGTTATGTTAATTCACAAAAGCCAACTGTAACGGTGTTCTCCCCCAGAGTTAAATAGAAAACGTTTAAGTAACTGTCCATCGTCTTGATTTTAAAGGAAGGAGCTTCTGTACAGATGATAGAAAGCCAGCATTGGTTTGGGATGTTGTTTTGGGTGGGTCACACAGAGGCAGAGTGTGAAAATATATAGGTATTGTGTAACAGACTAGAAACCCCACTCTGAGCAGAGATTTTTATGACCAGATATATTTTTGACATTTTTTATTGACGGATAGTTGCTTTACAATGTTGTGTTAGTGTCAGGCATAGAGCAAAGTGAATCAGTTATACATATACATATATCCACTCTTTTTTAGATTCTTTTCCCTGATAGACCATTACAGGATGCAAGATTTGCTACTACGCCTGATAAAAGAATGGATTGTTTACAACACGGACCACTGTGGAATACAAGGATGTACCTATCAAGTATCTGTCCCAGAGACCTGTGACCGGCTTGGAGGACTGGGAGCCTTGGTAAGATGAAGTCTCTGCCTCTGAATGCATTCCTTGATCAAGTTTCTCCTGAAAATGTGGGGTAATGAAATGAACTGATTATTTAGGTAATTCCCCAAGGAATGCACTTTGGATGAAGTTCTTCTGAGTGACCGTCTCTGAAGTTAGTTTTGCCTCATTGTGGGAGATTTGACAAAAGACACACACACACAAAGAAAGAAAAACGAGAGAATTGAAAAGAGAAAGAAAAAAAGATGACTGACAGAAAAACAAAGCGCGCACACGTGCGGGGAAAACAGATCTCAAAATTCAAAAGATTACATTCCTTTCAACTGGGTCTTGAAATATCTTTGACATCTTGCATTGTATTTCCATGCAAATTGATTACCTTGCTGCGATGACCCGAAACCTAGATAAAGTCCCAATTCCTTTTTGGTCACAAGAGAAAAAACAAATTCTTGGACTAGGCTCGACGTATATAATTAGGAAGAAGATAGACCCTCTAAAAAGCTAAATGCAATGTTTATTTTAAAATGTCCTAAGGTTAAGACCTCACCAGCAAGTTTTTATTGCTAAGCGACAGCCTGGAGTGAGAAATGGGGTTTTTTAATGGAAATGCTGAGGCACAGTCTTAATTATCAGCTGGCCGCTGGGCAGCGGCATAATGAAGGAATTTTCTTATTTTTGCACAATGAATACTAATTGAAGAGGGAGACAAGAGAACTCGTGCGGCTGCACGGCAGTCAAAGGGTGCCACCTAAAGGAGGACGGCAAAGCCACACGAGTGGCATCAGGGGAG
This sequence comes from Muntiacus reevesi, assembly GCF_963930625.1. Classification (NCBI taxonomy): domain Eukaryota; kingdom Metazoa; phylum Chordata; class Mammalia; order Artiodactyla; family Cervidae; genus Muntiacus; species Muntiacus reevesi. The sequence continues at coordinate 40,187,878 of NC_089250.1, read as the reverse complement.
GGAACAAGCCGGGCAGCCCCTTTTAGACCCTGCATAGCGGGGTTTCTGCACTTGGATTTTTAACTCAAAAGACAGAATTGAATTCTGCTGTTACTGATATAGCAGGCTATCCAGTAGAGATAAGGGGAGGGGCGGGTGATACCACTGTCCCCGAAACCCTCTTCCCTAGGATGTAGTTCTCATAGGACAGGCTACAGAGAAGTGCCCCAGAGGGGATACGGGGAGGGAGGGGAAAGGGAGGGTAGGAGGCTAGAGGTGAGTGGGGTATGGGGTGGGTGGGGGGCAGGTGGCGATGAAGAAAGAAAACCAGGAGGGAGAAGAGGCGTGCCAAGCTTCCTCTGGGCCAAGTATTCAGCTTTCAGATGTGCAATGCGAAGTTCAGTGTCCACCAGCAGGCTCACTTGGACATATGAGGAGAGTGAAATAGAAAAGTAAAATAAATTGCCCCAAAATGGTACACTTGGCAAGGGACAGAGTAAGTCTGTGTGCTCCCCAGACTGCAGTGGAGCAGTATAATGCTCTACAAGTAGGAGGTTGAGAGCGGGATAATGTGACGTCTATTCCCAGAAGTGCTTATCAGGTTTAAATCAGAATCACCTAGAAGATTTAATAGCATCTTTCTCCTTCCCATGTAAACCTACCCATTAAACAGACATGGAGAAACACACACACACGTAAACGAGGTCCAGTTAAAATCCTCACTTCACCTACCTTCCTGCCTTTAAAATGTGATTTCCTGGCACATCAAAAATTCATGTGAAGACAGCAGGGCTGAGAAACCCGTTGGGGTTTTCACTTTAACTTTGACACACTGTCTCAGCAGAATGAGCCCCTTCTCATGAGCCAGAGAAAACTTGGCCCCTGCGGTCCTGTTTCATGGAAATATATGGAAAACAAATGCCACTTGGTGACCAAGGGGTATTAATAGATGTGAAAAGACGCTGCCTTGAGCGGCCACCCACACCCTGGAGACCTGGCTAATAGCGTTGAATGGATGTGGGGTGTGAGGCTAAGTATAGCATCTCCAAAGTGCCCAGGAGTCCCAGGTGGTACACCGCAGAGCGCAGCGCCCTGAATGGAGGGCATTTTGCACGACCGGAACAGGGGCCGTGAATAATTTCAGTCATTTAAGGCTGAATTGCCACACCGCAGACGCTCACGTGGAGGAAGCCTCTCCTTCTTGGCAGAGATGGTCTAAAATGCTGACTTGCTGACTCTCCGGCTCCCTGGTGCTATCTGGACACCGCCAATCTGGGGCCCTCTCCATCGTCCTCCTGCGGCAACAAGGACGGCACTGCCTGCCTGATCAGAGGTCCAGGCAAGACACTCAATTGGAGTGTCTCCCATCAGTTTAGCCCCAGGAAGGAAGGGGTATAGCATCCCCTTCTTACAGGTCTAGGATGGCGGTGATTTGAGGCAAAAGCAAAGTGGTTTTTTTCTTGCTTTGAAAATGTCTATTAACCTGAAATAGACTCTTCACAAAGCTTGAGCTTTTTTCTTCAAGGAGAAAAAAAAAATTTGCTTGGAGACTTTTGCTTTATTTTTTAAAATTTTTATCAAAATATAGTTGATTCACAATGTGTTAGTTTCAAATGTACAGCAAAGTGATTCAGATATACACACATATGCATATTCTTTTTTAGAATTTTTTTCTATTATAGGTTATTACAAGATACTGAGTATAGTTCCCTGTGCTATACAATAGGTTGGTTACCTATTTTGTATATAGGAGTATGTATATTTTGATCCTAAACTCCTAATTTATCTCTCCCTCTTTCCCCTTTGGTAACCATATGCTTGTTTCCTATGTTTGTGAGTCTATTTCTGTTTTGTAACTTATGTTCACTAGTATCAATTTTTAGAGTTCACATATAACCAATATTATATGATATTTGTCTTTCTAGGTCTGACTTACTTCACTTAATATGACAATCTCCAAGTCCATCCAATTTGCTGCAAATGGTAGTATTTCATTCTTTTTTATGGCTGTGTAGCATCCCATCATATAAATACACCACATCTTCTTTCTCCATTCATCTGGTGGGACACTTAGGTTGCTCCCATTTCTTAGCTATTGAACACTTGGGTGCATATGTCTTTAAATTACAGACAACTGGAGTGAGATTTTTATTTTTTCCCCTAACTTTTTTCAGGGGAAACTTTGTCTTTAAAGTTTGTCTCTATCCATGTTACTCAAGTATGATCAACTACGTGCTGTAAAGTGAATCAGAGAAGAGATGGGGAGAGAACAATTACAGAGTTGGAGATACGCTCCTCATCAAAGAGAAAGCCTGAGATCTGAGGGGTCAGGTAAGATCGGAAGACCCAGCTTCCCTCCAGAAGGCTGGAGAGATTCAGGACAGAATTTTCGGAGTACTTACAGGTGTGCTTTGAGAAAAGAGTTTAGTAGGTCAGTGAATTTGAGAGATGCTGGTTTATGCAAAGCTCAAAAGAGGACTTTACTGCAGGACTTTTTAGAGTCTTTCATCCTCTCCAGTGTCTGTGACATTCCAGGTGGGGATAGGCTGCCTTCAGGTTTGGCTCACCTGCTGCTGCGGTGAATCTTCGTAAGGCCAGAGGAGGATGGGCTGTCATGGCTCTACAGGGGCCTGAGGGGCTGCTGATGGGGCTGCAGGCCCCCCACACGCTAATTATAAAGTGCTTTTTGTGGAAATATTAACAGTACAGCAGAAAGCAGGGGACACAGCGACACAAGTGAAGGATGTCAAGCATCTTCTCCCAGCATGGGTGGTACAGTAAAGGGTAGCCGCCTGGCTGCCATGCCCTGGGGAGAAAGCAGGGCCCAATGTTTGGAGCTCTTTTTGAGCATCACAGTAGCTCTTTCAAAGCTATTCTAAGGTATAAACATCAGGGACAGTAAGATATAAAGTTATTCAATGCTTAGCTTTATGGAGAAAACAGTGGTTCAGGAATGTCTGGACTTCCCATGGTGTGGCCTGTGAAGGAGTCATCCCCGCATCCATCTATGCCCCAAGCATCAGCCACAGCCCAGGTAAATAACCCATCTTGCAGTAATGCTCATGCCTCTGCTTCAAACACCCATAAATACTACTGTGACTGATACAATACAGTTGATATGAACATTTTGCTGATTTCACAGAAACCTCCTTGGGTGTTTTCTCAATAAAGGGATAAGACAAGCTGGCATTATGTGTAGGTCCTCAAACTTCCTAAATTTTCAAATAAGCAAGAAAATCACATGGTTCAAAACCCAGAAAATGTCAAAAGATAAAGAAAAACATCGCCCTCTCATCCTTGTCCACCCATCTGCCAAGACCCTGCCCTGCACCGTTGACTAGATGATCTTTTTTCTTCGTTTCTTATGTAAACTTCCAAGTGCTTTCCTCAATACACACAAAAGCACATTAAAATGTAGAATTTTATTTCTCCCTTTCTTACAAAATAGGTATCATAGTTTACATGCCATACCTATACCCGTTTTTATAAGCCATATTTCTTCTCTGTTGAAAGAGGCTTGCCCACCTTCACACAGACCCAAAAGCCAAACACTCCTTGAATTGCACACAGTTAATAGTGTCATTGGTTTTGTATCAAACAACCCACTTGTGTCCCCTCCCACTCTCCATCAGTGCCCATAATTAGCTGTGTGTGGGACCAAGATGCCATCATTTCTTTGTAACCTTCATTGCCTCCAAGGGTCAACTATCTCTTTCAGTCTTGGTGGGATGACAAGACATCATTGGGAACCTTGGACTCTACAGAGGTGCTCACCTTTTAGTTGTCAGTTCTACTAGGGTGTGGGTCAGAGTTAATTCTCTAAACCGATCCAAGTCTCTGTGCTGTGCTTAATCGCTCAGACGTGTCTGATTCTTTGTGACACCATGGACTGTAGCCCATCAGGCTCCTCTGGCCATGGGGATTCTCCAGGCAACAATACCAGAGTGGGTTGCCATACTCCAGGGTATCTTCCCAATCCAGGGATGGAATCCAGGTCTCCCGCATTGCAGGTGGATTCTTTACTGGGTGAGCCACCAGGAAAGCCCAAGAATACTGGAGTGGATAGCCTATCCCTTCTCCAGAAGATCTTCCCAACCCAGGAATCAAACAGGGGTCTCCTTCATTGTAGGCGAATTCTTTACCAGCTGAGCTACCAGGGAAGCCCGCACTGAGAATATACAATGCCAAATGTTGGTCACCATGCTGACGGTCTGGGCTTGTCACAGCCCCACCTGGACATCATTCTCTGGCAGATTTCAGATGAACGGGGAGCCATTTCAGCTACATAACACTGAGGTTAGCCCTGATTGGTAGAGAATTCAAGCAGCATTGGCTTAAATCTTGTAGACTGTCAAGGGTCCAAGGCCTGCAAACTTTTGAAAAATGTAGCTTCCTGGGTTCTATGCAGACCCATGTGATTCTGACCCTCAGAATCTCTGGGGTTTTGACAAGACATGTGTTTTTTCTAAGCTCCCTGGGTGATTCCAATTAGACTTCAAGAAAGAAGATGGTCAGATGGGTCCCCCAATCTTCATGGATACAGGGATCAATGGGAAGGAGACCCTTCTCCAAATCTTTGTGCAGTTTCCATGTACCCCCTTTAAGTATAACTTTGAAGAGAAAGTCTTCATTTCTAATTTCATCTGGTTTGCAAGTCTGGATCTGTCGTAGGCAAGGAATTGCTTAGAAACAGAGGAGAATAATTAAAATAATAGAGGGATTCCTGTGCCATAGTGACCCAGTGACACTGAAGGAATGAAATAAGGATTAAGCCAGCCAACAAAAGTGAACGTGATGGAGCACAATCCTACAATGCCTTAAAATCCAGGAGGAATTCTTTTTCCTTTCTCATTGCATTTTATTCACCCTGGAAGTATCTGCAGTGTATGAGGATAACTTCAGAAAAACTCACACCATTGGAATTTAACAATAGTTTGGCTTGTCTTGAGGATTTAAATATTAGCAAATACATTCATACTCTTGAGAGTCCCTTAGACTGAAAGGAGATCCAACCAGTCAATCCTAAAGGAAATCAGTCCTAAATATTCATTGGAAGGACTGATGCTGAAACTGAAGCTCCAGTACTTTGGCCACCTGATGTGAAGAACTGACTCATTAGAAAAGACCCTGATGCTGAGAAAGATTGAAGGCAAGAGGAGAAGGGGACAACAGAAGATGAGATGGTTGGATGGCATCACTGACTCCATGGACATGAGTTTGAGTAAGCTCCGGGAGTTGGTGATGGACAGGGAAGCCTGGGGTGCTGCAGTCCATGAGGTCACAAAGAGTTGGACATGACTGAGCGACTGAACTGAACTAAACTGAAATACATTCATATACCCTTACTTGCTTTATCTCCCCCAATATCTGAAACATCTTATTATATTTCAAGCTAACAGATTTTGAGTAGAGGAGAAGTATAACTAGAAGGAGGAAGAAATTAGGCAAGTACAATGGAACCAGGAATGAAGGAAGGACATAAAAATGAGAGAACAAAGTTCAACATTCTTAACAAAAGTTAGCTCAAAATGTACTTCCCACCTTCTGGCATATTGATTTTATATACTTCCCACATTTCATGATTTGAAATAAGATGAAGTCACCCAGACTCCATTGTGAAATTGAGTCTCTTCGAAATCCCTCTGACCTCAGAGAGGCAAACACTGAGTAATTCAAAATATTTTTGAATGAAAGTGTCAGTTTAAGATCCACAGCATAAAACATACCTACAAAGCCTATTTGCAAAGTAAATTTACTCTGGATTCTTGATACCTAGGAAAGTTTTTTCTATTATATTTATTTAAAATTACAACAGTTTACATTAGAAACAAGCTCAAACAATTAAGGTAAAAGATAAATAACTGCATACAGTTTAATTTTACAAAATGCAAACATACATCTTTCATTGTTCTATTATCTGAGTATTAAGCGCCACATAATTGCACAAGGCATTTTCAAATGTCTTAAAGGCCGTAAAATTACTGAGTTGACTTTGGTGAAATAGTCTTTATTTTCCTCCACTATTATACAAATAATTGACCACATAGATTAAATTTAAATCAGAATTGGATATGTCCCCTGCAGAGTTCATTTGTCTTTTGCAGCTGAAGGCTGGTGGCTTGTGATGGTTCAGGCAGTAGAGTCAGGCTTTTGAGGGATACAGGATAGGACCCAAATTTCCATAATTTAAGGTATTTCAGCAAGGAGAGATCTATAGTCCCCTAGGACTGTGGTGATACCACAGAAAGGTTTACCTAAGACAATCCAGCTTCTAGCTATTCCTAGGTAATTCTAGCAGTGCCCTTTCTTTAAAAATTGAGATATAACTGCTTTACAATGTTGTGATAGTTTCTGCTGCAAAACAAAGTGAACCATCTCCATGTATGCATATATCCCCTCCCTCATAAGCCTCCCTCCCACCTTCCATCCCACCCTCCATCCCACTCATCTAAGTCATCACAGAGCATCAAGCTGAGCCCTCTGTGCTATAGCAGCTTCCACCTTGCTATCTATTTTACAGTTGGTTGTGCATATATGTCAATGCTTCTTTCCCAGTTCATCCCACCCTCCCCTCTCTCCCACCCACATCCACAAGTCTGTTCTCTACATCTGTGTCTCTATTCCTGTCCTGCAAATAGGTTCATCAGTACCATTTTTCTAGATTCCATATATCTGTGTTCATACACCATATTTATTTTTCTCTTTCTGACTTACTTCACACTGTATGGTAGGCTCTAGATTCATCCACATCACTACAGCTGATTCAATGTTATTCCTTTTCATGGCTGAATAATATTCTGTTGAATATACGTATCACATTTCACTCTCAGAAATACCTTCACTTGGGAGATGGAGTTGGAGGGTCGATTCCCTCTGCCCTAGACTTAGCAGCAGAGACCTGCTATCTGCTCCTGGGACTCCTGCAACCCCTCACTTGCCACTGTCCCCCACTGTGGGAGCAGAAGGTGGGAAAGGCAAGGTGAATATCCTTTACATCCTCATCATTGCATGAAACTTACTCATCATTGCAATTACTCACCAAACCTGAGAAGAAGAAGGAAGAGAACATTTTGTACATCTTCTTAAATTAAAAAGCAATACCAAGGCTAGGGGAGGGATTGAGTGGGAGGTTGGGGTTAGCAGATGAAAGCTTTTTTTCTTTTTTTTAAGATTCTTTTTTTTTTTTTGATGTGGACCATTTTTAAAGTCTTTATTGAGGTTTGTTACTTATTGCTTTTGTCTTATGTTTTGGTTGTTTTGGCTGAGAGATATGTGGGACCCTAGCTTCCTAGTGCTGTACTTAGTGGCTTAGTTGTGTCTGACTCTTTGTGACCCCGTGGACTGTAGCCCATCAGGCTCCTCTGTCCATGGGGATTCTCTAGGCAACAATACTTCAGTGAGTTGCTATGCTGTCCTCCAGGGGATCTTTCCAACCCAGAGATGGAACCAAGGTCTTATGCACTGCAGGCGGATTCTTTGCCATCTGAGTCATCAGAGAAGCCCAAGAATACTGGAGTGGGAAGCCTATTGCTTCTCCAGGGGATCTTCCTGACCCAGGAATTGAACAGGGTTCTCCTGCATTGCAGCTAAGCTAGCAGGGAAGCCCTGTAGCTCCCTGACCAGGGATCAAACCCTCACCCTTTGCACTGGAAGGTGAAGTCCCAACCACTGAACCCCCAGGGAAGTCCCCAAGCTTTTATATATAGGATGTATAAGCATCAAGGTCCTACTGATAAACCATAATGAAAGAGTATATATTATAAAAAGAATATATATATATATATGTGTGTGTGTGTGTGTGTAACTGAATCATTTTGCTGTTCAGAAGAAATTAACACAATGCTGTAAGCCAATTATCTTTCAGTAAAATATTGAAAAATGTAAAAATATTTTTTAAAAAGCAACATAGGGTTTTCCCGATACACTGGAAAATGCGGACGGAGAGAAAGGAAAACAAAGAAACCCTCTCCCCTAGATATAGTGAAGAGTTACATGTTGCAGAATTACATAGGAGTTGCAGGAAGTGATACTAATTCCCTGTGGTAGGAGAATATTTTCACAGTATTTTCAACATTTAGAAACCTGATCTGATGACTCAGAGTTCGTTCTGAAACTTTATCCCCTCAGCTCAATTTCTTCTCGCCATAACTCTTAGAGACCTTTACCTGTTACAGGGCAGGGGAAGGGAGGGGGAAGGACAGAGGAATGGATTTGCATGGTTAACAGCTGGAAGAGGAAGTGTGATCCTGCAACATGAGAACCCCTGCAGACCACGGGCTGGATACCACACGGAGGCAGGGGTGGAGGGTGGGCTTAGGAGTGGTCAGCCTGGCTCAGTTTGTCAAGTCTAATCTGGGCTGGAGAGAAAGTTTCTGATTTCACCATTGTTCCCCTGGTACCTAGCAGGATACCAGACATGTAATAGGCACCTGGTTCATTTTCACTGCCTGAGCTAATAAGGCTGAATTTTCACAGTTTCTGTTGTTTAGCTCCTCCTGGGCTGTGCTGTACTTAGCTGCTCAGTCGTGTCTGACTCTTCGTGACCCCATGGGCTGTAGCCCGCCAGGCTCCTACATCCATGGGGATTCTCCAGGCAAGAATACCAGAGTGGATTGCCATGCTCTCCTCCAGGGGATCTTCCCAACCCAGGAATCAAACCCAGGTCTCCTGCATTGCAGGCAGATTCTTTGCCAGTTGAGCTACCAGGGAAGTCCATGAGCTTCTTCTAGCACAAGTTAAACTCTAGACCAAACTATTTAAATTGTGTTTGATAATTATTCTTTTCCTTCTGAAAATATATATAAACATCTAATTTCTTGCCAGAGGTTAAGACAATGGGGTGAATGAGGAAAGATCACCTCTGTTGGAGGTCCCAGAGTCCCATAAATAACCAGACATTAAGTAGTAGCCTTAACCAAGTTCAATAGACAGACTTGGGTTCAAATTCCAACTCTGTACTCACTGGTTTTATGACCTTGGGCAAGTTTTCATTATCATTGTTAATGTCCCCTCAGCAGGAGACATTATGATACTACTAGGTATCATATGATACCTACTAATGATGCTACTAGGTCATAGTTGGTCTGAAGATTATACGAGTCGACTAATGTAATGCAACCGGAAAACTCTCTGGCACACAGCAAACCCCTGGTGAGTGGGGTTGCTCCCTTGATCATGCCGTGTGCACCCTTGGGTAGGTGAATTGCACTGACTCAAAAATGGTCATAGTATGATAAAATGATGATTCATAGAAGTTTTTACATTGCAAGCATTTTTTATTGTTTACATGAGCCTACGAGGTAGGATTGCCATCATAGACCCCATTTCAAAGGCTTTAAGCTTTGTGTCCACTCTGGAAGTCAGAGCCCAAGGCTGGTGATGGGGCAGAAGGCCTAGGTGTGTCTGAGAACTGGGCTGACATCTATAGTGGATGGCCAGTCCTGGCACCTGGCCAGAGCCCCTTGGATCACTTTTACCAGCACTGGAATGTCCTTGAAGGTACACCTAGAGAGATGACTCTCCACCCACCTTGACCAAAAACTTCTGAAGTATAATTTACAATGCAGAGCTCCCGGGGGTGCAGGCTGAGGCTGGGACTTCACCAGAAGGCACACCCTACTGGGCATTCTTCCCTTCACTGTCTGCTCCTCCCCCCCATACCAGCTATTCTTGTTCAGTCCCTCCCACCAGCACCCTTAGCTTAGGGGCTGCTGCTCAAGAATCCGAACAAAGACTGCATCTGTGAGGTGTTGGTCAAGGAAAAGATCCCAGCCCAATTTCTGATGTTGATGGTTCAGCAGTAACTTCACAATGCTGGACACCTTTCCTGAGATGCAGGGCTGACCCTCAAGGCCAGAGGATTTTAGTTCTCCTCCCAAAGCCATGGGACTTGCTATCTGTACCTGCTGGAATATCAGGGCCCTCTCTCCTCCTTGTAGCCCCAGCCCTTTTCAGAATTTGCCCTGGTGCTCTGAATGATGGATAACACACAGGATGAATGCACGGATGCCACCAGTGCTGCTCTATTACAAGCTCATTGAAGTCTCAAAATAATATGAGAAGAAAGCATTATGGTCTCCACTTTGCTCATGAAGAGGAAGCGTCACAGTTATGTTACTGGTCCTGAGTCATACAGCCAGCCAGGGTCAGAGCTGGGACACAAGGTCGATGTGACGAGAAACACGGTCCTTAATCTTCCAGCATGTTCCTCCCCTGCAACTCCCTGGCCTGTTATACAAACAAGATTCCTGGGCCCCATTCCAGACACACCGATCAGATCTCCACCATTGAAGGCTGGAAACGTCATGTGATTTTTCTGCCCACAAACATTTAAGAATTGGGGGGGTGGTAGTACGTATACCGAAGAGGAACTGAAGAGTCTTTTGATGAAAGTGAAAGAGGAGAGTGAAAAAGCTGGCTTAAAACTCAACATTCGAAAAACTAAGGTCACGGCATCTGGTCCCATCACTTCATGGCAGATAGATGGGGAAACAAAAGAAACAGTGACAGACTTTATTTTCTTGGGCTCCAAAATCACTGCAGATGGTGACTGCTGCCATGAAATTAAAAGATGCTTGCTCTTTGGAATAAAAACTATGACAAACCTAGACAGCATATTAAAAAGCAGAGACTTTACTATGCTGACAAAGTCTGTCTAGTCAAAGCTATGGTTTTTCCAGTAGTCATGTATGGATATGAGAGCTGGACCATAAAGAAAGCTGAATGCCAAAGAATTGATGCTTTTGAACTGTGGAATTGGAGGAGACTCTTGAGAGTCCCTTGGACTTCGAGGAGATCCAACCAATCAGTCCTAAAGGAAATCAGTCCTGAATATTCATTGGAAGGACTGATGCTAAAGCTGAAACTCCAATACTTTGGCCACCTGATGTGAAGAGCCAACTCACTGGAAAAGACCCTAATGCTGGGGAAGACTGAGGACAAGAAGAGAAGGAGGTGGCAGAGTATGAGATGGTAGGATGACGTCACCAACCCAATAGACATGAGTCTGAGCAAGCTCTGGGAGTTGGTGATGGACAGGGAAGCCTGGCATGCTGCAGTCCATGGGGTCACAAAGATTCAGACACGACTGAGCAACTGAACTGAACTGAACTGAACTAGAATGAGTCTACTTCTAAAGGAAGCTGTCGCTGATAGCTGCCACGTGATAACCTCCCACTTCTTTCATCATGGATTTCTGCAGAGCATCTGAAACAAGCTGTCATCTAAGCAAAGTGAAGTTTACTCTAGGTGGCCACAGAGAGAGCATTGCCTTGAGAGCCTCAGCAAGGCCACAAAATGGGTAAGTATGAGGTAGGTGAGAGTTTTCCTAAAGGGTTTTAGGATCTGGAAGGTTGATGACAAAACAGTTTAGGATCCCTGGGCCCAGCAAGGTGAGGGCCTTGAAGAGTAAGAGTTAGTCTTAATTAGTAAACTGTTTTGTTGGTTCAGGTACTTATGTTACAGGAGCAGAAATTTTCTGGAGCAAATTGATGGTTTTGCCTGCTCCCCAAACTGTTCAACACAAGCACAGAAAACCCTACCAGGGTTGGTATTGTTTGATCAATGTTAAGAAATCATCTTAATTTTAGTTTTTCGGAGGGGTAAATCACATGCCCTGAGGAAAAAACACAGTTTGTGACCCTTGAAACAAACTCTCAGGATTATATGTTCAACAGTCACAAATCTTAAATTCTGATGCACTCACCTTCAGGGAGGGCTTCCCTGATGGCTCAGATGGTAAAGAATCCACCTGCAATGAAGGAGACCAGAATACAGTCCCTGGGTCAGGAAGATCCCCTGGAGGAGGAAAATGTAACCCACTCCAGTATTCTTGCCTGGAGAATCCCATGGACAGAGGAACCCAGTGGGCTACAGTCCCTGGAGTTGCAAAGAGTAGGACAAGACTGAATGACTTCACACTTTCACCTTCAGGGAACCCCAAATACCTATCACTGTGAACTTCCACATGATGTGGTGTGGAAACAGAAGACTGTACCCCAGAAACCTAAGAGCAGCACTGACATGGTACACTGAGACAGTGGATCTGAAAACGCCCCAGGATGAAGCCCTGGGGACCCAGGGAGAAAGGAAGTTTCAACAGGTGGTAGAGATGACCGTGCGACTGAGCATCCCCCAGGCACCACTGCTGACTCTGTGTTGGAAGCTCCCAAAGCACGGGAGAACATGGGCGAGGAGGCTGGGTTCACTCCAATTTCCTTTAGATTCCAAATGGAATGGGGGTAAATAATAATTAAGTTATCATGAAAACTAAAGAAAATTATGTTTTCACACATCTTCTCTTACGCCCTTGTAGCTGGTGTTTAGGCGGTAAGTCATGTCCAACTTTTTGTGACCCCATGGACTGCAGCACACCAGGCTTCCCTGTCCTTCACCATCTCCCTGAGTTTGCTCAAACTCAAGTCCATTGAATCGGTGATGCCATCCAACCATCTCATCCTCTGTAGTCCCCTTCTCCTCCTGTCTTCAATCTTTCCCAACATCAAGATCTTTTCCAGTGAGTTGGGTCTTCATACCAAGTGCCCAAGGTATTGTAGCTTCAGCTTCAGCACCAGCCTTTCCAACGAATATTCAGAGCTTATTTCCTTTAGGATTGACTGGGTTGAGCTCCTTGCTGTCCAAGAGAGTTTTAAGAGTCTTCTCCAACACCACTGTTCAAAAGCATCAATTCTTCAGTGCTCAGCCTTCTTTATGGTCCAATTGTCACATCCATACGTAACTACTGGAAAAACTATAGCTTTGACTATATGGACTTGTGCCTTGACTTTGGTTAAAATGTGTGTGTGTGTGTGTGTGTGTGTGTGTGTGTGTATGAGAGAGAGAGAGAGAGAGAGAGAAAGAGATCTTAGTTCAGGTTGCCCCAGAAGTGTGCCTTTGAGGAGGATATGCGTGCAATAACTGACCTGGGAGATAATCCCAGGAAGCCTGGGTTAGGAATGAGGATGGAGGAGGGAGAGGCTACAGGTACAGAGCAAGTCACAGGAGTCCTTGTTCGAGGGAGGTTTGCACTCACACGCAAATTAAAACTACAGGAAAAGTACACTTCAAACAGTGTAACTTGAAACAAGCAGGATCTTTTGTGGCAAAGAGAATCACCATCAAATACCACACCTACCCTTTCTTCTCAGCTGGGCTTTGGGAACTGTTTGTGAAGGTTGGGGCTTAGGTCACTTTATTGACTTTCTGATCTCTCTACTCAGGTGTCAAACTCTGGGCAAGATTTTGGAACTTCTCACTTATTCAGCCCAAAGGGCCTTTGGGGGTCTCCAACCAATGACTTCTTCTCTCATTCAACAAGGATGGTGCTTGATCAGATGGATGGCAATGCTTTCTCCCACCTGAGTCACCATCAGATCATCGGCAGGAAGGAGCAGCAAACAGTGGGACCCTCTGGGCAGGAGGGTGAGGGGCTGCCACGATGCAGAGGGGATGTGGGCAGTGTGATAGATGGTCTCAGAGTCACTCCCTGGTTTTCCTCCCACCTGGACTTTAAAAAATGTGGGCAATTGTTTGCTGTCCGAAGAGCAGGTGTTAGGGAAAATGGCAAATTTGTACAGATTGTTGCCTCTGTCTCCAAGAAACTGCTCATGACAAAGGGAAAACTTTCACACTTAGAAAAGGCGCATTTTTCCTCCTCCTCCATCTCCTGTGAAGGGCAAGACATCTTCACCCTAGTCTAGACATGCTGGGCTCCCTTCCCTTAGAAAAAACAATACTGGCAAACATAGGCAGGATATAAGTGGATCTTTTTTTCTTTTTTTAAATGTTCATTTTTTAATGAGCAGTGAATTCAGCCCTAACTCATCTTTATTCTATCAGAATGAAAACTTAGAGACACTAATACTGTCTGATAGCACAGAAATTTGTCTTGAGGGTTTGTAAACAAAACTGCCTGAGCAGGAATGAAAACAGTTCATATGACACAGGCTTGCATTAAAAAGTGTCTTCTGGTTAGACTCCATTTAATCAGAAAAATAAATCATCTGAAAGCTCTCTGGGAAGGACATAACCTCATGCAGGAACTCAGGGAGTTTGGGCTCCTTATTCTTTTGTCAATGGGGGCTATACTTTCTTCAAACTTCTGGACGACTCAAGTCAAAGGCAGGACTGGGGTCAGTATTTTCCTCTTATCTAGATTTATTTCTTGCTTGCACTCACTTCTTTTTAGTGTTTCATTCTAAAACAGTAAATCCTAGATATTTCCATACCAAAAAAACGTGTTTTATTTTCTTAATCTTTGGACTCACTGAGGGTTGATGGAGAGTAGCAAAGTGCCTAGGGTCCAGGAAGAGCAGAGAAAGGAATTCTCCTGCCTTCCCCGTGCACTGGTGGATGGAGGTGCAGGCCAAGGACTATAGTGACGAGGTCGCAAATACTGTGGCTGGTCCAGATGAAAGCTTATTCCCCCTGAACTCAACAACTCAGAGGATCCATCCTCCAAGCCTGCCTTTTGCCTCTGGGTGCAGTGTAGCTGCGTGAGTCCATCTCAGCCAGTGTGAAGGAGGAAAAGGGCTCCCCTCTTGCTTCTCCAAGAGAACAGCAGCATTCTTTCTGCTCACAACCCATTGGACAGAGTTTAGTTGTGTGGCCACAGAACCTGCAAGGGAGGCTGGAGTCCTATCTGCACCTTTGACTAAGGAAGGAGCAAATGCATATTGATAAACAACTAGGGCTTCTGCCTGTTGGAATCGCCTCCTTTGCTGGTAATCTTAACAAACTATGAAGAGGGCAGGCATAGACAAGAGGTTTCAGTTTTCAAGCAACTGTGATTCCTTGGTAGCAGTTGCCTAGGGCCATTTCATTAGTAACAAAGAGAGTCGATGTGGGTGCTCAGACGCTCAGTCGTGTCAGACTCTGCGACCCCGTGGGCTATAGGTTGCCAGACTCTTCTGTCCATGGGATTTTCCAGGCAAGAATACCGGAGTGGGTTGCCATTTCCAGGGGATCATCCCAACTCAGGGATGAAACCTGCATCTCTTGCATTGTTGGTGTATTATGTATCATGTGAGCCACCAGGGAAGGCCCAAAGAGAGTAGGCTTAGTAATAAAGAGAGCTATAATGGATCTTGGTGGCTGCAGTGGATTTGGGCTTAGAGATTGGTGTATTAGAACATCTTGCTTCACGTAAAATATCATAAATGTGTCATTTCCTCTATGCTAGCATTGTCTTACTTTTATATTCCTAGCTTTTTTTCCCCTTGGTACAATCCATCAATTTCCAAAGAATACAAAAGTCCTTGAACAATAAAGATGATGACTCTCAGAAATACACAATGTTAATCTCCAGCAAGATACTTAATTGCAAGTCAGTAGACATTCAAAGCACTCTTTGAAAATATAATTCATTTATTACATAAAAATATGAAAACAGAATGGCCAAACTTTCATCCACAGCAGTGAATGCAGAATAATCTCAAAGATCTGCAGGTGTCTGGCTGTCATCCTAGATGGCCCTGCCTCCTTTTCTATAGTGGCTCCTGGGAGTTTTTCCTAGAAGTGATGAGATTGTCTCAGCTCAGCTTTCCATAAAGCCTCTCTCTGCCAACAACATGCATTGTTCCCCTGTATTCTTTTTAGTCAAAGAGAGACCACAGCTCAGGCCTTTTGTGTCTTTTTGTTTTTAAATTTAAAAACAGCTGTGTCCCTCACTGGCTATTATGAAGATGCTATGAGCTACTACTGAGGCACATTAAAAAAGTAAAAGCATTGTGCATAGAGAGCTGAGAAATCCAGGTTGTATCCTTTTATCCAGGTTAATTTCTTCACCCATCCCAATTCCAGCGGCCCAAGCCTGGCAGAGTGGAGGTGTCTGGTCTTAAGACAATCTGGAGTATTTATGTCTTTGAGAGAAATTGCAGACACATAAATCATCTGAAAGTTAACTGCACAAAGCATTTTGTTTATAAATTTGTCCCTTCCCTGGCTTTCTGTCCTTTACTCTTGAGAAACTTTAATTTTCAAAGATTTTATCTTCCTTTATAAGAGTGATTCATTCTCGCTGTAGAAGAATAAGATACCACATAAAAGCAGAACAAAGAAAAAACTGCCACTCCTTACTTTTACCTGATGATGTCATGCCAACCTCGTGTATTTAATTTTTTTCTCATTCTATTAGAATAAAGCATGTTGGAGTAAATGTGTCTATTTCTTTTTTCATTTCACATTTTACCAAAATCATTGCTTGCATTATTATAATCCCTTTGTAAACATCACTCAAAGTGTTCCCTGAATTTCTCTGGCCCGAGTCATTCATGAATGTCCCTCTTCCGTTCCATTCTTGTCAGCATGGCCACCACTCCATCTGGAACCTTCTCACCCTGTTCCACCTTCCTTGCCACACTGGAGCTGAGTTCAGGGTCAGGGAAGACCTCTGATCAGGCAGGGACACTCATGCACGGGTGGACTTACACCACCAAGTGGCCTGAGACTGGACACACATTTACTGTTTTCTGATTCTCAACAGCAGACAGCACAAAAGAGGACCATTTTGGTTTCTGATGATCTCTACAGCCCTGCATCAGTCAGTAACTTTGCTCTTGTGATGCAGAATTCACTCCGATTAACTTCAGAGTAACAGGGCCACCACGAACTCCACAGGGACCTGGACAGGAAATGGGACAGGAGTGGAGGACATGGCATGAGCGGTAACTCACAGTTGCTGCTCCTGGTCCTGCCTGGAAGCAATCCTTTCATATTTAAAAGTCCTAAAGAAGAGTCTAGGACTTCCCTGGTGTTTCGGTGGCTTGGACTTCACCCTCTAACACAGAGGATGTGAGTTCAATCCTTGGTCAGAGAACTAAGATCCCATATGACTTGTGGCCAAAAAAAACAAAACATAAAACAGAAGCAATATTGTAACAAACTCAATTAAGAATTTAAAAAAAAAATCTTAAAAAAAAGAGTCTGATGGGTCAGAAGACAGCGGCCAGCTGACCTGCAGGGAAGACAAGGTAGGTAACAGCAGAGAACCCCAGAGGTCACGCTCCCAGGGAAAGGCAGGGATCTTATGGTCTATAGATGGGGAAGGAGTATTTCCCAAATGCCACTGGGAGTGCCCTTAGGAATGGGGAGAAACACTTTGTAGCCAAAAATGGCAGATGGCCTCTTCCTCCTCCTCCCCATCTATGAGACTGAGATAAGCCAGAGAAAACCCCCAAGTGTCCTTCTTCTCTTCATCTCTATTTCTCTGTCTTCAGGCTTTGTCCTTGAAAGAAAAGCTATGACAAATTGAGATAAAATAGACGCAAGACTTTGCCAACAAAGTCAAAACTGTGGTCTTTCCAGTAGTCATGTATTGATGTGAGAGTTGGACCATAAAGAAGGCTGAGTGCTAAAGAATTGATGCTTTCAAACTACGGTGCTGGAGGACTCTTGAGAGTCCTTTGGACTGCAAGGAGATGCAACAAGTCCACCCTAAAGGAAATCAACCCTGAATATTCATTGGAAGAAATGATGCTGAAGCTGAAGCCCCAATACTTTGGCTACCTGATGCAAAGAGCTGACTCATTGGAAAAGACCCAGATGCTGGGAAAGATCGAAGGCAGTAAGAGAAGGAGATGACAGAGAATGAGATGGTTGGATGGCATCACCGAATCAATGGACATGGGTTTGAGCAAACTCTGGGAGATGGTGATGGACAGGGAGGCATGGCGTGCTGTAGTCCACAGGGTCACAAAGAGTTGGACATGACTGAAAGACTGAACAGCAACAAGGCTTTGTTCGCTGTCCTGGTTTCTCTGTTTTCACCTGCACTGGTGAGTCTGTACCTGTCTCATGCTCATAATCAGCACCATTCGCTGCAGTTCGAGAAAGTCATGAGAATTTCCTAGACGTCACAGGTTATACTATTCACACGTTCTTTCCGCCTCCTTCCTGACAAGGCCCCATTGCTGTGATGCACCTCCCCTCACTCCTCGCTGCTCACTCTAGGCATGTGCACCTCTGCCCATGGCTTTAGGCTTGGCCATTGTGGCCTGCTTGACCCATGAGCTCTGAGGCCAGGCCAGGGGAAGGCTGTGCTCAAGTAGAGATTTGGAGAAGAATTCAAAGCTTCCTCCACTCTTTTACTTCTGCGCTTTGCCAAAGGAATAGTATGTCCTGCAGGAAGGTGCCCTTCTGCCCCGGTTGTGAGCTGAGATGGCACAGATGCAGCGAGAGAATCTGCAAGGCCCTGAAATTCTGGTGTTTTGCTGCTGCAGCCAAGAGGCCACCAAAGTGGGCAACGCAGGCAGCGGCCTGAGGAAGGCTTTTCTGATTCAGAAGCAAAATCCTCATAGGCAGGCAGCCATCACCCATGTCTTGCCCCCTCCTCCAGGCCCGTGACAGCACTGAGCATGGGCTTAGCATCTAATAAACACCAATGGCCCAGGAATTCAATGTCAGTCTCCCTCCCCCTTCCTCAGCCCCGTATTAGGTTCTAAGAAGCAGAACAAAAGTCAGAGGGGAAACTCGACTGGGGGAAGAGACAGGTGAGACGGTGACGCTGCCAACACCGTGAAAGTAAATCATGATTCGTGTTATTTTAAATCTGCATCTTCTCAGTGTCTTCATTGTGTGAAAGAAAATGACAGGTCACAGGGGACGGTCACAATAATCGTAATAACTCAATGCGCAGTCTCTCTGTCTTGAAAAGATGTGTCACCAAGGAAGACAGATGCCTGGCCCACAATAGCTGGACACAGGCGAGGAGGGCGAAGGTCAGAAGTTATGTGTGCTGGTCAGCATGCTTGGGGAAGCTGTCCGAGCTGGCCTGAGACAAAACTTGAAAGGTCAGTCTCATTGTCTCTGTGGCTCCTACTTGCACCTGCCTTTATGACCCTCTGCAGACAAAGCAGGGGCCAGAGACCTTTGGGGAAAACAGTACTGAACAGGCCATTTCCTGCTGTGAAATGAAGCCAAGGACTCACTTTTGTTGAATTCATTCCGAAGATGGGGCATTCTTCAGAGATCTGGTTCCAAAACATAATCTTCCTCTCTGGAACATTCCTGCAAGTGAATTCTCAGGAACCCTGCCTCCTAGGGAGCTCAGCACTTGCTATCCTATCAATACTTTGGAGACTGGAGTTCAAGGTTATTTTTCTTTCCAGGTGGGGAATCTGAGCAACATCACCAGTCATCCTGAAAGAAAAAAACAAAACAAACAAAACAAAATCCAGAAACTAAAACAAGTGTGGAAACCCATGCAACTCAATTCTTAGGGATCCGTGGAACTCCTTTGTGATGGGGGCATCAAGGGGCCATTTTCATATCCAGTGGAAGGAGTTGGGGTGGGGGCAAAATCATTGCTTCACATCCCCGGAGCCCCCAACTTGAAAAAGGCAAATGATAGTCAGAGTTCCACGGTGTTCTTAGGAGAACTCTACAGGGCAGCTCAGAACCATTCATGTTGACATGCTTACACGTAGTCACCCTCAAGGAAATCAAACCAGTCAATCTTAAAGGAAACCAGCCCTGACTATTCATTGCAAGAACTGATGCTGAAGCTGAAGCTCCAATACTTTGGCCACCTGATGTGAAGAGCCAGCTCATTTGAAAAGACCCCTATGCTGGGAAAGATTGAGGGCAAGAGGAGAAGGGGGCAACAGAGAATGAGATGGCTGGATGGCATCATCGACTCCTTGGACATGGGTTTGAGCAAACTCTGGGAGATGGTGATGGACAGGGAGGCCTGGAGTGTTGTAGTCCATGGGATCACAAAGAGGGTACCTACCCTCAAGGAGGTACAACATCCTTCTCTGTGGATCACAAATGTGTGTGCAAGAACAGGTGTAGAAATGTGACTGCAGAGAAGCAGGAGCAGCTGTGTATTATGAGGTCATTGCATGGATTTTGTGAATGGCTAGAGGAATTGGTTTTGTTATTTCACCGTTATGCACATACTATTTTTGCATCCCTGGGGTTTACATGCATGTGATCACTTGATTCTGATCACAGGCACAGAGATGAGTCAAGGAGGGAGCTCCTGCCAGGACCTTGAAGGGGAGGCAGGAGGTCAAGGAGGAAGACGAACAGCTTAATTAAGGCAAATAATATCGTTCTAACTCTACATCTACTCCGTGTGTTTACTGTGTGGAAAAAATAACAGGAAAGTGGAACATTGAAAACTTTCTCTGCTTTTATGCTGATACCACGCTATTTCAAGCTTTTATGGTAAGCTTGAAATTAGGAAGTGTGAGTCTTTCAATTTTGTTTTCCTTTTGTCTAAGATCGTTTAGGCAATCTGGGATTTCTGAGATTCTACATGAATTTTAGGGTGGATTTTTCTATTTCAGCAAAAAATCTTACCAGGAATTTGATAGGGATGGCGTTCAATCTGTAGATCTCTTTGGCTATCATTGATATCTTCAGAATATTGAGGATTCAAATCCATGAGCGTGGATGGCTTTTCAACTACTGTGTCTTTTAAATATTTTTTAGCAAATTAAATTTCATAGTTTTCAGTATACAAGTCTTTCACCTTCTTGGCTACTCATTCCTAGGTAGTTTATTCTTGTTAGTGCTACTATAAATGGAAGTTATTAATTTATTTTGCAGATTGCTCATTCTTAGTGTATAGAAATGCAATTTATTTTTGTGTTGATTTTATATCTTGAAATTTTGTGAATTCAGTTATTTGTTCTAATATTTGTGTGTATGTGTAATCTTTAGGATTTTCTACAAATGAGATTATGTCATCTTCTAACAGAGGTGATTTTATTTCTTCCTTTCTGATGTGCATGACTTTTACTTCCTTGTCTTGCCTATTGCATTGGCTAGAGCTTTCAATAAATACTGGACGTGGTGAAAGCAGATACCCTTGTCTTATCCCTAATCTTAGAGGAAATGTTTTCAGTTTTTCACTGTTCAGTATGATATTAACTGTCAGATTTTCTTTTCTTTTTTTTGAGGTATCTGGTTTCTTTTTTTATTTTTATTTTTATTTTTCAGTGGGTTTTGTCATACATTGATATGAATCAGCCATAGAGTTACACGTATTCCCCATCCCGGTCCCGCATTCCACCTCCCTCTCCACCCGATTCCTCTGGATCTTCACAGCCCACCAGGCCCACGCACTTGACTCATGCATCCCACCTGGGCTGGTGGTCTGTTTCACCACAGATAATATACATGCTGTTCTTTCGAAACATCCCACCCTCACCTTCTCCCACAGAGTTCAAAAGTCTGTTCCGTACTCCTGTGTCTCTTCTTCTGCCCCGCATATAGGGCCATCGTTACCATCTTTCTAAATTCCGTATATATGTGTTAGTATACTGTAATGTTCTTTATCTTTCTGGCTTACTTCACTCTGTATAATGGGCTCCAGTTTCATCCATCTCATTAGAACTGATTCAAATGAATTCTTTTTAACGGCTGAGTAATATTCCATGGTGTATATGTACCACAGCTTCCTTATCCATTCGTCTGCTGATGGGCATCTAGGTTGCTTCCATGTCCTGGCTATTATAAACAGTGCTGCGATGAACATTGGGGTGCACATGTCTCTTTCAGATCTGGATTCCTCAGTGTGTATGCCCAGAAGTGGGATTGCTGGGTCATATGGTAGTTCTATTTCCAGTTTTTTAAGAAATCTCCACACTGTTTTCCATAGTGGCTGTACTAGTTTGCATTCCCACCAACAGTGTAAGAGGGTTCCCTTTTCTCCACACCCTCTCCAGCATTTATTGCTTGCAGACTTTTGGATAGCAGCCATCCTGACTGGCGTGTAATGGTACCTCATTGTGGTTTTGATTTGCATTTCTCTGATAATGAGTGATGTGGAGCATCTTTTCATGTGTTTGTTAGTCATCTGTATGTCTTCTTTGGAGAAATGTCTGTTTAGTTCTTTGGCCCATTTTTTGATTGGGTCATTTATTTTTCTGGAATTGAGCTTCAGGAGTTGCTTGTATATTTTTGAGATTAATCCTTTGTCTGTTTCCTCATTTGCTATTATTTTCTCCCAATCTGAGGGCTGTCTTTTCACCTTACTTATAGTTTCCTTTGTTGTGCAAAAGCTTTTAAGTTACCAAGTGGGCTTTATCCCAGGAATGCAAGGATTCTTTAATATCCGCAAATCAACCAACGTAATACACCACATTAACAAATTGGAAGATAAAAACCATATGATTATCTCAATAGATGCAGAGAAAGCCTTTGACAAAATTCAACATTCATTTATGATTAAAACTCTCCAGAAAGCAGGAATAGAAGGAACATACCTCAACATAATAAAAGCTATATATGACAAACCCACAGCAAGCATCACCCTCAATGGTGAAAAATTGAAAGCATTTCCTCTGAAATCAGGAACAAGACAAGAGTGCTCACTCTCACCACTACTATTCAACATAGTGTTGGAAGTTTTGGCCACAGCAATCAGAGCAGAAAAAGAAGTAAAAGGAATCCAGATAGGAAAAGAAGAAGCGAAACTCTCACTGTTTGCAGATGACATGATCCTCTACATAGAAAACCCTAAAGACTCTTCCAGAAAATTACTAGAGCTAATCAATGAATATAGTAAAGTTGCAGGATATAAAATTAAC
Source organism: Muntiacus reevesi (assembly GCF_963930625.1). NCBI lineage: Eukaryota > Metazoa > Chordata > Mammalia > Artiodactyla > Cervidae > Muntiacus > Muntiacus reevesi. The sequence continues at coordinate 40,165,364 of NC_089250.1, read as the reverse complement.
ACACAGAAATCCCTTGCATTCCTATATACTAACAATGAAAAAACAGAAAGAGAAATTAAGGAAACAATACCATTCACCATTGCAACAAAAAGAATAAAATACTTAGGAGTATATCTACCTAAAGAAACAAAAGACCTATACACAGAAAACTATAAAACATTGATGAAAGAAATCAAAGAGGACACAAACAGATGGAGAAACATACCGTGTTCATGGATTGGAAGAATCAATATTGTCAAAATGGCTATTCTACCCAAAGCAATCTATAGATTCAATGCAATCCCTATCAAGTTACCAACGGTATTTTTCACAGAACTAGAACAAATAATTTCACAATTTGTATGGAAATACAAAAAACTTCGAATAGCCAAAGTAATCTTGAGAAAGAAGAATGGAACTGGAGGAATCAACCTGCCTGACTTCAGACTCTACTACAAAGCCACAGTCATCAAGACAGTATGGTACTGGCACAAAGACAGAAATATAGATCAAGGGAACAGAATAGAAAGCCCAGAGATAAATCCACGAACCTATGGACACCTTATCTTTGACAAAGGAGGCAAGGATATACAATGGAAAAAAGACAATCTCTTTAACAAGTGGTGCTGGGAAAACTGGTCAACCACTTGTAAAAGAATGAAACTCGAACACTTTCTAACACCATACACAAAAATAAACTCAAAATGGATTAAAGATCTAAATGTAAGACCAGAAACTATAAAACTCCTAGAAGAGAACATAGGCAAAACACTCTCTGACATAAATCACAGCAAGATCTTCTATGACCCACCTCCCAGAATGTTGGAAATAAAAGCAAAAATAAACAAATGGGACCTAATGAAACTTAACTGTCAGATTTTCATAGACAGTTTTTATTTTATCAAGGTAATTTCCTGTTATTCCTAGTATCTTAAGCATTTTTATCATTAATAGTGAACTTTGTCAAGTGGTTTTTCTGCATGAATTGAGATAACTCTCTGCAGTCCATCCACCTTCTTCAGTTGTAAATGTGATATATTACATTGATTGGTTTTTATGTACTGAGCCATCCTTGAATTTCAGGAATAAATACCACTTAGTCATGGTACATGTTCATTTTAATATACAGCTTAATATGCCATTTAATTCAGGTTAGTAGTATTTTGTTGGGAATCTTTGCATCAATATTCATAAGGAGTATCAGTCTGCAGTTTTATTTTAATCTTTCTGGTTTTGGTATCAGGTACTCCTGGTCTCATAAAATGTGTTAGAAAGTGTTCTCTCTCTCTCTCTCTTTTTTTTTTTTTTAAGAATTTGAGTCTTGGTGTTAAATCTTTAAATGTTTGGTAGAAATAATCAATTATTAGCCATCTTGTTCAGGGTTTTTTCTTGTTGGAAGGTATAATTCCTGACACTGTCACCAGAGCTGTGGTTTAAGTAGGCACTTAATCCCTATGAGCCTCCATTGTTCAATAAGAGGTTCATTATTTAATAAGCTTAAATAGAGGTTAAAATACTTCTCTTACCTTCTTTACAGGGTGGTCTATTGCTAGACACCATGAAGTAAGTCCAGTTTCTAGATTTGTAAGAATACCCTATAGATATTATTGCAAATGGGTCTCTGAGATGCTATGTTCAGTCCAAGTCCTCAGCTTTAAGGTCACTATATGATAAAAATTAGGAATTTCTGACTAGCACTTTACATTTTTCAAGTCTTTTATGTTCATTGCACATGTATTGGCTTATTTAATACTCCCAACACATAATGAAAACTATTATTATTGAATACTTTCCCTACTGTAGATGTTAACATGAAGGCTGAGAATAAATACTATTTAGATGTGGATTTTCCACATTATTTTCCATTTTCCTTCTGTTCCTTGATTTAGAAATAGAGATTCCTTTTGTATGCCATAGCCGTCCTTCTGGAAACAACTATCTGAAATGTGATGGACCAGATATTTGCAAATTCCACCCATGCACCTTGAGCGAATATCACTCTGTTCTGAAAACTGTGACTCCTAGAAATACTGCTGTTGGACCAAAGATGCCTAACATCCCAGAGAAGTGTCCCTCACATTACAGAGCACACCTTTGATTTTCAAGTCCCCAAGGAAAAATCCTTGATGGAGAAAGTCATCTCAAGTTACAAATTTAGCTACTGAAGTAGATGATGGAGGAAATGGATGAGAATCATAGCTAACAAGGCAGACTCTACACCCTCACAAACCACTTCACATCTTCTCCTGAATTCAGTGGAACTTCAGTAGAACATCATTCATCCAGATCTCCATTAGGAATAAAGTTTAGAACATAGAATTTTCCTCCTGCAAGTGACCTCATTAAATGCAACAGAGGAAGAATCTGTGCTTCAAAGAGCTCAAGTAAGTTGTCCTAGCTCACAAAGTTCAATCTGGTAGATGTGGGATCTGAAGGTAGAACTTCTGACTCACAATATAACACTTTTCATACTGAGGAAGTTTGGTTTGTTGCTGTTCAGTCGCTAAGTCATATCCGCCAACTCTCTGTGACCCCATGGACTGCAGGATGCCAGGCTTCCCTGTCCTTCACTATCTGCCGGAGTTTGCTCAAACGCACGTCCATTGTGTCAGTGATGCTATCTAACCATCTCATCCTTTGTTGCCCCCTTCTTCTTTTGCCTTCAGTCTTCCCCAGCATCAGGGTCTTTTCCAATGAGTCAGTGCTTCACATCAGGTGGCCAAAGTATTGGAGGTTCAGCTTCAGCATCAGTTCTTCCAACAAATATTCGGGGTTGATTTCCTTTAGGATTGATTCTTTTGATTGGTTTGATCTCCTTTTTTAGTTTGTTAAGGCTCTGAAAGCATCGTGTGATGAGCTGGCAGATTCCTGGCCATAAGCCCAAGCTCAGCCTGATGAAGAAGTCCTAAAGAAGCAGCATCAGCTCACTCGTGCTGCTTTGCAAGTCTTCTTATAATTCCATAAAGTTATTAATTCATCTGTGGACTTGATATCAACATTAGAAGGAGGCACGAAGTGGACAGTTAAGAGTGGGCAGAATTCTGGGAACAATGGTGGACAGCAAAAAGAAGAAGGAGAGGAGCTGGGAAGATGGACTATCTTAACTTTTATTCATTTCTCATTTTGAAGGAAACTGGAACACTGTAGGGCCAACCCAGTTTAAACAAAAAAGGTGAAAGACCAAAGGCCTATTGCCACAGAAACTACCCTTCATCCAATCAGTGTTTTGGGGACAACTTTTTTCCAATGAAATATTAATTCATTACTTCATTCTCCAGGTTTGTAAATCAATGGCACTGAGTCTGGTTTCCCCACTTTGTGTGGACCATCACAGGTGGACGGTATTTTGCGTTCTAGTTTCCGTTGGGTTCCATCTGGCCCAGATGTCTCTTCCAAGGGTTGATGGTTAAAAGAATAAGGTCAGTCCCAATAGGTGGCTTCTATTTTAATAAATATTTTCCTACTCATAGAACTACTCATCGGTGCTTCTCTAACATTGAAAAGAGCTATTTACATTTTTTAATGTCGCATTTTGAATTAGGTTATAGAAGAAATAATTCGTTGACCAATTTTCTTTTTTCATTTGCCGTTGGTTATTTGACTACTAATTTGATTGTAAAACGGTTTTTATGTTGGGATTGTTGTCTAGACGAAACTAGGCATTCAAGTGAGTTTTAAACTGCTGCTTTCAAATTGACTCATAGTCAAAATATACAGAAAATACATTAAACAGGTACATATCAGGTTAAGTAGTTGTTTTTCAAATCCCTTGATTCTCTTTCAAAATAAGATAATAATGGACATAGTCTAAAATAACTTAGACTGCCTTCCACTAAAAAATGTAAAAGTTAAACGATATGGAAAAAATGTACTATAAAAAAGGAAGTAACAGATGGTTTACCTTTATAATTTTTTCCTCATAGAATACACATGTAGTGAAACATCAGGCTGTTTCAGCAAAGAAATACAAAGTTATAGCATGTTACAGTAAAACTAAGAAATCAGTTCAGTTCAGTCGCTCTGTCCTGTCCGACTCTTTGCGACCCCATGGACTGCAGTTCGCCAGACTCCCCTGTCCATCACCAACTCCTGGAGCTTACTCAAACTCATGCCCATTGAGTCAGTGATGCCATCCAGCCATCTCATCCTCTGTCACCCCCTTCTCCTTTTGCCCTCAGTCTTTCCCAGCATTGGGGTCTTTTCCAATGAGTCAGCTCTTCACATCAGGTGGCCAAAGTATTGGAGTTTCAGCTTCAGCATCAGTCCTTTCAATGAATATTCAGGACTGATTTCCTGTAGGATTGACTTGTTGGATCTCCTTGCAGTCCAAGGGACTCTTCTCCAACACCACAGTTCAAAAGCATCAGTTCTTCGGTGCTCAGCTTTCATTATAGTTCAGCTCTCACATCCATACATGACTACTGGAAAAACCATAGCTTTGACTAGATGGACTTTTGTTGCTAAAGTAAGAATAGCTTGATTCTATGTCATAACTATCCCATCATGTTTGTGGGAAGCAAATATTTATATGGAGTCAAAAGCTCAAAGTTTATCTCAATCTTTTAATTTCTAGGACTGAAAACACATGCAAACTCCAGTTAAAAATACATTGTAGGTGGTAACAATCTATAAGGGAAAAAAAGTTGAAAAAGAATAGACACATGTAAATCACTTTGTTGTACACCTGAAACCTACACAATATTGTTAATCAACTCTACTGCAATATAAAATAACTTTAAAAATACATTATCTTGACAAGTAGAGGGCAACTTAATGAAAACAAGTACCAACTCTGAACTCTGAAAATTGAGCTTATTGCTTTTCCCAACCTGCATGCAGGACCTTCTATTATCCTTCACAGTAAGAAGGACAATGTCTGAGATCCACCAGCTGCTACAGATTTTATCTCTAAAATTTCTCGGATTTCTGGGCTGATTAAAGATGATGTGCCTTCTTCTAAGGAACAAGACCCCATGGGAAGTTCGCAACTGGACTTCATGTAGAAGAGTTCCAAATGCTGGAAACCAGGTGGACCCCCGACTCCTCTTCTCAGTTTGGTGGGGAGTGAACTCAAAACTCTGGGATGGCTCATCTGTCATAGGATGGACACACGGGACAGAGATGATTGGCTCTGCAATGCTCACCCATCCTTTCAACCAATATCCTTTCAGCCATTTTTCCAGCTGTGCCTGGGGCCAGAAATATCACCAGATGGTGAAAATTAACTTTTTCCCCATGCCACAGACATTACTGAGTGAGGAACCTGAGCCTTGTGATGAAGTGAGTCACTGTCCCTTCATGAAACTTTCATAGAAAACAACCTATATTCCCAGCTCACTGTTTGGTTTGCTATAGTAACCAATAAGAGGGCGCTCTGCTGCAAATGGAGACATTTTCTCCTTCAACCTGTAGAAAGAAGTCCCTCTCAGCAAGTACCTTAGAGTTCCTTCAGAGATTCTCCATCTGTGCAATGTCGCCAGTAAATTCTCAATAAGCCAGTCATGGAACCACGAAGTGGCTCAGGCATCAACTTCCTCCTTCGCAGAGAGAAAGAAGGTCTCCTTGTGCTTGTCCTGCTTGGGAAGCCCAGCTCCAGCCACGGGGCCATCGCTGCCAGGCTGGCTGACACTCGAGGTACCATGTGATGTCCTCCCCCTCCAGACATAAACCTCTCTGTTCAGCAGCAGCTTCTGGCTCCTGAGCCTCCCCTTTCCCCAAACCGCCACCTCTGGTTGAATGAAATACCCCTTTAACACATTTGAATGTTCTGCTCAAAGTATATTTCCAGACACAGAATAGAGAAAACATTTCCCCACCCCGAGAGATTTTCTTGGGAGTCCTTCTCAAGATAGGAAGAGAGTTTATTTTTCATGGCAGAATCATCTCTTCCTATAAATTTTCTTGGACTGGATTTCAGGATTTTAATAGCTTTCTTTGGATCCCTTGTATTCAGGAAGTTTCTTGATGGTGAAATTCCAAGTGATTTTTGAAATCTCTCAGTTATGGCAGGAGTCAGAAAACCATGGTCCCCGGACCAACTCCTACCTGCCACCCATTTTTTGTAAATAAAGTTTTATTGAAACACAGCCACACCCATTCAATGACAGCATGTCTATGGCTAATTTCTTGCTACAATGGCAGAGCTGAGTTTTGGGGACACAGTCTATATAGTATACAAAATGTAAAACATTTGCTATCTGGCCTTTTATAGGAAAACAGGAAACGCTAGCTCACCCCTGCTGCAGAAAATAAAAGCCAGCCTCCCATGACCTACCAGTGCATGTCTTATTCTAAGCTTAACACCCGTTACTATTCTTTCCAGCTCTCCTTTCTCATTCATCCTTGAGCTTTTCCAAACACAGAGCACCTGCCTCTCCCAAATGATTGTTGACATTCTGCCCAGGCTTCAGATTCAACTTCTCCATGAGTGCTGAAAGAAGCAGGTTGGATCACCTGCACTTCCAACCCCAGCCCCCCACGTCTGCCATCTTCTCTTGCCAAGAGAGTATAAAATATATCTCTGTGCACATCCGTGTTTTGTAGTGTCTTTTTCAGGTGTATAGATCCTTTAATTTTTTTAAAAAATGCTTTCATTTATTTATTTATGGTTGCACTGGGTCTTCCTTGCTGCATGTGGACTTTCTCTAGTTGCGGTAAGAAGGGGCTATTCTCTAGTTGCTGAGCACAGGCTTCTCATTACAGTGACTTCTCGTTGCAGAGCGCAGATTCTAAGGTGGACGGACCTCAGTAGCTGCCACACGTGGGCTTCAGTAGGTAAGGCTTGCAGGCCCTAGAGCACAGACTCAGCAATTGTGGTGCATGGGCTTAGGTGCCCCTCAGCATGTGGAGTCTTTCTTTACCAGGGATCTAACCAGAGTGCTCTGCATTGGCAGGCAGATTCTTTACCACTAGACCACTAGGGAAGTCAAGTCCTTTAATTTTTATCTCATAAATTTAATTTTCTTTCTTGTTACGTGCTGCATGCATTGCTGAGTGCATTGTGCTCTGAACACAGCTTACCATTTCCATTTCCATCAAGACTATGGTTTTCCAGTAGTCATGTATGGATGTGAGAGTTGGACTATAAAGAAAACTGAGCACAGAAGAATTGATGCTTTTGAACTGTGGTGTTGGAGAAGACTCTTGAGAGTCCCTTGGACTGCAAGGAGATCCAACCAGTCCATCCTAAAGGAGATCAGTCCTGGGCGTTCATTGGAGGGGCTGATGTTGAAGCTGAAACTCCAATACATTGGCCACCTTATGCAGAGAACTGACTCGTTTGAAAAGACCCTGATGCTGGGAAAGATTGAGGGCAGGAAGAGAAGGGGACGACAGAGGATAAGATGGTTCGATGGCATCACCGACACAATGGATGTGGGTTTGGGTGGACTTCGGGAGTTGGTGATGGACAGGGATGCCTGGCATGCTGAGGTTCATGGGGTCACAAAGAGTCGGACATGACTGAGTGACTGAACTGAACTGAACAGCCCTCCAAAGGTCATATCATTAAGCCCATTCTGTAGATGACAGACTGAGGTTCAGAGAGGTTTGGTTATTTGTTCAAATCTACCAAGCCAGTAAGTGGCAGAGTAGGAATTTAAAGCCAGCTTAGCCGCATTCCCAATTGTGTGCAAAAGGACTTCATTTTCAGTACATTGCCATGGAGTAACAAAGAATAGCTATTTGCACCATCCTGAGGGAAATATTTCAAAAACACTTCACACATTTAGCTGCCATCTCAGTTAGATCATACCAAACATAAGCTAACCTCTCCAGGATGACTCAACATTCTAACTATTAAAGTATGTTTTATGGTGGTATAGAAGAATTTGAAACTACAACATGACAAACAAGTCACTGTCAACTGGGTTTGAAACCCTGGCTCCACTCTGCTCTGATGGGGTAAAAAGAAGACCCATCCCTTCGCCCAGATAGACAGGCTTGCTTGTAGGTTTCCACCCACGGTTGGTTGAATGCATGAATGTGGAAACTGTGAATCCCGAGGACGGACAGCACTGGTATTTGCAGACTTACAGTCTATCCTTCCATCAGCTGTGTCTTCTTGGCCATCAGTGTCCATGGTCTGTGCATTTTCTGCTATAGGTGGTATCTCTAGAGTCTAGTCTTGTTTCATAAAGATTATGAACCCTCGTCGTCACCCTGTCTGTCACCTTCGCGGTGTTGCTGACGACAGATAAGGTCCACTGCCAGGGTCCAACTGACCACAGCTCTCCATGAACTTTCTGAAAAACAAGGGGATAACCGTAATTTTAAGAATGATCCGGCACATCAGAACACATGATGGGAGCCACCTCTCATACTGCTGATATCGGTCCCCGTGGCCTGGCTGACAGAGGCGTGGGCCCAAGGCACCCAGGGGTGCTGTTCCTTCAGGGAGGGGTTCTGAACCTACTGAAGGTCTTTGGAAAGGAATGGATACAGAGTCAAATTAGGGGGCTGTCTTAGTGTTTCAAAGAACTCTTCACATGGAAAGGACATAACCTTTCCTCCAAGTGGTTCTCTGATGTAAACAACAGGCTGGTGAGTGGTATTACCAGAGAATCAAGTTCCAGCTTGCCCTAAGGAAGCACTCTTGAAAAGCTGTTCTAGGGGCCTTAGCTGCTTTGGAGTTCACAGTGGGGTCCCCACATGGGACTGTTCCCAGGGAACTCAGGCATTAGCTACATAGAGAGAAGGTCTTTTGGAACACAAGACCCTCTAACTCTAAGACTTTTGGAAAAATCATCCTGTAACTTCCAAAGAACCGCTGATGAAGTCTTGAAGCTCTGGTCCACGTGCTCCAGGCAAGGTTTCCAAGGAGCTGCTCTCTGACTGCACTGAACACACAGATCTTCCGGGACCTGTTAAAACCCAGTTCTTGGTTCAGTGGATTCGGTTTGGGGTATGAGGTTCTGTCTGGGGGACAAGCTCCAGGACATGGTGCTGCTGGATCAGATTCACCCTTCAAGGGGTAGGGTTGTCAAAGGCATGTGGGTTAGAAAGAGTTCATGAGAAATCCTCTCCATCCACATGTCCTAGTTCCCACTGCCCCATCTTTGCCTCCACCCAACTGAGTAAGCATTCTGCTTCTAAGTGAAATCACTGTATAATTTCTCATCCATTCCAGGACATTTTGGGTGTGAAAGGTGCATTATACTGGGACATTAAACTGGAACCAAGATGCTTTTCATATAAGGCCCTCTACTGAGGGTTTTTTTTCACCCATAAAATTAATAGTTTTACATTTTCCTCTATTTCTAAAATAGTATTTCTTGTCTCCCATTTGCTTTTGTGGGTAAAGGAAGCATCCTGGGTTATCTGCCCAAGGGAAATGGGACAAAAAGCAAAAAAAAAAAAAAAAAAAAAAAAAACCTGTTCAAAAGGTAAATAAACTATTTAGGATTTGATGTGTATTCATGAGTCACGGGGTAGGAAGAGGAACTGAGCTGCACCAGGTCGGTAAACCACAAACCCTCTGAATCAATAGCATTCAGTTTGCTATTCTAATAACAGCAAACACCAAGGTGTACCAGAGTGGGTGTGAGGGGCTCCTTCTCTTTTTTTCTTATATGATGTTTGAACATGGTGTTAAGCTCATTCAGAGGAGGCAAGGTGATTCTGCCTCACTGTCTGGGAAGGAGTGGGCCCTCTGCTGAGGGATGGGAGAGTCAGCTGGTGGGTGCCCTCTGTCCTTCTGTTGAACTTGAGGGTGCTTAGGTATGTCCTGTATTTTATGTAATCCCCACTAAGACCCACTGGCTGGCAGGGCTCCCCACTGTAACAGAACAGGAAGCAGAGCTTCCAAATGAAGGAAATGCCTCAGATGAAGCTGGGGTTTGAACTTGCGCACTCCAGACTCTGAAACCATTGCTCATGTTTGTCAAAGAACTGTGTTTTAGCCCCAAGTGAGTTCAGTCCTCTTCCACGCCTTCATCTTGCAGGAGAGGAAACCTGGCCCAGAGGATTAAGGCTTTTGCAACCAACATAATTCAGCAAAGAGCAGTGTAGTAGGGGTAAGAACCAGGCTTCTGGTGTCTGGATTCCTGTTTCTTCTGCTCCCCAGAACTATCTGAAGTATCCACGCAGGCACAGTGGTGCAAGAGGTGACTGTCCCCATCCGTCTTCATTCCGGCACATACAAGCATTCGTGCAAATCAGCACGGTGAGTGTGTATGAGTGTACATATGTATACGTGTATGTTTGTAAGGGTGTTTTTGCAGGCAAGAGTGTGTGTGTGTACATGAGTTTGTGCATATGCATGAGTGAATGTGAGTTTTGGGATGGGAAAGGAAAATAAATAGGGACTCATTATTTCAGGTCAAACCCAAACTCCTGGCAGTTGAGAATTCATGAGGAAGGAGCAGGGAGGGTCAGGAGACTGGATATGTGGGCTTTCTGGACCTGGACTGCTTGGATGTCAAGGTTCCATTTAGGCCTAGCCTTCTATAAATAAATATCTGTATATTTAAATCCTCCTATTAATCCTTTTGTTGTTGAATGTCTAACCATACTGGGGTTTGTTTTTTTGGTTTTGCTAGGTCTTCACTGTGGCATGTGAACTCTTAGCTGTGGCATGTGGGATCAAGCTCCCTTACTAGGGATTGAACCTGGACCCCTTGCATTGACAGCGCAGGGTCTAAGCCCCTGGACCACCATGGAAGCCCCTAAATCTGATCTCTATCTCAATATTAGAGTCTAGAACAAAGTTTCTCCAGCTTTGTCGTCTCAGGACCCCTTTACATTTCCAAAAAGTATGGAGGACTCCAAGAGTTTTGTGCTCTGTGGATTTTTTCTACTGATTTTTCATGTACTGAAAATTAAAACTGAGACATTTAAAAATATTTGTTTATTAATTCATTTGGGATAAAAAGGATAGACATTCTTGTAACATAGGCAGAATGTGAGCACGTTTCTGGAAGAGATGAGGAGTCAGTCAGCCCCACCCCCTCCCCAGCATTTGGTGGGAGTCAGTGTTCGGGATTTTATTCATGGAGGTCATTTTTAAAATGCAAGTTTCTGTGTGATGTGCTGAAGTTTTGTCGGCTGTTTATATTTAATGTGCATGTGACCCAAAGATCATTTTCCAAGGAGACTCTACCCTGGGAAAGAGGCTGAGGAGGTTAATATAGAAAAAGGCCTAGAAAGGGAGACAGGGACAACCAGCGCCCTCTGCTGGCCTCTCGCTGGGGCTGACCTGATCTGCTGAAAGTTGTTTCTGATCCCAGAGATTTCTGCCCTTCCTCTCTCCCATTTGGCGTGAGTGCTAACTCCAACAGGACCCTGAGCCTCACTTCCAGCTCTAATCTTGCCGTTTCTCAAATTTCCTCCAATCCACACCTGAAGCCCAAAT